>NW_027361690.1:87219000-88466000 GCF_039654945.1 Dendrobates tinctorius
CACGAACACCTCTGCCAAGCTGCCCCCGACCCGTACGGCTCGTGTGAGAACCATCACCGCTGCTGTGTGCTGGGAATGCCTCAAGCAACCGATTTACCAGAGTTGCTTGTTTATTAGCCAATATTAGGTCAAGGTTCTCCTGTGGCATGATGTTTTGTAATTTGCCTTTATAGCGTGGATCCAGGATGCTGGCCAACCAGTAGTCGTCATCGTTCATCATTTTGGCAATGCGGGGGTCCCTTTTTAGGATCCGCAAGGCATAATCTGACATGTGGGCCAATGTTCCCGGTGTCAATGATGCACTGCGAGTGCTGGGAGGAGGAGCACTTTCTGGCAAATCCACATCCCTCCAGTCACGCACAAACCCTGTACCAGACCTTGCCACGCCAACATTTTCACTTGCCCCACGAGATGCATCCTCCTCCCCTAAGTAATCATCCCCATCATCATCCTCCTCCTCCTCTTCTTCCTCCACCTCGTCCAGGAGAGGTCCCTGAGCAGACAATGGCTGAATGTCATCAAGGATTCCCTCCTCCTCTTCCTCCTCATCAACATTGGCTGCAGACGCCTGCTCCTTAAGGTGCGTCAAAGTTTGCATGAGCAGACGCATAAGTGGGATGCTCATGCTTAGGATGGCGTCGTCTGCGCTTACCAGCCGTGTGCATTCCTCAAAACACTGAAGGACTTTACAAAGGTCTTTCAGCTTCGACCACTGCACACCTGTCAACTCCATGTCTGCTCTCAAAGTGCCTGGCCGTGTATCCTCCCACAAATGCATTATGGCCTGCCTCTGCTCGCACAGCCGCTCCACCATGTGCAGGGTGGAGTTCCACCTTGTTGCAATGTCGATAATGAGGCAGTGGTTGGGAAGGTGGAGCAATCGCTGCAGCTTCTGCATACGAACGGAGTGTACAGGCGACCGGCGGATGTGCGCGCACAGTCTTCGCACCTTCTGGAGCAGGGCTGTTAACTCCGGATAATTTTTGAGGAAGCACTGCACCACCAGGTTCAAGGTGTGAGCCAAGCAAGGTATGTGGCTGAGTTTTGAAAGGGCTATGGCTGCCACAAAATTACGGCCGTTATCACTAACTACCATGCCTGCCTCAAGATGTACACTGCCCAGCCATGACTCAGTTTGTCGCTTCAAGTACTCGGCCAGCACCTCGGCGGTGTGTCTGTCGCCCAAACACATCATCTGCAACACAGCATGCTGACGCTTTCCACTAGCTGCTCGATAGGGGGACACATCGTGTGCAACAGTGGCAGCTGCAGATGGAGTGCTCGTACGACTGCGCTCTGTGGACGAGCTTTCGCTTCTGGAGGAGGAGGAGGAGGAGGAGGGTCAAACGCCAACAGCCAACTGTTTCCTATACCGTGGGCTAGGCAGCACTGTCCCACCACCGCTGTCCCCTGTGGACCCTGCATCCACCACATTAACCCAGTGCGCAGTGATGGACACGTAACGGCCCTGGCCATGCCGACTGGACCATGCATCAGTTGTGAGGTGCACCTTTCCGCTCACTGACTGCTTGAGTGCATGGACAATGCGGTCTTTCACATGATGGTGGAGGGCTGGGATGGCTTTGCGAGAGAAGAAGTGGCGACTGGGTAGGTCATAGCGTGGTACTGCATAGGCCATGAGTTCGCGGAAAGCTGTGCTTTCCACCAACCGAAAGGGCATCATCTCAAATGAGATTAGTTTGGCAATGTGGGCGTTCAAACCCAGTGTACGCGGATGAGAGACTGAGTACTTTCTTGACCTACTCATAGTGTCTGGGAGGGTGAGCTGGACTTGAGAGCTGCATATGGTGGAAGTAGCGGTGGACAGGGCGGACTGAGAGAGGGTTGATGATGGTGATGGAGTTGGTGTTCTTTCTGATGGCCTAGAATCAGTCTTTCGTTGATATAACAGTGGGATTCCCTGACTGCTGTGGTCTTGCAACGACACCTCAACATTTGCTGCTGTGCTAACCGGTGGGCTTACAGTGGGAGAAACAATGTAGCGTTGCTGACTACCTTCGTTGTGATCAGTTGCACATGTGGCACTTGAGGTTTGGTGTTGTGTCCACGCTTGCAAGTGCATGCTGGTTAAATGCATGCAACTGGTATTCAAATTTTTCAGATTTTTCCCTCGGCTAAAGGTCTTTGCGCACTTCTTACAGATAACCTTGGCCTGATCATGAGGATTTTGGTCAAAAAAGTGCCACACTGCACTCTTCCTACTTTGGCAGACATTTTGCGGCCTAGCACGCTGTGATCTTTTGACCCTCTGGACAAGCTGTCCAGCAACTCTTTTGATGTTTGGAACCTGTCTTTGGAGTGCTCCGGGCCTGCCAGATAACAGCTGTTGCGATGTCGATGTCTGCTGTGGATGCTCCTCATCTGAGCTATTGGAAGCAGCACCCTCTTCCCCCAATGGATGCCAATCTGGGTCAACAACTGGGTCATCCATCACCTCCTCTTCTATGTCATGTGCACCTTCCTCTGTGTCACAGTGTATGGTGGTATAGTGTGCGGGAAGGGGCACCTGAGTCTCATCAGGGTCAGAATCTGGCTCTGTACACTGCGAGGACAATGTAGTGCTCTGAGTGAATGTACCAGCAGAATCATCCATCAGCGGCTGTGCATCAGTGCACTCCATGTCAGATTCATCTTGGCCTGGGTAATTCACCATTTCACTTGATAATCCAGGCATGGTATGTGAAAACAGCTCCATGGAGTAATCAGTAGTATGGCCTGCGTCATCCTTCAATCTTGGTTGGGGTGAAGGACACAAGGAAAGGTGTGGTTCATGAACATGAGCCTCCAATGACGACTCAGTGCTTTTACTTTTTACAACTGAAGAAGAGGAGGCGATAGAGCTGGAGGCTGAGTCAGCAATGTAAGACAAAACTTTTTCCTGATGCTCTGGCTTTAAAAGCGGTTTGCCAACTCCTAGAAAACTAAGCGTTCGAGGCCTTATGTAGCCAGACGATGACGCAGGGTCAGCACCTCCTGCATTCGGTCCTATTTTGCTCTTGCCACTACCATCAGATCCACCACCAACACCATCATTACCAGCTGCCAACCCCCGCCCAATTCCACGGCCTCTTCCACCAGCCTTCCTCATTTTTGGTAGAAATGTAGACAAAATCCAACAAACTATATAGTAATGTAAAACAAGGTACAAGGTGTCTATAGGACAGGGGAGATTTTGAATTTCTGCAGACACTTGTGGACACTGGACACTTTTGGATTGTGTGAGGCCCACTGATATCTGAGCGCTATGTGACAGGCTCGATGGCACAGCTGTGACCAAAGTGACTAGAGGATAAGGGAGATTTTGAAAATCTGCACACACTTTTGGACACTGGACATTTTTGGATTGTGTGAGGCCCACTGATATCTGAGCGCTACTATGTGACAGGCTCGATGGCACAGCTGTGACGAAAGTGACTAGAGGATAAGGGAGATTTTGAATCTCTGCACACACTTTTGGACACTGGACACTTTTGGATTGTGTGAGGCCCACTGATATCTGAGCGCTATGTGACAGGCTCGATGGCACAGCTGTGACCAAAGTGACTAGAGGATAAGGGAGATTTTGAATCTCTGCACACACTTTTGGACACTGGACACTTTTGGATTGTGTGAGGCCCAATGAATATCTGAGCGCTATGTGACAGGCTCGATGGCACAGCTGTGACAAAAGTGACTAGAGGATAAGGGAGATTGGATTGCTTTTAAAAAAGCAGTTTGCGGAGCAGTGGGTAAACAGCAATGCAGGAATGTCAGGAAGCCTTAGAAGGCAGCCCAACAACCAACACCACTGATACACCACTATATAGCCTCCCCTTGCACTGCACACACAGTGACTGGTGTGTTGTGCAGGCCAAATCGCTAGCAGCAGAAGCAGTTTTTTTTGTCTTCTTCCCTGCCTAACGCTCTCCCTACAGAATCAGCAGCAACCTCTCCCTATACTAAGATCGGCAGAAGTAAGATGGCGGTCGGCGTGCACGCCCTTTTATACCCCCTGTGACGCCCACCAAAGCAAGCCAATCACTTGCATGCCCTTCTGAAAGATGGTGGTGACCCGTGCCTATGTCATCACGTTGCCCACAGTGTCCGTGGATCCTGATTGGCTGAAAAAGAGCGCAAAACAAACTTTTGAAACGCGACTTTGGCGCGTAAGTCGCCGACCTCGTGTCCGACCTCATCCTAGGGTCGGGTTTCGTTTCATGAACCCCGACTTTGCTAAAAGTCGGCGACTTTTGAATTTTTTCGACCCGTTTCGCTCAACTCTAGTAATGACACATACAGATAGCCATATAAATGATGTATAAAGTGCCCTACACTTGCAGCCTAGTTATGGAGTCAGAATAACCCTTATGTTTTAACCCCTTCAGGACAGGTCCATTTTTAATTTGTGTGCCTTCATTTTTTCCTCCCTTTATTCAGAGAGAAATAACTTTTATTTTTGCATCAACATAGCTATATAAATGTTTGTTTTTTGTTGTATGAGTTAGTGTTTAATAATATCGTTCACTTTGCCAATGTATTGAAAAACATGTCATCTATATTGTAGTGGTTGTACTCACTCTGGTGCGATGGAAGGAAAACAGAAGGCACATTTCTTTAAGGCTATGTGCCCACGTAGCGTTTTAAACCAGACACTTAAAACCGGACTTCTTCACAGAAAACACACGTTTTTTTCCTCGCGATGTTACCGCGATTATGTTCGCGATCTTGCCGCGATTTTCGCGTGTGAAATTCAAGCACTTTCCAAGCGATTTGAAGCATCGCTTAGAAAGTGATTGACAGGTTGGTCACACTCGTCAAACATAGTGTGACCAGGTTTTTACTATTGAGGCCGCCTATGCGGCCTCAATAGTAAAAAATAGAATGTTAAAAATGATAAAAAAATAAAAAATCGGGGTATATTTACCTTCCGACGTCCCGCGCAGTCTCAGCGACGCTCCCGTTCCCAGTAATGCCTCGCGTTGCAATAGTGATCTCATGAGACCGCTAGAGTAAACGCGAGACTATGTCATCACAGGTCCTTGCCGCAAGGCATTAATTAGGAACGCTGAGGTCCAGGAAGGCTGCGCGTGACATCGGAAGGTAAATATACCCCGATTTTTTATTCTTTTTTTTACAGGGGTATGGTACCCAGGGCCTGGAGGACAGTCTCCTCTCCTCCACACCGTGGGTACCAACCGCACGTGAGATGCTTAACTTTGCGCATGGTGGGCATAGCCACATGCGGGAAGTAAGTGGTTCTCATGCATTCCTATGGGTGCGGAATCGCGGCAATTCTTTGCGATTCCGCAAAAAGAATGAGCATGCTGCGTTTTTTTCCGCGATGCGATTCCGCCACGGAAAAAAGCACAGCATTAGTACAGCATGTGCGGAATGCCATAGGAATGCATGGGGTGCGTTCTGTACGAGTTTTTTAAACATTTTCGCAGCGTTTTCGTGACAAAAATCGCGGCAAAAGCGCTTAAAAATCGCATCGTGGGCACACAGCCTAAAAGTTCACGTGGGTTTATTGCTTTATGAACCCCAGAAGCACAAACAGAAGGTAAACAGCATTTAGCTGAGGCAAAACATGGTAACAGTGTCCATAGCAGGGCTCTGCTCCGTCAGGCATGTGGTCACCCAGGCTTGGTTAGCGTCCAGTATTCAGGCTCAATCTGGAGCCAAACACACACAGGAGGCCTTCTCCCTGCCATGTAGGGTGGGGTAATAGTCAAAAACATTTTTCACCAAGCAACTTTTCCAGTTAAATGCCACTGTAAATGATTAACAGTATCTTGCAAGTGGTTTCCCAACAGTAATCAGAGCTATCGCTGGCAGCTGCTGTTGGAGGCAGGTGCTGGCTGTATATTACAGTTGCCACCTGCTTGGCTCTGTCACCAAGTCTGCTCCATACACCCTCTGTGCCCATATGACAATAACACCAATAAGACATATATTTATTTTATACAATGGCAAAAGAATTAAATACTCTTTTTAGGGAATTTTTGGTTAATTCAAGACCCTCATCAATTAGTGGGGACTTGCTAACATAAAAGGATTGTTCAAAACGAAGAACTTCATCTATATATATAAACGCCTTATCATGTCTGTCTGTAACCGAAATCACGGGCTGCTGATTGGTCACGGCTGCCAGGCCCCCGCCAGGCCGCAACCAATCAGCGGCAGGCGCAGTCGGGCGCAGCGCTCAATTGGGCGCAGGCCTTAATCTGTAAAAAAGAGAATTAAAATTAAAAAAAAGGTTATTCTCACCTTCCGACGGCCTCCTTTCTTCTTTCCACGCGCCCGGCCTCGCGCTCCCAGTAATGCTTTGCGGCTTAGACTGCTGATGACGTCACTCTCGCGAGAGCGTGAAAGAAGACCGATGTCACTCTCGCGAGAGCGAGAAAGAAGACCGATGTCACTCTCGCGAGAGTGAGAAAGAAGACCATCAGCGGTCTAAGCTGCAAAGCATTACTGGGAACTCGAGGCCGGCCGCGTGGAAAGAAGACAGGAGGCCGTCGGAAGGTGAGAATAACTTTTTTAAATTTTTTAATATTATTTTTTTACATGCTAGAGTGCCGCGGCAGTGATTGTTCGCAGCTACAGGGCCGCGTTGCTGATTGGTCGCAGACAGAGGGGGTGAGGGGACCATGCATACCAGGAAAGGGGGGTGAGGGGACCATGCATACCAGGATTGGGGGGTGAGGGGACCATGCATACAGGATTGGGGGGTGAGAGGACCATGCATACAGGATTGGGGGGTGAGGGGACCATGCATACCAGGAATGGGGGGTGAGGGGACCATGCATACCAGGAAAGGGGGGTGAGGGGACCATGCATACCAGGAAAGGGGGGTGAGGGGACCATGCATACCAGGATTGGGGGGTGAGGGGGACCATGCATACCAGGAAAGGGGGGTGAGGGGACCATGAATACCAGGAAAGGGGGGTGAGGGGACCATGCATACCAGGAAAGGGGGGTGAGGGGACCTTGCATACCAGGAAAGGGGGGTGAGGGGACCATGCATACCAGGACTGGGGGGTGAGGGGACCATGCATACCCTGAAAGGGGGGTAAGAGGACATGCATACCAGGATTGGGGGGTGAGGGGACCATGCATATCAGGAAAGGGGGTGAGGGGACCATGCATACCAGGATGGAGTGGTGAGGAGACCATGCATACCAGGAAAGGGGGGTGAGGGAACCATGCATACCAGGAATGGGGGGTGAGGGGACCATGCATACCAGGAAAGGGGGGTCACGGTGAGCATACATACCAGGATTGGGGGGTGAGAGGACCATGCATACCAGCAAAGGGGGTGAGGGGACCATGCATAACAAGAAAGGGGGGGTGAGGGGACCTTGCATATCAGGAAAGGGGGGTGAGGGGACCATGCATACCAGGATTGGAGGGTGAGAGGACCATGCATACCAGAATTGGAGGGTGAGAGGACCATGCATACCAGGATTGGGGGGTGAGGGGACCATGCTTACCCCGAAAGGGGGGTAAGAGGACCATGCAAACCAGGAAAGAGGGGTGAGAGGACCATGCATTCCAAGATTGGGGGTGAGGGGACCATGCATACCTCGAAAGGGGAGTAGGAGGACCATGCATACCAGGAAAGAGAGGTGAGAGGACCATGCATACCAGGATTGGGGGGTGAGAGGACCATGCATTCCAGGATTGGGGGTCAGGGGACCATGCATACCAGGATAGGGGGTTGAGGGGTAGCATGCATATCAGGATTGGGGGTGAGAGAACCAGACATATCAGGATTGGGGGGTGCATTATTGCATTATTATTAAATCTTCAAAAATAAACTGCATACATATTCTAGAATACCCGATGCATTAGAACCGGGCCACCATCTAGTTAATTATAAAATTATTTTCAGTCCAAAAATTTTTTAAGAACACCGCTAAATAGTAATGTCTCTGCTTGTATAGAGTAACATGTCTGACCTGCCAGTGTGAGGAATCTTGGAGATCAGAGTAGCATTGCTATTTGGTGTCGCTCCCAAAGGTCAGACCCCCATCGAACTTCCTAATTTTTACCTACTTAGTATAGATGAAAAATAGTGATCATTTTTAAGAACTGGAATAAGTAGAGATTTGCATTGAAAATCAAATAAATATTCTGTTTTTGATAAACTCTTTTCATGTATAAAAAATAAATGCTGCATTTACTATTTACTGATGGGTAGACTAGAAGATGCATTTTCCAATTTTATAATATTGAGTAACATACTGTCTCTTGCTTGTAGATTTCGCTTGTCACAATTGATTTCATTTATATGTCATATGATATTTAATGCCATAGTAATGAGCTCCTAAAATATCTTATTTCTGCCATTTGGTTTTCAAAAAGCCATAAGAAGGTTTTAGATATATATGTTTAGTTCTCAGGCTCCAGAAGCCATCTACATAGACGATAATTAGATAAACCTATGATTATAAATTGTTTAATTACGAAATAAAGAATATGTAGGTGAAATTATACACCGATTGGTCATAACATTGATGATCTCATTACAATGACACCTGTCAAGAAGTGGAATATATTAGGCAGCAAATGAACAGTCAGTTTGTCAGTTCGTCAAGTAGATATGTCTGAATCTGAAATATATTAACATGCAAGGATTTGAGTAATTTTGATAAGGACCAAATTGTAATGGCTGGACAAACGTATTAGACATTCTACAAAACAGCAAGTCTTGTAGAGTATTTCCAGTATCCACTGATCAGTAGCTACCAGAAATGGTCCAAACAAGGGCAGGGTTATGAGCACCATCTACTCGTTGATGAATTTGTGGCATGAAGCCTGTTTGATACCACAAGTTGTTGCCTGGTTTTGTTCTAAGGCATGACTTGGATACAAATTTAAAAAATCAACTCTACTAACTCACTTCCACCCCAGAACCACGTCTCCACTGCTCCCTGGTGTGGATCAGCGATCTTTGCTGAGGTAGGCGGCACGCGAACCCTCTAATTGCCACATGCTGTAGACCGTCACGTGACATCACTTTTGCAGCCATGTCAACAAAAAATGGAATGGAGCTGCATTGTTGAGTAATGATGATTTTGTTATTTTCAAGTATATCAAATAAAGTTTAAAGCAAGATAACATGATTAACAATTAAGGGATCAAACAAGTACAATAAACAGTTCAGCAAATGAATAGATAGGAAATAATATGTAGAGTAAAGGCAATTATTGGCGAGATGATAATTGGTGATCAAGTATTTGTATGGACACTTGTCCCCAATTATCCGCCTGTGTACGGATGCCAGCAGTCACCCACTGGACATGCAAAGCATTTGTTTATGTGGTGAGTTCATTTTATGCTAACATAAGAATCATCAGAAGATATACTGCCAATAATATGTACTGGATATGAGGAAAGGACAATCATATTATTCATTATTCTGATCACATCATTGATCATTGGCATATATTAAAGAAAACATTATATCTATTTAAATTCTGACATATATTAAAGTACATACACCATCTACGTGGCATGTAAAAGTTTGGGCACCCCTGCTCAAAATTACTGCTATTGTGAACAGTTAAGTAAGTTGAAGATACAATGACCTCTGAATGGCCAAAAGTTAAAGTTGACACATTTCCTTTGTATTTTAGGTGATATATATATATATATATATATATATATATATATATATATATTACTGAAAGGAAAATAGGTCAGTACAAAAGTTTGGGCACCATTGGAGATTTGTGTGCTCAGATAACTTTGACCAAGGTGTAAGACCTTAATTAGACCTTAAACCTTGCCAAAAAACAGCAGACATGGGTTCTTCTAAGTAACTGCCTAACACTTTGAAAATGAAATTGGTGGAGGTCCAGAAATCAGGATAAGGCTATAAGAAGATAGCAAAGCATTTTCAAGTTGCCCTTTCCTAAGTTTGAAATGTAATTAAGGTCTGGAAGACCAAGCAAAGTTTCAGTGAGAGCTACTTATAGTATTGCTAGAGACTAAAGAGGAAAATCAGAACCCCCCGCTTGATTGAACAAGACCTTCAGAAAGGTTTAGCAGACTCTGAATGCTGTGGTACATTGTTTTCCTGTTCAGAAACACCTGTACAAATATGGCCTTCATAGAAGAGTCATCAGAATAAAACCTCTTCTGCATACTCACCATAAAGCAAGCTAAAGGTTTTACAATGGCCTTCACAGTCCCCTCATCTGAACACCATTGTAAATCTGTGGCTATATCTCAAAATAGCAGTGCATGCAAGACGACCCAGGAATCTCACAGAACTGGAAGAATTTTCCAAGTAAGAATGGATGAAAATCCCTCAAACAAGAATTGAAAGACTTTTGTCTGGCTACAAAAAGCATTTACAAGCTGCCATACTTTCAAATGGCAGTGCTACTAGGTTATAACCATGCAGGATGCCCAAACTTTTGAATAGACCCATTTTCCATTTTGTAATTTTTGAAATGTAAAAGATGACAATATACATATTTTTTTGGCCTAAAACACAAACGAAATGTATCTTCTTTAACTTTAGGCCTTTTAGGTATCATTTCATCTTCAACTTGCTTAACTGTTCACAATAACAGTAATTTTGACCAGAGGTGACCAAACTTTTACATGCCACTGTCTATCTATCTAAAGGTGTGCTCAAAAGTTTACATACCACGGCAGAATTTATTTTTGCTTTCTTTGCCTTTTTTGAGAGAATATGAATGATAACACCAAAGCTTTTTCTCCACTCATGGTAAGTGGTTGGGTTAAACCATTTATTGTCAAACTACTGTGTTTTCTCTTTTTAAATCATAATGAAAACCCAAAACTTCAAAATGTCCCTGATCAAAAGTTCACATACCCCATTCTTTAATACTGTGTATTGGCCCCTCTCTAAAATCAATGACATCTTGATGTCTTTTGTAGTAGTTGTGGATGAGGTTCTTTATTTTCTCAGATGGTAAAGTTGCCCACTCTACTTGGCAAAAAGCCTCCAGTTCCTGTAAATTCCTTCAAATGCCTACTTATTGTGCATCTTGAAACAGCCCCACCGCTAGTTTTCAGAGAGACCAGTATTTCAGCTGATGTTATTTGTGGGTTTTTCTTTGCATCCCGAACAGTTTTCCTGGCATTTGTGGAAGAAATTTTTGTTAGTCTAACTGACTGTGGTTTTGTTTTTACAGAGACACTGATTTTCCATTTGTTAATCACAGTTTGAACTCTGCTGACTGGCATTATCAATTTCTTGAATATCTTTTTGTATCCCTTTCCTGTTTTATACAGTTCAATTACATTTTCCATTTCCCGTAGATCCATTGACAATTCTTTTGCTTTCCCCATGACTTACAATCCAGAAATGTTAGTGGCTGGATGAAAGATGCAAGAGTCTGTCTGGATCCCACAAATTCACTCACTTTTTATGCACGCAGCGATTACAAGCAAACAGGTGACAGGTGAGGATGTTACCTTTAGTAGCCAGTCAAACCCATTTTTGTCAACTTCTGTGCATATTATCAGGCCAAAATCACCAGGGTATGTGAACTTTTGATCAGGGTCATTTGGATGTTTTGTGTTGTCATTATGATTTAAAAAGAGAAAACACATTAGTTTGACAATAAACGGCTTCACCCAGCCATTACCCATGAGTGGAGAAAAAGTTTTGGTGTGATCATTCATAGTCTCTGAAAAAGGCCAAGAAAGCAAAAATTCTGTTGGAATATGTAAACTTTTGAGCACAACTGTATCTATCAAGTCAGGAAGAAAGTAAATGGCTACTGTATATCAAGTCTTATATAATTCTATACCCAAGAGAAATAAATGGAATTTTAATCCTGCATGTGAATAAAAGTAATAAAGAACACTCATTTTTTTAAAAACTGTACAGTATATTAGAAGCATTATTTCACACAATGAGATGTATGTAAGGTATACTTTAAAAGCACAGGAGAACAGAAAAGAGAAGGGAATAAAACAATGTCATGCCAAATGCTTATGTCACTTAGAAACTTAGAAAGAAACTACAAAATATTTATAAACACTTCACTAATGGTACTAAAACTAAAACGAACTGCGCAGCATGGCATCTCAGTGAGACTATGGCGTAGCTTCTGCAGAATGTGTTTTTTGCTATTTTGTTCTTGAGGGATTATGTGCCTGCATCTAGCCAAAAATGTGTAGGTCATGGGTATTCTCACTTAGATCAGTAACTCAAATTTGCATACAGGAACACAGTACAGTATTAGTCTAAAGTAGAGTAAGTGTCATACTAAGGGTGTGTGCAAAATAGCAATAAATGTCAGGAGGTGACAGAATACTATAGATGATAAATAGTAAATCCTACTAAAAATTTGGGAGACTGCCAAAGTATCATAAAAGTAGAAATCTTTGTAGACAATATTTCACATTAGAAATGAGTCACACATAACTAAGAGCATCAGATGCTTCAAAACGCACTAGTTCATCTACAATGTATAATATCCAATAAGGGCATAAATAGGTTGTGCAAGGTAAAAAAAAAAATAGACCAGTGCATTCATTAGAATACAAAATAACTACTTGCATAAGTAAGTATAAACCCTGTGGTGAAGTAGAGGAAAAAAATACAAGCAGCTAGACTGAATATAACCTAAAATGCATCCTATGCAGGAAAAATCTATCATAACTGGCCATAGAAACGGCTCAGTGTGCAGTGTAAGAATGGACAGAAAGGTTATTTCATACCCACATGGCAGTCTTCTCTTGCTGGGATGGCACAGACAACAACTTTTTCTTTAGGACAAGCCTTCTTCTGGGGGTGATGCCATGCCAACAGGAATCTCATAATTTACCCCTCTCAGCCAATGAATAAGTGTTCCATCATATGGAAAACCTGAGTTTGGCACATGGCAACAGGATTCTTCGGTGGCATGGTCCATCCCAGTGGCTCATCATAAGAACTGTGATGCGCCCATAAGACCAAAAGTTCTGGCCATGTGAACAGTAGCATGTGTATATGAGCACACCAGTTCATCATGAGACGTCACAGACTGGGATGGGCGCACTAGCCAAATCCTGTGCATGCGCTCTGCTGACCGAGAAGCTTATACACACAAACAAAAAGGAAGAGAAATATAATTTTTATTAATTATGCATAAATAATGCAAATTGTAGATGCTTGATAACATCTGCGAATATGATGAGTAGGTTTACGTTGAATGGGATGAATGACGTGTTTAAAGAAAGAATGTGTAAGAGGTGAATGTGAAAATGGGAAGCTGTGTGAATGTCCAAAATGGTGCACAATGAGAGTGATGATATGCAATAAAACAGGAAAAGCTCCAATTATAAGAGGAGCAAATATAAAAGCAAGTGGTGTGGCTAGATTCAATGTGAAGAATGTGATTGGATAGTGAGAGTGTGTAAAGAAGGGAAAATGGAAGGAGAACTGCCCAAAATAAAGCATCATGCAGTTAACTCCAAAATTCTGGTGTAAAACTGCTTGAAATATCAATTTTTTTGTACAAGTTGAAATTACTCAAAATTTTGGCACCTTTATGTCAGACCTGTCCATCTGCACCAACTGTTTGGAAAGTGGGCGGAAGTGGTTTAAGACGCAGTGAGGCCCAGCTCGCCCAACAAATTCATTATAATTTACACCACAAAAGTAGCGTAAATTACGCCATAAATGTACGGCAGCCCCTGGCCAAATTTGCTAACAGGTGCATGCACCTTAATGAATTTGGTGCATTTTACTCCAGCGCTCACTTGATTTGTCCTGCAGACTAATCAATGTATGCATATTGATATTATTTAATACTGTTACATGCATATTCTAATCCAGTACTGATCTGGTTCTATGGTTTGGCTAATATATACAATTTTCTAATCCAGCATTAGTCTGTTTTTTTGGAGTAGTATATTTGCATATACATATAATTCTCTAATCCAGTATTGATCTGGTTATTTGGATGTGTATTGTTTTCTAATCCAGTATTGATCTGGTTACACAAATGTTCTAATCCGGTATTAGTCTGGCCTTATTCACCATCTTGTTTGGGTATATGTGTATTGCTTCTGTCTAATATTGAATTGACAATGCAGACATTTTCGGCTTGATTTACCAACCTTTTTTGTACTAAAGACATTAATAACCTTTTATACATAGCCCTCATCTATCAGATCTAATTAGTGGTCTGACTTTTACTGATAATCTGTTTCTTTATGTTTAGTTCTTTTGTACTGTAGGGAATTGGGTGTTTTTTTATCAATTATTAATAAATTGTAGTTTTTTAAGGGGTTTATGTACACACTGTATATGGTAGTGTATCACAGAAGCTGTGGCTCTTTTGAGATCTGTAGAAGGTCTGCAGCACTCCAGATAGCTCCTTTTTCATGCATTCTCTGAACCTACAGAGGCTTTTGCATCTTTATAGATGACAGGCATTTTACCTAGAGTCACCCTTTAGCCTCGGTTACCCTGTTATAAATAGTTTTTTCAAAACTGCTTTGTGATGGTGCAAAATCTTAGCATTTGGGGCTCCACTTTGAATTTTGCCCAGGGACTCACTTTGACTAAAACCGGTCCTGGATACACACAATTCTCTTGAGTTTAAATAGCTAGTACAGCTGACAAGAGGAAGAAAAACAAACTGGCTAGGGTTTAACCCCAAAGCCACAAGTCTCAGAAGTAAAACAGGGTTAACAAAAAGTTACCTACATTGGTGTTTGAAGTAGTGGAGAAAGCACTAGCACAAAAGTCATAGTTTGTACACAATATCCAATAACACTGTCTTACCAAGGTTTTGTCCCTTAGACAATTTTGAGTGTTCCTGATAGATTTTTTCATGGTGATTTCAGAAATGACTTCAGATTTTTCCTATCACATAAGGTTTTTGAGAAATGATACAAAACATTATAATATTCTGTTATAATTCTAAAATCTCATATATGAACTTTTTCTGAAACAGTATATTCTGAATTTTCCACTGTAATAACATAAATCGCTGATCTACACACATGCAAGCACTTATTATGCGAATTCTGTGCAGGCGCAGTGAATCCTTCGACTGACCATGTACTGCGCATACCACATCTCCTGGGCAGGGGAGGAATCAAAAGACAATATTGATATAATGTTAGGGCTGGCGGAAGGCACCAAATTATAAAATAATAGTAGGTGCGTTCGCAGCCCGGGGTCCACCGTGCAGAGGTGGTACACTGCTGCTAAGAATTGGCGGAAGAATAGAGTGGCGTAAAAACAGTCACACGTGGGTTACGTCACCCAATGTGAACAGATGCGAGCTCTGTTAATGCTCAGAGTCGCACAACCGCTGAACGTAAATGCCGGAGCCTGTTTAGCTCACAGAGCCCGGCCAATAGAGCGCACAGTGTACGGCCACAGAACTCTACCCCAAGGACACGGGATTAGAGTGCCTCTAGGCCCACTGAGGTGCCGCTATAGACGCTGGCTATGAAGTGGAGCACGTGCACTGAGGCGTTAGCAAAACTGGGTGCCAACCTAAACCTCTGCCTACACTGGGTCAGCTGCAACCTTCGCTCAGCAAAGCGAAGGTCTATACGGGTGGAGACGGTGATAAGCTCCTCCAGTGTAGCAGGAATCTCCCTGGTGGCCACAGCATCCTTCACATGGCCAGTCAAACCTCTCCAGAATGCCGGAATGAGAACCTTATGTGGCCACTCTAATTCCGAGGCCAGCGTCCGGAACTGGATGGCAAAGTGGCTGACCATGGACGAACCCTTTGACAATGCCAGCAGCCAGAGCGCGGTGTCACGGGTGACTCGCGGTCCCAGGAAGACATGCTTCAGAGTGTCCAGTAACCGAGAGGCACTCTGCACCACATGATCACCACGCTCCAACAGCGGTGTGGCCCACTCTAAAGCCCTGCCTGACAAGAGGGAAATAATAAATCCCACTTTGGCCCACTCGGAGGGGAATCGTGCTGCCAGCAGCTCCAGTTGTATCGAGCACTGGCTCACGAAACCCCTACAAGAGGCACTATCACCCGAGAACTTCTCGGGCAGTGGGAGGCGGGACAAAGTCGGGTCAGACTTGGTCAGAGATTTAAAATCGTCAAAGAGGCAACATAATTATTGGGATCAAGGCTACAAGAACGGAATTTCTTTTTACCAGGAGCAAGAGTTTCTGTGCAGTTGTCAAGAAGACCTTAATCAATTTTTCAACCATGTTGACAGTTTAACCTTTTGCAACAACGTCTTGGTGCTCTTGGATGCGATCATGACCTGAAGGAATGGCAACTGTTCATTGACTCATCAGTTTTCAGTCTGAAGGCTGTTTTACTACACAACAAAAAATTTCTATCCTTCTATACCTATTGGGCATGCCGTACACATGAAAGAAACATATGAGAATATGGAGTTACTGTTGACCCACATTAATAGAAATTATAACTGGAACATATGTGATTGTCTAAAAATTGTTGCACTTTTTCTTGGACTGCAGCTTGGATATACCAAGTATTGTTGTTTCATTTGTGAGTGGGACAGTCGTGCATGAAAAATGCAGGATTTCAGAAAGGACTGGCCACTCCTCAAAAACCTGGTTGCTGGACAGAAGAATGGTAAACATAATCCTCTCGTTGATCCAGCAAAGATATTTCTCCCTCCTTTGCATATTAAACTTGGGCTTATGAAGAATTTTGTCAAAGCAATGAGCAAAGAATCTGAAGCCTTTTCTTACTTGCGACAGAAATTTCCAAGAATAAGTGATGCAAAGATTAAAGAAGGCATTTTTATTGGCCCACAGATCAGAGATATAATGAATGACAGTAGCTTTGATGATCTTTTGAAAGGTGCAGAACAAGTGGCATGGACAGCCTTTAAAGATGTGACCTTCAACTTCCTTGGCAACAGCAGGGCACGGAACTTTGAACAACTCACGGACATGCTCACATCATATCATTTGATGAAATGCAATATGTCACTAAAATTGCATTTTCTACATTCTTCACTTGGACTTTTTTCCAGCCAATCTTGGTGCAATTAACAATGAACATGGTGAAAGATTTCACCAAGACATTGCGCTGATGGAGAAAAGGTACCAGGGAAAGTGGAATACGTCAATGCTGGCTAACTATTGCTGGAATCTTATTCGAGAAGCATCTGACATGGATTATAAACAAAAGTCGTCTGCAAAATACTTTTGAGCAATTGCTTTTGCTACTGACATGTATGTAGTGTCTCGGACGTCATAATGTAGACTATAAACTGTTTTCTTAAAAACCTTACAAGATGCAGACTTTTGGAGCACATATTCATGTTCAGCATATCAAAATCTATAAGATACAATAAAAATGTTTCAGGGGACAAGAACTTCCCTGAAATTTGTTGCGCAGTGTAATTATTTTAATTAATTATGACTGGTATTTTCTTGAATCGTAAGGTTATCATTAAATATTCACTGTTTGATAATTTCAAGCTGTTTGAAGATCAGTTTTACAAATAAGTCAATATTGAGGCATCTAGAAATAGGAGGGAATGTTTTTGATATCTGAGATATAGAAGGTGGAACCTTATTGGTTTGTGTATTTTCATATCCATCAGCTAACTCGGCCAAAATCTGTAAAGCCTCCTGTTTAGTAGCCAAAGGGAACAGTTCATCACCAATATTATTCTGACTCCATAACTAGGCTGCCAGTGTAAGGTTCTTGAGACAACATTTCTGTGGATGTCTGTAAAAATCAGTACTCACACGAAGAATGTCGTCAGATAGCTTTAACTCGACTGCAGAGGCATGTATGACAATTCCAGGAGAGGTTTATTTGAAGTACTGTATTATGCACAAAAGTTACAGCAGCAGATGTATTGGTTGCAGTAAAGAGAATTCTGAACCAGAAATATACAGAGATGATCATAGCAAGATACTAACATAATACTAACAAAGGACATAGAAGGGAAGGGTTACTTACATTAGAGCTGGGCTACAGGGAGCAAGACAGGACAAACTTCTAAAAGGCAAATGTGATTGCATAGCAGCAGGGCCATTGCAAATTACTTTGGTGCCTTAGGCAGATGAAGCCAATATTGTCTCCCCATCGCAAAGGAATGGATCAGAGACTAAGGTAACAAGAACACATCTCCCTTTCCCCTCCGATGAGTTAAGTAGCAAACTCTGATGACTAATTCCACTAGACTTGCTACCTTTTTCACTAAAAAGTAATCAAAAGTAAAAAAGTGGTGTACTTTACAGATGTGACTTAACAGGGAGTTCACTTTCAAAGTTAGAAACAGAATCAATCACTTTTTTGTACCATTTACACAATACAGGGGACAAAATAATAATATTCATTCCTGACATAGTATTTTTTAAATGTAGAACCCAAGGATAGTGATGGGCAAACCCGTGGATGTTCGGGTCAAGACAGTTTGGCCGAACATCTAAAAAAAAGTTTGGTTCTGGTACCAGAACAGTACCCGGACCCCATTCAGATGAATGGGGGCCTGAACATCTGTTCTTTACCATGCAGTCATCTGTGTGATAGTACTGCGAACACGGGCTGTGATCGGCGGTAAGATCGTTACTTCCAGTCAGAGAGCTGCAGTTCCTATGCTGTCGGATGACAGCATGAGCCAGCAGCTGTGACCTGTGGTAAAAAGGTTTCCACCAGTCACAGACTTCGGCAAATGAGTGAGTATTACTCTCATCAGCGTACACCTTTTGTTGCTGATAACATCAGCTAACGTCTTTGCTATAAATAATTACATTTAAAAATAAATGGCGTGGGTCTCTTCTCTTTTTGTTAACCAGCGCAGGCAAAACTGACAGCTGTGGTCTGCAACCCTCAGCTGTCAGCTTTATCATAGCTGGTTATCAAGAATAGACGGGTTCCTATGCCATTTTTTTTTAAGTGACCACTATCCAATTCATCTGGATCTTTGTTGGACAGATATGGATTATTTTTACGTTGAACATTTGAGGAATATGGTTGTTTATTATTTTTACTCTGTTACAGGGGACATGGGCTTCATTGGATTAAGCGTAAAAGTGAGTATTATGGTTGTTTATTATTTTATGTTTACCGGGATATGGGCTTCAGTGCAGTTGGCGTAAAGGTGAGTACAACTGTGCTTTTTTATTTTGATTTCAAATAAAGGTATCAGTGTATTTATTTCAATTACAGGACTTTCTTCTGGTTGTGTCTTTTTTTGCAATCTGTCTATGGGGTTAGTAATGGGGGTTTTCTATAGAAGCCTCTCCATTATTAACCCCTGGGCTTGATGTCAGCGGTGATAAAACAGCTGACATAAACCCCAAATGGGGGACCGCACGCCGTTATTCTTGATAACCAGCCATGACATAAACAGCTGACATAAACCCCAAATGGGGGCCGGCACGCCGTTATTCTTGATAACCAGCCATGACAAAGCTGACAACTGAGGGTTGTAGCCAGCAGCTGTTGGTTTTGCCTGCGCTGCTTATCAAAAATAAAAGAGACCCACCGTCATTTTTTTAAATTATTTATTTATTTAAAGCACAGGTGCCGGCTGATGAATACACCCATCAGAGGCATCTGCTCTCACTGTTATCAGTGATGTAGGCATGCACTTTTGAAATTAGTACTCTCTCATCAGCTGATGCCTGTGACTGGCGGCAACCTTTTTACCGCCGTTCACAGCTGCGGACAGCTGCTGACATCGGACCAAGACCAGCAACACCCACCGGACTGGACTGCCTACAGGTGTGTATAATAAATATTGTTTTTCTTGTCTTGCAGGTCGAATTGGAGGCATATATACAGCATTTGTGACGACCATCTGCGAATCTGGGCTGCAGTAGGACAGCGCCCAGAGTAACCCCGAGACCCTTAACCCCTATACAGGGATCTGGAATTGTAGCAAGGCCCAGGGGGTAGCTGTCTAGGGGAGCAGTGGACCAGAGCAGAATGGTCATCAAGGGGTTAAAACTAAAACCCGTAATCATGGTCCGGAGACTGGAGTCGGAGGCCGGCGGGCAGAAGGTACAAAATCAGCAGGCAGATGAGGGGTCTGAAGTCTGGGCCAAGGTCAGTAAAAACCAGGAGGGCAGCAAGGTACAAAATCAGCAGGCAGAAGAAAGGTCAGGAATCCAAGCTAAGGTCAGCATCAAAAATCGGGAGAGAGGCAGAGGTACAAAAACGGCAGGCAATAGAATGGTCAGAAATACAGGCTGAGGTCAGAGTTAACTACAGCAAATCACACAGTAGCATGCAGGGGAACCAAGAATATAACCACGGTGCCTCCCAGTGGCCGAGGCAGGAACAGCCATCCCTGAGTCTGACAGCAAAGTGACGGTCCGCTGCCTCCTAGTGGCCGAGGCTGGAACAGCAGGCCCCGAGTCTGGCGGCGACGTGCCAGTCCGGCACCTCCTAGTGGCTGAAGCCAGAAGAGCAGGCCCTGAGTCTGACAGCGACGTGACAGTACCTCACCTCCAAGAGGCGCCTCCGGACCCTCAAAACTCGGTTTGTCAGTGTGAAGGAGGTGAAACCTTCTAATTAACCCCTTGGCATGGATGTCACTAGCGGGGACCTAGGACCTCTCCTCTGGACTGTAGCCCTTCCAATGCATGGACCTTCTCACCAAACGGGAATCAAGGATACCTTGGACTTCATACTCCAAGGCACCCTTGACCAAAACTGCAGGAGGAGGGGACTGGACGGGATGAATTGGGGAGCGGTACATCATGAGGAGGGATTTGTGGAAAACATTGGGTATTTTAAAGGACTGAGGGAGCTTTAAAGGAAAGGCTACCAGGTTAATTACCCCTAATATCTCATAGGGACCAATAAACCTGGGACCCAGTTTGGCAGATGGCACCTTAAGCTTAATGTTCTTGGTAGACAGCCAAACTTTGTCCCCAACTCCTAGGTGCGGCCCCGTGAACCGCCGTCTATTTGCGGCCGAAGTCTGCCTGACCTGGGACCCTTTCAAGTTTGTGTTCACTTCCAACCAGATTGTCCTTAAGTGACGTATGGAATTCTCTACCCCCGGGAGCTCCGACATCTTGGCCGAAAATGAACCAAAACGTGGGTGCAAACCATGATTGCAGAAGAACAGGGTGGTTTTGATGGATTCCTGGTATTGGTTATTTAGGGCGAATTCGGCTAACGGGAGATGTTCCACCCAATCAGACTGATGTTCCGAGACATAGCAGTGGAGATACTTCTCTAGAGCCTGGTTGGTGCGTTCAGTTTGACCATTGGTCTCAGGGTGGTAAGCGGAGGAGAAGGATAATTCAACGCCAATGCGTTTGCAGAATGTCCTCCAGAATTTAGAAACGAACTGAGTACCTCGGTCGGACACGATATTCACCGGAGCGCCATGCAGACGTATTACATGAATAATGAACAACTTACTCAAAGATTCTGAATTAGGTAGTCCAGACAGGGGAACAAAATGGCATTGCTTACTGAACCTGTCTACCACCACCCAGATACATGTCTTCCCTTCTGAGGGCGGCAGATCAGTAATGAAGTCCATGGAGATATGGGTCCATGGACTCTCTGGGGCGGGCAAGGACTGGAGCCAGCCGGCCGGGGGGACTTGGCGCGAGCACAGATTTCGCAAGCTAGTACATAATCTTTACAGTCCCTAACTACCATCGGCCACCAAAAATTCCTAGTCACTAGTCTGGCGGTATTATTGACACCAGGATGGCCTGCCAGGACAGAGTCATGCGACTCCTTCAGAACTTGTAGACAAAACGGGGCTGGAACGAACAATTTCTGGTGGGGCGTCGTGTCAGGGGCTGGTTCTGAGGACCTACGGATCTCTTCCAGAAGGTCTAGAGACACTGCCGACACAATGATCCTATTGGCCAGTATTGGAACTGGTTCCGAGTCCTCGGCCTGTGAGGGGCAGAAACTTTGAGAGAGGGCATCAGCCCTTACATTTTTAGTCCCTGGACGAAACGTGATGACAAAGTTAAACCTTGAAAAGAATAAAGCCCACCTAGCCTGCCTAGGATTCAGTCATTTAGCTGACTCCAAGTAGGTCAGGTTCTTGTGATCTGTGATCAGTCACTCTAATCTTGTGTTTAGCACCTTCGACGAAGTGGCGCCATTCCTCGAAGGCCCATTTTATGGCCAAAAATTCCCTATTCCCTATATCATAATTTTTCTCAGTAGAAGAGAATTTTTGGGAAAAGAAGGCGCATGGACGGAGTTGAGTGAGGGAGGCAGTGCCTTGGGAAAGCACTGCCCCTACTCCAACCTCAGAGGCATCGACGTCTACCACAAAGGGGTGGTCTAGATCAGGCTGGATTAATATCGGGTTGGCAGAAAAACAATCCTTTAAAACAGAAAATGCCTGAAGTGCCTCAGGCTTCCAATTAACCACGTCTGCCCCCTTCTGGGTCAGATCCGTGAGCGGTTTGGCGATCTCCGAGAAGCCTTTGATAAATTTACGGTAGTAATTTGTAAACCCCAAGAATCGCTGCAGTACTTTTAGAGTTTTGGGTTGCACCCATTCTCTAATGGGTCGGATCTTGGCAGGATCCATGCGGAACCCCTTAGCAGAAATCATGTACCCTAAAAATTGTTCCTCCTCAGCCATAAAAACACACTTTTCCAGCTTGGCAAATAGAGAATGTTCTCGAAGTCTCTGGAGCACAGTACAGACATGTTGCGCAAGTGTAAGAACATCAGCGGAGTAGATCAGGATGTCATCTAAATAAACCACTACATATACCCAACAGATATCCCTGAAAATATCATTCACAAAGTTTTGGAACACGGCAGGTGCGTTACTTAGCCCGAACGACATAACAAGATACTCAAAATGACCAAGAGGTGTGTTAAACGCGGTTTTTCACTCATCTCCTTCTCTTATGTGGACAAGATTGTAAGCTCCCCGGAGATCAATCTTAGTAAGGCAACGGGCTCCCAGTAGCTGATTAAAAAGATCAGGGATGAGTGGAAGTGGATACTGATTCTTAAATAATAGAGTGACACACTGGCGCTAGTCCACTTGGCCTAGAAGAAAAAATTGGGTGTTCCCAGATGTTGCTGGTGATTCACAGGTTCTGTGCTAATACCTGCTAAAAAGAGACAAGCTTAAAATAGTAATTACACGGCGCTATACTGGGAAAGACAAGGGTTAATATTAGACTACTCACTTGATAATGTATAGAAAAAACAAGATGTCCTGGAGGCTAGTTGCCTGGTCTTGGAAATATGGATAGCTGGCACAAAAAGTGGGATGAATAGATGAATGAATGAATAAATAAATAAAGCCTATTTTTTTTTTCCCCTTTTAGAAAATAAACTACTCACTTGTTAGTGTATAGAAAAAACACAATGTCCTTAAGGCTGATCGCTTTGTCTTGAAAATGTAAGTAGCTGCCAGTAAGGTGAATGAATAAATAAACAAGTAGAGTACGCTTATCTTACAAAAAGGGGGGGGGGGGCAACCCCTTAAGGGTTAAAAGAGATTCTGCTAGACTTACTTATTAATGAATCCGACCATAAGTGCATCCAACCTTGGAACTGTTACTGGGATATTGGCTGGCACATGTCCCCTAATCCTGGTTTAAATATAATTACTAATAAAAAAAAAAAAAAAAAAATTGAATTTCAGAAAAAAAGCCAAAAGGTACCAAGGAATAATGATAGATGGTTCGGGTGGAGGCTGAAGCTAACCTTGCCGAATGCTTGTGGCTGAATATCCTTAGATAAATCAAGAGCACCTGGTACTAGATTGCAAGCTGGTGGTCGGTGGTGCAGTCAAGCGTGCTAGATGGGGTGGGTGATGACCGCTGCTGCTGGGCAGTGAAGCAGTGCGGATCGCCGCTACCTTGTGTGCTCCGGCTGTGAGTGACGCCAAGGAGGTCGGCGTGTGGTGGGGGCAGGGTGTAGCGTGACGTCACACTGGGAAAGGACGGTGGCTGGCTAATGGCACAAAACCAACACGTTTCGAGAGAACGTCTCTCTTCATCAGGGTTTTCTATACATTATCAAGTGAGTAGTCTAATATTAACCCCTGTCTTTCCCAGTATAGCGCGGTGTAATTACTATTTTAGGATACTGATTCTTTACAGTAATAGCGTTCAGCTCACGGTAATCAATGCAAGGTCTGAGTCCACCATCTTTTTTTTCTACAAAGAAAAACCCAGCCCCTACAGGTGAGGTGGATGGTCTAATAAAGCCTTTTCGTAGGCTGTCTGCTATGTAGTCATTCATGGCTACACGCTCTGGACCAGAGAGATTAAATATTCTCCCCTTAGGGAGGCGGGAACCTGGGACCAAGTCTATAGGACAGTTATACACTCTATGAGGAGGTAATTTCTCAGACTCCACTATGGAAAAGACATCCTCATAGTCCCTGAATGCATATGGTATAAAGGGTGTTTTAATTTTAATTTGGTTCACTGACAGCGACATACAGTTATTCTGACACTGTGGACTCCAGCGCACGATATCACCTAGGTGCCAGTCAATAACAGGATTATGCTGGTGCAACCATGGCATACCTAAAACAACTGCATGTGATAAATTGTGAATAACAAAAAACGACATCTGTTCGGTGTGTAATGTCCCCACTGACATAGCAATTTCTGTAGTGACAAATTCCACTCCACCCTGGATAATAGATGTACCATTAATCGCAGTGGTTTGAACAGGGGCATTAAGCCTTAGCAAAGGTACACCAAGACTCCTTGCAAGCAAAAAATCCATAAAGTTGCCTGCAGAACCACAATCCACATAAGCCTTTACAGACAGAGATTTCTTAGAAAACGAGAGAGAGACGGGTAACAAAACTTTAGCCGCATTTGTGGGCAATACCTGAGCCCCCGGGCAGGTTTGACCAGATGTCCCAGGAATGTGGATTTCTGATGCCCAGCATTTCCCTTGAAGTCTCTAGGCTGCAGCATGCTGGTAAAGGAACATGGGAGTGTTCCTTCAGGCTGTGCACTGAAGCAGGTGTTAGGCCCAGAAATCAGCTCAGGCAGGAGAAGAAGGAAAAAAAAAAGTTCAGGAGACTGCTTTTATATATGATGGACATATACACAAAAGCAGTCTTTTTTGGGCCGGATATAATGTGACGACCATCTGCGAATCTGGGCTGCAGTAGAACAGTGCCCCGAGTAACCCCGAGACCCTTAACCCCTATACAGGGATCTGGAATTATAGCAAGGCCCAGGGGGTAGCTGTCTAGGGAAGGAGTGGACCAGAGCAGAACGGTCATCAAGGGGTTAAAACTAAAACCCGTAATCGTGGTCCGGAGACTGGAGTCGGAGGCCGGCGGGCAGAAGGTACAAAATCAACAGGCAGACGAGGGGTCTGAAGTCCGGGCCAAGATCAGTAAAAACCAGGAGGGCAGCAAGGTACAAAATCAGCAGGCAGAAGAAAGGTCAGGAATCCTAGCCAAGGTCAGCATCAAAAATCGGGAGAGAGGCAGAGGTACAAAAACGGCAGGCAATAGAATGGTCAGAAATCCAGGCTGAGGTCAGAGTTAACTATAGCAAATCTCACAGTAGCATGCAGGAGAACCAAGAATATATCCGGCAGCTTGCAAGACCAGTCCCAAGGTATTTGAGGAATCAGGTCATCCCTCACAGGTTCCCGGACTGATGATGTCATTAGGACCGCCCCCAGGACTAGGACAGATGGTGATGCAGTAACCCCCTGATGACTGACAGAGGGACGGAGCCTGAGCCCACCAGATGCCTGCGCAGGAGCCCCTTCTCTGTCACCACCATCACCCACAGGCGAACCACGGTGCCTCCCAGTGGCCGAGGCAGGAACAGCCGTCCCTGAGTCTGACGGCGAAGTGATGGTCCGCTGCCTCCTAGTGGCTGAGGCAGGAACAGCAGGCCCCGATTCTGGCGGAGACGTGCCAGTCCGGCGCCTCCTAGTGGCTGAAGCCAGAACAGCAGGCCCTGAGTCTGACAGCGAAGTGACAGCATTGTAGTATGATAATCCCCACAACTCCCTATAAAGTATTATGGCCCACAAACGACACCCCAAACAGTATGATATTCATTACAGCACCCTATCCAGTATGGTCACCACAGTCCAGAGTGTAATGACCTCCATAGCCCCATATACAGTATGGTCACTACAGCCCCTCATATGGTTTGCTATTCCCTTCACAGCCCCTCATTTTATGGCTCCCACACATCACCTCATTTCATGTTCATGGACCCCCCGCACTGCCTCTCATTTCGTGGCCATCCTGCACAGCCCCTCATTTTATACCACCCTCTGCACAGCCCATCAGTATTTTCCCCCGTCTGCACAACCCCTCAGTTTATTCCCCCATCTGCACAACTACTCAGTTTATTCCCTCATCTGCACAGCCCCTCATTTTATCCCCCCTCTGCACAACCCTTCTGTTTATTCCACCATCTGCACAGATGAATAGATCACCTGAAGGCAATAGGTATATGATGGACTATGAGCAGCTGACATTAGAGTTGTTACCATTTCTTCCATCCAGATACACACTTCTGAAAGTAATCACCCATTTCCAGGGCAAGCTTTCTTGTTTGAATATCATGTATCACATTTTTGCACTCATCAAAGTGTTTATCAATTTGTTGGTTAAAGGGCAAGATGTTTTCCAAGTTACTTTCATTCTTTATTCATCACTATATTTCATCGATTTCTATCTCTATTTCATCAAATATTTTTTTATTTAGTTCAATTAAAAGCTCAATGAATTTAAATAAAATATTGGCACTAGAGGCGTAGCTAGGGTTTTGATTCGGAGGGGGGGCAAAACTTCTGAGTGGGCCCCTAATCAAGTAACCTGATTACAACTATGGTGGTACATCCTAATAGTGGATGTAGGAAAACTTCAGCAGATGACCGTGCTGTTACTAAAAAAGATCTCTATACAAAGGTTAACACTGATATTACCACAGTATGATGACAATATAGTTCTATTCCAGTACTGCAGAACGTGTAAGAAATTACAGCACAGTTATAGATAGTGACTTACAGCTGATGTTCTTTCTGGTGGAGACATTTACTTTTCCCATCTCTTCCATCTGGCCCATACTGACATGACAACTTCTTCCAGACTTCTCACATTTCCAGAACATCCCCGTCTATCCCCAACCTGGACAAATTCCTTATCCTGCTGTGAGGGATCTCACAGGGGAAGGGGGGCGTCGACTTCACTCACCTCGGGGATGGGAGAGAAGGATCCGCAAGGATTGGCTCTATGGCGCCACCACTTGCTCCAGGGCAGTCAGAGAACTGCAATGAGGGCAAATAGTCGCCAGAAAGGCTTCCCTTATGGGTGCGAGTTAGTGAGGCGCTCCCAGTGGGGGGGGGATATATATCACCAGTCCAGGCTAGGGATATATATTTAAACCTCCTAGCCATCACTGCCAGAGTTCCTCACTAAAACAATATGGTATTCTGCCACCAGTTCCTCGTTCAACATAAGCCCCATCTGACAACAGGCTTATATTGTGTCAGAAACCAACCCGGGTAGCATACAATTGACCAACCAAGTGTGTGGACGTGGGGGATTCGTGAATTGAGATAAAAGAGCAGCCCAAGATTAATTTTATATTTAATCACCGAACAGGCGCACTAGAAATATACAGGTATATATTTACAAGAACAATATGCAGGTATACAGTCAGGAATGCAGTACAAAGGTAGTGTATAGATAGGTTTCAATTACTGTGCTATGTAGCATGTGACCAGGGAGGTGCTGATGGAGCACAGGTCAAAATCTTAGTTACATGGTTCCCTTGGCCACGTCAGGTAACGGACCTCCTGTCAGTAGAAGAACTAAGTCCAAAAATGAGGGTCTGCCTTATATCTCCTAGACTGTTCCCACCCACACTCTGCTGCCACCCCTGGGCTGAGCTGCCTCTCTCCTCCCATGTCTCCATGTCTGAGAATAAGATTTTCTGTCCATAATCGTGGCTGGTCAATAACTTTCCGCCCAAAGCTCTGAATGGTTTGGTTGTGCCGCCACTGGGTTCCACTGGATTTTATCTGTGCATCCATCTCCACATATTTGGGGACAGTCCATTAGCATGTCTTAAAGCGTAGGCACAAAGGTAAGAGGTCTCATCTTCATGACAACAAAACTTTGTATCATCCAGTATCCTCAGAGCATATTCCATGTCTTCCTTGCGAATAACTCTACATGTAATTGACGAGAAATGACTCATATGCATTGTGTGCACACATGGGGTCCTCTGCATCTTGTAGTTCCTGGATAAAATCCCATTCAATCCTTCGAAGCTGGCACAGTTCCTGTAGTTGCCATTTCTTGTTGAGAATATACATCCACTCTAGTCCTCCTTCCAAGGCAGAATTGGTGGGGTTGGACATAGTGGCATCCGAAACATGCTGTGCATGCCTCATCAATGGTCTGTTGGGTCTATCTGTATATGTCCCTTGTTTTGGATCCCTCAATGGGGTCTGAGAACATCAGTCCCCTACAATTCCCTTGATTATGCTGAGCTGAGTAGTATCCCACATCTTCCACCATAATGTGGAAACATGGGGGGTCAGCAGGTGCCCTAGTCCACTAGCTGAAACCGCATGGATCAGCGATTATCCCACCGAAAGCCCACTTTCCTTTTATCTTGGACATAATACTACTCAGACAACACATGGTGAGGATAAAACTCAGTGTGTCAATACTATATTGAACCACAAAACAGGCAAATAACACCTGTCACAGCATCCTTATAATATATTGCACTCCCCATAGTCTTCCATACAGTATAATGCACTACACATAGGCCTCCATACAGTATAATTCACTATCCATAGGCCTACCATTCAATATAATGCATTAGACACAGTTCTCCATACAGTATAATGCACTCCCCATAGTCCTCCGTGGGGTATAATGCATTCCCCATAGTCTTCCATATGGGATAATGCACAAGACATAGTCCTCCATACAGTATAATGCACTCCCCATAGTCCTCCTTTTATTTTATTTTATTTATTTTATATTATTTATTGTGTTGCCTCCTTTTTCCTTTTAAATATTTGCAATGTAATTGCAATGTAATGTATGACTCTTATTTTTCCTCAAGAAACCACCACAGCACTAAATGGTGGAGGACATGACTTTTGGAGGGGTGGACCTTGAACTCCAGAAGCTTTGTTTGTATACTTTAAGCAAGAGTGATGCTGCTTTAAGAGGAAGGAGCACGCACAGTATGTCTGCGCCTGGTGTATTACTGTGAGTAGGGTGAGGCTTATATAGATGAGGTAACTCTCTGTCTATCTCTCTCCCACTTTTTCTCACCAGATAAACTGGAGGAAACATCACCCGCCCTCCCGCCCTGTTATAATCACTTTCCTAAACCATTTTCTTTCACTATTGCTCATATAATGATGAATGATTTATTGTATTTGTTTAATTAGCCATTGTATATCTTGTACCAGGTCCAGTTTTATCATGGCTATAAAGAGTTAACATTAGCTTTAAGCGCTAAGCTCAAGGGAAAGGCAATCCTTCAGCCATGGTTCTCTAGAGGTTTCCTCTCCTGAGCGCTGTAGGATGCCTGTGAGTCGGAGGTTTGCCAAGTTTAGTCCACTTAATGGGAATCTGTCACCCCATTTTCAGCCTATAAGCTGCGGCCACCGCCATCAGAGGCTTATCTACAGCATTCTGTAATGCTGTAGATAAGCCCCCGATGAAACCTGAAAGATAAGAAAAACACATTAGATTAAACTCACGGGGGCAGGGGCGGTGGGTGTCGCGGTCCGGTCCGGCGCCTCCCATCTTTATACGTCGGGAAAGGTCAGAGAGGTCCCGCGCCTGCGCACTGCAGTATTTTACTCTGCCCTCAACAGGGCAGATAAAGTACGCCTGCGCAGGAGCCGAGGGAGAAGCGAGGAGGACATCATCGTATGAAGATGGGAGGCGCCGGACAGAACGGCAACACCCATCGGACCATACCGAATGCCAGGGTGAGTATAATCTAACTCTATTTTCTTATCTTTCAGGTTACATCAGGGGCCCCTGATTGCTGTGGCTGCAGCTTATATGCCAAAAATAGGGTGACAGACTACCTTTAATGTTTTTGCAGAGATTTCTACTTTATAAGTTTACAAAAGTGATTAAAAGAAATGACTAAACATGTCTTATGTGACATAAAATTTATAACCCGTCACAGCTTTGCGGCTTAGGAGTCAGGTGGAAGTTGCAGACAAGTAAATGTGGACTCATTTTAGCTAATAGAGGATGTAAAACTTCATGGTGGTGAACAAGCCTGGCTTTGGTGGCCAGCCTCAAACGCGTTGTAATGGTAACCAGAGGTGGTCACTGTGGATAAGCATGGGAGTGATGATAATAGGGTTGTTGGTGCCCTGAAAGTTTACGGGCTCTGCTTGAATGGCAAGCCAGTGTGTGCTGACCCTTTATGGCTGTCTGTCCTGTATGTCAGACTGTGATTGCTTTAATCCTGTGAGTTAAATAAAGATGTAGCCATTTTGATTACCAAAATGATGTGTATTGTGTATTTATTCCAGTGTCTATGTTTACTGTAGTTATAGTTGTTTTAAGATGGAGTGGGAGTCCGTCTCATATTCAAAAATCATGACTTGCTCCTAGCATGTATAATAAGATTAGGTATTTTATAACAATGGATTTAAAACCGAATAATTTTCACTTAATTACACTTTGAAATCTGTTGTTGGTTTACAAGTATTATTTTCTGTTTTATTGTTTATTTTGGAAAAAATTTAGTTACCTCAGAAACTTCACTTTTGTGGTGGTCACAGTGATGTTATGATACTTACGTAGTCCAATAGTAAACCCACTATCAGGGTCCGACTGGTATGGCGGGGTATTGGGGAAATCCCCGGTGGGCCCTTTCAGTGGACCTGATAGAGAAGGGAAGAAGACAATGTGAGAAAGAAAAAGAAAAAAAAGTCTGCACTTTTTAAGGGCATGGCCCCAGGTTGTACAAGAGCCATAGGGGTCCAGGCTGGGGTATATTATAAAATAAAGAGTGCCACACTGAGAGAGATAAATAAAGGGGGTCAGGATGAGGGACTTAGATACAGTTTGTGGGCGAGAATGAGGAACATGCTGTATTAGTTTATGGTGCAAGAAAAAAAAAAGTGTTCAGCTCACACTTTGTACATCCATGTTGCTTTCAAGCATGGGCCACAGCTTTGTCAGGCAGTAGACAAAATATGGAAAAGACGGTCCAGCTCAAAAGGGTAAAATCCAAAATATTTTATTTAGATATCCATAAAATAGGTATACAAAATATAAAAAATGTATATACCCGACCGGAAAACCGGAGGGAAGGTTGAGGAGACACTGTACGCGTTTCGAACGAAAAGTTCTTAAACTCAGTATAGCTCCAAGAGAAGGGGTGTGAGAATATAACTAGTACACACAGGTGGCACCAATTAACATGTGATGCACATTTAAAACCACCAAATAAAACAAACGCAATCAATAATGCAACATGAGTTCTTTCCGTAAATTCAATCCAGTGGGAACACATGCATCTAGAAGGAGAATCCATAAGGCTTCTTTATCCCGTAGTTGTTTTTCTCTATTTCCTCCACGAATGCGTCTCTTTACCTGTTCAATAGCAAAAACATTGAAAAACGACAAATCTCTATTGTGTGACATAATAAAGTGTTTGGAAGCATTAGATATGCTGCGCACCGTAGGGTTAATAATATCATAGATGTGTTCTCGGACACGTTCCTTTAATTTTCTGATGGTGGAACCTACATATTTTAGATTGCATTGTTTGCATTCTATAACATACACTACATGATCTGTGTTACAATTCAAATAATCATTAATACAAAAAACTTTATTAGTTAAACAGTTAGAAAAAGACAGCGTTTTAGTCGAGTGTTAACAGGTTTTACATGAAAAAAAAACGCATTTGAAAAAACCCTTGGCTGTCAGCCAATTTGTTTTAGTGCGCTTATTGGATCTGAGGAGACTAGGTGACAGAGAATTACCGAGTGTAGGAGCCCTTCTGGAAACAATTTGAATCCCATTTGCTAAAATTTTGTCCATAGTGTCATCACTTCTGAGTAAATTTAGATTGCGAGATACTATATCTGAAATGGACTTAAAAAAAAGTGCTGTAGGTAAGCACTAGAGTGGGGCTATTATTCTTAGACCTAAGGCCCCTTTACATTTAGCGATGCACCAGGGATCCCAACAAGCGATATGACCCGGTCAGGATCGCCGGTGCATCGCTAAATGATCGCTAGTGAGCTGCCACACAGGCAGACCTCACAGCGATGCAGCAGCGACGCAGCGCACGATACTCACCTTTCACACACAGCGATCCTGACGTCCTCCCGCCCGCCTCCACGCGTCGCTCGTCGTCACAGCAGGAAGCCCAGCAGGAAGCTGATGACGAGAAATGGAGCCGGACATTCTCGCGCGATCAGCGATGGACAGCGGGGGAGCCGGTCGGAGGTAAGTATCACACATAGTGATATCGATGGCGATATCGCTATAACGTCACAAAATCGGTGACGTTATAGCGATATCGCTAGCGATACCGCTATGTGTAAAACCCCCTCTAGAGTTAGATCCAGAGTCAGATCTGTTTCCTTCATTAGACAAAGATGCATCATGTGAACTTGGTTCAACAATTAAAAGGGAATCACGCGTTTTTTTTCCCACAATTTTATGCGCTCTATGAAGAGACCATTTGGGATAGTTGCGATTCCTCAGTCGTGAATGCAGACACTTTCCTGTTCATAGGAGAGAGAGTTACTGCAATTGCGTTTTGCTCGAATGAGCTCACCAACAGGGATTGATTTAATAGTGTGAACAGGGTGGAAACTGCATGCATGCAGAATGGTGTTTCCTGCAGTTTTTTATCGATAAGTAGAACTGGCAATAGTAAAAGAAGGTATTCCTACTAAACATAGATCCAAAAAATACATAGTTTTGCTGTCAGACGAAAGCGTAAATTTTAAATTGAAGGGATTAGAATTTAAATAATCCATGAAAAAATATATGTGATTCACGTCTCCCTTCCAGATTAACAGAAGATCATCTATTTGCAACAGAAGGGGAGAATTTCGCCCCCATGGAAACACCTGAATTCTGTAAAAAAAAATTTGTTGTTGAAAGAAAAATAATTGTGAGTAAGAAGAAAACTCAAAACCTGCAAAATAAAATCAGAAAAATCACTGATAAAATGACCATATTTCTGTAAGTGAAATTTAACAGCTGTTAAAGCCACATAATGAGGTATACTAGAATACAATGCAGTTACATCACACAGCAAAACTATGTGTTTTTTGGATCTATGTCACCTAGCCTCCTCAGATCCAAATTAAAGGAACGTGTCCGAGAACACATCTATGATGTTATTAACCCTACGGGTGCGCAGCATATCTAATGCTTCCAAACACTTTATTATGTCACACAATAGAGATTTGCCGTTTTTCAATGTTTTTGCTATTGAACAGGTAAAGAGACACATTCGTGGAGGAAATAGAGAAAAACAACTACGGGATAAAGAAGCCTTATGGATTCTTCTTCTAGATGCATGTGTTCCCACTGGATTGAATTTACGGAAAGAACTCATGTTGCATTATTGATTGTGTTTGTTTTATTTGGTGGTTTTAAATGTGCATCACATGTTAATTGGTGCCACCTGTGTGTACTAGTTATATTCCCACACCCCTTCCCTTGGAGCTATACTGAGTTTAAGAACTTTTCGTTCGAAATGCGTACAGTGTCTCCTCAACTTTCCCTCCGGTTTTCTGGTCGGGTATATAAATTTTTTGTATTTTGTATACCTATTTTATGGATATCTAAATAAAATATTTTGGATTTTACCCTTTTGAGCTGGACCGTCTTTTCCATAATTAGTTTATGGTGACAAGTAGGGAAAATAAATTCATTGTGGTACAATAAAGGATATTATTACTACTGTAATATAATTTACTTTTTAGGAAACTGTTTCCCATGGAGGGAACAAAAGGGAGGTCCTGTTACTGTGCAGGGCGGTACTATGTCGCTTTTTTTCTTCATCTGATGTAGTGTAGAAGTTGGGGAAAAAGTGGGAAATGTGCTATGGAAGCGATCAGCTATTGATGACTGTGTGTTATTTTTCGCAGAGACGAGTCCTGGCTGGAATAAGCGATGACGGTATGTGCTGGATGAAGAAGAAAAGTAAAGATGAAGGACTTCAACTACAGACATCACTGGTGAGTCAATGTATTACATGTACACACACACTATACACTATATACTTTGTACAGAGCTCCTGTGTATAATGTCACTGGTGATCACTGTAATACTGTGCACTATACATTATATACAGAGCTCCTATGTATAATGTTATTGGTGATCCCTGTATTACGTGATCTGTTCATGGTGTGGCGTGTTTGTTCCTTGTATGTGGTATTATTGGGTTACTATGTGGCCTGGTCATGGTGTGGTGGTATTTCTTCCATGTACAGTATGTGATATTATTGGTCTTGGTATAGGGGATTGTGTTGTGTATGGTGGTCATTTGTTCTCTCTGATATTAATTAGGAGAATATTCTTTATTTTCACTAGAGATTAAATACTAGGAATATAGCGGCAGAGATGCACTTACAAGGGTTCTTCTGTGAAGAAAAGTAATCACCACTCCACAGGATAAGTGATGACGTATTGATTGGTGGGGGTCTGTCTGCTTGGACCCTGTTGGCAGAATGTAGAACTTTTATCACCATGAGGGCTCATGCTCACTTTCGAGATACTCGCACGATTCTCATGCAAGTCTTTTTCATGAAAATCTGGCACAGCAGCCGGCCCTGGGACCAGAGCATGCAGCTACATGTATTTCTATGCAGCCGCACTCTCCAGTCCCAGTGCTGACGGCAGTGCCGGGTGTTCATGCGAGAGACTCGCACGAGAAACGTGCGAGTCTCTTGCAAGCGAGTATAAAAGAGATAAAAGTTCTACATTCTGCCAACTGGGTCCAAGCAGACAGACCCCCACCAATCAATACGTCATCACTTATCCTGTGGCAAGGTGATTACTTTTCTTGCAAGTGGTCTCTTAATTTTTGCCAGAGCTGTATTTGAATTTCATTGTTCATGTGAGCTACACATTACTGTCTGTTTCATTAGTCTGATAAGATTTGTTTTCTCTTTTCATAGTAACCAAAATGTGCATGGTGTTCAGTATAAGTATGTACAGTTAGGTCCATATATGTTTGGACAGAGACAACATTTTTCTAATTTTGGTTCTAGACATTACCACAATGAATTTTAAACAAAACAATTCAGATGCAGTTGAAGTTCAGACTTTCAGCTTTCATTTGAGGGTATCCACATTAAAATTGGATGAAGGGTTTAGGAGTTTCAGCTTCTTAACATGTGACACCCTGTTTTTAAAGGGACCAAAAGTAATGGGACAATTGACTCCAAGGCTATTTCATAGACAGGTGTGGGCAATCCCTTCGTTATATCATTCTCAATTAAGCAGATAAAAGGCCTGGAGTTGAATTGAGGTGTGGTGCTTGCATTTGGAAGGTTTTGCTGTGAAGGAATTATGCGGTCAAAGGAGCTCTCCATGCAGGTGAAACAAGCCATCTCCATTTCATCATCAGTGGAGAGCTATTACACCTCTGCTGCATCACACCATCTGCTGGTCCCCTTCTGACCAGAAACCACAGGTGGCGTCACAAACTTATCCAAACATAAACTTTATTCAGCATCAATCCACCTATTGTACATGGACACCCAGGGCCACGGACCGGGTCACGGCCACCGTGATACATCCCCTTTTAGACACCGGCCCGGTACCGAGTAAGAACCCCACCTGCCCTGGGGGTGATTTATTTTGGCGTCACAAACAGGATTGCGAAGCCCGGTGCCACTGGGTCCTGTGTGCCGAAGATTTGATTGATTTGTGGAATGAGAAACCTAAAATGTGCAAAGGAACAAGTTTATTGAATTGTGAATTGGACTGTGATTCTAACTGTAAAAATGGCCGCCATGGTGGTGAAGTGAGGTGTGCCATCGTGGGCAGCACCAAAGAAAGAGCGTGAAACGACATGAACCTCCCATGCCTGTACTTAGGTATGGCCGCAAAGGAAATAGACACCGCCCCCAGGGGGTGGACAGAAGCTCCGTGGCGGGAAAGGGAGCAAAGAAGAAGACACAGTACCAGGAGGCCATGATGGAGAGCAGCAGGAAGCCTGGGGAGCGAGGTGGAGAGATGTCAGCTTCTTCTGGCTCCATGGAATCAGGCTCCAGCCCCTCAGCATACCTCAACCTGCCACAGCTGGAGAAGGAAGTGGAAGAGCTGCACAGGAGATTACAGCAGAAGCAGGCTCTGCTAGAGTGAAAAAGACAGGCTGCCCAGGAGGAGTCTGCCATCTTGGTACCCTTACCATCAGTACCTCCAGCCAGTCCTCAGGTACCTTCACCGCCAGTACCACCCTGCATATCCCTGGTACCATTATCACCGGTAACCCTGCTCCACCAGTCTCCCCGTCACCGGAGGCTGAAGATAAGGATCACTGCAGCCCTGGAGGAGCAGGTATGTCCGCCGCCACTGGGACATGGGAGGCCCTGCTAAGCCCCATCGGAATGCCACCGACCCCGAAATCCGGTCAGGTCATCCTAGATGTAGCCTGAGACTGGAAGATGGTGCCCAGGGGGGTATCCTGGAACCTGCTCCCTTACCAAAGCCACCTACCACCGCGTGCAGCAGGCCAATGTTTCTCAGGGAAGAAGTGGATGGAGCTTATGTCAGAGGGTTCCCTTTGTCCACGGAGATCTGCCGCAGGCAGGTACTCCAGTTTGAACAGGAGTAGAGTGATCACCAAAGGCAGAAGCAGGCCCTGGCGGAGAGGGACCTCTTTCACAAAAAGCAAGTCTGGAGGGAGCAATTAAACAACCACGATCCAATGGGATTGGGCCAGGTCCTCTGTTTCAACATCGACCAGGGGTTTGGCTTCATTCAGGACTCCAGGAGGGGTCCTGATCTTTTTGCCAATCGGCGGAATGTCGAATCCCACTTAATCTATGGGCATTCAGAGCGTGACCTATTTGATGGTGCGTATGTCTCCTTCACCCGCCATCTTGGAGACAGGGGATGGTATGCCCTTCATGTCCATCAGATTCCTGCCAAATTGTTAGCCCAACTAGAACACCAAGGGGCGGAAGAACCAATACCAAAGCCAAGAATCTCATCTGCCCACCAGGGAGCACCAAAATCAGAAATCTCATCTGCCCACCAGGGAGCAACAACATCCACCCCAACAGAAGCTGCACTCATCAACCCAGCAATGGGAAAGGCACTTGAGCCAACAACAGCAGCAATGTCACCGGCTGCAATCCCACAAAAGGCTGCTACTGCAATACCAAAATCAGCAGCTTTTACAACAGCACAATTGAGTGAAGCCCTACAGCAAACAATCCTGGAAAATGCAAGTCTCCTGTACCCAATCAAGAAAACTACCCAAGTTCTACCCTGGAGGCGACCAAAGCCAGATGCTTCCAATCCTTAGGAAATTACATTAACCCCTTCATGACCCAGCCTATTTAGACCTGAATGACCTGGCCATTTTTTGCAATTCTGACCAGTGACCCTTTATGAGGTAATAACTCAGGAACGCTTCAACGGATCCTAGCGATTCTGAGACTGTTTTTTCATGACATATTGGGCTTCATGTTAGTGGTAAATTTAGGTCGATAATTTTTGCGTTTATTTGTGAAAAAATATGAAATTTGGTAAAAATTTAGAAAATTTCGCAATTTTCAAATTTTGAATTTTTATTCTGTTAAACCAGAGAGTTATGTGACACAAAGTGGTAACTAAATAACATTTCCCACAGACTACCCAGGAGAATCAGGTGTTTGAAGAGGGTAGTGTAGATGATGAAGTCCTTGACCCATCATGGCGTGAGGAACAGGAAGGTGGTGGGAGCAGCTCTGAGGAAGAGATTCCCCGAACGGCCAAAACAGGAGGGAGAGGGAGGAGGCAGACTCGGTTGCCTGTAGCCTCCACTTCGGCACCCATTAGGAGCATTCCTCTTCCAAAAGCCAAAACGGGCGCTCCCAGGACTTGCAGTGCGTGGTCCTTTTTTGACACAGTTGCAGATGACATTTGCTTTATCAAATGCAAGCTGTGTAATCAGAAAGTCAAAAGAGGGAAAAGTGTCAGCAACCTCAATACCACAAATATGTGGAAACATGTGCGGACCAAGCACGTGGTGGAGTTACAAAGACACAATGAAGACGTAGGCTAACCTACAGCATCACCTACCACCTCTTCAGCTCATGTTTTAGCCTCTTCCTCCAGCTCACACACAGCTGGTTCGGCTTCCTCACAGGATCTCCATGGAAGAACTTCTGGCACTGTTGTGCAGAGAACCAGTGTAATTCCACCCACAGCACCACGTTCCCTGTCATACTCTCACTCTCAGGCCACTCTACAGCCATCGGTAGCACAGGCATGGGAGAAAAGGCGGTCATACTCGGCAAACCATCCCCGAGCACAGGCTCTGAATGCTGGCATTGCAAAACTACTGTCCCTTGAAATGCTCTAATTCCGTAACTTCATGGCATTGGCAGTCCCACAATACAACGTGCCCAGCCACTTTTATTTCAGCAGGCAAGCCGTCCCTGCCCTGCAAAGCATGTGGAGGGAAAAATTAAACATGCGCTACTAAACGCCGTCAGTAGCAAGGTCCACCTGACCAACGATGCCTGGACCAGAAACCATGGACAGGGATGATACCTTTCCCTCACTGCCCATTGGGTCAATGTTGTGGAGCCAGGTACAGATCTTGAGAGTGGCGCTGTACGTGTTCTGCCAACTCCAAGGATTGCAGGAATCCAGTCTGTACACATTGACTCCTCCTCATATACCAGTTCCTCTGAATCAGCGCTGCAGGAGCCATCACGGTCTACCTCCACATGGACCCGTGAACGCTTACCTGTTACGACCGATATGAGCACAGCCATGCCCAAACGTCCACAGGCCATACTGAAATTAATTATTTGGGGAATCGAAGCCACACAGCGCAGGAGCTACACTATGTTTGTAGTATTAACCCTGGGCTCCTACACCACCAGTTGCTGCTCAGAAGTGACGTCTGCACAGTCAACATATTCTCCAGTGTTATTGGGGTTCAGTAATGTCAGCTGATCCCCAGCTGTGTGTCCGGCAATTTCTCCTGCTCTGTCCACACTCACACAACTACAGATTTTAAACTTGCTCCAATTAGGCCTCTGTCTCCACTCTGTTTGTAGTATTTACCCTGGCTTCCAGCACCGCCAGCTGGTTCCTGGCAGTGTCTTTGGCACGGGTACTCCCTCCTGCCCAGCCTGGTTCCAGCATGCCAGCTGTTTCCGGGTAGTGTCAACGTCACTTTGCCTCCAAAACTTTGTCCTGTCGTGTTGTGGTCGGGTTAGCCGACTCTATGGTGCCTGCAGTTTAGGTGCTTCCTATGTGGGCTGCAGGATCTGGCAATAAAGGCTGGTTCCGTAGTGCCAATAGGACAAGCACCCCCTGTATGACTGTGGGTTTCGGTAGCTGCGGCCGGCTTGCGGCCTTGCAACTTTGTTTTTCATGGGTAACTTCTGTACCCATCCAGGTTCCGGTACCATCAGCTGGTTCTCGGCAGTGCCTTTGGCTTAGGTGCCTCCTTCTCGGTATCCAAGTTCCAGCAATGTCTGCTGGCCCTTGGTAGTGCATTCTGGCACAGGTACCTCCTGCTTAGTTACCGGATTCCAGTACCATCAGCTGGTCCTCGGTAGTGCCATTGGCTCTTATTCCTTCTGCTGCCCCTCCAGGTTCCAGCACCGTCAGCTGGTCCACGGTAGTTCCATTGGCTCTTGTAGCTTCTGCTACCCATCCGGGTTCCAGTACCGTCAGCTGGTTCTTGGCAGTTCCTCAGCCTTCTTGTACCTTCTGCTACATTTCCAAGTTCAAGCTTTTTGAAATGGTTTTTGGTAACCACTCTGGATCTCCCTGACGACGACCCTGAAGACGACGACCCTGAAGACCACCCCGAAGAAGACAACCCTGAAGACGATGACCCTGAAGACGACTCTGAAGACCACCCCGAAGAAGATGACAACCCCAAAGACGACGACCCTGAAGACGACGACCCTGAAGACCACCCCAAAGAAGATCAAAAAGATGACCCTGAAGAAGATGACCAAGAGGACAAAGAACATGAAGACAACCACCAAGATACAGAATAACAAGAGACAGAAGACCAAGAAGCAGAAGACCAATAAGCAGGAGAGCAAAAAGCAGAAGAAAGCAAAGCAGAAGAACATTAAGCATAAGACTAAAAATCAGAGCAAAAGGTATTATCTAAATTATAAGCAGAAGAAGACTAAGCAGTGTATGGGGGTGAGTCTGTTCCTCCTCGTAGTGCCCCTGCTGCAGCAGGCCAAACTGAACGCAGACAAATCCTGTTGTAAATCTTTTGTGACAGACAGAAAGGAAGGTGTAATCTTCAAACTTTTATAGATAACAACTACAGGAATGCCTGTCACAAATAAGAATATGATGAGGAAGAATAGGAAGAAGATGAAGAAGTAGAATATGAAGAAGAATAATAGTTGAATAAGAAGAATATGAAGAATGTAAAAAAAAGAATAATAGGAAGAAGGTGAAGAAGAAGAAGATGAATAAGGTGAATAAGAAGTTGATGAAAAAGATGCTGCTCCTGCTGAGGATCATGAAGGAGGAAGTGTGGGAGAAGTAAAAAAGGTGAAGAGCATGGAAGTAGTGAAACATACATATCTGACAAAATATAAAAAAGGTTAACATAGTCAATATCTTTGTAACTCCGAACGTCTTAAAAAAAAAAATTAATTCCTGATATTACCTTTGATTGGGCTAAACCTCTATGCCTTTAATGTCTCCTCCACCTCCCCCAATACATTCTACATTATTCTTAGTTGTTTTCCTTCAGGTAGAATTAACCTACAAGGAAAGAAAGGGTTTATTTTAATTCCGATATTTCTGTCCCATTGAGTTGCATTGGTTTCTGGTATCGGAATCGGCGATATTTGATACTTTTTGGGTATTGGTCCGATCCAATCCGATCCGATATTTCCCGATATCGGAAAGTATCGCTCAACACTACCCGTGGAATGATGAAAGGATTGAATAAGTTGTTTATGTAGATAGAAGATTGAACACATTATACAGAAATAAACAAAAAGGATTATTTTGTGTTTTTTCATTCTTGTATGTAACATGAATATATGCAAGTTATAACAGACACTTTGTGCATGTATTGATAAATGCATAAAAAAAAAATTATCCAAGGAAAAATATGTAAAAATAAAAAATAATAAAAATGAAAATAAACATGAGAAAATGAATATAAATATAAAGGGATTAACCCACCGTGCCAATGAATGACACGGTAAAGTATGTGTGGGCAGAAATGCACGTGCACATGCACACACACATGCACAAAAAGCGTGTGCGTATGCAGGTACACACGCATATGCAACAATGAGCCCACCTGAAAGGAGGCCGAAATGTGAGATATGTGTGCAAAAATGCACGTGCGTGTGTGCACATGCACCCGCACATATATGATATACGCACACATCAACCCACACACATAAAAATAAGCCGAAAAGATTTTTGATATATAAACAAAAAGCAAAAATATAAAGTGCTGAAACTGCTCTGTTAAGCGATGCCTGGTCATACAAATGTCGGATGACCTAGATGAAAAATTTGAGAAGGGGTACAAAGAATCCCCCCCACACAGAGACATTGTGTGATGTAAGGTTCTCTGGCAAAAATATCATGCATCCAGAGATGCACAGGCCCAAAATAAAAATGTCCAAAGTATCCGAAAGAAACTGTAGATCCAATCTTCTATACGTTAGATAAAAACGAGGAGTCAAAGGAATTTTTTCTTCCAACCTTGAAAAAAGTCACATATTCCTATTGAGTAAGGACACATGAATCCAACAGGAACCTCCAAATAAGGGATAAAAGGATCTGTCCCCAATCCAATATAGAAGCCAATCCACGACACATAGATCCAACCAGAACCTCCAAGGAAGAGGACGAAGCCCATTCTCCATCCACTATAGACATCACTCAGAAGTATAGCGAGTTCAGACCCAGAAAGATTGTGCAATTCAACCTAGAAAGCCTGTGAACAAAAGATCTTCATTAATTCCAGTTGGTGCTGTGGAATGCAGTGAAAAAATCCACCGTGATTCTGCCTGTAATAATTTATTCTCAAGAGGTCCATCACTACCCGAGCAATACATTTGTTCAAGTCCCACAACTAAGGAATTAGAATATCTACCTCTATGGTACTTAAGAAAGTGTGAGGCCACCGAAGTTAGGGTCTTACCTTTCCCGGTGTCAACAGAAGCTGTGTTAATGGTGAAGAAATGTTTTTGAATCCTCCGGCGTAACTCCTGGGAGGTTTGACCAACATAAATCTGTGGACACGGGCAGACAATGGCATAGACAACATTGGTTGTTTTACAGTTAATATATGACTTAAGTTTGTGTTTCGTTTGATCAATGGGATTGCAAAAGGTATCACGCGTGGGATGCATGAATGGACAGATATTGCAATCCCCACACGGGAAAGAGCGCCTCAGAACTATACCCCTATTTAGTCTGGTAGTAGGTCTGGTATAATGACTCCTTGTGAGAATATCTCTTAAGTTAGGAGCTCTTTTTGCAGTGATCAATGGACGTTCACTGACCACCGAAGCCGTTTGCAAATCAGTGGTTAGAATGCCCAGTGTTTCGCCAAGATGTTCCTTACCTGCGACCAATGAGTATTAAAGCTGGTAATGAACTGCACATGATTATCCATAGATCTCTTTGTAGACGTCAGAAATGAAGTTTGAGAATGCAGATAAACTCTCTGATAAACCCGGGAGATACACTTATTGGGATAACTTCTCGTTTTAAATCTCTCAGTGAGATCACGTGCCTCCCTGCGAAAATCTTAATCACTGGTGCAGTTCCTTCTGACCCTTAAGAATTGCCCGATCGGGACCCCTTTCCTAATATGCGATGGATGAAAACTGCGAAATTCAAGCAAACTGTTTGGTGGCTGTGGGCTTGCGGTAAAGACAAGTAGACAGCACACCATTCTGGCACATAATTTTGAGGTCCAAGAAATTAACTGAAACAGATGAATAAGTGTGAGTTAAAAAAGATGTTCAAAAGGTTGTCGTTAAGAGACTTCAAGAAGGACAGGCATTCGTCTGGAGAACCAGACCAGATAAAAAATATGTTGTCTATGAATCTAGACCAATGACGTACCTTGTCCTTAAACCACTTGGAGGTGTAAACTACTGTAGCCTCCCACCATCCCAAAAAGAGATTCGCGAAAGATGGGACACATTTGAAGGTAATATGTCCTGCCAAATAAGAAAAAATTATGCTTAAGAGCAAACTCAAGAAGATCACAGATGAAGGAATCATGCATTCTGGCAGAATTTGACTGTTTGTCCAAAAAGAAAAGCACAGCCTGCATACCGATGTCGTGATTGATGTTCGAATAAAGAGACTCAACGTCACAAGTAACCATGATCTCATTCGAGGACAGAGTGATGCCCTGATGTAACATTATAAAATGTGATGAGTTCCTAATATATGAGGGCAACTGGAGCACCAGAGGCGGCAAAAAGAAATCAATGTGTGTACATGCTTTCTCACACAGGCTACCTATGCTGGAGACAATAGGTCTGCCCGGTGGTTTGACAAGATCTTTATGAACTTTAGGTAGCATGTAGAAGGTAGACATGGTAGGTTGTTCTAACAAAATGAAGTCATGCTCACCTGAATTGATAATGCCCAATTCAAGGGCCTTGTCAATTAGAGATCTCAATTTGGTGGCATACAGCCCAGTCGGGTTTGAAGGGAGCTTACGATAAAGGTTCTGATTGTCCAATTGTCTATGGGCTTCTTCTTGGCACAGATTGTGGGGCCATAAAACTATGTTGCCCCCTTTGTCGGCCTCCCTAATAATAAACTCCTTAGCAGATCTCAAATTGGCCAGGGCACGTTTGTCTGCCGATGGTAAATTGGAGGTAACAGGAATAGTCATTGGTAAAGCTTCAATATCCCGCTTAGTTATTTAAAAAAAAATTCTAACAGCAGGCACAAAAGAGAAAGGAGGTGAGATGCGAGATCTATTGCTCCGTGGAAACCTGGGCCTACCTGTAGTTGTCTCGCCCTCTTGCAGTAAATCCATCAAGTCCTGGAAGACTCTTTGATCCATTTGGTCAAGAAAAGAAGACATATTGGGTTTGTTATGAAGAACTTGAAGGATAATTTTCCTGCAGAATAAAAAAAGATCCTTGACCAGTGTGAACTTGTCCATACGTTGGACAGGTGAATGCGTTAAGCCCTTACTCAACACGGACATCTCAGTGGACATTAGAACATGATCAGATAAATTGATAATTTGGAAAGTTTCTGTTTTATTTGCCTGTAGTGTGAATTATATAAAAAATGCCTATTTTGAGTCCATATTGAAATTACTGTATATTGAAATATAGGAACCTGAAATCTTAGCATTTGAAGGCCTCATGTCTAGTTCTTGAAAACCAGGGTTTATGAGGTCAGACCCACAATGGCTATTGAGATGCAGCCTAAGGCTGGAGTCACACATAGCGACTCACCAGCGATCCTGACAACGATATCAATGTGTCAGGATTGCTGGTGAATTGCTATGTGATCGCTGGTGAGCTGTCAAACAGACAGCTTCACCAGCGATCAGCACAGCGATGCCCAGCGCCCGGCGTCGCTGTGCATGTTAGTAACCAGCGCGCTGATGCAGGAAGCTGGTAACTAACGTACACATCGGGTATCCAAGGGACATGCGTCCCTAGATACCCGATGTGTACGTTAGTTACCAGCTCCCTGCATCAGCGCGCTGGTAACTAACGTGCACATCGGGTATCTAAGGGACGCACGTCCCTTGGATACCCGATGTGTACATTAGTTACCAGCAGATCGCTTGTCCCCCGCCTGTCACACGCAGCGATGCGTGGTGGCCAGCGGGAGACCAGCGACCAAAAAAAAGTCCAGGGCTTTCCTGCAGCGATCAGCGATACCGGCAGGATCGCTGTTGTGTCACAAAAATTGTGACTCAGCAGTAGTGTTGAGCGATACCGTTCGATACCCAAAAATATCGTATCGGATGGTATCGCCCAATACGAAAAAAATATCGGGTATCGCCGTTTCCGATACCGGAAGTCCCATTCAAGTCAATGGGACTTCCGGTATCGGAATTTAAAAAAGCCCTTTATTTCCTTGTTGGCTAATTCTACATAATTGAAAACAAATAAGAATCATGTAGAATGTATTGTGGGAGGTGGAGGAGACATTAAAAGCATAGTGGTTTATTCAAATCACATGGCATAGCATTAATTCCAATTTTTTTTTTCAAGACGTTCGGAGTTAAAAAGATATTGACTATGTTAACCTTTTTTATATTTTGTCAGATATGTATGTTTCACAACTTCCATGCTCTTCACCTTCTTTTGTACTTCTCCCACACTATCTCCTTCATGATCCACAGCAGTAGCATTTTTTTCATCAACTTTTTCTTCACCTTATTCATCTTCTTCTTCTTCATCTTCTTCCCATTAATTTTTTTTTTCATTCTTCATATTCTTCTTATTCAGCTATTATTAATTTTAATATGCTATTTCTTCATCTTCTTCCTATTCTTCTTTGTCTTCATTTTCTTATGGTGACAGGCATTCCTGTAGTACTTATCTATAAAAGTTATAAGATTACACCTTACGTTCTGCCTGTCACTAAAGATTTACAACAGGATTTGTCCGCGTTCAGTTTGGCCTGCAGCAGCAGGCATTTTCCAGGGGCACCACGAGGAGGAACGGACTCACCCCCATTTACTGCTTAGTCTTCTTCTGCTTATAATTTTGATTTCTTCTATGCTGATTTTTAGTCTTATGCTTAATGTTCTTCTGCTTTCTGTTCTTCTGCTTTTGCTTCTTCTGCTTCTTGTTCTTCTGTCTTTTGTTCTGTATCTTGGTGATTGTCTTCATGTTCTTTGTCCTCTTGGTCTTATTATTTAGGGTCATATTTCTGGTCTTCTTTGGTGTGGTCTTCAGGGTCGTTGTCATCAGGGTCGTCGTCATGGAGATCAATAAGGATTACCAAAGACGATTTCAAAAAGCTTGATCTTGGAAATGTAGCAGAAGGTACAAGAAGGCTGAGAAACTGGCGAGAACCAGCAGACAGTGCTGGCACCTGGATGGGTAGCAGAAGGAACAAGAGCCAATGGCACTACCGAGGACCAACTGACGGTGCTGGACCACGGTTACTAAGCAGAAGGTACCTGTGCTAGAAAGCACTACCAAGGACCAGCTGACGGTGCTGGACTTCGGATACCGAGATGGAGGCACCTAGGCCAAAGGCTCTGGCGAGAACCAGCAGACAGTGCTGGAACCCAGGTGGGTAGCAGAAGGTACCCATTCAAAGCAAAGTAGCCAGGCCACAAGCCGGCCGCAGTTACCGAAACCCACAGTCCTACAGGGGGTCCATGTCCCATTGGCACTACGGATCCAGCCTTCAGTGCCAGTTCCCGCAGCCCACATAGGAGTCACCTAAACTGCAGGCACCGTAGAGTCAGCTAACCCGGCCGCAAGACGACAGGACAACGGATTGGTGGCATAGTGACCTTGACACTACCCGGAAACAGCAGGCGTGCTGAAAACAGGCTGGGCAACAGGGAGTACCCGTGCCAAAGACACTGCCGAGAACCAGCTGACGGTGCTGGAACCCAGATGGGTAGCAAAAGCTACAAGAGCCAATGGCACTACCGAGGAACAGCTGACAGTGCTGGACCACAGTTACTAGGCAGGAGGTACCTGTGCTAGAAAGCACTACCAAGGACCAGCTGATGGTGCTGGACTTCGGATACCGAGATGGAGGCACCTAGGCCAAAGGCTCTGGCGAGAACCAGCAGACAGTGCTGGAACCCGGGTGGGTAGCAGAAGGTACCCTTTCAAAGCAAAATAACCAGGCCGCAAGCCGGCTGCAGTTACTGAAACCCACAGTCCTACAGGGGGTCCATGTCCCATTGGCACTACGGATCCAGCCTTCAGTGCCAGTTCCCGCAGCCCACATAGGAGTCACCTAAACTGCAGGCACCGTAGAGTCGGCTAATCCGGCCGCAAGACGACAGGACAACGGATTGTTGGCATAGTGACCTTGACACTACCCGGAAACAGCTGGCGTGCTGGAACCAGGCTGGGCAACAAGGAGTACCCGTGCCAAAGACACTGCCGAGCACCAACTGGCATTGTTGGAGCCCAGGGACAATCAGGGTGCAGGCCGAGGCCTACTTGGTGCCAGTTTTTGATTGTTTGTAGGCTACAACAGACTGTCAACGTGCTCCAATTAGGCATCTGTCTCCACTCTGTTTCCAGGATTTCACGTGACCACCAACACCGCCAGTTTATGCGTACAGCAGCCGTCTACCCAATCCACACGTGTTCCTGGGTTACTGGGGTTCTGTAATGTTGGCAGAGCCCCTGATGTGTGTCTGCCACTGTCTCCTCGCTTGCAGTGGGAAGGTGGACAGCGCAGGAGACAGTGGTGAACACACATTGGGGGATCTGCTGACGTTACAGAACCCCAGGAACACGTGTGGAATGCGTGGACGGCAACTGTGAGCAGGAACTGGCGGTGTTGGAGGTCAGGGGAAATACTAGAGACAGAGTGGAGACTGAGGCCAAATAAGAGAATGTTTAAATCTGAAGTAGTTACAATTTGGAGGCAGCAGCAGTTTGCCCTCCACACAGCAGGGGATCAGCTGACGTTACCGACCCCCACTTTCACATGAACAAGTGTTTTTGTCTGTGTGGACAGCACTTCCGAGCACCAACTAGCATTGTTGGAGCCCAGGGACAATCAGGGTGCAGGCCGAGGCCTACTAGGAGCCAGGTGTAAAGCTGAGGTATTTTGACTTTGGAGAGAGCAGGACACTTTGGCCTCCACACAGCAGCGGATCAGCTGACGTTACTGACCCCCACTTTCACATGAACAAGTGTTTTTTTCTGTGTGGACAGCACTTCCGAGCACCAACTAGCGTTGTTGGAGCCCAGGGACAATCAGGGTGCAGGCCGAGGCCTACTTGGTGGCAGTTTTAGATTGTTTGTAGGCTACAACAGACTGTCAACGTGCTCCAATTAGGCATCTGTCTCCACTCTGTTTCCAGGATTTCACCTGACCACCAGCACCGCCAGTTTATGCGTACAGTAGCCGTCTGCCCAATCCACACGTGTTCCTGTGTTACTGGGGTTCTGTAATGTCAGCAGATCCCCTGATGTGTGTCTGCCACTGTCTCCTGCTCTGTCCACTTTCCCACCGCTTGCAGTGGGAAGGTGGACAGCGCAGGAGACAGTGGCGGACACACATTGGGGGATCTGCTCACGTAACAGAACACCAGGAACACAGGAACACGTGTGGAATGCGTGGACGGCAACTGTGAGCAGGAACTGGCGGTGTTGGAGGTCAGGGGAAATACTAGAGACAGAGTGGAGACAGAGGCCAAATCAGAGAATGTTTAAATCTGAAGTAGTTACAATTTGGAGGCAGCAGCAGTTTGCCCTCCACACAGCAGGGGATCAGCTGACGTTACCGAACCCCACTTACACATGAGCGAGTGTTTTGTCTGTGCGGACAGCACTTCTGAGCACCAACTGGCAGTGTCGGAGCCCAGGGAAAATCAGGTAGTAGGCCGAGGCCTACTTGGTGGCAGTTTGCGATTGTTTCTGGACTACTACTAACTGTCAACGTACTCCAATTAGGCCTCTGTCTTCATTCTGTTTCGAGTATTTCCTCTGGCTTCCAACCACAACAGTTGCTGCTCTGAAATGCGGTCTGCACAACCCACACTTGTTCCTGTGTTACTGGGGTTCTGTAACAGCAGCTTCTCCCTAGAGGTGAGTCAGGCAATGTCTCCTGCTCTGTCCACATTTCCACTACAAGTAGTGGGAATGTAGACAAAGCAGGAGACATTGCCGTGCTCACCTCTGGAGATGAGGAGATGTTACAGGACCCAGGTAACACAGGAACAAGTGTGGATTGTGCAGACGGCACTTGAGAGCAGAAACAGGCGGTGTTGTAGGCCGGAGGAAATACTCAAAACAGAGTGGAGACAGAGGGCAAATCAGAGAACATATTAAATCAGAGGTAGTCAGAAGTTGTAGGCAGCAGGAGAGTTTGCCGTACACACAGCAGGGGATCAGCTAACATTACCGAACCCCACTTACACATGAGCGAGTGTTTTGTCTGTGCGGACAGCACTTCTGAGCACCAACTGGCGGTGTCGGAGCCCAGGGAAAATCTGGTAGTAGGCCGAGGCCTACTTGGAGCCAGGTGTAAATCTGAGGTTGTTTGACTGTGGAGGGAGCAGGACACTTTGCCATACACACAGCAGGGGATCAGCTGACGTTACCGAACCCCACTTACACATGAGCGAGTGTTTTGTCTGTGCGGACAGCACTTCTGAGCACCAACTGGCGGTGTCGGAGCCCAGGGAAAATCTGGTAGTAGGTCGAGGCTTACTTGGAGCCAGGTGTAAATCTGAGGTTGTTTGACTGTGGAGGGAGCAGGACACTTTGCCATACACACAGCAGGGGATCAGCTGACGTTACCGAACCCCACTTACACATGAGCGAGTGTTTTGTCTGTGCGGACAGCACTTCTGAGCAACAACGGGCGTTGCTGTAGCCCAGGAAATAAAGTTCAGGTCATAGAAACATGAACACAACAGGAGACCTGGATCCTGTTGCCAGCCAATTATTTATTCTGGAAGAGGACTGGCAAATTCAGGTGAGATCCAGGCCTTGTTCATTTTCAGAAAAGTAAGCCGGTCAACATTATCGGCCGATAGTCGCGTGCGACAGTCTGTTACCACACCACCTGCAGCACTAAAGACACGTTCCGATAATACACTGGCAGCAGGGCAATCCAGCACCTCCAATGCATACTGGATAAGCTCTGGCCATGTATCCAGCTTAGAGACCCAATACTTCAACGGGGAAGAGCCATCTAGGAGTACACTAACAGGGCAAGACAAGTAGTCTGTCACCATCTGACGGAAACGTTGCCTCCTGCTGACTGGAGCCATCTGTGATGGTGTAGCCGTTTGTGGCGGTCCCACAAAACTTTTCCACATTTGGGCCATACTGGCCTTGCCTTGTCCTGCAGCACTGCCTCTGCTACCTCTTTGTGCAGAGCTTCCTCCACTGCTTCTACCCACATGGCTGCTTTGAAAAGCACTACCAGCAACACTTGCGGGGGGAATGTAGAACATGATGGCCTGCACAAGTGTTTCTTGGTACTCCCGCATTTTTCGCTCCTGGTTCAACTGTGGTATGAGGCTTTGTAAGTTGTCCCGGTAGCGAGGATCTTGGAGGGTGTACACCCAATAATCAGCCGTGTGGAGAATGTTGGCGATGCGGCGGTCATTTAACAAGCACTGCAGCATGAAATCAACCATGTGCTGCAGACTGCCAACTGGACCGGAAACGCTGTCCCCAGCTTGAGGCAGCATCTCTGCCTGCTCAGCATCACCCCACCCTCGCTGTACACACTGACTACTAGAGCCTTGTGTACCTCCCTCCTCTGGAGAGATGTGTTCCTCCTCCTCCATTGACTCGTCGTCATCCTCCTCACTAAGTGTCCCCTGCCTGGGCCTTTGTGTGGAAGCACGTTGCGCAGACTTGCCAGAAGCAGATGGCATTTCTGACTGCTCATCCTCGACCTCTTCAAAAACCTCCTCATTTAGTGCTTGTAAGGTTTTTTGAAGCAGACAGATGAGGGGGACAGTCATGCTGATTAGTGCATCATCTGCACTGGCCATCCGCGTGGAGTCATCAAAGGCACGCAAAACTTGGCAGATGTCCCTCATAGTGGCCCACTTAGTGGTGGTGAAGTGTGTCCGGCGCACAGTGCAACTTGTTTGCGCCTGATGCAGCTGGTACTCCATTGCTGCTGCCTGCTGCTCACACAACCGCTCCAACATATGTAACATTGAATTCCACCTGGTGGGGAGGTCACATATGATGCGATGTTCTGGCAGGCGGAATCGGCGTTGCAGAGATGCAATGCGCGATCTTGCCATGCTGGAACGCCGCAAGAGAGCACACTCTAGGCGAACCTTGTGCAGCAGTGCATCAAGATCTGGATAGTCCCTCAGAAAGCTCTGCACGACCAAATTGAGCACGTGTGCCAGACATGGTATGTGAGTGAGGTTGCCTAGGCCCAGAGCTGCCACTAGATTTCGGCCATTGTCACTCACTTCCAAACCTGGCTGGAGATTCGCTGGCACAAACCACACATCGCTCTCCTGCTTGATGGCATTCCAGAGCTCCTGTGCTGTGTGGCTCTGATTCCCCAAAGAAATTAATTTAAGGACGGTCTGTTGACGTTTGGCCACACCTGTGCTCATATCTGGCCTAACAGGCTCACGCAGGAGGAACTAGAGTAGGAGGAGGACTCAATATGTACAGACTGCATTCCTGCAATCCTTGGAGTTGGCAGAATACATACAGAACCACTCTCCAGATCTGTACCCGGCTCCACAACATTGACCCAATGGGCAGTGAGGGAAAGGTATCGTCCCTGTCCATGGCTACTGGTCCACGCATCGGTGGTCAGGTGGACCTTGCTACTGACGGCGTTTAGTAGCGCATTTTTAATTTTTCCCTCCACATGCTTTTGCAGGGCAGGGACGGCTTGCCTGCTGAAATAAAAGCGGCTGGGCACATTGTATTGTGGAACTGCCAATGACATAAAGTTCCGTAAGGTGTCAGTCTCCACCAGCCTGAATGACAGCATCTCAAGGGCCAGTAGTTTGGCAATGCCGGCATTCAGAGCCAGTGCTCGGGGATGGTTTGCCGAGTATGGCCGCTTTTTTTCCCATGCCTGTGCTACCGATTGCTGGTGAGTGGCCTGGGAGTGTGCTGATGGCTGCGAACGTGGTTCAGTGGGTGGAATTTCACTGGGTCTCTGGACAACAGTGGCAGTGGTTCTTCCATGGCGTTCCAGTGAGGAAGCCGAACCAGCTGTGTGTGAGCTGGAGGAAGAGGCCCCAACACGAGCTGAAGAGGTGGTAGGTGCTGCTGAAGGTTGGCCTACATCTTCAGTGTGTCTGTGTAACTCCACCTCATGCTTGGTACGCACATGTTTCCACATATTTGTGGTAATGAGGTTGCTCACATTTTTCCCTCGTTTCACTTTCTGATGACACAGCTTGCATTTGACAAAGCAAATGTCATCTGCAACTGTGTCAAAAAAGACCACGCACTGCAAGTCCTGGGAGCGCCCGTTTTGTGTTTTGGAAGAGGATTGCTTCTCACGGGTGCCAAAGTGGAGGCTACAGGCAACCAAGTCTGCCCCCGCCCTCTCCCTCCTCTTTTGGCCGTTCGGGGAATCTCTTCCTCGGAGCTGCTCCCACCACCTTCCTGTGGCTGACGCCATGATGGGTCAAGGACCTCATCATCTCCACTCCCCTCTTCAAGCACCGGCTGGTCCTGGGTTGTCTCGCCAGCACCGTACGCACCAGAAATTGGCAACTGAGTCTCATCATCATCAGATGAGCACTGAGGTGTGCTGACAATAGGCACTGGCCCACCCGCCTCTTCAGATTCAGAGGGACAAAGCAGTTGCGCATCACTGCATGCTCCCTCTTCTTCACGCTCTAGAATGCTGCTTGGCTGGCCACCTCTTTCCAAGCCAACAGATTCTGAGAACAGAAGTAAAGATTGAGATGGCTCCTGTCCAGGGCTCTCAGACTGCCTGGGCAATTTGGCAGGTGGTGAAGAGACAGATGGTTGCTCTTCAGTGCTCTGGCCTTGGGAGGATGCGGAAGTCATTGAAGTGGATGCGTTAGCTGCCATCCATCCGACAACGGATTCAATTTGTTCGTCATGCAGCAGTGGAGTACGGCGAGGTCCTACAAAGCTGCGCATGAAGGACTGTTGCCTGGTAAAAGTGGGGGATGCCGGGTCACTGGTGGCCGCAGCAGACACCGAATCCCCACGTCCTCTCCCTGCTGAATCCCCCCGTCCTCTCCCTGCTGAAACTCCATGACCACGTGCCTTACTCCCTGCCTTCTTCATCTTGGTAGACTGATAAAGATAGGCAGAAAAGTAAAAAAGGGGTGGCTTAGTGTTCTTATTCCTGAACACCTGCTAACCAGTATAAGAAACACTAATTTGGCTAAGAGTGTGTGTACTACACTTTAATATGATCTAATGTGGCCTAGACAACTGTAAAGTGGAGTGTTTGGTGAACTTTATTTCCTTTTTTTTTGGGGGGGGGGAAGAAAAGGATGTGACCAAAGTTTGAAAGCTATAGTATCACAAACTTTTTGGAGCGATTACAATGCAGGAAGCTAACCTACAATGCAATTGATGAGGCTCCAAAAAATAGGGTGATACTAGTCTGGCTGGCCCTGAAGGGCACAAGCCAGCAAAAAGGCTCCTCTATCTAATCCTATATAGTGTTTGCAACCAACCAATGACAATGGATGCGGTTGGAAGCACACTAATATAGGAGCAAAAACCTGGCTAAATTAGCTGCAAAAAAAGGACTATGTATGAGGCAGTGATGCACGCTGAGCAGACTACAGCTAGCGGTGGCTGTAGAACACACTGCAACGTGAGCTGCACTCACACACAGAGAGACCTATCAGACAGCCAAAAACAGTGCAGAGAAATGGGCTATAGCACTGAAAGGCTGCTGAAAGGCTCCGCTGTCCACTCCTTTAGTGTTTGCAACCAACGTATATGGATACGTATGGAAGCACACTATACAGGAGAAAAAAAAAGCAGCAATAACAGAAAAATGTGTATGAGGCAGAGACACACTCTGGGCGGCCTACAAGCAGACGTGCCTGCAGGACACACTACACAGCGTGGGTCTGCACTCACACAGCCCTTGCAGACAGCTATTAAAACAGCGCTGCTGGGCTACAAAAATGCTACAGTGGTGGATTATGTAGCCTGGGTAGAGCAATAGATATTTTTGATGATCGCTATTTCTAACTGTCCCTCACAGTCTTCAACAGCAGCCTGTCCCTAACTGAATTCACAGCAGAGTGATCAGAAATGGCGGCTGCAGCGGTTTTTATAGTGCATCATGACATCATTTCAGCAGCCAATCACAGCCATGCCAGTAGTTAACATGCCTACATGCCTAACAGAATGTGCCCACACTTCTGAGGATCCCCATTGGCTGAATCAAATCGAGCGGGCTCCTAGCATTATGGGAACTTCCGATTCCGGTATTCGATATGAAAAAAGTATCGGAACTCAGTATCGGAATTCCGATACAGCAAATATCGGCCGATACCCGATACTTGCGGTATCGGAATCCTCAACACTACTCAGCAGTGATCTCGCTAGCGAGATCGCTATGTGTGACGGGGCCTTTAGTGTTGAGTATACTAAAAGACAATGCTTGTTGAAACAGTATGTTTAATTTTCATTACTGGAAAGAATTAACCTTTGTGTACACTGTTGACTTACTTGAATTTTAAGAGCAGTGACTGGTGTGAGTATATTGACAAGGCATCACCTGATATTTGTGTCTTAAAGCATATGGGGGTTAAAAGTGGACCGGCATATAGACAATTGCACATTATTGTACATAAGGCCATAGAAATATGTTTGGGGAAGCCTAATGTAGAACCAGGAATATAGTTGGCGATCTGAAACCCATTATAGTGTATCCAATCTTAAAGATCTCTTTAACTGTAGTCTGAAATATATATATATATTTTGTGCTAGGGTTCTGATCATAGTATATTGTTGGAAAGAAACTTTGTCCTGGTTTATACCCCGGTGTATGATTTACTCTTATCATGTGTAAATATTAGGACAGGAGTAAATAGTCCGAAGAGGCAAGTCTTGTTTGATGTTATTTATTCATGATAGTTGGCCACTGTCATGTGATTGGAACATCAGACAACTAACTTGTGTATTTTCATGTTTGCACAATATTATATCGTAAACATATCCAAGTGGTGCCTTCTTTAAAGCCGTATCCAAACCTTATTGCTAAACAATTGGCAATACATTGCCACATCATACTCACGGTCACAAGAGGGCAAGGATTGTATCACTTGCGAGACTGCTTGCGTTAGTTGTACCGTGGGGTTCTGTAGCCCCTGTTCCTGGTTATCCAGGTGAATAATCCGGTGCCTCCTGCGTCCTCGCCTTGTCCTGGGTCTGACTCGCTTTCTGCTGAGGATAAAAAAATCACTTGAGGTGTGGCCTTCATTTGCCGGTGTGCCTTTGGTGTCTTTTGACCCTTGTTTATTTGGTCTCCTTCATGAGTTCCCATGATGTGACCAATTATAGACAGTTTTTTGGTCAAAATCTGTTTTGTCCCTAAGGAATTTGGACTTTTTCTTGTTCATAATTTCATTATCATATTTGTCTAGTAAATCCTTTAGTTTGGCTCTAAAGGGTTGAACCTGTGATACTTCATCCAAGTTATTCAGCTTATTCTCCAAACTTTTATTATTAGCTTTGACACTGGTCAAAAGTTCTCTATCATGTGTAATCAACATATTAATTAAGATTTGGGAACAGCGAAGTAAACCGTGTTCCCAGGTGGTGCTGAATGTCGGAGTTGGTTCCCACGCAGGAAAAATGGAAACTCTTAACCCCCTAGGAACCAAATTGAGTTTAAGATACTCTTCTAAACAGCGGATTCTCCATAGAAGCCCAATACCATGCTTCTGTGCTGTAATTAGATCCGTGGTCAGACAAGAAAAATCTGAATCATCAGGGCCTGTATCTAAGGCCTCAAAAAATGCCTGAGAGGCAGAGGCTCTCCAAGCTGCTTCCCGAGTGTCCCAGTCCATGGCCCCTATACACAACTAAACTGTGCACAATGTAATGTACAACAGCACAATTCAAGGTACACCTACAATAGGTGGCATGCTACCAAACAGAAAAGCACCAAAAAAAGGTGCTGGAGAAGACAGCAGAGTAAATGGTATAAATTGGTGCACTGCTAATACCTCAATAAATACAGGGCGGAGGTGCAAACCAGTGGTCTATGACATGAGCACAAAAAAAGAAAAAGCAGGCCACTGATAGGAACACACACTACCAATATATCATAAAAAGAGATGACTTTATTGATAACAACTGATTAAAAACATTAAAAAAACACACAGTGAAAACCGCATAGGTCCTGTGCACACCATAAGCATACCATAAGATGGTAAAAATAACAGCTCCATAGAAAAAAAGCCAAATGAACATCAAATACAATCATATAAATGGCAGTTCATGTAACTATGCAGAAGATTCCAAACAGACATAAATGGTCACTAAATAAAAAGCTGCAAAATAAATCCCCCATGGAAAGAGCGGACCACTATACCACATAAAACAATTAAGGCATGAATAAGCCTGGAAAAAAGGAATGCACACCATAGCATACTGAAATAAATATGCCAATGAAGCTGATATAACGGCCCAATATATCAATCTGTGAGAGTGCAAACGCACATGCAAATGGGCGACAGAAAATGCTAAGATGAAAGCATCCACACATGAAAAGGCACAAGGCCTAGCATGAGGGTGGCGGTCCCTTAGAATTTCAGAAAGAGTCCGTTTATATACAGTACATGCCGTAAATGGATCCAATTGGTGAGCACAGAGCGCAGAGGCGGAGACCCAACGCGTGTCGCCGTTACAAGGACAGCTTCGTCAAGGGAAGTGAGTATTGTTATCCACATAGCCTTTAAATACCTCAAATGTAAGTGGTAAACATCTACATGTGTGCAGGAATCCACTGGACCGGAAGCGGAAGTGACGGCTAATACAAAGTGCTGGCAGATGTCTCTGCCAGTACAAGCCCAGTGCGCACGCGCCGGTACAACCAGCGTGATGCACAGGACAAATGCAGGAAAAAAGGCCTATAGCGCATGCGCAGCTCCTGGGAGCATAAATAAGTATACAGCCATAAGAGCCCAATGTGAATGCACTCTAACAGGTGCGAATAGATGGAATAAAGCCTCAACAACAGGAATGTGGACAGACCAAGTGAGACACCAGAGATAATGCCCCATGGAATGATGAAAATATTAAATAAGTTGTTTACGTAGATAGAAGATTGAACACATTATACACAAATAAACAAAAAGGATTATTTTGTGTTTTTTCATTCTTGCATGTAACATGAACATTTCTAGGTTGAATTGCACCATCTTTCTGGGTCTGAACTCGATATACTTCTGAGTGATGTCTATAGTGGATGGAGAATGGGCTTCGTCCTCTTCCTTGGAGGTTCTGGTTGGATCTAGGTGTCGTAGATTGGCTTCCATAATGGATTGGGGACAGATCCTTTTATCCCTTATTTGGAGGTTCCTGTTGGATTCATGTGTCCTTACTCAATAGGAATATGTGACTTTTTTCAAGGTTGGAAGAAAAAATTCTTTTGACTCCTCGTTTTTATCTAACGTATAGAAGATTGGATCTACAGTTTCTTTCAGATACTTTGGACATTTTTGTTTTGGGCCTGTGCGTCTCTGGATGCATGATATTTTAGCCAGAGAACCTTACATCACACAATATCTCTGTGTGGGGGGGATTCTTTGTACCCCTTCTCAAATTTTTCATCTAGGTCATCCGACATTTGTATGACCAGGCATCTCTTAACAGAGCAGTTTCAGCACTTTATATTTTTGGTTTTTGTTTATATACCAAAGATCTTTTCGGCTTATTTTTATGTGTGTGGGTTGATGTGTGCGTATATCATATATGTGCGGGTGCATGTGCACACACGCACGCGCATTTTTGCACACATATCTCACATTTCGGCCTCCTTTCAGGTGGGCTCATTGTTGCATATGCGTGTGTACATGCATACACACGAGCTTTTCGTGCGTGTGTGTGTGCATGTGCATTTCTGCCCACACATACTTTACCGTGTCATTCATTGGCATGGTGGGTTAATCCCTTTATTTTTATATTCATTTTCTCATGTTTATTTTCATTTTTATTATTTTTTATTTTTACATATTTTTCCTTTGATAATTTTTTTTTTAATGCATTCAATACATGCACAAAGTGTCTGTTATAACTTGCATATATTCATGTTACATACAAGAATGAAAAAACACAAAATAATCCTTTTTGTTTATTTCTGTATAATGTGTTCAATCTTCTATCTACATAAACAACTTATTTAATCTTTTCATCATTCCATGGGGCATCATCTCTGGTGTCTCACTTGGTCTGTCCACATTCCCATTGTTGAGGCTTTATTCAATCCATTTGCACCTGTTAGAGTGCATTCACATTGGGCTCTTATGGCTGTATACATATTTTTGCTCCCGGGAGCTGCGCATGCGCTATAGGCCTTTTTTCCTGCATTTGTTCCCGTGCATCGTGCTGGTTGTACAGGCGCATGTGCACTGGGCTTGTACTGGCAGAGACGTCTGCCAGCAATTTGTATTAGCCGTCACTTCCGCTTCCGGTCCGGTGGATTCCTGCACACATGTAGATGATTACCACTTACATTTGAGGTATTTAATGGCTGTGTGGATAACAATACTCACTTCCCCTAATGAAGCCATACTTGTAACGGCGACACGCGTTGGGTCTCTGCCTCTGCGCCCTGTGCTCACCAATTGATCTCCCATGGTTCCATTTATGGCATGTATATAAACAGACTCTTTCTGAAATTCTAAGCGACCACCACCCTCATGCTAGGCCTTGTGCCTTTTCATGTGTGGATGCTTTCATCTTAGCATTTTCTGTCGGCCATTTGCATGTGCGTTTGCACTCTCACAGATTGATATATTGGGTCGTTATATCAGCTTCATTGGCATATTTATTTCAGTATGCTATGGTGTGCATTCCTTTTTTCCAGGCTGAGTCATGCCTTAATTGTTTTATGTGGTTTAGTGGTCCACTCTTTCCATGGGGGATTTATTATGCAGCTCTTTATTTAGTGACCATTTATGTCTGAAATCTTCTGCATAGTTACATGAATTGCCATTTATATGATTGTATTTGATGTTCACTTGGCTTTTTTTCTATGGAGCTGTTATTTTTACCATCTTTATAATGCTTATGGTGTGCACAGGACCTACGCGGTTTTCACTGTGTGTGTTTTTTTAATGTTTTTAATCATTTGTTATCAATAAAGTCATCTCTGTTTATGATATATTGGTGTTGTGCATTCCTATCAGTGACCTGCTTTTTCTTTTTTTGTGCTAACGGGGGGGTATGTGGCGCCCCTGAGGGTTCAGTCACCACAGAGGTACTGCACCTCCTCCTACTGCTTCCTCTTGCTCTCCAGCACCTTCCAGAGCCAGAGAGACAGGACGGGGGCTCACCTAATCCAGAGAGAGGACGGTACTGAGAGACGTGGGGAAGAAACACAGCACTGCCTGCGGCCACCTCTACCCCGTTCCATACCTCGGCTGTGGCCCTTCTGCTGAGACCTGTGGCCGCCTCTGCCTCACTCCATACCGTGGCTGCGGTCCTTCCACTGAGACCTGCGGCCGCCTCTGCCCCACTCCATACCATGGCTGTGGCCCATCCACTGAGACCCGCGGATGCCTCTTCCCCGCTCCATACCACGGCTATGGCCCATCTGCTGAGACCCGTGACCGAGTCTGCCCCGCTCCATACTGCGGCTGCAGCCCATCCACTGACATCTGCTGCTGCCACTGCCCTGCTGCTGACCGTGGCTGCGGTCTGTACGTCAAGGTCCGCGGCGGTCACTACCTCGCCTCCTAGAGGGGCAGCCCCAACATTGGGGGACTCTCCTGGGGTCTGCTGTGCCCCTCCTCGCCAGCTGGGCCCAGTGGCTGAGACGCCGAACGGACACCTCCCAGACAACAACTCTGCAGGATGTCAGAAAAGGATAAGTGACACTCCGTTGGTTGTTAATTATAGTTCCAGGACTCGTAGTCGGCCATTTAGCGGCCATATAGTTGCCGGCACTTGCCGAGTAGTCTGATATCAGGTTTTTTGTGTATTATTGTCTAGCTTCCCTGCGTGGAAAACTATTGTCAGCTTACTATTTATCCATATAATCCATGTATAAAGGTTGAATTTAAGCTTGCTCCGTCTCTGGCTCGTAACTGCATCCTGCGTACCTGCGAGTACCATACTACCATAGACAATATTGACCTGAAGGTACTGAGTTTTCTGTTGGAAATAACAACATTAAATGGGAGCCAATCGTAGGCCCTCAAAAGGTATTAATGCCTCATTTGCACATCAAACTAGGCTTCATGAAACAGTTTGTCACAGCTTTTGACAAGTCAAAAAATCAATGGCATTCAAGTATCTACAAAATCTCTTCCCAAAGCTTTCAGAAATAAAATTAAAGCTGGCTGTCAAGGTCACGTGTGTCAGGACGCAGATGATACCGCAAGGCGGACCCATAACACACGTGACCCTGGATACACCGCCTCCAGTGGGGCGCATTTAAATAATAAAACGTGCAGGTGGATACGCCGCCTCCACCTGGCGAATTTAGGTATTACACGTTATACAATAATCAAATAATAAAGGGGGAACCTGGGTAACTTTAACTATGGTGGGCCCTGCGATAGGGAATGGGGACATGGAGACCTCCTAAGCTCCCCTGAGCCAGTGTCCCTACACTCCTTACATTCCCTATACAGGCTCCGCACCTGTCGCCGCACGCGTACCTTAACGCCCTTGCTCACCCTGACCCTAAACCCTCACTAGGGAATGGGTCGGTGCGGAGACTAATCCCACCACTGCACTAATAACACACATGAGGAAAGAGACAATACAGGGGAAACACCACTTAGCTTTGCTCTGTTGCGTGCGCTCCTAGCAACAGAGCCCACCACCTGCGTGCGTCTTCTCCTCCACCCGGATCCATCACCATAACAGGATCCTTCACCTTAGTGCAGCCTTGGAGCGGAGTCCACCACCAGTTGCAGCTGCTTAGAACCAGAGTCCCAAGGATGAGTTCAGCTTCTGACCCGAAGTCGAGCATGCTTGAGTCCAGTTCAGCAGCCAAGTCCCACATGGTGAGTGCCACTCTCCATAGTCACCACTCCACCAGCCCATGCAGACACTTCCCGCTGACACCATCACTGCGACTCCACCACGCCATGCCAGCCCTTCGTCCAGACACCATAGCTGAAACACGTCCCCCCTGGCTAAGCTGCGCAGGACTCCTCACCAGCTCCATCCTTCCTCCAGGCTCTCCAACTCAGAGTGAACACAAACTCACAATATCACAGGCAGTGATTGCATCCCCTAGCACACCTTTATAGGGTGTCACACCTGATACATGATTAAGTGCACAAAAACCTAAAGTGCAATATCAAAACCACCACCGGGGACAGTCAAGACACCTTGGAACTTTCCAAAGTAAAAAAAAGTTCACCCAGTGCAATTTAACACTGTCAGATCATAACACTGGCATTTTCATTTACCCTCAAATCAAGAATGTTACAGTGTGTCAAGAGTTTCCCAATCTCCTCAAAGAAAGGAGTTTTTTTAAGTAATTACAGGCTCCCTTGGAAATCATAAAGCTGAAAACTGTGTTGCTTTGGTTGAGACTCTGGTGAAAAACTATAGCAAAAGATGCTGCAAGATGTTTCTAAAAGTACATATCTTTAATGCCCTTCTTGATAGAGCCAAACAGAGCATAGGTGCCTATTCAGAGGGGCAAGTGTAGGGGGTGGACTGACTCATGGACCTGTCTGAGATGGAAAGAACATGTAAAGGATGATGTGCACTATGCTTTATTTATGTGTATGGTTAACAGCTGGGAATTAGTGCAGGACAACGTTGTACCGGGTTTTGGCCACAAGATGGAGACAGAGAGCAGTGAGAAAAGGACTTAACAGCAGGCCTTAGGCTAGGGAAACTGCATAGTCATGGTGGGCGGAGTTATGGGACTGAGAAGGGGAATTCCAGAAAGAGGAGATATAAAGAAGGAAAGTCCCAGGGGGCAGGGCAGAGAGACACCCACGGGGAAGAAAGAAGTGAGAAGAGCACCGGAGAGGATGGAGAGAGGAGAAGCTCAGGAAGGACAGAGGAGAGCCAGAGACGGTTGCTCGGAGAGGGGGGTGGCCCTGAGGAGGCAGCCGCAGGAAAGGATGGCAGTGACTGACGGAAGGTTTGGGTACCGGACGGCTGGGACACCGAAGAGTGAGTAGGTGTACAGTGGGCAGACTTAGCCTGGGTGAAGCGCTGTGGCCGTGGGCCTAATGGCAGCCACGGTGAGAGAACCCGGAGGGTCTTCGCCAATCGAAGCAGAAGGAAGGTGACAGGTACCCAGGCCAGGGAGCAAAAGCTGGTGTGTCTGCTGTGGATGTCAAGAGGACACCGAATAAAGGTTGGACCTGATTGAACGGATTTCTGCCTCTGACTTCAGTCTGTTCCACGGCCGAAAGGGACCACCCCCCAGTTGGTACACGTACTACAATAGGAGAGCGCTTTCATCAAGATATCTTACATTTTGAACGTCGCTACCAGGGAAACTACAGTGGAAACATGATAGGGGACTGCATTTTGGGGATGAAAGTGTGAAAGTGATCTCACAAACCTTGCAAATCTAAACTAATCTAAAAGTAAACATTGCTATGTCCTTTTCATCAATTTCCAGAATGTTGATTAAAATATACTATTGGTTTGAAATTTATTGTATTTTGTTTTTATTATAAACTTAAACCGAAATATTTGCAATTTTCCTTAAAGCAAACCTGTCAGTAGTTTTGGCCGATTTTAAGATATGGCTACTGTCTTTAAGGGCTTATCTACAGCATTCAATATTGCTTTAGATAAGCCCCGATCTGACCTGAAAGATAAGAAAAATAACTTTTATTATACTCACCAAGGGGGGGCAGTCCAGTCTGATGGGTGTCGCAGGTCTGGGTTGGCAGCTCCCATCTTCTTGCAATGCCGCCCTCCTGTTGCTTCATGGCTCCCTGGCAACGCGCTCCTGCGCAGGCATATTTCTCTGCCCTGTTGAGGGCAGAGCAAAGTATTGCAGTGCGCAGGCATCCAGAAAAGCCAGAGAGGCCCAGCGCCTGCACACTGCATGAATTTGCTCTGCCCTCAACAGGGCAGATAAGTACGCCTGCACAGGATCGCGATGCCAGTGAGCATGTGAAGCAAGCAGGAGAGTGGCATTGCAAGAAGATGGGAGGTGCCGAACACGGACCTGGAACACCTATTGGACCGGACCGCCCCTCGGGTGAATCTAATAAAAGTTATATTTCTTCTCTTGCAGGTCAGATTGGGGGCTTATCTACAGCATTATAGAATGCTGTGTATAAGCCCTGAAAGGCAGTGGCCGCATCTTATATCGGCGAAACCTGGTGACAGGTTCTCTTTACAGAAAGTATTCTAATTTCAACTTTTCACTTCGCTATCCTGACCGCAAAATCAAAGTTTTTGCAGGCTAATACACTTTTTCCATGTTTTTAGAATATAATCAGTTAATAAATGACATTTTGTTCCCTGGGAGCAAAAATCATGTTACATAGTGCTATTATTCACAAAGCAAGTGCATAAAAATCATGGTGTGAGGATATATCCAGAACTAAAAGTGGTCGGAAAAGTATTAAGTCATATCATATAATTCCAATGTAACCAGTGCTGTGGGCATAAGTAAGAAAATAATTTGCAAAGAAAGCTTATTTCATACCATTCTTATGATTTACAATAAAAAAATTATATTGAAGTACCATTTTAGCCAGATTCAATTGTGAAAGTCTCCTGCTGAGATAACACTCAAAGCCATGCATGTTTCAGCTTAAGCCTTCATCTGGGGGCATTGAAATGTCAAAGGAGAAGTCCCATTATAAACCCTCAAATTAATAGGTCTATCAGGCATAAGTCACACCTGATTTTTCTGCGATGCAACAGAATTATCAAGGTGCACAGTTCATCCCAGTAATGCCTGATAAACACAAGATGACCATACTTCCTGATCATGTGATGAATCACTCCAACAGTAGTATAGATTCATAACCACACTAGTGCATCATAAGAGACACAAACTGGGATGGATCTACTAGGCAGATTCAGCGCTTGTGCACTGCTGACCAAGGCTGGGCATCATTGAGAGAGAAAACGGAAGAAGAAAAAAGAAAAAAGAAAGGAGAGTGTAAGAATATTGAAAATTGTGAATGTTCAGCCGCTAAAGAATTTTATAAACAAATTGTGGCAAAAATAATGGTAGAGCAGTAGGGTACAGTTTAGTCAATGGTCCTAGCAATCATCTCATCACTCAATATATATGATGTCCAATCATACGTGCTAACTGTTATATCTTCTGAGGAAGAAGAACTTCTGTCAGTTTCGTCGCCACACCATATAAAAAAAAGTTAAACAAACTAAAAGGTAGAAAAAGAATCAGATAAATGTTTATATAAAAATGGGGAAATAGATAGGGAAAGTGAACCTGCTGGAGGCAAAGTGGTCATAAGAAGGGAGCATTTCATTGAGTCTCTAAGGAAACAAAAGTTTCAAGGACCTATATCCACTTACTCTCGTATTATCCTAGTCTGCAGGGGATGTTGCCTTCACAAATTCGTGGATAAATTCAATTGATTCCCTACAATTGTTACAAGGATGGATTGCAAGAATTATTTTGTTTAAAATGTCTAATGATTGATCATAGTTCTGTCCATAACCAGCTCTCTGGTTTCACTACGACCTCCCTTTTAGTTAACCTTATATAAATCTTAATAGAGGAGCTACATGCATAGTAGATAGCTGAGCAAGTGAAGCATGTGAAAGTCTGCTTGGTGTAAATATCATATTGCCTGCAGAATGAGAGAACTACGTGGTTCACCCAATATTCTTGCAAGTCATGTATTTCCCCACACGGAGAGAACAAACCCAATTGGAACCATGTGTTTCATTATGAGCAATCAGCACAGTGATATTTTTCCAAAAGCAGGATCAGCTAGACAAATAGGCCAATACTTACTGAGGCAAACCACTCAATTTAGATTTTTGGGATCGTCTTGCTTCTCAAAGTGCACATCAGTAGAGCATACTCATTCAGAGGACTTGCCCGATTGCATTTGCTTAGGTCTATTGAGGAGGATGAGAGAAGGTTGCATTCAAGAATGAGTTGTAAAGGAGTGGAAAAGCTGTCAACACCCTTCCTGAAGATCTTATAGTAATATAATGTATTGCCATGTTTTATATATTGTTTTGTTTTGTTTGGTGGCCTGCAGCATTTAGCTAACCAGTGGACAGAATTAACTATTTAGGCCAGCCCATGGTGGGAGGAATTACATGGGCAAAAGGAACTCAGGTCCTGCTTGCCAGACAGTTAGTGAAAAGTACTGAACAGAGAAGAACCCATGGTTCAACAGACAAGCATGGAGTAAGGGTGTTGTGTGTGAAGAGAGGAGAACATACTCGGGTAGCAAGTTCTGAAGTGAACAAATGTCAAGTTGCTGAAGGATCATTTATCTCAGGAAATTGGGGGGGCCAAAAGCAAATGTTATCTATACTAGATAAGAAGTTGAGAAACTACAGTAGGTCTGAGCTGAAAAAATAAATTAATGTGTATGCAAAATGTAAATGCATATAAACACATGACTTTTACACAGAGAAAACCAAAAACAAAAAACAAATTTCCTAAAATAGAAAAGTAAAAAATAAATTGCATAAATTGCAAAAATTGTATGAGGGTAGTAATAATAAGGGTATTTAGTAAACGTAATTTTGATCAAAAGGATCAATAATTTTGATCAATAGGCCTGACAGGATGGATTTCCCAACTCAGAATCAGGGCGGTCACACCCCTATATGCACAGAATGCACATTGAACTAAATGAGAAACTAGTTGGGAAATCCATCCTCTCTGGCCTATGCTTTTACTGGTGGTTCAGTCCCTTGGTCCTTGTTCACATTTACGTCACTTGACAAGTGGTAAGCTTTTAAATACAAGAGTTAGGACTATCCCACAAAGGTTGCCTTGATGTGGAGGGATGGCTTGTACATTCTTTTGATCAAAATTATGTTTACTAAATACCCTTATTATTATTATTACTACCTTCATGCAATTTTTGCAATTTATTTTTTTTCTTTTTTATTTTAGGATATTTGTTTTTGGTTTTTGGTTTTCTCTAGATAAGAAGTTGGAATATAGCCAGACCTAAAGGTCATAGTGAAGACTGGCCAGGCTGGGACATATGTTCTCCTTAGAGGAATTGCAGCAAGTGTGAAAAGGTACAAAGATGCAGTGGCACATCAAGGGGAATGTGGCCCACATCAATTGAAAGTTGATAAAAGCGGTGGGGGTTTGTAGTGATATACAGTGGGTACAGAAAGGATTCAGACCCCTTTAAATTTTTCACTCTTTGTTTCATTGCATCCATTTGGTAAATTAAAAAATATTCTTTTTTTCTCACCAATGTACACTCTGCACTCCATATTGACTGAAAAAAAGCAGAAATTTAGACATTTTTGCAAATTTATTAAAAAAGAAAAACCAAAATATCACATGGTTGTAAGTATTCAGACCCTTTGCTCAGTATTGAGTAGAAACACTCTTTTGCGATAGTACAGTGATGAGTCTTCTTGGGAATGATGCAACAAGTTTTTCACACCTGGATTTGGGGATCCTCTGCCATTTTTCCTTGCAGATCCTCTCCAATTCTGTCAGGTTGGATGGTGAACGTTGGTGAATAGCCATTTTCAGGTCTCTCCAGAGATGCTCAATTGGGTTTAGGTCAGGGCTCTGGCTGGGCCAGTCAAGAATGGTCACAGAGTTCTTCCAAAGACACTCCTTTGTTATTTTAGCTGTGTGCTTAGGGTCATTGTCTTGTTGGAACGTGAACCTTCGACCATGTCTGAAATCCAGAGCACTCTGGAAGAGGTTTTCATCGAGGATATCTCTGTACTTAGCCGCATTCATGTTTCCTTCAATGGAAATCAGTTGTCCTGTCCCCACAGCTGAAAAACACCCCCTTAGCATAATGCTGCCACGACCATGTTTCACTGTTGGGATTGTATTGGGCAGGTGATGAGCAGTGCCTGGTTTTCCCCACACATACCGCTTAGAATTATCACCAAAAAAGTTCTATATTCGTCTCATCAGACCAGAGAATCTTATTTCTCATAGTCTGCGAGTCCTTCATGTGTTCTTTAGCAAACTCTATGCGGGCTTTTATATGTCTTGAACTGAGGAGAGGCTTCTGTCGGCTCACTCTGCCATAAAGGCAAGACTGGTGGAGGGCTGCATTGATAGTTCACTTTGTGGAACTTTCTCCCATCTCCCTACTGCATCTGTGGAGCTCAGCCACAGTGATCTTGGGGTTCTTCTTTATTTCTCTCACCAAGACTCTTCTCCCACAGTTGCTAAGCTTGGCTGGACGGCCAGATCTAGGAAGGTTTCTGGTGGTCCCAAAGTTCTTACATTTAAGTATTATGGAGGCCACTGTGCTCTTAGGAAGCTTGAGTACTGCAGAAATTCTTTTGTCACCTTGGTCAGACCTATGCCTTGCCACAATTCTGTCTCTGAGCTCCTTGGCCACTTCCTTTGACCTCATGATTCTCATTTGGTCTGACATGCACTGTGAGCTGTGAGGTCTTATATAGACAGGTGTGTGCCTTTACAAATCAAGCCCTATCACTTTAATTAAACACAGCTGGACTGTGGACTGGGGCATACATAGACAAGTACAATAAACATGAGCAATACAAGGCACACAAGTACAGAAAAAGAAAGGACCCTGCCCGTGAGGGCTCACAATCTACAGGGGATGGGTGAGGATACACTAGGAGAGGGTAGAGGTGGTCGTGCGGCGGTTCAGTAGACTGAGGATCACTACAGGTTGTAGGCTTTTTGGATGAGGTGGGTCTTCAGGTTCCTTTTCAAGGTTTCCGTGGTATGCTAACAAGCACTTTGTTTGATATTATCCCCTTTTTGCAACAGAATTGGTATTATTTCTATATAACTGCAAGGTGGGCCACAAGAATGATTTTTCGCTGGTGGGCACAAGGTACTCCAATCTGATGATGATTAGCCAGATCTGTGCCTTGCCACAATTCTGTCTCTGAGCTCCTTGGCCAGTTGCTTTTACCTCATGATTCTCATTTGGTCTGACACGCACAGTGAGCTGCGAGGTCTTATATAGACAGGTGTGTGCCTTTCCAAATCAAGTCCTATCAGTTTCATTAAACACAGCTGGACTCCAATAAAGGAGTAGAACCTTCTCAAGGAGGATCACAAGGAAATGGACAGCATGTGACTTAAATAATAGTGCCTGTGCTAAGGGTCTGAATACTTATGACCATGCAATATTTCTGTTTTACTTTTATAATAAATTTGCAAAAATTTCTACATTTCTGCTTTCTTCAGTCTATATGGGGTGCAGAGTCTACACTCATGAGAAAAAAATGAACTTTTTTGAATTTACCAAAAGGCTGCAATGAAACAAAGAGTGAAAAATTTAAAGGGGTTTGAATGCTTTCTGTACCCACTGTACCTCGACCTGTGCGGTCTTCACACTTGAAGATGGAAGCTACCATGATGATTTGCTTGTTTAGTGCAACATGTAGAAGAAGAAATGTACCATCACATGACACCATGAAGTTCCTGCTTCTGGATTGTGCAGAAGATGTGTTCTTCAAGTGTCATGGTGTCATAGCTGCTATCGGATGTATATAAGTTTCTTCAGATCTTAGCAAAGAAAAGTTTATTTTGCACTCTGGTGCACTCTGGTCACCCTCATTCAACTCTACTTCATTGAGATTTTGCCTGCCATGTGAAATGGCAGCATGTAGTCTGCAGTGGCATATCGCTAGAGTAATAACACACACCCAGCTCTCATTCCCATTTTTCTATAGTGTCTGGGGACATCAGTCTGCAACATATTGGAAGGATAATGTTTTATTGTGCTTTATTTTACATGCAAAATAAATATTTTTGTTTTCAAATATTTTTATTGTTTTTTTAGAAATAAACAGGGTAGGGAAAGGAAGGTAGGAAGGGAGTGGGGAATAAACAACCTTGTACAGGTAAGGAAAAAAAATTTAAAAACTAGAGAACCCACAAATAGGCATAGAATAACATATATCGAATAACAACATAAAAGAAAAAAAAAATCAACAATCCTTATTATGGGGTAACATTCTTGGAAGGAGATACAGCATCCCAGTACTAAAGTGCCCAGGTTTAAACTTCAAAATATAGTGCCTCTTGTTAAGTCTATTTGATATGAAATTTGTTGTTCCAGGTCTTCCATTTTTTTGAGTATTTGTGAATGTGATTGTTGTTAATCGCAAATCTGCGTTCTAAATCGCTGTGTTGGCCTATCTTGTCAAGTATGTCTGAAAACTTGGGAGCCTCTGCTTTCTTCCACCATTGTGCTAACATGGTCTTGGTCACTAAGAGGATGTGTATGATAATGTGTCTTACTGAATCATCAAATTGTTCCATGTCTAATGAAAGAAGTGCTCTTTCGGGTGTAATTGTGAAGTTCTTAGCAATGAGGTTAATGTGCTGTGTGACTTGAAGCCAGAGGTTTTTGATTTTTGAACAACCCCAGAAAATATGGTAGAGGTTCCCTTGGTGTCCACAATCTCTCCAGCACAAGGAAAATATCTCTGTGTTAAAATGCGATAACCGCGTCGGGGTATAGTACCACCTATTTAACAATTTGAAATAACTCTCATGAAGACCCATTGATATGTTGGAATTGTAAGTGTTTTGATGGCATCGTTCCAGTTCTCGAGACGGATATCAGCACCAAAATCGGACTCCCATCTCTTCATGTATATGTTTTTGTGGCCCGTTAGGTCTTTGACGACAGATCTATGCAAATTACGCAGACTCCAAAGGTTTTTATTTTTAAGGTTGCACAACAGTGAAGTTAGCATTTCATAATTCAAAGTCTTCCCTTTTATGAATTTCCAAATTCTGTCTTTCAACATGGCGTAAAAGACTAGCTCAGATGACGGTAAATTATATTTAACCCTGATCTCACCGAATTTCAGGAACTCCACTCCACTAAAAACATCCCCCACCCTTTTAATTCCAGATTTCCCCCAAACCTCCGGTATCGGGAGATCATCAATCAGTGGCAAAATAAATATTTTTTTAAATCATATTGGTATGTCAGACATATGTTCAGTTAGTTCTGATTTACCTTGCTGATGAAAATCTCCAGTTCACCTGGAGTCTTATGCCAGGTTGTGAAGACGTTTTCAATGCACTGTGTCCACAAAATGACACAGTCCATTGACGTATCCCTGTCTGGCATGGAGATGTCCTTCTCCCATACCCCTAAGAACTATTTAGCAGGTGACAGCCCACGACTGGATTTGTTACCTTGGTTTCACAACCTATTTATACCAACTTTGGATGTAATTCATTGTAGATGAATTTGTTTTGTCTCCTACTGTGATATATACCATCCTTTGTCCTGTTTAAAGCTGTGTTCTCAAATTTAAAAGTGGATAGAAAATAACTTTCCAATTACTGGAAATCTGACTACCATGGTCCCTACCAATCCCGAGAATTGAAACCCTGAAGGGTCCCAACTGAATGAATCGGACATCGATCATACACACTCATTCATTCTTAATGGTAGCGCCACAGATTCTTGGAGGCAGCACTCCACTGATCTTCTATGCTCTTATCATAATAAATGGGGAAGCAATGCACATAATCAACCTTTTCTTTATTTAACCAGGGCCCTTCAGAGCCCAGGTACTCTGGATTGGTGTGGGCCATGAGGATAAAATTCAAACTAGAAAACACCCCTTTAACTCATTTTTATTTTTTTATGTGAATATTGTCAAGAAAGATTTATATTTTTATTTCTACTTTGGTAGTCTTCCCAATTCTTTGTACAATTAATATCACTTAGATCAATGTATAGCTGAGTTTCCAACAGTTGTATGTGAAGAACTGGTTATATGTAAATGTAGCAACCAAGCATAATTTATGAATTAAAGGTACAGGAAAGATATATATCTTTGTACCGTGTCAGCCAGTAGATAGGAAAATATTTATATTTGAGAGACCTCAGTGGTTGATACCTTTTAATGGCTACCTGAAAAGATGGTAATAAATTGCAAGCTTTCGAGACTCGTCAGGTCTCTTCATCAGGCATAGACTAATGCAAAATCTGAAGAATCACATATTTATACACAACACAGCACACAAATAAGGCAATACATAAGACAAATTATGTGAAGCAGAACTATCCTTAGAGGGATAAACAGTGGTGACCCTAAATAATGGAACAGTTCATAGATAAGGAGTGTGAAGGTTTTATTATTCTCTGATTGGGGTCTGGTTCTGTGTTGTGATGCCCCTACAAAATCTGAGGAGTAAATTCCTTAATTGATGTAGAAAGACATAAATCCATTCGACACATTCATTCCTGCACTGAGTGTGTCAAAGGTTGTCATGATTTTATACTCCCAGATCCCTCTCTCTCTCTGAGATTTCAATTTACCTTTTAATACAAGTAATTTCATGTTCATGGTGCTGTGATCACAGCCCTGATAAGCGGCTGGGTCACAGGAGGCAGGAGCTGGCTGCTGCGGCAAAATCTTGTGCCCGCTGCTAAAGAGAAATTGAAAGGAGTGGGCGTGGAAAGGAGTGAATATTCATTTCTCTTTAATAGCGAGCACAGTGTTCACCACAGCAGCCGGCTTCTTGCAGCTGCCCGGCATTTGAGTGTGCCGGCTACTTAAATCAATGAATATTCACTGCATTCCAATCCCATAGGAATGCAATCAATATTCCTTCCCTTTAGTAGATGTACAAGTGTAAGCCCGGCAGCTGCAGGAATCCGGCTGTGCGGCTGACATTGTGTTCACTAAAGACCAATGAATACTCCCTGCGCTCCACGCACACAGTCCCGGCGTGGAGAACAGTGAGTATTTCGGCAGCTGTCCTCTGACGTTAATGCAATCCTCTGTTACAAGCATAAAGCAGCAGCTGACACTAGAGCTGGGCATGCAGAGAAGGTAAGAATGTTTTTTTTTTTCTTCTGGGGCCATGCATACCAGGATGAGAAAGGGGGCCAACCATACCAGGATAAGGATGGGGCTATGCATACCAGGATAAGGATGGGGGCATGCATACCAGGATGGAGCTGGGGTCCCTGCATACCAGAATAGGAATTGGAGCAGTGCACACCAGGGCAGAGATGGAGGCCCTGCATACCAGGATAAGGATGGGTCCCTGCATACCAGGATGGGGCAATCATACCAGGACAGAGATGTGGGTCCTGCATACCAGGATGGGGATGAGGGGGCATGCATACTAGGACAGAGATGGGGACCATGCATACCAGGGCAGAGATGGGGGCCCTGCATACAAAACAGAGAAGGGACCCTGCATACCAGGATGGGGATTGGGGCAATGCACACCAGGTTGGAGATGGAGGCCCTGCATACCAGGATAAGGATGGGTCCCTGCATACCAGGATGGGGATGGGGGCAATCATACCAGGACAGAGATGTGGGTCCTGCATACCAGGAGGGGGATGAGGGGGCATGCATACCAGGACAGAAATGGGGACCATGCATACCAGGACAGAGATGGGGTCCTGCATACCAGAATAGGGGATATGGAGTATAGAATGCACCACATTTTTTGCTTCAGTTTTTTTCTAATTTCCTCCTCTAAACCTGAGGTGCATCTTATGGTCCGGTGCATTTTATAGTCGTTATGTCTTTCTATATCAATTAAGGAATTTGCTCCTCAGACCTTGTGGGAGCATCACAACACAGAACCAGACCCCAATCAAAGGACAATAAAACTTTCACACTCCTTATCTATGAACAGTTCCATTATTTATGGCCACCACTGTTTATCCCTCTCCCATAATGATAGTTCTTCTTCACATCACTTGACTTATCTTTTGCATTATTTCTGTGCGGTGTTGGGTATAAATATGTGATTCTCCAGATTTTGTATTAGTCTATGCCTGATGAAGAGACCTGAGTAGTCTTGAAAGCTGCAATTTGTTACCATCTTTTCAGTTAGCCATTAATTAAAAGGTATCAACCACTGAGGACTCTGAAGTCTAAATATTTTTGAATTAAAGGTAAGGATTTTGCAAAGTTCCGGTGTGTATCTCCTACACCTGAGGAAGACAGACCATTCTGTTGAAACGCGTTGTGGATATGTAATAAAAAGAAGACCTTTAACTACTTTCTCCCTTCTTTGTGCTCCCTTTTGACCGGGTTTGTACTCAGAACTATCAGAATATATGACTTTTTCAGATACGGAAAGGTTTTCATAGCAAGTATACCAGTGGAGAATAATTAGATCATTTTTATATTATGACTATATTTCTGGTAATTTTTAGGTGTCGCCTCAGTTACATCACATGAGAATTTTAAACCTCCAGCCAAAGAGAATGCATTTAATTGAACACAGACAGACATGAATGCTATTTGGGAAAATGTAGTCTCATTTTAGCCTACGGTTGAGAAACTATTTTTGTAAGACAACTTCACAACAGATTATCAGGATAGGTGCTTGAATCCCTTGTGTGAATGTCTCTAATAGAAAGACAAATTCAAACTGAGAGCTAACACCTCCGCATTCATGTCTGTGCACTGTTTTGAAGTGAATTTGACCATGAAAAGAATATCAATTTACTTAAAACAATTTAACTTTGTCTAGCACTTGGAATCACAGAATGTTAGAGCTGGAAGGGGCCTCGATGGTCATTGTGTCCGACCCCCTTCTCAATGCAGCACAAGATTCACCATAACATCTAAGGCAAATGTCTGTCAAGCCTCTTTTTGAAGATTTCCATTGATTGAGAACTCACCACCTCTCCAGGCAGCCTGTTCCACTCATTGATCACCCTCACTGTCAAAACGCTTTTTTCTAATATGTAATCAGTATCTTCTCCCTTTCAGTTTCATTCTATTGCTTCTTGTGTCTCCATGTGCAAATGAGAATAAGGATGATCCATCTACACTGTGAATCCCTTCAGATACTTGCAGACATCTATTAAGTCTCCTCTTTGGCTTCTTTTTTGCAAGCTAAACATTCTAACTAGAGTTGAGCGAAACGGGTCGAACAATTTCAAAAGTCGCCGACTTTTGGCAAAGTCGGGTTTCATGAAACGAAACCCGACCCTAGGATGAGGTCGGCCACGAGGTCGGCGACTTACGCGCCAAAGTCGCGTTTCAAAAGTTTGTTTTGCGCTCTTTTTCAGCCAGTCAGGATCCACGGACACTGTGGGCAACGTGATGACATAGGCAGGGGTCACCACCATCTTTCAGAAGGGCATGCAAGTGATTGGCTTGCTTTGGTGGGCGTCACAGGGGGTATAAAAGGGCGTGCACGCCGACCGCCATCTTACTTCTGCCGATCTCAGTATAGGGAGAGGTTGCTGATTCTGTAGGGAGAGCGTTAGGCAGGGAAGAAGACAAAAAAACTGCTTCTGCTGCTAGCGATTTGGCCTGCACAACACACCAGTCACTGTGTGTGCAGTGCAAGGGGAGGCTATATAGTGGTGTATCAGTGGTGTTGGTTGTTGGGCTGCCTTCTAAGACTTCCTGACATTCCTGCATTGCTGTTTACCCACTGCTCTGCAAACTGCTTTTTTAAAAGCAATCCAATCTCCCTTATCCTCTAGTCACTTTGGTCACAGCTGTGCCATCGAGCCTGTGACATAGCGCTCAGATAACAGTGGGCCTCACACAATCCAAAAGTGTCCAGTGTCCAAAAGTGTGTGCAGAGATTCAAAATCTCCCTTATCCTCTAGTCACTTTGGTCACAACTGTGCCATCGAGCCTGTCACATAGCGCTCAGATATTCATTGGGCCTCACACAATCCAAAAGTGTCCAGTGTCCAAAAGTGTGTGCAGAGATTCAAAATCTCCCTTATCCTCTAGTCACTTTGGTCAAAGCTGTGCCATCGAGCCTGTCACATAGCGCTCAGATATTCATTGGGCCTCACACAATCCAAAAGTATCCAGTGTCCAAAAGTGTGTGCAGAGATTCAAAATCTCCCTTATCCTCTAGTCACTTTCGTCACAGCTGTGCCATCGAGCCTGTGACATAGCGCTCACATATTCATTGGGCCTCACACAATCCAAAAGTGTCCAGTGTCCAAAAGTGTGTGCAGAGATTCAAAATCTCCCTTATCCTCTAGTCACTTTGGTCACAGCTGTGCCATCGAGCCTGTCACATAGCGCTCAGATATTCATTGGGCCTCACACAATCCAAAAGTGTCCAGTGTCCAAAAGTGTGTGCAGAGATTCAAAATCTCCCTTATCCTCTAGTCACTTTGGTCACAGCTGTGCCATCGAGCCTGTCACATAGCGCTCAGATATTCATTGGGCCTCACACAATCCAAAAGTATCCAGTGTCCAAAAGTGTGTGCAGAGATTCAAAATCTCCCTTATCCTCTAGTCACTTTCGTCACAGCTGTGCCATCGAGCCTGTGACATAGCGCTCACATATTCATTGGGCCTCACACAATCCAAAAGTGTCCAGTGTCCAAAAGTGTGTGCAGAGATTCAAAATCTCCCTTATCCTCTAGTCACTTTGGTCACAGCTGTGCCATCGAGCCTGTCACATAGCGCTCAGATATTCATTGGGCCTCACACAATCCAAAAGTGTCCAGTGTCCAAAAGTGTGTGCAGAGATTCAAAATCTCCCTTATCCTCTAGTCACTTTGGTCACAGCTGTGCCATCGAGCCTGTGACATAGCGCTCAGATATCAGTGGGCCTCACACAATCCAAAAGTGTCCAGTGTCCAAAAGTGTGTGCAGAGATTCAAAATCTCCCTTATCCTCTAGTCACTTTGGTCACAGCTGTGCCATCGAGCCTGTCACATAGCGCTCAGATATCAGTGGGCCTCACACAATCCAAAAGTGTCCAGTGTCCAAAAGTGTGTGCAGAGATTCAAAATCTCCCTTATCCTCTAGTCACTTTGGTCACAGCTGTGCCATCGAGCCTGTGACATAGCGCTCAGATATCAGTGGGCCTCACACAATCCAAAAGTGTCCAGTGTCCAAAAGTGTGTGCAGAGATTCAAAATCTCCCTTATCCTCAAGTCACTTTGGTCACAGCTGTGCCATCGAGCCTGTCACATAGCGCTCAGATATCAGTGGGCCTCACACAATCCAAAAGTGTCCAGTGTCCAAAAGTGTGTGCAGAGATTCAAAATCTCCCTTATCCTCTAGTCACTTTGGTCACAGCTGTGCCATCGTGCCTGTCACATAGCGCTCAGATATTCATTGGGCCTCACACAATCCAAAAGTGTCCAGTGTCCAAAAGTGTGTGCAGAGATTCAAAATCTCCCTTATCCTCTAGTCACTTTGGTCACAGCTGTGCCATCGAGCCTGTGACATAGCGCTCAGATATTCATTGGGCCTCACACAATCCAAAAGTGTCCAGTGTCCAAAAGTGTGTGCAGAGATTCAAAATCTCCCTTATCCTCTAGTCACTTTGGTCACAGCTGTGCCATCGAGCCTGTGACATAGCGCTCAGATATTCATTGGGCCTCACACAATCCAAAAGTGTCCAGTGTCCAAAAGTGTGTGCAGAGATTCAAAATCTCCCTTATCCTCTAGTCACTTTGGTCACAGCTGTGCCATCGAGCCTGTGACATAGCGCTCAGATATCAGTGGGCCTCACACTATCCAAAAGTGTCCAGTGTCCAAAAGTGTGTGCAGAGATTCAAAATCTCCCTTATCCTCAAGTCACTTTGGTCACAGCTGTGCCATCGAGCCTGTCACATAGCGCTCAGATATCAGTGGGCCTCACACAATCCAAAAGTGTCCAGTGTCCAAAAGTGTGTGCAGAGATTCAAAATCTCCCTTATCCTCTAGTCACTTTGGTCACAGCTGTGCCATCGAGCCTGTCACATAGCGCTCAGATATTCATTGGGCCTCACACAATCCAAAAGTGTCCAGTGTCCAAAAGTGTGTGCAGAGATTCAAAATCTCCCTTATCCTCTAGTCACTTTGGTCACAGCTGTGCCATCGAGTCTGTCACATAGCGCTCAGATATTCATTGGGCCTCACACAATCCAAAAGTGTCCAGTGTCCAAAAGTGTGTGCAGAGATTCAAAATCTCCCTTATCCTCTAGTCACTTTGGTCACAGCTGTGCCATCGAGCCTGTCACATAGCGCTCAGATATTCATTGGGCCTCACACCATCCAAAAGTGTCCAATGTCCAAAAGTGTGTGCAGAGATTCAAAATCTCCCTTATCCTCTAGTCACTTTGGTCACAGCTGTGCCATCGAGCCTGTGACATAGCGCTCAGATATCAGTGGGCCTCACACAATCCAAAAGTGTCCAGTGTCCAAAAGTGTGTGCAGAGATTCAAAATCTCCCTTATCCTCTAGTCACTTTGGTCACCGCTGTGCCATCGAGCCTGTGACATAGCGCTCAGATATCAGTGGGCCTCACACAATCCAAAAGTGTCCAGTGTCCACAAGTGTGTGCAGAAATTCAAAATCTCCCCTGTCCTATAGACACCTTGTACCTTGTTTTACATTACTATATAGTTTGTTGGATTTTGTCTACATTTCTACCAAAAATGAGGAAGGCTGGTGGAAGAGGCCGTGGAATTGGGCGGGGGTTGGCAGCTGGTAATGATGGTGTTGGTGGTGGATCTGATGGTAGTGGCAAGAGCAAAATAGGACCGAATGCAGGAGGTGTTGAGCCTGCGTCATCGTCTGGCTACATAAGGCCTCGAACGCTTAGTTTTCTAGGAGTTGGCAAACCGCTTTTAAAGCCAGAGCATCAGGAAAAAGTTTTGTCTTACATTGCTGATTCAGCCTCCAGCTCTATCGCCTCCTCTTCTTCAGTTGTAAAAAGTAAAAGCACTGAGTCGTCATTGGAGGCTCATGTTCATGAACCACACCTTTCCTTGTGTCCTTCACCCCAACCAAGATTGAAGGATGACGCAGGCCATACTACTGATTACTCCATGGAGCTGTTTTCACATACCATGCCTGGATTATCAAGTCAAATGGTGAATTACCCAGGCCAAGATGAATCTGACATGGAGTGCACTGATGCACAGCCGCTGATGGATGATTCTGCTGGTACATTCACTCAGAGCACTACATTGTCCTCGCAGTGTACAGAGCCAGATTCTGACCCTGATGAGACTCAGGTGCCCCTTCCCGCACACTATACCACCATACACGGTGACACAGAGGAAGGTGCACATGACATAGAAGAGGAGGTGATGGATGACCCAGTTGTTGACCCAGATTGGCATCCATTGGGGGAAGAGGGTGCTGCTTCCAATAGCTCAGATGAGGAGCATCCACAGCAGACATCGACATCGCAACAGCTGTTAACTGGCAGGCCCGTAGCACTCCAAAGACAGGTTCCAAACATCAAAAGAGTTGCTGGACAGCTTGTCCAGAGGGTCAAAAGATCACAGCGTGCTAGGCCGCAAAATGTCTGCCAAAGTAGGAAGAGTGCAGTGTGGCACTTTTTTGAACAAAATCCTCATGATCAGGCCAAGGTTATCTGTAAGAAGTGCGCAAAGACCTTTAGCCGAGGGAAAAATCTGAAAAATTTGAATACCAGTTGCATGCTTAGACATTTAACCAGCATGCACTTGCAAGCGTGGACACAACACCAAACCTCAAGTGCCACATGTGCAACTGATCACAACGAAGGTAGTCAGCAACGCTACATTGTTTCCCCCACTGTAAGCCCACCGGTTAGCACAGCAGCAAATGTTGAGGTGTCGTTGCAAGGCCACAGCAGTCAGGGAATCCCACTGTTATATCAACGAAAGACTGATTCTAGGCCATCAGAAAGAACACCAACTCCATCACCATCATCAACCCTCTCTCAGTCCGCCCTGTCCACCGCTACTTCCACCATATGCAGCTCTCAAGAGCAGCTCACCCTCCCAGACACTATGAGTAGGTCAAGAAAGTACTCAGTCTCTCATCCGCGTACACTGGGTTTGAACTCCCACATTGCCAAACTAATCTCGTTTGAGATGATGCCCTTTCGGTTGGTGGAAAGCACAGCTTTCCGCGAACTCATGGCCTATGCAGTACCACGCTATGACCTACCCAGTCGCCACTTCTTCTCTCGCAAAGCCATCCCAGCCCTCCACCATCATGTGAAAGACCGCATTGTCCATGCACTCAAGCAGTCAGTGAGCGGAAAGGTGCACCTCACAACTGATGCATGGTCCAGTCGGCATGGCCAGGGCCGTTACGTGTCCATCACTGCGCACTGGGTTAATGTGGTGGATGCAGGGTCCACAGGGGACAGCGGTGGTGGGACAGTGCTGCCTAGCCCACGGTATAGGAAACAGTTGGCTGTAGGCGTTCGACCCTCCTCCTCCTCCTCCTCCAGAAGCGAAAGCTCGTCCACAGAGCGCAGTCGTACGAGCACTCCATCTGCAGCTGCCACTGTTGCACACGATGTGTCCCCCTATCGAGCAGCTAGTGGAAAGCGTCAGCAGGCTGTGTTGCAGATGATGTGTTTGGGCAACAGACACACCGCCGAGGTGCTGGCCGAGTACTTGAAGCGACAAACTGAGTCATGGCTGGGCAGTGTACATCTTGAGGCAGGCAAGGTAGTTAGTGATAACGGCCGTAATTTTGTGGCAGCCATAGCCCTTTCAAAACTCAGCCACATACCTTGCTTGGCTCACACCTTGAACCTGGTGGTGCAGTGCTTCCTCAAAAATTATCCGGAGTTAACAGCCCTGCTCCAGAAGGTGCGAAGACTGTGCGCGCACATCCGCCGGTCGCCTGTACACTCCGTTCGTATGCAGAAGCTGCAGCGATTGCTCCACCTTCCCAACCACCGCCTCATTATCGACATTGCAACAAGGTGGAACTCCACCCTGCACATGGTGGAGTGGCTGTGCGAGCAGAGGCAGGCCATAATGCATTTGTGGGAGGATACACGGCCAGGCACTTTGAGAGCAGACATGGAGTTGACAGGTGTGCAGTGGTCGATGCTGAAAGACCTCTGTAAAGTCCTTCAGTGTTTTGAGGAATGCACACGGCTGGTAAGCGCAGACGACGCCATCCTAAGCATGAGTATCCCACTTATGCGTCTGCTCATGCAAACTTTGACGCACCTTAAGGAGCAGGCGTCTGCAGCCTATGTTGATGAGGAGGAAGAGGAGGAGGAAATCCTTGATGACATTCAGCCATTATCTGCTCAGGGACCTCTCCTGGACGAGGTGGAGGAAGAAGAGGAGGAGGAGGATGATGATGGGGATGATTACTTAGGGGAGGAGGATGCATCTCGTAGGGCAAGTGAAAATGTTGGCGTGGCAAGGTCTGGTACAGGGTTTGTGCGTGACTGGAGGGATGTGGATTTGCCAGAAAGTGCTCCTCCACCCAGCACTCGCAGTGCATCATTGACACCGGGAACATTGGCCCACATGTCAGATTATGCCTTGCAGATCCTAAAAAGGGACCCCCACATTGCCAAAATGATGAACGATGACGACTACTGGTTGGCCAGCATCCTGGATCCACGCTATAAAGGCAAATTACAAAACATCATGCCACAGGAGAACCTTGACCTAATATTGGCTAATAAACAAGCAACTCTGGTAAATCGGTTGCTTGAGGCATTCCCAGCACACAGCAGCGGTGATGGTTCTCACACGAGCCGTACGGGCCGGGGGCAGCTTGGCAGAGGTGTTCGTGGTGCACACAGCAGAAGTGGCATTGGAGACAGGGGTTTCATGACAATGTTGTGGATAGTGTTGAGCATTACGATACCGCAAGTATTGGGTATCGGCCGATACTTGCTGTATCGGAATTCCGATACCGACTTCCGATATTTTTTCAATATCGGAAGTCGGCATCGGAATCGGAAGTTCAAAGTTGATTTACAGCCGAAATGACGTCATCATGATGCGCGGTGTGTGCACATCATGATGCGCCGTCATTTCGGGCCTTCCGGGGGTCTCTGCCGGCCTGCCGGGGGGCTGTGTGGACTGCCCGGGGTCTGTACCGGCCTGCCGGGGGGCTGTGCCGGCCTGCCGGTGGTCTGTGCACCCTGTGGGGGTCTGTACCGGCCTGCCGGGGGGCTGTGCCGGCCTGCCGGTGGTCTGTGCACCCTGTGGGGGTCTGTACCGGCCTGCCGGGGGGCTGTGCCGGCCTGCCGGGGGGCTGTGCTGATGTCCGGGGGTCTGTGCAAGCATCGTCCGATGGGACTACAAGTCCCATCTGGCGATGCCTGCTACCATGACAGTGATTGACACATTAGCCAATGATGGGACAGTAGTAGTCCCATCATCCGGCTAATGTGTTAAATGTTAAAAAAAATATATATATATATATACTACATACATACTACATGCATGCTACATGCATGCTACATACATACTACATGCTACATACATACTACATATATACTACATGCATGCTACATACATACTACATGCTACATACATACCACATATATACTACATACATACTACATGCATGCTACATACATACTACATGCTACATACATACTACATATATACTACATACATGTTACATACATACTGCATGCTACATACATACTACATACATACTACATACATACTACATACATGCTACATACATACTACATGCTACATACATACCACATATATACTATATACATACTACATGCATGCTACATACATACTACATGCTACATACATACCACATATATACTACATACATACTACATGCATGCTACATACAATACATACATAGACATACAGTACATATAACATAGAGTAACATACTTACCAATACTTGTCACATTGTTCCCCGAAGCCATTGTCTTTTACGGAATAAATATTAACATAACAAACCACAAAAATACTCACCCATGATCCGAAGCAGTCCACGAGTGTGTCCCACGACGATCTTGGGTAGACAACTGCAGCATCAACTGATGCTGCCGTTCTCTACGGGCTGCAGGAATCCAATGACGGAAGGTAGGTATCCTTCCGCACTGTATTCCTCCGCCACTTAAAAAAAAAAAAGTCCCTAGTCTCACTTTATGCCATTGCTGTGTGGGAATTTCCCACGCAGCAATGGCATAAAGTGAGACTAGGGACTTTTTTTTTTTAAGTGGCGGAGGAATACAGTGCGGAAGGATACCTACCTTCCGTCATTGGATTCCTGCAGCCCGTAGAGAACGGCAGCATCAGCTGATGCTGCAGTTCTCTACCCAAGATCGTCGTGGGACACACTCGTGGACTGCTTAGGATCATGGGTGAGTATTTTTGTGGTTTGTTATGTTAATATTTATTCCGTAAAAGACAATGGCTTCGGGGAACAATGTGACAAGTATTGGTAAGTATGTTACTCTATGTTATATGTACTGTATGTCTATGTATGTATTGTATGAATATATTGTATGTAGCATGCATGTAGTATGTATGTAGTATGTATGTAGTATGTATGTAGTATGTATGTATCATGTAGTATGTATGTAGCATGTATGTAGTATGTATGTAGCATGTAGTATGTATGTAGCATGCATGTAGTATGTATGTAGTATGTATGTAGCATGTAGTATGTATGTAGCATGCATGTAGTATATATGTAGTATGTATGTAGCATGTAGTATGTATGTAGCATGCATGTAGTATGTATGTAGCATGCATGTAGTATGTATGTAGCATGCATGCAGTATGTATGTAGTATATATGTAGCATGCATGTAGTATGTATGTAGTATGTATGTAGCATGTAGTATGTATGTAGCATGCATGTAGTATGTATGTAGCATGCATGTAGTATGTATGTAGTATGTATGTAGTATGTATGTAGCATGCATGTAGTATGTATGTAGCATGCATGTAGTATGTAGCATGTATGTAGTATGCATGTAGTATATATGTAGTATGTATGTTACATGTAGTATATATGTAGTATGCATGTTGCATGCATGTAGTATGTAGCATGTATGTAGTATGCATGTAGTATATATGTAGTATGTATGTTACATGTAGTATGCATGTTGCATGCATGTAGTATATATGTTGTATGTATGTTGCATGCATGTAGTATATATGTAGTATGTATGTTGCATGTAGTATATATGTAGTATGAATGTAGCATGTATGTAGTATGCATGTTGCATGTAGTATATATGTAGTATGTATGTTACATGTAGTATGCATGTTGTATGTATGTAGCATGTATGTAGCATGTAATTTTTTTTTTTTTTTTTTTACATTCAACACATAAGCCGGATGATGGGACTACTACTGTCCCATCATTGGCTAATGTGTCAATCACTGTCATGGTAGCAGGCATCGCCTGATGGGACTTGTAGTCCCATCGGACGATGCCTGCACAGCCCCCCGGAGCCTGCACAGCCCCCCGGCAGGCCGGCACAGCCCACCGGAGCCTGCACAGCCCCCCGGCAGGCCGGCACAGACCACCGGAGCCTGCACAGACCCCCTGGCAGGCTGGCACAGCCCCTCGAAAGGCCCGTACAGACCCCAGAGAGGCTGTACAAGGCAAAAACAGGGTTTTTCTTATTCCGATACCGGAAGTCCCATAGACTTAAATGGGACTTCCGGTATCGGAATCGGCGATACCGATACTTTTTTTTAAGATCGGCCGATCCATTCCGATCCGATACTTTGAAGTATCGGATGGTATCGCTCAACTCTAGTTGTGGACTGATTTTTCAAATACCGCTTACACAACTGGTAATACTGCATCGATGGAAAGTGACAGGAGACAGCAGTTGTCAACTATGGTTACAAACTACTTTTCCTCCCATATCGATGTTCTCCCACATAGGTCATTCCCCTTTGACTATTGGGCCGCTAAACTGGACACCTGGCCTGAATTGGCACAATATGCCTTACAGGAGCTCGCTTGCCCAGCTGCAAGTGTGCTATCGGAAAGAGTCTTCAGTGCAGCTGGATCAATCCTGACAGAAAAAAGGACCCGTCTGTCAACCCAAAATGTGGATGATCTAACCTTCATTAAAATGAACCATGCATGGGTTTCCAAGGATTTTGTCCCACCTTCCCCTGATGACACATAGGGTGACAGAAAAATGGCTTGCTTGGGTCCTCCTCTTCCTGGGACTTGAACAATTTCGCCTTTTGCATCAGCTGAATGTCGAACATCAACATATGCCACTTTCTAAAACTCCCTAACTGTGCTGCCCCCCCCCATGGCCGGGGTCACAACCTAGTGCACGAATCCGTGCGAGTGCCGTTGCCCTGGACAGGTGGGTAGGCCGACTCTTGGGCGCGGGCACTGGCACAGAGTCCCTCATAGTGCAATCAAGTGTCTCTGACGGTGGTGGTGCACACCCGCCGTCAGACACACCGCCGTACTATGAGGGGCCCAGTGCCAGTACCGACGCCCACGAGTGGGCCCCCCTTGCTTGGGCAGGGCCCAGCATTTGCAATCTTTACTTCTCTCTGCTCCTCCGCTGTGTAATCTGGGCCGTCAAATCCATACTGTTCCTGACACCATCTGAGCCTGCCTCCTGATGTATAGACATATATTTTTAATGTGTACGCTATCCATACATGTTATCTGGGGATACGGTACCCTTTCTAACCTTTGTGCAATCACGTGCAATCCATACTGGGCCTAACACCGTCTGAGCCTGCCTCCTGAGATATATATTTTGAATGTGTATGCTATCCATACATGTTATCTGGGGATACGGTACCCTTTCTAACCTTTGTGCAATCACGTGCAATCCATACTGGGCCTAACACCGTCTGAGCCTGCCTCCAGAGACATATATTTTGAATGTGTACGCTATCCATACATGTTATCTGGGGATACGGTACCCTTTCTAACCTTTGTGCAATCACGTGCAATCCATACTGGGCCTAACACCGTCTGAGCCTGCCTCCAGAGACATATATTTTGAATGTGTACGCTATCCATACATGTTATCTGGGGATACGGTACCCTTTCTAACCTTTGTGCAATCACGTGCAATCCATACTGGGCCTAACACCGTCTGAGCCTGCCTCCTGAGACATATATTTTGAATGTGTACGCTATCCATACATGTTATCCGGGGATACGGTACCCTTTCTAACCTTTGTGCAATCACGTGCAATCCATACTGGGCCTAACACCGTCTGAGCCTGCCTCCTGAGACATATATTTTGAATGTGTACGCTATCCATACATGTTATCCGGGGATACGGTACCCTTTCTAACCTTTGTGCAATCACGTGCAATCCATACTGGGCCTAACACCGTCTGAGCCTGCCTCCTGAGACATATATTTTGAATGTGTACGCTATCCATACATGTTATCCGGGGAAACGGTACCCTTTCTAACCTTTGTGCAATCACGTGCAATCCATACTGGGCCTAACACCGTCTGAGCCTGCCTCCTGATGTATAGACATATATTTTGAATGTGTACGCTATCCATACATGTTATCTGGGGATACGGTACCCTTTCTAACCTTTGTGCAATCACGTGCAATCCATACTGTGCCTAACACCGTCTGAGCCTGCCTCCTGATGTATAGACATATATTTTGAATGTGTACGCTATCCATACATGTTATCTGGGGATACGGTACCCTTTCTAACCTTTGTGCAATCACGTGCAATCCATACTGGGCCTAACACCGTCTGAGCCTGCCTCCTGAGACATATATTTTGAATGTGTACACTATCCATACATGTTATCTGGGGATACGGTACCCTTTCTAACCTTTGTGCAATCACGTGCAATCCATACTGGGCCTAACACCGTCTGAGCCTGCCTCCTGAGACATATATTTTGAATGTGTACACTATCCATACATGTTATCCGGGGATACGGTACCCTTTCTCACCTTTGTGCAATCACGTGTAATCCATACTGGGCGTGAGAACGGCTGGCGAGTTTTTCATTTTTTCAGGAATGACGGTTAGGCCTTATTCCGGAACTGCGGTTGACCTGCACTTACTGGGAAATCATTGTTCGCGGGTAATAATTGTAATCAGTGATCCCCATCACTAACGTTGTTCAGCGGGTTATCTGCACCTGTAAGCGACAAACGCTGGCCTTTTCAGTGTAGCGCACATGCAGCCACGGACATGTAAGGGCATGACACACCAGTTATTGGCCAATCTCATGTGCCAGAGCCTCACGTGTCCCTCTAGTAAGCCGGACTCGGACCGCGGGGCATGACGGAGTCTCGTTCGTTAACGGAATTAAGCTTGCAATGTGTGCATCTGTTCTGTAGCTGGCATGGTTGAGGTTTCCCAGGTGGAGTCGAATTTAACCGTAGGCTCCACTCCTGGTGGTGCCCTTCTGGACATTCCTTTAAGGTTCAGCTTTGCAACCATACTGCCCACGTAAAACAAACACTTTGCCTTCATGAACGCTGTTTGGAGGGTCATGACTCGTGGGAATATCGCCGCCCAATCAGTTAACCTGCTAGAGAGATCCTTCGTTGCTCCCAAGCATGACATCACACTCCCTAGGAAGAAGGTAATGCCACTGTGGCGACCGTACTCCTGGGGGCGACACAAGTGCACTGATGCCCAGCCACTGCTCAATGAATCTGCTGGTACATTGACCCAGACCACTACATTCCCCTCGCACGCTACCCGGCCTGAATCTGACCCTGATGAAACTCAGGTTACCCTTCCCATATACAGTTCCATCTTACACGGTGACAAAGAGGAAGCTGCAGATGAAAGTGCAGGTTCGGCCCACCCGCCATCAGACACACCACCGTACTATCAGGGGCCCTGTGCCAGTGCCGTCGCCAACGAGTGGGCCCCCCCTGCTTGCCCAGGATCACAGCACTTGCAAAGTTGAAATACTGTGCAGTGAGATGGAAGATGGGGACGACGAGGAGTCTAGACTAGTACAGGGATTCCCTAGCGAGGAGACTTATTTGATTGTTTTCAATGTTGGGACAGCAATTTTTGGGGAGCACTATACTCTGGAGAATGATAGATGGGGCCCACCATACACTGGAACATTCCAAAGGTGGACATCAGACACTGGAGCAGCATTTACAGGGCCCATTATACACTAGAGCATTAGAAATGGGGCCCATTATGTTTGGAGCATTATTTGGGCCCATAAGACAGTGGAGCTTCATCCATGGGGACCAACATATACTGTAGCATTATGTGGAGCTCATCATATACTGTTTCAAACATTATATGTGACCAATGATTCTGTATGGAGAAATAGATGGGCCTCGTCATGAGATGTAAAAAGTGAGGTATTTTTCATTGTACTATACCGCTATTTCTCTGCCGTATCGGAGCATGATGAGTTGTGGTATGTGTTAAAGGGGCGCTCTTTCGCCCAGGGCACATGAAAACCTGCAGCCAGCCCTCCCCCCCACAACTTTAGCCAAATAACCCCCATTTTTCAGTGCGTAACTTGTATTTTGAAGTTAATTAAGGTTGACAAGCTTAAGTAAGAAGAATTGATGCTTTTGGCATTCAAATGGGCACTGTAGGTGTGTTTCCTGTCCTCCTCTCACTGCCGACTTTTATTCCCCATTGACTTACATTGGGTTTCGTGTTTCGGGACGACCCCGACTTTTCCCTATAATCGGACGATCTTGCTTGACCCGACTTTTGGAAAAGTCGGGTTTCACGAAACGAAACGCGACCCTAAAAAACCAAAAGTCGCTCAACTCTAGTCACCACAGTGGCATTACCTTCCTCCTAGGGAGTGTGATGTCATGCTTGGAAGCAATGAAGGGTCTCTTTGTCAGTTAATCACAACACACAACACAGTTCTCATTCCAGGCCAGCAAAGGGAGCTCTGAACCAAAACTGGGGGAAGAGCTACTCTCTGGGGGCCAGGAAGGGGAAATTAGGAGTTTGTGTGAGGAGGGCAACATGTGGATGTGGAAGAAAGGAGCTGGAAGATTGAGCAGAGTTGAGTGCTCACTTCTAGCTATAGTGCATGATCTGAAGCCAAGGTTGTATGGATACTGATGTTCCTGCAGCAGAAACCGGAGGAATAGGAAGCTGTAAATGCTCTGTTCCCATATAAGACTCGGAGGCACAACAGCAACAGGTGAGCCAGAAGAAGAAGAAGGCTACAGCTGTCTGCCATACGAGGGAGTTCTAAATGAGAACAAGCAAGTGGAACATCAGTGTAACATAGTACTGCAGGTACCTAAGATAAGTGCTAGAAAGGAGACTACACAACCCATCTGATAGAGAGATTCCTAAGTTGCTTCCAGGCCAGCCAGCCTTTGTTCCATCTGTAATCTGGAATTCTGGACTGCATTTACCAAGCAAAGTAAAGGTAAAAGAAGCTGCACCCTATTGTGTCCTTGCCTTCTTCCTGCAAACTCTCCAGCACTGCTACATCTCTGTGCCAGACACTACACCCTCTTCCTCAACACCTATCCTCTTCACCTACTCTGCCCTGGGACTGCAGCCCTACCTGTGCAGGGCTACAACATCATTGCTGCACCACACTATCTGTCCCAGAGGATCTGTTTGCAGCGTTGGCTTAACCCCTTTATTGCCGAGCACCACAGGTGGCGTCACGTATCATCCACTCATAAACTTCAACCAGCCACGCTTTAACCCCTTTTTACATGGACACCCAGGGCCACGGACCGGGTCACCACTACTGTGACACTTCCTTCTGAGATACCGGTACCGAGTACCCCACAGCCCTGGAGGGCGATCCACCTCCCATGCAACATCTCACATCGTGGGATAAGGATAATTCTGAGAAACATCAGAAATCAGCCCAGAACTACACGGGAGGACCTAGTCAATGACCTGAAGAGAGCTGAGACCACAGTGTCAAACATTACTGTTAGTAACACACTACGTCGTCATGAATTAAAATCCTGCAGGGCACACAAGGTCCCCCTGCTCACACCAGCACATGTCCAAGCCCGTTTGAAGTTCACCAATGACCATCTGGATGATCTAAATATATCTTTTGGTATCAACTCCACTTGCTGTGTTTGAAGGAAGAAGGATGAGTATGACCCCAAGAACACTATCCCAACCATGAAGCATGGTGAGGGAAACATACTTTGGGGATGCTTTTCTGCAAAGGGGACAGTATGACTGCACCGTATTGAAGGAAGAATGGATGGGGTCATGCATAGCAAGATATTGACCAACAGTCTCCTTCCCTCAGTAAGAGAATTGAAGATGGATCATGGCTGGGTCTTCCAGCAATATAATGACCCAAAACACACAGCCAGGGCAACTAAAGAGTGGATGCTTTAGAAGCATTTCATGATCCTGGAGTAGCCTAGCCAATCTCCAAAACAGAACTCAATAGAAAATCTTTGGCGGGAGCTGAAATTCCATGCTGTCCAGTAACAGCCCCGATATCACTGGTGTGTCATGTCCTGATGTAACTCCTGGAGGATCTGGGATAATAAGATTACAACATTTATTAGATTGCAGGTCCTTTTTAGGATTCATTGGTCATTTACCTTGAATTGGAGTGGATTTACTTTTATTCAGTGCTGAAAGGTTTAAGGACCCTTTCTCTTCTGGCTGTGAACTTAGAGCTTGAGTACTCTGCTGCAGCACCTTGTGATCACTCCCTTGCACATATAAACCCACTGCTAGATTTGTTCCTTACTGGTTATAGTTCATTCTATACTGACCTCTTTGAAGGAGCCAGACTCTGGGTAAGCTGATGTGCCCATTACAGTTGCAGCAGTGAAGGTTCCTGTTGGAGAAGCTAATCAGTGTTATTTGTTGTGTGCTTTCTTAGTTTATGTCATACCTTCCTCATGTTGTGATTTTGTAGTAGTGGGACTATTGTCACATGATCACACATGGGAGGAAGGACCTGTCCATGGACGATAGGGCGTGCAGGGATCAGACTCAGGTTTATGTTAAGAGGTGTCCCATCTCCCTTCTCCCAATCGCCAGGGTTTCCTTGTACATCTTCCCTGTTGTTACACCGCATGTTGGGCATCCTCTCTCGCCCCAGCGTGACACCCAAAACCTGAAAGATCTGGAGAAGATCTGTAAGGAGGAGTGGGCCACAATCCCTGCAGCAGTGTGTGCAAACTTGGTCAAGAACTACAGGAAATGTCTGACCTCTGTAATTGCAAACAAAGGTTTCTATACCAAATAAATTGTTTTTCTATTATATGAAATACATATTTCATGCAATAAAATGCAAATTAATTATGTAACAATCATACAGTGTGATTTTCTGGATTTTTTATAAAGATTCTTTCTTTCACAGTTGAAGTGCACCTACAGTAAAAAATACAGACCTCTCCATTCTTTGTAGGTGGGAAAACTTTCAAAATCGACAATGAAATCAACACTTCACTGGATGGCAATGGGTAGTGAGAGTGTATCTGTTTGGTCAAAAATGTAAAACCAAATATAGAGGAAACTAACTCTGATTTCTGCTTTGTGGTCCATGCTCCTAACAATGTACAGAAACCCCACCAATAATAGACCACTGGTGGAGTAGCGATGGAGTGGTGAGGAATAGTATGATCTTATCATGATGAGTACACCCTTAAGGCTTGTACTGGCCCACAGGAGAACAGGAGAATCCTCCATTGGGCCCCTGTGCAAGAGTGGGCCACCACCCTCTTAAATGAGTCGTACTTGGCACTATATACTTGAATGACTATGTACAGGCAAAGGCGGCATTTTATTTGTTTTACAATCTACCCAGTTCATTGTTATATACATTTGTGATTGAGGATAATGTCACATTTGCATGTAGCTGAAAAGTGGGGCCCTAGAGTTGGTTACTGGTGGGCCCTCGGCACCCCAGTCCGACACTGGATACAAGGCATTTTATCCATTAGGATGCGCTAATAGACTCACCTGCTATGGAGTGCGCAATTCATAATGATGAATATTACAGGTTCATCAGCTGTATTAAAAGAATCCGGAGATGATAGAAATGGACGAATAGTCAACAAACTCAACGTGATCCCAGATGGCGGAGTCGAATGGGACTCAAGATTGAGATCGCTCCTGCGAGTGGCATCTCTCTGAAAACAGATGTTGTGCCATCTCTGTGCCATCACTAAAACTACGGAGGCTAAAGAAAACCAAAAAAGTGATTGGTAGGATATATATACTGTACATTGGTAGGAGCGTGGACCACTACGCGGTAGACAGTGTTAGTTCAGTATAAAACAAACTTGTGATTCTGGACCTAACATTTGTACCATCTGCTGATCTACTGAAGGCATCTGCTTGGTTCAGCTGAATCACTGAGGATCACTCTTTGGGTTGGTGCACACAACTATTTTCCCTCCATTTGAGAAAAATGGTCCTATTATTCTGATCAGACTCTGACGAAAAAAATCAGACATGTTCACAGCCCCACAGAATATCATGGTTATGAGTGACATCTGTGAAAACCACAAATAGCGCTCATCTAATATAATGGGTTTTGTGCACAAGCCTTTATACTCAGTTAGGGAGAACTTGTCATGTTGAATACATTGTCCACAGAAACAAGTTTCAAACATAGCGAGATCGCTAGCGATATCGCTAAAGTGTCACTGATTTTGTGACGCAATAGCGATCTCGCTAGCGATCTCGCTTTGTGTGACACGTACCTGCGACCGCCCCCCCCCGCTGGATATTGCTGATCGTGCGTGAAAGGCCTGGACCATTTTTCATCATTGGCGTCCTGCTGGCGCCGAATAGCGACGCATGGACGCAGGCGGAAGTCGCCAGAATCGCTGCTGTGTGACAGGTAAAAGCGACCCCCAATGGATCGCTGTATCGCTGCAGCGTCGCTGGAGAGATCTGCCTGTTTGGCAGCTCACTAGCGACCATTTAGCCATGCACCAGCGATCCTGACCAGGTCGTATTGTTGTCGGGATCACTGGTGCATCGCTAAATGTAACGGGACCTTTACAGAACTTGAGAAGCTGAGCAGATTCATAGATAGCTTTGTGTATAGTGATTCGATGATTTGGACCTCCAACTTGACACCTAAACATAGAAACAGTCTGGATTTAAAGTATAACCGTCCTTTTAATTTTTATTTCATAAATCAATAGTACACATGAAAATAAGCAATTTTGTAATACATATAATCTGAGATGCGCTTCTTTATCGGACAGAATTGATAAGCCATTAATTATAAAAATTCGCAATTCTGAAGTTAAATCCGTATTTAGTGAAGACTGAGATAGGAGATGGCAGCGGATACTGATAAGATTCTATCAAGATAGGAGAAAGAAGAGGCAGCAGCCCTGTCTCCAGCTTCTCCCTTTCTCTGACAAGATACAGTTAGGTCCATAAATATTTGGACAGAGACAACATTTTTCTAATTTTGGTTCTAGACATTACCACAATAAATTTTAAACAAAACAATTCAGATGCAGTTGAAGTTCAGACTTTCAGCTTTCATTTGAGGGTATCCACATTAAAATTGGATGAAGGGTTTAGGAGTTTCATGTGCCACCCTGTTTTTAAAGGGACCAAAAGTAATTGGACAGATTAAATAATTGTAAATAAAATGTTCATTCCTAGTACTTGGTTGAAAACCCTTTGTTGGCAATGACTGGCTGAAGTCTTGAACTCATGGACATCACCAGACGCTGTGTTTCCTTCTTTTTGATGCTCTACCAGGCCTTCACTGCGGTGGTTTTCAGTTGCTGTTTGTTTGTGGGCCTTTCTGTGTGAAGTTTAGTCTTTAACAAGTGAAATGCTCAATTGGGTTGAGATCAGGTGACTGACTTGGCCATTCAAGAATATTCCACTTCTTTGCTTTAATAAACTCCTGGGTTGCTTTGGCTTTATGTTTTGGGTCATTGTCCATCTGTAGTATGAAACGACGACCAATCAGTTTGGGTGCATTTGGCTGGATATGAGCACACAGTAAGGCTCTCAATACTTCAGATTTCATTCGGCTGCTTCTGTCCTGTGTCACATCATCAATAAACACTAGTGACCCAGTGCCACTGGCAGCCATGCATGCCCAAGCCATCACACTGCCTCCGCCGTGTTTTACAGATGATGTGGTATGCTTTGGATCATGAGCTGTACCATGCCGTCACCATACTTTTCTCTTTCCATCAATCTGGTAGAGGTTGATCTTGGTTTCATCTGTCCAAAGAATGTTCTTCCAGAACTGTGCTGGCTTTTTTTAGATGTTTTTTAGCAAAGTCCAGTCTAGCCTTTTTATTCTTGATACTTATGAGTGGCTTGCACCGTGCAGTGAACCCTCTGCATTTACTTTCATGCAGTCTTCTCTTTATGGTAGATTTGGATATTGACACGCCTACCTCCTGGAGAGTGTTGTTCACTTGGTTGGCTGTTGTGAAGGGGTTTCTCTTCACCATGGAGATTATTCTGCGATCCTCCACCACTGTTGTCTTCCGTGGGCGCCCAGGTCTTTTTGCATTGATGAGTTCACCAGTGCTTTCTTTCTTTCTTAGGATGTACCAAACTGTAGATTTTGCCACTCCTAATGTTGTAGCAATTTCTCGGTTGGGTTTTTTCTGTTTTTGCAGCTTAAGGTTGGCTTGTTTCACCTGCATGGAGAGCTCCTTTGACCGCATGTTTCATACACAGCAAAACCTTCCAAATGCAAGCACCACACATCAAATCAACTCCAGGCCTTGTCTAGAACCAAAATGTTGTCTCTGTCAAAGTGTAAATGGACCTAACTGTATATTACAAAGTTGCCTATTTTCCCGTGTACTATTGATTTATAAAATAAAAATTGAAATGACAGTTACGCTTTAAATGAATATAACAGTATTAATACCAGTTGTTTTTTCAAAAAACTATATACTAATGTGCGCATTTTCTATTACACACTGGCTGCAGATCTGGTACCATATTCATCCTAACAGGTTCTCTTTACATACAATATGTCACACCTGTCTGAATAAGACCTTAAAAGGGTTTTTCCATTTATCATTTTTAAATGCCCATCAAGTTAAAAATAATGAACTCAACATTACTCACCATTGTCTGCTCTAGCGAAACTTCTCCACCGCTGCGCTCCATGAATGATGCAGCAATCACTGTGTTCAGCGATTTGTGATGTCTACATTTGGCATCAATGTTAAGCCCAGGGATTGACTGCAGCAGTCACATGCTGAAGTCGTGACGCCACTGCTACAGCCCACCAACAAAGACTATAAGTAGCATCAGAGAAGAGTCACTGGTGTATGGGAATATATATAATGCTAAGTCTATTAATATTAACACATGCAAACCGATAAGTATTTTGAGATTTTAAATGGGAAAATCCCTTTAACCCCTTAACGACTGCTGATACGCCTTTTAACGGCGGTAATTAAGGGTACTTAAACCACAGCGCCGTTAATTCACGGCGCTGTGGAGTAAGTAAATAGCCCCCCCCAGTGTCAGATTTTTTCTGGGGTCTTGGCTGCCGGCGGTAGCCGAGACCCCAGAGAACATGAATCGGGTCGGTTGTTACTGACCCTGCTTTTGCGATCGCCATTATTAACCCTATAACGGCGATCGCAAAAAAAACAGCGATTTTGCATTTAATTTCTCTTTCCTCTGATGTGATTGCACATCAGAGGAGAGAGAAATAGGGTCCCCGATCCCCCCTATACCTCCCAGTGGTCCTGGATTCCCTCCCGGTGGTCCTCTGTCCCGCCGGTGTCCTCCGGTGGGCGCCGCCATCTTGGAGCCGGAAGAAAATGGCGGGCGCATGCGCAGTGCGCCCGCCATGAGTCTGCCAGCTGGCATATTCCATTCATTAATTTTAATCACTATGATAGACTATCATAGTGATCAAAATAAAAAAAATAGTAAATAAAGAAAATATTTTTTTTCATTTTTCCATTAGGGTTAGGGCTAGGGTTAGGGTTTGGGTTAGGGCTAGGGTTAGGGTTGGAATTAGGGTTAGGGCTAGGGTTAGGGCTAGAATTAGGGTTAGGGTTGGAATTAGGGTTAGGGTTGGAATTAGGGTTAGGGCAAGGGTTAGGGTTAGGGCTAGGGTTAGGGTTAGAATTAGAGTTAGGGCAAATTAGGATTAGGGTTAGAATTAGGATTAGGGTTGGGATTAGGGTTAGGGGTGTGTTGGGATTAGGGTTGGAGCAAGAATTGAGGAGTTTCCACTATATACCAACTTTGGGGGTCTAATTTCTCCTGTTACCCTTGGGAAAAATAAAAAAATTGGGGGCTAAAAAATAACTTGTGGAAAACAAAAAGACTTTTTTATTTTCCCGACTCTGCGTTTATAAATTTCTATGAAGCACTTGGGGGTTCAAAGTGCTCACTGTTGTGAGTTCATTTTCCCCTTCATTACTGAGGCCCGAGGAACTCCCTCTTCTGGTAAAAAAGGTAGTGAGCCTGATTGTCAAATACCTGAGGCAGATGATTGTGACTGGCTGAGTGGAGTTACGGACTGGATATAATGCTGCCGACGCCCTTCTGCCCTGCGGGTTATTTCTCTGTGGGATCCTTGGAGACCAGTCTGAATTCCTGCTCCTCCAAAGCTAAGTTTGCTGCTCGGCCTTTTGCTTTTTGCTTTGACTTTGTTTTTGCTTTGTTTTTCTGGATTTTTGCCATTCCCTGCTGGGGTGTGCTGAATTCATTTAGCTCTGTCTTCTGAAAATACCTGAGTGCTGATTCAGCTTTTGAAGCCTAGCTGCTTCAGGGCCTTTTTCATATCAGCTGGTTGGCTTATGTCTTTGATAGGGTTTTGGCAGATTGCAGACAGCAGCCTTCCTGTCCTTTCCTATCTAGGTAGTTTTGGGGCCCCGTCTTTGCTCAGTCTATCTTTCTGTCTGTGTTAGTATTTTCATCTTGCTTCACCGTCATTATATGTTGGGGGCTGCCTATTGCTTTGGGGTCTGCTCTGGGGCAGTTTAGATTTCCCCTTTCTTTCTTTAGGCCTATGTATTTCTCCGGCTGTGATCGAGGGGTCTAGGGCATCGTAGGAACCCCCCACGGCTACTGCTAGTTGTGTTGATAGGTTCAGGGGTCTGCAATCTGATAGTTGCCAACTTCTCTGGTTTTCTGGACTTAGCTTGTATTTCTGCTTTTGCCTCCTACGGTTACTCATTCATAACAGCTCACCACATATCTAGATAAGCTCCTTCGGGGCTCTAGTTTCCAAGATGGGGTCACTTGTGGGAGTTTATACTGTTTAAGCACATCAGGGGTTCTGCAAACGCAAAATGACGCCCACAGACCATTCCATCAAAGTCTGCATTCCAAAATGGCGCTCCTTCTCTTCCGAGCTCTCCCATGCACCCAAACAGTGGTTCCCCCCCACAAATGCGGTATCAGCGTACTCAGGACAAATTGCACAACAACTTTTGTGGTCCAATTTCACCTGTTACCCTTTGGAAAATAAAAAAGAGCTGGCTAAAAAATCATTTTTGAGGAAAAAAAATGATTTTTTATTTTCACGGCTCTGCGTTTATAAACTTCTGTGAAGCACTTGGGGGTTCAAAGTGCTCACCACATATCTAGATAAGCTCCTTCGGGGGTTTAGTTTCCAAGATGGGGTCACTTGTGGGGGTTTGTACTGTTTTGGCACATCAAGGGCTCTGCAAACACAACATGACGCCCGCAGACCATTCCATCAAAGTCTGAATTTCAAAATGGCGCTCCTTCCCTTCCAAGCTCTCCCATGCGCTCAAACAGTGGTTCCCCCCACATATGGGGTATCAGCGTACTCAGGACAAATTGCACAACAACGTTTGTGGTCCAATTTCTCCTGTTACCCTTAGAAAAATAAAAAATAATGGGCTAAAAATCATTTTTGATGAAAAAAATGATTATTAATTTTCACGGCTCTGTGTCTATAAACTTCTGTGAAGCACTTGGGAGTTCAAAGTGCTCACCACATATCTAGATAAGCTCCTTCGGGGGTTTAGTTTCCAAGATGGGGTCACTTGTGGGGGTTTGTACTGTTTTGGCACATCAAGGGCTCTGCAAACACAACATGACGCCCGCAGACCATTCCATCAAAGTCTGAATTCCAAAATGGCGCTCCTTCCCTTCCAAGCTCTCCCATGCGCTCAAACAGTGGTTCCCCCCACATATGGGGTATCAGCGTACTCAGGACAAATTGCACAACAATGTTTGTGGTCCAATTTCTCCTGTTACCCTTAGAAAAATAAAAAATAATGGGCTAAAAATCACTTTTGAGGAAAAAAAATGATTATTAATTTTCACGGCTCTGTGTCTATAAACTTCTGTGAAGCACTTGGAGTTCAAAGTGCTCACCACATATCTAGATAAGCTCCTTTGGGGGTTTAGTTTCCAAGATGGGGTCACTTGTGGGGGTTTGTACTGTTTAGGCACATCAGTGGCTCTGCAAACGCAACATGACGCCCGCAGACCATTCCATCAAAGTCTGCATTCCAAAATGGCGCTCTTTCCCTTCCGAGCTCTCCCATGTGCACAGACAGTGGTTCCCCCCACATATGGGGTATCAGCGTACTCAGGACAACTTGCACAGCAACTTTTGTGGTCCAATTTCTCCTGTTACCCTTGAGAAAATAAAACATAGCGGGCTAAATTATCATTTTTGAGGAAAAAAAAGTGATTATTTTATTTTCAGTGCTCTGCATTATAAACTTCTGTGAAGCACTTGGGGGTTCAAAGTGCTTACCACACATCTAGATAAGTTCCGTAAAGGGTCTAGTTTCCAAAATAGGGTCACTTGTGGGGGGTTTTCACTGTTTAGGCCCACCAGGGGCTCTCCAAAAGTGACATGGCGTCCAATCTCAATTCCAGCCAATTCTGCATTGAAAAAGTCAAACGGTACTCCTTCCCTTCTGAGCTCTGCCGTGCTCCCAAACAGTGGTTTACCCCCACATATGGGGTATGAGCGTACTCAGGACAAATTGCACAACAACTGTGGGGGTATGATTTCTCCTGTTACCCTTGTAAAAATAAAAATTTGGGGGCGAAAAATAATTTTTGTGGAAAAAAAATATTTTTTATTTTCACAGCTCTACGTTATAAACTTCTGTGAAGCACTTGAAGGTTCAAAGTGCTCACCACACATCTAGAAAAGTTCCTTAATGGGTCTAGCCTCCAAAATGTGGTCACTTGTTGGGGGTTTCCACTGTTTAGGAACATCAGGGGCTCTCCGAATGCAATATGGCATCCGATCTCAATTCCAGCCAATTCTGCATTGAAAAAGTCAAACGGCGCTCCCTCCCTTGCGAGCTCTGCCGTGCGCTGAAAAAGTGGTTTACCCCCACATTTTGGGTATCAGAGTATTCAGGAGAAATTGCAGAACAAATGTTGTGGTTCATTTTCTCTTTTAACACTTGTGAAAATAAAAAAAAATTGGTTCTGAAGTAAATTTTTTGCAAAAAAAAGTTAAATGTTAATTTTTTCCTTCCACATTGCTTTAGTTCCTGTGAAGCACGTAAAGGGTTAATAAACTTCTTGAACGTGGTATTGAGCACCATGAGGGGTCTAGTTTTTAGAATGGTGTCACTTTTGGGTATTTTCTGTCATGTACACCCCTCAAAATGACTTTAAATATGATGTGGTCCCTAAAAAAAATGGTTTTGTAAATTTTGCTGTGAAAATGAGAAAACACTAGTCAAATTTTAACCCTTATAACTTCTTAACAAAAAAAATTTTTGTTTCCAAAATTGTGCTGATGAAAAGTAGACATGTGGGAAATGTTATTTATTAAGAAATTTGTGTGATACATCTCTCTGATTTAAGGGCATAAAAATTAAAATTTTTAAAATTGCAAAATTTTCAAAATTTTCAACATATTTCCGTTCTTTTCATAAATAAACACAAGACATATCGAATAACTTTTACCACCAACATGAAGTACAATATGTCATAAAAAACAATCTCAGAATCAGCGGGATCCATTAACGCGTTCCAGAGTTATAACCTCATAAAGTGACAGTGGTGAGAATTGTAAAAATTGGCCTGATCATTAAGCTGCAAACTGGCTCGGTCACTAAGGGGTTAATGAGTTTTAGTGATGAGCAAGTATACTTGTTACTCGAGATTTCCCGAGCATGCTTGGGTGATTTCTGAGTATTTGGAAGTGCTCGGAGATTTCGTTTCTGTCGCCGTAGCTGCATTATTTGCGGCTGCTAGACAGCCTGAATAAATGTGAGGAATGCCTGTTTGTTAAGAAATCCCCACGTGTATTCAGGCTGTCTAGCAGCCGTAAAACATGCAGCTATAGCGACAGAAACTAAATCCCCGAGCACATCCAGATACTCGGAGATCACCCGAGCATGTTCGGGAAATCTCAAGTAACGAGTATACTCGCTCATTACTAATGAGTTTGATTCTGAATGGAAAACTCCTTTAATGTCTCTAATTATAACTGAAATACCGTATCAACTGCTTTCCATCAGAGTAATTTTAGGTCTTTGCGCTTCCAATTTTTGTTCCCCTTTTTGTAAGAACCATATCTTTTTAATTTTTTTATCATCATAGCTGTATGAAAGCTTATATTTTGTAGGATAAGCTGTAGTTTTGAATGGCACATTTATTTCCCAATTTTGCAATAGTTATATGAGCTTTGATTTTACTGCATTCATTGTTCAGTAAGAATGACCAGATAATATGATTCTTCAGGACCATACAATATTAATGATACCACAAGTTTTATTTTATTTACAGTGACTTGTGAAAGTATTCAGCTCCTTGGCTTTTTACCTTTGTTAAATTACAACTTGTGTGTAACTTTTTTGTAATGTGATTTGTGTGTGATGCATCAGCACTAAATAGCCTAAGTTGGTGAAGTGAAATGAGAAAAATACTGGCATAAATTACATTTCTGGGATCAAATAACTAAAAGTTGAGAAGAGTTATATGGTCTGTCAGTATATACACTTTACCTTTTCTGAAAGGCTACAGAGACTGTAACACCATTAAGCAAGAGGCACCACTAACCAAAAAACACCATGAAGACCAAGGAAATCTCCAAATAAGCCAGGGACAAAGTTGTTGTTGAATACAAGTCAGGGATGGGTTATAAAAAAAATCCCAATCTCTGATTCCCCAGAGCATCATCAAATCCATTATCATCAAATGGAAAGAATATCGTACCACAACAAACATACCAAGAGAAGACGGCCACCAAAACTCTCAGCCAGGGCAAGGAGGACATTAATTAGAGAGGCAGCACAGAGACCAAAGGTAACCCTGAAGAAGCTACAGAGTTGCAAAGTAGAGAATAGAGTGTCTGTCCATATGGCCACAATAAGCCATACACTCCCTAGAAATGACCTATATGGAAGAGTGGGCAGAAAATAGCCTTTACTTACTGTACACACAAAAATTGTAAGGCTCATTTTGAGTTTGCCAAAAGACATGTGGGAGACTCCCCAAATGTATGGAGGAAGGTGCTCTTATCAAATGAGACCAAAATTGAACTTTTTAGCCACAAAGGTAAACACTATGTCTAGCACCAAACCTACACAGCTCATCACCTCAAGAACAGCATTCCCACAGTAAAACATGGTGGTGGCAGCCTCATGCTGTGGGGATGTATTTTGGCAGTAGGGAAAGAGAAAATGGTCCAAGTCAAGGAGAAGATGGGTGGTGTGAAAATACAGGGATATTCTTGAGCAAAACCTTTTTCAGTCTGTCAGTGATCTTCCAACAAAACAATGACCCAAAGCGTACTACTAATGCAACACTTAAGTGGTTAAAGGGGAAATGTGTAAATATTTTCGAGTGGCCTAGCCAAAGCCCAGGCCTTAAAGGGGTTGTCCATTATTAGGACAACCCCTTCTTGATCAAAACGTTTGTCCCCGAAAAAATAATAAAGCCTATACTCACCTTCCCTGCCAGTGCCGTTCCTGCGGTGTTGGCACTCGCACTCTCTCGTGCAGTGTTGTGACACATGACTTCAGGGCTAATTCAGCACCGGCATCACTGTCCCCACTTTTGGACAAATCAAACATGAAAAGGAAGTCCAGGCTGCAGCTGATCTCCCACTTCCTCTTCATGTTCAATTTGTCCAAAGGCGGGGACAGTGACGCCAGCGTTGATTGGGCAGTAGAGTCATGTGTCACAACAGCAGCACGAAAGCCTCAGGACTGCAAGTGCTGACACCCCTGGAACAGCGCTAGCACCGGAGGTGAGTATAGGCTTCATTATTTTGTCGGGGTCAAGCGAGGGGTATGACAAGAAGTTGTTCAAGTAGTGGACAACTTCTTTAATCTAATTAAGAATCTGTGGTCAGATTTCAAGATTGCTGTTCACTAGAGGAAAACATTTAACTTGAAGGTGCTGGAACAGTTTTGCCTTGAGTAATGGGCAAAAATCCCAATGGCAGGATGTGAAAAGCTCATAGAGACTTATTCAAAGGGACTTGCAGTTGTAATTGCTGCAAAAGGAGGCTCTACAAAGTACTGACTTTAGGGGGGTGAATAGTTATGCACACTGAAGTTTTCTGCTATTTTGTCCTATTTGTTGTTTGCTTCACAACAAAAGGAAAACCAAATGTTCACAGATGTAGGCATGTTCTTTATATGAACTCATGCAAACCCTCAAAAAAACAGTGGCATTCCAGGTTGTGAGGTAGCAAAACATGAAAAATGCTAAGGGGGGGCGGTGCGGTGAATACTTTCCCAAGGCACTACAAATTGGGAAAAAAATTCTGAAGTTTGACTAAAAGAAAAAAAAGGGCTTATGTCACCATTTCTTAATTTTTCTATGGATGGTGCTCCATGGAGCTTGTTTCTTTTCTGACATTTTTATTCACATCATTTTGTAGTTCATATGATGTTTTGAGCACTTTTTATTGTGTATTTCAAGTTAGGCATGGTGTCTTAAAAAAATTGTAATTTTGGCATATTGATTTTTATTTCTCATTTTGGAGTTTACATTGCATTCATTTTATATTTTGAAATATTGGAATTTTACAGATTTGATGGCACCAAATATGCTTACATTTTCTTTTATTTTTTTAACGTAAAAGAAGAGAGATTTAGATTTTTTACATTTTTTATTTTTTAGACTTAAAAATTTATAATTTTTTACTTTATTTTGCTTGTTTTATAGTCTGCATTACAAATGTATTGCAGTGTATAGACAAAATTATATTCTCCTATGAAGCCCATCCACAGGCTGAACTTCACAGGAAGACAAATATGGCAGCTGTAACAGCCATAACCCTTCAATATGCTCCCGGATGCTATGACAACTCATTGGACCCCTTCAATTGCAGTGGACTGATGGGAACTGGTTCCTGCTCGCACTGGTGATCACATGTTTACAGCCCACTGTCAGTAACTGACAGGGGCATTTAAATGGTAAAACATCAGCAAGCAGAGTGACCTCTGGCTGCTGCTGTTACAGTATAATATTCATTGTATGACACAGCCACCATCTGCTGCTTATGATGTGGACCAGTACGTAATGTCGAGAAGGGGTTAGTGTCTCTTAATGAAAACCCCCTTTAATCTATTAAATACACAATTTTATTATCCAGTTTTATAAACATTGTTTTGCATTAGTGCAATGTCAACTTCCTAGCAGTTTCTGAGCACTTTTAGGAATTGAAAAAAAAAAAACCTCTGTAAGACCTCATTCATAGGTCCGTGTTTAAACACATATGTGAGAAAATGGTGCCGGCATCATCAGTGTTCTGGGTCAGTGTGTGGTTAAAGTACACTCACAGTATAATAAGCAGTGACTGCAACCTTTCCCTTCCCTGATGATTAGAAGTACATGGCTGCAGGGAGGATAGAAGTTAATTTTCTCTCTTTAGCTGCTCTCCTCAGCCAGGCATTATTTTAACGCTATTGATAGTACCTGCAGATTAACCCTATATCTATAGCTAAATGGTGTTTTTAGACATGACAAGTTCCCTTTAAATTAATCATGTAGTCAATAGATAAGATCGCCAGGTGGAAATATCATTCCCATAGTTGTGCATTTGGAGTGTATGTGTTGCTACCCATAAACATAATTTTGATTGGTTTGAAGTTGTTGTTTTACTGACTGTTGTGTTGTGCATTTATTATTTTATTTCTTTACAATATAGTTTGAGCATAATGTTGTTGAGCACAGTTAAGTTCAATCAGACCACCTGTTTGTAGTATCCCACAGCGTACGGCAAGTTTTCTTTTTATGTATAGAAAGAACAAAGCAAAGGTATTCTTATATGTACCAATGGTATGAGTAAAAGTGGAAGGGAAAGCTTGAAAGGTCAGAGGTATATATAGAAGCGCGTCTAGAAAAATGTTCTGCACCAGAATTATCTAAATTGATTCCAGTAATTAAACTAATGGGAGTCTCAGAGAGAAAGTCAAATAACAACCCAAAATGCAGCTTTCCACAGATGGTTCCATTTGGTATGTTTGTATTTCAAGCACATTTCTATTAAAGAGAGATGCAAAAATGTTTTACACATGAGATATGTAGGAGATGCAGGGGGCTTTTACATTTCGGAGAACAAAACATCTTTAAGTTACCCATCGGCTACCGACTGTGCTTTGTCTGCTGGATTTAATTTTGTATATGAACACCTTTAGAGACAGCAAGGTAGACTTCAAAATATCGACTGCAGGGTTGTTCCAGCAGATGTTGGGCCATCCATAGATGAGAAGTCTTTGATGGTCATCTCAGAGTCTGCTAGCTGCTTGCTGTTCTTTGCCCTTCTTGACAGCAGACCACCCACTCTTCTCAGCCAGTTGCGTACATCTTCTTTGAAGGATGGGGTGTATAATCCATATACAACAGGATCTGTGCATGTGTGAAGAAGGCCAAAAAGGAACAAGCTATGATGAACGTATTCAGGAGTTAAGTGGATCATTTCTGGATGGAACCAGTACCATATTCCTAATAGATAGTAAGGAGTCCAGCAGACCATGAATGAGACCACAATCACTAATGTCATCTTTAGTGTTTTCAGACGTGCTTTGGAGATTAGGTCATTTTTACTTCTTGCTAGCTCTGTGAATAAAAACACATGAATTATGAAGTGTTTGCAGGTCACCAGACAAATACATTTAACTAATATTCAAAGATGCTGAGATCCCACAGTGAATGATGTACAGCTAACGGTTAACAGCTTACAGTTGCTTAAACAAGAATCATATCCACACTGCATTAAAAATACAAAAGCAAGTGGCAAAATGGAAGAAAACATTGTAGTGATTAGTTATTACTTAGATGAAAATATCTATAACCCCTTAAGGATTGAGCCTATTTTGGCTAAAAGACGTCATGCTACTGCAGAGCAGTAGAGTGCAACCTCCACAAGGGGGTGCTGGTGGGGGAAAAGAGGTTGCATAAACAACACTGAGCAGCAGCACAAGTGCCACCAGGTGGCAAAAGAGTGATCAGACAAGCCGAGTCAGAAACAGCCAGGAGCAGAAGTACCAGAGTTCCAGCAGTACACGTGGTGAGAAACGAGCCAGGGTCAGCAACAGTGGGAAGCGGATAAGACAAATACAAAAGACAGAATCAGGTCCCAATCCTAGTCAAGTCAAAACCAGGGAGTCAACAAACTTACAGGGAAATACTGAGTCAGGATAGACAGAGGGAATTAACAGACACGGGGCAAGTCAAGGATCACAGCAGGACATATGTCGAAGGCAGAACTATAGCTGACAGTGCCTGCAGGATGCAGCGGAGCTAAATAGCAAACCTGAGACCAGACTGAGGCTGAGAAAATTTAACCCCTGTAATGACCAGACAGGGAACATGGAAAGACATGACTCAAAACCAGGTCTGGATCATGACAAAAGACAACTCGATTCTTTTAGTTCTTGCATCACTGCATTCAGCAAGCTCTAACTTTTGCATTTTTGTATCAATGTTAATGTTTAGGTTTTTAGGGATTTTGTTTGTTTTTGTGATAAGAGTTGTATTTCACAATGGGGCCAAATATTATTTATATACCAGTTACCATTCTGTTTAAACAATGTGCTACCTTTATTACATGTCTTGTAAACATTGCATTAATACAATTTACCGTATGTCTATTTTTGTTTAACATGTTTAGAAAAACCTTTTAGATAAAACTTTTTTTATTTTTAACATATATCTTTTTTTCAATAAACTTTTTAAACTTATAAAAATAAAATATTAAGTTTCACTAGAGAACCTCACAATGTGATCAGCAGGTTAGTTATATGAGGCTTTGAAATGTTCCATCTCCCTATCCATTTCCAGTTGATGTTGCTGTTTCAATTCACTGCAGCATTTAAGGGATTAAATACATAAGTGGGGACTAGAGTTATCTCTCACTCATCCAGGCATTTGCTGCTGTTTTGGGATTGGATTGAATTCTTGAAAACATTACAGGGGTTGCTCGGGCTCAAGTGATTATTCTGTAGTCACTCTATGACTGAAATGTGCACACTGCCAAGGTTTCCCAGTATCTCCCCAGTATTTCCTGTGTGTGTGGACCGTCACGGGACCACATGTATGCAATTTGCATACCTGCAGTCACATGCCAACTAGTCTCATCCTGCTTCTCTCAATTCTCTCTATTGAAAGAGGCTGTATGAGTCTTGTTGGTATGTGACCAAAAGTTTGCAAATCATATACTTGTGGTCACATGACATTGCACACTATCAAGTTCGCTTTTTTCTGTTACCCAAAATATTTTGAACTCTTTTTTTATATGGCAGATTCCAGTATTTTTCTTTTATTCCACATTGAAAACTACAAATGAGAGTGAAAAACTTATAGAGCAGTAAGGCAGAGCCAGCACACAATGTCGTCTATGGTATCTTCTCATGTTGGCCACAAATGGATCATCTTACATGGATGAGCCTACAAATAACTGTACCCCATTATCCCGAATTAGAAGAGACAATGACAAATAACACTTCTATATAGCTGCCTAAGTAACAATGCTACAATACAACCCTGCCACCACCATTCACTGCAAAATTAATACTCTCCACAGCCTCTTGTTTGTGCGGTAGATGGGACAAGTGTTAGGGTACCGTTACACCTAGCGATGCACCAGCGATCCCGACCAGCGATATGACGCGGTCAGTATCGCTGGTGCATCGCTAGGTGGTCGCTAGTGAGCTGCCACACAGGCAGATCTCACTAGCGACATCGCTGGGGACGGGGATCGCTACTTACCTGTCAGACGCGGCGATCCTGCATCCTCACGCCTGGCTCCACGCGTCGCTCGTCGGCGCCACAGGAAGCGCCGCAGGAAGTGACCGACGAGGAATGGTCCAGGAGCTTCTCGCGGGATCAGCGATAACCAGCGGGGAGCCGGTCGGAGGTAAGTATCACATGCAGCGATATCGCTAGCAATATCGCTGCAACGTCACAAAATCGGTGACTTTACAGCGATATTGCTAGCAATATCGCAGTGTGTAAAGGGGGCTTTAGATTCTGATTAGCTGGGAGAACTTTTTCACTCATTGAAGGAACTTGCCATGTTGAAAATGCTTCTCTATTTGATGACTGATTAAGGTCATTAGGAGAGGAGCAGATTTATGGACAGCTCTACAGTAGAGGATTAGGTTTACAGCACTTTATATTTCTATTTCTTTCATTGACACAAGTTTTATCTATTCGGAATTAGGGGTCTAGGTGGCATCTCATTCAGTAAGTTGCAGCTTTTCCACATTATAATGAGTATTTCCACAAACCTTTATATGTTTTGCTCGGCTCGGCCAGTCCACAGATTATAAAGCATTGTCAGTTTTTTTACTGGCTACTGAAACACCCGAGAATGGGGTTCCAAAACTCCAAAAATGTAAGGCTCTAAAACAGAGTAGAGGTGCGCATGTTCGGCCTCTTCTCTTTTATTGTCAAGGGGACAGCCTGAAATAGCTGAGTGGTGTGTAGATTGTAGACAATAAACGGAGCCGAGGTCGAGCATGCGTATTCATAGTTGTGGATCCCTGTGCAAGGGATTACTTGTAATTTTGGGAAAATCCTGGTATGTCTAGGCTGGGGGTGGTGGCCTGTCCATTAGGACGTTCTTGGAGCATAGCCAGTTAAGTTTTTAATACAAATTGCCCAAATCAAAATAATTCAGCTAAAGTAAGCCTTAATTCAAATATTTGCAGAGCAAAACAGAACATAAATTGTGGTGAATCTAGTAAACATGTAATGATAGTGTCTGGCTCTCCGTCCTGTCATTTATCGCTGTCCCAGTGGAACCACTCTCATTATTTATTGACAGCTAAAAGCTGTGGTTCTGAACTGAAGAAGAACTGTTAGAGAAATGGCTTGTTTAGGATTACTTAGCCGTGTGTTTCTCTTAACCCCCAAAGCTTCAGAATTGCACTGCATGAAAAATGTAATCATCGTCTGCATGTGATCCTTGACTTGGCTTTACTCTGGGAATCGGAAATGCATTTCTATGCATCCAAAGCTCCAGAGAGAAGACACTTTATAAGAATCCATTATCTCCCTTGTCATTTACTATAAAATACATGAGGTTTGCAGGCATCCTCTGAGCATGACATTAAAGCGGTGTCACACGGCCAATTAGCAGCCTGATGCCAACATGGCCACCCTGATGAGCCACGTAACGAGCCGGTTAAGAAGTAAGGACTTTCACGTTTATAATCCAAAACATTACCATTTCCATTTTTGGTACTGCTGCAATAAAACTTTCATGAAGCATTTTGTATTTCTATGTATTATTGTTCGCTTTTGCTCTCTGTACATATAAACATATTGTATTAAGAGAATGTCTAAGGGGAAACATTTTTCCTGGTGGAGAATGCCAACTCGGCATAAGGAGACATACAGGCCATGAAATGCTCTTCTGGGAATTTATATATGCAAATTGCCTCTTCAGAGAGGATGAGGACTAGAACTGTTGCGCCAAGTTGGGAATAGCAATCTTAAAAGTAAAAATTGACCCTTTATCGAGCCTTGCCATATGACTTAGAATAATAAGCTAAACCAGAGTATTAATTTACAAATACGTGTTTCAGAGTATGTTCCCTTATCAGTGCAAAAGAGGCAGTCTGGCTTGGCTAGGTGAGAGGCCTCTGACAGGGGCTCTAAGGGGGAGCGTTTCTCTGTGTGGAAAGTGCAGACCCATCATAAGCAGACTCTTAGGCCATGCCGTGCTGTCCTGGGAATTTAAATATGCAAATGTCTTCTTCAGAGAGGGAGAGGACTAGAACTGTAGTCCCACTAATTAGGGATAGTCATATTAAAAATCAATATTTAACAAGCCTTGCAACATGACTAACGATAAAAGCCAAATCAAAGGCTACATTTTTCAGACATTTGTTTTGGACTTATTTAAATTCCCGCATTGCATGGCCTATAAGTCACCTTACACCGGCTTGGCACTTTCCACAAGGAAAAACTTTCCTCCTTACACCCACTGTCAGAGGCCTCTCGTCTAGCCAGATCAGACATCCTGCTTGCACTGATGAGAGGCAAACATACTAAAACACAAATCCACAAATGGAATGGTTGGTTTGGCATTTTATGCAAAGTCAAGTGGCATGTCTCATTAACGGTTTAATACTGACTTTTAGGCTTGCTATCCCCATTAGGTGTTATTAGAGTTTTTTGTCCTCTCTCTCTCTCTGAAGAGGATATTTGCATATTAAAAGAGACTCTCATTGAGAAAAGTGAAACATAATGTCAGGGTCAAACTAATCAAATTACACCCTATTACATAATTAATTAACTGAGGGCCTGCTAGAGTCAGACTACTGCTTCTTCCCTTGCCTCCTGAAGAACTCAGACAGCCTGGATAGGTGAGAAGCACTACATATTTCAAGGGCAAGAGCCAATTTTCACAGTGTCCTTAACAGCTCAGCAGTCAAACGTTTCATCTTATGTGGCACCTGGACTGTGTGGCAAGAACCTTCACAGGACTCCTCTCTCCAAAGTGATGGCATTGTAACTGTATTGCTAGTAAGCAAGTGGTGAAAAACTGGCCCAAAAGTTCTTGAAAGATTGTAGAGGGGGAAACAAACCGCAGGCCTTTCTATCCACAATGTCATGCTCAAAACCATAATGGGGAGTTTATTTGGATCTTTACAATGTTGCCCCCCTTTCTGCATTACACTGGCTTTTCTACATAACTAAGGTTATATTTTGTGTAGATTTCTAAATTGAAACTCCTGCACCCCAGTCTAAATTAGGGACATGGCCTCCACTTACCATGTGCCATTAACAATACTGAATTTCTTTTAAGAAAGAGGAGCCCAGGTTCAAGTGTTACCCCATGACCTCTTTTATCCATGTGTTTCATCTTGGTCATGCAGGAGAAGGGGAGTTGTGTTATTTCCTTCTGAATGGGTCATAATCTTTACATAAGAATATCATTTATTTGGACCTTCAAACTTTCCACAGGAGATAATTTAGCAAAGACAGAAGAGTGGTGGCTGGGAGGTTTCCTGAAGTAATAATGAGTCTCACCTTTTTTGTGTTTCATCTGCTTTCCAATTTCCCAAAGGATACGAGTGTAACAAACAATCATGACACTCAGGGGTGTGATAAATAGGGTGCAAAATGTGAACATGTTGTATGCCGTTTCCTGCCAGCGGTGAGCAAAGCTCCCATGTGTGGCACACTGTGTAAAGTTGGCTCCGGGAACAGTTTGCAGTTGAAAGAGAAAAAGCTAAGGAGACAACAATAAACCATGATGAATACAAAATCTGTTACATCTGAAAATCAGTTCAAAATATGACATTTTTCAATATTATTTGATTTAAAGTAAATGCACTTACAAAGAATATTTCATTTTTTAACATATTTCAATATTTCATATTTATTTATTTATTTTTTCAGTGTATCATATTTTAGATTTTAATATTTTCCACATATTCAATATTTCACATTTTAGATGGTTAGTTTCACAAGGTTTGTACAGGCATATACAAATGGTTGAGGATAGAGGAAAAAGTGAAAAATCTTTTAGGAGAGTTCTTAAATTTGGACAATCCATATTTTTTAGAAGAGTGCACTCATTATCAATGGTTGTCCCACTCTTGGGACTCCCACTAATCATCTATAATCTGTGGAAGTTCCTGTCAAACAATATCTCTGCAGTGCCACTGCAAGGGAAGTGAAAGATTGAGGTATGTTCAGATTTTTACATGGATTTTTATGGCTGAAACATCCATGTCTAACAACCGCTTCTTAATAAAATACATGGTTTTTGTTTGGGGTTTTTGCAAGGACACAGTTGTTATGCTGTTTTGATGAGCTTTTTATTTTACACTTCTTTAATTATAATATGGGATGTTGAGTGTTTTTCGTGTTTCAAATCCTTGCCAAAAACTGCAAAAAAAAAAAAAAAATTCAATGGAAAATGTACCATGATGCTCCTTTTAACACGTGCAAGATAAAAATGCGACATCCGTTGTAGATACATTAAGGGTACCGTTACACTTAGCGATGCACCAGCGATCCCGACAACGATATGGATCGCTGGTGCATCGCTAAGTGGTCGCTAGTGAGCTGCCACACAGGCAGATCTCACCAGCGACATCGCTGGGGTCGGGGGTCGCTACTTACCTGTCAGACGCGGCGATCCTGACGTCCTCCCGCCCGCGTCCACGCGTCGCTCGTCGACCCCACAGGAAGCCCAGCAGGAAGTGACCGATGAGAAATGATCCAGGACCTTCTCGCGCGATCAGCGATAATCAGCGGGGGAGCCGGTCGGAGGTAAGTATCACATGTAGCGATATCGCTAGCAATATCGCTGCTACGTCACAAAATTGGTGACTTTACAGTGATATTGCTAGCGATATCGCAGTGTGTAACGGGGGCTTAACTCACTCAAATAAAGTAAAAAAGCTCCTTACAAGCAGATTTGAATTTTTTTAACGTGGATTTTAGGGAGGAATCCCTGCCAAAAAACAGGTCAAAGAGCTTTGTGAACTTAACCCTGACATGGAACCCATTTTCATCAATAGTACATCAATATGATCCATTTACAGACCCGTCCTCCAGGCTCTTTATAGCCAATTTACTCTCTGGTTACTAGAGTAGAATATTATACAGGGTACATTATTTTCCTAACTCCATCTTCTGTGATTGAAAATGTGTTTTCTAAACCAGACAACCCCTTCAATGTGTGAATGCCTAGTTTGTAATGATGATTAATTTATGCAATTTGCTGTTCGCTCTCTGGGGAAAACTATAATGGGGTTTTTCTTGTATTACAATGTTCTGGTATTTTTGTACTATTTATTTAAAGTAATTAAATTACATTTTCTCAGCTGATGCCTCGAGGCTTAAAACCATTAAGCATGTTGAATAATTAATACATTTGAAGAACAGCAGTGGTTCTAGCCAGCTTTTAACTGTGGTTTAGATAATATATTTAATACCAAAAACTTCATTTCCTTGACAAGAAAAACGGGGCAATGTGCTTAAGAGTCTGTTGTAGGGGAAAGGACTGTAAGGACACGGTTCCACTAAGAGGAGAACATTTATTGTCCAGAATCATTTGGAATTACTAGTTAAGATATTTTGGGATAGTTTTATTTTTAAATGCTATTAATCTTCTGTACTGAAAGCCGTTCTTATCTCTGTATATGGGATTGTGATGCCAATAATAGATATTGGTTAATTGAAGTGATCACAGCTTTTTTAAATAAAGGGAATCGGTCACCAGTTTTTTTTCCACCTAACCGGAGAGCAATATAATGTGCAGATAGAGACCCTAATTCCAGGGATGTGTCACTTACTGAGCAGCTTGCTGTTGTTTTTATAATCACCTGCTAATAAAACTGTGATTTTATCACTAGATGATTAGTAAACCTGCTGTCATGTATTCCTTAATATTCATCAACTCTGTATAACTCCACCCAAGCCACTGATTGGAAATTTTCTGTCTATGCACAGTGTACACAGAAAGCTGCCTCTCAGTGGTGTGGGTTGGGTTATACAGAGTTCAGCATTCAGAGAACTGAGAGATATGCATCAAATAAAACAGAGATTTTTTCAAAACTACAGCAAGCAGCCCAGTAAGTGATATGTTGCTAAAATCAGGGTCTGTGCCAGACATTTTGCTGACCTTAAATGGGGTAGTTAAAACCTGGTGACAGATTCCCTTTGAACCCCTTTCCCACCCGAGACGTATACATACATCCTCGTGACCTGGGTCTTATTGACCTGTGCCGTATGGGTATGACTTGGGGATGGTATGTGCACACACGCTGTGCGAGTGCAATTGTCGCCGGGTGTCAGCTGATTTTCACAGCTTACACCCGGCACCAAGTGTCAGGAGCGGTCCCGCACTGCTCCCAGCACTTTAACCCCCTAAATGTGGTGATCGAACTCGATCACAGCATTTTGGGAGCAGGCAGAGGGATGACGGTCCCTTTACCTTTGGATTGGAGACCGTATGGCGTCACACAGAGATCCCAGTCATTGAAATGGTGACTGAATGTTGGCATGATGACATCCCGATCACCAGAAACTTTATCTGTCTGAGCAGAGCTGACAGTTTGTATAACATAGGGATGGTTCTGCATCCCCATGCTAAACAAGTGATCAGCCTGCAAAAATGTTAATCCCATAGTGGGTCAAAGTAAAAAGATAACAAAAGTAGATTTTTTTTAAATAATTGTAAAAATATTTTTTAAAAAATCAAAAATAATAAAAAAATCAAAAGATATTGTATCTAGAAATAAATATTTGAATGAAAAAAAATAAAGCAATAAAAGTACAATATTTGGTATTGCTGCATCCGCAACGACCCAACCTAGAAAACTGTCCCACTAGTTAACACTTTTACTGAACACCATAAAAAAATAAATAAAAAGCAAGGCAAAAAACAATGCTTTATCATCATACTGCAAAACAAAAAATGGAATAACACACGAACAAAAAGGCGGATAAAAATAATCATGGTATCCCTAAAAATGTAATCTTGTCCTACAAAAAACAAGCTGCCATATACAGTTGTGGCCAAATGTATTGACACCCCTGCAATTCTGTCAGATAATACTCAGTTTCTTCCTGAAATTGATTGCAAACACAAATTCTTTGGTATTATTATCTTCATTTAATTTGTCTTAAAATAAAAAACACAAAAAGAATTGTCCTAAAGCCAAATTGGATATAATTCCACACCAAACATAAAAGAGAGGGTGGACAAAAGTATTGGCACTGTTCAAAAAATCATGTGATGCTTCTCTAATTTGTGTAATTAACAGCACCTGTAACTTACCTGTGGCACCTAAAGGCCCTTTTACATTTAGCGATGCACCAGCGATCCAACCAGCGATCCAACCCGGTCAGGATCGCTGGTGCATCGCTAAATGATCGCTAGTGAGCTTTCACACAGAAAGATCTCACAGCGATGCAGCAGCGACGCAGCGCGCGATACTCACCTTTCACACACAGCGATCCTGACATCCTCCCGCCTCCTCGCTCGTCGTCACAGCAGGAAGCCCCAGCAGGAAGCTGACGACGAGAAATGGAGCCGCCCAATCTCGCGCGATCAGCGATGGACAGTGGGGGAGCCGGTCGTTGGTAAGTATCACACATAGCGATATCACTAGCAATATCGCTATAACGTCACAAAACCGGTGACGTTTTAGCGATATTGCTAGCGATATCGCTTAGTGTAAAACCCCCTTAACAGGTGTTGGCAATAATTAAATCACACTTGCAGCCAGTTTGTCAGGAACACCGCACTGAACTTGCTCACTGAGCCAGTGCGCGTGTCCTGAGTAAAGCGAACAGTGCTCAAAGATACCTGTGGAGCGGGCAGCAGCCGAGTAGATGCGTACTTCAGAGCCGCAGGACCTGAAGCACGTGACTGCTAGGGGCGTGGCCTAAACTCCACAGAGCTAGGAGCTGCAAGATAACTCCTAGCAGGGTAACTGCGAGACAAAGTTACCAAGGGGCATAGACAGGGAGGATAGTCAAGATGTAGCCAGTGAGTCACACACAGAGATAGCTGCAAAGGTACAAGAGGGGCGAGCAGAGAGTAGTCAGGTCACAGGCAATGAGTCATACACAGAGATAATAACGCAGTACAAAATCAACAGGCAAACTCACAACGGGAAACAGAACTGGGTCAAAACCATATAAACAAGCTATAACAACAAACAGGCACACAGGGGTCAGCACACTAGGCCAAAGGCAAAAGTATAACTGGCAGGGATTGAAGCTTCCCAGGGGTTTAAGAAGCTCTCCCAGAACCAGAAAGAGGCCACAATCATTAACCCCAGGTGTGCAGGTCAAAACCTGCACCGAGCTCCAGACATTAACCCCAGGTGTGCAGCTCAAAAACCTGCACTGGGATCATGACACAGTTGACATTGATTAAAGTTGACTCAACTTCTGTCCTGTGTTCTTGTGTGTACCACATTGAGCATGGAGAAAAGAAAGAAGACCAAAGAACTGTCTGAGGACTTGAGAAACCAAATTGTGTGGGAGCATGAGCAATCTCAAGGCTACAAGTCCATCTCCAAAGACCTGAATGTTCCTGTGTCTACCGTGCGCAGTGTCATCAAGAAGTTTAAAGCCCATGGCACTGTGGCTAACCTCTCTAGATGTGGACGGAAAAGAAAAATTGACAAGAGATTTCAACGCAAGATTGTGCGGATGTTGGATAAAGAACCTTGACTAACATCCAAACAAGTTCAAGCTGCCCTGCAGTCCGAGGGTACAACAGTGTCAACTCATACTATCTGTCGGCGTCTGATTGAAAAGGGACTGTATGGTAGGAGACCCAGGAAGACCCCACTTCTTACCCTGAGACATAAAAAAGCCAGGCTGGAGTTTGTCAAAACTTACCTGAAAAAGCCTAAAACGTTTTGGAAGAATGTTCTCTGGTCAGATGAGACAAAGTAGAGCTTTTTGGGCAAAGGCATCAACATAGAGTTTACAGGAGAAAAAAAGAGGCATTCAACGAAAAGAACATGGTCCCTACAGTCAAACATGGCGGAGGTTCCCTGATGTTTTGGGGTTGCTTTGCTGCCTCTGGCACTGGACTGCTTGACTGTGTGCATGGCATTATGAAGTCAGAAGACTACCAACAAATTTTGCAGCATAATGTAGGGCCCAGTGTGAGAAAGCTGGGTCTCACTCAGAGGTCATGGGTCTTCCAGCAGGACAATGAACCAAAACACACTTCAAAAAGCACTAGAAAATGGTTTGAAAGAAAGCACTGGAGACTTCTGAAGTGGCCAGCAATGAGTCCAGACCTGAATCCCATAGAACACCTGTGGAGAGATCTAAAAATGGCAGTGTGGAGAAGGCACCCTTCAAATATCAGGGACCTGGAGCAGTTTGCCAAAGAAGAATGGTCTAAAATTCCAGCAGAGCATTGTAAGAAACTCATTGATGGTTACCGGAAGCGGTTGGTCGCAGTTATTTTGGCTAAAGGTTGTGCAACCAAGTATTAGGCTGAGGGTGCCAATACTTTTGTCTAGCCCATTTTAGGAGTTTTGTGTGAAATGATTAATGTTTTGCTTTTCGCTTCATTCTCTTTTGTGTTTTTTCATTTAAGACAAATTAAATGAAGATAATAATACCAAAGAATTTGTGTTTGCAATCATTTTCAGGAAGAAACTGAGTATTATCTGACAGAATTGCAGGGGTGTCAATACTTTTGGCCACAACTGTAGCTCCATCAGCAAAAAAAATAAAAAAGTTATAGCGCTCACAATAAAGGGATGCAAAAATAATTATTTTTTCTATAAAAGATTTTTTATTGCATAAAAGCACCATAAAAAAACCATAAAAAACTATATAAATGAGGTATCGCTGTAATCGCACTAATCCAAGGAATAAAACTGCCTTATCAATTTTACCACCCACGGAATGGCATAACCCCCCTCGCCCCAAAAAGAAAGAAATGATTGAATTGCTGTTTTTTGTTTTTCATTCTGCCTCCCAAAAATCAGAATAGAAAGCGATAAAAAAAGTCATGTGCCCTAAAATGGTACCAATAAAAACATCATCTCGTCCTGCGAAAAACAAGCCATAACATGACTGTGTCAGCCGAAATATGGAAAAATTATAGCTTTCAGAATGTGGTGATGCAAAAACTATTTTTTGTAATAAAAAGCATCTTTTAGTGTGTGACATCAGCCAAACATAAAAACCTGACATAAATCTGGCATCACTGTAATCACACCGACGCGAAGAATAAAGTTGTCTAATCACTTATACTGCACGAGGAACAGTGTAAAAAATAAATAAAACCAATTCTTCAACTACTGTTCATTTTTTTTTATTCTGCCTCCCAAACATTGCAGTAAGGCTTGGCGTACATTTATCCTGTGCTCTGTGTTGAGCGCTTGCACCAGGGTTTCTGTGTAAATCTCTGAAATACGTGATTCAGACGGAACCTATGGTGAAAATTCCTTATAATGAGGCGGATGGAGGCAATGTGGACGCCGTCTGAACTGCGATCCGGCGGTGTCTGTCTTTTTAGGATTGCATAAAAGTGCTGTTGGCCACAGTTTTGTGCACCGCTAAACAGAGGCCAGAGTTCAGAGTAACTGCTGCCTCATTATAGTGAATGGATCCCTCAGGAGTTTCATCTGAATCAAGTCACTCAGAGATTTAGATGGAAACCCCAAAGTAAGTGCTCAGCGTAGAGCACCAGATAAATGTGATCCCAAACATTATGTAAAATGTTCCCAATAAAAGCTTCAACTCAATCCACAAAAAAAGCAAGTCCTTACTCAGGTCAGTCATCTATTAACAGAAATATGGTGGGCTTCCACATAACTGGTAGTACAAAGGCTCTGGAAAAGTGAAATGGCTCCTCACCTGCCAAAAGAAATTTAGCAAATTCTGTGTTCCCAAATCCAAGTGCCCCCCTCCCTTCTGAGCCCCACAGTATGCCTAAACCACATATAGTGTCCACGTTTGGCATTTCTGAAGCAATGAGAGCACGCCTAACTTATGGGTGAATCTCCAGAAGCACGGGGAGGGCATAACACACTGGTGACTGAAATGTACTGGTCACTACAACATACTGGTTACTACGGCATACTGGTCACTACAGCAGCAGTCTGCAATTTTCACTTAGCAACATTCTGCTTGTTCGGTAAAATACCTATGGAGTCAAAATAAGCACTACACCACACCTGTAGATAAATTCCCAAAGGGGTATAATTTCCAAAATGGAGTCACTTGAGGGGGGATTCTGCTCTTCTGGCAATTAGGTTCTGTATATGGAATCCACAAACTGTTCTAGGAAAATCTGCGCTCCATGAGGCAAATAGCGCACCATTCCTCCCAAGACTCTCTGTATGGCTAAGTAGTACTGTACAGCCACATATGGAGTATTGCCACGTTCAATAGAAATTGTGGGACACATTTTGGTGACAATTTTACGCACTTTCTTATTTGAAAATCTGGGGCTAAAACTAAATTTTGATGATAAAAATGTAGTTATTTTTTCTTCACTGCTCAATTGTATAAGATTCTATCACACTCTTGTGTCAATATGATCACTGAACCCCTAGATGAATTAATTGAGAGGTGTAGTTTGTAAAATGCGGTCACTTGTCGGGGGTTCTGCTGTTCTGGCACCTCATGGGCTCTCCCAGTTGGTCTTGGTACCTGCAATCTATAACAGTAAAATCTGGCGCTCCTTGCCTTCTGAGCTTTGCACTGTGTCTGAAAAATATTTACCAATTGCATGTAGGGTATTGGTGCACTCAGGAAAAAATGGACCTCAGTTTGTTGTAAAAAATGTCATATTAGCCCTTAGAAAAACTAAAAACTTGGGGCTAAAACAACATTTTTGTGAGGAAAATGTGATTTTATTATTTTCGCAGCTCAACGTTATAAACTTCTGTGAAACACCTGGGAGTTTAGGGTGCTTACCATGCATCGAAATACATTCCCTGAGGGTTTTATTTTCCAAAATGGGGTCACTTGTGGGGGGTTTCCACTGTTTAGACACATCCAGGGCTCTCCAAATGAGAAATGACGTCTGCTAACGATTCCAGGAAATTTTACATTCAAAAAGTCAAATGACGCTCCTTCCGTTCCGAGTCCTGCCGTGCTCCCAAATAGTAGTTTTCTCCCTTATATGAGGTATTGGCGTACTCAGGAGAAATTGCACAACAAATTGTATGTTGCAGTTTCTCCTGTTACCCTTATGGAAATGCAATATTTTGTGCTGAAAACATATTTGTTGGGAAATTAAGACTTTTTTTTTACTTTTATGCCTTAACATTATAAACTTCTGTGAAGCACCTGAGGGTTCAATATTCTCACCACACATCTAGATCAGTTACCTGAGGGGACTAGTTTCCAAAATGGTGTCACTTGTGGGGGATTTTCACTGTTTAGGCACATAAGAGGCTCTCCAAACACTACATAGCATCCACCAATTGTTCCAGCAAATTTTGCATTCAAAAAGTCACAGTGGTTTTCTCCCTCATATGGGGTATCGGCAAGCTGAGGAGAAATTACACAACAATTTTTCGGGTCCACTTTCCCCTGTTACCCTTGTCAAAATAAAAAAAATTGTATCTGAAGTCAATTTTTTGTGATAAAAAGTTAAATATTAATTTTTCATTTTTTTTCCAAACTTCTTGAATGTGATTTTGAACACCTTGAGGGGTGTAGTTTTTAGAATGGTGTCACTTTTGGGTATATTCTTTCATCTAGACCCCTAAAAGTGACTTCAAATGTGAGGTGGTCCTTAAAAAAATGGTTTTGTAAATTTTTATTGGAAAAATGAAGAATTGCTGGTCAAATTTTAACCCCTATAACTTCCTAACAAAAAAAAAAATTTTGTTTAGAAAATTGTGCTGATGTAAAATAGACATGTGGGAAATGTTACTTCTTAAGTTTTTTGTGTGCCATATCTCTGTGATTTAAGGGCATGAAAATTAAAAGTTTGAAAATTGCAAAATTTTCCAAATTTTCGCCAAATTTCCATTTTTTCACAAATAAACGCAAGTCATACCGAAGAAATTTTACCACTATCATGAAGTACAATATGTGCCGAAAAAAAAAGCAATCTCAGAATCATTGGGATCTGTTGAAGCGTTCCACAGTTATAACCTAATAAAGTGACCGTGGCCAGAATTGCAAAAATTTGCCTGGTCATTAACGTACAAACCTCCCTCGGGGGTAAAGGAGTTAATAATTATTCTCACAATATTTCATATGCACGATTTGTATTGTTAGCCATGTTGTTACAAAATCCGTATGTAACTTCAAAATATTGAGAAATAATGGCAGACAAACTATTTTTCTTTAAATTGTTTTTCTTTATTTTTCAAACTGCTAAATTCTGAATATTAGATTTATAATGAATGAGGTTTGTATTTCCCTTTATTAACAAACAACTTCATAGAATGAACTTTTCTGTGATAAACATTGAACAATATTATGATTTATGTCTGTTGTAGATTGTTACTAGGCTTGGTGTATTGTATTAAAAGGGAACCAGTTTCCAAAACACTATTTACTTACAGATATGGTTTTAATCTGCCGGTAAATAGAGTTAAAATGTTGCCTGTCTGCCATACTGAAAGAACAGATACCTGGAAGAAATGAACTTTTAGTCATCTGTGTGCATGGGGTGATTGCAGTCATCACTCACTACGCTGTTAGAGGCGGCTGTGATCACATCTATGCAGGTCAATGACTGTAATCGTTACATGCATAACTTAATGAGTGAAAGAGAGCATCTCCCGGGAGAGCTATTTTTCTGCCGGTAGCCGTGCTTTCAGTAAAGTAGCCAGGTAGTATTTTAATGCTATTTACTTGAAAATTAAACTCATATCTGCTGATAAATAGCAATCTTGCACCTGACACTCCCTTTAATGCAGAACTGTAGCTAGTCTTTCCTTCACCACAGGCAAAATCGCTTGTTGGTGCCCCCCGCAGACTCCCAATCAATACCCGAGATAATTCCTGGGTTACCCACTCCTTACTATGTCACTGCTTAGTGGAGCACTGAGATATATCTTGCTTTATTTTTTTATTAGTTATATTTCTTTGTTGATGCTTTGTCTGTCACTGCCTATACACCATATTCTTGAATGAGAGATCATTTAAGACCAAGTATGATATTAACATAAGAATTGTAGGGATTCGACTCGCTCAGGTGCAGCGGGAGACAATCAAGAGACAGGTTCTTCCAAAGTTCATGAGGTTTATTTACGTCATAAGCCCACAAAGCAGCGTATCACCAAAAATAGCCTTTAGCTTAGGCAAAAAGAACACAAACGTCCGTGGCTTCAAACTCGGATGGGGAGTCTCAGCACACATGGGAGGCTTAGTCCTCCCCACCTACAACTGCCTGGTTCAGGAGCAGGCTACATTATAAGCATGTAGCCACACCAACGAACCCAGCAGCTGACTGGTCACGTGACTGTGACCTCACTACAGGTCCTTGCAAAACATTAGTAATATAGCAATATCTATTATGCCTTACATTAAGGAGGCAAGACCTCTCTGAGACACATATCTCCCATCGATTATACAACCCTTAGCCACGCCACACAGTATAACAGAAAAAAGTGAAAAAGCAGAAAAAACGCCACCAAACTGTCAACTGCAGTCTGAATCAGTCCTTAGCATAAAGCATACCACCTGATAGTGAGCTAGGTGATGCATGAAAAATGTGTTGAAGACCAAGTGCGTGCACCTTAACGACCGTCGATACGCCTTTTAACGGCGTCAATTAAGGGTACTTATGCCTCAGCGCCACTTTTTAACACCGCTGAGAAATAAGTGTATGGCGCCCCCACAGTCAGAATTTCTCTGGGGTCTTGGCTACAGGGGGTAGCTGAGACCCCAGTGAACATAATTTGGGTCGGTTTTTACCGACCCCGGTGTTGCGATCGCTATTATTAACGGCATGAAGCAGGGTCCAGCCATTCAGAAGGTATGCCTACAGAAAGGGGTGTATAACTCGAGTATGCAAGCCCACAGCGGGGAGAGACCGTTGGCACAGAGTGAAATGGAAGGAAAATATCCGCCCAGTAAAGTGTGGCCCAAGGAAATGGACAGAGACGACAGAGAAATGGGATAGTGAGACAGAGAGTGCTCCACCCATCGAAAAGGCGGGGCTATGACAAGCATCAAGAGTCAAAAGAGACGGCTTTATATGTGATTTGTAAGTCAAAAAGAGAGCAGCGGTGTGGAATAATGATAGAGTGGCAGATTTTGATGCCATACAGTGAGTTGTCCAAGGAGAAAGGTTCTTGGTGAGGGTTGCGCCAGCTAATGGAGATGGCGTACAAGGGGGTGAGGCTGGGCAGCCTGCTGGAGAAGAACAAGGTCGAGCAGAAGCCGACACCAAGGATGATGGCCTGGTTTGTGGCCCGTGGTAGGGCCAAACATCTGGAGATCCTATGGGTCCAGGTGCTGCGGGGTCCCCCTCCAACTCGAGAGGTTCATCCACCTAGCCCAGAGGTGAACCCTAACTCAAGGAGTGCACCTCTTACCACCCAGGCAAAGTGGATTGTGCGGGTGGCCCAGGTCAAGAAGGTAAGGCAGCAGTGGGTCCAGGCCCAGTTGAGCAGCCCTGATGAAGAGGAACTTGCCCCAACTGATGACACATGTGTTTTGCCAAGTATTCAAAGGGGTCAGATACGGCTTTAAAGAAAGGGATTAATTTTATTATAATAATTAAATGATTGATTACAGAAAATAGGAAATACTATGATATTGCGCACACTTTTGCATATTATACAGTAAGTCACAAAGGTAAAGTACTTACATTGCACACTACACAGGAAAAACTTCACCAGGAGTAGCTCATCATCTGTCCGGGAACATCAGCTGTGAGAAGCAGAACAGCGATGACAGAGAAATTCCTGGGATCCACACTGTGGTGTCACGGAGTCCCCTTTTTAGCCCACAGGTTAACAGGGCTTCTGCCTTAGCTTCCCCAACTTATATCTTGTTTAGAAACAAATGCTTGCGTAACCAAGTATTACACAAGCCCTAACAAGTTCTATTTGTCCGATATAGTATACCTCTGTTGGAGTGCCAACTCTTCTGTCGTCAATCAACATCTGACAAATACATCACCAGATAAAATATGCCAAAAGCTTTCCTGTTCCAAATGTTTTACCATACTATAAACATGACATTTCTCACTAAACTTGTATAACGAAACTATGTAGTAATTGGATGATACTATAAACATATGCTTTCCTATTTGAGATTAATAAAGGAACTATGCGGTCCAGGTGTTGGGAAAATTACAGACTAATATAAGCTGAACTGTTACTGTCTAATATCTTAAAGGTTCCTTAAAGACAGGCTACCAATATGGATTCCTGATGGCCATTAACATCTTTGCACTACACCCATGTCACCATAATGTACTATAACTACATGCAGGGTTTCGGTTTTGTCTTGGAAGAGAGGAGCAAGCACAAAGTCAATGTCAACGCTGACTCCCCCCGCCAGGTACCTAGCCTGCAAAAGGGCTGGTTTGCAATCACAGTTTCTAAGGTCAAAACAGAGGAAAGAGGATAGCTAGTGGCCATCTAGCCTCACCAAGAGGTGATGGCACTTAGGGTCATCATGCCCTCGAGGGCTAGAGTGAGGAATCACAGTAGGGAGACTGCATCGGGTCCTCAACCAAGGACAAGAGCATGGGACTGCCAGAGGCAGCAGCCATTCTGACTGGTATACATAGCCCAGGGAGGTCACTCTGCGGTCTATGTAAGGGGAGTGGAAGACAAAGAGACCTGGGTCTGAGCAATGCCTGCTGGGAACCGATTCTGAATGATATTCAAAGTCAAGAAAGAAAAAGGAGTCAGAAGTGTAATGGGCCATGTAGCACTGGTTGCCCAAAATCTGGAGGCAACAAAATCTCCAATTCGTTGAAGACTAGCAAGATTCGGGACTCACCCATGATAGTGTCCGTGAACGGCTGAAGTTGTTTCCCCCTTCCTAAACTTGTTGCGCCTTTTGCACATCCCCCTGATGGATTGCAGAGGCACTGCAGTCGCTGAACAGTCCTACACCCTCAGCACAAGACTGAACAATATCCAGTAAGGAGAAATGACTCTAATGGACTGTGTCCCCGTCCTACAGACTGACGGGACAATGGACTTTGCCCCACATGGACTGTGTCCTTGTCAGAGGACTATTGTTAGGGGAGGGGGAAGGATGGCCTGATGTCCCAACTGGGTTGAAGACAAAGGGACTGTGCCCATGGACTGTAAGGGCTTCTGTTTTGTTGGCCCGAGGGCCCCTTGTTATAGAGATCTTGAATTCTATGTTTCTGGGGTTGGTGGTGCAGCGAAGGATGTAGTGCTGGATGGAAGATATATTTCTCCCAGCAGGATAAAATTTGGCCGGGATTTTCCCTAAGGTTGAGGACCTGCAGTGATGTCACAATCATTTGATCAGCCCATGTGACATGTACCTCACCTGTGGGTCTGGTTATAGGCCTGAAGGGATGTTCCAGTATAAAGTATTACCCTTTGGTTTGCATGGCGCACCAGCGACGTTAATGGGTATTGTTCTCCGAACCTATCGCCGTTATGCCTCAGCCTATCTTGATTATATTGTTGTGTACAGTGCAGACTGGGAAAGTCACATAACAAAAGTACAGGCAGTGATAGATTATCTACAAAAGTAGGGCTAACCGCCAACCCAAAGAAGTGTTCCATAGGGTTCGAGGAAGCTTGGTACTTGGGTTATGTCATTGGGAGAGGAGTCCTCAAACCCCAAGTAAACAAAGTGGAGGCAATTCAGAACTGACCCTGTCCCCTCACAACAAAGCAGGTAAAAGCCCTTTTAGGTTTAGTGGGATATTACAGGTGATTTATTCCCAACTTTGCAACCCTGTCCTTTAACAGACTGCTTGAAAGAGAGGAAGTCTGTGATGGTCCACTGGAATGATCAGATAGAGGAGGCCTTTGTAAAGTTAAAATCGGTACTGTGTAGAACAACAGTTCTAGTTACACCCGATTTCAAAAGAGAGTTCATGGTGCAGAATGATGCCTCTGAGATATGTCTTGGTGCCGTGCTGTCTCAAGAGGTTAACGGGGAAGAGCATCCTGTTAGTTTCTTGAGCCGGAAGCTTGCACCTGCCGAAACCAGGTACAGTATTGTGGAGAGAGAGTGCCTGGCCATTAAGTGGGCATTTGAGTCTGTTCGCTATTATTTGCTGGGGAGAACATTTCGTTTGGTGACAGATCATTCCCCTCTTACGTGGATGAGTCAAGCTAAGGAGAGGGATGTGTGAGTCACCAGGTAGTTTCTGTCCCTGCAAAATGTCACATTTTCAGTAGAACATTGGGCAGGCAGACTACAGGGGAACGCAGATGTCCTGTCCAGAGTTCACTGTATGTCATGTGTCCACCCCCATAGGGTTGAACAAAGAGGGGAGGTATATGGTGAACCAAAGGGTGTAGTGCTGGATGGAAGATATATTTCTCCCAGCAGGATAAAATTTGGCCGGGATTTTCCCTAAGGTTGAGGACCTGCAGTGATGTCACGATCACGTGATCAGCCCATGTGATGTGTAGCTCACCTGTGGGTGTGGTTGTGGGCTAAGTAATGGAGATTGCTGTTTGGCACAGGGTGTATATGAAAGGTGTGAGGAGCTAGGCTGGAGATAGCCTGAACTTGTTCTGTCGGACCACACGTGCTGCAAAGGTTTTGCGACAAGATGCATACCAACTCTGGGAATGGCACCTGGCGGACAACGCTGACCAGGCAGCCGCTTGGTTAAGCCCGTCCCTTGCAAGGGTGAGTCTGAGACCAGTGGTTCTCCAAGATGGAGTATATTTGTCTTTTTTTCCTTACTTTCTGCTACCTACTATTTAAAGTGTCATTAAACCACTGAAGTTTGGACTGTAAGCCTGTGTCTTGCCTCATGACTGTGGCCCTGCCACTGCCAACCAGATCAAATCCCTACAGGTCCTTATGCAGTAGGATTGGGTCCATGTTGACCAAAAAGAGTGAAGGACACCACTTGCCCTCCAGAAGAGAGGTTACCATTCTTAGAGTTATGTACAATGACAAGCAGAAGGGTAACAATTAGTGATGAGCGAACATGCTCGCCACTACTCAGTACTCGCCTGAGTATCACTATACTCGTGGTACTCAGCGAGCACCGTGCATTTCCGGGATTATTTGGTGGGAGCTCTGGTCTCCTCCCTGCAATTTTGAGTGCGAATCAACATGCAGGGATTGTTTGCCATGCACTGTAATGCCACAGCCATCTTTGTTGTGGTATTAGAGCGATTGGCTGGCCGCACAGCATCATCAGGTCTATAAGAGACCTGACACCGCCCTGCTCATCACAGTCAGTTCCGGAATCAGACAGTGTAAGGAGAGCTGCTGCTGAGATAGGGACAGATTTGTGCTTTTATTAGTTAGTGTGGTTATACCATCATAGAATTCACAAATCCAGCTAAACCAACAGTCCTTCTAAGGACTAATTACTGGGTATATAGATTGCAGTGCTAGGTAGCCAGGGAGTGTTGTATGTGCATATATACACATCAATGCAAGGCATGCAGGCACTGTATGTGGGTATATAGATATCATTGCACACATCAAAAGGGTCCATTATTGTCTGCTGCTGCTGCCTACTACATATATACCTAGCTCCAGTAATCAGTGGCTAGGAATAATTTTTTTTTGCACCTCAATCCTGATTGTTTTATTCCAAAGCAATCCAGAGCCCTTTTTTTTCTCCATTTGCTTGTTGACACTGCAGGCTGTACAGCTAGATCCTTGTAATACTACAGTGTGAAAATCCAGCAATTTTAAATGCCTTTGCCCGTCCCAGGCATCACAACTGAGTGTGCAGAAAATTCTGGCATTTTTTGTGGTGGGGGAAGCCAGCACTGCTTAAGGTTAGAACGCATAAATTGAAGTGCATATGCACATAATATCCAGCTGTATTCAAAAATGAGATATTTGGCAAAAAAATTGATCAATTCAATTGAGCCACCCTGCCGCGCCAAGGCAATCTCATGTGGGGGGTCCTACTCTACATTTATAATAAATACTGTGCCATTACGGCCTCCTAAGAGCATGACGACATTAAGTGCAATCTGTACCTGAACATTGCTGGATCGCTCCCATGAAGCCAGATGAAGCAAGTGCAGATGAAGGCCAACCAGGTCTGAACACAGACATATCAGGATTGACCTCCACACATTGCCCAACCAGCAAACATAGATGAAGGGCGATGTTGGCCCAGACACAGGTGCACAATTAAATAAAGCTTGGGGCAGGGCGGGGCTGCCGTGTGTGTGCACAGCAGCCTTGATCCATCATAATGAACACAGAAAAATTTATAGCGGACATAGCCCAGCGTGCACGGCAGTAGTGGTGGTGAGCCACAAACCAACAACAAGAAAATAGGGGGGGAAGCCAGCACTGCTTAAGGTTAGAACGCATAAATTGAAGTGCATATGCACATAATATCCAGCTGTATTCAAAAATGAGATATTTGGCAAAAAAATTGATCAATTCAATTGAGCCACCCCGCCGCGCCAAGGCAATCTCATGTGGGGGGTCCTACTCTACATTTATAATAAATACTGTGCCATTACGGCCTCCTAAGAGCATGACCACATTAAGTGCAATCTGTACCTGAACATTGCTGGATCGCTCCCATGAAGCCAGATGAAGCAAGTGCAGATGAAGGCCAACCAGGTCTGAACACAGACATATCAGGATTGACCTCCACACATTGCCCAACCAGCAAACATAGATGAAGGGCGATGTTGGCCCAGACACAGGTGCACAATTAAATAAAGCTTGGGGCAGGGCGGGGCTGCCGTGTGTGTGCACAGCAGCCTAATCCATCATAATGAACACAGAAAAATTATTGGCTATGTCCGCTATAAATTTTTCTGTGTTCATTATGATGGATCTAGGCTGCTGTGCACACACACGGCAGCCCCGCCCTGCCCCAAGCTTTATTTAATTGTGCACCTGTGTCTGGGCCAACATCGCCCTTCATCTATGTTTGCTGGTTGGGCAATGTGTGGAGGTCAATCCTGATATGTCTGTGTTCAGACCTGGTTGGCCTTCATCTGCACTTGCTTCATCTGGCTTCATGGGAGCGATCCAGCAATGTTCAGGTACAGATTGCACTTGATGTGGTCATGCTCTTAGGAGGCCGAAATGGCACAGTATTTATTATAAATGTAGAGTAGGACCCCCCACATGAGATTGCCTTGGCGCGGCGGGGTGGCTCAATTGAATCGATCAATTTTTTTGCCAAATATCTCATTTTTGAATACAGCTGGATATTATGTGCATATGCACTTCAATTTATGCGTTCTAACCTTAAGCAGTGCTGGCTTCCCCCCCCTATTTTCTTGTTGTTGGTTTGTGGCTCACCACCACTGCTGCCGCGCACGCTTGGCTATGTCCGCTATAAATTTTTCTGTGTTCATTATGATGGATCTAGGCTGCTGTGCACACACACGGCAGCCCTGCCCTGCCCCAAGCTTTATTTAATTGTGCACCTTTGTCTGGGCCAATATCGCCCTTCATCTATGTTTGCTGGTTGGGCAATGTGTGGAGGTCAATCCTGATATGTCTGTGTTCAGACCTGGTTGGCCTTCATCTGCACTTGCTTCATCTGGCTTCATGGGAGCGATCCAGCAATGTTCAGGTACAGATTGCACTTGATGCGGTCATGCTCTTAGGAGACCGAAATGGCACAGTATTTATTATAAATGTAGAGTAGGACCCCCCACATGAGATTGCCTTGGCGCGGCGGGGTGGCTCAATTGAATTGATCAATTTTTTTGCCAAATATCTCATTTTTGAATACAGCTGGATATTATGTGCATATGCACTTCAATTTATGCGTTCTAACCTTAAGCAGTGCTGGCTTCCCCCCCTATTTTCTCATTTTTTGTGGTACTTAGTATTTTTTGGAATGTGCTATACAATTTTTTTACTCCATTTTTCTGCCAAAAATTTTTTAGCTGTCAAAAAAATATTAAAACAATGAAAACATATACACAGAGGCGCAAAGCGGTAAATCCCGATACCTACAGCTGCAAATATGGACAAAACCACCTCCTTTGTCCTATAACAAGGATCAATTAATATGTAATAACTATTTGCGCTAGCAGGGTAAACCAGGGAAAAAAGATGCACATAAGAGTATGTTTATATACTAAATACACCCTCCCCTTCTTATAAGAAGAAAAGTGCCATCCAGCAGTAGTTGGAGAAAGTAGCAATAAAATTAGTCTCAAAACATACAGAGCGGTACCTGCATTCCAATAGTGTCCTAATGCAGAGGCAACAGTTCAGACGTGACGTCACGCAAGGTCCTCCGTGCTCCGTTACGTTGCTGGCTTTGTACCTACACACGTCGCTTTTTGTGCCGTTTACCAGCGGCTGCCACGCGGTTAGGTGGACGTCTGTCACCGGCCGTGACAGCGTCCAGTACTCACGGTTTTAACCTGTGCCTCCAGGACTTGAAAGTCGGCACTTTCATCGTTTTTCTTTCGTCTGAACTGTGGCCTATACACGGTGAACTGTGCTCCGAGGATTTGGAATCCGGCTTCCTTACAACTGTTGCCGTCTGAACTGTTGCCTCTGCATTAGGACACTATTGGAATGCAGGTACCGCTCTGTATGTTTTGAGACTAATTTTATTGCTACTTTCTCCAACTACTGCTGGATGGCACTTTTCTTCTTATAAGAAGGGGAGGGTGTATTTAGTATATAAACATACTCTTATGTGCATCTTTTTCCCCTGGTTTACCCTGCTAGCGCAAATAGTTATTACATATAAAAAAATATTTATCTGCCAAAAAAATATTAAGCTGGCGAAAAAATATTTATCTGCCAAATTTTTTTTAGCTACAGTTCATATATTTAACACTGTGTTTTGTCCTCCACACGCAGGGCATATCATTGTGCTAAATATTTTACAATTTTAGTCCTCCAAAGATTTTTTTTTCAGTGTCATAGCCTACTTATTGACACAATTTTTGTGCCCCCCCCCAAAAAAAAACAGGCCACATATTGAAGAGTCTGGTATCTCAGTCACACGCCACATCTGTCTGTGGCCTACATATTGTGCCATTTCAGGGCTACATTCCACTGTATTTGCTGTCTGTGAACCTATTTCTATACACTATTTTGTGGTACAAATTGTAAAAATACAGGCCACATAGTGAAGAGTCTGGTATCTCAGTCAAATGCCAGATCGATCTGTAGGCAACAAATTGTAGCATTTCAGGCCTCCATTCTCCTTTTTCGCTTTTGTGGTGCCCCTGAGGTTCAGTCTGGCAGAAGGTCAGGTGGGTAAGAAGTAACTCAGATAGGAGGGAGGATCACTGGAAGAAGGGATGGAGGAAGGAGTGCTGCAGCTGCCTCAGTGACCTGAGCCAGCTGGCACGCAAAAGGAACAGAAGGAGAAAGACGTAGAACTGCAACCTAAGCTTCCATAAGAGAGAGAAGGAACAGTGCGGAATGAAGGAGTAGGAGAACAGAGAGGAGTTGTGGGTTGGAAGAGGAACCCTGCCTATAGGTTCTCAGCACAAGGCCAGGGCCTAGTCCTTGAGGTTGTATGGACACTTATGGTTCTGCTGCAGACACCGGTGGAGTAGTTGGCTGTAAATGCACTACTCCCATCTAAGACTTGGGGCACAACAGCAACTGAATAGAGAGCCTGGACTCCGGAGAAGGGAGTCCCCGAGAGAGGCTACAGCTGTCTGTCATACAAGTAGAGTTGTTAGGAACATCTGACAGGAGGAACTTCAGAGTACCACGGTACTGGAGCTCTTCACACTAAAAGACGCAATAGAGGAGTCGTTCAGTAGAGGTACATGTTGGCAGAGTGTTGGAGAGGAGAATCCTGACTTGCCCGTGAGGTTGATTGAGTCTCTGCCCTGGAGGACACGGCATGGAGGCAGGCACCAGTGTGTACCAAGGACTGTGAGTAAAGCTTTGGAACTGCAAGCCCTGGTGTCTTCCATTCATTTGTGCGCTAACACCGTCAGCACCGCTACTTCTGGGTACCAACATTCCTCACACCATCTGCGCCTATTCTCATCTATTGCAACTACACTGCCCTGGGGTTACAGCTTCACCTGTGGGGAGCTACACCATCTATGCTGCAACACACCATAAGCCCCAGAGGATCTGCACACAGCGTTGGCTTAACATCTTGCTTGCCAAACACCACTGGTGGCGTCACGAACTATTCCATTCCATTAACTACAAACCACCATTGATTTGGGCGCACAGGGCCACGGACCGGGCCACAGCAGCCGTGACATATCCCACTGACACCGGTCCGGTACCGAGTACCCCACAAGCCTGGGAGGGCGACCCGCTTTGTCTTACCCTAGTTATTGATACCATTTTGATAACCAAAAATAAAATTTTACCTACAGTACAGATATTTTAAAGTGTGTTTTTCCTGCACATGGATGACATACAAGTTCGCTACCAATTCAGCCATTTGTAGTGAAAATGGAAAATATACAAGTCCATTTAAAATGGGCAAGGTGCGTGGCAAGGGATGGGGTAGTGGACGTGATGGTGATGGTGCATGCAGAGGCCGAGGGCAAGCTGAAATTGTGCTACAACAAACACCTTCAAGCATGACCTTAATGTCCGAATTCATAGGGGACCGCAGAACAGCACTATTGAAGCCAGAGCAGTGTCAAAAGTTTGTTGGTTGGATTGCGGATAATGTTTCCACTCACTTTTCCACCACCAACAGCACCCTGTCTTACACACGGTCAAGTCTGAGTATCCGTGAGTCTGGACCACATAGTCCTCACCCTGATCCTCCTTCCTCCCGCCATGCTGAGTGCCTGGAGACAACTGATCCTACACTTGGACACTCTGAAGAGCTGTTCAGTTTTCCATTTATAGATTCCGGCCTCTCGCCCGGTGGAGTTGAAGTGCGGCAAGATGAGATCGCATGTAGCGATGCCCAAATATTTGAGCAGCCACAGTCACACAAAGGCAGCAGTGGGAACATGTCACAAGAGGTGGACAATGATAAGACACAATTGCCAGCAAGTCAGGAGGAGGATAAGGGTGCTGAAGTGGAATCCGAGGTGGTGGATAATATAGTAACTGGCCCAACCTGGCAGGAGGACATGAAGAGCGAGGACAGCAGCACATAGGGGGAGGGAGGCATAGCACCCCAACAGGCAGGAAGAAGCAGTGTGTTGGCCGCAGACAGAAGGCGGGCAACCGTTCCTCGTAACACCAGCACGACGGAAGTTGGCAGTACAACTGTTAGGTCTTTCTGAGTCTGCTTGTTTTTTAAAGACTCTGCCAATAACAACAAATAGGCCATTTGCACCATCTGCCATGCCCACATCTGCAGGGGTAGCAAAACTAAGAGCCTGACCACCACCAGCATGATTAGGCACATGGAAGCAAAGCACCCAACTTTGTGGACTGAACCTCAGGCTCCAGGAACAGTGTCTGTGGGTGAAAACACTGCTTCTTCCTCTGTTGTGCGTACAAGCCAATCCCCTCCACGGTGCATGCAAAGATGCCTCCTGTCTTGCACCTGTCATTGCCCACACTCAACTACCACCATCATCAAGCATGTCTACATCCTTATCACTGTGAAAAGAAAAGGGGGAGACAGGGCGCTTCCAATGCGTAGGTCTGTATGGAAAGTAGATGAGTGCACAGCAAGTGTTAGGCTCACCTGATAGGGTTGTGAGAGTCACAACACCTATAATCGCATAAAACAGCTGCAGCAGTCTGCACGAGGTCCAAGGACTTGGTACAAAGAGAAGGCTGGTAGTGCAATAAGAGACTGCGCTGCTGTGGTAGAGTTCAAGGTATCTTTATTGCCTTGACTTAATCAACGCGAGCTAATGACCCGCACTTACTGGGAATTCCTCGTTCACGGGGAAGAATTGCAATCCCCGATCCCCATCACGAACGGGGTTCAGCAGGTTACCCGCACCTGTCGGCGAAGGACTGATTGTGAGGAATATTAAAAAGCCATTTTTTGTAGTGTCCACTCTTAAAATGTACATAACTATTAGAATCCACCTCTTTAAAAAATGTTTTACTGCAAATCTTGGAATCCCTGATGAAAAATGTGATGTCTAAAAAATCCATGGACTGATTATTAACATGTGGGGTAAAAGTCAAGCCCCATGGATTATTCTGGATGGAACAAATAAGAGCACCCACATCTAAAACGTCATTGTCCCAGATTAAGAACAGGTCATCAATGTATCTTCTGTATAAAATGATGCCTTTATTAAAAGTCTCATTGGTGATAAAATTTTGTTCAAAGACCCCCATAAAAAGATTTGCATACGTAGGTGCTACTCGTGATCCCATAGCGGTCCCACGTGTCTGGTGATAAAATTCCCCCAGAAAAGTAAAAAAGTTATTATGCAAAATAAAATCCATCCCTTTGTAGATAAAAACTTTTTGTGCAACAGATAAACGAATGTCTGATAAAAGGAACCTGTTAAAACATTCAAGACCCAACTCATGTTCAATGTTTGTATATAAAGCAGATACATCAAATGAAATAAAATAATAAGAGTCTTTCCATAACACATCATGAACCAGATTAATCAATTCAGTGGAGTCCTTCAGGTGGCTGGGTAACAAGAGAACATGATGTTGCATTATTCGGTCAATAAAAAAGGACAAGTTACTTGTAAGGGACCCTATGCCAGAAATTATGGGTCTACCTGGGGGGTTGGTTGTAGATTTATGTATTTTAGGAAGATGATAAATGAAGGGAGTGGATGGATTTTTATTGACCAGAAATTTCTTGTCTTGATCATTGATGGTTCCTTCAGTAAAAGCTTCATTGATTAAAAGGTTATAAGCAATGGTGGCAGAAGGGATGGGATTGTGGGGGAGTTTTTCATAAAAATTGGTGTCAGATAAAATCCTGTAGGATTCCTGTACATAGTCTTTCCTGTCCTGTATTACAATACCACCGCCTTTATCAGCAGATTTGATGATAATATTGCAGTTTTTCTCAAGCTTAGTCAATGCTGCCTGCTCCCTATTAGTAAGATTTTTGTTGATAGAGGTATGCTCCTTATCTAGATCTTTCAACTGGTCTAGAAGTAGATCAGAGAGAGTTTCTAGATGGTGGCCTTTACTTTCCACAGGGTAAAAGGTGGATTTGCCTTTCACATCCAAGTGAAAGGAGGAATCAGTAGAATTGACCCCATTAGTGGGAGGAAGAGATTTTTTTATCTCAAAGTGTCTGAGGAGTGTGATTTTACTGATAAATCTTTGGGTGTCCAAAAACAAATCAAATCCATCACTCCTGGACGTGGGGCAAAAAGACAAACCTTTATTCAGTAGACTGATTTCTTCAGAGGAAAGAACATGGGAGGAAAGGTTGAAGATATTAGATTTAGATTGTGTTAATGATCGTTTTTGCCTTTTTTTCTCAATTCCCTTTCCTCTGCATCCTCTAAAGGATTTTTTCGTTTTTGTTGGACCTTTTGAAAAAAATGGGTTATGTTGTTCTTTTTAGGTATTTTCTGTGCAGGATTCAGTGCTGCAGGTAAAAAAGAGACAGCAACTGAAGATCCTGCAGTGGAGTTGTCTATTACAATTTTTTCAGGAATGGTAGAAGGTAAGGTCTCATCAGTGGGATGGATAGTGAGATCCAAGAGGTCTGGAGTGTCAGGAGAAACTTCAGGTTCCTGACAATCAAGGACTGTTAGAGCAGATGTGGTAGGGGTAGGAGAGGAACAGGGAGAATTAAAGAAGGGGAGTGGGAAGGAAGCAGATTTCCTTCTATCATTGATAAGGTTCACCACTTCAGTAGTGCTGGTTAGATCCATAGTTGGGAAAAAAAACATTATTAGAGGCAGTTTCTTGAAAGGAACTAATATTTGCACTCATTAATTCAGATAGAGTGGGTTTGGATTTGGGAGCAGGTTTGGCATTTTGATTTAGTAGTGCAGCGGGTTCTCTGGATCTGTTCCTATGCTGAGGAACATTCCTCCCTCTGTTACTATAAGTAAATACCCTCCCAGAACCTCTATCAGAGGGTCCCCTGTGTGAGGTGGGGTAGGAGTTTGGTTTTCTAAGCTGTCTTGGAGCTTGGGGGATGGTAGGGGAATCCCTATCATCCTCAGGATCTTCAGGTGGGGAGCAGGGATCCTCCCTGTCCCTATTGAGTTTTTTAGATTTCTTCAAAATAAGTTCATGTTCTAGTTTTAGAGCAGATGTAGAGATGCTAGAGTTGATCTTCCTGAATAAGGGATGACTGTCAAAATTCTGGAGTTGAGAATCTATTTCCAAAACATTCTGGGCAGCAGCCTCAGCTAAGAGAGCTCTTTTTTTGCATAAGCAGGCTAAAAGTCTCTGCATACAGTCTTTTTGTATGTACTGAAAATTCAGGATCTTTTGGGAAAGGGGTCTGCAAAGAAATCCTTAAACCCTGAGGGCATAATTGTTCCTCTAGGTATATATTGAGAAACCTAGCATGTAAGCAATGTACAATTTCGTCCTTGATATGGTTCTCAAGGGTATGGAACAGACCTTTCATTGTCTCCGTTTCTTCCTCTGTATAAGAACAGAAAATGGGATCCTCATGGCTGGATGATGCTGGAATTTGGCCGACGGTATGAAGAATCAATCTCTCCCGAGATAATAATCTGTGTTGGAAGTAATCCATGATGGACAAACGCCTGGAGCTGCACCTGTAAGTGGATCACCAACTGCTGTACCCCCGCCAAGGGGTCCGAGTGAGCTGTGAAAAGAAAAGGGGGAGACAGGGCGCTTCCAATGCGTAGGTCTGTATGGAAAGTAGATGAGTGCACAGCAAGTGTTAGGCTCACCTGATAGGGTTGTGAGAGTCACAACACCTATAATCGCATAAAACAGCTGCAGCAGTCTGCACGAGGTCCAAGGACTTGGTACAAAGAGAAGGCTGGTAGTGCAATAAGAGACTGCGCTGCAGTGGTAAAGTTCAAGGTATCTTTATTGCCTATATGGCAACAAAGATACCTTGAACTCTACCACAGCAGCGCAGTCTCTTATTGCACTACCAGCCTTCTCTTTTTACATCCTTATCACAGCACAGCCTTCAGTTGTCCATACACCAGTCATTGGAATGCAAGCGTAAGTATGCAGCCAACGCCCCACAGGCCACAGTACTAAATTCACACATTTCTCATCTGGGTCGCCCGCCAGGGTCGTGGGGTACTCGGAGCCGGGCCCTTTGATTTCAATGGGAGATGTCACGTAGCGGTGACCCGGTCCGTGGCCCTGGGCATCCATGTAAAAGGAATAGTGTGGCAGATGATTAAAGTTTATAAGTGGATGATTCGTGACGCCACCTGTGGTGTTCGGCAATGAAGATGTTAAGCCGACGCTGCAGACAGATCCTCTGGGACAGATCGTGTGGTGCAGCAATGATGTTGTGGCCCTCCACAGGTAGGGCCGTAGTCCCAGGGCAGTGTAGATGAAGAGCTAGTGAGGAGAGCGTAATGGTGCAGTGTTAAGCACAGAGATGTAGCAGTGCTGGTTGGCGCAGGAATAAGCGGAGGAAACCAGGGCATGTAGTTCCAAAGCTTTACTCACAGTCTGTTGTGCATATAGGTGCCCGCCTCGGTGCTGTGCCCTCAGCCAACCTCCAGGCAAGATGAAGTACTCCGTTCCAACACTCCACCAACATATGCCTTCTCTGAACGTCTCCTTTCTAGCACTTGTAATGAAGTACTTGTTGTTGTGTGTTAAACCCAAGTTCCTCCTTTAAGATGTTCCTTTGAACTCTACTTGTACGGCAGACAGCTGTAGCCTGCTTCGGGGACTCCTTACTACCATGTCCCGGCTCACTCACATTGCTGTTGTGCCCCCAAGTCTTGTGTGGGAATAAAGTGGTGACAACTTCTATTCCTCCTGTGTCTGCTGCAGGACCATCAGTATCCATACAACCTCAGGGACCGGACCCCGGCCATACGCTTAGAACTTGAGGAAGGGCCCTGCTCTGACCCTAGTCCTTAGTTCTCTTCTTCTCCTCACGTTCCGTACAAATCTTTCTTCCTTATGGAGAATCAGGCTTTCTATATCTCTTTCCAGTGCCAGCAGCTCCAGGTCACAGGAGACTGCTGCAGCACCTCCCTCCATCCATCCCACTCAAGGGATCTTCTCTCACCGACTGACCTAGTTCTAATATTCTCCCGCTCACTTGTGCAACTAAGCTCCACCCACCTCCCAGCACTCTTCTTGTTCCAAGCAGGGAGCCACCAAAGGTGCTTTGCTACACTACTATGTTGTGTGGGATGCAGGTCTTGGAGTGTGGTCAGGTGTCTCCACCTTACATGGATGGTGGGGCACCACACCTCAGGAGGAGGTGCAGCACCTCTGTGGCGACTGAACCCTCAGGGGTGCCACACGTCTGCTTGTGGTTGAAATGTTGCCTTTTAGGTTTGTGAAAATGGAAGCTTTCCACAACCTGATGGTGGCGGCCGTCCCAAGGTACTCGGTATGCAGCTGCCACTTTTTCTCCCGGTGTGCCGTCCCGGCATTACAAAAGCACGTGTGCCTCAACATTACCCGTGCCCTGAACAATGCTGTTACTGGGAAAGTCCACCTAACCATGGACATGTGAGCAAGTCCTTGTGGGACGCTGCATCTCGCTGACAGCACACTGGGTTAACATAGTGGAAGCCGGGACCCACACGGATCTTGGAATGGAAAACATCCTCCTGATGCCAAGGATTGCGGGCCCTTTGTCAGTCAGGGTTGCCCCCACAGTCTACAGCTCCTGCACCTCCTCCTCTTTAGCCTCCATCTCCAAAATGAGCACATCAATCACAAGCTGGAAGCATTGCAGCACTGCCTCAGCCCAGCGTCAACAGGCTGTACTGAAGCTAATATGCTTAGGTGACAAACCGTACAATGCTGAATAGTTGTGGACAGCTTGGAAAGAGCAGGCAGAAGTGTGGCTGACACCGCTGAGCCTACAGCCAGGACTGGTCATGTGTGACAATGGCCGAAATCTGGTCGCGGCTCTGAGGCGAGGCAAGCTCACACACATACTATGCTTGGCCCATGTGCTTAACATTGTTGTTCAACATTTTCTCAAAAGCTACCCAGAGCTGGCAGACCTGCTTGTGAAAGTACGCCGCCTGTGTGCCCATTTTCGAAAGTCAGCTTATACTTGTAGGACAATACGTTTTTTACATGCGTTTTTTCAGGCTACACATAGAAGCCTTAGGAGAAAAAAGCACCAAGCCCACATAGGTCAGAATAGTCTTTAGACACACAAGAGATGCAGGTTTTATGAAATCACATCCAATTTGCTTGGACAATTAAATGCAGCAGAAGTTCTGTGCAAAAAAAGGAGCAGAAAAAATACAGCATTTACGCTACGCATGAACACCATCCAGATATCCAAGCAAAGTGCATGCGATTTCATGAAAACGTTGCCTACTATACATCTAAGGCTGGAGTCACACTAGACGTAGAAAAAAATTGGTCCGTTTTTCATGGACGAGAATCGCACAATTGTTTCATGAACAGTGATCCATATGTCATCCGTGTGCAATACAAGGATTCGATTTCCTCGCATCAAAGTATCCGTTTGACATCCGTATAGCATCCATACGCCGAGATTTTCTCACCAGCTGGCAAAATGGACATAGAATAGGGCCATAGCCTTAAATATTTGTGAAAACATATAGTATATACAGTCTATATATAAATATATATATATATATATATATGTCAGTGAGACATATATATACAGTATATATATATACTAGATGGTGGCCCGATTCTAACGCATCAGGTATTCTAGAATATGTATGTAGTTTATTTATGAGGATTTAATAATAATGCAATAATGTACCCCCCAATCCTGATATGCATGGTACCCCTCACCCCCCTATCCTGGTATGCATGATCCCCTCACCCCCAGTTCTGATATGTATGGTCCCCCTCACCCTCCAATCCTGGAATGCATGGTCCTCTCACCCCCCAATCCTGGTATGCATGGTCCTCTCACCCCCCTTTCCTGGTATGCATGGTCCCCTCACCCCCCTTTTCTGGTATGCATGGTCCCCCTCACCCCCCTTTCCTGGTATGCATGGTCCCGTCACCCCCTTTGCTGGTATGTTTGTTCACCCTCACCTCCCTTTCCTGGTATGCATGGTCACCCTCACCCCCCCTTTCCTGGTATGCATGGTCTCGTCACTTCCCTTTCCTGGTATACATGGTCCTCTCACCTCCCAATCCTGGTATGCATGGTCCCCCTCACCCCCCTTTCCTGGTATGCATGGTCCTCTCACCCCCCTATCCTGGTATGCATGGTCCCCTCACCCCCCTTTCCTAGTATGCATGGTCCCATCACCCCCCTATCCTGGTATGCATGGTCCCCTCACCCCCCTTTCCTAGTATGCATGGTCCCATCACCCCCCTTTCCTGGTAAGCATGGTACCCCTCACCCCCCTATCCTGGGATGCATGGTCCCCTCACCCCTTTTTCCTGGTATGCATGGTCCCGTCACCCCCCTTTCCTGGTATGCATGGTCCCCTCACCTCCCCTTTACTGGTATGCATAGTCCCTCACCCCCCTTTGCTGGTATGCATGGTCCCCCATCACCCCCCTTTCCTGGTATGCATGGTCCCCCTCACCCCCCTTTCCTGGTATGCATGGTCCCCCATTACCCCCCTTTCCTGGTATGCATGGTTCCCCCTCACCCCCCTATCCTGGCATGCGTGGTTACCCTCACCCCCCTTTCCTGTTATACATAGAATCATAGAATCATCGAATCGTAGAGTTGGAAGGGACCTCCTGGGCCATCTGGTCCAACCCCCTGCTCAAAGCAGGATTCGCTAAATCATCCCAGTCAGATGTCTGTCCAGCCTCTGTTTGAAGACTTCCATTGAAGGAGAACTCACCACTTCTCGTGGCAGCCTGTTCCACTCATTGATCACTCTAACTGTCAAAAAGTTTTTTCTAATATCTAATCTGTGTCTCCTCCCATTCAGTTTCATCCCATTGCTTCTAGTCTTTCCTTGTGCAAATGAGAATAAAGTTGATCCTTCTACAATGTGGCAGCCCTTTAGATATTTGTAGACAGCTGTTAAGTCTCCTCTCATTCTTCTCTTTTTCAAACTAAACATTCCCAAATCCTGCAACCTTTCCTCATAAGACAGGGTTTGCAGACCGGTCACCATTCTGGTCGCTCTTTTCTGAACTTGCTCCAGTTTGTTGATGTCTTTTTTAAAATGTGGTGCCCAAAACTGGACACAAAATTCCAGATGAGGTCTGACCAAAGAGGAGTAGAGGGAAATAATGACTTCACGTGATCTAGACTGTATGCTTCTGTTAATACATCCTAGAATTGCATTTGCCTTTTTTGCTGCTGCATCACACTGTTGACTCATATTCAGTCTGTGATCTATTAGTATACCCAAGTCTTTTTCACATGTGCTGTCACTTAGCCCTATTCCTCCCATTCTATATATGCTTTTTACATTTTTATTGCCAGATGTAGTACTTTGCATTTCTCCCTGTTAAAAACCATTCTGTTAGTTGCTGCCCACTTCTCCAGTTTATTTAAATCTTTTTGAATCCTCTCTCTCTCTTCTCTAGTATTAGCTATCCCTCCTAGCTTTGTGTCATCAGCAAATTTAATCAGTTTACCCTCAATTCCTTCATCTAAATTGTTGATAAAGATGTTGAACAATACAGGGCCCAGGACAGAGCCCTGTGGTACCCCACTTGAGACATTCTTCCAACTGGATGTGCAGCCATTTACGACCACTCTTTGGGTCCGATCACTAAGCCAGTTATGAATCCACCTAACAGTTGCCTTGTCCATTCCATACTTAATCATTTTTTCAATAAGGATTGTATGAGAGACTTTGTCAAATGCTTTGCTGAAGTCAAGATATACTATATCTACAGCATTTCCTTGATCCACCCAATCAGTGATACCGTCATAGAAGGAAATTAAGTTAGTCTGACATGACTTATTAGTTACAAACCCATGCTGACTCTGTTTAATCACTTCATTCTTATCCAGGTATTGACATACATGTTGTTTAACCCCCTATCCTGTTATACATGGTCCCATCACCCCCCAATCCTGGTATGCATGGTCCCATCACCCCCCTATCCTGGTATGCATGGTCCCATCACCCCCCAATCCTGGTATGCATGGTCCTCTCACCCCCCCTATCCTGGTATGCATGATCCCCTTACCCCACTATCTTGGTATACATAGTAACATAGTAACATAGTTAGTAAGGCCGAAAAAACACATTAGTCCATCCAGTTCAGCCTATAAAATTCTGTCAGAATAAATCCCCAGATCTTTGTCCTTCTAAAGAACCTAACAATAACTGTAAGATACAATATCGTTATGCTCCAGGAATACATCCAGGCCTCTCTTGAACCCTTCAACTGAGTTCGCCATCACCGCCTCCTCAGGCAGGGAATTCCAGATTCTCACTGCCCTAACAGTAAAGAATCCTCTTCTATGTTGGTGGAAAAACCTTTTCTCCTCCAGACGCAGAGAATGCCCCCTTGTGACCGTCACCTTCCTTGGTATAAACAGATCCTCAGAGAGATATTTGTATTGTCCCCTTATATACTTATACATGGTTATTAGATCGCCCCTCAGTCGTCTTTTTTTTAGACTAAATAATCCTAATTTTTCTAATCTCTCTGGGTATTGTAGTTCCCCCATCCCCTTTATTAATTTTGTTGCCCTCCTTTGTACCCGCTCTAGTTCCATTATATCCTTCCTGAGCACCGGTGCCCAAAACTGTACACAGTACTCCATGTGCGGTCTAACCAGAGATTGGTACAGAGGCTGTATAATGCTCTCATCATGTGTATCCAGACCTCTTTTAATGCACCCCATGATCCTGTTTGCCTTGGCAGCCGCTGCCTGGCACTGGCTGCTCCAGGTAAGTTTATCATTAGCTGGGATCCCCAAGTCCTTCTCCATGTCAGATTTACCCAGTGGTTTACCATTCAGTGTGTAATGGTGATATTGATTCCTTCTTCCCATGTGTATAACCTTACATTTATCATTGTTAAACTGCATCTGCCACCTTTCGGCCCAAGTTCCCAACTTATCCAGATCCATCTGTACAGAATGCGATCTTCTCTTGTATTGACTGCTTTACATAGTTTTGTATCATCTGCAAATATCGATATTTTACTGTGCAAACCTTCTACCAGATCGTTAATAATGGTGAAGAGAATAGGTCCCAACACCGACCACTGCGGTACCCCACCGGTCACAGTGGCCCAGTTGGAGAATATACCATTTATAACCACCCTCTGCTTTCTATCACTAAGCCAGTTACTTACCCATTTACACACATTTTCCCCCAGACCCAGCATTCTCATTTTGTGTACCAACCTCTTCTGTGGCACGGTATCAAACGCTTTGGAAAAATGAAGATATACCACATCCAATGACTCACCTTGGTCCAGTCTATAGCTTACCTCTTCATAAAAACTGATTAGATTGGTTTGACATGGTCCCCTCACCCCCTATCCTGGTATGCATGGTTACCCTAGCCCCCCTTTCCTGGTATGCATGGTCCCCCTCACCCCTCATTCCTGGTATGAATGGTCCTGTCACCCTCCTTTCCTGGTATGCATGGTCCTCTCACCCCTAGGAAACTTGACAGATACAAAAAAAAACATTTACGTATACTCAACCATCTTTCCTGTGGTCCAGCACTGTCCCATTCTGCAGGAGGCTGGGGGAGGAGTGTGGCACTGGCGCCGAAGTATGCACATGCCCATACCGCGCTGTCCGGTGCCATTTTCTTGGAGACACACTGCAAAAGTGTGATTCTCATGTGCACTCCTGCCCCGGCATCTTCCGGTCCCAGTAAGGCTTAGCGCGAAGGACCGAAGATGACATCACTCTCGCGAGAGCGCAACGTCATCAGCGGTCTTTGGCACAAAGCATTACTGGGACCGCGATGCCGGGCGAGTGGTTAGAGAAGGGAAAGAGTCCGGGGGGCCGTCTGAAGGTGAGTATATCACTATTTTTTACTTTAGTTCTATTTTTTACAGATTTATGGTACCCAGGGTTCGGAGGAGTCTCCTCTCCTCCGGACCCTGGCTACCATCTGCACATTAGGCCGCGACCAATCAGCAACGCGGGATTTCCGTTACAGACAGAAAGACAGACATACAGAATTAGACAATTATATATATATATAGATATACTATGTATAAATATATATATATATATATATATATTTATATTTCATAGAGATATAGATGGCAGAATAGCCGATAATTCAATTGTCGGCTTCTATAAAATCATTTCCGAACCTGACAGGATCTGAGACATGGTTTACATATAGTAAACTGTTGCATATCTGTTATTTTTTTATATGTCCCTCACTAATAATGTTAGTAGTGCATGTGTGTTAAAATTTGGAGCTGTAGGTGTTAAATTAAAGGATTAATTCACGGAAAAAACTGGCATGGGCTCATGCACAATTTTCTCCACCAGAGAGGGCAAGCAGGTGACTGAGGGCAGAAATTATTAGCCTAGAGAGAGACCATTGTTTTTGACCCCCCCTGGCTAAAAAAATCTGCCCCCAGCCACCCCAGAAATGGCGCATCTGTAAGATTCCGGCACTTACCCGCTCTCTTTCCATTGCCCTGTAGCGGTGGCATATGGGGTAATAAGGGGTTAATGTCACCTTGCTATCACCTTGACATTAAGCCTGGTTAATAATGGAGAGGTGTCAATAAGACACATATCCATTATTAATCCTCTAGTCTGAAAGGGTTAAAAAAACACACACATTAAGAAAAAAGACTTTTAATGAAATAAACACACATTTTTTTCCATCTTTATTTCACTCCCAATCCATTCAAAGCCATCGTTCTCCTGTAAAAAAATCCAAAATAAAAAAGCAACATTATCCCATACCTGTCCGCCATACAGTCAAGTCCCACGCTGCAATTTATCTGAAGGGGTTAAATAGTTTACAACTGGGACCAGTGCTAATGCGACCGGCCCGCCTGTAAACAACAGAGGAATGACAGAGAAACTGCCTGTACAGCCTCCCCGGCTGACCGGCGATGAACTGATTAGCACGGGAATGTTTCTGAACTTTTTCCCACGCTGTCAGTTCACCACTGGTCAGGCGAAGAGTCAGCGCAGCCTAAGTGACGTCAATGGTAGTCACTGAGGCTGCGCAGACTCCCCCGCTTGACCCCCGGTGAACTGACAGCGTGGGAAAGTATTCAGAAACTTTCCCACGCTATTCAGTTTATCTCTGGTCAAGCAGGGAGGCTGCGTAGGCAGCTTCTCAGTCATTTCTTTGTGGTTTACAGCCGGGCCAGTCGTAATTTCAGAGCTTACAATGCACCTTTAAGTATAGCAAATTCTCCCATACTTATCAGTGCAGGCAGTGGCTCATAGCCTTAATTACTGCCTAATATTATGCAAATTCTAAGCTTGGTGACATAAGATCTGAATAAAAGAAAATAATTGTTTGTTGAATTGAATGCAAGTGTATGCGGAACAGAAAACTTCAGCCCCTGCCCCCCCCCCGAGGAGGAGGAGGTATGGAGCAATGAAGATAGCAGGAGAGATAACATTGCATATAAAGTGAGTGGAAGTCAGGGACACAGCCCTGACCTCTTGGGACTGCGGGACAGCTCCCTCATATTGGGAAATTCCCGCTGGATCTGGTATGTTTGGAAGTTATGGATCATATATATTATGAAATGAGCACAAAGTTGGGTACCTATCAATAAATTTACACTAAGAAGACATGTAAGACATAATTATGATTTTCGAACCTTTGCATTATTAACTTTTGTTAATTGACGTTCTGTACACTGAAATTAAACATATGCTGTAGTAACATAATTAGGGTTGCCAACTAGTGATGAGCGAGTATACTCGTTGCTTGGGCTTTCTCGAGCATGCTCGGGTGGTCTCCGAGTATTTTGGCGTGCTCTGAGATTTAGTTTTCCTCATCTTATCTGCATGATTTGCGACTTGTTGACAGGCTGTGAACATGTGTGGAATGCCAGTTTGCTAGGGAATCCCCACATGTATTCAGCCTGTCTACAAGTCGCAAATCATGCAGATTAGACGATGAAAACTAAATCTACGAGCACGCCAAAATACTCGGAGGACACCTGAGCATGCTCGGGAAAACCCGAGCAACGAGTACACTCGCTCATCACTATTGCCAACTTTTTTTTTTTTTTTTAAATATAGCTTGAAAAATTTTAGGGACTGTGGTTTAACACAGTGTACGGTTTCTTTAAGGTATTCCAGATCTCATCATTGCCTTGTCATGAAATGCACATTGAGTCACTGACAATACAAGTTCCAGCATAGTCTAGAAGTAAATAATTGCATGTAACCATGCTGCAGAACAATCAGACATTGTATTAAAACCCCAAAGAAAATGACTCACGGAATAAGTGACCATATCTCTTGAAACAACTGACAGATTTATTCCCAGTGACTTAGCATGTCAGACCCAAAATGACTCAAACATGCGTTCACTAAAAGTCAACAATAGAGATGAACACATCTGACAAAATTTAAATTGGCCAAATCACATGAATTTTACAGGGAATTTCAATTAATAGCGAACTGAATGCCACCTCACTGCCTATCCCATGATCACTGCATCTCGCTTTTCGGTCTTCTACGCTTCTTTTATACCCTTCGGCTGACATTCCCCGTATCTTCAATCCAGGAGGGATCTTCCAAGTCCACTATGCCTCAAAGGTCACAGTGCAACATGCAGTCACATGGGTGCCATGAGTTGTAATTCATGACACTACGACATGCCCTGCAACGTCTCTGCGTGGTGACCTCTGAGGATTAGCCAAGCCACAAGAAACCAGAGAAAATAGGCACAGTGGCCAAAAAGGGATAAGTAGAGGACCGGTTTGTGGGACAAATGAGCAATGAGGTAAGTATTATTTTTTTTAACCATTTGCATGGCCCTCTGGGATTCAACAGATGACCATTTTGCTGAATTCGCGTGGTCTGAATTGCAAAAAAACTATATTCTGAAAATTATTGATTTTTTTAAAAACTTAAGTAGAATATAATTTTGCTTGATAAATTTGCTCATCTCTAAAGTGTCACTGTCATGACTGTATGTTTTACTTTATCCTGCTCAAAGACCTTTGCTGGTACTGACCTTCTGATATGATTGCTAGTTGAGGTTTACTGGTTGGGTGGCAGTCTTAAGGGCTAATTCACATGACATCATAGTGGCTGCATTTTACCACCTGTATTATGTCCTCAAATCTCTGTCTGGCTGTAGGTCTTATGATCAGAGCAAATATGATCATGTACTGTATGTTTCAGTTACTTACCCAAACTGCTGTAGCAGTAAAAGCAAGAAAAAACATCAGCTATATGGTTGTATGAATTAGTCTTAAATGTGACACGTATCGTGAATCTTCACTAAATTGAAAACGTCTGTGAGTGTAAATATCAATTTAAAATAACAACAGGAACCATAATTAAAGAAAATCATTTTCATCTTTACCTGTGGTGATGCCAGGAGAAGGCTGCCGATCCAAGCAATCCATAGCATGATCCGGTTGCGTTGCCCGGCACTTGTAAAGCTTAGTGGGTACAGAATAGCCCAGTGGCGGTCGAGGCTGATCACTACAAGCACTAAAGCAGCAGAATACATAGCAAATAGCTTCCCAAAGTTAAGTATCTTGCAGGAAAGTTCATCTGCGTACCATTGCACCATCACATTCCACATTGCATCCAATGGCATAACCAAAAAGGTAACCAGCAGGTCAGCCACAGAGAGGCTGAGAATAAGGATTCGGAGATGAGACTTGCATCGTTTCCCACTAATGCTGCACAGTACAGCCACATTACTACATGATGCAATGAGGAAAAAGCAACAGGTAATGCCCACACGCACTTTTGCAGCTGCTGTAAATGTAGGTTCTCTCCAGGGGCTTGGAAACCCCAGTGCTGAGGCGTTGGCATCAGATAAGACCAGATGGCTTTGATTCACAATAGTTGGCAGCATAGCCATGGTCTAAAACAAACATATGCAAAAAGCTGGATTAGTAAGGAATAAAGAATATTAATATCATGGTGCATACTAGTAATAATCCTTTTTACGTTCTAGATTTTTATACAAAATAGCTAAATTCTTAAGGTCAATGTTGGACTTGTATTATATACCAATATGTCACGCTGCCCACACAAAGGCGTCTGGTTTCAGGATCTATACTCAATTACTGCATTGATAGATCCAGCTCTTCGGACCTTCAGAGGGTCTTAGGGTACCGTCACATTTAGCGATGCACCAGCAATCCTGACAACGATACGACCCGGTCAGGATCGCTGGTGCATTGCTAAATGGTCGCTAGTGAGTTGCCAAACAGGCAGATCCCACCAGCGACATAGCAGCGGTCGGCGGTTGTTACTTACCTGTCAGATGCGGCGATGAAGACGTCCTCCCGCCCGCATCTACGCGTTGCTCGTCGGCGCCAGCAGGAAGCCCAGCAGGAAGCAGCCGACGAGAAATGGCCCAGGATGTTCTCGCGCGATCAGCGATAACCAGCAGGGGGAGCAGGTCGGAGGGAGGTATCACACATAGTGATATCGCTAGCAATATCGCTGCTGCGTCACAAAATCGGTGACGCTTAAACGATATCGCTAGCGATATCGCTTAGTGTGACGGGCCCTTTACGCTGACTTACTAAGATAAGCTACTATGTCAATATGATTTTGGTGATGATCCTTATCGCTGGGAATCTGCGTGTGTATCTGTGAAATCTCTTCCCAAGTGATGGGTGATTTAGCAAGTGAGTCAAGGATAATAATTAATGGACAAGCCATCCTGCTAAGGCTAAGTTGACTCATGTTTCAGAAGTTTCTGTGAAAATACTGTACCTATCAATATGGTTTGTAAACATTCATGCATCTGCTGCAGAATCATTCACATTAAGATAGATGGAACGGATTTTTAAAAATAGAAATTTGTGCAGCAAATATGCTACATTAAGTTATACCTTTAGGCACCATTCATACATTATGGTGGCACTTTTTTATGAACAGCTTTCGACTCAATCTCAAGCCATGGCGACTTGATGTATGAATGATCTGTTGGAAGATCGATCATGTGCAAGCCTAGATAGGTCCACCAGGGTCTTCTCTGCCATAATCTTGACAGTATCAATTGATCGGGTTGCTGGACTTCCTCTTCACCTTGTTCCTTATAGTCTTCCGACCATGATTTCCATCTCCAGTGTTTGCTGTTTTTGTATGATGTGTCCAAAGTAGGCTAGTCGCCGCTTGGTGATCCTTGCTTCAAGTGACATGTTTGGTTTGATTTGTTCCAAAATTGATTTATTTGTTCTTCTTGCCATCCATGGTATTGATAACATCCTTCTCCAGCACCACAATGAGTCGATTATTATTCTGTCTTGTTTCTTTATCGTCTAGGTTTCACAACCGTATATTAACACTGAAAAAGATCAAACTTTGTAGGAGCCGTGTCTTCGTCGCCAGTGAAATGTTCCTCAGAGGCATTACAGCAACATATTCTATAAGCCACTATGCAGTGTTTCTGGGACCCCAAAGTAGAGAATAGCTACAAACACACTCCTTCACATGGAGCTTGGTCCAAGCCCTGCTATGTTGGATTTGTATATAGGGTATAGGCCCCATGCAGTTCCATATTGGCAACAGTCTAAATTTGCAGGGACAATACTGAGTCATACCTCAAAATGGGCAGGTTTTATGCAAAGCTTGTTATTTTGGGGCATTTTCAGATTTGTAGAGGTTTGGGCTTAAATATCCCGATTTTACAGATTTAAATGTTAAGTATGCACTTCTATTGGTGCCCAAGTAAAGCTCAGTGCTAAACAAATCCATAATAAAGCCTTGTGAATGAGCCATTAATGCTCTATCATTATATTGCTTACATTACATATTACTATTAAAAATTCCATCATTTAAAAAATAAATTTGAGTTTGTCGTTTTTTTTTTCATTTTTTTCTTGCAAGATAATATTTAATGGGGTTTTATCCACTTTTCCACTTTGAAGCAAATAAAGCCTCCAGGAGTGAAATAAAGTTTTCAGGAATGCAGTACATTAACACTAAGGGTTTGTTCATACGTTGTGTTTTTGTAGCGTTTCTTTGGTGTCTTTTTTTCAGGTGGTAACCAAGCTGCATTTTATAGTGCCAGCAAAAGCTATGAGATTTTAGAAATTGTATTTGAGCAGGGTTGGACTGGCCTACCAGAGAACCGGAGAATCCTCCGGTGGGCCCTGGCTTCTCCTTCAGGAGAGATCATAGTCCAAACCTTGCAGTTGATATGGGGCTCTCCAATGGGGAAGAAAGGTGAGCCCTCAGAATCAAATTCTCCGGTGTGCCCAATGTTCTTCAGTCTGACACTGCATTTGAGCATTGCAGCGTTCTTGAAAATCTGCGCCATGTCAATTCTTTCAGCGTTTATGCAGTGTTTTTAACTCATTAAAAGCAATGACAAACTGCAAAAACGCTGAAAGAACGCAGCATAAATTTTGTACTTCGTTTTTTAGCTGTGTTTTTCATGAATAAAACAAACTTTATTAACATGTACTGTAGACAAATCACACATTTAATCCACAACAAAAACACAGCAAACAACTACATTTTATAGGCAAAAATGCAAGGAATGAACATACCCTAAGGCCTGTGCTTAAGATACACCAGCAATATTTGTTCTATGGGGTCTAATCTTTAAGATTCCTGCAGATCAGCACAGCACCTTTGTTGTTCACATACTGTGAGTGACTTTGTCTGATATTTGTCCTATTAGTTAAAATAGAAATTAAAGGGTCTTGCTAAAGGTACTGTCACACTTAGCGATGTACCAGCGATCCCGACCAGAGATATGACGCGGTCAGGATCGCTGGTACATCGCTAAGTGGTCGCTAGTGAGCTGCCACACAGGCAGATCTCACTAGCGACATCGCTGGGGACGGGGGTCGCTACTTACCTGTCACACCAGGCGATCCTGCGTCCTCCCGCCCGGCTCCACGCGTTGCTCGTCGTCACAGCAGGAAGCGCCGCAGGAAGCTGACGGCGAGAAACAGTCCTGGACGTTCTTGCGCGATCAGCGATAACCAGGGGGGAGCCGGTCGGAGGTAAGTATCAGACACAGAGATATCGCTAGCAATATCGCTATAACGTCACTAGTTATAGCGATATTGCTAGCGATATCTCTTAGTGTGACATGCCCTTAAGGTGTTAAAAAGTTTGGCTAAAAGGTAGGAATGGTATGATCTATAGAAAAAACACCTATACTCACTTGTTAAATCTTCTGTCACTCTAGTCATACTTATCCAGTGCTCCCTTTGATCTTCGTTTTTTGGGCTATAGCAACAGAAATATGTCTACCCTCGTGACTGCTGCAGCCAATCACTGGCCTCAGCGGTATAAGACATGAAAACACTGAGATCAGTGCTTGTCTACAGTGGTCACATGGGTAGATGGAGCATCATCACTGCAGCCATGTAAAATGATGTGAAACATGGCACACAAGAGTGCCGGTACTGAAAAACCAGGTGATTTTTTAGAACCTCAGAAACCCCATTAAAAACTAGAAAGCCCCATTATTATCACATTAACAGAAATAGCACGTGCTTCTATTTCTAACTCTGGAATCACATGATGAACATTACAATCGATTTCTAGATGTAAAATGCATGTAAAATGCTCTCCAGGGATCATTAGTGTCATTTGTGTGTTAAGTGCGGTGTCTGTATTGTGTGATACCTGGTTTATAGCACTTATCACAGAGGGTAGTGACTCATCTGGGCCTCCGGAGACCCTTCTGTCAGAATATTAACCTTAATATTTATGACATTCATGACGATATAATGCTGAGCAGAGCTGTTTTTAAACTGATTCTGAGATCATAAAAGCTAAATGAGGGGAATCTGTCTCTGGTATAAAGTAAGCCGTCTCACCATATTAATTGAGCCTCCTCTCCAGACATGTGATCTATGTCCACATTTTTGTCATCAAAATCGTATCTCCTGAAGTTCCTGCAAAAAAACACAAGCGAGTAGAGTTAAGGTTCATTTACAGTGGCCAATAATCTGTCAGATTCTGACAGCAACAACCAATGGCGGATCTTAATAGGGGCGGATGGGGCGGTCGCCCCGGGCCCAAGGTTTTTTGGGGGGGCTTCACAGGATGAAGGAGGGATGAGTGGGGGCTTCACATGATGAAGGGGGGTGAGTGGGGCTGCACATGATGAAGGGGGGTGAGTGGGGCTGCATATGATGAAGGGGGGTGAGTGGGGCTGCACATGATGAAGTGGGGGATAAGTGGGGCTGCACATGATGAAGTGGGGGATAAGGGGGACTGCACATGATGAATTAAGGGGTAAGTGGGACTGCACATGATGAATTAAGGGGTAAGTGGGACTGCACATGATGAATTAAGGGGTAAGTGGGACTGCACATGATGAATTAAGGGGTAAGTGGGACTGCACATGATGAATTAAGGGGTAAGTGGGACTGAACATGATGAATTGGGGGTAAGAGGGACTGCACATGATGAATTGGGGGTAAGGGGGACTGCACATGATGAATTGGGGGTAAGGGGGACTGCACATGATGAATTGGGGGTAAGGGGCACTGCACATGAAGTGGGGGTAAGGGGAACTGCACATGATGTGTGGGTAAAATTAACTGCACATGATGATGGGGGAGTGGGGCTGCACATGAAGTTGGGGGGGAAGGGGACTGCACATGATGAAATGGAAGGGGGGATAAGGGGCTGCAAATGATGAAGCGGCACTGCAGATGAAGGGAGTGGGTGATAGGGGACTGCAATGGATGAAGTAAGGGGACTTCAAATTAAAGTGGGGACATTAAAGTGGATCCCCTATGGCCAGGATCACGTTGGGCGATTTTGTGCGTATTGGCCGTAGGCCTACAGCTTATGTGCAACGTCTTTTTAGGCCATGTCCACACGTGGTGGAATGGTGGCGGGTTTTCCATATGGACCCGCAGCAAACCAAGTGCTGCAGTCCGTACGGCTGTCAATTCCCGCACGGGGACCGCAGCGCTCAGGTGGGAAGGGGGGTACAGGGGCCCAGGTTTTATGAACTGCCCCAGGCCCATAGTCCACTTAATCCGCCACTGGCAACAACACAGCGCTAACCATAATTGTGTAGCGTGAATGGATTGGTAGACTGAATGATGTGTCCAAATTGCACATGAATAGTGTTGAGCATTCCGATACCGCAAGTATCGGGTATCGGCCGATATTAGCGGTATCGGAATTCCGATACTTAATTCCGATACTTTTTTCATATCGGATTCCGGGATCGGAATCGGAATAGGAAGTTCCCATCATGCTATGAGCCTGCTTGCTTTGATTAAGCCAATGGGAATCCTCCGAAGTGTGGGCACATCCTGTTAGGCATGTAGGCATGTTAACTATTGGCATGGCTGTGATTGGCTGCCGAAATGATGTCATGATGCACTATAAAAGCCACCGCAGCCGCCATTTCTGGTCACTCTGCTGTGAATTCAGTTAGGGACAGGCTGCTGTAGAAGACTGTGAGGGACAGTTAGAAATAGCGATTCCACCAAACATCTAGTGCTTTACCCAGGCTACATAAACCACCACTGTAGCCTTCTTTGCCCTAGCAGCAGTGTTCACAGCTGTCTGCAAGGGCTGTGTGAGTGCAGCTCACGCTGTGGAGTGGGTCCTGCAGCCACGTCAGGCTGTAGGCCACCCAGTGTGATCACTGCTGCCTCATACATCTTTTATTTTTTGAGCTGCATTTTTTAAATAATTTCAATCTAGTGTGCTTCCATCCGTATCCATATACGTTGGTTGCAAACACTAGTAGTAGACAGCGGAGCCTTTCTGCAGCCTTTCAGTGCTAGTGTCCACTTTGCTGCACTGTTCACGGCTGTCTGAGAGGTCTCTGACTGTGTGTGAGTGCAGCTCACGCTGAGTAGTGTGTCCTGCAGCTACGTCTGGCTGTAGGACGCTCAGCGTGCGTCACTGCCTCACACATATTTTTATTTGAGTGCAGCTCATTTTTTCTTCTATTAGTGTGCATCCATCCGTCTCCATCTACGGTGGTTGCAAACACTATATAGGAGTACACAGCGGAGCCTTTCTGCAGCCTGTCAGTGCCAGTGCCCACTTAGCTGCACTGTTGATGGCTGTCTGAGAGGTCTCTGACTGTGTGTGAGTGCAGCTCACGCTGAGTAGAGTGTCCTGCAGCTACGTCTGGTTGTAGGACGCTCAACGTGCGTCACTGCCTCACACATATTTGTCTTTGAGTGCAGCACATTTTTTCTTCTCCTATTAGTGTGCATCCATCCGTATCCATCAACATTGGTTGGTTGCAAACACTATATAGGAGTAGATAGAGGAGCCTTTTTTTCTGGCTTGTGCCCTGCCGGCGCAGCCAGATTAGTATTACCCAATTTTTTGGGAGCCTCATCTTTTGCATTGTAGGTTACCTGCCTGCATTGTAATAGCTCCAAAAAGTTGGTGATACTATCAGTTTCAATTCTTTGTTCTCATACTTTGAGTTTGTTTCAAACAAAGAAACCACATAAAAAGTTCACCAAACACTACATTTTGAACTTGTGTAGGCCACATCAGCTCCTATTAAAGTCTAGTCCACACACACACACTTCATAAAATTAGTGTTTCTTGTACCTGTAACCAGCTGTTCAGGAATAAGCACACTAAGGCCCCCCTTTGTACTTTTTTGCCTATCTTAAGCAGTCTTGCAAGATGAAGAAGGCAGGGAGTAAGGCGCGGGGGCGTGGGCGTGGGCGTGGAGTTTCAGCAGGGAGAGGACGTGGGGATTCTGCAGGGAGAGGACGTGGGGATTCTACAGGTAGAGGACGTGGGGATTCTGGGCCTGCTGCGGGCACCAGTGGATCAGCATCCCCCAGTTTTAGCAGGCAACAGTCCTTTATGCGCAGCTTTGTAGGACCTCAACGTACCCCACTGCTGCGGGAGGAACAAATTGAAGCCGTTGTCGGATGGATGGCAGCTAACGCATCGACTTCAATTACTTCCGCATCCTCTCAGGGTCAGAGCACCGAAGAGCAACCATCTGTCTCTTCACCACCTGCCAAAGTGCCCAGGCAGTCAGAGAGACATGGACAGGAGCCATCACAGTCTCTACTTCTGTTCTCGGAATCTGTTGGCTTGGAAAGAGGGGGCCAGCCAAGCAGCATTCCTGAATGTGAAGAAGAGGGAGTATGCAGTGATGCGCAACTTCTTTGTCCCTCTGAATCTGAAGAGGCGAGTGGGCCAGTGCCTATGGTCAGCACACCTCAGTACGCATCAGATGATGACGAGACTCAGTTGCCACTTTCTGGTGCGTACGGTGCTGGCAAGACAACCCCGGAGAAGCAGCTGTTTGAAGAGGGGAGGGAAGATGATGAGGTCCTTGACCCATCATGGCGTGAGCAACAGGAAGGTGGTGGGAGCAGCTCGGAGGAAGAGATTCCCCTACCGGCCAAAACAGGAGGCAGAGGGAGGGGGAAGACTTGGTTGCCTGTACCCTCCACTTCGGCACCCGTTAGGAGCATTCCTCCTTCCAAAGGCAAACCGGGCGCTCACAAGAGTTGCAGTGCGTGGTCCTTTTTTGACACAGTTGCAGATGACATTTGCTTTGTCAAATGCAAGCTGTGTCATCAGAGAGTCAAAAGAGGGAGAAATGTCAGCAACCTCAATACCACAAATATGTGGAAACATGTGCGCACCAAGCACGAGTTGGAGTTGCAGAGACACCCTGAAGACGTAGGCCAACGTACAGCACCACCTACCACCTCTTCAGTTCGTGTTGGGCCCTCTTCCTCCAGCTCACACACTGCTGGTTCGGCTTCCTCACAGGATCGCCAAGGAAGAACCTCTGCCACTGTTGTCCGGAGACCCTGTCAGATTCCACCCATAACAGCACGTTCCCATCCATCACAGCCATCGGTAGCACAGGCATGGGATAAAAGGCGCCCTTACTCGGCAAACCATCCCCGAGCACAGTCTCTGAATGCTGGCATTGCCAAACTTCTGGCAGTTGAAATGCTGTCATTCAGGCTGGTGGACACTGACACCTTCCGGGACTTAATGGCATTGGCAGTCCCCCAATACAACGTGCCCAGCCGCTTTTATTTCAGCAGGCGAGCCGTCCCTGCCCTGCAGAAACATGTTGAGGGCAAAATAAAACATGCGCTACTAAACGCCGTTAGTAGCAAGGTCCACCTGACCACCGATGCGTGGACCAGTAACCATGGACAGGGACGATACCTTTCCCTCACTGCCCACTGGGTCAATGTTGTGGAGCCGGGTACGGATCTGGAGAGTGGCGCTGTACGTGTTCTTCCAACGCCACGGATTGCAGGACTCCAGTCTGTACACATAGACTCCTCCTCCTACTCAAGTTCCTCAGAAACAGCAGAGCAGGAGCCTGTTACGACCGATATGAGCACAGCCGTGGCCAAACGTCAACAGGCTGTACTCAAATTAATTTCTTTGGGGAATCGAAGCCACACAGCGCAGGAGCTCTGGAATGCTATCAAGCTGGAGAGCGATGTGTGGTTTGGGCCAGCGAATCTCCAGTCGGGCTTGGTAGTGTGTGACAATGGCCGAAATCTGGTGGCAGCTCTTGGCCTAGGCAACCTCACACACATCCCATGTCTGGCACATGTTCTTAACTTGGTCGTGCAGAGCTTTCTGAGGGACTATCCGGATCTTGATGCACTGTTGCACAAGGTCCGCATAGAGTGCGCTCACTTGCGACGTTCCAGCACGGCAAGATCGCGCCTCGCTGCTCTGCAGCGACGATTTGGCCTTCCGGAACATCGCATCATATGTGACCTACCCACCCGGTGGAATTCAACGTTACATATGTTGGAGCGGTTGTGTGAGCAGCAGGCAGCAGTCATGGAGTACCAGCTGCATCAGGCGCAAGCAAGTCGCACTGTGCGCCGTTCACACTTCAGCACCATTGAGTGGGCCTCTATGAAGGACATCTGCCTCGTTTTGCGTGCCTTCGATGAATCCACGCGGATGGCGAGTGCAGATGATGCACTAGTCAGCATGACTGTCCCCCTTATCTGCCTGCTTCAACAAACACTGCAAGCACTAAGGGATGAGGTTTCAGAAGAGGTGGAGGATGAGGAGTCCCAAATGCCATCTGCTTCTGGACAGTCTGCGCTACGTGTTTCCTCACAAAGGCCTAGGCAGGGGACACTTTGTGAGGAGGATGAGGAGGAGTCGATGGAGGAGGAAGACATCTCTCCAGAGGAGGGAGGTACACAAACCTCTACTCAGTATGTACAGCGAGGGTGGGGTGATGCAGAGCAGGTCGAGGTCACGCCTCAAACAGGGGACAGCGGTTCTTTGGCAGTTGGGAGTCTGCAGCACATGGTTGATTTCATGCTGCAGTGCCTGAGAAACGACCGCCGCATCGCCCACATTCTCGTCTCGGCTGATTATTGGGTGTACACCCTCCTAGATCCTCGCTACCGGGACAGCGTACAAAGGCTCATACCAACGTTGAACCGGGAGCGTAAAATGCGGGAGTACGAAGAGTCACTGGTGCAGTCCATAATGTTTTCCATTCCACCCGACAGCATTGTTGCTAGTGCTTTACAAAGCAGCTCAGTGCGTCGAGGCAGTGGAGGAAACTCTGCACAAAGAGGGAGCAGAGGCAGTGCCGCAGCACAAGGCAAGACCACTATGGCCCAAATGTGGCAAAGTTTTGTGTGTCCACCACAATTGTCTACACCATCAGCGACGCCTCGAGTCAGCAGGAGGCAACGCTTCCGTCAGATGGTGTCAGACTACATGTCTTGCCCTGTCGCTGTACTCCCAGATGGCTCTTCCCCCTTCAAGTTTTGGGTCTCTAAGCTGGATACATGGCCAGAGCTTAGCCAGTATGCATTGGAGGTGCTGGCTTGCCCTGCTGCCAGTGTATTATCGGAACGTGTCTTTAGTGCCGCAGGTGGTGTACTAACAGACCGTCGCACGCGACTATCTTCTGATAATGTTGACCGGCTGACTTTTCTGAAAATGAACAAGGCCTGGATCTCCAAAGACTTTGCCATTCCTCTTACAGACTAAATTAGTGGTTGGCAACTGTATCCAGGTCTGCTGGTGTGTTCATTTTTCTACCACCTGAACTATAATCCCTGTGCTTCAACACAGCCAGTTGTCGCTCAGATGTGTCGTCTGCACAGAGAAACACACTAGCTCCTGTGTTACTGGGGTTCAGTAATGCCAGCTGATCCCCTGCTGTGTGGACGGCAGAGTCACCAGCTCCATCAACATTCAAACCACTACTGATTTTTAACCGTGCCCAACTTAGGTCTCTGGCTCCACTGTCTCTACTATTTCCCCTGACCTCCAACCCCGCCATCTACATCTCTGAAGTGGCGTCAGCACAATCTACACTTGTTCCTGTGTTCCTGTGGCTCAGTCCCATCAGTTTATCCCCTGATGTGTGTCCGGCAAGGTCTCCTGCTCTGTCCACATTCCCATAACCAGTAGTGGGAATGAGGACAGAGCTGGCGAACTTGCCGGACAAACATCAGGGGATCAACTGATGGGACTGAGCACCAGTAACACAGGAACAAGTGTAGATTGTGCTGACGCCACTTCAGAGATGTAGCTGGCGGGGTTGGAGGCCAGGGTAAATAGTAGAGACAGTGGAGCCAGAGGCCTAAGTGGAGCATGGTTAGAATCAGTAGTAGTCCACAACCTCCATAAAAACCGATGCCCATTGGCCTCTGCATGCGGCATGCGTAATCCTGGGCTCCAACAGCGTCAGTTGGTGTTCAGAAGTGTCGTCTCCACAGAGCCAAACACATTCGTTCAAGTGTTAGTGGGGTTCAGCACTGTCAGCTGTTCCCCTGCTGTGGAGATGGCAAGTCTCCTGCTGCCTTCACCTGCCAAAATCCAGTAGGCTCCAGCCTGCTCCTCGCCTAATCCTGGGCTCCAACAGCGTCAGTTGGTGTTCAGAAGTGTCGTCTCCACAGAGCCAAACACATTCGTTCAAGTGTTAGTGGGGTTCAGCACTGTCAGCTGTTCCCCTGCTGTGGAGATGGCAAGTCTCCTGCTGCATTCACCTGCCAAAATCAAGTAGGCCCCAGCCTGCTCCTCGCCTAATCCTGGGCTCCAACAACGTCAGTTGGTGTTCAGAAGTGTCGTCTCCACAGAGCCAAACACATTCGTTCAAGTGTTAGTGGGGTTCAGCACTGTCAGCTGTTCCCCTGCTGTGGAGATGGCAAGTCTCCTGCTGCATTCACCTGCCAAAATCCAGTAGGCCCCAGCCTGCTCCTCGCCTAATCCTGGGCTCCAACAACGTCAGTTGGTGTTCAGAAGTGTCGTCTCCACAGAGCCAAACACATTCGTTCAAGTGTTAGTGGGGTTCAGCACTGTCAGCTGTTCCCCTGCTGTGGAGATGGCAAGTCTCCTGCTGCATTCACCTGCCAAAATCAAGTAGGCCCCAGCCTGCTCCTCGCCTAATCCTGAGCTCCAACAACGTCAGTTGGTGTTCAGAAGTGTCGTCTCCACAGAGCCAAACACATTCGTTCAAGTGTTAGTGGGGTTCAGCACTGCCAGCTGTTCCCCTGCTGTGGAGATGGCAAGTCTCCTGCTGCATTCACCTGCCAAAATCAAGTAGGCCCCAGCCTGCTCCTCGCCTAATCCTGGGCTCCAACAACGTCAGTTGGTGTTCAGAAGTGTCGTCTCCACAGAGCCAAACACATTCGTTCAAGTGTTAGTGGGGTTCAGCACTGCCAGCTGTTCCCCTGCTGTGGAGATGGCAAGTCTCCTGCTGCATTCACCTGCCAAAATCAAGTAGGCCCCAGCCTGCTCCTCGCCTAATCCTGGGCTCCAACAACGTCAGTTGGTGTTCAGAAGTGTCGTCTCCACAGAGCCAAACACATTCGTTCAAGTGTTAGTGGGGTTCAGCACTGTCAGCTGTTCCCCTGCTGTGGAGATGGCAAGTCTCCTGCTGCATTCACCTGCCAAAATCAAGTAGGCCCCAGCCTGCTCCTCACCTAATCCTGGGCTCCAACAACGTCAGTTGGTGTTCAGAAGTGTCGTCTCCACAGAGCCAAACACATTCGTTCAAGTGTTAGTGGGGTTCAGCACTGTCAGCTGTTCCCCTGCTGTGGAGATGGCAAGTCTCCTGCTGCATTCACCTGCCAAAATCAAGTAGGCCCCAGCCTGCTCCTCGCCTAATCCTGGGCTCCAACAACGTCAGTTGGTGTTCAGAAGTGTCGTCTCCACAGAGCCAAACACATTCGTTCAAGTGTTAGTGGGGTTCAGCACTGTCAGCTGTTCCCCTGCTGTGGAGATGGCAAGTCTCCTGCTGCATTCACCTGCCAAAATCAAGTAGGCCCCAGCCTGCTCCTCGCCTAATCCTGGGCTCCAACAACGTCAGTTGGTGTTCAGAAGTGTCGTCTCCACAGAGCCAAACACATTCGTTCAAGTGTTAGTGGGGTTCAGCACTGTCAGCTGTTCCCCTGCTGTGGAGATGGCAAGTCTCCTGCTGCATTCACCTGCCAAAATCAAGTAGGCCCCAGCCTGCTCCTCGCCTAATCCTGGGCTCCAACAACGTCAGTTGGTGTTCAGAAGTGTCGTCTCCACAGAGCCAAACACATTCATTCAAGTGTTAGTGGGGTTCAGCACTGTCAGCTGTTCCCCTGCTGTGGAGATGGCAAGTCTCCTGCTGCATTCACCTGCCAAAATCAAGTAGGCCCCAGCCTGCTCCTCGCCTAATCCTGGGCTCCAACAACGTCAGTTGGTGTTCAGAAGTGTCGTCTCCACAGAGCCAAACACATTCGTTCAAGTGTTAGTGGGGTTCAGCACTGTCAGCTGTTCCCCTGCTGTGGAGATGGCAAGTCTCCTGCTGCATTCACCTGCCAAAATCAAGTAGGCCCCAGCCTGCTCCTCACCTAATCCTGGGCTCCAACAACGTCAGTTGGTGTTCAGAAGTGTCGTCTCCACAGAGCCAAACACATTCGTTCAAGTGTTAGTGGGGTTCAGCACTGCCAGCTGTTCCCCTGCTGTGGAGATGGCAGTCTCTCCTGCTGTCTCCGCATTACAAAGACAGTAGGCCTCTGCCTACACCCTCCTATTTCCTGGGCTTCAACACAGCCAGTTGTAGCTCGGAAGTGCCGTCCACACGGAAAGAGACACTTGCTCCCGTGTCTCAGTGGGGTTCAGTAACGTCAGCTGATCCCCTGCTTTGTGGATGGCAGTCTCTCCTGCTGTCACCTCTTTCAAAATACAGTAGGCCTCTGCCTACACCCTCCTATTTCCTGGGCTTCAACACAGCCAGTTGTAGTTCGGAAGTGCCGTCCACACGGAAAGAGACACTTGCTCCCGTGTCTCAGTGGGGTTCAGTAACGTCAGCTGATCCCCTGCTGTGTGGATGGCAGTCTCTCCTGCTGTCACCTCTTTCAAAATACAGTAGGCCTCTGCCTACACCCTCCTATTTCCTGGGCTTCAACACAGCCAGTTGTAGTTCGGAAGTGCCGTCCACACGGAAAGAGACACTTGCTCCCGTGTCTCAGTGGGGTTCAGTAACGTCAGCTGATCCCCTGCTGTGTGGATGGCAGTCTCTCCTGCTGTCACCTCTTTCAAAATACAGTAGGCCTCTGCCTACACCCTCCTATTTCCTGGGCTTCAACACAGCCAGTTGTAGTTCGGAAGTGCCGTCCACACGGAAAGAGACACTTGCTCCCGTGTCTCAGTGGGGTTCAGTAACGTCAGCTGATCCCCTGCTGTGTGGATGGCAGTCTCTCCTGCTGTCACCTCATTCAAAATACAGTAGGCCTCTGCCTATACCATCCTATTTCCTGGGCTTCAACACAGCCAGTTGTAGTTCGGAAGTGCCGTCCACACGGAAAGAGACACTTGCTCCCGTGTCTCAGTGGGGTTCAGTAACGTCAGCTGATCCCCTGCTGTGTGGATGGCAGTCTCTCCTGCTGTCACCTCTTTCAAAATACAGTAGGCCTCTGCCTACACCCTCCTATTTCCTGGGCTTCAACACAGCCAGTTGTAGTTCGGAAGTGCCGTCCACACGGAAAGAGACACTTGCTCCCGTGTCTCAGTGGGGTTCAGTAACGTCAGCTGATCCCCTGCTGTGTGGATGGCAGTCTCTCCTGCTGTCACCTCATTCAAAATACAGTAGGCCTCTGCCTACACCATCCTATTTCCTGGGCTTCAACACAGCCAGTTGTAGTTCGGAAGTGCCGTCCACACGGAAAGAGACACTTGCTCCCGTGTCTCAGTGGGGTTCAGTAACGTCAGCTGATCCCCTGCTGTGTGGATGGCAGTCTCTCCTGCTGTCACCTCATTCAAAATACAGTAGGCCTCTGCCTACACCATCCTATTTCCTGGGCTTCAACACAGCCAGTTGTAGTTCGGAAGTGCCGTCCACACGGAAAGAGACACTTGCTCCCGTGTCTCAGTGGGGTTCAGTAACGTCAGCTGATCCCCTGCTGTGTGGATGGCAGTCTCTCCTGCTGTCACCTCTTTCAAAATACAGTAGGCCTCTGCCTACACCCTCCTATTTCCTGGGCTTCAACACAGCCAGTTGTAGTTCGGAAGTGCCGTCCACACGGAAAGAGACACTTGCTCCCGTGTCTCAGTGGGGTTCAGTAACGTCAGCTGATCCCCTGCTTTGTGGATGGCAGTCTCTCCTGCTGTCACCTCTTTCAAAATACAGTAGGCCTCTGCCTACACCCTCCTATTTCCTGGGCTTCAACACAGCCAGTTGTAGTTCGGAAGTGCCGTCCACACGGAAAGAGACACTTGCTCCCGTGTCTCAGTGGGGTTCAGTAACGTCAGCTGATCCCCTGCTGTGTGGATGGCAGTCTCTCCTGCTGTCACCTCTTTCAAAATACAGTAGGCCTCTGCCTACACCCTCCTATTTCCTGGGCTTCAACACAGCCAGTTGTAGTTCGGAAGTGCCGTCCACACGGAAAGAGACACTTGCTCCCGTGTCTCAGTGGGGTTCAGTAACGTCAGCTGATCCCCTGCTGTGTGGATGGCAGTCTCTCCTGCTGTCACCTCATTCAAAATACAGTAGGCCTCTGCCTACACCCTCCTATTTCCTGGGCTTCAACACAGCCAGTTGTAGTTCGGAAGTGCCGTCCACACGGAAAGAGACACTTGCTCCCGTGTCTCAGTGGGGTTCAGTAACGTCAGCTGATCCCCTGCTGTGTGGATGGCAGTCTCTCCTGCTGTCACCTCTTTCAAAATACAGTAGGCCTCTGCCTACACCCTCCTATTTCCTGGGCTTCAACACAGCCAGTTGTAGTTCGGAAGTGCCGTCCACACGGAAAGAGACACTTGCTCCCGTGTCTCAGTGGGGTTCAGTAACGTCAGCTGATCCCCTGCTGTGTGGATGGCAGTCTCTCCTGCTGTCACCTCATTCAAAATAGAGTAGGCCTCTGCCTACACCATCCTATTTCCTGGGCTTCAACACAGCCAGTTGTAGTTCGGAAGTGCCGTCCACACGGAAAGAGACACTTGCTCCCGTGTCTCAGTGGGGTTCAGTAACGTCAGCTGATCCCCTGCTGTGTGGATGGCAGTCTCTCCTGCTGTCACCTCTTTCAAAATACAGTAGGCCTCTGCCTACACCCTCCTATTTCCTGGGCTTCAACACAGCCAGTTGTAGTTCGGAAGTGCCGTCCACACGGAAAGAGACACTTGCTCCCGTGTCTCAGTGGGGTTCAGTAACGTCAGCTGATCCCCTGCTTTGTGGATGGCAGTCTCTCCTGCTGTCACCTCTTTCAAAATACAGTAGGCCTCTGCCTACACCCTCCTATTTCCTGGGCTTCAACACAGCCAGTTGTAGTTCGGAAGTGCCGTCCACACGGAAAGAGACACTTGCTCCCGTGTCTCAGTGGGGTTCAGTAACGTCAGCTGATCCCCTGCTGTGTAGATGGCAAAGTCTCCTGCTGCCTACACAGTCATACCACTACTGATTTTTAACCGTGCTCCAATTAGGCCTGTGGCTCCACTGTCTCTCGTATTTCCCCTGTCCTCCAACCCCGCCAGTTACAGCTCCGAAGTGGCGTCTGCACAATCCACACTTGTTCCTGTGTTACAGGTGTTCAGTCCGGTCAGTTAATCCCCTGATGTGTGTCCGGCAATGTCGCCTGCTCTGTCCACATTCCCATTATGGGAATGTGGACAGAGCAGGCAACATTGCCGGACACACATCAGGGGATTAACTGACCGGATTGAACACCTGTAACACAGGAACAAGTGTGGATTGTGCAGACGCCACTTCGGAGCTGTAACTGGCGGGGTTGGAGGACAGGGGAAATACGAAAATCAGTGAAGCCACAGGCCTAAGTGGAGCTTGGTTCAAATTAGTAGTCTACAACCGATCTTAAAATTTCTTCAATGCAGCCTCAGCCTGCTCCGTGCTTGTCCCTGGGCTTCAACACAGCCAGTTGTTGCTCGGAAGTGCCGTCTTCACAGAGTAAAACACTAGCTCCTGTGTTTGTGGGGTTCAGTAACGTCAGCTGTTCCCCTGCTGTTTTGATGGCAATCTGTCCTGCTGCCTCCCAATTGACAGCACATCAGGCCTCAGCCTGCTAAGTGCTTGTCCTGGGCTCCAACATCGCCAGTTGCTGCTCATAACTGACTTTGGCACGGGTACTCCCTCCTGCCCAGCTTGGTTCCAGCCCTGCCTGCTGTTTCCGGGAAGTGTCAATGTCAGTTTGCCACCCCAAGTTGCCATGTCGTGTTGCGGTTGGGTTAGCCGAGGCTAGGGTGCCAGCAGTTTAGGTGCTTCCTATGTGGACTGCGGGTTCTGGTAAGAAAGGCTTGTTCCATAGTGCCAGTAGGACAAGCACCCCCTGTAGGACTGTGTGATTCGGTAACTGCGGCCAGCTTGCGGCATGCCAACTTTGCTTTTCAGGGGTAACTTCTGATACCCCTCCGTGTTCCAGCACCGTCAGCTGGTTCTCGTCAGAGCCTTTGGCCTAGGTGCCTCCATCTCGGTATCCGAGTTCCGGCAACGTCTGCTGGTCCTTGGTAGTGCTTTGTAGCACAGGTACCTCCTGCTTAGTAACCGTGTTCCAGCACCGTCAGCTGGTCCTCGGTTGTGCCATTGGCTCTTATTCCTTCTGCTGCCCCTCCGGGTGCCAGCACTGTCAGCTGGTCCTCGCTATTTCCATTTGCTCTTGCAGCTTATGCTACCCCTCCGGGTTCCTGCACCGTCAGCTGGTTCTCGGCAGAGCCTTTGGCCTAGGTGCCTCCATCTCGGTATCCGAGTTCCGGCAACGTCTGCTGGTCCTTGGTAGTGCTTTGTAGCACAGGTACCTCCTGCTTAGTAACCGGGTTCCAGCACCGTCAGCTGGTCCTTGGTTGTGCCATTGGCTCTTATTCCTTCTGCTGCCCCTCCGGGTGCCAGCACTGTCAGCTGGTCCTCGCTATTTCCATTTGCTCTTGCAGCTTATGCTACCCCTCCGGGTTCCAGCACCGTCAGCTGGTTCTCGTCAGAGCCTTTGGCCTAGGTGCCTCCATCTCGGTATCCGAGTTCCGGCAACGTCTGCTGGTCCTTGGTAGTGCTTTGTAGCACAGGTACCTCCTGCTTAGTAACCGTGTTCCAGCACCGTCAGCTGGTCCTCGGTTGTGCCATTGGCTCTTATTCCTTCTGCTGCCCCTCCGGGTGCCAGCACTGTCAGCTGGTCCTCGCTATTTCCATTTGCTCTTGCAGCTTATGCTACCCCTCCGGGTTCCTGCACCGTCAGCTGGTTCTCGGCAGAGCCTTTGGCCTAGGTGCCTCCATCTCGGTATCCGAGTTCCGGCAACGTCTGCTGGTCCTTGGTAGTGCTTTGTAGCACAGGTACCTCCTGCTTAGTAACCGGGTTCCAGCACCGTCAGCTGGTCCTTGGTTGTGCCATTGGCTCTTATTCCTTCTGCTGCCCCTCCGGGTGCCAGCACTGTCAGCTGGTCCTCGCTATTTCCATTTGCTCTTGCAGCTTATGCTACCCCTCCGGGTTCCAGCACCGTCAGCTGGTTCTCGTCAGAGCCTTTGGCCTAGGTGCCTCCATCTCGGTATCCGAGTTCCGGCAACGTCTGCTGGTCCTTGGTAGTGCTTTGTAGCACAGGTACCTCCTGCTTAGTAACCGGGTTCCAGCACCGTCAGCTGGTCCTCGGTAGTGCCATTGGCTCTTGTTCCTTCTGCTGCCCCTCCCGGTGCCAGTACCGTCAGCTGGTTCAAGAGGACAAAGAACAGGAAGACAACCACCAAGATGCAGAACAACAAGAGAGAGAAGACCAAGAAGCATAAAAAAAACAAAGCAGAAGAACATTAAGCATAAGACTAATACTCTGAGCAAATGATATTATCTTATTTATAAGCAGAAGAAGACTAAGCAGTGTATGGGGGTGAGTCCGTTCCTCCTCGTGATGCCCCTGGAAAAGGCCTGCTGCTGCAGGCCAAACTGAACGCGGACAAATCCTGTTGTAAATCTTTTGTGACAGGCAGAACGGAAGGTGTAAACTTCTAACTTTTCCAGATAACAACTACAGGAATGCCTGACACAAACAAGAATATGATGAAGAAGAATAGGAAGAAGATGAAGAAGTTGAATATGTAGAATAATAATTGTTGAATAAGAAGAATATGAAGAATGTAAGAAAAGGAAGAAGAAGAAGAAGAATGTAAAAAAAGGAAGTAGAAGAATTTAAAAAAGGAAGAAGAAGAATGTAAAAAAAGGAATAAGAAGAAGAATGTAAAAAAAGGAAGAAGAAGAATGTAAAAAAAGGAAGTAGAAGAATGTAAAAAAAGGAGGAAGAAGAAGAAGAATGTAAAAAAAGGAATAAGAAGAAGAAGAAGGTAAAAAAAAGGAAGAAGAATAAGAAAGAAGAAGAAAGAAGAAGAAGACATACATGTCTGGCAAAATATAAATGAGGCTAACATAGTCAATATCTTTGTAACTCCTAACATCTTTAAAAAAAAAGTTTAATTCCTGCTATTCCATTTGATTGGGCTAAACCTCTATGGCTTTAATGTCTCCTCCACCTCCCACAATACATTCTACATTATTCTTAGTTGTTTTTCTTCATGTAGAATTAACCTACAAGGAAAGAAAGGTTTTTTTTTAATTCCGATATTTTGGCCCCATTGACTTGCATTGGTTCCCGGTATCGGAATCGGCGATACCGATACTTTTTTTTAAGATCGGCCGATCCATTCCGATCCGATATTTTCAAGTATCGGCTGGTATCGCTCAACTCTACACATGAAATCATTTAGGTGGCTGAAAAAATTCTCGTTCTTCTGTTGAAGATTGCATAATGTAAGTGGAGATTATTCACTCCTGTAAGGATTGTACTGGAAAAAAAGGAGGAGGGCCCATTTCATTAACACTTCTCGTCCTGTATAAATCCTTGTCTGACATCGTCGGTCGTGGTTTGGTTGGTCTGACATGGCTGGTCATGAGTTACGATTAAATTGGTCATTGTTTAAACAACTATTCGCCTGTAAAAAAGGACACTTTTTGTGATTCTTTTCAGAAAACTGAAATGTTGGGCTTTAAACATATTTTTATTTCTCATTGTTTTCTATAGATCTCTTCAGGGGCTGACTCTGACAACTTGGGGCCCCTGTGCAAGAAATGTGTTTGTGCCCCCCTCCTTTTATATCTATCTATCTATCTATCTATCTATCTATATTACAAAGTCTCCTCTAGAGTTGAGCGACTTTTGGTTTTTTAGGGTCGCGTTTCGTTTCGTGAACCCCGACTTTTCCAAAAGTCGGGTCGAGCAAGATCGTCCGATTATAGGGAAAAGTCGGGGTCGTCCCGAAACACGAAACCCAATGTAAGTCAATGGGGAATAAAAGTCGGCAGTGAGAGGAGGACAGGAAACACACCAACAGTGCCCATTTGAATGCCAAAAGCATCAATTCTTCTTACTTAAGCTTGTCAACCTTAATTAACTTCATAATACAAGTTACTCACTGAAAAATGGGGGTTATTTGGCTACAGACTGTGGGGGGGGGAGGGCTGGCTCCAGGTTTTCATGTGCCCTGGGCGAAAGAGTGCCCCGTTAACACATACCACAACTCATCATGCTCCGATACGGCAGAGAAATAGCGGTATAGTACAATGAAAAATACCTCACTTTTTACATCTCATGACGAGGCCCATCTATTTCTCCATACAGAATCATTGGTCCCATATAATGTTTGAAACAGTATATGATGAGCTCCACATAATGCTACAGTATATGTTGGTCCCCATGGATGAAGCTCTACTGTCTTATGGGCCCAAAAAATGCTCCAAACATAATGGGCCCCATTTCTAATGCTCTAGTGTATAATGGGCCCTGTAAATGCTGCTCCAGTGTCTGATGTCCACCTTTGGAATGTTCCAGTGTATGGTGGGCCCCATCTATCATTCTCAGACGGTGTTAGGCCCAGTATGGATTGCACGTGATTGCACAAAGGTGAGAAAGGGTACCGTATCCCCAGATAACATGTATGGATAGTGTACACATTCAAAATATATGTCTATACATCAGGAGGCAGGCTCAGACGGTGTTAGGCCCAGTATGGATTGCACGTGATTGCACAAAGGTTAGAAAGGGTACCGTATCCCCGGATAACATGTATGGATAGCGTACACATTCAAAATATATGTCTCAGGAGGCAGGCTCAGACGGTGTTAGGCCCAGTATGGATTGCACGTGATTGCACAAAGGTTAGAAATGGTACCGTATCCCCGGATAACATGTATGGATAGCGTACACATTCAAAATATATGTCTCAGGAGGCAGGCTCAGACGGTGTTAGGCCCAGTATGGATTGCACGTGATTGCACAAAGGTTAGAAAGGGTACCGTATCCCCGGATAACATGTATGGATAGCGTACACATTCAAAATATATGTCTCAGGAGGCAGGCTCAGACGGTGTTAGGCCCAGTATGGATTGCACGTGATTGCACAAAGGTTAGAAAGGGTACCGTATCCCCGGATAACATGTATGGATAGCGTACACATTCAAAATATATGTCTCAGGAGGCAGGCTCAGACGGTGTTAGGCCCAGTATGGATTGCATGTGATTGCACAAAGGTTAGAAAGGGTACAGTATCCCCGGATAACATGTATGGCTAGCGTACACATTCAAAATATATGTCTCAGGAGGCAGGCTCAGACGGTGTTAGGCCCAGTATGGATTGCACGTGATTGCACAAAGTTTAGAAAGGGTACCGTATCCCCAGAAAACATGTATGGATAGCGTACACATTCAAAATATATGTCTCAGGAGGCAGGCTCAGACGGTGTTAGGCCCAGTATGGATTGCACGTGATTGCACAAAGGTTAGAAAGGGTACCGTATCCCCGGATAACATATATGGATAGCGTACACATTCAAAATATATGTCTCAGGAGGCAGGCTCAGACGGTGTTAGGCCCAGTATGGATTGCACGTGATTGCACAAAGGTTAGAAAGGGTACCGTATCCCCGGATAACATGTATGGATAGCGTACACATTCAAAATATATGTCTCAGGAGGCAGGCTCAGACGGTGTTAGGCCCAGTATGGATTGCACGTGATTGCACAAAGGTTAGAAAGGGTACCGTATCCCCGGATAACATGTATGGATAGCGTACACATTCAAAATATATGTCTCAGGAGGCAGGCTCAGACGGTGTTAGGCCCAGTATGGATTGCACGTGATTCCACAAAGGTTAGAAATGGCACCGTATCCCCAGATAACATGTATGGATAGCGTACACATTCAAAATATATGTCTCAGGAGGCAGGCTCAGACGGTGTTAGGCCCAGTTTGGATTGCACGTGATTGCACAAAGGTTAGAAAGGGTACCGTATCCCCAGATAACATGTATGGATAGCGTACACATTCAAAATATATGTCTCAGGAGGCAGGCTCAGACGGTGTTAGGCCCAGTATGGATTGCACGTGATTGCACAAAGGTTAGAAAGGGTACCGTATCCCCGGATAACATGTATGGATAGCGTACACATTCAAAATATATGTCTCAGGAGGCAGGCTCAGACGGTGTTAGGCCCAGTATGGATTGCACGTGATTGCACAAAGGTTAGAAAGGGTACCGTATCCCCGGATAACATGTATGGATAGCGTACACATTCAAAATATATGTCTCAGGAGGCAGGCTCAGACGGTGTTAGGCCCAGTATGGATTGCACGTGATTGCACAAAGGTTAGAAAGGGTACCGTATCCCCGGATAACATGTATGGATAGCGTACACATTCAAAATATATGTCTCAGGAGGCAGGCTCAGACGGTGTTAGGCCCAGTATGGATTGCACGTGATTCCACAAAGGTTAGAAATGGCACCGTATCCCCAGATAACATGTATGGATAGCGTACACATTCAAAATATATGTCTCAGGAGGCAGGCTCAGACGGTGTTAGGCCCAGTTTGGATTGCACGTGATTGCACAAAGGTTAGAAAGGGTACCGTATCCCCAGATAACATGTATGGATAGCGTACACATTCAAAATATATGTCTCAGGAGGCAGGCTCAGACGGTGTTAGGCCCAGTATGGATTGCACGTGATTGCACAAAGGTTAGAAAGGGTACCGTATCCCCGGATAACATGTATGGATAGCGTACACATTCAAAATATATGTCTCAGGAGGCAGGCTCAGACGGTGTTAGGCCCAGTATGGATTGCACGTGCTTGCACAAAGGTTAGAAAGGGTACCGTATCCCCAGATAACATGTATGGATAGCGTACACATTCAAAATATATGTCTCAGGAGGCAGGCTCAGACGGTGTTAGGCCCAGTATGGATTGCACGTGATTGCACAAAGGTTAGAAAGGGTACTGTATCCCCAGATAACATGTATGGATAGCGTACACATTCAAAATATATGTCTCAGGAGGCAGGCTCAGACGGTGTTAGGCCCATTATGGATTGCACGTGATTGCACAAAGGTTAGAAAGGGTACCGTATCCCCGGATAACATGTATGGATAGCGTACACATTCAAAATATATGTCTCAGGAGGCAGGCTCAGACGGTGTTAGGCCCAGTATGGATTGCACGTGATTGCACAAAGGTTAGAAAGGGTACCGTATCCCCGGATAACATGTATGGATAGCGTACACATTCAAAATATATGTCTCAGGAGGCAGGCTCAGACGGTGTTAGGCCCAGTATGGATTGCACGTGATTGCACAAAGGTTAGAAAGGGTACCGTATCCCCGGATAACATGTATGGATAGCGTACACATTCAAAATATATGTCTCAGGAGGCAGGCTCAGACGGTGTTAGGCCCAGTATGGATTGCACGTGATTGCACAAAGGTTAGAAAGGGTACCGTATCCCCGGATAACATGTATGGATAGCGTACACATTCAAAATATATGTCTCAGGAGGCAGGCTCAGACGGTGTTAGGCCCAGTATGGATTGCACGTGATTGCACAAAGGTTAGAAAGGGTACCGTATCCCCAGATAACATGTATGGATAGCGTACACATTCAAAATATATGTCTCAGGAGGCAGGCTCAGACGGTGTTAGGCCCAGTATGGATTGCACGTGATTGCACAAAGGTTAGAAAGGGTACCGTATCCCCGGATAATATGTATGGATAGCGTACACATTCAAAATATATGTCTATACATCAGGAGGCAGGCTCAGACGGTGTTAGGCACAGTATGGATTTGACGGCCCAGATTACACAGCGGAGGAGCAGGGAGAGGTAAAGATTGCAAATGCTGGGGCCCTGCCCAAGCAAGGGGGGCCCACTCGTGGGCGTCGGTACTGGCACTGGGCCCCTCATAGTACAGCGGTGTGTCTGACGGCGGGTGTGCACCACCGCCGTCAGAGACACTTGATTGCACTATGAGGGACCCAGTGCCAGTGCCCGCGCCCAAGAGTCGGCCTACCCACCTGTCCAGGGCAACGGCACTCGCACGGTGTCGTGCGCTAGGTGGTGACCCCGGCCATGGGGGGGGAGGCAGCACAGTTAGGGAGTTTTAGAAAGTGGCATATGTTGATGTTGGACATTCAGCTGATGCAAAAGGCGAAATAGGTGAAGTACCAGGAAGAGGTGGACCAAAGCAAGCCATTTTTCTGTCACCCTATGTGTCATCAGGGGAAGGTGGGACAAAATCCTTGGAAACCCATGCGTGGTTCATTTTAATGAAGGTTAGATCATCCACATTTTGGGTTGACAGACGGGTCCTTTTTTCTGTCAGGATTGATTCAGCTGCACTGAAGACTCTTTCCGATAGCACACTTGCAGCTGGGCAAGCGAGCTCCTGTAAGGCATATTGGGCCAATTCAGTCCAGGTGTCCAGTTTAGCGGCCCAATAGTCAAAGGGGAATGACCTGTGTGGGAGAACATCGATATGGGAGGAAAAGTAGTTTGTAACCATAGTTGACAACTGCTGTCTCCTGTCACTTTCCATCGATGCAGTATTACCAGTTGTGTGAGCGGTATTTGAAAAATCAGTCCACAACATTGTCATGAAACCCCTGTCTCCAACGCCACTTATGCTGTGTGCACCACGAACACCTCTGCCAAGCTGCCCCCGGCCCGTACGGCTCGTGTGAGAACCATCACCGCTGCTGTGTGCTGGGAATGCCTCAAGCAACCGATTTACCAGAGTTGCTTGTTTATTAGCCAATATTAGGTCAAGGTTCTCCTGTGGAATGATGTTTTGTAATTTGCCTTTATAGCGTGGATCCAGGATGCTGGCCAACCAGTAGTCGTTATCGTTCATCATTTTGGCAATGCGGGGGTCCCTTTTTAGGATCCGCAAGGCATAATCTGACATGTGGGCCAATGTTCCCGGTGTCAATGATGCACTGTGAGTGCTGGGTGGAGGAGCACTTTCTGGCAAATCCACATCCCTCCAGTCACGCACAAAACCTGTACCAGACCTTGCCATGCCAACATTTTCACTTGCCCCACGAGATCCATCCTCCTCCCCTAAGTAATCATCCCCATCATCATCCTCCTCCTCCTCTTCTTCCTCCACCTCGTCCAGAAGAGGTCCCTGAGCAGACAATGGCTGAATGTCATCAAGGATTCCCTCCTCCTCTTCCTCCTCATCAACATTGGCTGCAGACGCCTGCTCCTTAGGGTGCGTCAAAGTTTGCATGAGCAGACGCATAAGTGGGATGCTCATGCTTAGGATGGCGTCGTCTGCGCTTACCAGCCGTGTGCATTCCTCAAAACACTGAAGGACTTTACAAAGGTCTTTCAGCTTCGACCACTGCACACCTGTCAACTCCATGTCTGCTCTCAAAGTGCCTGGCCGTGTATCCTCCCACAAATGCATTATGGCCTGCCTCTGCTCGCACAGCCGCTCCACCATGTGCAGGGTGGAGTTCCACCTTGTTGCAATGTCGATAATGAGGCGGTGGTTGGGAAGGTGGAGCAATCGCTGCTGCTTCTGCATACGAACGGAGTGTACAGGCGACCGGCGGATGTGCGCGCACAGTCTTCGCACCTTCTGGAGCAGGGCTGTTAACTCCGGATAATTTTTGAGGAAGCACTGCACCACCAGGTTCAAGGTGTGAGCCAAGCAAGGTATGTGGCTGAGTCTTGAAAGGGCTATGGCTGCCACAAAATTACGGCCGTTATCACTAACTACCTTGCCTGCCTCAAGATGTACACTGCCCAGCCATGACTCAGTTTGTCGCTTCAAGTACTCGGCCAGCACCTCGGCGGTGTGTCTGTCGCCCAAACACATCATCTGCAACACAGCCTGCTGACGCTTTCCACTAGCTGCTCGATAGGGGGACACATCGTGTGCAACAGTGGCAGCTGCAGATGGAGTGCTCGTACGACTGCGCTCTGTGGACGAGCTTTCGCTTCTGGAGGAGGAGGGTCGAACGCCTACAGCCAACTGTTTCCTATACCATGGGCTAGGCAGCACTGTGCCACCACCGCTGTCCCCTGTGGACCCTGCATCCACCACATTAACCCAGTGCGCAGTGATGGACACGTAACGGCCCTGGCCATGCCGACTGGACCATGCATCAGTTGTGAGGTGCACCTTTCCGCTCACTGACTGCTTGAGTGCATGGACAATGCGGTCTTTCACATGATGGTGGAGGGCTGGGATGGCTTTGCGAGAGAAGAATTGGCGACTGGGTAGGTCATAGCGTGGTACTGCATAGGCCATGAGTTCGCGGAAAGCTGTGCTTTCCACCAACCGAAAGGGCATCATCTCAAACGAGATTAGTTTGGCAATGTGGGCGTTCAAACCCAGTGTACGCGGATGAGAGACTGAGTACTTTCTTGACCTACTCATAGTGTCTGGGAGGGTGAGCTGGACTTGAGAGCTGCATATGGTGGAAGTAGCGGTGGACAGGGCGGACTGAGAGAGGGTTGATGATGGTGATGGAGTTGGTGTTCTTTCTGATGGCCTAGAATCAGTCTTTCGTTGATATAACAGTGGGATTCCCTGACTGCTGTGGTCTTGCAACGACACCTCAACATTTGCTGCTGTGCTAACCGGTGGGCTTACAGTGGGGGAAACAATGTAGCGTTGCTGACTACCTTCGTTGTGATCAGTTGCACATGTGGCACTTGAGGTTTGGTGTTGTGTCCACGCTTGCAAGTGCATGCTGGTTAAATGTCTAAGCATGCAACTGGTATTCAAATTTTTCAGATTTTTCCCTTGGCTAAAGGTCTTTGCGCACTTCTTACAGATAACCTTGGCCTGATCATGAGGATTTTGTTCAAAAAAGTGCCACACTGCACTCTTCCTACTTTGGCAGACATTTTGCGGCCTAGCACGCTGTGATCTTTTGACCCTCTGGACAAGCTGTCCAGCAACTCTTTTGATGTTTGGAACCTGTCTTTGGAGTGCTCCGGGCCTGCCAGATAACAGCTGTTGCGATGTCGATGTCTGCTGTGGATGCTCCTCATCTGAGCTATTGGAAGCAGCACCCTCTTCCCCCAATGGATGCCAATCTGGGTCAACAACTGGGTCATCCATCACCTCCTCTTCTATGTCATGTGCACCTTCCTCTGTGTCACCGTGTATGGTGGTATAGTGTGCGGGAAGGGGCACCTGAGTCTCATCAGGGTCAGAATCTGGCTCTGTACACTGCGAAGACAATGTAGTGCTCTGAGTGAATGTACCAGCAGAATCATCCATCAGCGGCTGTGCATCAGTGCACTCCATGTCAGATTCATCTTGGCCTGGGTAATTCACCATTTGACTTGATAATCCAGGCATGGTATGTGAAAACAGATCCATGGAGTAATCAGTAGTATGGCCTGCGTCATCCTTCAATCTTGGTTGGGGTGAAGGACACAAGGAAAGGTGTGGTTCATGAACATGAGCCTCCAATGACGACTCATGCTTTTACTTTTTACAACTGAAGAAGAGGAGGCGATAGAGCTGGAGGCTGAGTCAGCAATGTAAGACAAAACGTTTTCCTGATGCTCTGGCTTTAAAAGCGGTTTGCCAACTCCTAGAAAACTAAGCGTACGAGGCCTTATGTAGCCAGACGATGACGCAGGGTCAGCACCTCCTGCATTCGGTCCTATTTTGCTCTTGCCACTACCATCAGATCCACCACCAACACCATCATTACCAGCTGCCAACCCCCGCCCAATTCCACAGCCTCTTCCACCAGCCTTCCTCATTTTTGGTAGAAATGTAGACAAAATCCAACAAACTATATAGTAATGTAAAACAAGGTACAAGGTGTCTATAGGACAGGGGAGATTTTGAATTTCTGCAGACACTTGTGGACACTGGACACTTTTGGATTGTGTGAGGCCCACTGATATCTGAGCGCTATGTGACATGCTCGATGGCACAGCTGTGACCAAAGTGACTAGAGGATAAGGGAGATTTTGAATCTCTGCACATACTTTTGGACACTGGACACTTTTGGATTGTGTGAGGCCCACTGATATCTGAGCGCTATGTGACAGGCTCGATGGCACAGCTGTGACCAAAGTGACTAGAGGATAAGGGAGATTTTGAATCTCTGCACACACTTTTGGACACTGGACACTTTTGGATTGTGTGAGGCCCACTGATATCTGAGCGCTATGTGACAGGCTCGATGGCACAGCTGTGACCAAAGTGACTAGAGGATAAGGGAGATTTTGAATCTCTGCACACATTTTTGGACACTGGATGGACACTTTTGGATTGTGTGAGGCCCACTGATATCTGAGCGCTATGTGACATGCTCGATGGCACAGCTGTGACCAAAGTGACTAGAGGATAAGGGAGATTTTGAATCTCTGCACATACTTTTGGACACTGGACACTTTTGGATTGTGTGAGGCCCACTGATATCTGAGCGCTATGTGACAGGCTCGATGGCACAGCTGTGACCAAAGTGACTAGAGGATAAGGGAGATTTTGAATCTCTGCACACACTTTTGGACACTGGACACTTTTGGATTGTGTGAGGCCCACTGATATCTGAGCGCTATGTGACAGGCTCGATGGCACAGCTGTGACCAAAGTGACTAGAGGATAAGGGAGATTTTGAATCTCTGCACACACTTTTGGACACTGGATGGACACTTTTGGATTGTGTGAGGCACACTGATATCTGAGCGCTATGTGACAGGCTCGATGGCACAGCTGTGACCAAAGTGACTAGAGGATAAGGGAGATTTTGAATCTCTGCACACACTTTTGGACACTGGATGGACACTTTTGGATTGTGTGAGGCCCACTGATATCTGAGCGCTATGTGACAGGCTCGATGGCACAGCTGTGACCAAAGTGACTAGAGGATAAGGGAGATTTTGAATCTCTGCACACACTTTTGGACACTGGACACTTTTGGATTGTGTGAGGCCCACTGATATCTGAGCGCTATGTGACAGGCTCGATGGCACAGCTGTGACCAAAGTGACTAGAGGATAAGGGAGATTTTGAATCTCTGCACACACTTTTGGACACTGGATGGACACTTTTGGATTGTGTGAGGCCCACTGATATCTGAGCGCTATGTGACAGGCTTGATGGCACAGCTGTGACCAAAGTGACTAGAGGATAAGGGAGATTTTGAATCTCTGCACACACTTTTGGACACTGGACACTTTTGGACTGTGTGAGGCCCACTGATATCTGAGCGCTATGTGACAGGCTCGATGGCACAGCTGTGACCAAAGTGACTAGAGGATAAGGGAGATTTTGAATCTCTGCACACACTTTTGGACACTGGACACTTTTGGATTGTGTGAGGCCCACTGATATCTGAGCGCTATGTGACAGGCTCGATGGCACAGCTGTGACCAAAGTGACTAGAGGATAAGGGAGATTTTGAATCTCTGCACACACTTTTGGACACTGGACACTTTTGGATTGTGTGAGGCCCACTGATATCTGAGCGCTATGTGACAGGCTCGATGGCACAGCTGTGACCAAAGTGACTAGAGGATAAGGGAGATTTTGAATCTCTGCACACACTTTTGGACACTGGATGGACACTTTTGGATTGTGTGAGGCCCACTGATATCTGAGCGCTATGTGACAGGCTCGATGGCACAGCTGTGACCAAAGTGACTAGAGGATAAGGGAGATTTTGAATCTCTGCACACACTTTTGGACACTGGATGGACACTTTTGGATTGTGTGAGGCCCACTGATATCTGAGCGCTATGTGACAGGCTCGATGGCACAGCTGTGACCAAAGTGACTAGAGGATAAGGGAGATTTTGAATCTCTGCACACACTTTTGGACACTGGACACTTTTGGATTGTGTGAGGCCCACTGATATCTGAGCGCTATGTGACAGGCTCGATGGCACAGCTGTGACCAAAGTGACTAGAGGATAAGGGAGATTTTGAATCTCTGCACACACTTTTGGACACTGGATGGACACTTTTGGATTGTGTGAGGCCCACTGATATCTGAGCGCTATGTGACAGGCTCGATGGCACAGCTGTGACCAAAGTGACTAGAGGATAAGGGAGATTTTGAATCTCTGCACACACTTTTGGACACTGGACACTTTTGGATTGTGTGAGGCCCACTGATATCTGAGCGCTATGTGACAGGCTCGATGGCACAGCTGTGACCAAAGTGACTAGAGGATAAGGGAGATTTTGAATCTCTGCACAGACTTTTGGACACTGGACACTTTTGGATTGTGTGAGGCCCACTGATATCTGAGCGCTATGTGACAGGCTCGATGGCACAGCTGTGACCAAAGTGACTAGAGGATAAGGGAGATTTTAAATCTCTGTACACACTTTTGGACACTGGATGGACACTTTTGGATTGTGTGAGGCCCACTGATATCTGAGCGCTATGTGACAGGCTCGATGGCACAGCTGTGACCAAAGTGACTAGAGGATAAGGGAGATTTTGAATCTCTGCACACACTTTTGGACACTGGACACTTTTGGATTGTGTGAGGCCCACTGATATCTGAGCGCTATGTGACAGGCTCGATGGCACAGCTGTGACCAAAGTGACTAGAGGATAAGGGAGATTTTGAATCTCTGCACACACTTTTGGACACTGGATGGACACTTTTGGATTGTGTGAGGCCCACTGATATCTGAGCGCTATGTGACAGGAATGTCAGGAAGCCTTAGAAGGCAGCCCAACAACCAACACCACTGATACACCACTATATAGCCTCCCCTTGCACTGCACACACAGTGACTGGTGTGTTGTGCAGGCCAAATTGCTAGCAGCAGAAGCAGTTTTTTTTTCTTCTCAGCAGGACAAAAAAAAAAAATTGGGATTGCTTTTAAAAAAGCAGTTTGCGGAGCAGTGGATAACAGCAATGCAGGAATGTCAGGAAGCCTTAGAAGGCAGCCCAACAACCAACACCACTGATACACCACTATATAGCCTCCCCTTGCACTGCACACACAGTGACTGGTGTGTTGTGCAGGCCAAATCGCTAGCAGCAGAAGCAGTTTTTTTGTCTTCTTCCCTGCCTAACGCTCTCCCTACAGAATCAGCAGCAACCTCTCCCTATACTAAGATCGGCAGAAGTAAGATGGCGGTCGGCGTGCACGCCCTTTTATACCCCCTGTGACGCCCACCAAAGCAAGCCAATCACTTGCATGCCCTTCTGAAAGATGGTGGTGACCCGTGCCTATGTCATCACGTTGCCCACAGTGTCCGTGGATCCTGATTGGCTGAAAAAGAGTGCAAAACAAACTTTTGAAACGCGACTTTGGCGCGTAAGTCGCCGACCTCGTGGCCGACCTCATCCTAGGGTCGGGTTTCGTTTCATGAAACCCGACTTTGCCAAAAGTCGGCGACTTTTGAATTTTTTCGACCCGTTTCGCTCAACTCTAGTCTCCTCTCATTATGTATTTTGCCATCCATTATTAAACAATGTCCTAGCAGTGTCCTAGCTTGCTATACACAGCACCGTGCCTTATATATGGGATTCTTATGTTATTTTTGTCATTTTTAATGATCTATTCTTTATTACATACCGTCCTCTCTTGTTAGATATAAACTGAAATGACGGCTGATGTAGCATGGGAAAGCTTCTTTTCTGCTTGAGGAGCTGATGGACTGGTCTTCTGGTCAGATGCTGCTCTATCAGAAGTAATTTTTTTTTAACTATAACAAGAGGACTCTATGTAACAAAGAGAGGGTGATGGGAAGGGAACACCAAAAATAACGAGAATACGCTATGTAAGGGATCGTGCTATATATAACAAGACATGATACTATGTAATAATGGGACAATGTAAGGGGGTGAAGCACCAAAGGAGCCGAGGAGGAGTTGCCTTCTTAGCTCCGTGCCCGGAACCATCAGGCAGGGCGTTAGGTTCCCCTGGGGATGCTTTAGGGGACTGGACGCATAACAGGAACAGGAAGAGGTCAGGACTAGGAGCGGGAGTATTGGCGGGCTTTCGGCAGAGCAACACAGAGAGGAGAAGTGAGAGGACGCTGACGCAGGAGGGGAGAGGAGACTGGTACAGCGGCTGGAGACTGAGAGACCGCGAACACAGGCAATGGGCAGTGATTACGTGAAACCTGTTACTGCACTGTCAGGAAGGCTGTTGACTCCCTTCCTTGAGGAGACCTTGTCCCACAGACAGACCGCATATCTCGATAAGACGCTCCCTGGAAGGGAGACCGGAATATCTGCTGAGACGCTCCCCTGTGACCAAGGGGCGTTCAGTAATGAGCCACTGACCGGCAAAGAGAGACTGTGTGAGACAGAGCCCCTGACCTCAGGGGGAAAATACCGTTGTCGTAGCAGAGGCAAGGACCTTGAGCACAGGGGGATAGCGCCATCCTCATACCCCTTGGGCTCCCACGTATACCCCCATACTACAGCTGGACTATATCAAGGACCCCAGAGATGGATGATATCAAGCATCGCTGGTGCCTCGGTGCCAGCGTGGGACAAGAAGTGATCCCTCCAATCAAGGTTCCCGAGAACTGATAAGTTTTGCCTCATAAGAGAATAACTTTTCTACTGTTTGTACTCCTTATACTTCTCCTGCTGTCGATATAACCCGTTCACAGTATTTTCTCTGTTATACTGTACATTGTACCAGTATTATCCCCTGTAAATAAACCTCCCCTTTCACTGTTGGTCTGCCTGTTCCATGGTGATATATACCTCTCCTGCATGTTAGTACAACAGCACTGTACATAACAGAGGAGGCTACATAATAAGGGACTGCTCTATCCATAACTAAAGAGGGTGATGCATAATAAGGGATGCCCATTCCTGGGATAATGTCTCCCAACCTGACCTCCTTCTTGGTATAATGTCCCCCATCCTGGTCCCCTTCTTGATATAATGTATCTTATCCTAGACCCCTTTTTGGGATAATGTGCCAGCACCTGGTCCCCTTCCAGGTAAAATGGAATATTATGGAACCAACGGCTCAATGCAGTATGCACAAAACCATCTCAGACAGGAGTCTGTCCAGCCTCTGATTGAAGACTTCTATTGAAGGAGAATTCACCACCTCTTGTGGCAGCCTGTTCCACTCATTGATCACCTACACTGTCAAAAAGCGTTTTCTATTATCTAATCTGTATTGTCTCCCTTTCAGTTTCATTCCATTGCTTCTCGTGTTACCATGTGCAAATCAGAATAAGGATGATCCCACTACACTGTGACAACCTGTTGGCAGCTAATCATTCATGATACTTTCCAAGCATGTGACAACAGAGCTTCTTTATTCAATAACAATCAGGAACAATACTGTATATAATAAACTTAATAGATCAGGAATAAATCATTTGTGTGTCTCTATTTGTGCAGCATCTACAGCAGGCTGCTTCTCTCATACACAGACACAGGAAATACAGGAAATGCAGTCACATGCTCTCCCTGTGTGAGCCTCTGGGAGTTTTTTTAAATTTCATAAACAGCATACAAAATCTAGCAACTAAACATTCATAGACAGGAATGGAGTTGTTGCACCAAACATATTCCAACACAACCCTTCAGATATTTGTAGACAGCTATTAAGTCTCCCCTTAGCCTTCTTTTTTGGAAGTGAAACATTCCCAGATCCTTTAACTGTTCCTCATAGGACATAATTTGCAGTCCGCTCACCATCCTGGCAGCTCTTCTCTGAACTTGCTCCAGTTTTTCAATAGAATATATTTCTGACAGATTTCTTTACAGTGTTAAAGTGATTGCCTGGCCTTGGGGTACAAGTCACTCTATGTGACTACAAACTTGTGAATCCTCACAGTGTGTGCCCTGCGCACTGTGAGAAATCTCTGGTGCTGGCATGAGGAGCAAGAGGTCATGTGGCCGCAAGTATATGATTTGCATACTTCTGGCTACATTGTGACTAGACGTTTATGGCCTGCTCTGCTCTACTCAATACACTTGTATGCATGTTTAGTTGCCCATGACTGCATGTACGGTATGTAAATCATATACTTGCAGTCACACACCCGCTGTTCATGGCTCCAGCACTGAAGAATCCTCACAATGACTAGTGCAAACGTTGTGAGCAGGGCCGCCATCAGGGCATAATTGCCCTGACTGGCGTATGGGGCCCGGCGGGCAGAGGGGGTCCGCATCAGGCCCGGTCCCTTCTCTGCTAACCGACAGGTAAACCGGGCCCTGGCTAGTGGCGCTGTGGGTGGCAGCTAAACGCTATTGACATGCGGGCCCGGCGCAGATCTCCTGTGTATAATGCCACTTATGGTGATAGTACTATGTTTTTTTATTAATGATCAGTATTGTAGTATTCAGTCACCATGTGGTGGTAATATGTGGTCTGGGCATGGTGCGGTGGTATTTGTCCCTTGTGTGTGCTATTATTTGGTCACTTTGGTAGTAATATGTGGTCTGGTCATGGTGCGGTGGTATTTGTCCCTTGTATGTGATATTATTCTGCCACTCTGGTGGTAATATGTGGTCTGATCATGGTGTAGCGGTATTTGTTCCTTGTATGTGATATTATTGGTCATTTTAAAAATTGAAAAATAAATAAAAATATACCTAAAGTGCATTGCATATTTTAATAAATATTTAGTAGGTTACAGTAGAGTAGGGCCTGGCCAAAAGTGTCTACCCTGTTATGGTGGCGGCTTAAAAAAATCTTTTGTCCAAAGCAAAAGCTGCCGACTATATGTGTGATCTGGTGATGGGAACTGTTAATGTGTGATAGGTGTGAAGTGGAGTTTTTCCAAGAGAGAGCGATGGGACTGTGGACAGTTTGAGGGGTAGAGCCTGGGCGGAGTCTCAAGGGGGCCCCGAAAATTTTGCCAGTATGGGGCCCCGAAATTCCTAGTGGCAGCCCTGGTTGTAAGAATTTGTGTGTCTGCAGTCACATATGGTGACTGTAAACTTGTACCCTAAGGACGGACAAACCCTTTCATTAAAAATGTCCTGGTGTTTTGGGCCTTGAGTTCCAATGCAGATCTACCTGTTTTTATGATAACAGACTACAAAAAACCCTACATAGCCTAATCTTGCAGCCATACTCTCTTCCATCTCTCTCGTATGCCCTGCTAACATATATCTTAGCAGAAATTATGGGACATATGAAAGGGAACAGACCACTTGTTTGTGTTTGCCCCGATTTTGCAGTGATTAGGTTAAGAAGGTAGTGAAATGATTATTTCGATAACGTTATTAGCATTCTTCTGGTAATGATTGAATTGACAATTATCTCTATATTTTTATTTGAATAAAAATACAATTTCTATGACACACTCTGCAATTATGTTCCAACAGCTAGAACATCAGTGTTCAGATTTACTGGAATTAAGGTTCCATCACTGAGGGCTATTCAGGCCTTGGAAAAGTGATGGAAACCTTTATGTAACCCAATGAGGCTTATAGCAGAAGTGTGATCAAAGCCTAATTAAGCTCAAGCACTTCTGTCCATAAAATCGCTGCTAATGGAGGGGCATGGGACTAGACAAGTCCATCAGCCTTCTCCAATTGTAAAACACCTCCAGAGAAAGCTGCTTTTCTAAGGGAAGAAGATGATGACCTGGTCTGGTCACATTCTCCTCCAACAGCAGACATTATATGGACAAAGTGCAGAAAGCTGCGCTAAAAAAAGAAAATATCCAAACCGTTTAATGAATGATCAGGTTTTTTGAAACCTGTTATCCTAGAGTTTAGTGTACTGCGCAACTACAGTACCTACAGAGCTTTAACGGGGATGTGAATCCTAGGTACATTGCTCCCTGGGAAATACGAATATGCAAATAAAGTCCGTTGACTGGTCTCCCTGAGGTCAGTGATTGTTTCATGATGTTGGTCTACTAAGCATTGCTCCCACCTAGCCAGAATCCTACTCCACACTGATGAGGGGCAACACCCCGAAACAGCTGTCTGCGGATGGATACCTGGCCTGGTAATAGTACGCACATGTCGGATTCCCCGGAGCCCGCACCTTTCCGGTCGCATGACAGCTGATCTATACAGCTGACATGTAACCGCAACACTGCGCTTCGCCCATCGGTGACCCCGTCACATGATCTAGGGTCACTGATGGGTCAGCATGACAATCAGAGGTCTTCAGCAGACCTCTGTGGTTGTCACTGCCAGATTGCTATGAGCACCACCCCGTAGTCGGCGCTCATAGAAAGTGAGCATTTCTGCTACACACAGGCGATCTGATCATCACCAGAGGCTGTCAAAGTACTGCAGCCTCTATTCTTTTCTCCCATGGAGACTACTGAAGCATGCAAAAAGTAAAAAAAAAAGTTTTAAAAAATATTATAAAGATAAAAAAGTATAAAAGTTGAAATAAAAAAATCAAATATACACATATTTGGTATTGCCGTGTTGAGAATTACCCAATCTATCAATATAAAAAAAGAATTAACCCAATCGCTGAACGGCGTAATGAGAAAAGAATTCAAAAGAATTAAGTTTTTTTTGGTCCCATTACATTGCAATAAAATGCAATAAGGGGTGACCAAAATTGTATCAATAAAAACATCAGCTCAGCATGCAAAAAATAAGCCCTAACCCCGCCCCAGATCAAAAAAAATGGAAACGCTACAGGTCTCGGAAAATGGTGTCATTTTTTTTAACAAATTTTGGATTTTTTTCACCAATTAAATAAAAAATAACCTACACATGTTTGGTGTCTGTGACCTCATAATGACCTGGAGAATCATAATGACAGGTCAGTTTTTGCATTTAGTGAACATGGTAAAAAAACAAAGAGAACAGAAGTGGAATTGCACTTTTTTTTGCAATTTCACCGCACTTGGAATTTTTTTCCCATTTTTCAGAACACAAGATGTTAAAACCAATAGATTCCTTCAAAAGTATAACTTGTCCCAGAAAAAAAAAAAAGCCCTCACGCGGCAATATTGACAAAACAAAAGAGTTATGGCTCTGGGAAGAAGAGGAGCAAAAAATGAAAACACAAAAACGGAAAATGGTCAAGGGGTTAGGGGGTTAAACTGGTTTGTGTTGCTTTTTTATTCTGAGTTGGTCACCCCAGTTCTGTGAGGAGATATAAAAACAGCGATTCTGTTGGCAGAGACTGCTGTTATCTTAAATAGACTCTGTTCTGCTGGTTTGAACTCCAGTTTGGACAGAACCAAAGCCCCAGGCCAGCGTGCAGTACAAGAAATTGGGAAGAAGTGCCTGACAGGAAGGGATTGGTTTGGTGGCCATCTTGAGAAAGCTTGGTGCGATTTTGAAGGAGGAGGACATATGACCTCTCCATCAAGCACCATACGAGAAAGTGAAATCCCCAGGATCCGACATCCTTAACACACCCAGAGGGCCTTCCAGCAAGTTAACTGTGGTACCACACAATGGTTAGAAACACTGTCATTCCTTGTTCAAACATTCGTCGTCCAGGCGGGCTTCTCTCTACAACGACAGAGCGACCAGACACAGGTCGATAAATCCTGAGCTCAGGCCCACCGCGAGGATTACGGTAGGCGTGTGCACGCACCCACAGTTAGTTTGGCACCAAACTCAGACTGGCAGACACAGGCACCTGAATGCCCAGACGCAGCTTGCTGAACCACTAGAGACTTACAGATACTACAGCATTAAAGGGGATCTACCGAAGTATACAGAGGTGATCTGAGGAGCGCCACATTGCACCTATATGGTCCTTAAAGTGAACACAGCTGTATATAATACCATAACTGGGTTCTACCTAGTGGGTTTAAAGTAATTTTATTAAGTTTGGAAGCTGCTTTGCTCTATCACCAATAAGCCTTCTTTTGCAATCATTTGATTGCTCCAGTTTTCCAGGCAAATGCTCGGTAGCCGCACAATTACGTAAATTATTGTAATGTAGTCAACATTTACGTGCCTACTGAGAGACACAGCACAGTGGTCTCATTCAGTTCTGACTGGGTGTGTTTGAATTAATCTTTCACATTTTGTTGGTTGGTAGAAGTGCACTCAGTCTCAGTTTAACTCCTTCATGACCCAGCCTATTTTGACCTTAATGACCAGGCCATTTTTTGCAATTCTGACCAGTGTCCCTTTTTGAGGTAAGAACTCAGGAAAGCTTCAATGGATCCTAGCAATTCTGAGAATGTTTTTTCGTGACATATTGGGCTTAATGTTAGTGGTAAATTTAGGTCAATAATTTTTGTGTTTATTTGTGAAAAAAAATGGAAATTTGGCGAAAATGTTGAAAATTTCGCAATTTTCAAATTTTAAATTTTTATTCTGTTAAACCAAAGAGTAATATGACACAAAATAGTTAATAAATAATATTTCCCACACGTCTACTTTACATCAGCACAATGTTGGAAACTAGAGTTGAGCGACTTTTGGTTTTTTAGGGTCGCGTTTCGTTTCGTGAAACCCGACTTTTCCAAAAGTCGGGTCGAGCAAGATCGTCCGATTATAGGGAAAAGTCGGGGTCGTCCCGAAACACGAAACCCAATGTAAGTCAATGGGGAATAAAAGTCGGCAGTGAGAGGAGGACAGGAAACACACCTACAGTGTCCATTTGAATGCCAAAAGCATCAATTCTTCTTACTTAAGCTTGTCAACCTTAATTAACTTCATAATACAAGTTACGCACTGAAAAATGGGGGTTATTTGGCTACAGACTGTGGGGGGGAGGGCTGGCTCCAGGTTTTCATGTGCCCTGGGCAAAAGAGCGCCCCTTTAACACATACCACAACTCATCATGCTCCGATACGGCAGAGAAATAGCGGTATAGTACAATGAAAAATACCTCACTTTTTACATCTCATGACGAGGCCCATCTATTTCTCCATACAGAATCATTGGTCCCATATAATGTTTGAAACAGTATATGATGAGCTCCACATAATGCTACAGTATATGTTGGTCCCCATGGATGAAGCTCTACTGTCTTATGGGCCCAAATAATGCTCCAAACATAATGGGCCCCATTTCTAATGCTCTAGTGTATAATGGGCCCTGTAAATGCTGCTCCAGTGTCTGATGTCCACCTTTGGAATGTTCCAGTGTATGGTGGGCCCCATCTATCATTCTCAGACGGTGTTAGGCCCAGTATGGATTGCACGTGATTGCACAAAGGTTAGAAAGGGTACCGTATCCCCAGATAACATGTATGGATAGCGTACACATTCAAAATATATGTCTCAGGAGGCAGGCTCAGACGGTGTTAGGCCCAGTATGGATTGCACGTGATTGCACAAAGGTTAGAAAGGGTACCGTATCCCCAGATAACATGTATGGATAGCGTACACATTCAAAATATAAGTCTCAGGAGGCAGGCTCAGACGGTGTTAGGCCCAGTATGGATTGCACGTGATTGCACAAAGGTTAGAAAGGGTACCGTATCCCCAGACAACATGTATGGATAGCGTACACATTCAAAATATATGTCTCAGGAGGCAGGCTCAGACGGTGTTAGGCCCAGTATGGATTGCACGTGATTGCACAAAGGTTAGAAAGGGTACCGTATCCCCGGATAACATGTATGGATAGCGTACACATTCAAAATATATGCCTCAGGAGGCAGGCTCAGATGGTGTTAGGCCCAGTATGGATTGCACGTGATTGCACAAAGGTTAGAAAGGGTACCGTATCCCCGGATAACATGTATGGATAGCGTACACATTCAAAATATATGTCTCAGGAGGCAGGCTCAGACGGTGTTAGGCCCAGTATGGATTGCACGTGATTGCACAAAGGTTAGAAAGGGTACCGTATCCCCAGATAACATGTATGGATAGCGTACACATTCAAAATATATGTCTCAGGAGGCAGGCTCAGACGGTGTTAGGCCCAGTATGGATTGCACGTGATTGCACAAAGGTTAGAAATGGTACCGTATCCCCAGATAACATGTATGGATAGCGTACACATTCAAAATATATGTCTCAGGAGGCAGGCTCAGACGGTGTTAGGCCCAGTATGGATTGCACGTGATTACACAAAGGTTAGAAAGGGTACCGTATCCCCAGATAACATGTATGGATAGCGTACACATTCAAAATATATGTCTCAGGAGGCAGGCTCAGACGGTGTTAGGCCCAGTATGGATTGCACGTGATTGCACAAAGGTTAGAAAGGGTACCGTATCCCCAGATAACATGTATGGATAGCGTACACATTCAAAATATATGTCTCAGGAGGCAGGCTCAGACGGTGTTAGGCCCAGTATGGATTGCACGTGATTGCACAAAGGTTAGAAAGGGTACTGTATCCCCAGATAACATGTATGGATAGCGTACACATTCAAAATATATGTCTCAGGAGGCAGGCTCAGACGGTGTTAGGCCCATTATGGATTGCACGTGATTGCACAAAGGTTAGAAAGGGTACCGTATCCCCGGATAACATGTATGGATAGCGTACACATTCAAAATATATGTCTCAGGAGGCAGGCTCAGACGGTGTTAGGCCCAGTATGGATTGCACGTGATTGCACAAAGGTTAGAAAGGGTACCGTATCCCCGGATAACATGTATGGATAGCGTACACATTCAAAATATATGTCTCAGGAGGCAGGCTCAGACGGTGTTAGGCCCAGTATGGATTGCACGTGATTGCACAAAGGTTAGAAAGGGTACCGTATCCCCGGATAACATGTATGGATAGCGTACACATTCAAAATATATGTCTCAGGAGGCAGGCTCAGACGGTGTTAGGCCCAGTATGGATTGCACGTGATTGCACAAAGGTTAGAAAGGGTACCGTATCCCCAGATAACATGTATGGATAGCGTACACATTCAAAATATATGTCTCAGGAGGCAGGCTCAGACGGTGTTAGGCCCAGTATGGATTGCACGTGATTGCACAAAGGTTAGAAAGGGTACCGTATCCCCAGATAACATATATGGATAGCGTACACATTCAAAATATATGTCTCAGGAGGCAGGCTCAGACGGTGTTAGGCCCAGTATGGATTGCACGTGATTGCACAAAGGTTAGAAAGGGTACCGTATCCCCGGATAAAATGTATGGATAGCGTACACATTCAAAATATATGTCTCAGGAGGCAGGCTCAGACGGTGTTAGGCCCAGTATGGATTGCACGTGATTGCACAAAGGTTAGAAAGGGTACCGTATCCCCGGATAACATGTATGGATAGCGTACACATTCAAAATATATGTCTATACATCAGAAGGCAGGCTCAGATGGTGTCAGGCACAGTATGGATTTGACAGCCCAGATTACACAGCGGAGGAGCAGGGAGAGGTAAAGATTACAAATGCTGGGGCCCTGCCCAAGCAAGGGGGGCCCACTCGTGGGCGTCGGTACTGGCACTGGGCCCCTCATAGTACAGCGGTGTGTCTCTGACGGCGGGTGTGCACCAACACCGTCAGAGACACTTGATTGCACTATGAGGGACCCTGTGCCAGTGCCCGCGCCCAAGAGTCGGCCTACCCACCTGTCCAGGGCAACGGCACTCGCACGGTGTCATGCGCTAGGTGGTGACCCCGGCCATGGGGGGGAGGCAGCACAGTTAGGGAGTTTTAGAAAGTGGCATATGTTGATGTTGGACATTCAGCTGATGCAAAAGGCGAAATAGGTGAAGTACCAGGAAGAGGTGGACCAAAGCAAGCCATTTTTCTGTCACCCTATGTGTCATCAGGGGAAGGTGGGACAAAATCCTTGGAAACCCATGCGTGGTTCATTTTAATGAAGGTTAGATCATCCACATTTTGGGTTGACAGACGGGTCCTTTTTTCTGTCAGGATTGATCCAGCTGCACTGAAGACTCTTTCCGATAGCACACTTGCAGCTGGGCAAGCGAGCTCCTGTAAGGCATATTGGGCCAATTCAGGCCAGGTGTCCAGTTTAGCGGCCCAATAGTCAAAGGGGAATGACCTGTGTGGGAGAACATCGATATGGGAGGAAAAGTAGTTTGTAACCATAGTTGACAACTGCTGTCTCCTGTCACTTTCCATCGATGCAGTATTACCAGTTGTTTGAGCGGTATTTGAAAAATCAGTCCACAACATTGTCATGAAACCCCTGTCTCCAACGCCACTTCTGCTGTGTGCACCACGAACACCTCTGCCAAGCTGCCCCCGGCCCGTACGGCTCGTGTGAGAACCATCACCGCTGCTGTGTGCTGGGAATGCCTCAAGCAACCGATTTACCAGAGTTGCTTGTTTATTAGCCAATATTAGGTCAAGGTTCTCCTGTGGCATGATGTTTTGTAATTTGCCTTTATAGCGTGGATCCAGGATGCTGGCCAACCAGTAGTCGTCATCGTTCATCATTTTGGCAATGCGGGGGTCCCTTTTTAGGATCCGCAAGGCATAATCTGACATGTGGGCCAATGTTCCCGGTGTCAATGATGCACTGCGAGTGCTGGGTGGAGTAGTTTCTGGCAAATCCACATCCCTCCAGTCACGCACAAACCGTGTACCAGACCTTGCCACGCCAACATTTTCACTTGCCCCACGAGATGCATCCTCCTCCCCTAAGTAATCATCCCCATCATCCTCCTCCTCCTCCTCTTCTTCCTCCACTTCGTCCAGGAGAGGTCCCTGAGCAGACAATGGCTGAATGTCATCAAGGATTCCCTCCTCCTCTTCCTCCTCATCAACATTGGCTGCAGACGCCTGCTCCTTAAGGTGCATCAAAGTTTGCATGAGCAGACGCATAAGTGGGATGCTCATGCTTAGGATGGCGTCGTCTGCGCTTACCAGCCGTGTGCATTCCTCAAAACACTGAAGGACTTTACAAAGGTCTTTCAGCTTCGACCACTGCACGCCTGTCAACTCCATGTCTGCTCTCAAAGTGCCTGGCCGTGTATCCTCCCACAAATGCATTATGGCCTGCCTCTGCTCGCACAGCCGCTCCACCATGTGCAGGGTGGAGTTCCACCTTGTTGCAATGTCGATAATGAGGCGGTGGTTGGGAAGGTGGAGCAATCGCTGCAGCTTCTGCATACGAACGGAGTGTACAGGCGACCGGCGGATGTGCGCGCACAGTCTTCGCACCTTCTGGAGCAGGGCTGTTAACTCCGGATAATTTTTGAGGAAGCACTGCACCACCAGGTTCAAGGTGTGAGCCAAGCAAGGTATGTGGCTGAGTTTTGAAAGGGCTATGGCTGCCACAAAATTACGACCGTTATCACTAACTACCTTGCCTGCCTCAAGATGTACACTGCCCAGCCATGACTCAGTTTGTCGCTTCAAGTACTCGGCCAGCACCTCGGCGGTGTGTCTGTCGCCCAAACACATCATCTGCAACACAGCCTGCTGACGCTTTCCACTAGCTGCTCGATAGGGGGACACATCGTGTGCAACAGTGGCAGCTGCAGATGGAGTGCTCGTACGACTGCGCTCTGTGGACGAGCTTTCGCTTCTGGAGGAGGAGGAGGGTCGAACGCCTACAGCCAACTGTTTCCTATACCGTGGGCTAGACAGCACTGTCCCACCACCGCTGTCCCCTGTGGACCCTGCATCCACCACATTAACCCAGTGCGCAGTGATGGACACGTAACGGCCCTGGCCATGCCGACTGGACCATGCATCAGTTGTGAGGTGCACCTTTCCGCTCACTGACTGCTTGAGTGCATGGACAATGCGGTCTTTCACATGATGGTGGAGGGCTGGGATGGCTTTGCGAGAGAAGAAGTGGCGACTGGGTAGGTCATAGCGTGGTACTGCATAGGCCATGAGTTCGCGGAAAGCTGTGCTTTCCACCAACCGAAAGGGTATCATCTCAAACGAGATTAGTTTGGCAATGTGGGCGTTCAAACCCAGTGTACGCGGATGAGAGACTGAGTACTTTCTTGACCTACTCATAGTGTCTGGGAGGGTGAGCTGGACTTGAGAGCTGCATATGGTGGAAGTAGCGGTGGACAGGGTGGACTGAGAGAGGGTTGATGATGGTGATGGAGTTGGTGTTCTTTCTGATGGCCTAGAATCAGTCTTTCGTTGATATAACAGTGGGATTCCCGACTGCTGTGGTCTTGCAACGACACCTCAACATTTGCTGCTGTGCTAACCGGTGGGCTTACAGTGGGGGAAACAATGTAGCGTTGCTGACTACCTTCGTTGTGATCAGTTGCACATGTGGCACTTGAGGTTTGGTGTTGTGTCCACGCTTGCAAGTGCATACTGGTTAAATGTCTAAGCATGCAACTGGTATTCAAATTTTTCAGATTTTTCCCTCGGCAAAAGGTCTTTGCGCACTTCTTACAGATAACCTTGGCCTGATCATGAGGATTTTGTTCAAAAAAGTGCCACACTGCACTCTTCCTACTTTGGCAGACATTTTGCGGCCTAGCACGCTGTGATCTTTTGACCCTCTGGACAAGCTGTCCAGCAACTCTTTTGATGTTTGGAACCTGTCTTTGGAGTGCTCCGGGCCTGCCAGATAACAGCTGTTGCGATGTCGATGTCTGCTGTGGATGCTCCTCATCTGAGCTATTGGAAGCAGCACCCTCTTCCCCCAATGGATGCCAATCTGGGTCAACAACTGGGTCATCCATCACCTCCTCTTCTATGTCATGTGCACCTTCCTCTGAGTCACCGTGTATGGTGGTATAGTGTGCGGGAAGGGGCACCTGAGTCTCATCAGGGTCAGAATCTGGCTCTGTACACTGCGAGGACAATGTAGTGCTCTGAGTGAATGTACCAGCAGAATCATCCATCAGCGGCTGTGCATCAGTGCACTCCATGTCAGATTCATCTTGGCCTGGGTAATTCACCATTTGACTTGATAATCCAGGCATGGTATGTGAAAACAGCTCCATGGAGTAATCAGTATTATGGCCTGCGTCATCCTTCAATCTTGGTTGGGGTGAAGGACACAAGGAAAGGTGTGGTTCATGAACATGAGCCTCAAATGACGACTCAGTGCTTTTACTTTTTACAACTGAAGAAGAGGAGGCGATAGAGCTGGAGGCTGAGTCAGCAATGTAAGACAAAACTTTTTCCTGATGCTCTGGCTTTAAAAGCGGTTTGCCAACTCCTAGAAAACTAAGCGTTCAAGGCCTTATGTAGCCAGACGATGACGCAGGGTCAGCACCTCCTGCATTCGGTCCCATTTTGCTCTTGCCACTACCATCAGATCCACCACCAACACCATCATTACCAGCTGCCAACCCCCGCCCAATTCCACGGCCTCTTCCACCAGCCTTCCTCATTTTTGGTAGAAATGTAGACAAAATCCAACAAACTATATAGTAATGTAAAACAAGGTACAAGGTGTCTATAGGGCAGGGGAGATTTTGAATTTCTGCAGACACTTGTGGACACTGGATGGACACTTTTGGATTGTGTGAGGCCCACTGATATCTGAGCGCTATGTGACAGGCTCGATGGCACAACTGTGACAAAAGTGACTAGAGGATAAGGGAGATTTTGAATCTCTGCACACACTTTTGGACACTGGACACTTTTGGATTGTGTGAGGCCCACTGATATCTGAGCGCTATGTGACAGGCTCGATGGCACAGCTGTGACCAAAGTGACTAGAGGATAAGGGAGATTTTGAATCTCTGCACACACTTTTGGACACTGGATGGACACTTTTGGATTGTGTGAGGCCCACTTATATCTGAGCGCTATGTGACAGGCTCGATGGCACAGCTGTGACCAAAGTGACTAGAGGATAAGGGAGATTTTGAATCTCTGCACACACTTTTGGACACTGGATGGACACTTTTGGATTGTGTGAGGCCCACTGATATCTGAGCGCTATGTGACAGGCTCGATGGCACAGCTGTGACCAAAGTGACTAGAGGATAAGGGAGATTTTGAATCTCTGCACACACTTTTGGACACTGGATGGACACTTTTGGATTGTGTGAGGCCCACTGATATCTGAGCGCTGTGTGACAGGCTCAATGGCACAGCTGTGACCAAAGTGACTAGAGGATAAGGGAGATTTTGAATCTCTGCACACACTTTTGGACACTGGACACTTTTGGATTGTGTGAGGCCCAATGAATATCTGAGCGCTATGTGACAGGCTCGATGGCACAGCTGTGACAAAAGTGACTAGAGGATAAGGGAGATTTTGAATCTCTGCACACACTTTTGGACACTGGATGGACACTTTTGGATTGTGTGAGGCCCACTGATATCTGAGCGCTATGTGACAGGCTTGATGGCACAGCTGTGACCAAAGTGACTAGAGGATAAGGGAGATTTTGAATCTCTGCACACACTTTTGGACACTGGATGGACACTTTTGGATTGTGTGAGGCCCAATGAATATCTGAGCGCTATGTGACAGGCTCGATGGCACAGCTGTGACAAAAGTGACTAGAGGATAAGGGAGATTTTGAATCTCTGCACACACTTTTGGACACTGGATGGACACTTTTGGATTGTGTGAGGCCCACTGATATCTGAGCGCTATGTGACAGGCTTGATGGCACAGCTGTGACCAAAGTGACTAGAGGATAAGGGAGATTTTGAATCTCTGCACACACTTTTGGACACTGGACACTTTTGGATTGTGTGAGGCCCAATGAATATCTGAGCGCTATGTGACAGGCTCGATGGCACAGCTGTGACAAAAGTGACTAGAGGATAAGGGAGATTTTGAATCTCTGCACACACTTTTGGACACTGGATGGACACTTTTGGATTGTGTGAGGCCCACTGATATCTGAGCGCTATGTGACAGGCTCGATGGCACAGCTGTGACCAAAGTGACTAGAGGATAAGGGAGATTTTGAATCTCTGCACACACTTTTGGACACTGGATGGACACTTTTGGATTGTGTGAGGCCCACTGATATCTGAGCGCTGTGTGACAGGCTCAATGGCACAGCTGTGACCAAAGTGACTAGAGGATAAGGGAGATTTTGAATCTCTGCACACACTTTTGGACACTGGACACTTTTGGATTGTGTGAGGCCCAATGAATATCTGAGCGCTATGTGACAGGCTCGATGGCACAGCTGTGACAAAAGTGACTAGAGGATAAGGGAGATTTTGAATCTCTGCACACACTTTTGGACACTGGATGGACACTTTTGGATTGTGTGAGGCCCACTGATATCTGAGCGCTATGTGACAGGCTTGATGGCACAGCTGTGACCAAAGTGACTAGAGGATAAGGGAGATTTTGAATCTCTGCACACACTTTTGGACACTGGATGGACACTTTTGGATTGTGTGAGGCCCAATGAATATCTGAGCGCTATGTGACAGGCTCGATGGCACAGCTGTGACAAAAGTGACTAGAGGATAAGGGAGATTTTGAATCTCTGCACACACTTTTGGACACTGGATGGACACTTTTGGATTGTGTGAGGCCCACTGATATCTGAGCGCTATGTGACAGGCTTGATGGCACAGCTGTGACCAAAGTGACTAGAGGATAAGGGAGATTTTGAATCTCTGCACACACTTTTGGACACTGGACACTTTTCGATTGTGTGAGGCCCAATGAATATCTGAGCGCTATGTGACAGGCTCGATGGCACAGCTGTGACAAAAGTGACTAGAGGATAAGGGAGATTTTGAATATCTGCACACACTTTTGGACACTGGATGGACACTTTTGGATTGTGTGAGGCCCACTGATATCTGAGCGCTATGTGACAGGCTCGATGGCACAGCTGTGACCAAAGTGACTAGAGGATAAGGGAGATTTTGAATCTCTGCACACACTTTTGGACACTGGATGGACACTTTTGGATTGTGTGAGGTCGATATCTGAGCGCTATGTGACAGGCTCGATGGCACAGCTGTGACCAAAGTGACTAGAGGATAAGGGAGATTTTGAATCTCTGCACACACTTTTGGACACTGGACACTTTTGGATTGTGTGAGGCCCAATGAATATCTGAGCGCTATGTGACAGGCTCGATGGCACAGCTGTGACAAAAGTGACTAGAGGATAAGGGAGATTTTGAATCTCTGCACACACTTTTGGACACTGGATGGACACTTTTAGATTGTGTGAGGCCCACTGATATCTGAGCGCTATGTGACAGGCTCGATGGCACAGCTGTGACCAAAGTGACTAGAGGATAAGGGAGATATTGAATCTCTGCACACACTTTTGGACACTGGATGGACACTTTTGGATTGTGTGAGGCCCACTGATATCTGAGCGCTTTGTGACAGACTCGATGGCACAGCTGTGACCAAAGTGACTAGAGGATAAGGGAGATTTTGAATCTCTGCACACACTTTTGGACACTGGACACTTTTGGATTGTGTGAGGCCCCCTGATATCTGAGCGCTATGTGACAGGCTCGATGGCACAGCTGTGACCAAAGTGACTAGAGGATAAGGGAGATTTTGAATCTCTGCACACACTTTTGGACACTGGATGGACACTTTTGCATTGTGTGAGGCCCAATGAATATCTGAGTGCTATGTGACAGGCTCGATGGCACAGCTGTGACAAAAGTGACTAGAGGATAAGGGAGATTGGATTGCTTTCAAAAAAGCAGTTTGCGGAGCAGTGGGTAAACAGCAATGCAGGAATGTCAGGAAGCCTTAGAAGGCAGCCCAACAACCAACACCACTGATACACCACTATATAGCCTCCCCTTGCCCTGCACACACAGTGACTGGTGTGTTGTGCAGGCCAAATTGCTAGCAGCAGAAGCAGTTTTTTTGTCTTCTCAGCAGGACAAAAAAAAAAATTGGGATTGCTTTTAAAAAAGCAGTTTGCGGAGCAGTGGGTAAACAGCAATGCAGGAATGTCAGGAAGCCTTAGAAGGCAGCCCAACAACCAACACCACTGATACCCCACTATATAGCCTCCCCTTGCACTGCACACACAGTGACTGGTGTGTTGTGCAGGCCAAATCGCTAGCAGCAGAAGCAGTTTTTTTGTCTTCGTCCCTGCCTAACGCTCTCCCTACAGAATCAGCAGCAACCTCTCCCTATACTAAGATCGGCAGAAGTAAGATGGCGGTCGGCGTGCACGCCCTTTTATACCCCCTGTGACGCCACCAAAGCAAGCCAATCACTTGCATGCCCTTCTGAAAGATGGTGGTGACCCGTGCCTATGTCATCACGTTGCCCACAGTGTCCGTGGATCCTGATTGGCTGAAAAAGAGCGCAAAACAAACTTTTGAAACGCGACTTTGGCGCGTAAGTCGCCGACCTCGTGGCCGACCTCATCCTAGGGTCGGGTTTCGTTTCATGAAACCCGACTTTGCCAAAAGTCGGCGACTTTTGAAATTTTTCGACCCGTTTTGCTCAACTCTATTGGAAACAATATTTTTTTTTGTTAGGAAGTTATAAGGGTTAAAAATTGACCAGCGATTTCTCATTTTCACAACAAAATTTACAAAACCATTTTTCTTAGGGACCACCTCACTTTGAGGTGTCTATATGGCAGAAAATACCCAAAGGTGACACCATTCTAAAAACTGCACCCCTCAAGCTACTGAAAACTACATTCAAGAAGATTATCAACCCTTCAGGTTCTTCACAGGAACTAAAGCAACGTGGAAGGAAAAAATGTACATTTTAATTTTTCCAACAAAAATTTCTTTTAGCATCAATTTTTTCATTTTCACATGGGCAACAGGAAAAAATGGATCCTAAAATTTGTTGGGCAATTTCTCCTGAGTACACCGATACCTCATATGTGGTCATAAACCACTGTTTGGGCGCATGGCAGGGCTCAGAAGGGAAAGAGCACCATTTGACTTTTTGAATGGAAAATATGCTGGAATATTTAGCGGTTGCCATGTCAGGTTTGTAGAGCCCCTGTGTGCCTAAACATTGGAGTTCCCCCACAAGTGACCCCTTTTGGAAACTAGACCCCCCAAGGAACTTATATAGATGCATAGTGAGCACTTTGAACCCCCAGGTGCTTCACAAATTGACCCGTAAAAAAAAGTACTTTTTTTTCACAAAAATGTTCTTTTAGCCTCAGTTTTTTCATTTTCACATGGGCAACAGGATAAAATGGATCCTAAAATTTGTTGGGCAATTTCTCCTGAGTACACTGATACCTCATATGTGGTCATAAACCACTGTTTGGGCTCATGACAGGGCTCAGAAGGGAAAGAGCGCCATTTGACTTTTTGAATGGAAAATATGCTGGAATGTTTAGCGGTTGCCATGTCGCGTTTGTAGAGCCTCTGTGTGCCTAAACATTGGAGCTCCCCCACAAGTGACCCGTTTTGGAAACTAGACTCCCCAAGGAACTTATATAGATGCATAGTGAGCACTTTGAACCCCCAGGTGCTTCACAAATTGACCCGTAAAAAAAAGTACTTTTTTTCACAAAAATGTTCTTTTAGCCTCAGTTTTTTCATTTTCACATGGGCAACAGGATAAAATGGATCCTAAAATTTGTTGGGCAATTTCTCCTGAGTACACCGATACCTCATATGTGGTCATAAACCACTGTTTGGGTGCACGGCAGAGCCCGGAAGGGAAGTAGTGCCATTTGACATTTTGAATGGAAAATTAGCTCCAATCGTTAGTGGACACCATGTCGTGTATGGAGAGCCCCTGTGTGCATAAACATTGGAGCTCCCCCACAAATGACCCCATTTTGGAAACTAAACCCTCCAGGGAACTTATCTAGATGTGTGGTGAGCACTCTGAGCCCCCAAGTGCTTCACAGAAGTTTATAACGCAGAGCCAAGAAAATAAAAAATCATTTTTTTCCACAAAAATCATTTTTTAGCCCCTAATTTTTTATTAGGATAAATTGGACCCCAAAAGTTGTTGTCCAGTTTGTGTATATGGGGGGACCACTGTTTGGGCACATGTCGGGGCTTGGAAGGGAAGTAGTGAGTAGTGATGTTTTGAAATGCCGACTTGATGGAATGGTCAGCGGGCGTCATGTTACCTTTGCAGAGCCCCTGATGTGCCTAAACAGTGGAAACTCCCCACATGCTGAGCCCCCAAATGCTTCACAGAAGTTTATAACGCAGAGACGTGAAAATAAAAAATCATTTTTTTTCCACAAAAATCATTTTTTAGCCTCCAAATTTTTATTTTCCCAAAAGTTGTTGTCCTGTTTGTCCTGAGTATGCTGATACCCCATATGTTGATGTAAACCACTGTTTGGGCACACATCGGGGCCCAGAAGGGTGAGAGCGCCATTTGACTTTTTGAACGCAAAATTGGCTGGAATCAATGGTGACGCCATGTTGTGTTTGGAGACCCCCTGATGTGCCTAAATAGTGGAAACCCCTCAATTCTAGCTCAACCTGAACCCCAACACACCCTTAACCACAACCCTAACCCCAACACACCCCTAACCATAATCCTAACCACAAGCCACACCCCAACACACCCCTAACCCTAATCTTAACCCTAATTCCAACCCTAACCCTTATTCCAACCCTAACCCTACTTCTAACCCTAACCCTAATGGAAAAATAAAAATAAATATATTTTCTTTATTTTATTATTTCTGCCTACCTACGGGGATGATAAAGGATGGGTTTATTTACTTTTTTTTATTTTGATCACTGTGATAGGGTTTATCACAGTCATCAAAATGTACCTGGAATGAATGAATGAATCTGCCAGCCGGCAGATTCGATGGGCGCACTGCGCATGCGCCCGCCATTTTGGGAGATGGCAGTGCCCATGGATGAAGATTGGAGGGACTCCAGGAGGTACCGGGACTCGGGAGGTAATGGGGGAAGGGAGGGTGATCGGAAGGTGGGGGGAGCAGAGGGCAGGGGATGGGCAGCAAATACTGACGGCGGCGGCAGATCGCAGCCATCAGTCAGTGGCGGGACATATCACCCCGTCAGTCGGTGGAGGGTCACATAGCGGTCTCCAGTCATGGCCAATGATACTGCAGCATCAGCCATGGCTGGATTGTAATATTTCACCAAGTTTCATTGGTGAAATATTACAATCGCTCTGATTGGCTGTTTCACTTTCAACAGCCAATCAGAGCGATTGTAGCCACGGGGGGGCAAAGCCACCCCCCGGGGTGAAGCACAGGTCCTCCTGTACCTGCGGGTCGGGTGACCTTTCAATGACCCCGGTCACCGAACCCGCAGAAACGCGATCAATTCATGACGCCACATAGACGTCATAGGTCGGATTGGCACCGACTTTCATGACACCTACGTGGCGTCAACAGTCGGGAAGGGGTTAAGGCCACCTGCACACATTCAGTATTTGGTGAGTTTTTTACCCCAGTATTTGTAAGCCAAAACCAGAAGTGGGTGAAAAATGCAGAAGGGGTGCAAATTTAAAAATTGGTCCAATTTTGATGCAGGAGAGTCGGGCGAGTTTAATGCAATTGACATGCAAGTGTCATGCATTTTTTATGCGAGTACAATCCGAATGCAGTGTGATTGCTATCAGACTGCAATGCGATTTTAGCATGAGCTTTTATATAGAGAAATGTTCTAAGTCATTTACACATCGTTTTAAAATGAAATTAAATTTTCTTCACAACATATATATACACTCACTGGCCACTTTATTAGGTACACCATGCTAGTAAGGGGTTGGACCCCCTTTTGCCTTCAGAACTGCCTCAATTCTTCGTGGCAGAGATTCAACAAGGTGCTGGAAGCATTCCTCAGAGATTTTGGACCATATTGACATGATGGCATCACACAGTTGGCGCAGATTTGTCGGCTGCACATCCCTGATGCGAATCTCCCGTTCCACCACATCCCAAAGATGCTCTATTGGATTGAGATCTGGTGACTGAGGAGGCCATTTGAGTACAGTAAACTCATTGTCATGTTCAAGAAACCAATCTGAGATGATTCAAGCTTTATGACATGGCGCATTATCCTGCTGAAAGTAGCCATCAGATGTTGGGTACATTGTGGTCATAAAGGGATGGACATGGTCAGCAACAATACTCAGGTAGGCTGTGGCGTTGCAACGATGCTCAATTGGTACCAAGGGGCCCAAAGAGTGCCCAGAAAAAATTCCCCACACCATGACACCACCACCACCAGCCTGAACCGTTGATACAAGGCAGGATGGATCCATGCTTTCATGTTGTTTACGCCAAATTCTGACCCTACCATCCGAATGTCGCAGCAGAAATCGAGACTCATCAGACCAGGCAACGTTTTTCCAATCTTCTACTGTCCAATTTCGATGAGCTTGTGCAAATTGTAGCCTCAGTTTCCTGTTCTTAGCTGAGAGGAGTGGTACCCAGTGTGGTCTTCTGCTGCTGTAGCCCATCTGCCTCAAAGTTCGACGCACTGTGCGTTCAGAGATGCTCTTCTGCCTACCTTGGTTGTAACGGGTGGCAATTTGAGTCACTGTTGCCTTTCTATCAGCTCGAACCAGTCTGCCCATTCTCCTCTGACCTCTGGCATCAACATGGCATTTCCGGCCACAGAACTGCCGCTCACTGGATTTTTTTTCTTTTTCGGACCATTCTCTGTAAACCCTAGAGATGGTTGTGCGTGAAAATCCCAGTAGATCAGCAGTTTCTGAAATTCTCAGACCAGCCCTTCTGGCACCAACAATCAGGCCACGTTCAAAGGCACTCAAATCACCTTTCTTCCCCATACTGAAGCTCGGTTTGAACTGCAGGAGATTGTCTTGACCATGTCTACATGCCTAAATGCACTGAGTTGCCGCCATGTGATTGGCTGATTAGAAATTAAGTCTTAACACACAGTTGGACAGGTGTACCTAATAAAGTGGCCAGTGAGTGTATATATATACAGTGGGGTAAAAAAGTATTTAGTCAGTCAGCAATAGTGCAAGTTCCACCACTTAAAAAGATGAGAGGCGTCTGTAATTTACATCATAGGTAGACCTCAACTATGGGAGACAAACTGAGAAAAAAAAATCCAGAAAATCACATTGTCTGTTTTTTTTTCCTTTTATTTGCATATTATGGTGGAAAATAAGTATTTGGTCAGAAACAAAATTTCATCTCAATACTTTGTGATATATCCTTTGTTGGCAATGACAGAGGTCAAACGTTTTCTGTAAGTCTTCACAAGGTTGCCACACACTGTTGTTGGTATGTTGGCCCATTCCTCCATGCAGATCTCCTCTAGAGCAGTGATGTTTTTGGCTTTTCGCTTGGCAACATGGACTTTCAACTCCCTCCAAAGGTTTTCTATAGGGTTGAGATCTGGAGACTGGCTAGGCCACTCCAGGACCTTGAAATGCTTCTTACGAAGCCACTCCTTCGTTGCCTTGGCGGTGTGCTTTGGATCATTGTCATGTTGAAAGACCCAGCCACGTTTCATATTCAATGCCCTTGCTGATGGAAGGAGGTTTGCACTCAAAATCTCACAATACATGGCCCCATTCATTCTTTCATGTACCCGGATCAGTCGTCCTGGCCCCTTTGCAGAGAAACAGCCCCAAAGCATGATGTTTCCACCACCATGCTTTACAGTAGGTATGGTGTTTGATGGATGCAACTCAGTATTCTTTTTCCTCCAAACACGACAAGTTGTGTTTCTACCAAACAGTTCCAGTTTGGTTTCATCAGACCATAGGACATTCTCCCAAAACTCCTCTGGATCATCCAAATGCTCTCTAGCAAACTTCAGACGGGCCCGGACATGTACAGGCTTAAGCAGTGGGACACGTCTGGCACTACAGGATCTGAGTCCATGGTGGCGTAGTGTGTTACTTATGGTAGGCCTTGTTACATTGGTCCCAGCTCTCTGCAGTTCATTCACTAGGTCCCCCCGCGTGGTTCTGGGATTTTTGCTCACCGTTCTTGTGATCACTCTGACCCCACGGGGTGGGATTTTGCGTGGAGCACCAGATCGAGGGAGATTATCAGTGGTCTTGTATGTCTTCCATTTTCTAATTATTGCTCCCACAGTTGATTTCTTCACTCCAAGCTGGTTGGCTATTGCAGATTCAGTCTTCCCAGCCTGGTGCAGGGCTACAATTTTGTTTCTGGTGTCCTTTGACAGCTCTTTGGTCTTCACCATAGTGGAGTTTGGAGTCAGACTGTTTGAGGGTGTGCACAGGTGTCTTTTTATACTGATAACAAGTTTAAACAGGTGCCATTACTACAGGTAATGAGTGGAGGAAAGAGGAGACTCTTAAAGAAGAAGTTACAGGTCTGTGAGAGCCAGAAATCTTGATTGCTTGTTTTTGACCAAATACTTATTTTCCACCATAATATACAAATAAAAGGAAAAAAAACAGACAATGTGATTTTCTGGATTTTTTTTTCTCAGTTTGTCTCCCATAGTTGAGGTCTACCTATGATGTAAATTACAGACGCCTCTCATCTTTTTAAGTGGTGGAACTTGCACTATTGCTGACTGACTAAATACTTTTTTGCCCCACTGTATATATATATATATTCAGGGGTTGGACAAAATAATGGAAACACCTGGAAACATCAACAAAAGTTATTTTAATATGGTGTAGGTCCACCTTTTGCGGTGATTACAGCCTCAATTCTCCGAGGTATAGATTCATTCAAGGTGTGAATTGTTTCCAAAGGAATTTTAGCCCATTCTTCAGTTAAAACACCCTCCAGTTCTTTGAGCGACGATGGCGGCGGAAATCGATGTCTAACTTGAATCTCTAAAATCGACCATAAATGCTCAATAATGTTGAGGTCTGGGGATTGCGGGGGCCAGATGAGATGCTCAACTTCATTACAATGTTCCTCGTGCCATGTTTTAACGATTCTAGCTGTATGAATTGGTGCATTATCATCCTGAAAGACGGCATTCCCCTATGGGAACAGTGCTTGAACCATAGGATGCACTTGGTCGCCCAAAATGCCTAAATAATCTCGGCTGTTAATTCTTCCATGAAGGGATATCATTGGCCCGGCGGACCTTCACGAAATAGCACCCCAGATCATCACAGAACCTCCGCCATGTTTTACGGTTGGGAGAAGGCAGTCTGGATGGAATGCTTCTTTCTGCTGTCTCCAAACGTACACTCGGCCGAAGGTCGGAAATACGGTAAACGATGATTCATCTGAGAATATCACATGTTTCCACTGCTCGAGGGACCAATTTTGGAGGTTTCTACACCACTCTAAACGCTTGGAAACATTTGTCATTGAGAGCAGCGGTATATTGCAGCTCTTCCGTGGAATCCAGATTTGTGCAGCTCCCGATGAACAGTTTTCGTGGAAACTGGGTTCTGTAGGTGTTCATTGAGCTCAGCAGTGCTTTTCAGAGCCGCGGTCTTGCGATCCTCTCTCACAATTCTCTTTTAGAGTCCGACGGTCTCTCTCAGCCATCTTCAACTTTCGGCCTGACCTGTGCTTGGCTGCGGACGTTTTTCCTTCTCTTTCAAACGCAGTCATTACTTTGGAGACAGTACCTCTTGACACGCCAAGCATTCGGGCACTTTCTGTTACACTAGCGCCTGCCATATGAGCACCAACAATTTGACCTTTTTGAAAATCCGAGAGGTCTGCCATTGGTATCAGGTTCTCATCAATGTTCTTACAATTCTGCAAAACAAACAGTTAATTTACATACACATATCGCATAACACAAATAATCAACTACAAAACATTACCATATGTTACGGTTTGCATGTTTATAACATGTTAGAAGATTATGATGCCAAAACGTTAGGTGTTTCCATTATTTTCTCCAACCCCTGTATATATATATATATATATATATATATATATACACACACAGTATTTTAGATAGATAAATAGAGAGATTAAAAGCCGGCAAATGATCTGCCGGGTACAGTATAGAATAGAATAGTTTATAATAGGATAAAACAGATATATACACATAGAATAGGTGTGTATATACAGTACATATATATATATACATATATATACAGTATGTCAGTGACACACACATATATATATATATTCCATAGAGATATAGATAGAAGAATAGCCATTAATTCATTTGTCGGCTTCTGTAAAATCAATGCAGGAGCCATCAGGATAGGAGACATGGTTTACATACAGTAAACACATGCATAATAGTTTGATATATAGATGTCAGAAACAAATATAATTAGTATTGTATATGTGCAAATTATGGGGTGTGTATTTAATAAACAAATCTTTTTGGGGGAAAAAATGGCGTGGGCTCCCGCACAATTTTCCAAGCCAGAGAGGGAAAGCCAGTGATTGGGGGCAGATCTTAATAGCCTAGAGAGGGACCATGGTTATTGGCCCCTCCCTGGCTACAAACATCTGCCCCAAGCAATCCCAGATATGGCGCATCTCTAAGATGCGCCATGTCACGTCTCCATCAGATTTGGGGCCTGCTGTTCTGGTCACAGCCACTAGGAGGCGCCGGACCGCCACTTCGCCGTCAGACTCGGGGACGGCTGTTCCTGCCTCGGCCACTGGGAGGCGCCGTGGTTCTATTACGTCGCCGTCAGACTCAGGGCCTATGGTCCCAACTTTTGCCACTAGGAGGCGCCGGTCTGTCACGTCACCGTTGGATTCGAGGCCTGCTGTTCCGGTCACGGCCACTAGGAGGCGCCGGACCGCCACTTCACTGTCAGACTCGGGGACGGCTGTTCCTGCCTCGGCCACTGGGAGGCGCCGTGGTCCACCCGTGAGTTATGGTGGTGACAGAGAAGTGGCTCCTGCGCAGGCATCTGGTGGGCGCAGGCTCCGCCTCTCTGTCAGTCATCAGGGGGTTACTGCATCACCGTCTGGCCTGGTCCTGGGGGCGGGCCTAATGACATCACCAGTCCAGGAACCTGTGAGGGATGACCTGATCCCTCAAATACCTTGGGACTGGTCTTGCAAGCCGCCGGATATATTCTTGGTTCCCCTGTGTGTTACTTAGTGATTGATTTCTGTTTGACTCTGACCTCAGCCTGGATTTCTGACCCCTCTTTTGCCTGACGATTCTGTACTTCTGCTACTCTCCTGGTTTGTGACCTTGGCCTGGATATTCTGACTCTGCTACTTCCTAATGGTTCTGTACCTCTGCCGCCCTCCTGGTTTTTGACTCTGACCTTGGCCTGAATTTGACTCTTCTATTGCCTGCCGTTTTTGTACTTCACTCTGACGACCGTCCTGCTCTGGCCGCTGCTCATATTCAGACAGCTACCTCCTGGGCTCTGTTGTAAATCCAGATCCCTGTATAGGGGTAAAGGGTATCAGTGTTTCTCGGGGTGTAGCCTGGCTGCAGCCCAGAACCGCAGACGGACGTTACATGCCAATTCCGGCACTTAAGCCCCTGTCTCACATAGCAAGATCGCTAGCGAGATCGCTGAAGCGTCACCGATTTTGTGACGCAACAGCGACCTCGCCAGCAATCTCATTACATGTGACACGCAGCGGTGACTGGCCTCCTGCTGGATATCGCTGATCATGCTCGAATGTCCTGGGCCATTTTTTCATCGTCGGTGTCCAGCTGGTCAGAGCGCATCGCTGTGTTTGACTCCGACGAGCGACCTCGTTGGCGACGCAGAACTCAGGGACGAAGGCAGAAAAGCTGCTGTGTGACAAGGTCCTAACGACCGCCGAGGTTGTTATATGGATCGCCGGATTGTTGCTGTGTCGCTGAAGAGATCTGCCTGTTTGGCAGCTTACGAGCGACCATTTAGCGATGCACCAGTGATCCTTACCAGATCGTATCATTGTCAGGATCGCTGGTGCATCGCTAAGTGAAACGGGACCCTTACCCTCTCTCTTCCCACTTACCTTTAGTGGTGGCATATGGGGTAATAGTTGTGGGTTGATGCCACCTTTGTATTGTAAAGTGACATCAAGCCCAGCTTAGTAATTGAGAGGTGTCAATAAGTCACCTATCCATTACTAATCCTAGAGTTGTTTAGTGGTTAACACACTAACACACAGCCAGAATAAAGTCTTTTAATGAAATAAAACAATAAACAAAGTTTGCCATGTTTACTGTTCTGCTAGTCCATGCAACACCCTCGCTTTCCTGTAATTAAGAAAAAAAATAATAAACAAACAATATACCATACCTGTCTGGCGTTCAGTCCCACGCCGTAATCCATATCTGGGGAATATACAGTTTACAACCAGAAGCTGTGCTAAATCCGACTGTAAACTACTGCTAAATGAATGAGAAGCTGCCGGCGATTGCTTCAGTGACTAGCGGTGACATCACTGATGCTGCGCTGCCTCACAGCATGACCCACGGTGAACTCTTGAGCATAGGAAAATGCCAGGTGTTTGAGTAACGTGTTTGAGTCCCCACACCCTCATGTCTTGCTGCTGTTAGACAGCAACAAGACATGCGGGGATTGCCTGATATACCTGGGAAATCACCGCATGTTTTTTGGCTGTCTCAGCTGCGAAACATGAGGGCGTGGGGACTGTTGAACATGTAAATCGATCTCCCGCGATACTAGCTGCATACCCGAGCATCCTAGGCAAACTCCAGTACTGAGCACTTGCGCTCATCACTCATTTTTATAATGCTGCATGAGAAAGTGCATTTTGAAATGAATTCCACACCTACAAGGTCGCTTGCAATGGTTTTCATGGGTAGAGGTTGATTTTTTTCACTGAAAAATGTTCTGTATTTTACAATTTTTGATTTCGGAATAACACAGGATTAATAAGTAGGCACGGTGCCATGCAGAGTTCCTCTTCTCTGGTAAGCGTTATGGGTTGTCTGAGCATAGAGAACACTTTTACTTTCCTTGTGTCAGCTGCTCATATCATTTCCGTTTAGTCTTTACGAATTGTTCACCATTGTGACACATTACTGGGACCCTGATTTAACGTTAAACATCTATTCCAATATAAAGAAAAAAAAGACTTTCAGTCTAACCCATAAAACATCCAAATCCCTGACTGCTGGGGATCAGGTGGTGGTGCAATGCCAGCGAACAATGGGGTGAGCTCACTGCAACAACCCTTGGGTTGCAATCCCATAGAGATCCCTTTAATCCCTAGTCCAAATAGATGTGTTGGAAATGATCCATAAATATTTTAATAAGATGTCAGTGGAGAGTTAACTGCAGAACCCTGAGACGCCTTTCTATCCCTAACTTCTGTCGGTGAGTTGGAAATAAATTGCCCCACAATTCCTGCAAAATAAGGAGATTAAGGTGTCACAGATCTGTTAGGAAGAATTATTTCAGCCTTTTTTCCTGCTGGGTATAGGAGGGGGGATTAATGAATTTCTACAGAGCTATCGTGTCTGTCTCTTGTCACATTCTGCTTGTAAGTAAAACACTGTACATCGATTTGTATCAGATGTTCTCAATGACGTCTTAATTTCAATTCTGAACTCTGTACATACACGCCAGTCAGGGTACAGACTTTGATGAAGGATAAATTAATATGTATGATTGAAAGGGAATAAATAAAATGCAGAACAATTAATTCATCCGGCATTTAGTTGCTTCTTAGGAATGAAAAGGTCATAAAACGCAAGATTCTTAAGAGATTTCGCTTCTTTAAATCATATCTGGTTGACAGAGATATACAGAACATTAGTCAATAGAAAAAATCCAAAGTAATATTGCATCAAACACATATTGACTATATGCGTCTCATTCTATGTGTTAAATCCTAAAGGTCGATGGTGTTATTTTAATAATATCCATGTAGAAAAACTATAAAATATAAATTCCCTCTTCTGCTGTGCACACATATATGGCAATATGCTATTTGGAATATTGAATGTAAATATATACTATCTATATATATATATATATATATATAGATAGTATATATTTACATTCAATATTCCAAATAGCATATTGCCATATGGCATATGGCAGAGACAGAAAATTATGTAACATATCAAATATGCAATATACTTAACAGAAATGCTATGTAACTATGACTGTTACATTGATAATGAAGGGTATCATTAGGCACTTACCAGATTCTGCGCTCTTGTCCTAGGACTATTCCATTTCTGTAGAAACTTCCAACTTGTGCTTGTTCTGCGCTGGTACCCAGGTTTGAGTCTTTACATCCTCTCTGTTCACACAACTATATCCCTACTGATGCTTCATAGAGGCAGCTAAGCGATGAGCAGTGGATATTGTGGGAGGGGAGACAGTGCATAAAGCCTGTACCAGGTGATCCATGGAAGAGATCCTAGCACAGTAATGTACCACGGGATGCACAGACGTCTCTATAATGCCCCATACATGTTTTAGTAAAATGCAAGGGATCAGACAATATGAACATTAGAGATGCTGATGTATGCATTTATTCATGTACTAATATATGCCATTTGTTTGTGAAATGTAAAATTAAGAATGAATGCTTCCAAATTTTTTGTTACCAAAAGGCAGATGGAAGTGAAGGGTTGTTTTTTTTCTCACCAGCATAAATGATAGAAATTGCAAAGTGCTTATAAAACAAGCAACTTTACAGTTTACCTCTTATTAAAAGAACAAAATGGAGGAATTTTTCATCCTATTGTGTTCTGCTCATTGCCAAGGTTACCAGCTTTTTTTTTTAATACAGGGGCGCACTGTAGGTTACATTTTTTAATTCAGGGTGCACATCATGGTCATTTTTTTATTCAAAGGACATAGTGTAGGCATTTTTTTTACAGGGGCATAGTGTGCAACCGTATAATAATTAAAATTAAGGGAGCACAGAGTAGAAATGTGCTTCTTACGTACGTAGCCAAATACAGCTGCATGGCAAACTCTGGAGAGATATGTCATGTCTGCAGTAAAGGGAATAGAACAAAGGAGGGTATGGGAGAGTTTAGAACAGATAAAGGAGAATTGTTCTGTGTGAGACAGAGAGAACAGCAGGAGCAAGTGTGGCAGAGCTTCACAGAAATGGCAAGGCTCGTTAAAAGGTCGATATTGACTTTTAAGATTGCTGCTTCCAATAGGTGGCACCAGAGTTAATTTCCCTGAAGAATATTGCATGGCTTTATAAGCCTCCATACCCTGGCATATCAGGTATGTCACTCTCCATAAGAAGAAATGTTACCCCTTAGGGCTCATACCCATATGTGTGAAAAAGGATGTTCCAATATCAGGACCGAAAAAACGGACAAGTGTCATGCGAGTGTCATGAGAGTACAAACCGATTTTTCACACCTAGCATCTGATTTACATCCGAATGCAGTGATATTGCTATCCGTTTGCAATTGCTAGCAATATCCCAAAAGTAATAGGAATGAAAAAATAACTTTAAACCATGCCAAAGCAGAGGGATACAGTGAGTGTTATGTTGCCTCTATCCTTAAAATTTCTAAGACGGCAGTCCATTACAACAAGGTCGAACAGCAGGCATTGGGGACAACAAAGCTACTGACCAGCAGAGGGCAAAAACAACTCTCCACTGACTGGGATGACTGTCATCTTATTCAAATGTCATTCAGAAACCGCAGGATGACATCAGGTGACCTATAAAAGGAATGGCAAATAGCAGCTGGGGTGAAGTGCATGGTAAGAATAGTTCGTGACAGGTTCCTAGTAGCAGGGCTCAAGTCAAGTAAAGCTTGAAAAAAAGGCTTTCATCAATGAAAAGCAAAGGAGAGCCAGGCTGAAGTTTGTCAAAGAACATAAGGATTGGACCATAGAGGACTGGAGTAACTTAATCTTCTCTGATGAGTCTAATTTTCAGCTTTGCCCAGCACCTGATCGTCTAAAGGTTAGACGGAGACTTGGAGAGGCGTACAAGCCTCAGTGTCTTGCATCCACTGTGAAATTTGGTGGCCGATCTGTGATGATCTGGGGATGCTTCAGCAAGGCTGGAATTGGGCAGGTTAATCTTTGCGAAGGATGTATAAATCAAGCTGCATGCAAGGTTATCCTGGAAAAACAGTTGATTCCTTCTGCTCAGGCAATGTTCCCCAACTCTGAGAACTGTTTTTTCCAGCAGAACAATGCTCCATGCCACACAGCTAGGTCAATCAATGTGTGGATGAAGGACCACCACATCAAATCCCTGTCATGGCCAGCCCAGTCTCCAGACCTGAACCTCATTGAAAACTTCTGGAATGTAATGAAGTGGAAGATGGATAGTCACAAGCCATCAAACAAAGAAGAACTGCTTACACTTTTGTACCAGGAGTGGCAAAAGGTCACCCAAAAGCTGTATGAAATTCAGGTGGAAAGCATGCCAAGACGCATGAAAGCTGTGATAACAAATCATGGTTATGCCACAAAATATTGATTTCTGAACTCTTCCAGAGTTAAAACATTAGTATTGTTGTTTCTAAATGATTATGAACATGTTTTCTTAGCATTATTTGAGGTCTGCAAGCACTGCATTTTTTTTGTTATTTTGGCCATTTCTATTTTTCTGAAAATAAATACAAAATTTAGTGCTTGGAAATATGAACACATGCTGTAAGTATTTTATAGAATAAAATAGCAATGTACAATTTACTCAAAAATATAACAATAAAGAGAAAAATCAGATAAACTGAAACTTGCATTGGTCTCTTTTTTTGCCAGAGCTGTACATCCAGCACCTGTATGTTCTATGTGTTGTTATGCTGTATCTGTATTATAATGTAATGTATTGTGTTGTTTCCCCTTTAAATGTATTAAAGTTAGGGCAAGAAGTGGTTAATGTGAGGGGTGGGTCAGCAGCAGCAGAGAGATGAATCTGCTGTTTCCCTCCAGTTCTGCTTGGATCCTTCACAGGTACAGACCTGTCAGACAGACCGGGCACTGCCAGACCCCGCTGCAAAAGAAGAAAAGAAGCCAAGATGGTGGATGTTGCTGAGTAACAAATGGTACTGACTGCTATGGAGAAGATTTCCGCCTTTCGTGGGTGCCATACATAGAATGTGGTGCCGAAAGAGAGAAGGCCGCACCCCGCTGTGAAAGATGTCCACCTTAAATGGGTGTGGACGAAGGAGGAGCTGCCACCCTTACAGCCTGAACAGGAGAAATGGGTGGCCTATAAAGAGAGCACGGCACTCAGGAATAGTTTGGTTGTTGGTGCTCAAGTCGGGTATCCAACCCATCAATCAAAAATGACAAAAACCTTGGCACTCAATATGTGAAATATTCAGACACAAATTTTGTGCATCCAGACAGAAAGGTTTAAATGTTTTCAGTCCAGCATAGGACCTTAATCAGAAAACTCTCGTTTACTGAAATATACATACAAAATAAGAACAAAAACAAGGCGTTAATTGCTGTCCGCATCATCACTGAAATACATACTAACAAAAGACATGACAAAAATATGTGTTCCAACTTCATCAAAAATTCAAAGGAGAGAGAGACTGCTAGTAGAGGTACTATCCAAGGGTGCTTTGCCGAGTCAGGCGATGGTAACTCCAAAGGTGCTGTGCTGGTCGTTAAGGAAGAGGGACCCTATAAGTAAGTATTGTTGAGCATAGAAGGAACTACAACAGATAATTAATCGTGATAGTATGGTGCGCCCTTGTGCTTTGAAGGATACAGGTATAGCGATATCTCATACATGTGCAATCTAGTGCTTCCAAGATGGCTAAGAATAAAAGTCACACCAATACCTGAAATAAATAAATCCTTGCATTGGTAGCCAAAAGAAGGGCAAAGTAGAGAGTCTAAAAGCAAAATGGAGATTCTAATTAAATAATGCAATAGATGTGACACAATGTATATGGCAGTCATATAGCAGCACAGAACCAACTATGTGTGGTCATGTAGACTGAAAAACTAAGATGGAATACCTGGATGGCCAGTGAAAATGTTAAATGGCTGGTGTCTGGAAAGCGTATGTGGACTGTGCCGTCCAAAATTAGAACAGGCAGCTGTAAAATAAATGGCCTATCAAACAGTGAAATACAAGAGGGAGGCAGGGAATAGGGAGCTGTCCCGTAGGTCCTCGTCATCGGCTTCAGCAGCAAAGGCCCCAGCGCTTCCTCAGGTCATGCCTACTCTGGCTGACACCTGTGGCGAAGGTGTGGCAGAACCTCGTGCAGATGTAGAGGAGCCTTATGTGCCTATGGAAGTCAAGTGGAAACACTAAGTGATCCAGGAAAAAAGGCGGCTGGAGCGCTGCATCTGCGAGGAACTACAGCGCCCGGGCGGGGGAACAGCAGTAGGCCGGATGACCCGAGGCCTTGTCAGGTACCTTGATCTGCACAGGGGCCATGGCTTCATGTAGGAGTTGAAAACTTGGGGCCAAGGCCTATTTGAATTCCAGGTCCCTCATGTTCCGCAGTCCTCTCCGACAAGGGGACTACGTAGATTTTTTCAAAGAACAAGGACCCCGAGGGCCCTACGCTGTGGCCATAACAATTGCCTCTGACTTTGAAGCCAGTGCACCGCAGGGGACCCCGCAGGTGGAACGGTCAGCTGCTGCGGTCACAGTTGCCCCGGCCGCACAGGAGCAAGTAGTGCCTCGAAGCAGTGAGGTGGCCGCAGAGGTATTCACAGAGTCAGAGGCTCAAGGAGCTGCAGGAGCACCACTGGAGGGAGTGCGGAGCTGGAAGAATAGTGGGGACTCCTCCTCCTCCAGTGGATCCTCGTCCAATATGTACATGGTAGTGCAGGGTCCCCATGCAGCCCACTATGCGACACAGTGGCCGTGTCCAGAGTGATGCGGTCCCTTTAAGGAAGTGATGTTAATAGGTGCCTGTTGCACTCCAGCTGTTCTAAGGGAATGTACTGTTTCCCCAAGAGGGCAGTTAGCCCTGCATAGCGCATGAAGGACAATGGTGTCTGATATGGCCCAATGTTAATGGCCGCAATTGTTCGTTTCCCCCTCCTCCCAGTTTTGTTTGCACCTGTTGGTACCTCCCTTACTGGATCACGGGACCAACACCCCATGGGGGTTAATGACGGTGGACGCCGGATGTGGCTGCTGGACTGCCTGCTCATGAACTTTATCCCCATATGTACTCTTGGACTGGCACCATGTTTAAAAACAGCCCACTACTGTCAAAAAGGGCCCGTGATCCACTGAAAGGAGAGAGGGGGAGACTGTCACCAGAAGGTCCAGGGTCACGTGGACCCCTGATGTCCATTCCTTATTACCTGTTTTCAATAAAAGTTATGCTTTCCCTGTTGGAACACAGCTACATCTCAGGAATTTTAATAACCTGGACTGCTGTGACAAAAGGATGGAAGGTAACTTCCTTTAGGGGAAAAGCCTAATCCATCTCATATCACATGTATAAGGGGCTAGCGTGTATACAGACTGTGTTTAGTGGGTGAGCTTGGTCAGGACTATCACCCCGGTGCCCCTTGTCTTACAATATTTTGGAGGGGTACACTGTGTCATGATCCATGCGGGATCTGGACGGATAAAAGCACAGGTAATCTTTTCTTTTCCTCAGCTGTGCTTAAGTGTGGTTTTTGCCCCTGGTGGCCATTAGGATTATTGCACTGTGGTGTCCTTTGTTCTAAGTTTGCCCCCGGTGGTGGTGAGCATCATTGCACTCTGTTTCTTTAGCTAAGTGCACATGTTTATAATGCAGGTGTGATTGTTGGTTCTGCTATAAAAGAGTCACAGGTGTTGCAATCAGAGTTGGTGATAGTATTCATTTCAACCATCCTTGGTGGAGGAAGGAGCTGGAGAACGTTCCTTGCAGCACTGTCTTAGCCCTGGTGTGGAAGGAGTCATTGGAGATTTCCTTGTAGCTCTGACAGAGTTTGGTGGCAGCATTTCAGGAGAGCTGCATTCTGGTGGTGGACTCTGTTGCCAGGAGCAAGGGCAACAGAGTAATAATAGTAAATTTGATTTCTATAGCGCCGACACATTCCGCAGCACTTTACATTTCGGAGGGGATTTTGTTGTGAACTAATTTTCTGGTTTACCTCTGGCTTCCAGTGAGGGTGGTGGAGATGGCTGTGTTGACAGAGGAGTCGTGAGTTCTCCATCCGGGCTCCCTCTGGTGGTGACAGCAGGTAATGAAGCTGATCTAAATTGCAGAGGCCTGCCACCTGAGGAGGAGGACTGTGAGTGGACATCAGGAGTCTCTGACTGGATTTAAGACAGCCGACTTCCTAATTTTGTGCTGGTGAGTTTCTCCAGCCCTGAGGTTCTGGTTTCCAGTTCTGTTCCTGCCTTCTCAAGATAAGTGTGCTCTGCTATTTTTCACATGAGATTTCGTCTGGTTTACTCAGTTTTTGTGGTCAGCCAGCCCCTGCTGGGGCTGTGCTGAATTTCCATTCTTATGTCTCTGTTTATGCCAGTTTGCTGATCAGATTGGTCTCTTTTTGCTCTGTTTTCAGAGTGCTGATATAGGGAATTGAAGTCTAGCGACATTAAGGTTTTTGTTATCAGAAAGTGTTGGACATTTTTTGGCAGGGTTTTGTGCGTGATTGCAGACAGCATCTTTCCTGTCCTTTCTAGTTAGTGTGGGCCCCATCGTTTGCTCAGCCTATTTTTCTATCTGTGTTTGTGTTTTCATCGTGTCTCACCGTCAATACATGTTCGGGGGCTGTCTATTGCTTTGGGGTCTGCTCTGAGGCAGTTTAGATTTCCCCTGTTCTTGCTTTAGGCTTATTTAGTTCTCCGGCTGTGACGAGGCATCTAGGATCATCGTAGGTATGCTCCACGGCTACTGCTAGTTGTGTGGATAGGATCAGGGGTCTGCAATCCCCTTAGTTACCAACCTCTCTGGTTTTCTGGGACTTAGCTTGTTTTTGTTTTTCCTCTTCGGTGACTCATTCATAACAGGATTTGTACAGACAATAGACATTACAGCATAACAATAATCACATAGATTATAACAAATACCAAGAGGAATGAGGGCCCTGCTTGCAAGCTTACAGTCTATGAGGAAAGAGGTAGACATGAAAGGTGGGTGGTAACAGTTGCCCTGATTGTATGGACCAGACATAATGTTAAGTGTGTAACAGTACAGACACAGAGGGCTAAAGGATGCATAAAGCATGTGGGAACATGATGCGGAGAACCTGGTTATGGTAAAACTTTTGGCTGTGCCACACAGGGATAGATTAGGTTAATGTGTTGAGGCGATAGGCCAGTCTGAATAAATGCATTTTCAGGGCACGCTTAAAATTGTGGGGATTGGGGACTAATCGTATTGACCTGGGAAGTGCATTCCAAAGAATTGGCGCAGCACGTGTAAAGTCTTGGAGACGGGAGTGGGAGGTTCTGATTATTGAGGATGCTAACCTCAGGTCATCAGCAGAACGGAGGGCGCGGGTAGGGTGGTATACTGAAACAAGGGAGGAGATGTAGGGTGGTGCTGAGCCATGGAGGGCTTTGTGGGTGAGGGTAATATGTTTATACTGAATTCAGGAGTGAATGGGTAGCCAGTGTAATGACTGGCACAAGGTAGAGGCATCGGTGTAACGATTGGTGAGGAATATGATCCTGGCTGCAGCATTCAAGACATATTGGAGAGGGGAGAGATTGGTAAGAGGGAGACCGATTAGAAGAGAGTTACAATAGTCGAGACAAGAATGAATAAGAGAAACAGTAAGAGTTTTTGCAGTCAAAAGTAAGAAAAGGTTGAATTCTAGAAATGTTTTTGAGGTGCAAATGACAAGAGCGAGCCAGTGATCGCATGTGGGGGGCAAAGGAAAGCTCGGAATCAAGTATGACCCCAAGACAGCGGACTTGTTACTGGGGAGTAATAGTGGAGCCACACACAGAAATGGCAATGTCAGGTATAGGTACATTAGTAGAGGGAGGAAACACAGGGAGTTCAGTCTTTGACAGGTTCAGTTTCAGATATAGTGAGGACATGATGTTAGACACAGCGTTTAGACAATCACCGGTGTTTTCTAGAAAGGCTGGCGTGATATCAGGAGAAGAAGCGTATAATTGGGTGTCATCAGCATAGAGATGATACTGGAAACCAAATCTACTGATTGTTTGACCAATAGGGGCAGTGTACAAGGAGAAGAGGAGGGGGCCTAGAACCGATCATGGAGGAACCCCAACAGTAAGGGGAAGGTGAGAGGAGGAGGAACCGGCAAAAGATACAGTAAAGGAGCGGTCAGAGAGATAGGAGAACCAGGAGAGAACGGTGTCCTTGAGGCCAATGGAACGGAGCATAGTGAGGAGGAGCTGATGATCCACAGTGTCGAATGCTGCAGAGAGATCCAAGAGAATTAGCATGGAGTAATTACCATTTGATTTAGCTGTTAGTAGATCATTAGAGACTTTAGTGAGGGCAGTTGCAGTAGAATGTAATGAGCGGAAACCGGATTGGAGAGGGTCGAGAAGAGAGTTATCAGAGAGATAGCGGATAAGAGTGGACCAAGCATTCCAGGAGTTTAGAGATGAAGGGAAGATTAGAGACAGGTCTATAGTTAGCGGCACAGTTTTGGTCGAGGGATGGTTTTTTAAGTAGTTGATGTATGATGGCATGCTTAGATGAGGTTGGAAAGATACCAGAAGAGAGAGAGAGGTTAAATATTTTAGTTAGGAGAGAGGTGACAGCAGGGGAAAGGGACTGGAGCAGATGTGACGGAAATGGGTCACTGATGCAAGTGGTTGGGTGAGAAGATGCAAGGAGCCTGCTTACTTCTTCTTCTGTGACTGGTTCAAAATCAGAGAGTGAGCTAGATGCAGTGAGGGAGGGGACAGTGCATGGTATGAGGTGATTGGGAGATAATTTCCTGTCGAATCTGGTCAATTTTTTCTTTGAAGTAATTGGCCAGATCGTCAGCTCGGAGCTCCGTGGTTGGGGCCTGTACTCTTGGGTTGAGTAGAGAATGAAAAGTGTCAAAGAGACGTTTCAGGTTATTGGACAGTGAGGTGGTGAGGGTGTTGAAATAGGTTTGTTTGGAGAGGTGAATCGCAGTGTTGTATGTTCTAAGCATAAACTTATAATGGATGAAATCTTCGTGTATATTGGATTTTCTCCACAGACGTTCGGCGCACCTGGAGCACCGCTGCAGGAAACGTGTTTGCAGGGTTTGCCAGGGTTGTGGTGTTCTATTTATAGCGGGTGCAATTTCATCCAGGGCACTTTGAAGACTTTCATTGTAATGCTTCAGGGCAGAATCACATGAGAGGGAGGAGATAGGGGCCAATGAAAACTGCAAGTTCTTCATAAGTTTCTGGGTGTTAATGGCCTGTATGTTTCTTTAAGTATGGACAGTGGGGGTGACCTGAGTAGCCTGGCAGTTCTTGATAGAGAATGAAAGAAGATTGTGGTCAGAGAGCGGGAGAGGGGAGTTTGCAAAATCATGCACTGCACAAAGCCGAGAGAAGACCAAGTCAAGGGAGTTTCCGTCTTCATGCGTTGGAGGATTAGTAAGCTGCCAAACGAGGAAGTTAGGGATAAAAGGTGAGTAGCAGATGGGGAGAGGGGAAGAGCAATGGGGATGTTGAAATCTCCCCTGATGAGGGTAGGGATGTCACAGGAGAGAAAATGTGGAAGCCAAGTGGCAAAATAATCCAGGAACTGATGGGAGGGGCTGGGAGGACGATACACCACCACCACTCGCATGGAGAAGGGGGAGTAGAATCTGACAGCATGTACCTCAAAAGAAGGGAAGACTATTGAGGGTAGTTGAGGGATGACCTGAAAGGTACATTTTGGTGATAGGAGCAGACCAACGCCTCCATCTGCTCTATTGTCTGATCTTGGGGTATGAGAGAAGTGTAGTCCCCTGTATGAAAGAGCAGCAGCAGCGGTAGTGCCTGACTGCTGGATCCAGGTTTCAGTAAGAGCCAGGAGGTTAAGAGAATTAGAAAGGAAAAAGTCATGAAAGAAGGAGAGTTTGTTACAAACTGAACTAGAATTCCAAAGTGCACAATTAAGAGAGACACCTGGCATGCAGGGAATATTAATAAGATTAGAGGGGTTTCTGAGTGTAGCAGTTGGGGGGTTTGACTTTCTATAACATGGGGGACCAGGGTTGGGAGCAATGTCTCCTGCGACTAGGAGAAGGAGGATAGAAAGAGTGAGCAGATGGTTAAGTGATTTGTGAGAGCGTCTTTTATGTTGATTGGTGGGACTGACTGGATCTGTGCAATTTAACAATGTGAAAAGAGCATAAGTGCTATACATAGGAGAGGAAAGAAGCAAGGGGCCGATATGGATGGAGAGTAGAGAGTTAATGCCAGGGCGGTGGATGTGTGAATTCAGCGGCCAGGATATAAATTACAAAAATGCATATGGTATATATTTGTTGTATTCCAAATGTACAGGGAGTAGATGTATATAAATGTCTTACCTGTCTCCTGCCCTGTCTAACTTCCATGTTATAACTGCCAGTACTTTGATACATGTACTTCGATTACATGTGCATAAATGCCCCCTGCATAAATGCCTTCACCAAGCTATGTCTGAATATATAGGAGGCTAAGGATTGTTTACCACTGTACTAATACACACGAAGGAAAAACATAAACAGGGAAACACCACTAGAGTAAAGCTAAGTGGTGTTTCTCTGTTTGTGTTTTTCCTTCGTGTGTATTAGTACAGCAGTGGGGCCAGTGCCTGCGCCACCCAGCTCCCTAGCAAGGGATAGGTGTAGGGTGTGCTATGGCGACAGGTATCCTGAGCGTCGCTCGGTGCGGAACCGGCATAGGGAACGTTAGGAGCGTTAGGGACACTGACTCATGGGAGTGAAGGAGGTCTCCACATCCCCTTTCCCTATCGCAGGGCCCACCGTTGTAACTGTTTTCCCTTCCACTTGTCTTGTTGTTTTAGTAACCGGCCTGCGGGCCGTGTCACACAGGACTGTATCACGTGCCGCGTCTTGTTGTTTACAGTTACCGACCTGCGGGTCGCGTCACATAGGACGGGTCCACGTGACATTATCACCAACCGACAACTATTTTTTCTGCTGAGCCATGGACCCAGTTCAGACCTTTGCCCAAATGCTGCAGACCCTTACTAATGAGATTAGGGAGCTGCGCAGTGAGTTGGTGCAGCAACTGCAGCAGTTGGTGGGCTTTGGGGGCTTGGTTCAGAGACAGGCTCAGCCAGAACCCAAGATATCCCTCCCTGACAGATTTTCTGGAGGGAGAGATCAAATCTTGGTGTTACAGCAAGCCTGTGAATTATATTTCAGGCTGCGCCCTCGTTCATCAGGGAGTGAAGAGCAATGGGTGGGAATCATTATTTCCCTTCTTAAAAGGGATTCCCAATCCTGGGCCTTCTCCCTACCGGACAATTCTCCATCTTTAGAGTCCATGGACGAGTTTTTTGCGGCTTTGGCGCTTGTGTATGGGGATCCTGAAGGCGTCACCCTGGCGGAATCCCGAATCTGTAGGTGTTAACAGGGAGCCCGGGTTGCTGAGGAGTACTGCTCAGAGTTTAGGAGATGGGCCACTAACACTCAGTGGAATGACCCTGCACTTAGGAGTCAATTTGTGCAGGGTTTGCCTCCAAAGTTGCAGGATACTCTGGTGCAGTACGCCGCCCTCAGGTCGCTGGAGGCCACCATGTCCCTTGCTATCCGGGTGGATAGACGCTTTAGGGAAAGACATATACAAAAAGTGCCCCCTGATGTCCTCGCTAGGGAGGAGGACCCACCAGTGCGGATGGAGGAACCCAGACAGCCCGGTGTTGATACAAAAAAGGGGGTGTCTGCAGCTCGTGGTGGTGGCGGGTTATGCTTTTTCTGTGGGAAGCCTGGCCATTTTATGAGAGCCTGCCCAGTTCATGCCAAGTCTCCTGATGAACCCATGCAAGTAGGAGGAGCTAGTTTGTATTCGGAGCTGCCTACGGTTCGGGGAGTGATGTCGGCATGTTTGTACTGTGGGCAGACTGGTCATGTCTTGAAGGCTTGCCCATTGCTCACCCAATTATCTGTGCCATTTGATTTGTGAAGCCGCATTCCCCTAGTCGCTTGGAGGGAGGCAACCAGGGAGTATACATTTCCTCCATTTTGCCCTCCCAAGGTACCATGTCAGCAGAGGTCTTGGCTGGCGGGCTACCGGAGGTGTTACCGGTGCTTGTGGACAGCGGAGCAGGAGTCAGTCTGGTGGATGCTCGCTTTGTCCAGACTCATGGTCTGAGGTGTAGGACGCTAACCCAACCTATAAGCATCCAGGCCATAAATTCTGTTCCACTGAGCCAGGGGAGCTTGACCAAAGTCATAGAAAATATCCATCTGTGTATAGGACATCATGAGGAGTCCTTATCGTGCTACGTCTTGGAGGGAATGCCAGTACCTATTGTTTTAGGCCTCCCTTGGCTGAAAAGACACAACCCGGTAATAGATTGGCGGGCGAGGGAAGTGGTCGGCTGGGGGCACTCGTGTAAGGGCTGCTGCCTAGGAACTACTGTCTCTGCCGTTTCTCTTCCACGAACCCCTTCCTCTCCGGTGAGAGCAGCAGATGTGCTGCAGGAGAGTAGGGGCAAGTCTCAACCCTCGCCATTGGCCAACCCTGGGAGGCGCAGTCCTCGTGGTGGAAGGGGTTGGAGGGTGGTGTACCCCTTGGTGAAGTGCGGGGGTGTGAGTGTGGTGACACAGGGGGACGCCTCTGTTGTCAATCCCAGAAAGAGTTCTCCAAGTGGTGACAAACGAACGAGTGGCATTAAACGTTCAGGTCCGGACCTGTCACAGCATGTATGGGTGACCACCAAAAAACATCCAGTGGAAGTGTGTTGTGGAGTGTTACCAGCTTATACCAAACATACACATACAAAACCCGTTGCCCAGGTCAGCGCTTCGGAGATGTGTGTTGCCTCCAGAACATACGATGTCAATACCAGCGGGCTCGTTTGTCATCAACCTGACATGCAGGTAGTTGCTGGGGTGAACTCTGGGTCTCGGCGTCCCTGCTGTAGGAGGTTCCCTTATGGGGATCAGTCTTGAGGGTCCAGAGGCCCCTCATTAAGGGGAGGGTACTGTCATGATCCTTGCGGGATCAGGACAGATAAAAGCACAGGTAACCTTTTTTTTTTTTTCCTAAGCTGTGCTTAAGTGTGGTTTTTGCCCCCGGTTGCCATTAGGATTATTGCACTGTGGTGTCCTTTGTTCTAAGTTTGCCCGGTGGTGGTGGTAAGCGTCATTGCACTCTGTTTCTTTAGTTAAGTGCACATGTTTATAATGCAGGTGTGATTTCTGGCTCTGCTATAAAAGAGTCACAGGTGTTGCAATCAGCATTGGTGATAATATTCATTTCAACCATCCTTGGTGGAGGAAGGAGCTGGAGAACGTTCCTTGCAGCACTGTCTTAGCCCTGGTGTGGAAGGAGTCATAGGGGATTTAATTGTAGCTCTGACAGAGCTTGGTGGCAGCGTTTCAGGAGAGTTGCATTCTGGTGGTGGACTCTGTTGCCAGGAGCAAGTGCAACAGAGTAAAGCTAAGTGGTGTTTCCCTGTTTGTCTTTTTCCTTCGTGTGTATTAGTACAGCAGTGGGGCCAGTGCCTGCGCCACCTAGCACCCTAGCAAGGGATAGGTGTAGGGTGTGCTAGGGCGACAGGTATCCTGAGCGGCGCCCGATGCGGAACCGGCATAGGGAACATTAGGAGCGTTAGGGACACTGACTCAGGGAAGTGCAGGAGGTCTCCACGTCCCCTTTCTCTATTGCAGGGCCCACCATTGTAACTGTTTTCCCTTCCCCTTGTCTTGATGTTTTAGTTACCGGCCTGCGGGCCGTGTCACACAGGACTGTATCACGTTCCGCGTCTTGTTGTTTACCGTTACCGGCCTGCGGGTCACGTCACACAGGATGGGTCCACGTGACACACTGTGGCAAGATATTTTGGAGAGGTTCATTGTGGGGGATATTATGGAGTGGAGCAGTATGAGGGGATATTGTGGAGAGAGGCAATGTGGGTGGATATTATAGAGAGAAGTAGTGTGGGGGGATATTATGGAGAGGGGCAGTGGAGTTGACATTTTTCAGAGGAGCAGTGTGGGGGTATATTTTGGACAAGGGCAGTGTATGAGTGGGATGTTTTGTGCAGGGAACACAGTGAGGGGCAATTATTTATTCAGGGGCACAGCATGAGAGATATTATTTATGGAGCATTATAATGATACTTTTATTTTTAAGGGTTTTGTGTCAGGAAATGCTGCTGAAGATGGTGAAGAGGGAAGTCTTCAGACACATTGTGGGCATGAAATCTCTGCATGGTGTCTGTGCTACATGGAGAAAAAAAGGGATGGGAACAACTTCAATCAGAGAAGATGACACCTGTAAGACATCTGGGTTTAAATGTTTATTTGGGCTACTGATAACATTTTATCAGTACTGTGGTTCCTGTATGGTATGCAGTCTGATGATTAATAAAGAAAACTTGGCACTCAACTTCTAGAATATTTTTTGGGATTTTTTAATGCAGCCAGAAAATAATAGACGTTTCGGCCTCACTGGCCTTCGTCAGTAACAGACTGCAGTTTAGTAGTTAATCGCATTCAGTGCGATAATAGAAGTGACACCATAGTCACTTTAAATGTGCCTGGTCATGCACTAGGCGCTGGGCATGGAGCCTGAATCAAATAGTACCTGGGTGGGTGGGGGCCCCATGCCATGCAGACATCAGCGACCCAGAATCCACTGTTGGTCAGCTGTGTTCCTGTGTTGTGTGCTAAAGCTAAGTAGTTGAAGTTTGGAGTTGTTGTGTTCTGTAGTTTGCTGTTGTACACGTGTGTTTATCTCCAGTTCCCTGTTCCCATTTGTTTTATTCCTCCCTGTCCCTATCCTCCTCCCTATTGTCGGTTAGTGCTTTTCTATGATAGAGGTTTTCTGTTATCACTATTTTGTCTTTGTGTCTGGTTTACCTTTCATATCTGTCCCATACCTCATGGGGTAGGAGAGGGGATAGATTGGCATTTTTACAGGAATATAGTAAGGTCGGAGACTCGGGCCTCTCTAACATTAATAGTACCCCCAGGACAGGGACAGCTAGAATCCCAGCTGCAGGAACAGTTTGAGCCCCCTCTTCCTTACTGAAGACCGTCACAGATTGACACTTAGTGATTTATTCATGTACGGACTGTTGTTCTGGAGCTGCACTCATGTACTGATGGTGGTTCTGGGGCTGCATTCATCTACTAATAGTGGTTATCGGGCTGCATTGTTGTACTAATGGTTGTTCTAATGCTATTCATTTAGTGAAAGTGGTTATGGCGCTGCATTCATGTACTGATGGTGGTTCTGGTGCTGGCTATGGCATTGCATCATATGCTTACAATGGTTCTGACACTGCACTCATGTACTGATAGTGGTTATGGTGCTACATTCTTGTACTGATGGTGGTTCTGATGCAACATTCATGTAGTGATAGTGGTTATGGTGCTCCATTCATGTACTGCTGATGATTTTGGTGCTGCATTCATGTACTGTTTGTGGTACTGATGCTGCACTCATGTACTAACAGTGGTTCTGTCACTGCATTCATGTATTGACGTTGGCACTGATAATGTAGCAATCCATAATGTGCTTCATGTTACAACTAAAATATCCTCAAAACTTGTTGTGCTCCAAAAACTTAGTTAATTTGGATGTTTTTACACTAATTTTTTTTGGAGCAGAAACTCTCCAAGTCCTTCTCATATACTCAAAACTTGCTTCTTATGATGTTTTAATGTACTGACCTTGGTTTTGCTGAATTATTCATGTCTGTACCCCTTTAATTTTTTTTGCAGCCCTTTGGATTGGTTCAGTATGGCAATGTGGCCCTTGGGCTAAAAAATGTTGTGCACTCCTGCAGTATACCTTCACATATAAAAGTACATAAAGCAGCACACCAAATGTACTTTTCAAATAAAATTCTTTAAATTGTACATACAAAAGTACATGTAGAGAAGGCAAATAGTAAAGGACCCACAACATGCACTAAACTCTTCCCCAATATATGCAAATGTTTCTTCTGGAAAATTTGTCTGATCAGTACTATAGCCATTGTTTAAAGCGTTAAGATGGAGTAGCTTTCTGGTGGAAAGGACTGAGACTTAAGGCCCCGTCTCACATAGCGAGATAGCTATAGAGATCGCTAATGCATCACTGATTTTGTGACGCAACGCCTGCGATCTCGCTACATGTGACACAAAGCGGCGACCGGCCCCCTGCTGGTTATTGCTGATCGTACTCAAATGTCCTGGGCCATTTTTTCATCATCTGCTTCTTGCTGTCCAGCATGCATCGCTGTGTTTGATGCCGAAGAGCGACCTCATTGGCGATGCAGAACTCAGGGACACAGGCTGGAATCGTTCAGAATAGCTGCTGTGTGACAAGGTCCCAACGACCACCGAGATCGTTATATGGATTGCTGGATCATTGCTGCGTCATTGAAGAGATCTGCCTGTTTGACATCTTACTAGCGATCATTTAGCAACGCACCAGCGATCCTTACAGGTCGTATCGTCGGGATCGTTGGTGCATCGCTATGTGAAACGGGACCCTAAGACGCCTTTCTGATGTTGTCCTTTTTCTGGATATAAATGGTGATGTAAGCTGCTAAGGAACTTCCATCATAATGTCCTAGTACACATGTCCTAGTACACACACTTGTGCCCTTCTAAATACTCCCACTCCTCCATTGAAAAAAAGACTATGAATCCTGATTCCTTTTAAGAACCTCTCCAGTCAATCTCAATGATCTTGTAGCCAAATTGTAGGATGTTCTTGTAATTGATTTCCTCATACATCAGGGAGTGAGGTGGAGATCCTGTGATCGGATTCAGGATTCTTTTTCACTACTGTGTAATACTTTCCAGCAAATTGGAAGAGGATTTTGAGAGTGAAATGTAATACGCTGTCTGCCATCTTGTCCCTGTACATATCCATCGATGATAGGACAGTCAGGAACATTCTGGTGTATACAGTAGTGTGCAAAATTTTTAGGTAAATGTTAAATAAAGTAGCAAAGTAAGAATACTTTCAAAAACAGAAGTGTTAATAGTTTATTTTTATCATTTCAGAAAATAAAAAGTGAATGAAAAAGGAGAAATGTAAATCAAATCAATATTTGGGATTTTGTATCATTATACTGAGTACTAGAAAGTCCAATTATGCCAAACAGGATTATAGTGAGGTGTATGAGTGACCAATTGCACCAAAGAAGTAATAATGATCATACACCATGGAAAAACGGATCGAAGCAACAAGATGCAAGATATATATATTGCATCAGCAAAGTCTCTCCCAGGCAAAGTTTTCAAAGTAGACTGGGGTTTCAAGGTTTGATGTTTAGCTCTCTGTAGATGCAGTGGTCAGACAAAGAAACTTAGTGTGGTTGACGAAAGACACATCTGCTTACTTTCCTTCAAAATTGGAAGTTTTCCAGGTGTGCCATCAGCTCAGAACTGGCAGCAACCATTAGGACCCACCTGCGCCCACCTACTGTTCAAAGAAGTTTGACCAGAAGTGATCTTTATGGAATATTTCTGTCCAATATCTGACATATCTCCTATATGGACAGAAGGCCAAGGAACTAAACTATGCATGAAAAAATAAAAACTGGGGTGCAGAAAATGACAGCAGGTGCTGTGGGCTGATGAGTAAAGTGTCAAATATTTGGCTGTGACAGAAGGCATTTTGGTCACAAATGGATGGAGAGTGGTACACTAATGAGTGACTGCAGGCAACAGTGAAGCATGGTGGAGGTTCCTTGCAAGTTAGGGGCTGCATATCAGCAAATTGATTTGGGGATTTGGCAGAATTAATAGTGTACTCAATGCTGAGAAATAGAGGCAGATACATATCCGATCATTCAATATAATAAGGGGATGCGTCTGATTGGCTCCAAATTTATTCTGCACCATGGCAATGACCCCAAATATGAAGCCAATGTCATTAAGAACTATCTTCAGCGTAAAGAAGAATAGGGAGTTCTGGAAGTGATAATATGATTACAGTAGAACCCTGATTTCAACATCGAGCCTGTCTAGGACAACATGAAGAGAAAGAAGAATTTTCTGCAAATCTATATTGATATCCATCGGGTTTCACCAAAGTGTCTGTCATTGTGATATTTAACCCCTTTCTGCCATTAGACGTACTATCCCGTCCATGTGCCCTGGGACTTAATTCCCAAGGACGGGATAGTACGTCTAATGCGATCAGCGGCGCCCAAGTGGTGAGCGCCGCTGATCGCGGCCGGGTGTCAGCTGATTATCACAGCTGACACCCGGCACAATGTGTCAGGGGCGGTCACGGACCGCCCCCGACACGTTGACCCTTTGTACACCGCGATCAAACACGATCGCGGTGTACCGGGAGTTAAAGAGAAGCTTCGGCAGGGAGGGCGGCTCCCTCCGTGCTTCCCTGAGCCCCCCACGGCAGCGCAATGTGCAGCGCTGCTGTGGGGGACTCTTTCCTTCGGGGGCCTGTAGGGAGCTGACTTCCTCACTGCCTGCAAAGCGCAGGCATGAGGAAGTCTGCAGAACTGCCTGTGACAGATTGCTGATCTGTCACAGTGATCTGTGATGTGACAGATCAGCGATCTGTCACAGGACAGTGATGTCCCACCTGGGACTATGTAATAAAGTAAAAAAAAAATAAAAAAAGTGTAAAAATAATTTTAAAAAAATCGCTAAATAAATTAGTAAAAAAAAAAAAAAAATATTCCCCAATAAATTCATTTTTTGAAAATAAAAAAAAAAAAAATAATAAAAGTACACATATTTGGTATCGCTGCATCCGTAGCGACCCGCCCTATAAAACTGTCCCATTAGTTAACCCCTTTAGCGAACCCCTTAAAAAATAAAAATAAAAAACGAAGCAAAAAAATAATGATTTATTATCATACCACCGAACAAAAAGTGCAATAACGCGCGATCAAAAAGATGCATATAAATATCCATGGTACCGCTGAAAACGTCATCTTGTCCCACAAAAAAGAGCCGCCAAACAGCATCATCCGCAAAAAAATAAAAAAGTTATAGCTCGCAGAATAAAGCGATGCAAAAATAATTATTTTTTATATAAAATTGTTTTCATTGCAAAAAACCGACAAAACATAAAAAAACGACCTAAATGAGGTATCGCTGTAACCGTACCGACGCGAAGAATAAAACCGTTTTATCAATTTTACCGCACGCGGAATGGTGTAAACGCAACCCCCAAAAGAAATTCATGAAACGCTGGCTTTTGTTCATTCTGCGTCCCAAAAATCGAATAAAAAGCGATCAAAAAATGTCACGTGCCCAAAAATGGTACCGATAAAAACGTCAACTCATCCCGCAAAGAATAAGACCTCACATGACTCGGTGGGTCAAAATACGGAAAAATTATAGCTCTCAATATGTGGTGATGCAAAAACTATTTTTACAATAAAAAGCGTCTTTTAGCGTGCGACAGCCGCCAAACATAAAAACCGCCATAAATAGTAAATCAAACCCCCCGTTATCACCCCCTTAGTTAGGGAAAAATAATAAAATTTAAAAAAAGTATTTATTTCCATTTTCCCATTAGGGTTAGGGTTAGGGTTAGGACTAGGGTTAGGGCTAGGGTTAGGGCTAGGGTTAGGGCTCAGATTAGGGTTAGGGGTGTGTTGGGGTTAGGGTTGGAGTTATAATTGGGGGGTTTCCACTGTTTGGGCACATCAGGTGCTCTCCAAATGCAACATGGTGTCTGATCTCAATTCCAGCCAATTCTGCGTTGAAAAAGTCAAATGGTGCTCCTTCCCTTCCAAGCTCTGCCATGCGCCCAAACAGTGTTTTACCCCCACATATAGGGTATCAGCATACTCAGGACAAATTGCAAAACAACTTTTGGGGTCCAATTTCTCCTGTTACCCTTAGGAAAATAAAAAATTGGGGGCAAAAATATCATTTTTGTGGAAAAAAATGATTTTTTTATTTTCACGCCCAGGCATTATAAACTTCTGTGAAGCACTTGGGGGTTCAAAGTGCTCACCACACATCTAGATAAGTTCCGTGGGGGGTCTAGTTTCCAAAATGGGGTCACTTGTGGGGAGTTTCAATAGTTTAGGTACATCAGGGTCTCTACAAACGCACATGACACCTGCAGACCAATCCATCAAAGTCTGCATTCCAAAACATCACTACTTCCCTTCCGAGCCCCGACGTGTGCCCATACAGTAGTTTTCTCCCACATATGAGGTATCAGCGTACTCAGGACAAATTGGACAACAACTTTTGGGGTCCAATTTCTCCTGTTACCCTTGGGAAAATAAAAAAATTGGAGACTAATTGATTATGTTTGTGGAAAAAATACGATTTTTTTATTTTCATGCCTGGGCATTATATACTTCTGTGAAGCCCTTGGGGGTTCAAAGTTCTCACCACACATCTAGATAAGTTCCTTAGGGGGTCTAGTTTCCAAAATGGGGTCATTTGTGGGGGGGTTTCCACTGTTTAGGTACATTAGGGGCTCTCCAAAGGCAACATGACACCCGCAGACCATTCCATCAAAGTTTGCATTCCAAAACGTCAATACTTCCCTTCCGAGCCCCGACGTGTGCCCATACAGTAGTTTTCTCCCACATATGGGGTGTCAGCATACTCAGGACAAATTGGAAAACAACTTTTGGGGTCCAATTTATCCTGTTACCCTTGGGAAAATAAAAAAATGGGTACTAAAAGATGATGTTTGTGGAAAAAATACGATATTTTTATTTTCACGCCCGGTCGTTATAAACTTCTGTGAAGCACTGGGGGGTTCAAAGTGCTCACCACACATCTAGAAAAGTTCCTTAGGGGGTCTAGTTTCCAAAATGGGGTCACTTGTGGGGGGTTTCCACTGTTTAGGTACATCAGGGGCTCTCCAAAAGCAACATGACACCCGCAGACCATTCCATCAAAGTCTGCATTCCAAAACGTCACTACTTCCCTTCCGAGCCCCTACGTGTGTCCATACAGTAGTTTTCTCCCACATATGAGGTATCAGCATACTCAGGACAAATTGGACCACAACTTTTGTGGTCCAATTTCTCCTTGTACCCTTGGTAAAATGAAAAAAATTGGTGACTAAAAGATCATGTTTGTGGAAAAAATACGATTTTTGTATTTTCTCGCACGGGCGTTATAAACTTCTGTGAAGCACTGGGGGGTTCAAAGTGCTCGCCACACATCTAGATAAGTTCCTTGGGGGGTCTAGTTTCCAAAATGGTGTCATTTATGGGGGGTTTCTACTGTTTTGGTACATCAGGGGCTTTCCAAACGCGACATGGTGTCCGATCTCAATTCCAGCCAAAAACGTCAAATGGCGCTGCTTCCCTTCCGAGCTCTGCCATGCGCCTAAATAGTGGTTTACCCCCACATGTGGGGTATCAGCGCACTCAGGACAAATTGCACAATATCTTTTAGGGTCCTGTTACCCTTGGAAAAATAAGAATTGAGGGTGAAAAGATCATTTTTGTGGAATAAAATATGAATTTTTAATTGTACGGCTGTATGTTATAAACTTCTGTGAAGCCCTTGTGGGTTCAAAGTTCTCACCACACAACTAGATAAGTTCCTTGGGGGGTCTAGTTTCCAAAATGGTGTCATTTGTGGGGGGTTTCTACTGTTTTGGTACATCGGGGCTTTCCAAACGCAACATGGTGTCCGATCTCAATTCCAGCCAAAAACGTCAAATGGCGCTGCTTCCCTTCCGAGCTCTGCCATGCGCCCAAATAGTCATTTACACCCACATATGGGGTATCAGTGTACTCAGGACAAATTGCACAATAACTTTTAGGGACCTATTACCCTTGGAAAAATAAAAATTGGGGGTGATAAGATCATTTTTGTGGAAAAAATATGATTTTTTAATTGTACCTCTGTACGTTATAAACTTCTGTGAAGCCCTTGTGGGTTCAAAGTTCTCACCACATATCTAGATAAGTTCCTTGGGGGGTCTAGTTTCCAAAATGGGGTCACTTGGGGGGGTTTCCACTGTTTAGATACATCAGGGGCTCTTCAAACACGACATGGCGCCGATCTGAATTCCAGCCAATTTTGCATTGAAAAAGTCAAATGGCGCTCTTTCCCTGCTGAGGTCTGCCATGCGCCGAAACAGTGGTTCCCCCCCACATATCAGGTATCGGCGTACTAAGGACAAATTGCACAATAACTTTTGCAGTCCAATTTCTCCTGTTACCCTTGGTAAATTAAAAAAAATTGAACCTGAAGTATTTTTTTAGTGAAAAAAAGTTAAATGTTCATTTTTTTTTAAAATATTCAAAAAATTCCTGTGACGCACCTAAAGGGTTAATAAACTTCTTGAATGTGGTTTTGAGCACCTTAAGGGGTGCAGTTTTTAGAATGGTGTCACTTTTGGGTATTTTCTATCATATAGACCCCTCAAAGTGGCTTCAAATGTGATGTGGTCCGTAAAAATAAAATGGTGTTGCAAAAATGAGAAATCGCTGGTCAACTTTTAACCCTTATAACTTCCTAACAAAAAAAAATTTTGGTTTCAAAATTGTGCTGATGTAAAGTAAACATGTGGGAAATGTTACTTATTCAGTTTTTTGTGTGCTATATCTCTGTGATTTAAGGGCATAAAAATTCAAAGTTGGAAATTTGTGAAATTTTCAAAATTTTCGCCAAATTTCCCTTTTTTCACAAATAAACGCAAGTTATTTGAATGAAATTTTACCACTAACATGAAGTACAATATGTCACGAGAAAACAATGTCAGAATCACCGGTATCCATGGAAGCGTTTCAGAGTTATTACCTTATAAAGGGACAGTGGTCAGAATTGTAAAAATTGGCCTGGTCATTAACGTGCAAACCACCCTTGGGGCTTAAGGGGTTAAAATAGTGATTTGTCGCTCAGATTTTTTTTGCATGAAAAATTATTATTTTGTGATAAAAGCTTCACATCAATCGTATTTCAATGCATCAGTTTATCAGTTTATTGCTGATTTGCATATTCACCATGGATCTTATTTGTTGCCTTGTGAAGTGTGAAATCAACTGCAGATATCCTCAAAAAATCATCATGTCCCTAAAATACACTCTGATTTTTTTCTTGATACAGAATGAAATATTCTAAAGCCGTTCTCTTTTTAGAGTGCATTGTGCCTTTATCATTTCTTTCTAAGCTTTTTAGCCATTCATTCTATTTCAAGACATGGTTGTGTATTGTTGCTGCCCTGGCATAGAAGGTAGCTCCACAAAACATTCTGTCCTGAATATAAATTTTAGTTTACTGCTTCACAGTCATCTCAAGATTAGGTACGTAACGTTACCATCAAGAAAAGAAAAACTTTGATTGCATATTTTGTATAGAGAACCGATTAAAGAAAGTGCAAGGTATAGAGATTAGGGCTTATCCCAATAGCTATAGCACTTACCAAATAGTTGCATCGGGAATCCAGATACTTGGAGCTCTCCCGATAATCAGCTGTTCGGCTCCGCAACTGCATGTGTAGTGGCTGTCAGGACAGTCAGGACTCTTGTCTCTCAGGACAAAGATTACATCTTAATTGTGATGCAATCCAATTTGAATGCAGCCATGGGAAAAACAAGCAAGAGTACTGATAAATACTGATAAGCCTGTTCCCAACATCTCCACTGGTGATAAGATTTGGGTTTCCACCAAAAACATCCAATTAAACACTTGTGCAAGAATCTTAAGGCCCCATCTCACGCAGCGAGATCGCAGCGAGATCGCTAATGCGTCACCGATTTTGTGATGCAACAGCGATCTCGCCTGCGATCTCGCTACATGTGGCACATAGTGGCGACTGACCCCCCCCCCCCCCCCCGCTGGATAGCGCTGATCGTGCTCGAATGTCCTGGGTCATTTTTTCATTGTCGGCGATGCAGAACTCAGGAACACAGGCTGGAATCGTTCAGAATAGCTGCTGTGTGACAACGCACCAGCGATCCTTACCAGATCGTATCGTTGTCGGGATCGCTAGTGCGTCGTTAAAGAGATCTGCCTGCTTGACATCTTACTAGCAATCAGTTAGCGATGCACTAGCGATCCCTACCAGGTCGTATCGTTGTTGGGATCACTGGTATGTCGCTATGTGAAACAGGACCCTTACTCCTAAATTCATTCATCTATTGAAAACTGACTGAGCAATACAGAGCAAATCAATCCTGTCATTTACTGTTTCAGTCTAACATCAACGTAAAGTATTCCTAATGCAAGGACATATGAACTATGCCCTTCCTACAGCCTTTGGTCCTCAACAAATTCTGTTCTATTGGAAGACAACTGTTACTTTCACCACTCATCTTAACATGGAGTATGAGAATAATAAAATTCTGAACTGTAAGAATTGTTGAAAAACGAGGAAGGACATGGTTAAATGTTAATCCCGCAGGGTTTTATTGTAGGTACCTGCCTATCTATGTTTAGAGCCATGTCTTGAATTCATTTTGTGTCATTCTGCTGGGAAATGATGAGCAGAGTGCAGTGTGTTGGAGCTGGTGAGTGATCAGCAAATCTGAGCTATATCTGGGAGGAAGGAAATACCTCTGGTGTTTGCAGTTTCAGCTAGAAGCTGAGGGAGAGAAGACTAATCTGTTTGGTGATCCTACACTGTCATATATACAGTTGTGCTCAAAAGTTTACATACCTCTGCAGAATTTTTGCTTTCTTGGCCTTTTTTTCAGAGAATATGAATGATAACATCAAAACTTTTTCTCCACTCATGGTTAGTGGTTGGGTGAAGCCATTTAGTGTCAAACTGTTTTCTCTTTTTAAATTATAATGACAACCCAAAACATCCAAATGACTCTGATCAAAAGTTTACATACCCAATTTCTTAATACTGTGTATTGCCCCTCTAACATCAGTGACAGCTTTAAGTCTTTTGTGGTTGTTGTGGATGAGGTTCTTTATTTTCTGAGATGGTAAAGCTGCTCACTTTTCTTGGCAAAAAGCCTCCAGTTCCTGTAAATTCCTGGGCTGTCTAGCATGAACTGCGCTCTTGACATCTCCCCAGAGTGGCTCAATCATATTGAGGTCAGGAGACTAAGATGGCCACTCCATAACCTTCACTTTGTTCTGCTGTAGCCAATGACAGGTTGACTTGTGTTTTGGATCGTTGTCATGTTGGAGCATCAAAGTACATCCCATGCGCAGCTTCTGGGCTGATGATTGCAAATTTGTCTCCAGTATTTGCTGATAACGTGCTGAATTAATCTTTCCTTCAACTTTGACCAAGTTTCCTGTGCCTTTGTAGCTCACACATCCCCAAAACATCAGCGAACCATCTACGTGCTTTACAGTAGAAAAGGTGTTCCTTTCATCATAGGCCTTGTTGACCTCTCTCCAAATGTAGCGTTTATGGTTGTTGTCAAAAGTTCAATTTTTGTCTCATCATTCCAAATTACCTTGTTCCAGAAATTTTGAGGCTTGTCTCTGTGCTGTTTGTGTATTGTAGGAGAGATACTTTGTGGCATTTGTGCAGTAATGGCTTTCTTCTGGTGACTCGATCATGCAGCTCATTTTTCTTCAAGTACTTCCTTATTGTGCATCTTGAAACAGCCACATTGCTAGTTTTCAGAGAGTCCAGTATTTCAGCTGATGTTATTTGTGGGTTTTTCTTTGCATTCCAAACAATTTTCCCGGCAGTTGTGGGTGAAATTTTGGTTGGTCTACCTGACAGTGGTTTTGTTTTTACAGAGATTTTCCATTAATCACAGTTTGAACACTGCTGACTGGCATTATCATAGTAACATAGTAACATAGTTTTGAAGGCTGAAGGAAGACCTGCCTATTTTTAGTGCAGCTGTTCTGCATTGTTGATCCTGGGGAAGGCAAAAAACCCACAGAGTAGAAGCCAATTTTCTCCATAGGGAAAAAAATTCCTTCCCCTAAGCTGGGTCAACCATCTACCTATAATATTCTGTTATTCGTAACCTTCTATACTGTTACTCACAAGAAAAGCATCCTGTTAGCGTGGGTAGTCTGGAGCCGGAAACTCCAGGAGTGGACCCTCTGGACCGTGGCACCGAGGGGCCCCGGGCGAGCTGCCAGGTGGAACCGGCCCCTTTACAGGGACCGTTAGGAGCAGGCCCAGGGGTTCGAGATTGGCGGCTCAGGATGGACCTGAGTAGGACTGTGGGACAGAAGTATAGATGACAGAACAGGAACACTGGAGGCAGGACTGGAGTAGGATGGCAGGACTGGAGTAGGATGGAACAGGAATACTGGAGGCAGGACTGGAGTAGGACGGCCGGACTGGAGTAGGATGGAACAGGAACACTGGAGGCATGACTGGAGTAGGACGGCAGGACTGGAGTAGGATGGAACAGGAACACTGGAGGCAGGACTGGAGTAGGACGGCAGGACTGGAGCAGGATGGAACAGGAACACTGGAGGCAGGACTGGAGTAGGATGCTGCGGAGAGCAGGCAAGAACGGAACTGCAGGAGCCAAGAGCACACGATGCAGCGAGGCCAGTGTGCTAGGAAACACAACAATCAGGCACCTCCCACAGGGGGAAGCGGCCTGATATGCTCCTGTCTGGTTTGCCATTGGTCAGGGAGGTGCTACCGGGTCAGGGCATAGCCGGAGCACAAGAAGCAGGAGGGAGGCGTGGCCGCGGCCTATGGCGCATGCGCATTGCATGCAGGTACGCCGCCGGCCGCGCACCTGCCAGAGGCGACCTCCGTGGATGTCGGGCAGCGGGAGGATGTGGCGTGGGAGTGATGGCCGGGTGAGTACGCAGGGATGGCGTAACACATCCATTCCTTTCTTAAATTCATTCAGTGAGTTGGCCATCACCACTTCCTCAGGAAGAGAATTCCAGAGCCACACTGCTCTTACCGTGAAGAACCCTCTTCTATGCTGGTGCAGAAATTGTCTTTCCTCCAAGCGAAGAGAATGCCCCCTTGTTCTTGTCACAGTCCTTGGTGCAAACAGTTCATTGGAGAGATCTCTGTATTGCCCTCTGATATACTTGTACATATATATTAAGTCTCCCCTAAGTCTTCTCTTTTCTAGAGTAAATAGACCTAATTTTGATAACCTTTCTGGGTATTGTAGTGAACCAACTTCATTTATCATTTTAGTAGCCCGCCTTTGAACCCTTTCAAGTTCAGTAATGTCTTTCTTGAGCACCGGCATCCAAAATTGCACACAATACTCCAAGTGTGGTCTGACAGGTGATTTGTACAGAGGGAGAATTATGTTTTCATCTCGTGTCCCCAGACCTCTTCCAATGCATCCCATGACCCTATTTGCTTTGGTGGCAGCTGCCTGACACTGGGCAAATTCCTTGGATATCTTTTTGTATCCCTTTCCTGTTTTATACAGTTCAACTACCTTTTCCTGTAGATCCATTGACAATTCTTTTGCTTTCCCCATGACTCACAACACAATCCAGAAATGTCAGTGGCTGGATGAAATATGCAAGAGTCTGTCTGAATCCAAGAAACTCACTCAGCTTGTATGCACACACACTGATCACAAGCAAGCAGATCTCAGGTGACAATGTTACCTTTAGTAGCCAGTCAATCTCATTTGTGTCAACTTCTGTGCATGTTATCAGGCCAATATCAAAAGGGTATGTAAACTTTTGATTAGGGTCATTTGGATGTTTTGTGTTGTCATTATGCTTAAAAAAGAGAAAACACAGCGTAGTAGTAAAAGTGTGGTAAGTGCGATTGATGGAAGAATGTTGGAATCCAAGGGATAATTTTTCTCTTTGTGAAAAGTGACATGGCAAGCCTAAAATGCCAATTGAGATTCTGTTTTGGCATATATGTTGCTATGTGGCAAGGCTCGTTAAAGGATCGATATTGACTTTTAGGATTGCTACTTCCAATAGGAGGCCTGAGAGTTCAAGTCCTCTTCCTCCCTGAAAAGTAATTTGCATATGGAATAATACAGAAAGAAGGTAAAGTGAGAACCTCTGGATGTAAGTATATTGTTTGTAAGAGCGGTTTCATTGTGCTTTCTGAGGAAAAGCTTTGACTGTCGTTATATTGGGAATGTGGGACTCTTGGTGTAAAGTAAAAGGGGTCTCGCACAATGTGGCTCTTGACTATCTATCAACGCTGAATGTGGTTCTGAAGGTAAGAAAAGTTGGGGTCCACTGAGAATTCATTTTGCGAGGTGAGCCAATAAAAATGACATGTTCATAGCAAGTGACAGCTTCTATTTGAAAATATATGGTAAATTGAAAGCAGCACTTAGAACGGTTGCTATGGCAATACAAATGAAAGTTATTAATACCTAGATGGACTGCATAATGGTGGAAATACAACAATACAGGCCTTACTTGAAGATCCTGGGCCCCCTTCATCCATAATATGCTACTTATAGTAGTGGTGTCCTTTTAGAGGGGCAGAAGGACATAGTCACATTGCAGTTTCTTTTTCCTTTGCCAGATATAACAAGATTATGGTAATTGAACTTTTTAACCCCTTAACATCCAATGACGGACAGAGTCCGTCATTAGATGCCTCCCCCTGTTTGGTGCGGGCTCCGGCGATGAGCCCCCACTTTTTCCAGCACATGACAGCTGATATAACTCTGACAGCGACATTTAACATGCACACGCAGGAAGCGCGTCATTACCTCCTCCCATCGGCGCCCGTGTCACATGACCGCAGGTCGCCGATGGGTTGGCATAACAACCCGAGGTCTGCAGGAGCCCCCTGTGGTTGTCATTGCTGAGTCGCCATGAGCGCCATTCAGCGGTCGGCACTCATAGCAAGTGAGCATATCTGCTACATAGAGGAGGACTGCAGCCCTGCTCTATGTAGCACAAGCGATCGGATGATCGCAGCTTCTAGTCTCCCATAGGGACTATTGAAGCGAGTAAAAAGTTAAAAAAAAGTTTTAAAAAATATAAAAAAATAAAAAAAATAAAGGTTCAAATCACCCCCTTCAAAATAAAACAATAAAAAAATCAAATATATACATATTTGGTATTGCCGCGTTCAGAGTCGCCCGATCTATCAGTTTATAAAAATAATTAATCCAATCAGTAAACCGAGTAGCGAGAAAAAAAATCAAAAAGCCAGAATTACGTTTTTTTGGTAGCTGCAACATTGCAATAAAATGCAGTAACGGGTGATCAAAAGATCACATACAAACCAAAATAGTATCAGTAAAAACATTAGATCGGCGCACAAAAAATAAGCCCTCACCCAGCCCCAGATCCCGAAAAATGGAGACGCTAAGGGTCTTGGAATATGGCAACTTTTTTTAATTTTTTTTTTACAAACTTAGGAATTTTTTTCAATACTTAAATAAAAAAGAACCTAGACATGTTTGGTGTATTTGAACTCGTAATGACCTGGAGAGTCATAATGGCAGGTCAGTTTTAGCATTTAGTGAACATGGTAAAAAAAAATCCAAAAAACAATTGTGGAATTGCACATTTTTTGCAATTTCACCGCATTTGGAATTTTTTCCCGTTTTCCAGTACATGATATGGTAAAATTAATAATGCCATTCAAAAGCACAACTCGTCCCGCAAAAAATCAAGCCCTTACATGGCCATATTGACGGAAAAATAAAAAGTTATGGCTGTGGGAAGAAGGGGAGCAAAAAATGGAAACCCAAAAACGGAAATACCAACGGTCCTTCAAAAAGGCATTCCTTCACCTAATTTTTTTGTATTCATTCTATGTGTCTGCAAATTTCTAAATCCTGACAGCATGCAATATACTAAATTAATAAGACTGAATTATTGCAGGAGGAATAGCGTTTCCATATTCCCTTGATTTTGTGTACTTTAAGTATATTGGCAGTCTGTATTCGGTAACGATCATGTCATCTATTAGGCAATAACTATTTATTCAGTTACCTACAACAAACTAGAGCTTTATTTTTAAGCTTTCCTTTTTGTATAATTTTAAGAAAATATCCTTTTGTATATTACATTTAAAAGTATTTATTTATTCAACTTTTATTTTCTTTTTATTCTTATGCCTAGACACTGCATGTAAAGTAAATGTAGAAATGAGTTAGAGATGGTGCACATGGATTACTGAGAAATTGGACAGCAGTATTAGCCCCACTGCTCATTAAGGAAAGCCTGAAGGGGTTATAGCTGTATCTGTCAGATGAACAGGGCACCTAAAGTCATTCTTACATCTATCAGAGCACAATACAATGAGTCACCGCTAAGATCTGAAACCAGTTGATGTGTATACTTAAAGAGATTTTCAAGATACATGTCATCAGAGAGAGGGCTGCTAATCAATTTTTATATTATCAGCTGTTATCTGTCCGTGTTACTTGGCCTCACAGAGACGAAACAAAAAAAATGTACATTACCAGCCAATATTGACCTTGTTTTAAGAAGCTTCACACAGCAGCGGTAATCATGTCTTGTACTTATACAGGAGGCAACAATGAAGAGGCTCGGCACAAATGTCTAAACTGTCATCGATCTTTAGACCATAAGGTAATAATGACCCTTATAATACAGATTGATGCATTCAAATACAATATCTTGGTCAATGAAGTCTTGGTGGCATGGAGGCAGAACAACTCCTGTCAGTTTTTTCTGCTTCTGAGAATCTTTGATTGATTAACCTTAACAGTTCTAATGTTCCAAACAATGTGGTTATTATGTTCAGGGAATTACACCAACCTATCAAAGGACATATTTGCTACATGAGTTAAAACATACCATCCAACAGTGCTGTGAAAAGGTGTTTGCCACCTTCTCAATTCCTTTAATTTTTGCTTATTGATCATGGTGAATGATTGAGATCATCAAGCTACTTTTAATATTAGACAAGCCAAGTAAACCCCAAAATACTGTTGTTAAATGATGATTTTATTTCATTTAGTCAAGGAAAAATTATGTTCTGCCCACTTGGCCCTGTATAAAAAAAAGTATTTGAAACCTTTAATTTCCCACTTGCTACTAAATCAACCAGTTAACAAATTCAAATAACAATTAGGTTCAATTTCACTAGCCATACCAAGTCATAATTACTTCCAGACCTGTTGAATCTAAACAGCAAAGTGAACTGATTAGTAGGTCTCAAAAAACGGTACATGATGCCACATCCTAAAGGGATTGAAATACAGATGCCATATAAAGTAACTGAACCTTAAATAAGGTAATAAGGCCAAGGATAATCTCTGGCACTAGAATGAACTAAAGCAGGGGTCCTCAAACTTTTTAAACAGGGGGCCAGATCACGGTCTCTCGGACCATTGGTGGGCCGGAATATAGTTTAAAAAAAATTAGCACCAAATTCATATGCACACTGCACATATCTTATTTAGAAATCATAAAACAAAATAGGAACAAATACAATATTAAAAATGAAGAAGTAAAGTTAAATCATCAAACTTACCGATTCTTTTGGGTTCTTCGAATATCTACACTTCGAGTCAATTTTTTCTCTTTCTTGATATCATTGTTTCCTAGGGATTCAAAATTGCTATTAGTAAAATACCAACATATATACAGCGCTACAAAAACAATATACCAGCAATAAAATTGCCCATACAGAGACATACAGACTGCACTGCCCATCAATGCAGCCTGATCAGTGCCCATCAAAGCAGCCTGATCAGTGCCCATCAATGCAGCCTGATCAGTGCCCATCAATGCAGCCTGATCAGTGCCCATATTGGTGGAACTCCACTTTTACCTCAGGCTCAGACTAGTGTGGTGCAAGAATCCCCAACAGGCAGCATTGGTCCCTAAAAGGCAGGTAAATGTCCCCAGTAAGCAGCACAGGTCCCAAATAGGTAGCATAGGTCCCCAATAGGCAGGAACAGGTCCCCAATAGGCAGGAACAGGTCCCTAATAAGCAGATAAATGTCCCCAGTAGGCAGCACAGGTCCCCAATAGGCAGGAAAATGTCCCCAACAGGTAGCACAGGTCCTCAAGAGGTAGCACAGGTCCCCAATAGGCAGGTACAGGTCCCCAATAGGCAGGTACAGGTCCCCAATAGGCAGGAAAATGTCCCCAACAGGTAGCACAGGTCCTCAAAAGGTAGCACAGGTCCCCAATAGGCAGGTACAGGTCCCCAATAGGCAGGTACAGGTCCCCAACAGGTAGCACAGGTCCTCAAAAGGTAGCACAGGTCCCCAATAGGCAGGTACAGGTCCCCAATAGGCAGCACAGTTCCCCAATAGGCAGGTACAGGTCCCCAATAGGCAGGTACAGGTCCCCAATAGGCAGCACAGGTCCCCAATACGTAGCACAGGTCCCTAGTAGGCAGGTAAACATCCCCATTTTGCAGCACAGGTCCCCAATAGGACCCGGAGTTAAAAAAAAAAAAAAAAAACAGTTCTCACCTATGTCACCCGCTGTTCTGAAGAGGCGCCCGCTCGTCTCAGTCTTCTTCCGGCACAGGCGGTGTGACGTCATTAGGCCGCGCAGCCGGCGTGATGACAATCACGTCGTCTGTGTGGTCTCTGCTTGAGGGCTTCACAACGCCTTTCCTCGGCGCCTCGTCCCGCCCGCGAGTTTGCACTCTAGTTCTTTAGTGGGCGTGTCAGGGGGGTGGCAGTGTTTGTGAGCTGCAGCGCTGATTGGTTCATCACGGCTGCAGCGCTGATTGGTTCACCACAGCAGTGAGGGCGGTGCAATCAGTGCGGTTAATGTCAGCCTGGCCAGGGGCCGGGTATAAGTCCTTCGCGGGCCGCATGTGGCCCGCGGGCCGTAGTTTGAGGACCCCTGAACTAAAGTGAGAAACGTCACCTACAAATGGAGAAAATGTGAAGCAGTGGAAATTTTTTTCAAGAATGGGTAAGCTACCAAACGTTTTGCTAAAAGCACATCAATGACTCAGTCTGTAGACTACAAAGCAAAGCAGATGAACATTTAAAGAAATTGCAGATACAAAAATGATATCCATTGGAGAGTTGCAAAGTGAAGTATTTTGGAATAATATTTTGTGCATAAGTCAAAGGCATAACCTTTTGGAAGACAAAAATCCCCTTTACATCTGGCATAAAGCTAATAGTTCATTTCACCATAAGAATTTGACGCTAGTCACTTCTCATGGCCAAGCGGTGAGTCAGAATGGTCAAGGAGTCCAAGGTCAGAATCCAGGAGGGTACGTCATAAACAGAAGGAAGAGACAAAGGCTTTGTCAGGTAGCGTTCTGAGGTCAGAGTACAGAGGATAACGGATCAGAGCTGAAGGGATTAAACAGTCGGCTGGTCAGAACAAAGTCCAAGGTCAGGCAACAATAGATCAAGCATACAGAACTCAAGGCACCGGGAGCACAAACCTCACTTGCTGAATGTACGTCTGACAGAATTCTGGGAGAAACAGCTCAGTTAAGTAGCATGGCAATCACCTGGGATAATGAACACTTGGAGACAGCTTATGCCTCCCAGTTTCAGATTGGATAGTCAAGCTGTCAATCAACACACTGATAGCTCAGCATGCCCCTGTACCAGATTGGATGGCCAAAGTGTCAATGAAAGCACTGACAGCTTCAATACGCCCATGTACTGGATTGGACGGCTGAGCTGTCAGTAACTGCATCCCAGACACACTGGGGGTGGGACCATGACAAAGAACATCATAATTAAAGTCAAATATTCAAACATGGTGGATACTGTAATCGTGTAGAGAAGCTTTTCTTCTATATAACCAGGACAACTTGTCATAATTGATAGAACCATGAATTTTAATCAGAAAGTCCTGAAGAATGTCTGTTTGTCAGTTTGTGACCTTAAGTGCAGTTGGGTAATGCAGCAGAACAAAGGAACCACATAAGAAAGACCACCTCTAAATGTCTAAAAAAAAGCAACTAAATTAAGAGTGGTTAAGCCTTGACTTGAATCCTTGAATCCAATCTGTATTAAGAAAAAAATAAATGGAAATCTTGCAATTTTCACACAGGACACTGGGGCTATTCTAGACTCATTCTTCCTCATAAATCGACCTGTACATTACCTAGAGACTAAGGCCCCTGTCACACATAGCGACGCACCAGTGATCCCGACAGCGATATGACCTTGTCAGGATCGCTGGTGTGTCGCTACATGATCGCTGGTGAGCTGCCAAACAGGCAGCTCTCACAAGTGATCAGGACCAGCGGCCATGCGGGTAACAAGCACGCGCATTGCTTAGTTACCCGCTGTGTACCTTAGATACCAGCGTGCTGGCACTGGGAGCTGGTATCCAAGGTAAACAGCGGGTTTCTAAGCACCGCGGTGCTTAGAAACCCGCTGTTTACCTCGGATACCAGCTCCCAGCACCAGCACGCTGGTATCTAAGGTACACAGCGAGTAAATAAGTGACGCCTGCACTTAGTTACCCGCGGTATACCTTGGTTACCAGCTCCAGCTTGCTGATCGATGGTCTCCCGCCTACCACACGCAATGATGCATGCTGGCATCAACCAATGATCAAAAAAATGTACAGGGCTTTTGAGCACAATCAGCGATACCCGGCAGGGGGCCGGTCACTGATACATGTCACACACAGCGATTTCGCTGGCGAGATCACTGTTGCGTCACAAAACTTGTGACTCAGCAGCGATCTCAATAGCGATCTCGCTGTATGTGATGGGGGCTTAACTCTGACCCTATCTTTTCTAATGAAACATTTAGCAACCATGTACAAAACGTCATTGTTATGGGAAGTGAAGCATGATCACCTGTGATATCACCAATAAAGATTGGGGGATCCTGTGTTATCAGCTGTTTATAGAGGTGTTATCTGTCACTATAATCCTGCCTGTGATGAAAATGAGTCTGCTGAAAACAAATAGGAAGTATCAATATAAAATAGCCCTAGTAGAAAATAGGAAAACTGCAAGATTTTTTAATATTTTTTTCTCTAAATAAAAAAAGAGAGTGTGATATGAAAAAGAAACACTGGCAATCATGTTAAGAAAAATAACACAAAAATCTGATTTAAGTATTAGGTCATTTTCTGATGAAAAATTCCAGCTAAATGGACATTTCATGCTCGAAAACCTCCAATGTAGACAAATTACAAAAATTCTGTACAATTAATTGGGCCAAAATTCCTCCACAGTGAAATAAACGAGTCATTGCATATTATCACAAATGTTGAATGAATTTTAAATGCTGAAAAAGCAGTGACCTGTCAGTCATAGACAAGGGTAGCATGCTCAATCTGATAGGAGTAGACCAGGTGCAATGTCCAGACCCGATGCATTTGCGCCTCATTAGCTTGAAATTTATACCGCTGATTACAAATGAACAACAAAACGGATTTCTTCAAAAAAAGGTATCATTTTTATCAGCTTCAACGCACCAACACAGTCATTTCTTTAATAAAGAGTCAAAAAGCCTGCTGTCCTCTTTAAACAGTAACTGGCACCTGATAATGGTACCATATACTAAATTCAGGTGCCAGGTGGTAAGCACATACATTGCGTTACTTGACAGAAGTACTTTTATGCCTGACTTTACACCCTACAATATGAACTGAGGACTAAGTAAAATCCCACCGATTTTGCCAGGAATGAGTAATATAAATAATCATCTAATTCTGTCTGTATGTCTGTAACGGAAATCCCGCGTCGCTGATTGGTCGCGCCCGACCAGCCACGACCAATCAGCGACAGACGCAGTCTGGCCGAGAATTGGCGTGGCATTCGAATGGCGCACGCCACCGCTACCACAGGGAGATCTGCGGCGCTAGCCGCTGATCTCCCGACGGTTGCCGCAGGTCATCTCCTGCCGCATGGAAGTCAGTGGCAACGCAGCCGGGAGATGACCGGCGCAGCACTCAATGTGCGGATGGTGCCCAGGGTCCGGAGAAGAGGAGACTCTCCTCCAGGCCCTTGGTACCATAAACCTGTAAAAAATAGAATTAAAATAAAAAAATAGTGTTATGCTCACCTTCCGAAGGCCCCCCAGACTTTTTCCCTCCTCTCACCACACTCCCAGCATCTTCCGGTCCCAGTAATGCTTTGCGCGAAAGACCGCTGATGACGTCACGCTCTCGTGAGAGTGAAGTCATCTCTGGTCCTTCGCGCTAGGCATTACTGGGACCGGAAGATGCCGGGAGTGTGGAGAGGAGATCGGAGACCGTTGGAAGGTAAGAATAACCTTTTTTTAAATTTTTTTTATTATTTTTTTACATTCTATTATTTCATGATTATCTTCTAAATATTTAAAATCCAACAACACAAAGTTTTTTTACTCAGTTGTGAGGGAAAACGTGTCAATCAAACAGGGAAATTAATTGAGAGTACTTCAAAGACTTAAGGTGCTGTCACACTTAGCGATATCGCTAGCAATATCGCTATAACTTGTGACGTTATAGCGATATTGCTAGCGATATCGCTGTGTGTGATACTTACCTATGACCCGCTCCCCCGCTGGTTATCGCTGATCACGCGAGAACGTCCTGGACCGTTTCTCATCGTCAGCTTCCTGCGGCGCTTCCTGTGGAGAGACGAGCGATGAGCGTGGAGCTGGGCGGGAGGACGTCAGGATCGCCTAGTGTGACAGGTAAGTAGCGACCCCCGACCGATACGATGTCGCTGGTGAGATCTGCCTGTGTGGCAGCTCACTAGCGACCACTTAGCAGTGCACCAGCGATCCTGATCCAGCCCTGAACTATAGTTTTCCACAATGAGATTATTGCTAGAAAATCCAAAAAAATTCAGCCTCCTCGTGGTTTTTACATGGTTTCACATTTTGACAGGTTCATGAATGTTCAGAAATAGTACACTTAGTGATATCTGTGAATAATGCCATCAACATTTACTATACACGTTAGTTATAATTGCTAATCTTTTTAGATTTAAAGGGTAGATAAACAGAATTTTCTGTCTGAAATATCCAGGAATGTTCAGTCAACTACTGTAACTGGCTACTGTGTTGACCTACCTTAGTTATTTATTAGTTGAGTAGGCATTTCTTGCTATTTTCATTGTGCCGAGATTGGACCAGGAAGTAGAGATCGGCGAGGACTGAGAATGGGAGATGTTGAGGATTGGCGAGTATAACTTCTTTTATTTATATTTTTTTCTCCATTCAAAGCCCTTTTAAAAATCATTTTTACACTGGACAACCCCTTTAAAGTTGCAAGTGGGTGGTCCTATCAGGGACTGACAGCTCTGTTTGTATCAGTGTGCATATAGAGATAGCTTTCAGTCACTGACGGACGGACACCGCCCACTGGACCGAAAAACTGAGAAAAAACAGATATTTGAACAATTAAATCTCTGGTTATGCTTAATCTTTTCTCACGAAGCTGTGTATCAATCTACTCCTCTCCTGCTGCTCTATATCATGGTGCCTGCAGACTGGACTGCATTTTCATGATGACAGCATCCCTTTAAATACATTATGCATGTATGGGCAATGAACACATGAACATCCACACTGCTCTGCTCTTGTTTTATCTCATTCTCAGATCATAATTGCAGTAAATCAAATTTCCAGACTAATTTATTAAAACCGATACTGGGAACTGACAATACGCAACCATAGCAGGGAGTTTGTTTGCTTACAATGATGCTTCTTCCGCTAATAACCTATAACTCTGGTAGAGAAGTTCTTCCCTTTTATAGTTAACAGTGGTTTCCTATGTTTTTTACAGATCGTAGAACAGGGGTCCCCAACCTATGGATCAAGTGCCACGTGTGGCTCATCAGCCCATTATTTTTGGCTCATCGCTTTCTGTCAACTTGATATATCAGCCCAAGTCTAGTCAACAGTTATGAAGTGAAGGTCTCCAGGTGCTGACTTATAGGAGTAGCCCAGCAGAGAAGAGTAGATCTGGAAGTTCAAATAAGAGATAAATATATGGTAAGCTTGACATAAGATGATACTGCCAGGTAGAGAGGTGATTAAGTTGGTTGCTATAGAGTGTTGAGTGTGCTTGATGAGAAAATACAGAATGGGGGTAAAGGTGGAACCCATGGGTGTAAGTATACTGCCTGTAAGGGAGGGGGACACAAGGTGCTCTCGGTGAGGAAGCTTTGGCTGTCATCACACCGGTAATGGGGAGCTCTGAGTTATACTAAGGTAGGGGAAGGGATGCCTGATGTGGCTCGTGACCATCTCTCATAGCTGAATGTGGCTCTCAAGTTAATACAGGTTGGGGACCACTGCCTAGTAGAACACTCTACCACTTACTGGTGTGCTACAGTGCGTTAGTGGCACATAAAATGATTGCATAGTAAATGTCCTATTATAGACTCTCACTTTATAATGTGTGAGAGCTGGCAGCAGGATGTTCTGCTGCTGCAACTTGTCAAGTCAGATAATGTAAGGATCTCTGGAGCTTTCGCAAAACAAATTCACGCATTGTGGCTTTGTAAAGGTTTGGAGAGTGGCTGACTCCCCCTTTGAAGGTATGTTATTAATAATTTCATGTTAAATTTTATGAGCTGTAGTGTTTTATTGTGTAAATGTGACTGTTATACAGTTGTCTGGGCAGGAAGGAGTTACAACTAATTAGCTCATGCAGATCAGAGGAGTCTTGGGAGTAAAAAGTAGATGCTTTTTAGTGTGTTGTTTTTAGCCCGCAAGGAGCTGGGATGAACAAAGCCACATAACAGTGTGCATGTGTTAGGGAGGATGTGTCCACTGATTATGATACATGGCTGTGAATCTGGAGTACAGCTGAAAGGACCTCAGGACAAAGATATGTGAAAGAAGAGAAGTGAGCAACTCTAAAAAGGCAGGTGTGGGTTTATGAGACAGCAAAGGTGATAGGGACAGAGGTCACGTGTCAGTCGGACTTGGTGCTTAGAGGAAAAAAACTGGATACTAATTGTTAGAGTAGAGAGGATAATGTGGCACCTCTTTGGAAACCCCTACTGTTTAAATTTATGAAAATGTACTGTGTTGTATATGTTCTCTTCTGGGAGGCTGCAGTTCCTGGTAGTCAGGAGTGACAGGGTTAACTGCCGGGCCGGCACACAGTTGGTGAGGACTAAGGCCAGGTTCACATAGTGTTAATGCAGTCCGTTCAACGCATAGTGTTGATGGACTGCGTTAACGCTACTCCCCTAACGCGATTGGGTTATGCGATCGCACTAGCGTGGATGTTTCATATGCGACAGCAGTGACGGATCCTCGGACGCTGCAGCCCGCGTCCGTGGGTCCGTCACAGAAAGACGGCACATCGCTAACGCATGCCGAATCTGTAGTTTTAAATACTTACCAAATACATAGTGGGAACTTAGGCTACATTCACACATCCATGTAACTCATCCAAGTACTATCCAATTTTTTTTCCTCAGACAGCACTTTGACCCATAGAGTAGAATGGATCTTTTCACACATAACTATAAATTTGAATTTTAAAACCATAGATTTGATAGTGAGATCCATGACACTCTGAAAAGGTCCTATTCTGATTTGATTTGTGGATCAGAAGGGGATCCGTCATACACCGATGCAGATCGGAAGGTTCCCATATGCTTCCATTTTGCATCATGGATTTGTTGCTTAGTGTTAAACTTGAATGAAAAGGTGACTTTCCAAAGGATTTATTTTTATTAGCTTGGAAGCAAGTACATCTCTAAACACAAAGAAATAAATGGCATACAACTAGGATGACACCTGAGAATAATGATCCATTCCATTGTAACACTCAAATGGATGTGTGAATATAGCCTTAGACTCTGAACCAAACCTGTTGATATTGGTGAGCACAGCTGACGTTAGTCTAGTGAGTATAGGTGACCTTAAAGGGGTTATCCAGGACTATATGATTTTTTTTACTATGGGCCTAAGAAATAACAGGTAGGTAGTTGGTAACCTGCCTGTTCTACCCAGCTCCTATCTCTGCTGGCACAAAGCTGTCACAGACCTCTTTTGCCAGCAATTCTGTGGCTTCTGCTGAGATCATGTTGACAGATCAAAGGTTTCTCTTACACTCTGCTCTATTGATTGGGTGTGATCTGTCAATGTCATGGTGGTTGATAATCAGCTCCCTACTGCCTAACTGCGGGGAGCCGACTGTCAATCAGCATGATGTTAGCAGTCATGCCCAGTCAAGAAAGCAACCTGGAGGAGCTGCTCTGTTGATGTGGAGCAGTTCCATAGATGGGGCGTGATCTGTCAATGTCATGATGATTGACAATCAGCTCCCTGCTGCCTAACTACGGGAATCCAGCTGTCAATCAGCATGATTTCAGCTGTCATACCCAGTCAACAACGCAGCCCGAAAGAGCTGCTTTGTTGATGTGGAGCAGCTGATTCTCTGGCAGGAGCAGTTAGTGACTGCTCTGAGGCGGCGTTGAATAGAACAGGCAGGTAGATAGAAATTACCTGCCTGTTAGTTTTTAGGCTAATAGTCAAAAAAATAAATATAGTACTGGATAACCCCTATGACTAATATTTAAAGGTATGTGCACTTTTAGTCTGACTACCAGTAGATGGCGTGACCACTTAAAGTGCCTAGAGCAGCGTTAATGCAAAATACGGGCCTGGGGTCAGCATGGAGGACTTACTTTGTATTTAAATATGTTAAACTAAAAAAACTTATTTAGATAATAGGTTAGATTTTGATAAAAATTCTCTTTGAAAGGAGTCAACCACTCAGGCTTTTGTATGTATTTGGTATTTTTTGAGCTTCAGTGGCAGATGAATTGTTATAGAAGTGTTCGTTAAGGACACTTATGGACACGTTTTCGTAGAGGCATTATCCCCTTTGTTCTGCCGATTGGTCAAGGATCGATCATAATTACTGAAACACCTTCAAGCATAAATTTTGGATCCAGTTGTAGGTTTGAAATGAAAAGTTTGAAACAGTGTGCTGTAGAAAGAGCATATCTTCATTGTGTGTGTCTAGCTACAGGGAAAAATACACGTGACTTGACCATGCATGTAATGTTGGGAACACCTGATCATGTAGTGTCTGCATCTGACCAGCATCAAGAGAACTGCAATCAAATGACATTTTAGTATTTTTAGACTATGACTCATCTGATGTATTCATTAGTTTCCAGAGAGCCTGATCACTGATATTAGCTCTGATGAGCATTGTCAGACTTTTGTTTAACTCCAATTGAAGTAATGGTTGCACTAACGGCTAATTTTGTCTTATTACTTCAGGAAAACTTGAATTAAAGATTCTGTGAAAAGGTCAAGAGTCAAGACTTTTATAGGCGTAATGATGCTGCAATTTATACTCAGTTGCTTTTTCTAAGAAAATGCTGAAAATGGTGTTCACAAACATATCAACCTTTTCAGGAGCAGAAAAAAAATCTGCAGTATAAATTTACATGTTTTAAGCGGATATACAGTGGACACGAAAATTTTTTCACTCTTTGTTTCATTGCAGCCATTTGGTAAATTCAAAAAAGTTCATTTTTTTCTCATTAATATACAGTCTGCATCCAACCGTAGCTGAAAAAAACAGAAATGTAGAAATTTTTGCAAACTTCTTAAAAAAGAAAAACTGAAATATCAAATGGTCATAAGTATTCAGACCCTCTGCTCAGTATTGAGTAGAAGCATCCTTTTGAGCTAGTACAGCCAAGAGTCTTTTTGGGAATGATGCAACAAGTTTTTCACACCTGGATTTGGGGATCCTCTGCCATTCTTCCTTGCAGATCCTCTTCAGTTCCATCAGGTTGAATGGTGAATGTTGGTGGACAGCCATTTTCAGGTCTCTCCAGAGATGCTCAATTGGGTTTAGGTCAGGGCTCTGGCTGGGCCAGTCAAGTATGGTCACAGAGTTGTTCGGAAGCCACTCATTTGTTATTTTAGCTGTGTGCTTAGGGTCATTGTCTTGTTAGAAGGTGAACCTTCGGACAAGTCTGAGGTCCAGAGAACTCTGAAAGAGGTTTTCATCCAGGATATCTCTGTACTTGGCTGCATTCATGTTTCCTTCAATTGCAACTAGTCATCCTGTCTCTGCAGCTGAAAAACACCCCCATAGCATGATGCTGCCATCACCATGTTTCAAGGTTGGGATTGTATTGGGCAGGTGATGAGCAGTGCCTGGTTTTCTCCACACATACCGCTTAGAATTAACACCAAAAACTACTATATTCGTCTCATCAGACCAGAGAATCTTATTTCTCATAGTCTGGGAGTCCTTCATGTGTTTTTAACAAACTCTATGTGGGCTTTCATATGTCTGGCACTGAGGAGAGACTTCCATCGGGCAACTCTGTCATAATGTCCCGACTGGTGGAGGGCTGCAGTGATAGTTGACTTTGTGGAACATTCTCCAGCCTCCCTACTGCATCAGTAGAGCTCTGCCACAGTGATCTTGGGGTTCTTCTTTACCTCTCTCACCAAGGCTCTTCTCCCACAGTTGCTCAGATTAGCTGGATGGCCAGGTCTAAAAGACTTCTGGTGGTCCCAAACTTCTTCCATTTAAGAATTATGGAGGCCACTGTGCTCTTAGGAACCTTGAGTACTGCATAAATTCTTTGCCTTGCCACAAATCTGTCTCTGAGCTCCTTGGTCAGTTCCTTTGACCTCCTGATTCTCACTTGGTCTGAAATGCACTGTGAGCTGTGAGGTCTTATATAGACAGGTGTGTGCCTTTACAAATCAAGTCCTATCATTTTAAATAAACATAGCTAGAATCCAATAAAGGAGTAGAACCATCTCAAGGAGGATCACAAGTGAATGGACAGCATGTGACTTAACTATGAGTGTCTGAGCAAAGGGTCTGAATACTTATGACCATGTGATATTTTAGTTTTTCTTTTATAATAAATTTGCAAAAAAATTTAAATTTCTGCTTTTTTAAGTGAAGATGGGGTGCAGAGTGTACATTAATGAGAAAAAAATGAACATTTTTGAATTTACCAAATGGCTGCAATGAAACAAACAGTGAAAAATTTAAAGGGGTCTGAATACTTTCTGTACCCACTGTACCATGCTTACTCATAGCTAAACTGAAATTGGAACTTAACCATGAGTAAGAGTGGTCTGACCACTTGAAATGTGTTGATTTTACTTATATTTCACCACTTTTTGGGGTGTCCTGTGCTTTTTGTAGACTAATTAAATTGAGAACCTATGGAATGTAATCAAGAGGATGATGGATTGTCACAAGCCATCAAATAAAGAACTGCTTAAATTTTTGCGCCAGCAGAAGTGTGAAAGACTGGTGGAAAGCATGCCAAGACGCATGAAAGCTGTTTTAAAAAATCATGGTTACTCCACAAAATATTGATTTCTGAACTCTTCCTCGGTTAAAACATTAGTATTGTTTCTAAATTATTATGAACTTGTTTTCTTTGCATTATTTGAGGTCTGAAAACACTTTTTTTTTTACCATTTTTCTTTGTCAGAAAAAAAAGTCCAAAATGTATTGCTCTGAAATTCAGAGACATGTTGTCAGAAGTTTATAGACTAAATGAATAATTTACATTTTACTCGAAAATATACCAATAAAGAGAAAAATCAGACAAACTGAACATTTGAAAGTGGTCTCTTAATTTTTGCCAGAGCTGTATATATACACTATATACAGCTCTGGCAAAAATTATAGGTATATTTTTGAGTAAAATGTAAATTGCTCTTTTATTCTATAAACTACTGACAACATGTCTTCGAATTTTCAAGCATTACATTTTGTATTCATTTTCAGAAAATGAGAAATGGTTAAAATAACAAAAAAAATGCAGTGCTTGCAGACCTCAAATAATGCTAAGAAGACAAGTTCATAATCATTTAGAAACAACAATACTAATGTTTTAGCTCAGGAAGAGCTCAGAAATCAATATTTTGTGGAATAAACATGATTTTTAGTCACAGCTTTCATGCATCTTGGCATGCTTTCCACCAGTCTTTCACACTGCTTTTGGGTGACCTTATGCCAAAAATGTAAGCAGTTCTTCTTTGTTTGATGGCTTGTGACTATCCATCTTCCTCTTGATTACATTCCAGAGGTTTTCAATGGGGTTCAGGTTTGGAGACTGGCTGACCAGGACAGGGATTTGATGTGGTGGTCCTTCATCCACATAATGATTGACCTAGCTGTATGGCATGGCGCATTGTCCTGCTGGAAAAAACAGTCCTCAGAGTTGGGAAACATTGCCTGAGCAGAAGGAATCAACTGTTTTTCCAGGATAATCTTGTATGAAGCTTGATTCATACGTCCTTCGCAAAGATTAACCTGCCCAATTCCAGCCTTGCTTAAGCATCCCCAGATCATCACCGATCCTCCACCAAATTTCATAGTGGGTGCAAGACTCTGTGGCTTGTACGCCTCTCCTGGTCTCTGTCTAACCATTATATGACCAGGTGTTGGGCAAAGCTGCAAATTAGACTCATCAGAGAAGATTACCTTACTCCAGTCCTCTATGGTCCAATCCTTATGGTCTTTGGCAAACGTCAGCCTGGCTCTCCTTTCCTTCTCATTGATGAAAGCTTTATTCTAGCTTTATATGACTTGAGCCCTGCCTCTAGGAGCCTGTTACGAACTGTTCTTACCGTGCACTTCACCCCAGCTGCCATTTGCCATTCCTTTTGTTGGTCACTTGATGTCATCCTGTGGTTTCTGAGTGACATTCGAATAAGACGATAGTCATCCCGGTCAATGGAGAGTCGTTTTTGCCCTCTACCGGTCTGTAGCTTTGTTGTCCCCAATGTTTGCTGCTTGACCTTGCAGTAATGGACTGCCATCTTAGAAATTTTAAGGATAATAATAATAATAATAAATTTTATTTCTATAGCGCTGACTTATTCAGCAGCACTTTACATTTCAGAGGGGAATGGTACAGACGATAGACATTACAGCCTAACAATAATCACATAGATCATAACAGATACCAAGAGGAATGAGGGCCCTGCTCGCAAGCTTACAATCTATGAGGGAAAAAGGGGAGACACGAAAGGTGGGTGGTAACAATTGCCCTGATTGGATGGAGGCAACATGACGCTCACTGTATCCCTCTGCTAGTAAAGCCAGAATTGAGCCCTTCTTTTCCTCACTCAAGACTATTCTTTTCAACTCCTTTGGCATGGTTAAATGTTATTTTTTCATTCCTATTACTTTTGGGATATTGCTAGCACTTGTTTTTCCATCCAGCTTGTCCTATTGCAAGAGGATTGTGAACACCACAGCAGGGTTTTTTATACTTTCCTTCGTTAAATAAGATTTGGTTCAGGTGATCACCTAAAAGAACATTAAATCAGAGAAAAGTGAACTGCATCATAAAGGTGAAATAAAGGACATTTGAGAAATTCTTCAAACTTGAGTGTCGCAAAGCTCTTTGCTGTTGAACTTCTGTATATACAGTACGGATCAAAAGTTTGGACACACCTTCTCATTCAAAGAGTTTTCTTTATTTTCATGACTATGAAAATTGAAGATTCACTCTGATGGCATCAAAACTATGAATTAACATATGTGGAATTATATAATTAACAAAAAAGTGTGAAACAACTGAAAATACTGTATGTCTTATATTCTAGGTTCTTCAAAGTAGCCACCTTTTGCTTTGATTGCTGCTTTGCACACTCTTGGCATTCTCTTGATGAGCTTCAAGAGGTAGTCACTGGAAATGGTTTTCACTTCACAGGTGTGCCCTGTCAGGTTTAATAAGTGGGGTTTCTTGCCTTATAAATGGGTTTGGGACCATCAGTTGTGTTGTGCAGAAGTTTGGTGGATACACAGCTGATAGTCCTACTGAATAGACTGTTAGAATTTGTATTATGGCAAGAAAAAAACAGCTAAGTAAAGAAAAACGAGTGGCAAAAACCATCAAGCGCTACAAAGGAACTGGCTCACATGAGGACCGCCCCAGGAAAGGAAGACCAAGAGTCACCTCTGCTGCGGAGGATAAGTTCATCCGAGTCACCAGCCTCAGAAATCGCAAGTTAACAGCAGCTCAGATTAGAGACCAGGTCAATGCCATACAGAGTTCTAGCAGCAGACACATCTCTACAACAACTGTTAAGAGGAGACTTTGTGTAGCAGGCCTTCATGGTAAAATAGCTGCTAGGAAACCACTGCTAAGGACAGGCAACAAGCAGAAGAGACTTGTTTGGGTTAAGGAATGGACATTAGACCAGTGGAAATCTGGGCTTTGGTCTGATGAGTCCAAATTTGAGATCTTTGGTTCCAACCACCGTATCTTTGTGCAACGCAGAAAAGGTGAACGGATGGACTCTACATGCCTGGTTCCCTCCGGGAAACATGGAGGAGGATGTGTGATGGTGTGGGGGTGCTTTGCAGGTGACACTGTTGGGGATTTATTAAAAACTGAAGGCATACTGAACCAGCATGGCTACCACAGCATCTTGCAGCAGCATGCTATTCCATCTGGCTTGCGTTTAGTTGGACCATCATTTATTTTTCAACAGGACAATGACTCCAAACACACCTCCAGGCTGTGTAAGGGCTATTTGAACAAGAAGGAGAGTGATGGGGTGCTACGCCAGATGACCTGACCTCCACAGTCACGAGACCTGAACCTAATCGAGATGGTTTGGGGTGAGCTGGACCGCAGAGTGAAGGCAAAAGGGCCAACAAGTGCTAAGCATCTCTGGGAACTCCTTCAAGACTGTTGGAAGACCATTTCCGGTGACTACCTCTTGAAGCTCATCAAGAGAATGCCAAGAGTGTGCAAAGCAGTAATGAAAGCAAAAGGTGGCTACTTTGAAGAACCTAGAATATAAGACATACAGTATTTTCAGTTGTTTCACTCTTTTTTGTTAATTATATAATTCCACATGTGTTAATTCATAGTTTTGAAAATAAAGAAAACTCTTTGAATGAGAAGGTGTGTCCAAACTTTTGGTCTGTAGTGTATATATATATATATATATATATATATACATACAGTATATATATATTGAAAATCAAGTATCAGAAGACAGCAATGATAATAGATGTGGCAGTTCCAAGTGACAGCAACATCAGAAAGAAGTAATATTAGACGCTGGAGAAATACCAGGGACTCAAAGAAGAACTGGAGACAAGGTGGAAGGTGAAGGCAACAGTGATTCCAGTGGTGATAGGAACACTTGGAGCAGTGACCCCTAAGTTGGGAAAATGGCTACAACAGATCCCAGGAGCAACATCTGAGATCTTTGTCCAGAAAAGCGCAATGCTGGGAACAACTAAAATCCTGTGGAGAACCCTCAAACACCCAGGCCTCTGGTAGAGGACCTGAGAATGAGAAAGGACAAAAAAGACCACCCCCATTGGGGGTGAAAAGGAAGTTTTTTTTTATGTGTGGAACTGGTCGCTTCATTAATATGTGCTTTGAAATAAATTGACATGCTTTCGATTTAAAACCCAAAGAAAGGACCGATTTCCATGCAGATTTCTTCCAAAATATATGCACTTTTTGGTCTCAATTTATCAAAGTATTTATGCCAAAAAACATCAAAGACGGAGTGTGGATGTGCTGCACTACTGGTGACGAAATTCAAAGATAAATATGTAAGAGAATTAGTTGCTGTTATTTTCAACGCATTTCCAAGTCGAAGTTACCTCTTCCTCAGGAGAAGCACAGAAATAAATCATGAACGCAGGCATAAAACGCATTATTATTTTCAATATTTTTCACAGCTTTTACTCCAGTTTCAGGCACTTCTGCCAAAATAGGTGAAGCTGTGGAGGAACCAGGAAGGACAGAGGCTACATCACCGGTCAAATTTATCAAAATTGTTAGCATTTCTTATTCTAGGGCCTCCAGTCCCTGAGTAACATTTCTAGCAATACACACGGAGGCACACACCACTGGTAAAATCTTATTACTACTCATCCCTCAAAAAGATAGGCATACCAAATGCTAATGTTAAAGGGAATCTGTCACCCCATTTTAGCCCTATCAGCTGCCAGCACCGCCATCAGGGGCTTATCTACAGCATTCTGTAATGCTGTAGATAAGCCCCCGATGTAACCTGAAAGATAAGAAAAACGAGTTATATTATACTCACCCAGGGGCGGTCCGGGTCCGGTTTTGGTCCAATCGGTGTCACAGTCTGGTCCGATGCCTCCCATCTTCTAATGATGAGGTCCTCTTCTTTGCTTCTCATCACGGCTCCTGCGCAGGCACACTCTGCTCTGCTCTGTTGAGGGCAGAGCAGAGTACTGCAGTGCGCAGGTGTCGGGAAAGGTCAGAGAGGTCCGGCGTCTGCGCACTGCAGTACTCTGCTCTGCCTTCAATAAGGCAGAGCAGTGCGCCTGCGCCGGAGCGATGACAGGAAGGAAAGAAGAGGAAGGCATCGTATGAAGATGGGAGGTGCCGGACCGGACTGCGACACCCATCAGACCAAGACCAGACCCGGACCACCCCCCGGCGAGTGTAATATAACTTGTTTTTCTTCTCTTTCAGGTTACATCGGGGGCTTATCTACAGCATTACAGAATGCTGTAGATAAGCCCCTGATGGCAGTGCCAGCAGCTGATACTCGAAAAAATAGGTGACAGATTCCCTTTAATGAATCAGGGCCTTGTATATAAGATTTGGTAAATTCAATTCCACTTAGCAGGTATGGTGATACATTGTGGATTTTCCTTGTGAAAATCTGCAGCATATTCACCTCATGTGAACATACTCTTAAAGAGACTCCTAGGATATGTTCCCACATAGTGAATATTCTGTGGATTTACTCCACAGATTTGTAGTGAAATATTCTGCAGTGTTACAGTAGCAGCATACTAAATTAAATTTTGGCAAATTGCATTTACAAACTGCCTAAAAGTACAGTGTTTAAATTGACCTACTTTGTGTAGTTTCCATCTGCCGCTTGTGAATTTATGTTGCAGATTTTTACTGTAGCTTTCACCCTTTTTCAATGGTAACTTTTCTTTGTAAAATAGGAAGAGAACATACAGCAGATGAAACAAGTCACCAATTTTTTAAGTAAACATATTTCTAAAGTGCTATTGACATGAAATCCTCAACAGATGTCGGTAACAACCCATCCAATACACACTGACAAAGAAATCAAACCATAGATGTCCATAAATTATGTGTAATAATGATAACGCAGACACAGGAAAAAAGTATTGAATGCGCTTACTGAAATTTATTTGATTCTTTATACAAATCATCTGTTAGTGATGACAGCTTCAAGACTCCTCTTGTATGGAGAAACTGCATCACTCAGGTATGATTTTGGAACATTCTTCAACAGAAACACTCATTAAATCCAGTAGGGTTCCTTCTATGAATTTTTAGCTTTACTTATTTCCATATATTTTCTAATGGATTCAGGTCAGGTGATTGCCTGGACCATTATAGCAGCTTTATTTTCTGTTTCTGGAACCAATTGAGAGTTTCCTTGGCTGTGTGTTTGGCATCATTGTCTTGCTGAAATGTCCACCCTCATTTCATCTTTATTATTCAGTTTTATCGCAGCAGAATTTTATTAAGAATATCTCAACACATTTATCCATTCATCCTCCCTTGAATTACATGACATTTGCCAGTACTGTATGCTGAAAAAGGCTCCACATCATGATATTTCCACCTCCAAACTTCACTGTTAGTATGTTTTTTTATGGTGATATGTAGTACCTTTTGGCCTCTAAACATGATATGTATAAGAGTTCAATTTTCGTCTCATCTAACCAGACTATATTCTCCTAGTATTTCACATGCTTGTCTAAATGTTGTTGAGCAAACATTGAAAGCGCTTAAACATGCTTTTAGTTCAGCAATGGAGTCTTGCGTGGTGAGCGTGCATACAGGCCATGGAGGTTGAGTGAATTACATGATGGTCCTTGTTTTGTGGCAACTATTTTAATAATTCTTTTAAATCCTCTGTCTGAACTTGCTTCTGTTTGTTGATGTCATTTTTTAAAATGTGGTTCCCCAAACTGACACAGTATTCCAGATGAGGTCTGACCAAAAATGAGTAGACGGCAATAAGGACTTCACGTGATCTAGACTGTATGCTTCTGTTAATACATCCTAGAATTGTATTTGCCTTTTTTGCTGCTGCAGCACACTGTTGACTCATTTTCAGTCTGTGATCTATTAGTATACCCGTCTTTTTCACATGTGCTGTTGCTTTGCCTTATTCCTTCCTTTCTATATATGATTTTTTCAGTTTATTGCCCAGATGTAGTACTTTCAATTTTTCCCTTTTAAAATCCATTCTGTTAGTTGCTGCCCACAGTTCCAGTTTATTTATATCTTTTTGAATCCTCTCTCTCTCTTCTCTAGTATTAGCTATCCCTCCTAGCTTTGTGTCATCAGCTAAATTAATCAGTTTACCCTCAATTTCTTCATCTAAATCATTGATAAAGATGTTGAACAATACAGGACCCAGGACAGAGCCCTATGGTACCCCACTTGAGACCTTCTTCCAACTGGATTTGCAGCCATTTACAACCACTCTTTGGGTCCGATCACTAAGCCAGTTATGAATCCACCTAACAGTTGCCTTCTCCATTCCATACTTAGTCATTTTTTCAATAAGGATTGTGTGAGATTCTTTGTCAAATACTTTGCAGAAGTCAAGATATACTATATCTACAACATGTCCATGATCCACCCAGTCAGTGATTCTGTCATAGAAGGAAATTAAGTTAACTTATTAACTACAACCCATGCTGACTCTGGTTAATCACTTCATTCTTATCCAGGTACTTACATACATGTTGTTTAATAATTTGTTCAAAGATCTTTCCTGGTATAGAAATCAGACATACTGACCTGTAGTTCCCTGGGTCCACCTTCTTCCCCTTTTTGAAGATAGGGACAACATTTGCTTTTCTCCAGTCTCCTGGGACTTCTCCTGTTCTCCAAGAATTTTTAAAGATTATGGAGAGTGGTTCAAAAATTTCTTCTGCTATCTCCTTCAGTACTCTGGGGTGTAATTCATCTGGACCTGGAGACATGAATTTGTTTATGTTAGCTAAGTGTTTCCTCACTATCTTTCTGTTTATAGATATCCTGGATTCTTATATTCCTTTAATAGGACAGTGAAGATCAGTTGATGTTACATTTCCTTTCTGAGAGAAGACAGATGCAAAATAGGAATTTAAAAGTTCGGCCTTCTCAACATCCTTTCTTACTATTTCAATGCCTATACCATAGGTAATCAACAATCAACCTGAAACTCTAATGGCCCATGGCTTAGGACCTGAGGCAGTAGTAAGGGAGAAATGGTTTCAGAAACCACATTTCTTTAAAAAATACCTTTAAAAAAGTTATGGATTTTAAATTATGCAGGTAACGTTAGAAAGCAACAGGATTAATGACTGCTTTAATTTGTTATGGACCAATAAACTGTGGTTCTTACTTCATTGAGGGTACTTTAAGTTTAATGTTTTTAGTAGACAACCACACCAGATCACCCACACACAGGTCTGGACCAGGCACATTTTTACAATCAGCTATTAAAATTTGGAACTCATGTCTTGCAAATGTCACTGAACAGACTCCCACATCGATGATAATGAAGAATCAAACTAATCCTCCCCAGGTACCCCCCCTGATAAGTTACCTTTCTGCAATGTATAGAACTGAAGATGCGAACCATAAAAACATAAAAGGGTGATACCCCAGTAGATTCATGACAATGGTTATTAATGGCTAATTCAGCAAGATTAAAACAAGAGGATCATTCTTACTTGTTTTGTATCTGAAAATTATGTAAATACTGCTACAGACTCTGATTAGACTGAAGGTGAAAAGCCGAATAATGGAGTAGCTTAATCCCTAACCAAGAACAAAGGGCTCTCCAGAATTTAGCAATAAACCATGTACCTCTGTCAATATTAGATGGAACACATTGGAGTATCACAATCTCCCGAACAAACACCTGAGCCAAAGTCTTCGCTTTTGGTAAGGACTAGAGATGAGTGAATATTTCAGTATTTGGTTGGGTTCATGATTGCCGAATTTGCAATATTCTCCAATTTAATCATCGATTTAATCACTGGATATAGCCGAACATACACATCCCAAAAGCCAGTGTTTCCCACACTGTGTAACAGCGTGGGAAACACTGTTTTAGTGCTTCTGATTGGAGGTAATATTTCCGCCGATAGATCATTACCGCCGTCAGAGCCCTGCTAGGTCATGCTGTCAGATGTCGGCGCATCCCTGCAGAGATGCGGTGACCAGCGTTAAAAAGCTTACCACAGGTCAGCAGGTGCCGGCTGATGAGATGCTACTTCTCCCATCAGCCTGCATTTGCTGTCATTGATACCAGTGACAGAAGGTGCCGCTGATGGGAGTAGTCTCTCATAAGCCAGCACCTGTCAGAGCGCTGTGGGGTCACACTGTCAGATGTCAGCGTGACCCTGCAGAGATACTGTGACCCACAGTGGTGACACGCGGTAACATGGTTACTGCAGGTCATCAGGCACCAACTGATGAGAGTAAACAAAAAACACAAATATCCTGAACTAAAAAGTAAAAAGTATACTGCAAATAATGCATAAAGGTAATAATAATAATGAGGGTATTTAGTAAACATAATTTTGATCAAAATAATGTACAAGCCATCCCGCCACGTCACGGCAACCCTTGTGGGACAGTCCCTACTCTAGTATTTAAAACCTTTTCACTTGCCAAGTGGCGTGAATGTGAATAAGGGTCGAGCGGCTGAACCACTAGTAACAGCTTAGGCCAGACTGGATGGCTTTCTCAGCTCAGAAAGAGGGCGGTCACACCCATATATACACGGAATGCACAATGAAATGAATAAAAAACGAATCTGAACTGAGAAAAGTAAGTTAATGTGTATGCACAATGTAAGTGCATATTAACACATGACCATTAACCAGAGTAAACAAAAAACAAAAAACACAAATATCCTGAACTAAAAAGTAAAAAGTATACTGCAAATAATGCATAAAGGTAATAATAATAATAATAAGGGTATTTAGTAAACATAATTTTGATCAAAATAATGTACAAGCCATCCCGCCACGTCACGGCAGCCCTTGTGGGACAGTCCCTACTCTAGTATTTAAAACCTTTTCACTTGCCAAGTGGCGTGAATGTGAATAAGGGTCGAGCGGCTGAACCACTAGTAACAGCTTAGGCCAGACTGGATGGCTTTCCCAGCTCAGAAAGAGGGCGGTCACACCCATATATGCATCGTCAAAAGGACGCATGCGCCGCCAAACGCAGACTGTGCGCAGACTGCGCACGGCCTGCGCCCTCTGTGATGAAGATAGGGGACGCACGACGCATGCAACGTCATGCGCCCGGAGGCGGAGATACCGGTGGAGGCGGGGCAGGGGGTGGGGCTTAGCGGCGGCCGTGCGCAGGCCGTCGCTGCGCTCCAAAACGCTAGTGTGAAACTAGCCTTAATGAGTCAGTCACCAGTTCATGCATCCATCACCATACACACACAGAATAATATGCTACACTAGCGCATGGTGGAACGGCCATGCGCACTTTTTATAGCGCACGGGACCTTCCGGAAATCTCCAGGAGTCCAGGAAGAGCCAATAGGATCCAGAGCGGGACCTGAGCACCTGACTGCCGAAGTCCAATAGGAGCTCGTCCCGTGAGCATGCCCAATAGATGGAATAAAGGACTTAGCCTCTGGAGACAGTTGTTGTGAGACAATCTCCTCCGCAGTCCCTTCTGCTGCAGCAGATGGGCAAGAGACTGCAGCATGTGATAATCTGGGTTTCTGTATAGACGTGTCAGAAACCAGATTCCTAACATTACCCCCCCTCCTAGGGCCCCCCCTCTCTGAACCTTCCGATCCATCACCCTGTGCCTAGCGGTGGCACAGGGCTCAAACTCGCCTGTAGACGAGCTTGGTGTCCTGGTAGGTGACATGGTAAACCGGGACACATGGAAGGTACCAGCGGAGGCAAGGTCTCCCGATTTCAGGAGGGAAATCTGGGAAATGGCAGGAGCGGGAGTGGCCGTGGCACACTGCCGTGTATCGACGGTCGTCGCCCCACTCCGCCTAGAGAGGCTATGCCGAGCACAAGAGGTACATGCCTGAATGAACCTCTTAACATCCCAAGCCCTATTAGGCCACCAATATGCTCCGGCCAAGAGCTTCGAGACCTGCATGTAGCCTCGGTGGTGAGACGCATTGGACGCATGCGCCCAAGCGAGTACCTGAGCCCTAAGATGAGGAGGGACAAAGGTCTCGACAACCGACTCAGACTCAGACCATTGCGGGGAGCTGGCTTCCGGAGAAACCGCACATAAGAGGTGACAACCGCAAACAGATTCCTGGTCTGAGTCCGTATTAAGATCGGTACGAGACACCTCCATGGGTTGAGGAGGTAGGACCTCTGGCTCAGGTGGCTCCAGCGGCTCAAAAAATTTGGGGAGCGGAGTACCCTTCCATTTTGAGTGAGCACGCTCTAAGCCGCGCTCCGAAAAACGGAGGTCAATGCACGAGTAGATGGAAATCAACTCTTCCAAGGTCATAGGAATCTCTCTGATAGAAAGAGCGTCTTTAACATGCTCTGCTAACCCTTTCCAAAAGACAGGGATAAGGGCGCTATCAGTCCACTCCAACTCGGACGCCAGTGTGCAAAAACGTACGGCATACAGGCTCACCGAGAGAGATCCCTGAGTGAGTGCGAGTAGCTGCAGGGAGGTGTCGTGCATGACCCGTGGGCCGAGGAAAACCTGCTTGATGGCCATCAGCAGGTGCGCTGCGATTCGTATATCGGGATCAACACGCTCCCATAATGGTGTAGCCCATTCCAGGGCCTTGCCCAACAGTGGGGATATTATGAATGCCACCTTGGCCCGTTCCGTAGGGAATTGTGCAGCCAGCAGCTCCAGATGGATCGAGCACTGGCTGATAAAACCCATACAGGAGGCGCCATTCCCAGAAAAGTTATTGGGCAACGGGAGGCGGGTAACTGTCGGCGCAAGGGTGGACATGGACAAACGCGCTACTGCATCCGTTAACGCCTGGACAGCAGCATCAGTGGCTTGAGCAGCAGAGAGAGACTTCTCAAGAGTGGCCACCCGGTCGCCAAGCTGCTTAATGCACTGCAGGAGCTGCTGCTGTTCTGCCATCACTAGCCAGACCCTGGCGCTTGTGTAATGTTAGGAGTGGCGGAAGTCACTAAGTAAAAATTATAAATAAAGTGCCTTCGCCACCCGGGGTCCACCGTGCAGCAGATGGTAAGACCGCTGCTAGGAGGTGGCAGAATATGAGGCGGTAGAGTGCACGGAGTTATTACGTCACCCTGGTGCACTGGGCAAGCTCAGTTAAACTCACAGAGCTGCCAGCATAAACAGAAATAGAAAAGCGTTGAGTCTGTTTAACTCACAGGGACTCAGCGACACAGACGCGGTAATTGGTCACAGGAGAGGTGAAAGCTGACGGCACCAACTCCGTCTAGACCTACCGTATACGTCTGTGGCAGAGACGTCGCAAACGCGGATGTACACTGTGCTGCAACCGCAGCGCGGCAGGAACGCAGCCGCAAAGAGGACGCTGCTATCAGGCCAGTGCAATACTGATGCTAAGCTGCTGTGGCAGGGATGCAATGGCGCGCTGGCGCTGTAACTGACTAGACCGACACTCTGTCACCATTCGTATTAACCAAGGGAAGGGGTTTCTTAATGAGTCAGTCACCAGTCCATGCATCCATCACCATACACACACAGCATAATATGCTACACTAGCGCATGGCGGAACGGCCATGCGCACTTTTTATAGCGCACGGGACCTTCCGGAAATCTCCAGGAGTCTAGGATTAGCCAATAGGATCCAGAGCGGGACCTGAGCACCTGACTCCCGAAGTCCAATAGGAGCTCGTCCCGTGAGCATGCCCAATAGATGGAATAAAGGATTTAGCCTCTGGAGACAGTTGTTGTGAGACAATCTCCTCCGCAATCCCTTCTGCTGCATCAGATGGGCAATAGACTGCAGCATTTGAGAATCTGGGTTTCTGTATAGACGTGTCAGAAACCAGATTCCTAACAGTTCTAATCAGCTGCCGGCAATACACTGACAGGAGCTTCATCGCTCCCACAGTGCAAAGCGCTGAGCTGCTGTGAAAGAGGTCACACAAGTTCATGATGAACTCCGGTGAACTTTTTCATGCAGCAGTGGTGCCATAAGTGAGATCACTAGAGCTGATCAGCTGATGAACTTCGGTGAACTCTCTCACGGCAGTTCAGTGCTATACACTGCAGGAGCAATTACCTCCTGTGTCAGTGTATAGCCAGCTGTCTTTGAGAGCAGTCATCAAGATCGTTGTGGGACATTATGGATTATTATCTTCTCGGCGCACAGGTGAGGAATATTGTGGTTTATTTTATTTTTGTTGCAGGAGACGGCGTCAGTGGATTAGGCGTTTGGCAAGTATGGTTTCATTTAGATTCAATAAAGGAGGCTGTGTCATTATTTCAAATAAAGGACTTTATTTTGGGTGTGTGTTTTTTATAATATCACCATGGGGTTAGTAATAGGGGCATATTTTATACTCCTTTCCATTACTAACCTATTTTCTTGATGTCACCTGACAATACAAAGGCAACATTACCTATCCCAACCATAACCCCAATTGCCACTGCAACAGAGCAAGTGGGAAGAGCGAGGCTAAGCGCCAGATTTGACGCATCTTACAGATGCTCCTTTTCTGGGTTGGCTGAGAGCTGATGTTTTTAGTCTGGGAGGGGGCCAATATTCATGGCTTTAAGTAGGCTATTAATAACTCATAGAATAGTGACTATGAATAATTAGTCAACATAGTCAAGTAGGCTATTAATATCAGCCTGCAGCTGTCTGCCTAGTCTTTGCTTGTTAGATTTTATAGAGGGACCCTATGTCAATTTTTTTCTGGGCTCCCCTTGTAAACTAACCAGTAAAGGCTAAGCAAACAGCTGTGAGCTGATATTAATAGCCTGGGAACATTTACGACTATTGGCTCCCTTCTAAAATATTAACATCAGCCCTCAGCCGTCGGTTTTTCCTCTGCTGGTTATGCAAATTACGTGGGAGCCCATCAAATTGTTATTTAATTTTTTTTGTAAAAATTAACAGTTGCTGCTTGTTTACAGCCCATGTAAGTTCATTCTGTTAATGCTCCTTCATAGCCTGGCTACAGTGTGGGTATGTGTTTGTGTTTACCTACTGGTTTAATAATGAGGGTGTCTGGTTGACACCTTTTCATTACTAAACCTAGGGCTTGGTGTCAATGACAGCTGCTGACACCAAGTTCTAATCCCATTACTCTGATGCTACTGCATCAGAATGAAAAAGAAGGTGTTGAACCAAGAAATTTAATCAGAAATCTTTTATTTAAATATCTTTATTTAGCTCATTTTGCTGTACAAAAACGCATACAAAACTACAACAAAAATGCGGCAAAACACTTGTTTTTTCTGCAGCATTTTTGCTGCCAAAAGATGCAGAAATCTTGTTGAAATTTCTGCAAGCAAATATGTAATGTACGCAGATACCCTAAGGCTGGAGTCACACTAGCAATTTTAAAATCAGTCCGATTTTGTTCCTGCAAAGTTGGACAAGTGTTATGTGTTTTTAATGCATCTACATTCTGATTTTTAACACAAAATATGATGTAGGGTCCTTCTATAATTAATAACCAGCAAAGGCTTGGCAGACGGCTGTGGGCTGATATTAAGAGCCTAGGAAGGGACCATGAATACTGGCCCCCCCGCCAGGCTAAAAACATCATGTCTCAGCCATCCCTGAAAAGGCACATCTGTAAGATGTGCCAATTCTGGCACTTTGCCTTGCTCTTCGCACTTGCTCTGTAGCAGTGGGAAGTGGGGTGATAGTTGGTGGAGTTGATGTCACCTATGTATTGTCAGGTGTCATCAAGCCCTGAGGTTAGTAATGGAGAAGCATCTATAAGACGCCCCCATTACTAACCCCATAGTCATATTGTATAAAAAACTCAAACCCAGAATAAAGTTCTTTAATTGAAAGAATGACACAGACTCCTTTAATAAATCATAATTAAACCATACTTACGACATCGCCTATTCCTCATATGCCATTGTCTCCTGCAAGAGAATTAAAATAAAAAACAATTCCTCACCTTTCCGTTGAGAAGATAATAATCCACTTGTTCCGCGATGGGTCTAGCTATGCTACATCTAGATGGCAGGCTGCATAGTTTCATGATGCGACCATACAGCCTGCCATCCAGCACAGACACTGCCCAGTGACTTGTGGTAGACTAATAGGACCTGTCTGATTTCACAGAGAGCATGAGAAAGTTCTCACGCTCCCGTTGCCTTCAGAAAGGTCCTGGGAGTTCATAGCCAATGGATTCACTTCACCTATCTGACGATAGCGCGAGCGCCGTTACAAATTTTTCCACGGCGCTCATGCTAACATCAAAACAATACCGAAGATGTCAGTGTCCGTGTGTGCAATACGTGTGACACACGTGTGGCAACCATGTGCGCCTGTGTGTCGCATCAGTACCACTCGGCGGGCACCAGGGAAGCAGCAGTACAGTAAATGATGTTCCCCAGTGCCAGGGTGCTAAAGACGATTCTCATAATTCTCCTCTGCTTTGCTAGTGATCAGCACGAGCAGTGATCCCCTGCTTTGCTAGTGATCAGCACGAGCAGGGGAGAATGATGAGACTTTTGGGACTTTTACTTCCATCAGTCTACACCTGCTTGCGCCAAGAACAGTGAAAGTAGGTGCGGCTGATGGGAGTATTCATCAGTCGGCTCCTGTGCTATGAATAAATAAACAAATGAAAAAGAATTGTTAGGCATCAGGTTTCTGCGCCTGCTCTGCAGGAATCCAGAGCCTCACATTCTGCGGTCTCCTGCTGTCTTTCTACTGCAGAGGAGATTACTTTGCAGCAGACCGTTCCAGAGACTAAGTCCCTCTGTATTCCTACTGGGCTTGCTCGTGAGACGATCTCCCATTGGAGATCGGGAGTCATGTGTCCAGGTCCTGTTCCAGATCTCATTGGTCCATCTCGGAGATCTGGAAGGTCCCGCACGGCTATAAAAAGCGCGCATGGCCGTTCCGCCATGCGCTAGTATAGACTATACTGCTATGTGTGAATGGTGACGGATATATGATTCTGGTGACTGACTTATTATGAAACCCCTTCCCTCTGATATTACGCATGTGGTTAGGGAATTAGTTCAGTAGTCTGCGCCAGTCTGTGGCAAGCCTTAGGCCACTGTGCACACCGCACCTCTGCGCTAGCGTCCGACATAGTGCCTGCTTTGTAGCTGTGTCATCCAGCAGCACTGTCCTGCGCCGCGCTCAGTTACAGCCCTTCTTGGCGATCGCAATAGCGACGCCGCACACACGGTAGGTCTAGATGGACGCAGCCCCTCTGTCTTAGTTCCTGCTCCTGTGACCTTATACTGTGTGTGCATTTACCTGAGGCCTGTGACTCTAACAGGCTCAGCCTTTTTGTATGTTTTTGTTACGGCGCCTCTGTGTGTGAACAGAGCTCGCTCTGCGCACTTCGGGTGAAGTTGAACCCGTTCACATTATATCGCCATATTGCTCGTCTGCCATTACTCAGCAGCTGTTGTGACACCTACTGCACGGTGGACCCCGAGCGGCGAACGCACTTTATTATTATTTTTATTTAGTGCATTCCGCCATTCCTAACATTATACTAGCACCAGGGTCTGGCTAGTGATGGCAGATCAGCAGCAACTCCTTCAGTGCATTCGCCAGCTGGGCTGGTTGGCTACTCTTGAGAGTGTTATCGCAGCGGTGAAGTCTTCGGAGGCTGCTGTACAGGAGATTGCAGAGGCGGTTTCACGTATGTCCACGTCCTCCCACGTGCTGACAGTTACCCGTCTCCCGTTGCCCGATAAATTTTCTTGCGATGGCGCCTCCTGTAAGGGTTTTGTCAGCCAGTACTCTATCCAGCTGGAGTTACTGGCTGCGCGATTCCCTACGGAACGGGCCAAGGTGGGATTTATTGTTTCCCTTCTGTCGGGCAAGGCGTTGGAGTGGGCTACGCCACTTTGGGAGCGTGGTGACCCAGAGGTTCGGACCGCTGCTCAGTTTTTAACAACTATTAAGCAGGTCTTCCTGGGACCACAGGTCACACATGACACCTCTCTACAGTTACTGGCTTTGACTCGAGGATCCCTCTTGGTTAGCCAGTATGCCGTTTGTTTTCGGACACTGGCTTCCGAGCTGGAGTGGTCTGACAAAGCCCTCATCCCTGTGTTTTGGAGCTGTTTAGCTGAGCATGTTAAGGATGCTCTTTCTACCAGAGAGGTTCCTGCTAGTCTGGAGGAGCTGATTGCCATTGCCACCCGTATTGATCTCCGTTTTTCGGAGCGCGGACTGGAGCGTGCTTAATCCAGACGGAAGGTTACTCTGGCTCCCAACCTCTTTGAACCTCTGGAATCACCCGAGCCAGAGTGTTCACTCCCAGAGCCCATGGAGGTGTCTCGCGCCAGTCTTGATGCGCGTTCGACACTAAGTTCCTCTTGCGGCTGCCACTGTCAGCACTCTGTTCACCAGGATAATGGGGCCCCACAATGGCCAAACTCTGTGCTGCCGGGCAAGACCTTTGTTCCCCCTCACCTTCGGCCGAAGGTCCTCACATGGGCACACACGTCCAGGGCGGGTGGTCACTGTGGCTACATGCAGACCACAAAACTCCTGGCAGGGTCATATTGGTGGCCGCACAGGGCTCTGGACATTAAAAAATATATTCAGGCATGCGCCTCGTGTGCTCGGTAAGCTTCCTTAAACAGAGAGTGGAAACGTCCGCCAACACACCGCGGCGTCCCACTTCAACTTGTGCTCCGGGCGGTTTTGCCGCTCCCGTTGTCTCCCACGTGTTCCTTCTTAAACCTGGCGATCTTGCCGCCTCTGATACCTTCCACATGTCCCGATTTTCCGTGTCACCTACTAGGACATCAGACTTGCCTTCGGACGAGTTTGAGGCCTATGCCTCTGATGGGCACAGGGTGGTGGATTGGAAGGCTCAGAGAGGAGGGGGCTCTAGGAGGGGGGGTAATGTTAGGCGTCAGGTTTCTGCGTCTGCTCTGCAGGAATCCAGAGCCTCACATTCTGTGGTCTCCTGCTGTCTTTCTACTGCAGAGGAGATTACTTTGCAGCAGACCGTTCCAGAGACGAAGACCCTCTGTATTCCTACTGGGCATGCTCATGAGACGATCTCCCATTGGAGATCGGGAGTCATGTGCCCAGGTCCTGTTCCAGATCTCATTGGCTATGAAAAGCGTACATGGCCGTTCCGCCATGCGCTAGTATAGACTATACTGCTATGTGTGAATGGTGACGGATGTATGATTCTGGTGACTAACTTATTATGAAACCCCTTCCCTCTGATATTATGCATGTGGTTAGGGAATTAGTTCAGTAGTCTGCGCCAGTCTGTGGCAAGCCTTAGGCCACTGTGCACACCGCAACTCTGCGCTAGCGTCCGACATAGCGCCTGCTTTGTAGCTGTGTCATCCAGCGGCAGTGTCCTGCGCCGTGCTGCAGTTGCAGCCCTTCTTGGCGTTCGCAGTAGCGACGCCGCACACACGGTAGGTCTAGATGGACGCAGCCCCTCTGTCTTAGTTCCTACTCCTGTGACCTTATACCGTGTGTGCATTTACCTGAGGCCTGTGACTCTAAGAGGCTCAGCCTTTTTGTATGTTTTTGTTGCGGCGCCTCTGTGTGTGAACAGAGCCCGCTCTGCGCACTTCGGGTGAAGTTGAACCCATGCGCATTATATCGCCATATTGCTCGTCTGCCATTACTCAGCAGCGGTTGTAACACCTACTGCACGGTGGACCCCGAGCGGTGAACGCACTTTATTATTATTTTTATTTAGTGCGTTCCGCCGTTCCTAACATTAATAGCGTGGGTTTCCCTGGATTTTTGATAACCAGCCAGGCAAAACTCACAGCTGCGGACTGCAACCCTCAGCTGTCAGTTTCAGATAGGCTCGTTATCAAGAATAGCGGGGTCCCCAAGCCGTATTTTTAATTATTTAAATAAGTAATTAATAAAACCGTGTGGGTTCCCCCCATTTTTGATAACCAGCCTGGCTCAAACTGACACCTGTGGACTGGTATTCTCTGGCTGGTAAGGGGCTGGTATAGGTCCCTCTAGCCTATAAAATGGCTGCCTGAAGCTGCCCAAAGAAGGCGCATCTATCAGATGCGCCAATTTTGGTGATTTGCCTGGTTCTTTCCACTTGCCCTGTAGCGGTGGCAAGTGGGGTTCATATTTGTGGGTTTGATGTCACCTTTGCATATAAAACTGAACACACTTTTCCTTTTTTTATTTAAAAATAACAAACAGTTATATTCACCTAACGACAAATTCCACTGAATCCCTTGTCTTCTGTAATAAAACAAAAATAAAAAACTACCAACTGGTAACCTGGACATGTTCACCTCTCCAGGTCAATATGGAGAAACTATTGCTGGCATTACCAGCACAGCAGAGCCAGATTAGTAGAGAAAGAGCAGGTACCACTGGTTCTCCCACAGAATGTGACCATAGGCAATCAAGAAGCTCAGTCCATCAAAGACTTAACTTTCTAACTTGCCTAGGAGCTGCAGCTCTTAAAGTTGACATCCAAGATACTCTGCGCTGGCCATAGCTATCCATGGAGTCACAAACAGGAGTGTATGAATCTGTGGAATTCACAGACCCTGATGCTGCCACGACAGTTGGTGATGATTGAGAACACCTCCTCGTGATAGTGTCATTTCTCATCATTACACATAACTTAATTTATGGACATCTATGGTTTGATTTCTTGGGCTTGTTTTTATGTAGACTTCCATAGAGTGGGTGGGAGGGTGTCCATCTTATCTCCACCCACAGAGCTGGCACTGAGGTGTGATGTCGCAGTCATGTGTTCAGTCACATGGGAGTAGAGTCACATGGTCTGGGGCTTAAATTGCTTGACTCAAGAGGCAGCCTTTGTTCAGCAAGACTGGAGAGGGGACTCTCCAGTGGTTTGTGTCCTGAGGAGGAAAGATTGAACCTGTGCTGCTACAGAGCGGGCTGCTACCCGCAAACATATGGACTCTGTTGCAGGATATTGTTTTCTTTGTTGTTTTCCTGTTTTTGCCTAAAGGGCTGTGTTTATTTTCCCTTCTTGTTGGTTTATGCTGCTACTTAATAAACCAACTGAAGATTTAAAGAGACAGTGTTTCAGTTTTTCTACATCCGTGTACCGCCGAGTAAGTTGAACTACCACAATGTATATACTGATATTCTGATCCTTACATTATTATGATATTCTATTTGTTATAATAATAATCTTTATTTATATAGCGCCAACATGTTTCGCAGCGCTTTACAGCCTAACAGTTTCAAACATAAGTCATAAGTAACAAAGTTAACAATCCAATAATTAAAGCAAAATAAAATGACTCTGCTCATGAGAGCTTACAATCTACAATGAGGTGGGGGCGATACAAAGTACAGGTGTGTATTTACAATGATGCATTTACAATGATGGTCCAGCCATCTTGAGGGAGTGAGGGATGGATGGAGATAGTGAATGGGCTACACATGCACACTTACACATAGAATGACTGTGATTAGTGAACGTGATAGGCCGCTCTGAACAAATGTGTTTTGAGGGAGCGCCTGAAACTATGCAAATTGTGGATAGTCCTAATTTCTTGGGGTAGAGCATTCCAGAGGATTGGCGCAGCGCGAGAGAAGTCTTGGAGTCGGGAGTGGGAGGTACGGATTAGTGCAGAGATTAGTCAAAAGTCATTTGCAGAGCGCAGCGGTTGGATAGGCCGATAGACAGAAATGACGGAGGAGATGTAGGGGGGTGCCGCACTGTGGAGAGCTTTGTGGGTGAGAGCAAGTACTTTGAATTGGATCCTATAATGAATGGGTAGCCAATGTAAGGACTGGCGAAGAGCGGACGTGTCCGAGTACCGATAAGCCAGATGGACGATCCTGGCCGCTGCATTAAGTGTGGCCTGGAGCGTGGATAGTCAAGTAACAGGGAGGCCAATTAATAGAGCGTTTCAGTAATCCAGGCGGGAGTGGATCAATGCTACAGTGAGGGTTTTTGTTGTTTACATGGTGAGAAACGGGCGGATTCTAGAGATGTTCTTTAGGTGTAAGCGGCAAGAGCAGGCAAGAGATTGTATATGGGATGTGAAGGAGAGATTGGTGTCAAACATAACACCCAGACAGCGCGCCTACTGCCAGGGTGTTATTGTGGTGCCACCCACGGAGAGGGAAATGTCAGATTTAGGGAGGTTAGTAGATGGCGGGAGCAGAAGTTCAGTTTTGGAGAGGTTGCGTTTCAGATAGAGAGCGGACATGATGTTGGAGACTTCGGACATACAGTCACTGGTGTTCTTTAGTACAGCGGGGGTAAGGTCAGGGAATGACATATACAGTTGTGGCCAAAAGTATTGACACCCCTGCAATTTTGTCAGATAATACTCAGTTTATTTCTGAAGATAAGATAAGATAAGATAAGATAATCCTTTAATCGTCCCACCATGGGGAAATTCAGAATAATTCAAAATGATTGCAAACACAAATTCTTTGGTATTATTATCTTCATTTAATTTGTCTTAAATGAAAAAACACAAAAAGAATTGTCCTAAAGCCAAATTGGATATAATTCCACACCAAACATAAAAAAGAGGGTGGAAAAATCATGTGATGCTTCTCTAATTTGTGTCATTAACATCACCTGTAACTTACCTGTGGCACCTAACAGGTGTTGGCAATAACTAAATCACACTTGCAGCCAGTTGACATGGATTAAAGTTGACTTAACCTCTGTCCTGTGTCCTTGTGTGTACCACATTGAGCATGGAGAAAAGAAAGAAGACCAAAGAACTGTCTGAGGACTTGAGAAACCAAATTGTGAGGAAGCATGAGCAATCTCAAGGCTACAAGTCTATCTCCAAAGACCTGAATGTTCCTGTGTCTACCGTGCGCAGTGTCATCAAGAAGTTTAAAGCTCATGGCACTGTGGCTAACCTCCCTAGATGTGGACGGAAAAGAAAAATTGACAAGTGATATCAACGCAAGATTGTGCGGATGTTGGATAAAGAACCTCGACTAACATCCAAACAAGTTCAAGCTGCCCTGCAGTCCGAGGGTACAACAGTGTCAACCCGTACTATCCATCGGCATCTGAATGAAAAGGGACTGAATGGTAGGAGACCCAGGAAGACTCCACTTCTTACTCCGAGACATAAAAAAGCCAGGCAGGAGTTTGCCAAAACTTACCTGAAAAAGCCTAAAACGTTTTGGAAGAATGTTCTCTGGTCAGATGAGACAAAAGTAGAGCTTTTTGGGCAAAGGCATCAACATAGAGTTTACAGGAGAAAAAAAGAGGCATTCAAAGAAAAGAACACGGTCCCTACAGTAAAACATGGCGGAGGTTCCCTGATGTTTTGGGGTTGCTTTGCTGCCTCTGGCACTGGACTGCTTGACCGTGTGCATGGCATTATGAAGTCTGAAGACTACCAACAAATTTTGCAGCATAATGTAGGGCTCAGTGTGAGAAAGCTGGGTCTCCCTCAAAGGTCATGAGTCTTCCAGCAGGACAATGACCCAAAACAAACTTCAAAAATGGTTTGAGAGAAAGCACTGGAGACTTCTAAGGTGGCCAGCAATGAGTCAAGACCTGAATCCCATAGAACACCTGTGGAGAGATCTAAAAATGGCAGTTTGGAGAAGGCACCCTTCTAATATCAGGGACCTGGAGCAGTTTGCCAAAGAAGAATGGTCTAAAATTCCAGCAGAGCATTGTAAGAAACTCATTGATGGTTACCGGAAGCGGTTGGTCGCAGTTATTTTGTCTAAAGGTTGTGCAACCAAGCATTAGGCTGAGGGTGCGAATACTTTTGTCTGGTCCATTTTTGGAGTTTTGTGTGAAATGATCAATGTTTTGCTTTTTGCTTCATTCTCTTTTGTGATTTTTCATTTAAGACAAATTAAATGAAGATAATAATACCAAAGAATTTGTGTTTGCAAACATTTTCAAGAAGAAACTGAGTATTATCTGACAGAATTGCAGGGGTGTCAATACTTTTGGCTACAACTGTATAGTTGTGTGTCATCAGCATAAAGATGGTACTGAAAGCCAAATCTGCTGATGGTCTGTCCAATTGGGGCCATGTAGAGAGAGAAGAGAAGGGGGCCAAGGATTGAGTCCTGAGGTACCCCGACAGCGAGAGGAAGAGGAGATGATGTGGAGCCAGAGAACAAAACACTGAAGGAGCAGTCAGAAAGACAGGAGGAGACCCAGGAGAGAGCATTGTCCTTAATGCCTAGTGACTGGAGCCTAGAGAGTAGAAGATGGTGGTCAACAGTGTCAAAAGCTGCAGATAGGTCAAGAATAGTGTTGAGCATTCCGATACTGCAAATATCGGGTATCGGACGATATTCGCGGTATCGGAATTCCGATACTGAGTTCCAATACTTTCTGCATATCGAATACCGGAATCGGAAGTTCCCATAATGCTATGAGCCAGTTTGATTTGATTTAGCCAATGAGGAATCCTAAGAAGTGTGGGCACATCCTGTTAGGCATGTAGGCATGTTAACTAATGGCATGGCTGTGATTGGCTACTGAAATGATGTCATGATGCACTATAAAAGCCACCGCCGCCATTTTGGGTTCACTCTGCTGTGAATTCAGTTAGGGACAGGACGCTGCTGTTCAGACTCTGAGGGACAGTTAGAGATAGCGATTTTCTATATAGTGCTTTACCCAGGCTACTTTATCAATCGCTGTAGCTTTCTTTTGCCTTGCAGCGCTGTTCACAGCTGTCCGCAAGGTCTGTGTGTGTGAGTGCAGCTCACGTTGTAGTGTGTTCTGCACCACCTCTGGTTGTAGTCCGCTCATCGTGCGTCACTGCCTCATACATTGTCCTTTTTTGCTGTAGTGCTGCTTATTTTTCCTGAATTTCTCCTATTAGTGTGCTTCCATCCGTATCCCGCTAGATTGATTGCAAACACTATATAGGAGTAGATAGAGGAGCCTTTCTGCTGGCTTGTGCCCTGCAGCCCCAGCCAGATTAGTATTAGCCTATTTTTTGTAGCCTCCTCTATTGCATTGTAGGTTACCTTCCTGCATTGTAATAGCTACAAAAAGTTTGTGATACTATCGCTTTTACATCTCTGGTCACATCCTTTTTTTTTGTGAAAAACAGCACGTAAAAAAGTTCACCAAACACTCCACTTTACAGTTGTGTAGGCCACATTAGCTCATATTAAAGTGTAGTCCACACTTTATAAAATTAGTGTTTCTTATACCTGTTAGCAGCTGTTCAGGAATAAGCACACTAAGCCCTTAGTACTTTTCTGCCTATCTTTATCTGTCTACCAAGATGAAGAAGGCAGGGAGTAAGGCATGTGGTCGTGGGCGTGGAGTTTCAGCAGGGAGAGGACGTGGGAATTCTGTGCCCGCTGCGGGCACCAGTGACTAAGCATCCCCCAGTTTTCCCAGGGAACAGTCCTTTATGGGCAGCTTTGTAGGAGCTCGCCGTACCCCACTGCTGCGGGAGGAACATATTGAAGCCGTAGTCGGATGGATGGCAGCTAGCGCATTGACTTCAATTACTTCCACATCCTCTCAGGTCCAGAGCACTGAAGAGCAACCATCTGTCTCTTCACCACCTGCGAAATTGCCCAGGCAGTCAGAGAGCCCTGGACAGGAGCCATCTCTACTTCTGTTCTCTGAATCTCTTGGCTTGGAAAGAGGGAGCCAGCCAAGTAGCATTCTAGAATGTGAAGAAGAGGGAGTATGCAGTGATGCGCAACAGCTTTGTCTCTCTGAATCTGAAGAGGCGGGTGGGCCAGTGCCTATGGTCAGCACACCTCAGTACACATCTGATGATGAGACTCAGGTGCCACTTTCTGGTGCGTACTGTACTGGCAAGACTACCTAGGAGAAGCAGGTGTTTGAAGAGGGTAGTGTAGATGATGAGGTCCTTGACCCATCATGGCGTGAGGAACAGGAAGGTGGTGGGAGCAGCTCTGAGGAAGAGATTCCCAGAAGGGTCAAAACAGGAGGGAGAGGGAGGGGGCAGACTCGGTTGCCTGTATCCTCCACTTCGGCACCCATTAGGAGCATTCCTCTTCCAAAAGCCAAAACGGGCGCTCCCAGGACTTGCAGTGCATGGTCCTTTTTTGACACAGTTGCAGATGACATTTGCTTTGTCAAATGCAAGCTGTGTAATCAGAAAGTCAAAAGAGGGAAAAGTGTCAGCAACCTCAATACCACAAATATATGGAAACATGTGTGGACCAAGCACGTGGTGGAGTTGCAAAGACACATTGAAGATATAGGCCAACCTACAGCACCACCTACCACCTCTTCAGCTCGTGTTGTAGCCTCTTCCTCCAGCTCACACACAGCTGGTTCAGCTTCCTCACATGATTGCCATGGAAGAACCTCTGGCACTGTTGTACAGAGACCCAGTGTAATTCCACAGGCATGGGAGAAAAGGCTGCCATACTCGGCAAAACATCCCCAAGCACAGGCTCTGAATGCTGGCATTGCAAAACTACTGTCCCTTGAAATGCTCTCATTCAGGCTGGTGGAGACTGACACCTTCCGTAACTTCATGGCATTGGCAGTCCCACAATACAACGTGCTCTGCCGCTTTTATTTCAGCAGGCAAGCTGTCCCTGCCCTGCAAAAGCATGTGGAGGGAAAAATTAAACATGCGCTATTAGACGCCGTCAGTAGCAAGGTCCACCTGACCACCGATGCCTGGACCAGTAACCATGGACAGGGACGATACCTTTCCCTCACTGCCCATTGCGTAAATGTTGTGGAGCTGGGTACAGATCTTGAGAGTGGCGCTGTACGTGTTCTGCCAACTTCAAGGATTGCAGGAATCCAGTCTGTACACATTGACTCCTCCTCATACTCCAGTTCCTCTGAATCAGCGCTGCAGGAGCCATCACGGTCTACCTCCACATGGACCCGTGAATGCTTACCTGTTACGACCGATACGAGCACAGCCATGGCCAAACGTCAACAGGCTGTACTGAAATTAATTTATTTGGGGAATCGAAGCCACACAGCGCAGGAGCTCTGGAATGCCATCAAGCAGGAGAGCGACGTGTGGTTTGTGCCAGCGAATCTCCAGCCAGGCTTGGTAATGTGTGACAGTGGCCGAAATCTGGTGGCAGTTCTGGGCCTAGGCAACCTCACTCACATCCCATGTCTGGCACATGTGCTCAACTTGGTTGTGCAGAGTTTTTTGAGGGACTATCCGGATCTTGATGCACTGCTGCACAAGGTCCGCATAGAGTGCGCTCACTTGCAGCGTTCCAGAATGGCAAGATCGTGCATTGCAGCTCTGCAGCGCCGATTCCGCCTTCCGGAACATCGCATCATATGTGACCTACCCACCAGGTGGAATTCAATGTTACATATGTTGGAGCGGTTGTGTGAGCAGCAGGCAGCAGTAATGGAGTACCAGCTGCATCAGGCGCAAACAAGTCGCACTGCGCGCCGTTCACACTTCACCACCACTGAGTGGGCCTCTAAGAAGGACATCTGCCACGTTTTGCGTGCCTTCGATTATTCCACGCAGATGGCGAGTGCAGATGATGCAATAGTCAGCATGACTGTCCCCCTTATCTGCCTGCTTGAAAAAACACTGCAAGCACTAAGGGAGGAGGTTGTGGAAGAGGTGGAGGATGAGGAGTCACAAATGCCATCTGCTTCTGGACAGTCTGCGCAATGTGGTTCCTCACAAAGGCCTAGGCAGGTGACATTTTGTGAGGAGGATGAGGAGGAGTCAATGTTCAATGGAGGAGGAAGACATCTCTCCAGAGGAGGGAGGTACCCAATGCTCTAGTAGTCAGTATGTAGAGCGAGGGTGGGGTGATGCAGAGCAGGCAGAGATGACGCCTCAAGCAGGGGACAGCGTTTCTTGGCCACTTGGGAGTCTGCAGAACATGGTTGATTTCATGCTGCAGTGCCTGAAAAACGACCGCTGCATCGCCCACATTCTCAACACGGTTGATTATTGGGTGTACACCCTCCTAGATCCTCGCTACTGGGACAACTTACAAAGCCTCATAACACCATTGAACCGGGAGTGTAAAATGCGGGAGTACCAAGACACACTGGTGCATTCCATCATGTTCTCCATTCCACCCGAGAGCAGTGCTGCTAGTGCTTTACAAAGCAGCTCTGTGCGTCGAGGCAGTGGAGGAAGCTCTGCACAAAGAGGGAGCAGAAGCAACGCCTCAGCACAAGGCAAGACCAGTATGGCCCAAATGTGGAAAAGTTTTGTGTCCCCGCCACAAATGTCTACACCATCACAGACCGCTCCAGTTAGCAGGAGGCAACGTTTCCGTCAGATGGTGACAGACTACATGTCTTGCCCTCTCAGTGTACTCCCAGACGGCTCTTTCCCCTTCAAGATTTGGGTCTCTAAGCTGGATACATGGCCAGAGCTTAGCCACTATGCATTGGAGGTGCTGGCTTGACCTGCTGCTAGTGTATTATCGGAACGCATCTTTAGTGCCGCAGATGGTGTACTAACAGACCGTCGCACGCGACTATCCTCCGATAACATTGACCGGCTTACTTTTCTGAAAATGAACAAGGCCTGGATCTCGCAGGAATTTGCCAGTCCTCTTCTAGATTAAATAATTGGTTGGCAACAGTATCCAGGTCTCCTGTTGTGTTCATGTTTCTACCACCTGAACTGTAATCCCTGGGTTCCAAAACCGCCAGTTGCTGCTCAGAAGTGCCATCTGCACAGAGAAATACACTAGCTCCTGTGTTAGTGGGGTTCAGTAATGCCAGCTGCTCCCCTGCTGTGTGTCTGGCAATGTCTCCTGCTCCGTCCACATTCACACAACATCAGATATTAAACTTGCTCCAATTAAGCCTCAGCCTACACCCTGATTGACCCTGGGCTCCAACACTGCTAGTTGCTGCTCAGAAGTGCTGTCTGCACAGAGAAAAACACTAGCTCCTGTGTTAGTGGGGTTCAGTAATGTCAGCTGCTCCCCTGCTGTGTGTCCGGCAATGTCTCCTGCTCTGTCCACATTCACACTACTACTGATTTTATACTTGCTCCAATTAGGCCTCTGGCTCCTCTCTGTCTCTAGTATTTAACCTGGGCTCTAACACCGCCAGTTGCTGCTCAGAAGTGCCGTCTGCACAATCAACATTTGCTCCTGTGTTAGTGGGGTTCAGTAACGTCAGCTGAACCCCGGCTGTGTGTCCGGCAATTTCTCCTGCTCTGTCCACATTTCCACTGTAGTAGTGGGAATGTGAACAAAGCAGGAGAAATTGCCGGACAAACAGCAGGGGATCAGCTGACTTTACTGAACCCCAATAACACAGGAAAAAGTGTTGACTGTGCAGACAGCACTTCTGAGCAGCAACTGGCAGTGTTGGAGCCCAGGGTAAATACTAGAAACAGAGAGGAGCCAGAGGCCTAATTGGAGCAAGTATAAAATCAGTAGTAGTCTACAACAGATATTAATCTTGATCCAATTAGGCCTCTGGCTCCACTATGTTTGTAGTATTAACCCTGGGCTCCAACACCGCCAGTTGCTGCTCAGAAGTGCCGTATGCACAGTCAACATATGCTCCAGTGTTATTGGGGTTCAGTAATGTCAGCTGATCCCCAGCTGTGTGTCCGGCAATTTCTCCTGCTCTGTCCACACTCACACAACTACAGATTTTAAACTTGCTCCAATTAGGCCTCTGTCTCCACTCTGTTTGTAGTATTTACCCTGGGTTCCAGCACCGCCAGCTGGCTCCCGGCAGTATCTTTGGCATGGGTACTCCCTCCTGCCCAGCCTGGTTCCAGCACGCCAGCTGTTTCCGGGTAGTGTCAACGTCACTTTGCCTCCAAAACTTTGTCCTGTCATGTTGCGGTCGGGTTAGCCGACTCTATGGTGCCTGCAGTTTAGGTGCTTCCTATGTGGGCTGCGGGATCTGGCAATAAAGGCTGGTTCCGTAGTGCCAATAGGACAAGCACCCCCTGTAGGACTGTGGGTTTTGGTAACTGCGGCCGGCTCACGGCCTTGCAACTTTGTTTTTCATGGGTACCTTCTGCTACCCATCCGGGTTCCAGTACCGTCAGCTGGTTCTCGGCAGTGCCTTTAGCTTAGGTGCTTCCTTCTCGGTATCCGAGTGCCAGCAACGTCTGCTGGCCCTTGGTAGTGCTTTCTGGCACAGGTACCTCCTGCTTAGTAACCGGGTTCCAGTACCATCAGCTGGTCCTCGATAGTGCCATTGGCTCTTGTTCCTTCTGCTGCCCCTCCGGGTTCCAGCACCGTCAGCTGGTCCTCGGTAGTTCCATTGGCTCTTGTAGCTTCTGCTACCCATCTGGGTTCCAGTACTGTCAGCTGGTTCTCGGCAGTGCCTTTGGCTTAGGTGCCCCCTTCTCGGTATCTGAGTTCCAGCAAGCACCCCCTGCAGGACTGTGGGTTTCGGTAACTGCGACCGGCTCGCAGCCTTGCAACTTTGTTTTTCATGGGCACCTTCTGCTACCCATCCGGGTTTCAGTACCGTCAGCTGGTTCTTGGCAGTGCCTTTGGCTTAGGTGCCTCCTTTTCGGTATCCGAGTTTCAGCAATGTCTGCTGGTCCTTGGTAGTGCTTTCTAGCACAGGTACCTCCTGCTTAGTAACCGGGTTCCAGTACCATCAGCTGGTCCTCGGTAGTGCCATTGGCTCTTATTCCTTCTGCTACCCATCTGGGCTCCAGTACCGTCAGCTGGTTCTCGGCAGTTCCTCAGCCTTCTTGTACCTTCTGCTACATTTCCAAGTTCAAGCTTTTTGAAATGGTTTTTGGTAATCACTCTGGATCTCCCTGACGACGACGACCTGAAGACGACGACCCTGAAGACCACCCCGAAGAAGACGACGACCCCGAAGACGATGACCCTGAAGACGACGACCCTGAAGACCACCCCGAAGAAGACGACGACCCCAAAGACGACGACCCTGAAGATGACAACCCTGAAGACCACCCCAAAGAAGACCAAAAAGATGACCCTGAAGAAGATGACCAAGGGGACAAAGAAGATGAAGACAACCACCAAGATACAGAAAAACAAGAGACAGAAGACCAAAAAGCAGAAGACAAAGAAGCAGAACAAAAAGCAGAAGAGCATTAAGCATAAGACTAAAAATCAGAGCCAAAGATATTATCTAAATTATAAGCAGAAGAAGACTAAGCAGTGTATGGGGGTGAGTCCGTTCCTCCTCATGGTGCCCCTGGAAAATGCCTGCTGCTGCAGGCCAAACTGAACGCGGACAAATCCTGTTGTAAATCTTTTGTGACAGGCAGAACGGAAGGTGTAATCTTCAAACTTTTATAGATAACAACTACAGGAATGCCTGTCACAAATAAGAATATGATGAAGAAGAAGAATAGGAAGAAGATGAAGAAGTAGAATATGAAGAATAATAGTTGAATAAGAAGAATTTGAAGAATGTAAAAAAAAGAATAATAGGAAGAAGGTGAAGAAGAAGAAGATGAATAAGGTGAAGAAGAAGTTGATGAAAAAGATGCTGCTGCTGCTAAGGATCATGAAAAAGAAAGTGTGGGAGAAGTAAAAAAGAAGGTGAAGAGCATGGAAGTAGTGAAACATACATATCTGACAAAATATAAAAAAGGTTAACATAGTCAATATTTTTGTAACTCCGAACGTCTTAAAAAAAAAATTAATTCCTGCTATTACATTTGACTGGGCTAAACCTCTATGCCTTTAATGTCTCCTCCACCTCCCCTAATACATTCTACATTATTCTTAGTTGTTTTCCTTCATGTAGAATTAACCTACAAGGAAAGGAAGGGTTTATTTTAATTCCGATATTTCTGTCCCATTGAGTTGCATTGGTTTCCGGTATCGGAATCGGCGATATCCGATACTTTTTGGGTATCGGTCCGATCCAATCCGATATTTCCCAATATCGGAAGGTACCGCTCAACACTAGTCAAGAAGAATGAGCAGAGAGTGGTCACCGTTACGTTTTGCTGTCAGAAGATCATTGGTCACTTTGATGATTGCAGTTTCAGTCGAATGTAGGGGGCAGAAGCGGGCTGTGAAGGGTCTAGGAGGGAGTGAATGGAGAGGTAACTGGTAAGGTGGGAGTAAACTAGGCACTCCAAAAATATAGAGATGAAGGGGAGATTGGAGACTGGTCTGTAGTTGTTTGTGCAGGATTGGTCGAGAGTGGGTTTCTTTAGTAATGGAGTAACAATGGCGTGTTTGCAGGAGGATGGGAAAATGCCAGCAGAGAGGGAGAGATTAAAGATTGCAGTTAGGTGAGTTGTGATGACTGGAAAGAGAGCCTGGAGGAGATGTGAGGGAATGGGGTCAGTAGTGAATGTGGTCGGACGAGAGGAATAGAGGAGTCTGGAGACTTCTTCTGTGATGGGATCAAATGTGGAAAGTGAGCCAGGGGAGATGCAGGAAGGGATGGGAGTCACAGCACTTGGTGGTTGGGAACAGATTTCCTGACGGATATTATCTATTTCTTCTGTAAAGTGGGAGGACAGGTCGTCAGCACAAATGTCTGTGAAAGGGGCTTGTGCTTTTGGCCTGAGGAGCGAGTGAAAAGTGTCAAAACGTTTCTTGGGGCTGTTGGCTAGTGAGGAGATCAGGGTGGTGAAGTAGGTCTGTTTGGTGAGGTGAAGGGCAGCTTTATAGGTTCTTAACATAAAATTGAAGTGGATGAAGTTTTCTGGTGTGCGGGTTTTTCTCCATAGGCGTTCAGCACTCCTAGAGCATCACTGGAGAAGTTGAGTTTGCAATGTGAGCCAGGGCTGTTTTACTCTGTGCTTGGAGGTTCTGAGGGTGAGGGGAGCTACTTGGTTAAGGGTGCTTCTAAGAGTGTCGTTGTAGTGACGAACAGCCAGATCAGGACAGGAAAAAGAGGAGATTGGGGACAGTGATGAGTGTAGAGAGTCTGAAAGTGTCTGAGGGTTAATGGCTTGTATATTTCTGACTGGGTGGTAGGTAGGAATGAGCTGGGGTGGGTGAGGATTTGTGAGCGTGAAGGAGAGAATGTTGTGGTCAGAGAGTGGAGGTGGTGTGTTATTTAGGTGGGAGATTGAACAGAGCCGGACAAAGATCAGATCAAAGGCGTTACCGTCCTTGTGAGTCTCAGAGGTTGAAAACTGCAAGAGGCCTAGAGAGGTGGTTAGTGATAGAAACTGGGATGCAGATGTGGAAGTAGGGCTGTTAATGGGGATGTTGAAGTCTCCCAGGATAAGAGTTGGTAGTTCTGAGGACATGAAGTGCAGCAGCCAGGCTGAAAAGTGGTCAAGGAAGTGGGTGGCTGAGTCTGGCGGCCGGTATATGACCGCTACTCTGAGGGAGAGGGGACGGAAGAGCCTGATGGTGTGGACCTCAAAAGAAGGGAATGAGTGTGATGGAACTGGGGGGATGACCTGGAAAGTGCATTGTGGGGACAGAAGTATGCCGACTCCACCACCATGTCTGTTTGTGGGTCTCGGGGAATGACAGAATTGTAAGCCACCATAGGAAATGGCAGGAGAGACAGTGTCAGAATCCTGAATCCAGGTTTCAGTGAGGGCCAACAGATTAAGAGAGTTGTTCAGAAAGTAGTTGTGTAGGAAAGGAAGTTTGTTACAAACAGACCGTGGATTCCAGAGGGTACAATTAAAAGATGGAGATGAGGGAGTGAAAGTAATATTAATAAGATTATTATGGTTTTGATATGAGGTAGGGTAGGGGTTGAAGTTGGGGGATGGTGGACCAGGGTTGGGGGAGATGTCACCTGAAATCAGTAGGAGTAGGAAGATAAAGAGCAAATAGTTGTTGGAATTGTAAGTAGTTTTTTTCTGCAATGTGTTTGGGCAAGATGGGCTGAGGTTTTTCAGGAAGGTGAGAAGTGCATGGGAGCTGTACATGGGAGAGGGAAGTATAGAGGGGCTGATGTGTATGAGTCGTGATGGAGGAGGGATGGGGCGGTGAATGTGGATGGCAAGGGAGCACAGGAGGATAGAAATAAAGCATATGGTTAAAGGGGAAAGCAAAGTGTGGGTTACCTGATTCCTGCCCTGATTAACTGCCATGGATAACTGCAGTTTTCTTGATGCTTACTGCCATGGAAAACTGCAGTTTTCTTGATGCTTAGCTTCTGTGATGCTTTGCTTATGGGATGTGTCACTTACTGCAGCCGCAGGCGCGGCCCAGCAGGCGCCTCCACACTGACGGCGAGGGGGCGGGCATCCCCCGGGGACGCAATATGGACCCTCTATACCACAGAGGGGACCCGGGCCTACCCGAACTAGGGAAGGGCAGCGACCGGGATACTGTGGCATAGAGGGTCCATATTGCAACCCCGGGGGATGCCCGCTCCCTCGCCGTCGGCATGGAGGCGCCTGCTGGGCCACGCCTGCGGCTGCAGTCGTGACAGAAGCTCTGGCCTTGGACTCAGCTGAGCATGTATGGACGGTAGGACTTTTTCCGAGCCCTGCTTGGCTAGCGGATGAAATGGCTCGGATTCCAGCTGGTGGTGGACTAGGTTGCTCAACCCTGCGCTTGGTAAGCATTTTGGATTTCTGGAGCAATGAACTCTGCTGCTTGTGAACTGGGACTTACCGCCTATCCCAAGAAAAGTTTCTGTGTATTTTTTTTGGGGGGGACTTCAGAAGAGGGGGCTTTAGGAGGGGATAATGTCACGCCGTTCTGTTTGTATTTGATTGTCGGTGTGACAATGCATGTTTTTTGCTTTAACCCCCTACTCCTTTCCCCCTAATTGAGCTGGGATACTGCTGGCTTACCTGTGTGGATCCTGCTCAGTTCCCTGCTCTGCTGCATAGCTGCACTTGTGGTGTTAGGTCTTTGCTCTGCTGCTTGACCATTCACATGTGTGGTCCCTGGTCGCCGCTGTGGAAGCTGTCCACGGGTTGTGAGGTCATTTGCAGCTGGTGCATGACTTTCCATGTGTGTCCAGGCTTGCAGACAATGCCAGGTGCTCTAGGCTGCAGTTCCTGCACTGATTGTGCTGCAATGGTTTCTGTGTTCTTAGGTCATGCGCAGCCACACCTTCCCTGCTTTTATCAGGGTTAGTGTGTGTACTTGAAATGCTGTCCCCAGCCAATTGCTGAGGGGCAGCTCCTTTATAAACTTACCTGCCCTATGGGCGGGGCCAGAGCTACTCACAAAGCTCCTGAACCTTGCCATGTGTGTCTCGTGTCTGTGTCCCTGGACCTCGTCTGTCTGTTTTGGTACTAAATTCCCTGCCTTTATTCCTGCTTTGTCCTGTTCCCTCGCCCTGCCCCGGAGGCGGTATATCCGGGTCTGAATCCCTGATCCTGTACCTAACCCCGTCTAAATTCGCCCTGGCCTGGAGGCGGTGCATCCAGGCTTGAATCCTTGATCCTGTACCTATCCCTTACCTGACTATGTTTGAACTGTCTGCTGTGTTATGTTCCTGGAATCCCTCTGTGTTTGGAGCCCAGCACCCAGTGACTCTGAGACTTTTGCCACCAGTGTTTCTGCTGAGCATCTATTATGCTGTGCTCTGATTACCATGTGGTGCTAGCTCCATGCAGGCCCAGCAATCCTGCGGTGTTAGTAACATCACGCTTGAGTTCCTTCCTAGGTCCGATGCCTGGAGCCTGACGACTGCAGTTTGGAACCTGATGACCGCTGCCTGGAGCCTGGAGCTGGATGACTGCAGTGGTGCCTGTAGGTCGTGTTGGATGTCCGGAACCAAACGACTCCCGTCTGATGTCTGCCGGTGACTCTGATGTCCTGTGGGTGACCCTGATGTCCTGCCTGCGTCTTTATGACCATGTGTATCCTGTTGTCCTGATTACCTTGTGTGTCCTGATGTCCTGATGACCTCGTGTGTCCTGATGTCCTGATGACCTCGTGTGTCCTGATGACCTGTGTACCCTGATGTCCTGATGACCTCGTGTGTCCTGATGTCCTGATGACCCTGTGTGTCCTGATGTCATGCCTGTGTCCCGATGTCCCGCTTATGAGTGCCTCGGTGATCCGATGGTGCCTTGGGGTCCACTGGGTGGTACCCTTTCTGGGAGGTGTGGAATCGGGAGCCTGGTTTAGCCCTGTTTTGTCTATGTACTGTGACTTTACTTTAAGTAACCTACTTTTATTATACCTGAAGTTGTGCGGTGTCATCAAGTCCTACGTGTCCTTGTCCACATGCTCAGCTGCCACAGTATCCCGGTCGCTGCCCTTCCCTAGTTCGGGTAGGCCCAGTTCCCCTCTGTGGTATAGAGGGTCCATATTGCGTCCCTGGGGGATGCCCGCCACCTCGCCGTCGGCGGGGAGGCACCTGCTGGGCCGCGCCTGCGGCTGCAGTCGTGACAGGATGCTTGCGTGCTGCACCCCACACTGCGTCTGCACCCCACACTGCGTGCTTCCCCTTAGGAACTACTAAATATATAGGCCACACTACAGGGTCAGGAGAGAGGGATTGTGGAAGCTGGTTTGGGATAATTTGGCAGCTGGGGCCAGCACACCAGGGGGTGGTTAGATGATCAAAGGCACGAGACCAGGCTGCATCTTTTTGCTATAGCACCTTCCACCTGATAAGATCCAGAGTGGCCCCAGTCACGGATATAAAGCAGTAAGTATTAAATACAGTGCAACAAATGAATTATACCAAAGCTTTAGCAGGCACATTAAAATATGTCGCAAAAATGGTAAAGCAGCAAAAGACAGACAGCAAGCAGAAGTATGGACTTGTACCATTTGGCTATATTGCAGCAGAAATGACAGCCAGCAGAGGTGGGGAGTTGAACCATTCAGGCTGCTTGCTATAACAGTGAATGGAGTGAATACATGCCGGGTGGATCAGTTCAGAAGTTGAATGATTTGATTACCTGTGTGAAGAGAGAAGATGAATGTTAATTCCTTGCCATGGATAACTGCAGTTTTCTTGATGCTTAGCTTCTGGGATGCTTTGCTTATGGGATGCTTGCGAGCTGCACCCCACACTACGTCTGCACTCCACACTGCATCATTATATATATTTTTTAAAATTTTTATGTGCAAATTTTGGCTGTTCATGATTTTTCCAACATATCACAGGAGTTCCCTGTGTTTTGCCTGCTTTTGTCTACTAATAACTCATTTCATTGTATATGTTCAATGTGTACATAAAACGCCTGGATTGGAGATTCAATAATTTGATTTTTCAAGAAAGGCAGGAATGACCATTATTGAGGATCATTATTGTGCTTTTCTAGGCTTCCAAGCATTTTATCTTTAGAAGAGCTACACTTGGCCATCCATCTTATTGTGTAAGGTTGTGGTAAATCGCTCTCCTGCTTTGTTCACTTCCAATTATTTGGGGGTATATCTGGTTTGTTCAGTGCAAACATTTTTTGTGTACATTGTTGCAAACATAACTACAAAGGGAATCTGTGTAAATAGAAGTTACATTACCTGCTCAATGAAGCAAATGAACCACTTGATATATGGCCTGCTTACAATTAGTTCATATTTATCACTCCAGGAATGGCAAAATCAGCCAAGCAATGGCCAATATAAATAACTAAACATTATAAACCCACTATTACCCCTTTTTGTACTATATATATTTATGTGCTGTACTATAAATATAAATATATATATATGTATATATATATACTGTATATACACAGTACATAGTGCTTAGATGTGGATGTTTGGATCATTGTCATGTTGGAAAAGTTCACATGTACCAAGGGCATGGAGTGATGGGAGCATCTTCCTTTTCAACATTAGAGCAGTGCATTTGTGAATTCATGATACCATCAATAAAATGTAACTCCCTGACACCAGCACCACTCATGCAGCCCAACATAAAGACACTGCCACCATCATCTTTCATTGTAGGCACCATGCATTTAGAAAAATGAGTTTAGAAAAATGCAGGGTACCTACAGCGAAACATGGTGGTGGCAGTGTCCTTAAATGTTCTTCTACCATAATTAAAGCTTTTAGCTGAAACGCGTTGGTTGTTTGGCATGGAGATGCAAAATGTTACCTATTGTGGAGAATGAAATTGTCTCTTTAATACTTTACATTTATTATTATTCAGTTATTTTCACATCAGAAATTTTTTCTCAAATCACGGACGTGTCAATGAGGCCTTAAAGTGAATCTGTTGCCAGGGTTTTGCTATCTAAGCTGAGAATAGTATGACATAGAAATAGAGACTCTGATTCCAGTGATGTGTCACTTACTGAGCTGAATGTTGTAGTTTCAATAAAATCTGTGTTTTAATAGCATAATAATCTTTATTTATATAGTGCCAACATATTCCACAGTGCTTTACAGTTTTTGCTAATGACCAGGCCAAATTTTACAATTCTGACCAGCGTGACTTTATGAGGTAATAACTCTGGAACGCTTCAACGGATTCCTGTGATTCTGAGAATGTTTTTTCGTGAAACATTGTACTTCATGATAGTGGTAAAATTTCTTAGATATGGTTTGCATTTATTTGCTAAAAAAAAAGAAATTTGGCGAAAAGGTACTCAACATAATAAAATCACATTTTCCCCACAAAAATGTTATTTTAGCCCCACATTTTTCATTTTCATAAAGGTATCAGGAGAAATTGCACCATACAATTTGTTGTGAAATTTCTCCTGAGTATGCCGATACCCAATATGTAAGAAAACAATTGTTTGGGCGCATGGCAGGGCTTGCAAGGGAAGGAGTGCCATTTGACTTTTTGAATGTAAAATTTCCTGGATTATTGCCGGACGTTATGTCCCATTTGGAGAGCACCTGATGTGCCTAAACAGTGGAAATCCCACCTTAAATTACCCCATTTTGGAAACTAGCCCCCTCAAGGAATGTGTTTAGATGTGTGATGAGCACCTTGAACCCCCAGGTGCTTCAAAGAAGTTTATGACGTTGAGCCATGAAAATAATAAAATCACATTTTCCCCACAAAAATGTTATTTTAGCCCCAAATTTTGCATTTTCATTAACTGTGGCCGACAACACTTTTATGCAATCCTAAAAAGATGGACACCTACAGATCACAGGTCATACGGCATCCACAGTGCCTCCATTTGCCTCATTATAGGGAATCTTCTGTTGAGGCTTCCGTCTGAATCACATATTTCAGAGATTTACATGGAAACCCCTGTGTAAGCGCTCACTGCAGCACGCAGGACAAATGTGCACCAAGCCTTACTGCGATCTTTGGAAGGCAGAATAAAAAAATTATCAGCAGGTGAAGAATTGGTTTTATTTGTTTTTTACACCATTCCTTGTGCGATATAAGTGATTACGTGATTTTATTCTTCAGGTCGGTGCGATTACAGCAATACCAGATTTAAATCGTGTTTTTACGTTTGGCTGCTGTCACACACTAAAGGACACTTTTTATTACAAAAACTAGTTTTTTGCATCACCATGTTTTGAGAGCTATAATTTTTCCTCATTTTGGCCCACACAGTCATGTGCGGGCCTGCTTTTTGAGGGATGAATTGGCATTTTTATCGGTACCATTTTCAGACACGTGACATTTTTTGATCGCTTTCTATTCTGATTTTGGGAGACAGAATGAACAAAAACCAAAAAAACAGCAGGACAAGATGACGTTTTCAGTGGTATCAAGTTTATTTACACTACCGTTAAAAAAGTTTGGGGTCACCACGACAATTTTGTGTTTTCCATGAATACTCATACTTTTATTAATCAAATGAGTTGCCAAATGAATTTAAAATCTAGTCCAGACATTGACAAGGTTGAAAAAAAGATTTTTATTTGAAATAATAATTTTCGCCTTCAAACTTTGCTTTCGTCAAAGAATGCTCCCTTTGCAGCAATTACAGCATTGCAGACCTTTGGCATTCTAGCAGTTAATTTGCTGAGGTAATCTGGAGAAATTTCACCCCATGCTTCCTGAAGCCCCTCCCACAAGTTGGTTTGGCTTGATGAGCACTTTTTGCGTACCATACGGTCAAGCTGCTCCCACAACAGCTCAATGGGGTTGAGATCTCCTGACTGCCCTGACCACTCCATTACAGATGGAATACCAGCTGCCTGCTTCTTCCCTAAATAGTTCTTACATAATTTGGAGGTGTGCTTTCGGTCATTGTCCTGCTGTAGGATGAAATTGTCTCCAATCAAGCGTTGTCCACAGGGTATGGCATGGCATTGCAAAATAGAGTGATAGCCTTCCTTATTCAAAATCCCTTTTACCGTGTTCAAGTCTCCCTTTTTGCCAGCGCCAAATCAACCCCTGACCATCACATTACCTGTACCATGCTTGACAGATGGCGTCAGGTACTCTTCCAGCATCTTTTCAGTTTTTCTGCGTCTCACAAATGTTCTTCTGTGTGATCCAAACTCCTCAAACTTGGATTCATCTGTCCATAACATTTTTTTTCAATCTTCCAATGTCTGTGTTCTTTTGCCCATATTAATCTTTTCCTTTTAATAGCCAGTCTCAGATATGGCTTTTTCTTTATCACTCTGCCCTGAATGCCAGCATCCCAGAGTCGCCTCTTCACTGGCGTTTTGCGTGTGCTATTTAATGAAGATGCCAGTTTAGGACCTGTGAGGCATCGATTTCTCAAACTGCAGACTCTAATGTACTTGTCTTGTTGCTCAGTTGTGCAGCAGGGCCTCCCATTTCTCTTTCTACTCTGGTTAGAGCCTGTTTGTGCTCTCCTCTGAAAGGAGTAGTACACACCGTTGTAGGAAATCTTCTGTTTCTTGGCAATTTCTCGCAAGGAATACCCTTTATTTCTAAGAACAAGAATAGACTGTCGAGTTTCACATGAAAATTCTTTTTTTCTGGCCATTTTGAGAGTTTAATGGAACCAACAAATGTAATGCTCCAGATTCTCAACTAGCTCAAAGGAAGGTCAGGCTTATAGCTTCTCTAATCAGCCAAACTGTTTTCAGCTGTGCTAACATACTTGCTCAAGGGTTTTCAAGGGTATTTTAACCATAAATTAGCCTTCTTACACAGTTAGCAAGCACAAAGTACCATACGAACACTGGAGTGATGGCTGTTGGAAATTGGCCTCTATACCCCTATGAAGATATTGCACTACAAACCAGACATTTGCAGCCAGAATAGTCATTTACCACATTAACAATGTATAGAGTGCATTTCTGAATCATTTAATGTTAGCTTCATTGGAAAAAACTGTGCTTTTCTTTCAAAAATAAGGAAATTTCTAAGTGACCCTAAACTTTTGAACGGTAGTGTATATGCGCCTTTTTGATCGCCTTTTGGTTCTGCGGTATGATGATAAAACATTGCGTTTTGACTTGTTTTTTTTATTTTTTTATGATGTTCACTACAGGAGTTAACTAGTGGGACAATTTTATAGGTCATTTTGTTCCGGATGTGGTGATACTAAATATGTGTAATTTTATTGTTTATATTTATTTCAAACAAATATTTTTTTACATGGGTATAATATCTTTAGATTTTTTTATTTTTACAATTATTTTAGAAAAGTTTTTTTTTAACTTTTTTTAATCTTTTTTTTTTACTTTGTCCCACTATGGGACTATCATTGTTTGCAGGCTTTTCGCTTGTATAGCATGGAGATGCAGCAGCATCCCTATGCTATGCAAACTGTCAGTGCTGCACTGACAAAGTAAGTTGCTGATCATGCTCTGAGCATAATCTAGCAACTTTAATAGATCTGGTGATCCAGATGTCATCATGACGACATTGGGCCATCATGGCAACAATCGGGACCCCATAATGATGCAGCGGGGTCTCCAATCCATGGGCAGATGGTCTGTCTTCCCTCTGACTACTCTCGGAATGCTGTGATCGAGTTTGATGGCAGCATTTAGGGGGCTAATTACTGGGATTGGTGCGGGACCGCTCCTGGCATTTAGTGCCAGGTGTCAGCTGTCAGAATCAGCTTACACCGGATGGTGATCGCACGTGCACAACCTGTGCGAGCGCACAATCGCCTGGACAGAATAATCAGTCTCGCGTCAATAAGTACCAAGTTGCAGGGATGTATTATGGATGACGTCGGAAAGGGGTTAAATTCAAACAACTTCTGTTCACATACCTTATTAGGTCACATGAACATCTTAGCGGTCACACGTCACATGTCAGTCTCTGCTCTGTCTACTACTTCTGAAAAGACAAGTGAAACTAATCACTGGTAAGAATATGTCTTACATTGTCCAGCAAAGAACTTTGATCATCATTAAATGGACAGCACAGCAACATAAGCTCTAATAATTTTCACGTAAAAGTGCCCTTTCAAAAATGATACCATGGCACTTGACTTTTTTTCCTAATTACTTTGCACCTTTTTAAATGTCATGATCATTTTTAAAAGTCAACTGAAGCGCTGTCTTCACTACAAACTTCCTATGAGACACAAACTTTCAGAAAGCTTGTTGTGTTGTTATTTAAACACTTGGTGCAAAGCATGAGAACTGATTTAATTGTATGAGTGGCCTTTAACTGGAATCTGAGGGGTAACGTTTCTTCTTGTGGAGAGTGACATGCCTGACACTGCAGGGTAAGGAGACTTATAAACAGTGCAATTCTCCTCTAGGAAATTAAATATATAAAATGTTTCTAAAGAGAGGAAGAGGACTTGAACACTAGTGCTAATGCCACTCTCCACAAGGAGAAACATTACCCATCAGACCCAAGTCAGAGGCCTCTCATGCAGCCAAATTAGATCTTATGATTTGCACTGAGTAGGCGAAAACCCTGAAACACATGTCTGTAAATTGAGATTCTAGTTTGGCATTTATCTAAGTCATGTGGCAAGGCTGATTTAATGGTCAATATTGGCTTTTTGGATTGCCACTTCCAATAGGTGGCATTAGAGGGCAAGTCCTATCCTCTCCAAAGAGACAATTTGCATATAGAATAGGGCAGGACAGAGATGTCAAACTCAAATACACAGAGGGCCAAAATGAATAACTTGGACAAAGTCACGGGCCAACCTTGATATTCATTAAAAAATGTCTACAATTGAGGAAGTTTTTCCTGATCATCAAATATAATGATGAACAAAGTACATTTCAATTAATAGATCATAAAATAAAATTAGCACATAATACAGTATAATAGGCCCAACATAGACCTCCAGATAGTATAATGGGCTGCACATAGTTCTCTTGACAATATAATGGGTCCTACATAGTCCATTATACAATATAATGAGCCCCACATAGTCCTCCACACAGTATATCAGGTCCCATATAATCCATAACCTCCATACAGTATAATAGGCCCCACATAATCCTCCATAAAGTATAATGGCACCATATAGTCCTCGGCGTCATTGCAGGTAAAATATATTCACCCCGAGGGCCAGAGTTTGATGTATGTGGAATAGTGACACGCCAAGTACCAAGTGCTGAAATAACTTTCTAAAAGTTTGTGTCTTATAGGAAGTTTGCTGTGAAGCCAGCCCTTCTGTTGAAATAAGACTGATGTGTTATGATTTTCTAGGATTGCTTTCTTTAAATAAACCACAAATTGAAGAATCATGAGAGTCAGGTTCCATTTCTTTGATTACTTCTTAAATTGTAATATCGGGATAAACAAGAACAGTAGATTAGAAATCATCTGTAATTATATCTCATTGTTATTGAGGAATAGAATTGTATACACATTTGCATTTATCATTTTTACAAAAGAGAAATCATACTGAGTTTCACTTTTAATCTTGATTCTTAGGTACTAATGACCATCAGAATCTGTAATTATTGTCAACATATGTCCTAGGGGTTCTGGAAAGCTAGTTGCCTGCTGCCACTAACGGCATAGTGTGTTTTGCCAGTGCTCACAGCAAGGCAAGTATTTTGCACACAGTAACCCATCAACTATCCCTTACACTTGTCCGATAAAACCTTACCCCCCAACAGGGCCAGCATCACCACCCAAGTTCTGGGGCTCTGAGCAAGTGAGTTGGCCCATTCACCATCAAGGACACCAGTTCGCTATGGAGCCCGTGAGTCAGGGGCTGTTCCTCTGCAGCTCCAATGTCTTCTGTGGCTTCTGACCCTGTGATCTCACAGGGCAGAGGGCACAATGACGTCACTAGAGTGCATTCTCTGCTCTGAGCAGTCACAGTGCAGAGATCAGGAAGACAGCGACACTGAGGAGTCTGGACCTGTGGTAAGCAATGTGAGGTGAGTATTTGATTTTTTTATGTATGGGGCAATACATGGGGCCCATTCTGTATGGAGCATTATATGGGGCCCATTGTTCTATATGGAATATATGGGGCCCATTATTCTTTATGGAGCATTAAATAGGGTCCATTAATCTGTATGGCACATTATATGGGGTCAATTATTCTGTATGGATCATTATATGGGGTCTGTTATTCTGCATGGAGCATTATATGGTGTCCATTATTCTGTATGAAGCATTATATGAGGCCAATTATAGTGTATGGAGCATTATACGAGGTTGATTATTCTGTATCGAGCATTATATGGGGCTCATTATTCTGTATAGATCATTATATGGGACCCATTCTGTAGGAAGCATTATATGGGACCCATTATTCTGTATGGAGCATTATTTGGGGCCCATTATACTGTATGGAGCATTATATGGGGCTTATTATTCTGTTTTGAGCATTATATGGGGCCCATTCTATATGGAGCATTATAGGGGTATATTATTCTGTATGGAGCATTATATGGTGTCCATTATTCTGTATGAAGCATTATATGAGGCCAATTATAGTGTATGGAGCATTATATGACTTTGATTATTCTGTATCGAGCATTATATGGGGCTCATTATTCTGTATCGATCATTATATGGGACCCATTCTGTAGGAAGCATTATATGGGACCCATTATTCTGTATGGAGCATTATTTGGGGCCCATTATACTGTATGGGGCATTATATGGGGCTTATTATTCTGTTTTGAGCATTATATGGGGCCCATTCTATATGGAGCATTATAGGGGTATATTATTCTGTATGGAGCATTATATGGTGTCTATTATTCTGTTTGGTAGCTTTATATGAGGCCACTTATACTGTATAAAGCATTATATGGGGTTGTCTATTATGTATGGAGCATTATATGGGGTCCATAATTCTTTATGGAGTACTATATGGAGTCCATTATTCTGTTTGGAGCATTATATAAGGCCCATTACTCTGTATGGAGCATTATGAGGCCCAATATTCTGTATGGAGCTTTATATGAGCCCCATTATTCTGTATGGAACACTATATGAGGCCTATTATTCTGTATGAAGGCATATATGGGGCCCATTATTCTGTATAAAGCATTATATAGTGCTCATTATACTGTATGGAGGACTATGTCATGCCCATAATACTGTATAGATGACTATGTTGTGCCTGTAATACTGTATGGAAGACTATGTGGTGCCCATAATTCTGTATTGTGGACTATGGAGTGCCCATAATACGGTATAGACTATGTGGTGCCCATAATACTGTATGGAGGACTATACTTTCTGGTCTAAAATGAAAACTTTTGAATTCCCCCCAGGCCACACACTGTACGCTGGTAGGAATTGCTGGTTTCTGAGTTATTGTAGAATTTACAATAGATATCACTAGATAATGTAAGAAGTATCATATATACTCGTGTATAGCTGAGTTTTTCAGCACATTTTTTTGTGCTGAAAATGCCCCCCTCAGCTTATACACAAGTCATTGACCCAGAAGCCGGTGGGGAAGTGGCGGAGCAGAAGGTCACAGGAGGCAGGAGCCGGCGGCTGTAACTATGCCCGCTGCGAAAGAGAAATCAATGTCCACTGTGCTGGCAATGAATATTTATTTCACTTATAGCACCCACAGTCACAGCCACAGCCGCCGGCTTCCAACTCCTGCTTACCTTCCCTGCTCACCCTCACAGCATCTTACTGTTCCAGCTTCCAGCAGCTCCTGCGCTGCTGGGCATTCATGAGTCCAAGCTGAGTGGAGAGAGGTGAAAATTGATTACCTTAAGGAGCAGGGACACCTGATCGCTCAGCTGCAGGAACTGCTGGAAGCCGGAACAACAAGATGCTGTGAGGGCGCGGAGGGAATGTAAGTAGGAGGTGTTTTGTTTTCTATGCTTTTCTCATGGGGGGCATGCATACAAGGATAGGGATAAGGTACCATGTATATAAGGATAGGGATGAGGAGACATGCATACCTGGACAGGGATGAAGAGCCATGCAGACAACATCAAGGATAAGGAGCCATGCATACAGGGACAGAGATGAGGAGCCATGCATACCAGCACAGGGATGAGGAGCCATGCAGACAAGGATAGGGATGAGGAACCATGCATACCAAAATAGGGATTAGGGGGCAATGCATACCCAGCTTATACTCGAGTCAATACATTTTCCCAGTTTTTCATGGCAAAATTAGGTGACTCGGGTTATACTCGGGTTGGCTTACACTCAAGTATATACGGTAAGTGAAATCTTTGGCATTTTACTATGTCTATGTGGCACCCCAGGAGTTCGGTTGCCAAAGTGGCCTTGCCTCCCTCCAGGGAGGAGTGATGTCATGCCTGGAAGCAAAGAAGGAATCTCCTTACCTGGTAGTTCCAGCATACAACACAGTTCCCTCTCCTGGCCAGCAGAGGAAGCTCTAAACCCAACTTCAGGGGAGGTGCTCTCTCTGGTCAGGAGGAGGAAGCTAGTGAAGGAATTAGTGCCTGAACAAGGTTGAAACAGGAGGTGTGGAGAGGAGCTGGCAGACAGGACCTATAGCTGAGCTCACCCCCAGGCTTGAGCACCAGAGACTGGGCCCCAGAGCCCAAGGCTGTGTGGGTACTAAACCCCCAGCATCAGAATATGGAGGACAGAAGACCGCAGATCCTCTGTCCCCAACTGATACTCAATGACACAGCAGCAGATGTGAGCCGGAGATGCCAAATAGGAGCGATCCCGAAGCAGGCTACAGTTGCCTGTCATGCGAGTGGAGTTCTACCTAAGTAGCAGACAGAGAGAGGAACTTGAATAGAGTTTACAGCAGCAAGTACCTCAGAGAATAGCACTAGAAAGGAGGCCTCACAACCCACCTAAATAAGGAGATCCCCAAGTTGCTTACAGGCTGACCGACTCCAGAACCATCTGTAACCTAAGCCCCAGACTGTACCTGCACAGCTCAGTAAAAGGTAAAGGAAACTGCACTCTGTTGTGTGTTCTCTATCTTTCCTGTGTCACCTGCCCTGCACCACATTCACCTCCAACATTATCTTTAATATCCTAACTGCCCTGGGACATAGCTCTGCCTGTGGAGAGATGAACCAACTCTGCTGCATCAACAACTGTCCCAGTGGACTGAATCTGCAAACACTTTATCTTTCCCTTTTTCACTATTCCCTTTTATTGGACGCCCAGGGCCACGGATCGGGTCACCGCTGCCGTGACACTGCCCCTTTAAGAAGCGGCCCAGTACCAAGTCTCCCCACTGCCCTGGCGGGCGCTCTATCTATAGTTCTCTACCACATCTGTGCATCATGAATCGTGGCATCTGTTAAAGTGGTCCACTGAGACTCTTTCACCCAGGGCCCACGAAAACATGGAGCCGGCTCTGCTTCCCAATAACATTTATTGTAATTTTAGGAAAATACTGGCATAATAATAATTTTCAATTTGACTTCCTAGTTTTTTTCTGCTTTTTGTTGAAATTGCATTTAAAAAATAAAAAGTTATTAAGTATTAAGTTTTTATATTTTTTACTACAATTTTAAGTAATTATGTTACTGCCCAACCCTATTCCTAGCCACAAAACTAACTCTATCCTTGTGCCTCCCCTAAGCTCTAACCCTAAGCCTATCCCTAGTCCTAAGCCTAACTATATACTAAGCCCTAGCTTAAAGGTTCACCCTAGTCCTAAATGTAACCTAGAAAAGTCCTAAATCTAATCTAGGAAAAAGTGTAAAAACATAAAAGCAGCTCTTAATGGTGATGCAAAATGCATGATTCAATACTGTCTTCATTCATTAACAACTCATATTTTGTCTTATCACTCACTGCTTATGCTTAGTGTAACAGTTGTGATGAGTTTGCCAGGCTACTGAGCTCTGCATATGCATCAACCAATATGACAAAATTTATTTCATTACAGTTGTGCTGAAAAGTTCACATACCCCGGCAGAATTTTAGCTTTCTTTGCCTTTTCTCAAAGAATATGAATAATATCACCAAAACTTTTTCTCCAATCATGGTCAGTGGTTGGATGAAGCCATTTATTGTCAAACTACTGTGTCTCTCTTTTTAAATCGTAATGACAACCCAAAACATATGAATGACCCTGATCAAAGGTTTACATACCCAATTTCTTAATATGGTGTATTGCCCCCTCTAACATTAATATCAGTTTGAAGTCTTTTGTTGTAGTTGTGGATGAGGTTCTTTATTTTCTCAGATTGTAAAGCTGCCCACTATCTCCCCAGAGTGGCTCAATGATATTGAGGTCAGGACACTGAGATGGCCACTCCAGCACCTTCACTTTGTTCTGCTGTAGCAAATGACAGGTCGACTTGGCCTTGAGTTTTGGATCGTTGTCCAAGTATGTCCCATGCGCAGTTTCCGGGCTGATGATTGCAAATTTGCCTGCTGTAATTGCTGATAACATGCTGCATTCATCATTCCGTCAACTTTGACCAAATTTCCTGTGCCTTTGAAGCTCACACATTTTCAAAACATCAGCGATCCTCCTGCGTGCTTTACAGTAGGAACGGTGTTCCTTTCATCATAGGCCTTGTTGACCTCTCTCCAAATGCAACGTTTTTGGTTATGGCCAAAATGTTCAATTTTGGTCTCATCACTCCAAATTACCTTGTTCCAAAAGTTTTGAGGCTTGTCTCTGTGCTGTTTTGCATATTGTAGGCAAGATACTTTGTGGAATTTGCACAGTAATGGCTTTCTTCTGGTGGCTTGACCATGCAGCCCATTTTTCTTCAAGTGCCTCCTTATTGAGCATCTTGAAACAGCCACACTGCTAGTTTTCAGAGAGTCCAGTATTTCAGCTGATGTTATTTGTGGGTTTTACTTTAAATCCTGAACAATTTTCGTGTTAGTTGTGGACAAAATTTTTGTTGGTCTACCTGACCGCGGTTTTGTTTTTAAAGAGCCTCTGATTTTCCATTTGTTAATCACAGTTTAAACTCTGCTGACTGGCATTATCTATTCCTTGGATATCTTTTTGTATCCCTTTCCTGTTTTATACAGTTCAACTACCTTTTCCTGTATATCCATTGACAATTCTTGTGCTTTCCCCATGACTCACAATCCAGAAATGTCAGTGGCTGTATGAAAGATGAAAGAGTCTATCTGCATCCCAGAAACTCACTAAGCTTTTATGCACACAATGATTATAAGCAAATAGGTCACAGGTGAGGATGTAAAGCCCCCGTTACACATAGCGATATCGTTAGCAATATCGCTGTAACGTCTCCGATTTTGTGACGTAGCAGCGTTATTGCTAGCGATATCGCTATGTCTGATACTTACCTCCGACCGGCTCCCCCGCTGCTCATCGCTGATTGCACGAGAACGTCCTGGACCATTTCTCGTCGGGCGCTTCCTGCTGCGCTTCCTGTGGCGCCGACGAGCAACGCGTGGACGCGGGCGGGAGGACGTCAGGATCGCCGCGTCTGACAGGTAAGTAGCGACCCCCGACCCCTGCGATGTCGCCGGTGAGAACTGCCTGTGTGGCAGCTCACTAGCGACCACTTAGCGATGCACCAGCGAGCCATATTGTTGTCAGGATCGCTGGTGCATCGCTAAGTGTACCCTTACCTTTAGTAGCCAGTCAAACCCATTTATGCCAACTTTTGTGCATGTTATCAGGACAAAATCACCAGGGTATGTAAACTTTTGATCAGGTTCATTTGGATGTTTTGGGTTGTCATTATGATTTAAAAAGAGAAAACACAGTAGTTTAACAGTAGGTCCAGAGATGTAGATCTGTGTGTCATCAGCATAGAGGGGATACTGAAAGCTGCGAGATTCTATCATCTGTCCAGGGCCAAAGGTGTCAATGGAGAAGAGCAGGGGCCCTAGGACTGAACCTTGCGGAACTCCGACAGATAGGGGGCGAGGTGAGGAGGTGGCGTGCGAGTGGGAGAATGTCCGTTTCTGTTAGGTATGATGCGATCCACGATTGGGCCAAGTCAGTGATGCCAAGAGATGAGAGGGTCGGTAGTAAAAGGGAATGGTCCACTGCAGAGGTGTAGCTAGGGTTTCGGTTCAGGGGGGGCAAAACTTCTGAGTGGGCCCCTAACTAGGTAACTGTGATTACAACTCGGGGACGCACCCTAATAGTGGATGTAGGAGATGACTGCGCTGTTACTGAAAATAATCCCTATATATAGACCAACATGGATATTACCGCAATATGGTCAGTGGTAAATACCAGTCCTGCAAAACATATGTGATTACTGCACAGGTATAGTTGGTGTCTTACCGCTGACGTTCTTTCTGATGGAATCGTTCACTTTTCATGTCTTTTCCATCTGGCCCAGAACGACATGACAACTCCTCCAGCCACGACTCTGCTACAGAGAATACAATGACACGTTTCACTTCTCATATTCCAGCTCCATCACCATCTATCCCCAACCTGCGAAAAAAACCCTCATCATGCTGATACTCCAATACTGAGCCGCTGCTGCTGTATGTGTCCCTATTACTGCACTTGATACCCCAATACTGAGCCTCTGCTGCCGTATGTGTCCCTATTACTGCAACTGATACCCCAATACTGAGCTGTTGCTGCCATATGTGTCCCTATTACTGCACCTGATACCCCAATGCTGAGCCACTGCTGCCGTATGTGTCCCTATTACTGCACCTGATACCCCCTGTACACACACGGCTCTGCTCCACACCCCATATACACACACGGCTGAGCTCCGTACACCTTGTACACACGCTGCTCTGTTCCATACACCTTGTACACATGCGGCTCTGTTCCGCACACCTTGTACACACGCGCCTCTGCTCCCTACACCCCGTACACACGCGGCTCTGCTCCGTACATGCTGTACACATGCGGCTCCGCTCCGTACACCTTATACACACACGGCTCCGCTCTGTACACCCCGTACACACGCGGCTCCGCACCATACACCTCGTACACATACGGCTCCAATCCGTACACATTGCACACACGGCTCCACTCAGTACACCCCGCACACACACGGCTCTGCTCCGTACACCCTGTACACACGGCTCTGCTCTGTACACCCCGTACACACACGGCGCTGCTCTGTACACCCCGACCCGTACACACTTGGCTCTGCTCCGTACACAAACGGCTTCGCTCACCCCATACACAAGCGGCTCCGCTCCTCTGTACACCTCATACATGCATATCTCTGCTCCGTACACCTTCTACACACACGGCTCCGCTCTGTACACCTCATACACACACAGCTCTGCTACATCCACCCTCCTGAGCCCACACAGAAACTTACTTCACCTCATCCAGCACCATGACAACCAGCACAGCAGAGCCCTGCAGCAGTTGAAGCCCCTCCCCTGACCTCATCACAGGTCCTGTGCGCACAGAATGGCCCAGGACGTGAGGACGACATTGCTGGCTGTGAGGTGGGGGGCGCACTGCTGGCACCGGGGCCCCCCACCGCCTTCTCAGGGGCCCATAGCGGCTGGGCGGCAGAGTAGGGAGATCGATTCTCCCTGCTCTGCCGCAGAACGTAACTCTATCGGCGTGCTGTGCACGCCGATACAGTTACAGTAGCGTAGCTCTGGTGGGCCCCTTCAGAGCTCGGGGCCCGGGGCGACCGCCCCCTCTGCCCCCCGGTAGCTACGCTACTGGTCCACTGTGTCAAAGGCAGAGGACAGGTCCAGGAGGAGTAGGACAGAGTAGTGTTGCTCGGCTTCCATTAGAATTGGAAATAAAGAACAAAAACAACGAATTCTAAATGGAGAGGAGAGGAGGATTTGCATTGAATGTTAGGAAAACGTATATCTCCACAGAGCTTGAAGCTTCGGAGAATGGTTGCTCTGCAGGAACTGGCTAAGAATACAAGGAGAGAAGAACAGAAAGGACACTATTGTATGTATTTACTATAGGCCACCTGAACAGACTGAAGATATGGTGATCACGGGAGATTTTAACTATCCAGATATTTGTTGTGACGCTCTCTCATGCAAAAGTAATGGGTCCAGAAAATTCTCATCTTCTCTTGCTGAAAACTTTATCTTTAAAGAGGTAGAAGAGAGAAAAGAGAATCTGCAATCTTTGACCTAATTCATACCAACAGGAGGAAATGGTTGACAAAGAAAAAGTGTCTGGAAATTTAGGAGGCAGCAATCATACTATCCTCGAATTTTGGATTACAAGAGGAGGAAAACCAGCAACGACTCAGACTTTAAGGTTGGACTTCAGAAAGGCAGATTTTAATGGACTCTGAAAGATGGTAGAAAAGGCCTAATTGTTGGATATTCTAAACGACAGAAATGTCCAAGCAGAAAGGGAGATTTTGCTAAATGAAATTCTCACTGCCCAATCAGTAACAATCCCAAAAAGAATGAAGAATTGGAAGCATTTAATTAGACCAGGATGGATACACACAGAACTTAAACACTTGACAAAGAGAAAAAAAGAAATGTATATTAAAGGGAATCTGTCACCTCATTTTTGGCCAATAAGATGCGGCCACCGCCATCAGGGGATTTTCTACATCATTCTATAATGCTGCAGATAAGCCCCCAATGTAACCTGAAAGAGAAGAAAAACGAGTTAGATTATACTCACCGGGGGCGCGGTCCGGTGCGGTGGGTGTCACAGTCCGGTTCGGCGCCTCCCATCTACTAGCGATGACGTCTTCCTCCTTACGTCTGCCGCAGCTCCTGCTGTGCCGCAGCACAGGGCAGGTAAAGTACGCCTTTGCAGGAGCCACAGCAGAAGTAAGAAGGAGGACGTCATCGCTAGAAGATGGGAGGCACCGGACCGCGACACCCATTGGACCGAACCCCCGGTGAGTATAATCTAACTCGTTTTTCTTATCTTTCAGGTTAAATCGGGGGCTTATCTACAGCATTACAGAATGCTGTAGATAAGCCCCTGATGGCGGTGGCCGCAGCTTATAGGCCAAAAAATGAGGTGACAGATTCCCTTTAAATAGAAAGAGGGGGCATATCTAAAGAAGATTATAGTGATGTTTGCAGGGAATGCAGGGCAAGTGTTAGAAGAGCTAAAGCCAGTGAGACTTTCAAGGAAGACCAAAAGAAATAAAATAGTATTTTGGGGGTATGCCAAAAGCAAAAAAAGTCAAAGATTCTATAGGATTTTTACAAGACGAGAGGGGTGAAGTGGTCAAAAATGATGTTGAGACTGCTAAACTTTTAAATTCCTATTTTGCATCTGTGTTCTCTAAGAAAGCAATTGTAACATCAACTGATCATCATGGTAGAATTGAAGGAATAAAAGAATCCACACTATCTATAAACAAAGAGCTGGTGAAGGGACAGAATCTTTGAAAAATCCTGGAGAATACAGGAAGTCCCAGAAGACTGGAGAAGAGCAAATGTTGTCCCTATCTTCAAAATAGTAAACAAGATGGAGCCTGGAAATTACAGGCCAGTAAACCTTACTTCTATACCAGGAAATATCTATGAACAAACTATTAAACAGCATATATGTAAGTACTTATGTAAAAATACAGTAATTAACCAGAGCCAGTATAGGTTTGTAGCAAACAAGTCATGCCAGACTAATCTAATTTCCTTTTATGATGGAATCACTGACTGGGTGGATCAGGGAAATATGGCAAATATAGTATATCTCAAATTCAGCAAAGCATTTGAGGGTGGTGCAGTGGCCCAGTGGTTAGTATTGCAGCCTTGCAGAGAAGGGGTCCTGGGTTCAAATCCCACCAAGGACAACATCTGCAAGCAGTTTGTACTGTATGTTCTCCAGTTTCCTCCTACATTCCAAAGACATACTGATAAGGAACTAAGATTGTGAGCCCCATTGGGGACAGTGCCAATAATGTCTGTAAAGCGCTGTGGAATTAATGGCACTATATAAATGAGTAAAATAAATAAAGTATCTCATACTATCCTTATTGAAAAAAATGACCAAGTATGAGATTGACAAGGCAACGGCTAGGTGGATTCATAACTTGCTCAGTGTTCTTACTCATAGAGTGATAATAAATGGTGTTTCAAGTAGGGTACCACAAGGCTCTGTCTTGGCCCCAGTGTTGTTCAACATTTTTGTAAATGATCTAGATAAGGGAACTGAAGGTAAACTAATCAAATCAAAGCTTGTAGGGATGGCGAACACTAGAGAAGAAAAAGAAAGGATTCAGAAGGGTCTACAGTAAATAAGTTTGAACAATGGGCAGCGACTAATAAAATAGTATTTAACACGGAAAAAGGTAAGATTCCGCACCTGGGCAACAAAAATTAAAATTTCTTCTACTGAATGGGAGGATTAAAACTAAGTAACATCACATGTGAAAAAGACTTGGGTATACTAATAGATCACAGACTGCGCATGAATTAACAGTGTGATGCAGCAGAAAAAAAGGCAAACACAGTTCTAGGATGTAATAAGAGAAGCATAGAGTCTAGACCACATGAAATAATTATCCCCCTCTACTCATCCTTGGTCAAGCCTAATCTGGACTATTGTGTCCAATTCTGGGCACCACATTTTAAAAAATACATTGAAAAACTGGAGCAAGTTCAGAGAAGACCAACCAGAATGGTGAGACGAAAGCCCAACAAGGAACAGTTAGAATTAGAGTTGAGCGACTTTTGGTTTTTTAGGGTCGCGTTTCGTTTCGTGAAACCCGACTTTTCCAAAAGTCGGGTCGAGCAAGATCGTCCGATTATAGGGAAAAGTCGGGGTCGTCCCGAAACACGAAACCCAATGTAAGTCAATGGGGAATAAAAGTCGGCAGTGAGAGGAGGACAGGAAACACACCTACAGTGCCCATTTGAATGCCAAAAGCATCAATTCTTCTTACTTAAGCTTGTCAACCTTAATTAACTTCATAATACAAGTTACGCACTGAAAAATGGGGGTTATTTGGCTAAAGTTGTGGGGGGGAGGGCTGGCTGCAGGTTTTCATGTGCCCTGGGCGAAAGAGCGCCCCTTTAACACATACCACAACTCATCATGCTCCGATACGGCAGAGAAATAGCGGTATAGTACAATGAAAAATACCTCACTTTTTACATCTCATGACGAGGCCCATCTATTTCTCCATACAGAATCATTGGTCCCATATAATGTTTGAAACAGTATATGATGAGCTCCACATAATGCTACAGTATATGTTGGTCCCCATGGATGAAGCTACACTGTCTTATGGGCCCAAATAATGCTCCAAACATAATGGGCCCCATTTCTAATGCTCTAGTGTATAATGGGCCCTGTAAATGCTGCTCCAGTGTCTGATGTCCACCTTTGGAATGTTCCAGTGTATGGTGGGCCCCATCTATCATTCTCCAGAGTATAGTGCTCCCCAAAAATTGCTGTCCCAACATTGAAAACAATCAAATAAGTGTCCTCGCTAGGGAATCCCTGTACTAGTCTAGACTCCTCGTCGTCCCCATCTTCCATCTCACTGCACAGTATTTCAACTTTGCAAGTGCTGTGATCCTGGGCAAGCAGGGGGGGCCCACTCGTTGGCGACGGCACTGGCACAGGGCCCCTGATAGTACGGTGGTGTGTCTGATGGCGGGTGGGCCGAACCTGCACTTTCATCTGCAGCTTCCTCTTTGTCACCGTGTAAGATGGAACTGTATATGTTCATCAGGGTCAGATTCAGGCCGGGTAGCGTGCGAGGGGAATGTATTGGTCTGGGTCAATGAACCAGCAGATTCATCGAGCAGTGGCTGGGCATCAGTGCACTTGTGTCGCCCCCAGGAGTACGGTCGCCACAGTGGCATTACCTTCTTCCTAGGGAGTGTGATGTCATGCTTGGGAGCAACGAAGGATCTCTCTAGCAGGTTAACTGATTGGGCGGCGTTATTCCCACGAGTCATGACCCTCCAAACAGCGTTCATGAAGGCAAAGTGTTTGTTTTACGTGGGCAGTATGGTTGCAAAGCTGAACCTTAAAGGAATGTCCAGAAGGGCACCACCAGGAGTGGAGCCTACGGTTAAATTCGACTCCACCTGGGAAACCTCAACCATGCCAGCTACAGAACAGATGCACACATTGCAAGCTTAATTCCGTTAACGAACGAGACTCCGTCATGCCCCGCGGTCCGAGTCCGGCTTACTAGAGGGACACGTGAGGCTCTGGCACATGAGATTGGCCAATAACTGGTGTGTCATGCCCTTACATGTCCGTGGCTGCATGTGCGCTACACTGAAAAGGCCAGCGTTTGTCGCTTACAGGTGCAGATAACCCGCTGAACAACGTTAGTGATGGGGATCACTGATTACAATTATTACCCGCGAACAATGATTTCCCAGTAAGTGCAGGTCAACCGCAGTTCCGGAATTAGGCCTAACCGTCATTCCTGAAAAAATGAAAAACTTACGTGTGCAAACCACAGGTGCTGTAGCTTGCTTAACAGCTCGCCAGCCGTTCTCACGCCCAGTATGGATTACACGTGATTGCACAAAGGTGAGAAAGGGTACCGTATCCCCGGATAGCATGTATGGATAGCGTACACATTCAAAATATATGTCTCAGGAGGCAGGCTCAGACGGTCTTAGGCCCAGTATGGATTGCACGTGATTGCACAAAGGTTAGAAAGGGTACCGTATCCCCAGATAACATGTATGGATAGCGTACACATTCAAAATATATGTCTCAGGAGGCAGACTCAGACGGTGTTAGGCCCAGTATAGATGGCACGTGATTGCACAAAGGTTAGAAAGGGTACCGTATCCCCGGATAACATGTATGGATAGCGTACACATTCAAAATATATGTCTATACATCAGGAGGCAGGCTCAGATGGTGTTAGGCCCAGTATGGATTGCACGTGATTGCACAAAGGTTAGAAAGGGTACCGTATCCCCGGATAACATGTATGGATAGCGTACACATTCAAAATATATGCCTCAGGAGGCAGGCTCAGATGGTGTTAGACCCAGTATGGATTGCACGTGATTGCACAAAGGTTAGAAAGGGTACCGTATCCCCAGATAACATGTATGGATAGCGTACACATTCAAAATATATGTCTCAGGAGGCAGGCTCAGACGGTGTTAGGCCCAGTATGGATTGCACGTGATTGCACAAAGGTTAGAAAGGGTACCGTATCCCCAGATAACATGTATGGATAGCGTACACATTCAAAATATATGTCTCAGGAGGCAGGCTCAGACGGTGTTAGGCCCAGTATGGATTGCACGTGATTGCACAAAGGTTAGAAAGGGTACCGTATCCCCGGATAACATGTATGGATAGTGCACACATTCAAAATATATGTCTCAGGAGGCAGGCTCAGACGGTGTTAGGCCCAGTATGGATTGCACGTGATTGCACAAAGGTTAGAAAGGGTACTGTATCCCCGGATAACATGTATGGATAGCGTACACATTCAAAATATATGTCTCAGGAGGCAGGCTCAGACGGTGTTAGGCCCAGTATGGATTGCACGTGATTGCACAAAGGTTAGAAAGGGTACCGTATCCCCAGATAACATGTATGGATAGCGTACACATTCAAAATATATGTCTCAGGAGGCAGGCTCAGACGGTGTTAGGCCCAGTATGGATTGCACGTGATTGCACAAAGGTTAGAAAGGGTACCGTATCCCCAGATAACATGTATGGATAGCGTACACATTCAAAATATATGTCTATACATCAGGAGGCAGGCTCAGACGGTGTTAGGCCCAGTATGGATTGCACGTGATTGCACAAAGGTTAGAAAGGGTACCGTATCCCAGGATAACATGTATGGATAGCGTACACATTCAAAATATATGTCTGTACATCAGGAGGCAGGCTCAGACGGTGTCAGGCACAGTATGGATTTGACGGCCCAGATTACACAGCGGAGGAGCAGGGAGAGGTAAAGATTGCAAATGCTGGGGCCCTGCCCAAGCAAGGGGGCCCACTCGTGGGCGTCGGTACTGGCACTGGGCCCCTCATAGTACGGCGGTGTGTCTGACGGCGGGTGTGCACCACCACCGTCAGAGACACTTGATTGCACTATGAGGGACTCTGTGCCAGTGCCCGCGCCCAAGAGTTGGCCTACCCACCTGTCCAGGGCAACGGCACTCGCACGGATCCGTGCACTAGGTTGTGACCCCGGCCATGGGGGGGGAGGCAGCACAGTTAGGGAGTTTTAGAAAGTGGCATATGTTGATGTTCGACATTCAGCTGATGCAAAAGGCGAAATTGTTCAAGTCCCAGGAAGAGGAGGACCCAAGCAAGCCATTTTTCTGTCACCCTATGTGTCATCAGGGGAAGGTGGGACAAAATCCTTGGAAACCCATGCATGGTTCATTTTAATGAAGGTTAGATCATCCACATTTTGGGTTGACAGACGGGTGCTTTTTTCTGTCAGGATTGATCCAGCTGCACTGAAGACTCTTTCCGATAGCACACTTGCAGCTGGGCAAGCGAGCTCCTGTAAGGCATATTGGGCCAATTCAGGCCAGGTGTCCAGTTTAGCGGCCCAATAGTCAAAGGGGAATGACCTGTGTGGGAGAACATCGATATGGGAGGAAAAGTAGTTTGTAACCATAGTTGACAACTGCTGTCTCCTGTCACTTTCCATCGATGCAGTATTACCAGTTGTGTGAGCGGTATTTGAAAAATCAGTCCACAACATTGTCATGAAACCCCTGTCTCCAACGCCACTTCTGCTGTGTGCACCACGAACACCTCTGCCAAGCTGCCCCCGGCCCGTACGGCTCGTGTGAGAACCATCACCGCTGCTGTGTGCTGGGAATGCCTCAAGCAACCGATTTACCAGAGTTGCTTGTTTATTAGCCAATATTAGGTCAAGGTTCTCCTGTGGCATGATGTTTTGTAATTTGCCTTTATAGCGTGGATCCAGGATGCTGGCCAACCAGTAGTCGTCATCGTTCATCATTTTGGCAATGCGGGGGTCCCTTTTTAGGATCTGCAAGGCATAATCTGACATGTGGGCCAATGTTCCCGGTGTCAATGATGCACTGCGAGTGCTGGGTGGAGGAGCACTTTCTGGCAAATCCAAATCCCTCCAGTCACGCACAAACCCTGTACCAGACCTTGCCACGCCAACATTTTCACTTGCCCCACGAGATGCATCCTCCTCCCCTAAGTAATCATCCCCATCATCATCCTCCTCCTCCTCTTCTTCCTCCACCTCGTCCAGGAGAGGTCCCTGAGCAGACAATGGCTGAATGTCATCAAGGATTCCCTCCTCCTCTTCCTCCTCATCAACATTGGCTGCAGACGCCTGCTCCTTAAGGTGCGTCAAAGTTTGCATGAGCAGACGCATAAGTGGGATGCTCATGCTTAGGATGGCGTCGTCTGCGCTTACCAGCCGTGTGCATTCCTCAAAACACTGGAGGACTTTACAGAGGTCTTTCAGCTTCGACCACTGCACACCTGTCAACTCCATGTCTGCTCTCAAAGTGCCTGGCCGTGTATCCTCCCACAAATGCATTATGGCCTGCCTCTGCTCGCACAGCCGCTCCACCATGTGCAGGGTGGAGTTCCACCTTGTTGCAATGTCGATAATGAGGCGGTGGTTGGGAAGGTGGAGCAATCGCTGCAGCTTCTGCATACGAACGGAGTGTACAGGCGACCGGCGGATGTGCGCGCACAGTCTTCGCTCCTTCTGGAGCAGGGCTGTTAACTCCGGATAATTTTTGAGGAAGCACTGCACCACCAGGTTCAAGGTGTGAGCCAAGCAAGGTATGTGGCTGAGTTTTGAAAGGGCTATGGCTGCTACAAAATTACGGCCGTTATCACTAACTACCTTGCCTGCCTCAAGATGTACACTGCCCAGCCATGACTCAGTTTGTCGCTTCAAGTACTCGGCCAGCACCTCGGCGGTGTGTCTGTTGCCCAAACACATCATCTGCAACACAGCCTGCTGACGCTTTCCACTAGCTGCTCGATAGGGGGACACATCATGTGCGCAGTGATGGACACATAACGGCCCTGGCCATACCGACTGGACCATGCATCAGTTGTGAGGTGCACCTTTCCGCTCACTGACTGCTTGAGTGCATGGACAATGCGGTCTTTCACATGATGGTGGAGGGCTGGGATGGCTTTGCGAGAGAAGAAGTGGCGACTGGGTAGGTCATAGCGTGGTACTGCATAGGCCATGAGTTCGCGGAAAGCTGTGCTTTCCACCAACCGAAAGGGCATCATCTCAAACGAGATTAGTTTGGCAATGTGGGCGTTCAAACCCAGTGTACGCGGATGAGAGACTGAGTACTTTCTTGACCTACTCATAGTGTCTGGGAGGGTGAGCTGGACTTGAGAGCTGCATATGGTGGAAGTAGCGGTGGACAGGGCGGACTGAGAGAGGGTTGATGATGGTGATGGAGTTGGTGTTCTTTCTGATGGCCTAGAATCAGTCTTTCGTTGATATAACAGTGGGATTCCCTGACTGCTGTAGCCTTGCAACGACACCTCAACATTTGCTGCTGTGCTAACCGGTGGGCTTACAGTGGTGGAAACAATGTAGCGTTGCTGACTACCTTCGTTGTGATCAGTTGCACATGTGGCACTTGAGGTTTGGTGTTGTGTCCACGCTTGCAAGTGCATGCTGGTTAAATATCTAAGCATGCAACTGGTATTCAAATTTTTCAGATTTTTCCCTCGGCTAAAGGTCTTTGCGCACTTCTTACAGATAACCTTGGCCTGATCATGAGGATTTTGTTCAAAAAAGTGCCACACTGCACTCTTCCTACTTTGGCAGACATTTTGCGGCCTAGCACGCTGTGATCTTTTGACCCTCTGGACAAGCTGTCCAGCAACTCTTTTGATGTTTGGAACCTGTCTTTGGAGTGCTACGGGCCTGCCAGATAGCAGCTGTTGCGATGTCGATGTCTGCTGTGGATGTTCCTCATCTGAGCTATTGGAAGCAGCACCCTCTTCCCCCAATGGATGCCAATCTGGGTCAACAACTGGGTCATCCATCACCTCCTCTTCTATGTCATGTGCACCTTCCTCTGTGTCACCGTGTATGGTGGTATAGTGTGCGGGAAGGGGCACCTGAGTCTCATCAGGGTCAGAATCTGGCTCTGTACACTGCGAGGACAATGTAGTGCTCTGAGTGAATGTACCAGCAGAATCATCCATCAGCGGCTGTGCATCAGTGCACTCCATGTCAGATTCATCTTGGCCTGGGTAATTCACCATTTGACTTGATAATCCAGGCATGGTATGTGAAAACAGCTCCATGGAGTAATCAGTAGTATGGCCTGCGTTATCCTTCAATCTTGGTTGGGGTGAAGGACACAAGGAAAGGTGTGGTTCATGAACATGAGCCTCCAATGACGACTCAGTGCTTTTACTTTTTACAACTGAAGAAGAGGAGGCGATAGAGCTGGAGGCTGAGTCAGCAATGTAAGACAAAACTTTTTCCTGATGCTCTGGCTTTAAAAGCGGTTTGCCAACTCCTAGAAAACTAAGAGTTCGAGGCCTTATGTAGCCAGACGATGACGCAGGCTCAACACCTCCTGCATTCGGTCCTATTTTGCTCTTGCCACTACCATCAGATCCACCACCAACACCATCATTACCAGCTGCCAACCCCCGCCCAATTCCACGGCCTCTTCCACCAGCCTTCCTCATTTTTGGTAGAAATGTAGACAAAATCCAACAAACTATATAGTAATGTAAAACAAGGTACAAGGTGTCTATAGGACAGGGGAGATTTTGAATTTATGCAGACACTTGTGGACACTGGACACTTTTGGATTGTGTGAGGCCCACTGATATCTGAGCGCTATGTGACAGGCTCGATGGCACAGCTGTGACCAAAGTGACTAGAGGATAAGGGAGATTTTGAATCTCTGCACACACTTTTGGACACTGGACACTTTTGGATTGTGTGAGGCCCACTGATATCTGAGCGCTATGTGACAGGCTCGATGGCACAGCTGTGACCAAAGTGACTAGAGGATAAGGGAGATTTTGAATCTCTGCACACACTTTTGGACACTGGACACTTTTGGATTGTGTGAGGCCCAATGAATATCTGAGCGCTATGTGACAGGCTCGATGGCACAGCTGTGACCAAAGTGACTAGAGGATAAGGGAGATTTTGAATCTCTGCACACACTTTTGGACACTGGACACTTTTGGATTGTGTGAGGCCCAATGAATATCTGAGCGCTATGTGACAGGCTCGATGCCACAGCTGTGACCAAAGTGACTAGAGGATAAGGGAGATTTTGAATCTCTGCACACACTTTTGGACACTGGACACTTTTGGATTGTGTGAGGCCCAATGAATATCTGAGCGCTATGTGACAGGCTCGATGGCACAGCTGTGACTAGAGTTGAGCGACTTTTGTTTTTTTAGGGTCGCGTTTCGTTTCGTGAAACCCGACTTTTCCAAAAGTCGGGTCGAGCAAGATCGTCCGATTATAGGGAAAAGTCGGGGTCGTCCCGAAACACGAAACCCAATGTAAGTCAATGGGGAATAAAAGTCGACAGTGAGAGGAGGACAGGAAACACACCTACAGTGCCCATTTGAATGCCAAAAGCATCAATTCTTCTTACTTAAGCTTGTCAACCTTAATTAACTTCATAATACAAGTTACGCACTGAAAAATGGGGGTTATTTGGCTAAAGTTGTGGGGGGGGAGGGCTGGCTGCAGGTTTTCATGTGCCCTGGGCGAAAGAGCGCCCCTTTAACACATACCACAACTCATCATGCTCCGATACGGCAGATAAATAGCGGTATAGTACAATGAAAAATACCTCACGTTTTACATCTCATGACGAGGCCCATCTATTTCTCCATACAGAATCATTGGTCCCATATAATGTTTGAAACAGTATATGATGAGCTCCACATAATGCTACAGTATATGTTGGTCCCCATGGATGAAGCTCCACTGTCTTATGGGCCCAAATAATGCTCCAAACATAATGGGCCCCATTTCTAATGCTCTAGTGTATAATGGGCCCTGTAAATGCTGCTCCAGTGTCTGATGTCCACCTTTGGAATGTTCCAGTGTATGGTGGGCCCCATCTATCATTCTCCAGAGTATAGTGCTCCCCAAAAATTGCTGTCCCAACATTGAAAACAATCAAATAAGTCTCCTCGCTAGGGAATCCCTGTACTTGTCTGGACAGGTGCTGTAGCTTGCTTAACAGCTCGCCAGCCGTTCTCACGCCCAGTATGGATTGCACGTGATTGCACAAAGGTTAGAAAGGGTACCGTATCCCTGGATAACATGTATGGATAGCATACACATTCAAAATATATGTCTCAGGAGGCAGGCTCAGACGGTGTCAGGCCCAGTATGGATTGCACGTGATTGCACAAAGGTTAGAAAGGGTACCGTATCCCTGGATAACATGTATGGATAGCGTACACATTCAAAATATATGTCTCAGGAGGCAGGCTCAGACGGTGTCAGGCACAGTATGGATTGCACGTGATTGCACAAAGGTTAGAAAGGGTACCGTATCCCCGGATAACATGTATGGATAGCGTACACATTCAAAATATATGTCTCAGGAGGCAGGCTCAGACGGTGTTAGGCCCAGTATGGATTGCACGTGATTGCACAAAGGTTAGAAAGGGTACCGTATCCCTGGATAACATGTATGGATAGCGTACACATTCAAAATATATGTCTCAGGAGGCAGGCTCAGACGGTGTCAGGCCCAGTATGGATTGCATGTGATTGCACAAAGGTTAGAAAGGGTACCGTATCCCTGGATAACATGTATGGATAGCGTACACATTCAAAATATATGTCTCAGGAGGCAGGCTCAGATGGTGTCAGGCACAGTATGGATTGCACGTGATTGCACAAAGGTTAGAAAGGGTACCGTATCCACGGATAACATGTATGGATAGCGTACACATTCAAAATATATGTCTCAGGAGGCAGGCTCAGACGGTGTCAGGCACAGTATGGATTTGACGGCCCAGATTACACAGCGGAGGAGCAGGGAGAGGTAAAGATTGCAAATGCTGGGGCCCTGCCCAAGCAAGGGGGGCCCACTCGTGGGCGTCGGTACTGGCACTGGGCCCCTCATAGTACAGCGGTGTGTCTGACAGCGGGTGTGCACCACCGCCGTCAGAGACACTTGATTGCACTATGAGGGACCCTGTGCCAGTGCCCGCGCCCAAGAGTCGGCCTACCCACCTGTCCAGGGCAACGGCACTCGCACGGTGTCGTGCGGTAGGTGGTGACCCCGGCCATGGGGGGGGAGGCAGCACAGTTAGGGAGTTTTAGAAAGTGGCATATGTTGATGTTGGACATTCAGCTGATGCAAAAGGCGAAATAGGTGAAGTACCAGGAAGAGGTGGACCAAAGCAAGCCATTTTTCTGTCACCCTATGTGTCATCAGTGGAAGGTGGGACAAAATCCTTGGAAACCCATGCGTGGTTCATTTTAAAGAAGGTTAGATCATCCACATTTTGGGTTGACAGACGGGTCCTTTTTTCTGTCAGGATTGATCCAGCTGCACTGAAGACTCTTTCCGATAGCACACTTGCAGCTGGGCAAGCGAGCTCCTGTAAGGCATATTGGGCCAATTCAGGCCAGGTGTCCAGTTTAGCGGCCCAATAGTCAAAGGGGAATGACCTGTGTGGGAGAACATCGATATGGGAGGAAAAGTAGTTTGTAACCATAGTTGACAACTGCTGTCTCCTGTCACTTTCCATCGATGCAGTATTACCAGTTGTGTGAGCGGTATTTGAAAAATCAGTCCACAACATTGTCATGAAACCCCTGTCTCCAACGCCACTTCTGCTGTGTGCACCACGAACACCTCTGCCAAGCTGCCCCCGGCCCGTACGGCTCGTGTGAGAACCATCACCGCTGCTGTGTGCTGGGAATGCCTCAAGCAACCGATTTACCAGAGTTGCTTGTTTATTAGCCAATATTAGGTCAAGGTTCTCCTGTGGCATGATGTTTTGTAATTTGCCTTTATAGCGTGGATCCAAGATGCTGGCCAACCAGTAGTCGTCATCGTTCATCATTTTGGCAATGCGGGGGTCCCTTTTTAGGATCCGCAAGGCATAATCTGACATGTGGGCCAATGTTCCCGGTGTCAATGATGCACTGCGAGTGCTGGGTGGAGGAGCACTTTCTGGCAAATCCACATCCCTCCAGTCACGCACAAACCCTGTACCAGACCTTGCCACGCCAACATTTTCACTTGCCCCACGAGATGCATCCTCCTCCCCTAAGTAATCATCCCCATCATCCTCCTCCTTCTCCTCTTCTTCCTCCACCTCGTCCAGGAGAGGTCCCTGAGCAGACAATGGCTGAATGTCATCAAGGATTCCCTCCTCCTCTTCCTCCTCATCAACATTGGCTGCAGACGCCTGCTCCTTAAGGTGCGTCAAAGTTTGCATGAGCAGACGCATAAGTGGGATGCTCATGCTTAGGATGGCGTCGTCTGCGCTTACCAGCCGTGTGCATTCCTCAAAACACTGAAGGACTTTACAAAGGTCTTTCAGCTTCGACCACTGCACGCCTGTCAACTCCATGTCTGCTCTCAAAGTGCCTGGCCGTGTATCCTCCCACAAATGCATTATGGCCTGCCTCTGCTCGCACAGCCGCTCCACCATGTGCAGGGTGGAGTTCCACCTTGTTGCAATGTCGATAATGAGGCGGTGGTTGGGAAGGTGGAGCAATCGCTGCAGCTTCTGCATACGAACGGAGTGTACAGGCGACCAGCGGATGTGCGCGCACAGTCTTCGCACCTTCTGGAGCAGGGCTGTTAACTCCGGATAATTTTTGAGGAAGCACTGCACCACCAGGTTCAAGGTGTGAGCCAAGCAAGGTATGTGGCTGAGTTTTGAAAGGGCTATGGCTGCCACAAAATTACGGCCGTTATCACTAACTACCTTGCCTGCCTCAAGATGTACACTGCCCAGCCATGACTCAGTTTGTCGCTTCAAGTACTCGGCCAGCACCTCGGCGGTGTGTCTGTCGCCCAAACACATCATCTGCAACACAGCCTGCTGACGCTTTCCACTAGCTGCTCGATAGGGGGACACATCGTGTGCAACAGTGGCAGCTGCAGATGGAGTGCTCGTACGACTGCGCTCTGTGGACGAGCTTTCGCTTCTGGAGGAGGAGGAGGGTCGAACGCCTACAGCCAACTGTTTCCTATACCGTGGGCTAGACAGCACTGTCCCACCACCGCTGTCCCCTGTGGACCCTGCATCCACCACATTAACCCAGTGCGCAGTGATGGACACGTAACGGCCCTGGCCATGCCGACTGGACCATGCATCAGTTGTGAGGTGCACCTTTCCGCTCACTGACTGCTTGAGTGCATGGACAATGCGGTCTTTCACATGATGGTGGAGGGCTGGGATGGCTTTGCGAGAGAAGAAGTGGCGACTGGGTAGGTCATAGCGTGGTACTGCATAAGCCATGAGTTCGCGGAAAGCTGTGCTTTCCACCAACCGAAAGGGTATCATCTCAAACGAGATTAGTTTGGCAATGTGGGCGTTCAAACCCAGTGTACGCGGATGAGAGACTGAGTACTTTCTTGACCTACTCATAGTGTCTGGGAGGGTGAGCTGGACTTGAGAGCTGCATATGGTGGAAGTAGCGGTGGACAGGGTGGACTGAGAGAGGGTTGATGATGGTGATGGAGTTGGTGTTCTTTCTGATGGCCTAGAATCAGTCTTTCGTTGATATAACAGTGGGATTCCCGACTGCTGTGGTCTTGCAACGACACCTCAACATTTGCTGCTGTGCTAACCGGTGGGCTTACAGTGGGGGAAACAATGTAGCGTTGCTGACTACCTTCGTTGTGATCAGTTGCACATGTGGCACTTGAGGTTTGGTGTTGTGTCCACGCTTGCAAGTGCATGCTGGTTAAATGTCTAAGCATGCAACTGGTATTCAAATTTTTCAGATTTTTCCCTCGGCTAAAGGTCTTTGCGCACTTCTTACAGATAACCTTGGCCTGATCATGAGGATTTTGTTCAAAAAAGTGCCACACTGCACTCTTCCTACTTTGGCAGACATTTTGCGGCCTAGCACGCTGTGATCTTTTGACCCTCTGGACAAGCTGTCCAGCAACTCTTTTGATGTTTGGAACCTGTCTTTGGAGTGCTACGGGCCTGCCAGATAACAGCTGTTGCGATGTCGATGTCTGCTGTGGATGCTCCTCATCTGAGCTATTGGAAGCAGCACCCTCTTCCCCCAATGGATGCCAATCTGGGTCAACAACTGGGTCATCCATCACCTCCTCTTCTATGTCATGTGCACCTTTCTCTGTGTCACCGTGTATGGTGGTATAGTGTGCGGGAAGGGGCACCTGAGTCTCATCAGGGTCAAAATCTGGCTCTGTACACTGCGAGGACAATGTAGTGCTCTGAGTGAATGTACCAGCTGAATCATCCATCAGCGGCTGTGCATCAGTGCACTCCATGTCAGATTCATCTTGGCCTGGGTAATTCATCATTTCACTTGATAATCCAGGCATGGTATGTGAAAACAGCTCCATGGAGTAATCAGTAGTATGGCCTGCGTCATCCTTCAATCTTGGTTGGGGTGAAGGACACAAGGAAAGGTGTGGTTCATGAACATGAGCCTCCAATGAAGACTCAGTGCTTTTACTTTTTACAACTGAAGAAGAGGAGGCGATAGAGCTGGAGGCTGAGTCAGCAATGTAAGACAAAACTTTTTCCTGATGCTCTGCCTTTAAAAGCGGTTTGCCAACTCCTAGAAAACTAAGCGTTCGAGGCCTTATGTAGCCAGACGATGACGCAGGGTCAGCACCTCCTGCATTCGGTCCTATTTTGCTCTTGCCACTACCATCAGATCCACCACCAACACCATCATTACCAGGTGCCAACCCCCGCCCAATTCCACGGCCTCTTCCACCAGCCTTCCTCATTTTTGGTAGAAATGTAGACAAAATCCAACAAACTATATAGTAATGTAAAACAAGGTACAAGGTGTCTATAGGACAGGGGAGATTTAGAATTTCTGCACACACTTGTGGACAGTGGACACTTGTGGATTGTGTGAGGCCCACTGATATCTGAGCGCTATGTGACAGGCTCGATGGCACAGCTGCCTGTGACCAAAGTGACGAGAGGATAATGGAGATTTTGAATCTCTGCGCACACTTTTGGACACTGGACACTTGTGGATTGTGTGAGGCCCACTGATATCTGAGCGCTATGTGACAGGCTCGATGGCACAGCTGCCTGTGACCAAAGTGACGAGAGGATAATGGAGATTTTGAATCTCTGCGCACACTTTTGGACACTGGACACTTGTGGATTGTGAGGCCCACTGATATCTGAGCGCTATGTGACACGCTCGATGGCACAGCTGCCTGTGACCAAAGTGACGAGAGGATAATGGAGATTTTGAATCTCTGCGCACACTTTTGGACACTGGACACTTGTGGATTGTGTGAGGCCCACTGATATCTGAGCGCTATGTGACACGCTCGATGGCACAGCTGCCTGTGACCAAAGTGACGAGAGGATAATGGAGATTTTGAATCTCTGCGCACACTTTTGGACACTGGACACTTGTGGATTGTGTGAGGCCCACTGATATCTGAGCGCTATGTGACAGGCTCGATGGCACAGCTGTGACAAAAGTGACTAGAGGATAAGGGAGATTGGATTGCTTTTAAAAAAGCAGTTTGCGGAGCAGTGGGTAAACAGCAATGCCAGCGTGTCAGGAAGCCTTAAAAGGCAGCCCAACAACCAACACCACTGATACACCACAATATAGCCTCCCCTTGCACTGCACACACAGTGACTTGTGTGTTGTGCAGGCCAAATCGCTAGCAGCAGAAGCAGTTTTTTTGTCTTCTTCCCTGCCTAACGCTCTCCCTACAGAATCAGCAGCAACCTCTCCCTATACTAAGATCGGCAGAAGTAAGATGGCGGTCGGTGTGCACGCCCTTTTATACCCCCTGTGACGCCCACCAAAGCAAGCCAATCACTTGCATGCCCTTCTGAAAGATGGTGGTGACCCGTGCCTAGGTCATCACGTTGCCCACAGTGTCCGTGGATCCTGATTGGCTGAAAAAGAGCGCAAAACAAACTTTTGAAACGCGACTTTGGCGTGTAAGTCGCCGACCTCGTGGCCGACCTCATCCTAGGGTCGGGTTTCGTTTCATGAAACCCGACTTTGCCAAAAGTCGGCGACTTTTGAATTTTTTCGACCCGTTTCGCTCAACTCTAGCTGTGACCAAAGTGACTAGAGGATAAGGGAGATTTTGAATCTCTGCACACACTTTTGGACACTGGACACTTTTGGATTGTGTGAGGCCCACTGATATCTGAGCGCTATGTGACAGGCTCGATGGCACAGCTGTGACCAAAGTGACTAGAGGATAAGGGAGATTTTGAATCTCTGCACACACTTTTGGACACTGGACACTTTTGGATTGTGTGAGGCCCACTGATATCTGAGCGCTATGTGACAGGCTCGATGGCACAGCTGTGACAAAAGTGACTAGAGGATAAGGGAGATTGGATTGCTTTTAAAAAAGCAGTTTGCGGAGCAGTGGGTAAACAGCAATGCCAGCGTGTCAGGAAGCCTTAAAAGGCAGCCCAACAACCAACACCACTGATACACCACAATATAGCCTCCCCTTGCACTGCACACACAGTGACTTGTGTGTTGTGCAGGCCAAATCGCTAGCAGCAGAAGCAGTTTTTTTGTCTTCTTCCCTGCCTAACGCTCTCCCTACAGAATCAGCAGCAACCTCTCCCTATACTAAGATCGGCAGAAGTAAGATGGCGGTCGGTGTGCACGCCCTTTTATACCCCCTGTGACGCCCACCAAAGCAAGCCAATCACTTGCATGCCCTTCTGAAAGATGGTGGTGACCCGTGCCTAGGTCATCACGTTGCCCACAGTGTCCGTGGATCCTGATTGGCTGAAAAAGAGCGCAAAACAAACTTTTGAAACGCGACTTTGGCGTGTAAGTCGCCGACCTCGTGGCCGACCTCATCCTAGGGTCGGGTTTCGTTTCATGAAACCCGACTTTGCCAAAAGTCGGCGACTTTTGAATTTTTTCGACCCGTTTCGCTCAACTCTAGCTGTGACCAAAGTGACTAGAGGATAAGGGAGATTTTGAATCTCTGCACACACTTTTGGACACTGGACACTTTTGGATTGTGTGAGGCCCACTGATATCTGAGCGCTATGTGACAGGCTCGATGGCACAGCTGTGACCAAAGTGACTAGAGGATAAGGGAGATTTTGAATCTCTGCACACACTTTTGGACACTGGACACTTTTGGATTGTGTGAGGCCCACTGATATCTGAGCGCTATGTCACAGGCTCGATGGCACAGCTGTGACCAAAGTGACTAGAGGATAAGGGAGATTTTGAATCTCTGCACACACTTTTGGACACTGGACACTTTTGGATTGTGTGAGGCCCAATGAATATCTGAGCGCTATGTGACAGGCTCGATGGCACAGCTGTGACCAAAGTGACTAGAGGATAAGGGAGATTTTGAATCTCTGCACACACTTTTGGACACTGGACACTTTTGGATTGTGTGAGGCCCACTGATATCTGAGCGCTATGTCACAGGCTCGATGGCACAGCTGTGAACAAAGTGACTAGAGGATAAGGGAGATTTTGAATCTCTGCACACACTTTTGGACACTGGACACTTTTGGATTGTGTGAGGCCCAATGAATATCTGAGCGCTATGTCACAGGCTCGATGGCACAGCTGTGACCAAAGTGACTAGAGGATAAGGGAGATTTTGAATCTCTGCACACACTTTTGGACACTGGACACTTTTGGATTGTGTGAGGCCCAATGAATATCTGAGCGCTATGTGACAGGCTCGATGGCACAGCTGTGACCAAAGTGACTAGAGGATAAGGGAGATTTTGAATCTCTGCACACACTTTTGGACACTGGACACTTTTGGATTGTGTGAGGCCCAATGAATATCTGAGCGCTATGTGACAGGCTCGATGGCACAGCTGTGACCAAAGTGACTAGAGGATAAGGGAGATTTTGAATCTCTTCACACACTTTTGGACACTGGACACTTTTGGATTGTGTGAGGCCCAATGAATATCTGAGCGCTATGTGACAGGCTCGATGGCACAGCTGTGACCAAAGTGACTAGAGGATAAGGGAGATTTTGAATCTCTGCACACACTTTTGGACACTGGACACTTTTGGATTGTGTGAGGCCCACTGATATCTGAGCGCTATGTCACAGGCTCGATGGCACAGCTGTGACAAAAGTGACTAGAGGATAAGGGAGATTGGATTGCTTTTAAAAAAGCAGTTTGCTGAGCAGTGGGTAAACAGCAATGCAGGAATGTCAGGAAGCCTTAGAAGGCAGCCCAACAACCAACACCACTGATACACCACTATATAGCCTCCCCTTGCACTGCACACACAGTGACTGGTGTGTTGTGCAGGCCAAATCGCTAGCAGCAGAAGCAGTTTTTTTGTCTTCTTCCCTGCCTAACGCTCTCCCTACAGAATCAGCAACCTCTCCCTATACTGAGATCGGCAGAAGTAAGATGGCGGTCGGTGTGCACGCCCTTTTATACCCCCTGTGGCACCCACCAAAGCAAGCCAATCACTTGCATGCCCTTCTGAAAGATGGTGGTGACCCCTGCCTATGTCATCACGTTGCCCACAGTGTCCGTGGATCCTGATTGGCTGAAAAAGAGCGCAAAACAAACTTTTGAAACGCGACTTTGGCGCGTAAGTCGCCGACCACGTGGCCGACCTCATCCTAGGGTCGGGTTTCGTTTCATGAAACCCGACTTTGCCAAAAGTCGGCGACTTTTGAAATTGTTCGACCCGTTTCGCTCAACTCTAGTGGTGACCATATTCCTGGGGGCGCCACAGAGGCCCAGACCGAGGAAGATTGACAGCCAACTTGTCAGAAGGTCTGACTACTTATGACCATATGATATTTCAGTGTTTTTTTTAATAAATTTGCAAAAATTTCTACATTTCTGTTTTTTTTTCTGTCAAGATGGGGTGCAGAGTGTACATTAATGACAACAAAAATTAACTTTTTTGAATTTACCAAATGGCTGCAATGAAACAAAGAGTGAAAAATTTAAAGGGGTCTGAATACTTTCCGTACACACTGTATATGGGACATCTCACTCGATATGCATGAAAAAATCATTTAATTATCTACACATGTTTTCAGAAAAGTGATGAAAGTTGATATTTTATAGCTAATATTTTTATACAGATAATGTGTGTACAGTGAGTGCAGAAAAGAGCACAATCTGGGATATTGAGCAAGTTTGTCATATACCATCTATTCGGTGAAGAAAAATGTGCTACGATGTATTTCTCCTTGTGTTGCTTATCTTATATGTGTTGGTTCTTCTTACTACTGTGTTTAGCATTTACTAAGTGGAAATTGCATCTTCATCTTTTATCCATTGTGAAATAGCAATACACATTGAAAATAAAAGTTTTATTTAAAATCTAATACCAAAACAATTTGTAGTTTGTACACATTTCTGTTTAGTATTGGTTTATATTAGTATATGTAGGAGGAGAGGCCTCCGCCGAGTACCCGGGACAGAACCGAGGGGACCGTCTTCCAGGTTCCTGGGGTATCTGTTTCCAGGGAGCAGAACTAGGGGATGGACTGCTGAGACTGACAGGGCAGTTGGGGGAGGAGTCCAGAGAAGAGGGGCGGAGAGGGCCGGACTGTGTGAGTAAGCAGAACGAGGGAGAAGGAGGTGGAGACTTGGGGAGGGCAAGAGAACGAGAGCCACGAGCAGCTACGAGAGAGGAGGACTGCGACAGGAGGGAGACTCTCGGTGGGCCGCAGGGAGACGGCGCCGAGCTTACCGACCAAAGAAGACTGCTGCCTCACTCCAGTTCTTGGCTGCGGCCTACTCGCAGTCGTCCGCGGCCGACGCCGCCTCACTCCAGCTCGCGGCTACGGACTCCTCTCTGCTGCCCGCAGCCACTGCCGCTTCACTCCTGACCACGGCGGTGACCCCTCCTTTGCCACCCACAGCTGCCTCCGCCCCGCTCCAGTCAAAGGTAGAGACTGGGTCTGTGCCCGCTGCGGATCCTCCAGTGCGGCCTCAGACTGCGCCTGTGGCCTATCAACAGCCACTTATCACCGCCGCTGCTAGTCCCTGTCAGGGAGTTGCGGCCTCCACTCTCCCACTCCCAGGCGGTATCCCGCTGCCTCTGCTGGGGGACATTCTGCCAAAGAACTCTCCGCGGGCCTGTTGTGCCCCTGCTTCTCCTGGGCGTCAGAACGCCCGAAGACTATGCCAGATCTTCAGTGGCTGGGGCCAGTGGCTGCAACGCAGACACACTGTGGAACAGAACGCCGAGGGACGTCAGGACAGATAAGTGATACATAGTGACTAAGGACCCGTAGTCGGCCATTCCGCGGCCATATAGTGACCGGTCTTTGCCGGATTAGTCATGTTCTCCCAATCCTTGTTTATGTGTATTGGTTCCCAGCTAGGACAACTACTGTTATTCTGTTGGTTGCTTAACAATAGCCCTAACGGCATTTATCTATAAAAGCTAACGTTTAAAGTCATATCTGTCTCGTGTCTCGTCACTGCATCCTGCGTACCTGCTATTATCACATATATATGGGATAAGATTTGCATGTGTTCGTGAAAAAAACAGACCGAACTCAGACCAATGTTGTTCCATGGAGCAGTGCAGATAAGTAATTTTTTTCAGTGAAAGAATCTGAGTGTGAAAAAAAATCTCAACATGCACAAGTTTTTTCTGTAATTTGGGTTAGATTCACCCATTCGAGTCTATGGGTGCATAAAAAAACATCGGATGCCATACAGAGCATAGTACTGCATCTGATTTTTATGGATACATTGCAATTCTGTAACATATATAACATAGGAAGCTGTAAATGGTCTTGTCAGTGATTAATAATAAATGCTGCAATTAAAAAATGGATTCTACAGTATATGGACTACACATGGATGACAATTAAAACAAAAAATCATACCACTTCTCTGGATAAAACGCTAATCGATTTTTTTATACGCTCATGTAAATCTACCCTAAGGCGAATTCATATATTAATTTATTTCTCACATGAATGACACACATGACAAGTTTTCATCATGCGCTGATTTTTATCAGCTTTTTTATACATCTGTCCTTTTTTTACTATCAGTGTAATATCCATTTTTCTCATATATAAAACAAAGTGATGGAGATTTCCCAAGCCTTGTAATGAATTTGACACATTTTACTCCAGCACGCTCTTCCTCTAGACTGGCGTACGAAATGTCAGTCTTAATCAATTGAGGTCGTAGTTTGTCTTTAGCATATCACCACTCTATAATCTAATGTTTTAAAATGATGGTCTGAATAAAACGTTTAATTGTGCTGAAGATAAGCTGTGACACCTGTGTATCACACATTTTTAAAAAAGCCAATTTTTTCTGTTCTTGACGGAAAATCTTATCTCCCCCCCCAATTCATCCTCCATTTCAGATGAAGGCCTCTTGGTAGGATAGAATGATAGCCCCTTCAGTTGGGTTTCGAATTCCGGTATCAAGGATTTGACTTCGGCATAAAATAAAGATCCTCAAACTCCGTTAATGTGGGCTTTGATGGAGACAGAGAGTGAGTGGGCCCTCTCTCTCCCCATGTCCTGTCTCGGCCCGCTGTGGAGATTCAGAATCTTTTGCTGTAACCTTTTTATTATGTGAAACACCTGGCTTTTTTTGAATTCCTCTCTTTTGATACAATTTCCACATCTCGTCAGTACCAATCCCGTCTATTTTATCCTTGTGAACACCATCCTTTATTAAGGCCATAAACATATATTTCCGGGTAATACGGGATCTAGGATTTTTTACATCATCATGCTGCTCTCCAGAGGGAAAACTACCCTTTTGTTTGGGACCTCAATCTCCCAGATCCCTTAACTGTTGTAGTGCCTCAAATGTACTAGCAATTGTTTTCCCAGTCTGATTTACCATTAGCATCATCATGATACGTTTATAAGCTGGAGGAGCATTTCTAAGGATAGGATTTCTAACAGATACACTTGCAACAACTTGCATATAATCATCATAGGTGTTTGCTGAAATAGCATTTTTCATGACCTCCTCCTTCAACCTCTGAGCACAATCTTTTAACGTAAACCATGGTTTTTCATTGAGCGGCCAGTCTGCCTCAGATGGGTATTTATGCTGCAATGCCATAGCCACAACATCAAGCATACTACACACCACATGTGGCGGCTGAATTATCAAGGTATAGAATGCCTTCTTCACTACAGGCTCATGACAGAGCTGGACAAATTTTAGGCCATACACAGCATCCACCTGTACTCCATGAGCCCTCATCTCCCATTATCTGACTGCCCAAGCTATCAGGGGTTAATTTCGCTTTTGAGAAAAACGATCATGAAGATCATTAAACTCCTTACTGACTGTAATCCTCTACCGCATTCTCATTCCGTTTACCTGTCGCTGTCTCTACAATCCGTCTCTGAAATATAGGATGAACTTTCACTGGGTTAAGAGGTGGAGCAATTTCCCTCTTTCCATGGAAATGTTCATCCTCAGACTTGGGATCGGTGATGTTTTCAGAGTCAGTTGAATTCCAAACATCATCATCCCACCGATCCGGGTTCCACCTCCCTGTGGCTAAAGCTACTTTCTTTTTATTCACTTTCCCTCGCCTCCTTCTTTACTTATACTCTGCTACACGTACGGCAGCCTTTTCTGCAACATGCTGAAATCCATCACACCTGTTCATTAATAACTTATTCTGACATTGTGCTATAACCAATGCATTCTGCGCCTCACACAACTGTTTTTCCAATTCCTGTACTTTTGTTAACATATGTATTCTTTCCTCATGCTGTTTTTTATATGCAGACAACAAGATCCATCCGCGCCTACCAACAGCGCCTAACTCTTTACCTTTCTCCACTTTCACTTTCTGTAAGCATGCAACCACATCAGCAGGTTCAGCATCCTTCAAACATTTGTCCCATGCTTCACCCAAACCAGCACTGTGTGACCACTTGGTTGCTAAAATATGACAGGGAGCCTGTTCCCAGCCTGAAATCTCAATAGACTCACTCACAGTCACCTTTTTCAAAAAGAGAAGCATGTTTTACACAATATCACACTATCACACAGTCCTGTTAATTTTAATAAAAACTTCTGAGCCTTCTGCGTACCCTGCCAACTATGCCAAATTAGGTCTTGCCAAGTTTTTAACGCTAAGGTTCAGTTACGGCTTTAAAGAAGGCTACTGTTTGCGATATAACACAATTTTATTTCAAAGTACAAAATTAAAGGAATAGTATGATTGCGTACACTTTTGTATACAGTGAAGGAAATAATTATTTGATCCCTTGCTTATTTTGTAAGTTTGCTCACTGGACAAAGACATGAACAGCCTATAATTTTAAGGGTAGGTTAATTTTAACATTGAGAGATAGAATATCAAAAATTAAATCCAGAAAATCACATTGTATAAATTATATAACTTAATCTGCATTTTGCAGTGAGAAATAAGTATTTGATCCCCTACTAACCATTAAGAATTCTGGCTCCTACTGGCCAGTTAGATGCTCCTAATCAACTCGTTACCTGCATTAAAGACCTCTTTCTTACATAGTCACCTTTATAAGAGACTCCTGTCCACAGACTCAATTAATCAGTCAGACTCTACAACATGGGCAAGACCAAAGAGCTTTATAAGGATGTCAGGGACAAGATCACAGACCTGCACAAAGCTGGAATGGGCTACAAAACCATAAGTAAGACGCTGGGTGAGAAGGAGACAAGTGTTGGTGCAATAGTAAGAAAATGAAAGAAATACAAAATTACTGTCAATCGAAATCGATCCGGGGCACCATGCAAAATCTCACCTCGTGGGATATCCTTGATCATGAGAAAGGTGAGTGATCAGCCTAAAACTACACGGGGGTACTTGTCAATGATCTCAAGGCAGCTGGGACCACAGTCACCAAGAAAACCATTGGTAACACATTACGTTGTAAAGGTTTAAAATCCTGCAGTGCCTGCAAGGTCCCTGTGCTTAAGAAGACACATGTGCAGGCCCATCTGAAGTTTGTCAATGAACATCTGGATGATTCTGTGAGTGATTGGGAGAAGGTGCTGTCGTCAGATGAGAAAAAAATTGAGCTCTTTGGCATTAACTCAACTTGCTGTGTTTGGAGGAAGAGAAATGCTGCCTATGACCCAAAGAACACCATCCCCACTGTCAAGCATGAAGGTGGAAACATTATGTTTTGGGGATGTTTCTCTGCTAAAGACACAGGACTACTTCACGGCATCAATGGGAGAATGGATGGTGCAAGTACCATAAAATCCTGATTGACAACTTCCTTCCCTCCTCCAGGGCATTAAAGGGTTGTGGCTGGGTCTTCCAGCAAGACAATTACCCAAAACATACAGCGAAGGCAACAAAGGAGTGGCTCAAAAAGAAGTACATTAAAGTTATGCAGTGGCCTAGCCAGTCTCAAGACCTTAATCCTATAGAAAACTTGTGGAGGGAGGTGAACTGTTGTAGACTGTTCATGTCTTTGTCAGTGGACAAACTTACAAAATCAGCAAGGGATCAAATAATTATTTCCTTCACTGTATTTTAACATACAAAAGGTTAAGAACATATAAAGATTAAATACATGAAAATATATAATATATATATATATATATATATACATACTCACATCATCAAAGAGCTTTTAAACATCATCCGTCTGGAAAATCACAGAAGCAAGCACCAAGACAAAGAACTCCTGGACAATTCACATCACTGCATGGGCATCCCCACTTATGCAGGTATCACAACACTGCACATGTATAAGTTCATGTACCCAACTTTCTGACTTTATCTTAGTCAGGTTTCTCTGGCCTTATATAGTGAATTGCACTATGTAGTAAGTCTGGTTCATTCTTGCCCTCCAGTGGACAGTTTTTGGGATAAGATAAATCAGAGATACAAGAGGCAAACATCAGACAATGGGGCAATAAACACACACAATTCCAAAGCTCCCAAGATAAAATAAGTCCACAGCAGACAGAGGTTAAATAAACCTCCATGTTTTACAATAACAATCAACAAACATAGAAATACATAGAACTATTTGTGAGGTCAGACAATGAAGTAAACAGTTCTCAAGATTTTGTCACTATGAGCATTATCTGTCTTTAAATGTATGACCAGCAATGCTGCTCTGTCATGGTTTGAATGCGTTCTGTATATTTCAATATGGACTCAAAATATCCATTTTTATGTTCACACTACACATCCTCACCTCACTCTGTGACCGGGCTGACATCTTCCTAATCAGGGAGATAGAGGCATGACTATCTATACCTCTTCCAAACCATAGGTCCAAGACTGTCCCGGTGTCCTGACGTGACTGAAGCTGTACCCTCATTCTTCTAGAAAGCTTATACTGACTGGTCCCATTCTCTTCTGCTGTAGCTTAGCTGCACTAGAACCTGATAACTGTTCAGCCTTGCTCTCCACTCCACCCAGAATTTGTATTTTCTGAGTTTGGATTCTGACTAGACTGACTGTCTGACTCTGACTGACTGCAACCCAGAAACATTTTCTATAAAACCTCATCTATCCCTTTCCAAACTGTGGGCTAATTCCAACTCTAATAACTATCCAATCCCTAGTGTAGTGCAAATTATATCCCTATCTACTGTATTGTTCCCATAATGGACAGACCTTCCGCTTTCCCAGGAACGGCCTTAGGCATAGCCGGTAGGAGAATCAAACATACAGTATTGGCCATAGGAATAAAATACATCATTACTTTTATCACACAAATAACAAATACATAAATTTCCCAAAAAACCCTCCATTGCCATGGCTCAAAACTTCCAACAACCCCTCTGTTGCAATGATGTCTTCTTTGTCCCAGCCTCCCTCCTACACAAGCATCATCAGGACTGGGTGTTAAGCTGATGTCCCCCCATGCAAGTTCACCCCACCATGATGCCAGTGGTAAACTCCGTCTAGTTCACCACCGAACCACTCTAAACAGGAATGCAGTGCAACAATTGACCTCCCAAAAAAGAAGGCTTACCCGCTGCTGTCCTACTATGTTTCCTTCGCTACAGCACTTTCTTCCAACTATTCTCCTGCTGTCTACTTCCTTCATACAGTCTCTCACAGCTTTGATGGCTTTTCAGTCCTTTAATGGCAGCCAGTGACACTTCATCCCTGCATACCTTTCTCTGTATTGTATCTGACCACATAATGTTTACCTCTTTGAAATGTGAATCTCTACATTGTTACTGTGTAAGGTTCTTGCGGGAATGCGAGATGCAGTGACGAACGGGAGGCAGAGCAAGGGTTTACAGGTTCATTTACAAGGGAATACTCCACGCAGGGAGGTAGAGGGTTAAAGAAGATATTCACAGTTTAAAGGCAAAGGGAAGTACAACGGTTGAAATAACGGCAATTCGGTAACAAGCGTATCAGGAAGTCCTAACATTGCAGCTCCTGCTGCGCACTCAATAGTGCCGGCAACGGTGGGCGCAGTGTCTTTTCCAGAATGCATCTGTAGTCATTGGTCCATCTTCCGGTGGCAGTGGTCGGTCTCCGGTACCTTCCACTGCCCCAATCCATATTCTGATATGGCTAACAAAGGCATGAGCCACAGTCCTGTATGAGCCCAACGGGAAACTATCTTCACTGGATAAGTCAGATCACAAATGTCAGGCCAACTATCTGCTGACAACGCCAGGGAGCAAGAGTCAGTCTCATATGCAGTCTCTCTTGGGCAGCACGTGTGCGGTACTCATGGTCACGCAGTGTACAGCACCCCGTTTTCTGGCAGTCACTGGACACACATTGCGTGTCTCGCTCTCTGCGTGGCACTGGTCCTCCCCAGACAGAGCACTTCTCTATGGCTGCTGCAACACCCGGCTCGGCTCTACTCTGTGGGCACAGCTCTGCACTGCTCTGCACAGCTCTGCTCTCTCTGGCTCTGCACTGCATGGCTCTGCTCTCTCTGGCTCTGCTCCGGCATGGCTCTGCTCTCTGACTCTGCTCCGCACGGTCCTGCTCTCTCTGGCTCTGCTCCACATGACTCTCTCTCTCCAGAATGCTGCTGAGAACACTACTCCTCTCAATGCAGCAGTCCCTGTCATTCAGGCCTGCTGCATCACTCTCTGGAAAGAGAAGCAGAGGGCGCTCCTCACTGCTCTGCTCTGGCCCCACACTGCCCTGCTTTGCGTGCTTTTTCCCTCTTTTGCTACGTTGCTGCATGCGCTTTTTAGGCTCTTCCCGCCCCCCTTGGTCAGGAGGAAGGTCCGGCTCCCTCAGGTTTCCCCCAGGCTGCAGGGGAAGGTCCACCTCCTTCAAGCTCCCCCCCCCGGGAATAGTGGATGTGGTGTGGCGCTCTTGAGGCTCAGTCGCCACAGAGGTACTGCACCTTCTCCTAAGGTGTGGTGCCCCACCATCCAGGTAAGTTGGAGGCTCCTGACCACACTCCAACACTCACACCCCACACAATAGAGTAGTTCAGCATAACCACATTACGGCTCCTTGCTTAGAGAGAAGCAGAGCACCTTTGGTGGTTCCCTGCTTGGAACACTAGACATGCTGGGAGGTGGGTGGAGTTGAGTATGCATATGAAAGAGTGGGACAGTTCCAGGATTGAGGTTCAGTTCAGGTTCAGTGGGGGTGGAGGCTGACAGGCGGTCAGTGAGGAAGGAAGCCACTCGGAGAGGAGTGAGGATCCTTGGAATAGGGATGGAGGAAGGAGTGCTGCAGCTGCCTCAGTGTCCTGAGCCAGCTGGCATGGGAAAGGAAAGGAAAGGAAAGAAGGAGAAGGACCTTGAACCGAAGCCTGAGATTCCATAGAAGGGAAAGACAAGTATGGAACGTGGGAGTAAAAGGGAACACAGAGGATGTGGGTTAGCGGACGAACCCTGCCTAAAAGTTCTAGGTGCAAGGCCGGGGCCCGGTCCCCGAGGTTGTATGGACACTAATGGTTCTGCAGCAGACACCGGTGGAGTAGTGGGCTGTAAATGCACTACTCCCATCTAAGACTTGAGGGCACAACAGCAACACAGATAGAGAGCCAGGATTCAGGAGTAGAGAGTCCCTGAAGCAGGCTACAGCTGTCTGCCGTGCAAGTAGAGTTCTTGGGAACATCTGTTAGGAGGAACTCCAGTGTAACACAGTACTAGGAGATCTTTACACTTAAAGGCGCTATAGAGGAGACGTTCAAAAAAGGCACATAAGTTGGCGGAGTGTGTAAGGGAGCATTCCATCTTGCCTGGAGGTTGACTGAGTCCCTGACCCGGAGGACACGGCACAGAAGCGGGCACTAGAGACTGTGAGTAAAGCTTTGGAACTACATGCCCTGGTGTCCTCCATTCCTTCCTGCGTCCGTCCGCCTAGCACTGCTGCATCCCCTGCGCCAAACACTACACCATCTAAGTGTCTCCACATCTACACTGCCCCGGGACAACAGCCCTGCCTGTGGAGGGCTTTACCATCATTGCTGCACCACACCATCTGTCCCAGAGGATCTGCATGCAGCATTTGCTTAACACCTCCCTTGCCGAACACCACAGGTGGCGTCACAAACTATTCATTTAACTACATTCCACCATTCACTTCATCTTCCTATTACTTGGGCGCCCAGGGCCACGGTCCGGGTCACCGCCTCTGTGACACATCCCGCTGATACCGGCCCGGTACCGAGTGCCCAACAGCCCTGGGAGGGTGACCCAACTTGGCGCCATGAACAGGATGACGAGACCCGATGCCATCGGGTTCTGTGCACCTAAGATTTGATGGACTTAAAACTTTGAGAATATGCAGAAGACCCAATTTAATAGACTGTGAAATGAACATTAAAAATGGCCGTTGGCGTGGAGATGAAGGGCGTGAAGAGATGGGAGGTCCTAGGAAAAGACGGCGAATATTCTTGGGCCTCCCCTGCCTGAATTACTATGTGACAGCGACATGGCCCACCTCCCGAGGGGTTTGTATACTGGCTTGGTATGGAGGGGCTGGAAGAAGATGCCGCCCCAAGAAGGAGGGGCAGAAGCCAGTGGTGGGAAAGGGGCCGAGAGAGGAGGGAGAAGAACGCCAGGACACCATGATGGAAAGAGAAGAGAAGACAGAAGTACGGGGTAGGAGAAGCCACTTGCCCCCAGGCCGCCCCTGCGGAGGCTGCGACCGCTGATACATCCTCTGCAGCGTCCGCCACCACCTTACAGCCGATATTGCCATTGGGTGAGTCCCGTCCGGAGGAGATATATGAGGGCTCTGGAGCAGAACGGAGGGCCGGGACCGCGTCTTCGTCTGGACCGGGTGCTGTTGCACCGGCCTCCGACGATGACTCTGGCCGAGGCCGGCCTTGCCTCTTCCCGAATCCAACTGCGGCCCATCCCATCAACAACTCCGGGAGTTGCGGCTGCCGCTGTCCACTACCAGGTGCCGCGACTGGAATCTCGCCTGGAGGCACAAGGTACGACCACCGCCCCCGAACTGACCCTAGTCTTGGGAACGGAACCCACAAATAGAAATGGCCCAATTGACCTCAGCCGGCAGCCCCAGGCTACAGTGCTGCCAGCCGAGGTCCCGATGGACACAGAAGAATCGGATTCCGAGGAACCAGCGACAGCGCTGGCTGAGTCACCAACAGCAGCAGAAGTGCCATCGGAGGTAGTGGATATGCCATCCCCGCAGGCAGTAGACGTTTCCATGGCCCTTTCAATTACCCCAACCAGTCCCTATCTCTCCCTGTGGGAAGCAGAGTATATGCGACTAGCAAGTAACCAGTAGAATAAAGATACCCAGGGTGTTACATCTGGTAGCGGTACCCCATCAGCAGCTTCCAGAACCCCAGGAGGGGACCAGCACTAATAACTTGTAGTAACTTTCGTAACCCAGGAGGGTTTATTTGCACCGTTGTGCCTTTTGTTCTATTTTTGACCATCATGGTTAGTTTTTGTTTTCCCAGTGTTGCCCTGTGTTGTTGGCAGCCTCTATATTTGGAGATCATGAACGTTGAATGGTCCAGAACTGCAATTGTAAATAGCTGCACCTCTTTAGGTGCCCTCTCTTGGTTTTACACATGGACACTTTTGCGAAGATTACATCTATCTCAAAGGACACTGCAAGAGATCCCGGCTGGGAGCGGTGTCCAGCACTTACAAGAATTGTTGAAAAGTTTTAATGTGAAATATTTGATAATGATATATCTTATAAGAGTATTGGTAACTAGGAAATGGCTTTTATATAGAATTAGGAATGTTTTGATACAGAGATGAGAGATTTGAATAAAGAATTGAAAATATAGATGATGAACCAGACATCTCGGTTGTCACTTGAAAGAAAGTAGAAAATGTGCACTAGAGAGAGAAAAAGAAATGTGTACTAGAGATGGAAAAATGAAGAATACTGAAGTGATAGTGAGTAGCAGATAATGGCACTTTGAATTGAGTATAGTATGAAAAATTGCACCTTTTTGACTTAGAATTTTAGATTGAAAATGACGAATTGTTTGCAACGTTCAAGAATGAGTGCCTCTCATATTGGGAAGTATAGTATAAGAAATGTTTGTTCAGCATTGCAAAAATCTTGTATGTTCCTGTACTGTCAACTTTGTTTACCTTGCAGCCCGCGGACGTGCTGTGTTTAACGGGGGGTATGTGGCGCCCCTGAGGCTCAGTCACCACAGAGGTACTGCACCTTCTCCTAAGGTGTGGTGCCCCACCATCCAGGTAAGTTGGAGGCTCCTGACCACCCTCCAACACTCGCGCCCCACACAATAGAGTAGTTCAGCATAACCACATTGCGGCTCCTTGCTTAGAGAGAAGCAGAGCACCTTTGGTGGTTCCCTGCTTGGAACACTAGACGTGCTGGGAGGTGGGTGGAGCTGAGTATGCATATAAAAGAGTGGGACTGTTCCAGGATTGAGGTTCAGTTCAGGTTCAGTTGGGGTGGAGGCTGACAGGAGGTCAGTGAGGAAGGAAGCCACTCGGAGAGGAGTGGGGATCCCTGGAAGAGGGATGGAGGAAGGAGTGCTGCAGCTGCCTCAGTGACCTGAGCCAGCTGGCACGGGAAAGGAAAGGAAAGGAAAGAAGGAGAAGGATCTTGAACCGAAGCCTGAGCTTCCATAGAAGGGAAAGACAAGTATGGAACGTAGGAGTAAAAGGGAACACAGAGGACGTGGGTTAGAGGAAGAACCCTGCCTAGAAGTTCTAAGCACAAGGCCGGGGCCTGGTCCCCGAGGTTGTATGGACACTAATGGTTCTGCAGCAGACACCGGTGGAGTAGTGGGCTGTAAATGCACTACTCCCATCTAAGATTTGAGGGCACAACAGCAACACAGATAGAGAGCCAGGATTCAGGAGTAGAGAGTCCCTGAAGCAGGCTACAGCTGTCTGCCGTGTAAGTAGAGTTCTTGGGAACATCTGTTAGGAGGAACTCCAGTGTAACACAGTACTAGGAGATCTTCACACTTAAAGGCGCTATAGAGGAGACGTTCAGAAAAGGCACATAAGTTGGCGGAGTGTGGAAGGGAGCATTCCATCTTGCCTGGAGGTTGACTGAGTCCCTGACCCGGAGGACACGGCACAGAAGCGGGCACTAGAGACTGTGAGTAAAGCTTTGGAACTACATGCCCTGGTGTCCTCCATTCCTTCCTGCGTCCGTCCGCCTAGCACTGCTGCATCCCCTGTGCCAAACACTACACTATTTAAGTGTCTCCACATCTACACTGCCCCAGGACAACAGCCCTGCCTGTGGATGGCTATACCATCATTGCTGCACCACACCATCTGTCCCGGAGGATCTGCTTGCAGCATTGGCTTATCACCTCCCTTGCCGAACACCACAGGTGGCATCACGAACTATTCATTTAACTACATTCCACCATTCACTTCATCTTCCTATTACTTGGGCGCCCAGGGCCACGGTCCGGGTCACCGCCGCTGTGACACATCCCGCTGATACCGGCCCACTACCAAGTACCCCACAGCTCTGGGAGGGCGACCCAGTAGCCTCTCAAGTTCCGGACCCAGCACGCAGGTACCCGCTGTCTCTTCGTCCCCCCTACAACTGCACTGCAGTGATGTACTGCCCAGCATGTAAAACCAAATCCATTCAGAGATCAAAGGAGGGGAAAGGACAACTGAGTAGTGGAAACAGCAGAGAGAGGGATGTGGAATTTTGAGCACTGTATTCCAGGGAGAGGGGTAATAACCATGTGTGTAGAGCAACATGTGGGAATGTCATACAAAGACATTTACACAATACAGTAGTAGTGATCAATCATATTGCAGCTAAACATTTAAAAAGATCAAGAAAAAAAATCTAAACTTATCAAACACATAATATCTGTCTGCTATTTCATCCTTCTTCTATGCTCTGCCTTTGGTTAGGAGACTCCGTGGCATGACGCGGGGTCCCGATCGCTCCCATGGTAACCTGATGTCGTCATGACGACATCCGGGTTACCAGAGCTCAGAGACTTCCTGTCATGCGCAGTGCATGTCAGGAAGTCTCTGAGGTTAGTGAGAAACTACATGCAGCTCTGACAGCTTATATGGCATGCAGATCTGCATGCATTATAAGCGATCAGCCTGCACAAAATAAGTGTCCCATAGTGGGACACAGTGTAAAACATAGAATGAAATAAGAAAAAAAATTAAATAATTGTAAAAATATTAAAAAATAATAAAAAAATCATTATTTATTGTATCATTAAATTAATATTTGAATACAAAAATCTAAATAATAAAAGTACACATATTTAATATCGCCACGTCGGTAACAACCCGACCTATAAAACTGTCCCACTAAATAACCCCTTTAGTGAACACCATTAAAAAAAAAAACAATTCAAAAAAACAATGCTCTATCATCATACCGCCAAACAAAAAGTGGAATAACACACGATATAAATAAATGTGGTACCGCAAACTTCATCTTGTTCCGCAAAAAACAAGCCGCCATATTGCTCCATCACTGGAAAATTAAAAAGTTATAGCTCTCAGAATAAAGCGATGCAAAAGTAATTATTGTTTTCTATATAATAGTTTTTATTGTATAAAAGCAACAAAAAATAAAAAAATGATATAAATGAGGTATCGCTGTAATCATACTGACCCGAAGAATAAAATTGCATTATCAATTTTATCACAAGCGGAACGGTAAAAAAAAAAAGAAATTCATGAATTACTGGATTTTGTTCATTTTGTCTCCCAAAAATTGGAATAAAAAGCGATCAAAAGTTGTCATGTGCTCGAAAATGGTACCAATAAAATCATCATCTCGTCCTGCAAAGAACAAGACCTCACATGACTCTGTGGGCCAGAATATGGAAAAATTATAGCTCTCAAAATGTGGTGATGCAAAAACTGTTTTTTTGCAATAACAAGCATCTTTTAGTGTGTGACAGCTGCCAAACATAAAAACTCGCTATAAATAGTAAATCAAACCCCCCTTTATCAAATCCTTAGGTAAAAATAATACAATAAAAAAAGTATTTATTTCCATTTTCCCATTAGGGTTAGGGATAGGGTTAGGGTTGGGGCTAAAGTTAGGGTTAGGGTTGAGGTTAAAGTTAGGGTTAGAGTTGAGGCTAAAATTAGGGTTAGGGTTTGGGCTAAAGTTAGGTTTAGGGTTGGGGCTAAAATTAGGGTTAGGGTTGGGGCTAAAGTTAGGGTTAGGGTTGGGGCTAAAGTTAGGGTTAGAGCTAGGGTTGGGATTAGGGTTAGGATTGGGATTACTGTTAGGGTTGGGATTAGGGTTGGGATTAGGGTTATGGTCACTGTTGGAATTAGGGTTTTGAGGTGTGTTGGGATTAGGGCAGGAGTTAAAATTGGAGGGTTTCAACTGTTTAGGCCCATCAGGGGCTCTCCAAATGCGACATGCATCTCATCTCAGTTTCAGTCAATTCTGCGTTGAAAAGTCAAACGGTGCTCCATCCCTTCCGAGCTCTGCCATGCGCCCAAACAGTGGTTTACCCGACATATGGAGTATCAGCATACTCAGGACAAATTGCAAAAGAACTTTTGGGGTCCAATTTCTCCTGTTACCTTTGGGAAAATAAAAAATTTTGGGCAAAAAATAATTTTTGTAAAAAAAATAAAAAAATTTATTTATATGGCTATACATTATAAACTTCCATGAAGCACTTGGGGGTTCAAAGTGCTCACCACACATCTAGATAAGTTCCTTAGTTGGTATTCTTTCCAAAATGGTGTCACTTGTGTGGGGTTTCCACTGTTTAGGCAAATCAGGGGCTTTCCAAACACGATATGGCGCCCAATCTCAATTCCAGCCAATTTTACATTGAAAAGTCAAACAGCGCTCCTTCACTTCTGAGCTCTGCCATGCGTCCAAACAGTGGTTTACCTGCATATATGCGGCATAAGCGTGCTCAGGACAAATTGTACAACAAATTGTACAACAATGGTGTCACATTTGGGTATTTTCTGTCATATAGAACCCTCAAAGTGGCTTCAAATGTGATGTGGTCCCTAAAAAAATGGTGTAAAAATAAGAAATCGCTGGTCAACTTTTAACCCTTATAACTTCCTAACAAAAAAATTTTGGTTCCAAAATTGTGCTGATGTAAAGTAGACATGTGGGAAATGTAATTTTTTTACTATTTTATGTGCCATATTTCTCTGTTTTAAGGTCATAAAAATTCAAAGTTTGAAAATTGCAAAATTTTCTAAATTTTTGCCAAATTTTCTTGGCACTGCTGTCTAACTGCCAGCCAGTATGTTAATAGAGCACTTGGTTTAAGAGTATATTAAAAGGAATCTGTCACTAGGTTTTAGAAAAAATGCATGAGCGGCTTGAAAAATTGTACTTAGTTTAGATGTGTTGAAAAAAGAAAGATATACAACTTGCAAATGTGCAGGAATTAATAAAAGCGTCCCAATATCAACACAGATTCTGGCTCCTACCAGCTTCACTTCTGACTTAGTTTCAACACAGGAGAGATATTCTACTGTTAGTAGCCAGTGCTTGTCACGACTCTGGACAGGATAGTTTCACCTCCATCCTGGTCAGTAGAGTTGAGCGAAACAAGTTGGTCAGATTAAAAAATTGCCAACTTTCGCCAAAGTCGGGTTTCACCGATCGAAACCCGACCCTAGCGTGAGGTCGGCCATGAGGTCGCCGATCAGTGCGCCAAAGCCGCGTTTCAAATGATGCTTTCAGCGCCTTTTCTCACCCAATGATGGAGGACGCACACTGTGGGCAACGCGATGAAATGCACAGTGGCCAGCACCATCTTAGAGAAGGCCATTGAAGTGATTGACTGGCTTTGTGTGGCGTCACGGTGGGTATAAAAGGCTGTGAACGCCGACCACCATCTTACTTCTGCCGATCTTACAATAGTGAGAGGTGCTGCTGCTGATTCTGAACAGGGAGAGCATTAGGCAGGGAAGAAGAAAAAAAACTGCTTCTGCTGATAGCGCTTTTCACTGTACAGTTAGTGTGCAGTGAAAGGGGAGGATTTTTGTTGTGTCCAGCAGCGCTGGTGGTGATTAGGCTGCCTTTTAAGGCTACCTGCTAGCTGCATTGCTGTGTGCACACTGCTGTTCAAACTGCTTTTTTCAAAGCACTCCAAATTTTATTATTTTGTCCTGGTGAGTTACTGAGCGTTCATTTTTTCACACACCATCTAGCGGTGTATGAACCTCACACACTACCGTGTACCGGCTGGTATCACGGACAAATAGAAGCTATCTGGGTGTGACTCTGGAAGAAAAAGCCGAGGAGTTTGTCCGTTTTTCCAGACCTACACCTTAGAGTTGTGTCCATTTTTCAAACAGTTTCGTATATCTGCTGTTTGATTACAGTCAAAACTAGACAGAGACAGCGTGTGTCAGTCCGTATACAAATACACGGAGCTTGACAATTTTACAAACTAACACCGTACAGCGGTGTACGCTCCTCACACACTACCGTGTACCGCCTTCTAGCATGGACAAATAGAAGCTACCTGTGTGTGACTTTGGAAAAAAAAGCCGAGGAGTTTTTCCGTTTTTTCAGACCTACACCTTAGAGTCGTGTCCGTTTTTCAAACAGTTTCGTATATCTGCTGTTTGATGCCGGTCAAAACTAGACAGAGACAGCGTGTGTCAGTCCGCATACAAATACACGGAGCTTGACAATTTTCCTTACACACATCGAATAGAGCTGTCCGATTCTCCAACAGTATTACTCTGTGGAGCTCTTTTCACATACCATGCCAGTCAAATCCTGAATTCCCCAGTCCAAGATGAATCTGACATGGAGTGCACTGATGCTCTGCCACTGCTAGATGATTCTGCTGGTACATTGACCCACAGCACTACATTACCCTCGCAGTCTATTGAGCCAGAATCTGACCCTGATGAAACCCAGGTGCCCCTTCCCGCATACTATACCACTTTACACGGTGACACAGAGGAAGGTAAAGAGGAAGGTGCAGATGACTTTGAGGAGGAGGTGATGGATGACCCAGTTCTGGACCCGGATAGGCATCCATTGGGGGAGGAGGGTGGCACTGGCAATAGTTCAGATAAGGAGAAGGATCCGCAGCAGGCATGGACATCGCAGCAGCGGTTATCTAGAAGGCCCATAGCTGTCCTAAAATGTGGAACAAAAACTAAAAGAGTTGCAGGACAGCTTGACCAGACAGTCAACTTAGCACAGCGTGCAAGGCCAGAAAATGTTTACCATAGTAGGAAGAGTGCAGTGTGGCACTTCTTTGTCCAAAATCCTACTGATGAGGCAAAGGTTACCTGTAAGAAGTGCGGAAGGACCTTTAGCCGAGGTAAACAACTCAGAAATTTGAATACCAGTTGCATGCTTAGATATTTAATCAACATGCACTTGCAAGCGTGGATAGACTACAAAACCTCAGGTAGCACATGTGCACCTGCTCCGATTGAAGGTAGCCAACAACGCTCCATCGCTACCCCCACTGTAAGACCACCGCCACCATTAATCACACCACCAGCACTAAATATGGAGGTGTCGTCGCAAGGCCAAAGAACTCAGGGAATCACAATGGTTTTGCAACACAACACTGAATCTAGGCCATCACCAACCCCCTCTCACTCCATCCGGTCCACCGCTACTTCCCCCATATGCAGCTCTCCAGTCCAGCTCACCCTACCAGACACTCTGAGTAGGACAAGAAAGTACTCATCCTCTCATCCGTGTATACTGCGTTTGAACACCTACATTGCCAAACTAATCTCATTAGAGATGATGCCCTATCGCTTGGTTGAAAGCGAAGCTTTCCGCGACCTCATGGCCTACGCTATCCCACGCTATGACCTACACAGTCGGCGCTTCTTTTCTCAAAAAGCCATCCCTGCCCTCCACCGGCATGTGAAAGACCGCATTGTCCATGCACTAAAACAGTCAGTGAGTGGAAAGGTGCACCTCACAACGGATGCATGGACCAGTAGGCATGGCCAGGGCCGTTACATGTGCATCACTGCGCATTGGTTAATGTGGTGGATGCAGGCTCCACTGGGGACAGCGGAGGTGGAACAGTGCTGCCTAGCCCACGGTATAGGAAACAGTTGGCTATAGGCTTTCACTCCTCCTCCTCCTGGTCTATCAACAAAAGCTCGTCCACAGAGCGCAGTCGCACGAGCACTGCATCCGCAGCTGGCAGTGTTACACACGAGGTGTCCCACTATCGAACAGCTAGTGGCAAGCGTCAGCAGGCTGTGTTAAAGATGATGTCTTTGGGCGACAACAGACACACCGCTGAGGTACTGGCCGACTACTTGCAGCGACAAACAGACTCATGGCTGGGCAGTCTACATCTTGAGGCAGGCAAGGTAGTCAGTGATAACGGCCGTAATTTTGTGGCAGCCATAGCCCGTGCAAAACTCACACACATACCTTGCCTGGCTTACACTTCGAACCTGGTGGTGCAGTGCTTCCTTAATAATTATCCAGGGTTAACATCCCTGCTCCATAAGGTGCGAAGACTATGCTCGCACATCCATCGCTCGGCCGTACACTCCAGTCGTATGCCGAAGCTGCAGCAATTGCTACACCTCCCAAAGCACCGCCTAATCATAGACGTTGCAACAAGGTGGAACTCCACCCTACACATGGTTGAGAAGCTGTGGTTGAGAAGTTTCTGGTTGAGAAACAGAGGCAGCTGTAATGCATTTGTGGGAGGATACATGGGCAGGCAGTTTGAGGGAAGACATGGAATTTTTGGGTGTGCAGTAGTCAAAGCTGAAAGACCTCTGTAAAGTCCTTCAGTGTTTTGAGGAATGCACACAGCTGCTAAGCGCAGACGACGCCATCATAAGCATGAGCATCCCACTTATGCGTCTGCTCATGCAAAGTTTGACGCACATTAAGGATCAGGCATCTGCAGCAGAGGAGGAGGAGGAGGGAAGCCTTGATGACAGTCAGCCATTGTCTGGTAAGGGAACTGTCCTGGACGAGGTGGAGGAAGAAAAGGAAGAGGAGGAGGATGAAGATGAGGGGGATGATTATTTTGGGCAGGAGGATGTTTCTCAGGGGGCAAGAGAAAATGTTGGTGTTCCAAGGTCAGGGACAGTGTTTGTGTGTGACTGTAGGGATGTGGATTTGCCAGAAACTGCTCCTCCACCCACCACGGGCAGTGGATCATTGACACCTGGAACATTGGCCCACATGTGCGATTATGCCTTGCGGATCCTAAAGAGGGACCCCCGCATTGCCAAAATGATGAGGGATGATGACTACTGGCTGGCCAGCATCCTCGATCCACGCTACAAAGGCAAATTACACAACATCATGCCACAGGAGAACCTAGAGATAATATTGGCAAACAAACAAGCAACTCTGGTAAACCATTTGTTTGAGGCTTTCGCAGCACACAGCAGTGGTGCTAGTTCTCCCACGAGCCGTAGTGGGCACAATGGAAGAGGTGTTTGTGGTGCACACAGCAGAAGTGGCGTTGGAGACAGGGGTTTAATGACAATGTTGTGGAATTATTTCTCAAGTACCGCTCACACGACTGCTAATACTGCATCGATTAAAAGTGACAGGAGGCAGCAGTTGTCAACTATGGTTACAAACTACTTCTCATCCCATATCGATGTTCTCCCTCACAGGTCATTCCCCTTTGACTATTGGGCCTCTAAACTGGACGCCTGGCCTGATTTGGCACAATATGCCTTACAGGAGCTCGCTTGCCCTGCTGCTAGTCTGTTATCTGAAAGAGTCTTCAGTGCTGCTGTATCAATCCTGACAGAAAAAAGGACCCGTCTGTTGATCCAAAATGTTGATGATCTAACCTTCATTAAAATGAACCATGCATGGGTTTCATAGGATTTTGTCCCACCTTCCCCTGATGACACATTGGTTACCAGAAAAGTGCCTCGTTTTTTTCCTCCTCTTCCTCGGCCTTGCCCAATTCCGCCCTTTGCAGCAGCTGAATGTCCAGCCAACACATTTACATATGCCAATTTTTAAACCTCCTTAACTGGGCTGCCCACCCCTCCCACAATGGCTGGGGTCAAGACCTGGTGCACCCAGGCAAGTGCCGTTGCTCTGAACAGGTGGATGGGCCCACTGATGGCCGATGGCAATGGCACAGGGCCCCTCATAGTACAATACAGTGTCTCAGACGGTGGGAGGGCCCACTCGTCGTCAGACACACCAGCGTACTATGAGGGGCCCTGTGCCAGTACCGTCGACCACGATTGTGCCCCCCTGCTTGGTCATGGCCACAGCACTTGCAAGTTGTAATACTTACCTCTCCCTGCTCCACCGCTGTGTAGTCTGGGCAGTTAAATCCTTCACAGGGACGGCCACTAGAAATTTGGTGTATTGATCAATGATGGTTAAGATGTAGCTATGGCCTGTCCTGCTGGCCTCTACCTTCAGATGATCAATGGCTACCATTTGAAATGGACGTCAACTTGCAAGCGGATGCAGTGGAGGTTTATGATCACCTTTCACAGTTGTGATAGTCACAGATGTGTGACATTCCTGCTACCATTTTTCAATGTCCCCTCTCATGCCAATCCAATAGAATCGCCTATGGCCTGTGGCTTCTGTTTTTTGCACTCCAAAATGACCAGACACATCATGATAGGCAGTGAGGACCATGTACCACATGTTCCCTTTTTCTACTTTTTTAATTCTGGTGTAATACATAGTGAGCCTGTGAGTGTCTGTGTCTGTGTCTGACTCCGGAAGTATAGACGGAAATTTAACCCTAGACTGGACACACCCGTCATGTGCTGATACAGTACCTTGTTTCAAAAAATTGTATTAAGGTATCATCTGTAGGATAACCAACTGTGGGGGGGACCCTCTTCTTGCCACAGACAAACACGAGACTGAGACAGAGTTTGTATTGAACAGGTCCGTTTTTAGTGCCCATCCTTCTGTCGACAACAGCAATTCACCACAGCCGTTTCACGTTTCTCTGTATACAGGCCCCGGTACCTTCACTTCCTTTGTAACTATAATAGTGGCGTCCTCTGTGGCTCTTCCACTGTGGTGGGCCTAGGCCCAACCACCACAGCGCTGCACCAGTCTGAGCACACCATCCGTATGATAGCCCCAGGCCATCTTAGTCTGTGGCTACCATCCTCTGGGCCACCCCCCATGGCCGTCTCAACTGTCAATCCTCTCTGGAGCCTTTCCACTGTCTCTATTTCCTCAGCAGAACTTCCTCTTTACTGTGCTCCCTTCGCTGACTGACTCTTCCAGAACCTTCCCTCAGCCTTTTATACTTCCAGTTCTGGTAACTCTGCCCACCATCACCTAACAGTTTCTCTGACCAATGGCAGTTATTCAGTCCCACTCCTACATTCTCCACTGCCCTCCAATGGGCAATCTAAAACGCTGCACCCTTTTTCTTTATCTTAGCGGTTTCACACCTACAGTGCGCTACACCCCTGCTTCTTACTACAGTCTGGTTTGTCTGTCAGTCCACCTTCCCTACATCATCCATAGTGAGTGAGCGTGTGTGGGTTACGCCTTCTATATATAGGGTGAATCGGAGAAACAAATTTTTACACTATACTCGATACAGCTTGTATCTTGTTATACAGTACCTTTGTTCGACATTTAGCATTACGGTCAAATCCATACTGTGTAAGCGTCTGAGAGTGACTACGGGACTATTTATACAGAGATTTCAATTGTACCCTAAAAATATATATACTTGCTATCTTGTTATCCAGGACCTTTTTTTACAACATTTTTTATTATGGTCAAAACCAAACTGAGTGAGCGTCTGAGGGTGACTACGGAAATATATACTGATATTTTCAATTTGGCCAACACTGTATACAGCAGAACGCTTCTGATACAGTAACCTTTTTAGCTACTTAGATTCTGGTGTATTCCATAATGAGCCTGTAAACGTCTGTTTGTTACTTCGGCAATATATTTGGAACGTTAAGATTACCCCAACACTGTATACAGCTGTACGCTTGTGTTACATAACCCATTTACAGCTTTTCATATTCTTGTGTAATCCACACTGGGCCTGAGAGCGTTTGTGTCTGCCTCCTGAAATGTACACGGAGAATCAGAATGTTTACACTATACTATATATACCTTGTATCTGGTGATACTGTACCCTTTTTCAACTTGTTATTTTATTGGGTAATCCATACTGAGCCTGTGAGCGTCTGTGTATGCCTCATGAAATATATACGGAGATTTACTGTTATCCACAGACTGTATAGAGCTGTACGCTTCTGATACAGTACAATATATCTGCTGGTATTTTGGGTCCATTTTCAAAAACATGAGGAAGTATGGTGGAAGAGGATGCGGATGTGGGCATGTAGGGCCACCTGGTACTGATGGTGGTGGTGGTGCATCTGCTGGTAGTGCCAAAAACACAATAGCAGCTAAGGCAGGAGGTGTTGAGCCAGCATCATGGTGTATCTCTGGAAAGCCTGTAAGGCTCCCTTTTATAGGAGTAGGTAGACTGCTTTTAAAGCTGGAGTATCAGGAACTGTTTGTGGCTTACATTGCTGAAACAGCCTCCAGCTCTATTGCCTCCTCTTCTGAAGTTGTAAAAAATGCAAGCACTGAGTCGTAACTGCAGGCTTCTGGTCAGGAGCAACCCCTTTCCTTGTGTCCTTCACCCAAACCAAAAGTGAAGGATGTGGAAGCACACACCTCAGATTACTCCATGGAGCTCTTTTCACATACCATGCCTGGGTTAATTAAAAATAGGGCCCAATGTATTGGGCAATGTAAATGGGGCAGATCAGACACTGGAGCAGCATCTAAGGGGCCCATTATACACTGGAGCATTACAAACGGGGCCCATTATATATGGAGCATTATTGGAGCCCATCATACACTGGAGCATCATCCATGAGGCCCATCATGTACTGGAGCATTGTAAATGGGGCAGATCAGACACTGGAGCAGCATCTAAGGGGCACATTATACACTGGAGCATTACAAATGGGGCCCATTATATATGGAGCATTATTGGAGCCCATCATACACTGGAGCATCATCCATGAATCCATGAGGCCCATCATGTACTGGAGCAATGTAAATGGGGCAGATCAGACACTGAAGCAGCATCTAAGGGGTACATTATACACTGGAGCATTACAAATGGGGTCCATTATACATTATATGGAGCATTATTAGGGCCCATGATACATTGGAGCACCATCCATGAGGCCCATCATGTACTGGAGCATTGTAAATGGGGCAGATCAGACACTGGAACAGCATCTAAGGAGCACATTATACACTGGAGCATTACAAATGGGGCCCATTATATATGGAGCATTATTGGAGCCCATCATACACTGGAGCATCATCCATGAATCCATGAGGCCCATCATGTACTGGAGCAATGTAAATGGGGCAGATCAGACACTGGAGCAGCATCTATGGGGAACATTATACACTGGAGCATTACAAATGGGGCCCATTATATATGGAGCATTATGTGGAGCTCATGAGATACTGTATGGAACACTATATGTGACTAGTTATTTGGTATGGAGAAATATATGGGGCTCATTATTCTGTATGGTGCACAATGTGGTGGCCATAACACTGTATGGAGTAATATACTGTCCTGTTTTTGAGCTATTGTACAATTAAAAATAGATCAGTCATGTCATGTAAGCAGTGAAGTATGTGTCATTGTACTATACCTATATTTCTGTGAAGATAGATACAAAAAGTAGCACACAACAGTACAAATATCATATGGGAAATGTTGTGAGTTCATTTTCTCCTTCATTACTGAGGCCCGAGGAACTCCCTCTTCTGGTAAAGAAAGGTAGTGAGCCTGATTGTCAAACACCTGAGGCTGATGATGATGACTGGCTGAGTGGAGTTACGGATTGGATATAAGGCTGCCGATGCCCTTCTGCCCTGCGGGTGATTTCTCTGTGGGATCCTTGGAGACCAGTCTGAATTCCTGCTCCTCCAAAGCTAAGTTTGCTGCTTGGCCTTTTGCTTTTGTGCTTTGACTTTGTTTTTGCTTTGTTTTTCTGGATTTCTGCCATTCCCTGCTGGGGTGTGCTGAATTCATTTAGCTCTGTCTTCTGAAAATACCTGAGTGCTGATTCAGTTTTTGAAGCCTAGCTGCTTCAGGGCCTTTTTCATATCAGCTGGTTGGCTTATGTCTTTGATAGGGTTTTGGCAGATTGCAGACAGCAGCCTTCCTGTCCTTTCCTATCTAGGTAGTTTTGGGGCCCTGTCTTTGCTCAGTCTATCTTTCTGTCTGTGTTAGTATTTTCATCTTGCTTCACCGTCATTATATGTTGGGGGCTGCCTATTGCTTTGGGGTCTGCTCTGGGGCAGTTTAGATTTCCCCTTTCTTTCTTTAGGCCTATGTATTTCTCTGGCTGTGATCAAGGGGTCTAGGGCATCGTAGGAACCCCCCACGGCTACTGCTAGTTGTGTTGATAGGTTCAGGGGTCTGCAGTCTGATAGTTGCCAACTTCTCTGGTTTTCTGGACTTAGCTTGTATTTCTGCTTTTGCCTCCTACGGTGACTCATTCATAATAGAATCACCCGCCATACCGCAGATTCTAGGGTACTCAATAGCAGGAAAGAATTGTAAAAAAAAAAAAAAAAGGTGTGTATATTTTTTTCCTCTAAATCTCTGAGGCCGTAGGGGGAAATTTTTTTTTTTCCTCTCAATGGAGATAAAGCAATTGTCTGATCGTGTGGAGCAGCTCGCTGCGGAAGTGCGGGGAATTTCCGCCTACCTTGCTCATTCACATGCTGCTGAACCAAAGATTCCTACACCAGATGTATTTTTTGGGGATCGGTCTAAATTTTTGAATTTCAAAAATAATTGTAAATTATTTTTTGCCTTGAAGCCTAACTCGTCAGGGAGCTCCGCGCAGCAGGTTAAAATTGTCATCTCTTTGCTGTGTGGCAATCCCCAGGATTGGGCGTTTTCTTTGAAAGCAGATTATTATTATTATTATTTATTGTTCTAGCGCCATTTATTCCATGGCGCTTTACATGTGAGGAGCGGTATACATAAAAACAAGTACAATAATCTTAAACAATACAAGTCATAACTGGTACAGGAGGAGAGAGGACCCTGCCCGCGAGGGCTCACAATCTTCAAGGGATGGGTGATAATACAGTAGGCGAGGGTAGAGCTGGTCGTGCAGCGGTTTGGTCGATCGGTGGTTACTGCAGGTTATAGGCTTGTCGGAAGAGGTGGGTCTTCAGGCTCTTTTTGAAGGTTTCGATGGTAGGTGAGAGTCTGATATGTTGTGGTAGAGAGTTCCAGAGTAGGGGTGATGCGCGAGAGAAATCTTGTATGCGATTGTGGGAAGAGGAGATAAGACGGGAGTAGAGAAGGAGATCTTGTGAGGATCGGAGGTTGCGTGCAGGAAAGTACCGGGAGACGAGGTCACAGATGTATGGAGGAGACAAGTTGTGGATGGCTTTGTATGTCATGGTTAGGGTTTTGTAATGGAGTCTCTGGGCAATTGGGAGCCAGTGAAGGGATTGACAGAGGGGAGAAGCTGGGGAATAGCGGGGGGACAGGTGGATTAGTCGGGCAGCAGAGTTTAGAATAGATTGGAGGGGTGCGAGAGTGTTTGAGGGGAGGCCACAGAGCATGAGGTTGCAGTAGTCAAGGCGAGAGATGATGAGGGCATGGACTAGGGTTTTTGCAGATTCTTGGGTGAGGAATGAACGGATGCGTGAAATATTTTTGAGTTGAAGTCGGCAGGAAGTGGAAAGGGTTTGGATATGTGGTTTGAAGGAGAGATCAGCGTCAAGGATTACTCCGAGGCAGCGAGCTTGTGGGACTGGGGAGAGTGGGCAGTCATTTACTGTAATTGATAGGTTCGTAGGGGGGGTCACGTGAGATGGGGGAAAGATGATGAATTCTGTTTTGTCCATGTTGAGTTTCAGATATCTAGTCGAGAAGAAGGATGAAATAGTGGACAGACATTGAGGGATTCTGGTTAGTAGGGAGGTGATATCTGGTCCAGAGATGTAGATCTGTGTGTCATCAGCATAAAGATGATACTGAAAGCCATGAGATTCTATGAGCTGTCCCAGGCCAAAGGTGTAAATAGAGAACAGCAGGGGCCCAAGGACTGAACCTTGTGGGACTCCGACAGATAGGGGGCGAGGTGAGGAGGTGGTGTGTGAGTGGGAGACGCTGAATGTCCGGTCTGTTAGGTATGATGAGATCCAGGAGAGGGCCAAGTCTGTGATGCCGAGGGATGAGAGGGTCTGTAATAATAGGGAATGGTCCACTGTGTCAAAGGCAGCCGACAGGTCCAGGAGGAGGAGGACAGAGTAGTGTTGCTTGCTCTTGGCAGTTAAGAGGTCATTGGTGACCTTAGTAAGGGCAGTTTCAGTGGAGTGGTGTGACCGGAAGCCAGATTGTAAGCGGTCGAAGAGGGAGCAAGAAGAGAGATGGGAGGACAGTTCAAGGTAGACGTGTTGTTCCAGTAGCTTGGAGGTGTATGGGAGAAGTGATATAGGGCGATAGCTAGATACAGAGGATGGGTCAAGAGAGGGCTTTTTGAGGATAGGTGTGATGGAGGCATGTTTAAAGCTTGAGGGGAAAACACCAGTTGTTAGTGATAGGTTGAAGAGATGGGTTAGGGTTGGGATGAAGACTGTGGTGAGGTTTGGGATGAAGTGGGATGGGATCGGGTCGAGTGCACAGGTGGTGAGATTTTTCTTGAGAGTAGAGTGGAGAGTCGATCTTCTGTAATGGTGGAGAAGTTGGTTTTGAAGGTGGAGGGCTGGGAAGTCGGGAGGAAGGGCTCTGGGGGTTGTTGACCAAAACTGTCTCTGATGTTATCAATTTTCTGCTTGAAAAATGAGGCAAAGTCTTCAGCTGAGATGAGTGGGGAGGGAGGAGGTGCTGGGGGGCGGAGGAGAGAATTGAAGGTGTTGAATAACTGTTTAGGGTTGTGAGACAGGGAGGATATGAGAGATGAGAAGTAGGTTTGTTTAGCTGTGGCGAGTGTGGTCTTGAAAGTAGTGAGGGACTGTTTGAATGCGATGAAGTGCTCGTTGGAGTGGGATCTTTTCCATCTGCGCTCAGCAGCCCTGGAAGCTCGCCTCAGCTCTTTGGTCAGGCTGGTGTGCCAGGGCTGTCTGTTGATTTTGCGAGTTTTGGTATGTGTAAGTGGGGCAGCGGATTCCAAAGCTACAGCTATTGTGGTGTTATATAGAGCGGCAGCGTCATCCGCATTGTGTAAGGAACTTATATCTGTAAGAGGGAGGAGGGATTCAGAGAATGAGTGTAGGTCAAGGTGTTTAAGATTCCTGCGAGGGTGTGGGGTGGGGATTGTAGACATGGAGTGAAGAGGGAAGAGAATGTGAGCAGGTTGTGGTCAGAGAGAGGAAGAGGTGAGTTAGAGAGGTTAGATAGGGAGCAGAGGCGGGTGAAGATGAGGTCCAGTGTGTGGCCATCTTTGTGGGTGGCTGTAGAAGACCATTGAGTGAGGCCGAAGGAGGAAGTGAGAGATAGAAGTTTAGTGGCAGCTGAGAGGGAAGTGTCAATGGGGATGTTGAAGTCGCCCATGATGATAGTAGGGATGTCAGCGGAAAGGAAATGAAGTAACCAGGTGGTGAAGTGGTCAAAGAAGGTGGTGGCTGGCCCTGGGGGGCAGTAGATGACAGCCAGTTGGAGGTTGGAGGGGGAGTAGATGCGCACAGAGTGCACCTCAAAGGAAGGGAGGGTAACAGAGGGTGGCAGTGGGATTTGGGTGAAGGAGCAGGTATCTGACAGGAGAAAACCAACTCCTCCACCATGTTTGCTGCTGGGGCGGGGGGTGTGAGAAAGGTGGAAGCCGCCATACGAAAGTGCAGCAGGAGAGGCTGTGTCAGAAGGGGTGAGCCAGGTTTCGGTGATGGCGAGGAAGGAAAGTTTGGTAGTAACAAAAAGATCATGGATGTAGGAAAGCTTGTTGCAGACAGAGCGAGCGTTCCACAGAGCTCCTGTTAGTGGGACTGGGGAAGCGGGGGCTGGGTGAATGGGTATAAGGTTGGAGAGGTTACGGAAGGTTGTGATAGAGTGTGGATGGGAGGTAGAAATGACTGTGGGAATGTGGTGAGGAGGACCAGGATTTGGAGAGATATCACCAGCAGTGAGAAGGAGCAGAGAAAGTGTTAGCAGGTGGGAGCAGGAGAGGGCATGAGGGGGCTGTCTGTGTTTGGAGACAGAGGATTGTATGTTAAGGAACAGTTTTGAGGCGGAGGTGATGTGGATGGGGAGGTTTGAAGAAGAGATGAACAGTTCCTTACTAGGAGTAGGGATTAGGGGAATTAGCAGAAAGTGAAGGATTATTGGGGTGAAAGTGAAAACAAACAGAAACATTGTTTACAGTGACTGTGTCCAGTTACCTTCAGTTCCCTTCTGGTTCAATTCTGGTTTTAATTCTTAAATTAATCTTCACACTTCTAGAACACACTTATAGGAATCACAATGCAGACTGAAGTCTATGCAGACTTGTGCTCTGCAATATATGTACAACTAAGTGCAGTCAGGTGTGAAGCAGAGAGGAGTGGTCTCTGCTCTTCTTGGTCAGACAATTAAGAGTGGACCAGATGTATATGATCAAGCCAGAGTAAACAAGGTCATAAATAACACTGGGGTAAGCTGGGGTTAGCTGAAAGGCATACCATGTGAATGCTAGGTGCAGAGGCAAGTCTATGTGCAAAGCTGGGTGATGCACTGTGTGTCCTTCATAGACAGACAGCAGGAGAGCAGGAGAGCTGGGTGGATGGACATACCATGTGAATGCTAGGTGCAGAGGCAAGTCTATGTGCAAAGCTGGGTGATGCACTGTGTGTCCTTCATAGACAGACAGCAGGAGAGCAGGAGAGCTGGGTGGATGGACATACCATGTGAATGCTAGGTGCAGAGGCAAGTCTATGTGCAAAGCTGGGTGATGCACTGTGTGTCCTTCATAGACAGACAGCAGGAGAGCAGGAGAGCTGGGTGGATGGACATACTATGTGAATGCTAGGTGCAGAGGCAAGTCTATGTGCAAAGCTGGGTGATGCACTGTGTGTCCTTCATAGACAGACAGCAGGAGAGCAGGAGAGCTGGGTGGATGGACATACCTGTCGGAAGAATAGAGATGCTTGTTAGAGTGCGACGGTGGCAGGTAGCAGGGCACAGTCTGTATACATCCTTCTGGTTTTAATTCTTAAATTAATCTTCACACTTCTAGAACACACTTATAGGAATCACAATGCAGATGATCCTATTCTGACTAATGTGAACGCATTCTTTCAAGCTTTGGGGTTGTTGTATGACGAACCTAATGCCATTGATCAGGCTGAAAAGACCCTGCTGGCATTGAGCCAGGGTCGTGATTCTGCAGAATTGTACTGTCAAAAATTCCGAAAGTGGGCAGTACTTACTACCAGGAATGATACTGCCTTGGCTGCTCTCTTTCGGAAGGGGTTGTTAGAAGCCATAAAAGATACTATGGTGGGATTTCCTGTTCCCTCTGGTCTTGACGATTCTATGTCATTAGCCATTCAGGTTGATCGGCGTTTGCGCGAACGCAAAGTTGCACGAGAGGTGTTGCCACCTGTTGAACAAATGTCCGAACCTATGCAATGTGATAGAGTTTTTTCCAGAGAGCAGCGTTAGGAGTTCAGAAGGCGTAATAAGTTGTGTTTTTTCTGTGGAGATGCCGCGCATATTATTTCTGTCTGTCCCAAACGAGAGAAACGCTTTGCACACACGTTTTCTGTTGGGGGTGTTCAACCTAAGTTTCTTCTGGCTATTACTCTGATCTGCTCCCTGTCCACATTTTCCGCCAAGGCTTTTGTGGATTCGGGAGCAGCCCTAAACCTAATGGACTTGGATTTTGCTAAACGTTGTGGATTTCCGATGACACCTCTGCAGACGCCTATCCCTTTGAGGGGAATTGATGCTACTCCTTTGGCTAAAAATAAACCCCAGTTTTGGACCCAGGTGGTAATGCGGGTCGCCCCAGACCATCAAGAAAATTGCAGATTTCTGGTGTTGCATAATCTGCATGATACTATTGTTCTGGGGTTTCCCTGGTTACAGATTCATAATCCAGTTTTGGATTGGAAATCTGTGTCTGTGGTGAGTTGGGGTTGTCGGTGTGCCTTTAGTGAGGCTCCGGTGTTTTCCACCTCTCCTCAGTCGCATGATGTTCCTGATTATTTGGCGGACTTTTATGATGTATTTAGTGAGAATGAGTCTGCGTCTCTGCCTCCTCATAGGAGTTATGACTGTGCAATTGAACTGAGCCCGGTGTGTAAATTTCCCAAGGGTCGGCTCTTCAATTTATCTGTACCCGAGCACGAGGCTATGCGATCCTATATTAAGGAGGCGTTGGAGAAGGGTCATATTAGACCATCCTCGTCACCCTTAGGTGCCGTTTTTTTTTTTTTGTAGCCAAAAAGGATGGATCATTAAGACCTTGTATTGATTATCGTGCCCTCAACAAAATTACTGTTAAATATCAGTATCCGTTACCCCTGATTTCTGATCTATTCTCCAGAGTTAAAGGTGCTTGCTGGTTTACCAAGCTTGACCTCAGGGGGGCGTATAATCTTATTCGCATTAAGCATGGGGATGAATGGAAGACGGCGTTTAATACTCCGGAGGGACATTTTGAGTACCTGGTGATGCCTTTTGGGCTCACTAATGCCCCTTCTGTCTTCCAGTGCTTCATGAACGATATTTTCCGAGATTTTGTCGATAAATTTTTGATTATCTATCTGGATGATATTTTGATCTTCTCCAAGGATTGGGATTCTCATGTGGAACATATTCGGACTGTGTTCCAGATCTTGAGGGAGAATTCCCTGTATGTCAAGGGATCTAAATGCCTTTTTGGAGTACAGAGGATTTCTTTTTTGGGATTTATTTTGTCCCCGTCAACTATTGAAATGGACCCGGCCAAGATACAGGCCATTCACGATTGGGTTCAGCCCACTTCTTTGAAGGCCCTCCAGAAGTTTTTAGGTTTTGCTAATTTTTATCTGAAATTTATAGCAAAATTTTCTAGTATTGCCAAGCCATTGACTGATTTGACTAAAAAAGGTGCTGAAGTGTTAAATTGGTCTCCGGAGGCTGTTTCTTCCTTTCAGGAGCTGAAGCGAAGATTCACCTCCGCCCCGGTTTTGCGGCAACCTGATGTCTCACTTCCATTGCAGGTAGAGGTGGATGCTTCTGAGATTGGTGCAGGAGCTGTTTTGTCCCAAAAGGATCCTGTAACATCTAAAATGAATCCCTGTGCTTTCTTTTCCCGAAAGTTCTCTCCATCTGAACGTAACTATGATGTGGGGAATAGGGAACTGTTGGCCATGAAATGGGCATTTGAGGAGTGGAGACATTGGTTGGAGGGAGCTAAACATCAAGTCGTGGTCCTCACTGACCACAAGAATTTGATTTACCTAGAGTCGGCTAAGCGGTTGAACCCTAGACAGGCTAGGTGGGCCTTGTTTTTTACACGTTTTGATTTTGTGGTTTCTTTTCTTCCTGGAACAAAGAATGTCAAGGCAGACGCCCTCTCTAGGAGCTTCCTTGCTGATTCTCCTGTGGTGACCAAGCCTGCTACCATCTTAGGCGAAGGGGTAGTTCTTTCTGCCATCTCGCCCGATTTGAGACGTGCTCTGGAAGAGTTCCAAGAGGACAAACCTGAGCGTTGTCCCAGTGGAAAGTTGTATGTTCCTGACCAGTGGAAGAAGAGAGTGATGTCTGAAGTTCATTGCTCTGCTTTGGCTGGTCATCCAGGTATTTTTGGTACTAGAGATCTGGTGAGTCGTTTTTTTTGGTGGCCCTCCTTGTCTCGTGATGTCAGGAATTTTGTGCAGTCCTGTGGGACGTGCTCCCAGTCTAAATCGTGTTCTCGCTCTAGTGGGTTGTTGATGCCTTTGCCTGTCCCCAAGAGGCCATGGACCCATATTTCAATGGATTTCATCTCTGATATGCCTGTCTCTCAGAGGATGACTGTTATTTGGGTGATTTGTGATAGGTTCTCTAAGATGGTTCATCTTGTACCACTCCCTAAGTTGTCATCTTCCTCTGAGTTGGTGCCCCTGTTTTTACAACAGGTGGTTCGTTTGCACAGGATTCCTGAGAACATTGTATCTGACAGAGGAGTCCAGTTTGTGTCTAGATTTTGGAGAACTTTCTGTTCCAGGCTGGGAATTCAGTTGTCCTTCGCCTCTGCTTTTCACCCTCAGACCAATGGGCAGACAGAGAGAACAAACCAGACCTTGGAGTCATATTTGAGATGTTTTATTTCTGCTGATCAGGATGATTGGGTTTCATTTTTGCCCTTGGCCGAATTTGCTTTGAATAATAGAGCTAGTTCTGCCACTTTGATGTCACCTTTTTTTTGTAACTTTGGGTTTCATCATCGATTTTCTTCAGGGCAGGTGGAGCCCTCTGCCTGCCCAGGTGTTGACACTGTGGTGGAGAGAATGCACCAGATCTGGGACCAAGTGGTGGATAAGTTATCTCTCTCCCAGGAGAAGGCCCAGCGGTTTTCCAACCGACATAGGACCATTGGTCCCCAGTTTAAGGTGGGTGATATGGTGTGGTTATCATCAAAAAATATTGCTATGAAGGTGGCTTCTCCTAAGTTTAAGCCTAGATTTATTGGACCTTACAAGATTGTGGAGATTATTAATCCAGTCTCTTTTCGTTTGGCTCTTCCTGTCACATTTAAAATCCATAATGTGTTCCATAAATCTTTGTTGAAGAGGTTTGTTGAACCTGTTGTTCCGGGGGTGTCGCCTCCAGACCCTGTATTGGTTGAAGGTAACATGGAGTATGAGGTAGAGCAAGTACTGGATTCCCGTCTGGCTAGACGGAGACTCCAGTATTTGGTTAAGTGGAAGGGTTATGGTCAGGAGGATAATTCCTGGGTCTCTGCCTCTGATATTCATGCCAAACGATTGGTGCGTGCCTTTCATCGGGCTCACCCTGATGGCCCTGGTGGCGTTGTTGAGGGTTTGGTGACCCCTCCTCAAGGGGGAGGTACTGTTGTGAGTTCATTTTCCCCTTCATTACTGAGGCCCGAGAAACTCCCTCTTCTGGTAAAGAAAGGTAGTGAGCCTGATTGTCAAACACCTGAGGCTGATGATGATGACTGGCTGAGTGGAGTTACGGATTGGATATAAGGCTGCCGACGCCCTTCTGCCCTGCGGGTGATTTCTCTGTGGGATCCTTGGAGACCAGTCTGAATTCCTGCTCCTCCAAAGCTAAGTTTGCTGCTTGGCCTTTTGCTTTTGTGCTTTGACTTTGTTTTTGCTTTGTTTTTCTGGATTTCTGCCATTCCCTGCTGGGGTGTGCTGAATTCATTTAGCTCTGTCTTCTGAAAATACCTGAGTGCTGATTCAGTTTTTGAAGCCTAACTGCTTCAGGGCCTTTTTCATATCAGCTGGTTGGCTTATGTCTTTGATAGGGTTTTGGCAGATTGCAGACAGCAGCCTTCCTGTCCTTTCCTATCTAGGTAGTTTTGGGGCCCTGTCTTTGCTCAGTCTATCTTTCTGTCTGTGTTAGTATTTTCATCTTGCTTCACCGTCATTATATGTTGGGGGCTGCCTATTGCTTTGGGGTCTGCTCTGGGGCAGTTTAGATTTCCCCTTTCTTTCTTTAGGCCTATGTATTTCTCCGGCTGTGATCGAGGGGTCTAGGGCATCGTAGGAACCCCCCACGGCTACTGCTAGTTGTGTTGATAGGTTCAGGGGTCTGCAATCTGATAGTTGCCAACTTCTCTGGTTTTCTGGACTTAGCTTGTATTTCTGCTTTTGCCTCCTACGGTGACTCATTCATAACAGGGAAAGTATAAAAAGTACCCGAACATAAATAAGTATTATCCCATATAAATAAGTTTACCGTGGACTTTAAAGAGACCTGTTGTCAAAATTAACATAGAAGGGGAGGGAAGGAAAATACTTCCAAGACAACAATGAAGGTCATGATATAAAATTGCTTTATTGGATAAAGGGCAAGGAACAATAAAACATGCTAAAAATGCTGGAAACTTGTCACATAGACATAAGGACACCATGAACCATAGTTGCTGCTAAAAGTACCTCAACAAAGGCACAGTGGATAAAGTACCATGTTGCTGACCAACTAGATAGGTCAATATACAAAGATTACACTGAAGTCATAGAAATATGACGAAGGTTTCCCGAAATGAAGGTGAGTCCACTGAGTCTAAAGCAGGACCTGATTTGCCATCTGGGTGAAACCTTGTTATTGCATTGCATTCATTGGCAAAGGACTGTGATATTTCTTATTACATATATGTCAGGAAAAGGCAGTTTTCATTTAAAGAGCTGTGCAAGTTTATGGAGTTCAATAAACCTCACACGTGCCTACCTAAGAACATGACTCCCTACAATTGGTGGAGAATGCCAGCAGAGTCCCATAGAGCACAGGATTGAATGTCCTGGGTAAAGTCAGCTACAACATTGCAAATGCAGGACCGGACTGGGACAAAAAAGCAGCACTGCCGCACAGACTCCACGAGCTTACAAACTATAACACTCCTCACCCTGATGAGTGAATTTTACTTTACTTTGTCGTGCCCCTCACTCTCCTAAAGGGAGATATTTGAAGAAGCACATGTGAATACGATCGACCACAGCTGCATTTACATGGTGCTCTACAGAGCTCCGATTTTCAGGATCATAGGGGTCCCAGCAGTCGGATCTCCGGCAAATGGAATCCTCTGGACAGGGGATTACTTGGGATAATCCATTTAAACAGCTTTTCCAATATTTTATTTTTATTTGGCCATAATAATATTGAAAATACTAAACCAATACTGACCCTTCTAAAGTCCAATATCGCCTGTTCGACAACAGGACAGGAGAAGTGGTACTGTGCAGTGCATACAGGGTTGGCTCCAGGTTTTTATAGACCCCGTGTGAAAGTCTCAGTGGGCCCTTTTAACACATACCAAAATTAATAATGCACAGATACAGTAGAGAAATATAGATATACAATGCCAAAGATCTCACTTCTTACATTACATGAGCGATAACTATTGTACATTCTACAATAGGTCAAAATTAGACAGTATAGTCCTCCATACAGTATTATGAGCATCACATAGTCCTCCATACAGTATTATGGGCACCACATAGTCATCCATACAGTATTATGGGCACCACATAGCACTCAATACAGTATTCTGGGCACCACGTAGTGCTCGATGCAGAATAACATGCCCCATATACTGCTCCATACAGTATATTGAGCCCCATATATTGCTCCATACAATATTTTGGGTACCACATAGTGCTTCATACAGTATAATGAAACCCATATATCGTTCCATACAGTATTATGGGCACCACATAGTCCTCCATACAGCATTGTGGGCACCACATAGCGCTCCATACAGAATAACATGCCCCATATAATGCTCCATACAGTATAATGAACCCCATATATTGCTCCATACAGTATTATCGGGACCACATAGTGCTCCATACGGTATAATGAGCCCAATATATTGCTCCATACAGAATAATGAGCCCCATATATTGCTCAATACAGAATAATAAGCCCCATATAATGCTCCATACAGTATTATGGGTACTGTTATGAATTGGTCACCCAGGAGGATGGCATGAACAGGCTAAGCCACCAGGAAACCAGAGAGGTTGGTAACTCAGCGGATTGCAGAGCCTTGATCCTAACAACACAACTAGCAGTAGCCGTGGAGCGTTCCTGCGATGCCCTAGACGCCTCGGCACAGCCGGAGAACTATCTAAGCCTAAAGCCAGAAAGGTGAAATCTATACTGCCCCGGAGCAGATCCCCAAAGGAATAGACAGCCCCCAAACATATATTGTTGGTGAGACAAGATGAGACACAAACACAGGAAGAAAACAGAAAGAGCAAATGATGGGGCCCAAACTGTCTAGATAGGACAGGACAGAAAAGATACTGTCTGCAATCACTCAAAAACCCTAAAAAATCCAACACATCTGATATACAAAAAACCTGAGGCCACATGACCTCACCCCCGCTAGAACAGCACTCTGGTGTGAACTAGAAGCAAAGCAAAAGATACTAATATAACAGGGGACTGAACAAACTGGCACAAGCTGTAATATGTGGAGCGGGGCCCAGCGCTGCCCACAGCAGGGAGTACACTGAACCCTCACAACCAAGCAGAAAGCAAAAATAAGGCACAACCAGATCAGATGCAAAGGATTAGCAAAAGAACCACTTAACTGAAGCATGCAGATCAGGCAGGAGACTGAAGAACTCAATCTGCACAAGGAGGAAATCCCCAGCAACCATTAAGGAAAGCCTGCTCACTTATATGCTCCCAGCCAGTAACTCCAGATTCGCAATCATCGTCATCAGGTGGCAAGCTTCCATCAGACTGGCCAGCTCCACTACTCCCAGTAACCATCAGAGGGAGCTCCAGCTCAGAAGTCCGAGCAAGGGAATTCACAACAATACCCCCTCTAGAGGAGGGGTCACCGAAACCTCATCCACGCCACCAGGCCGATCAGGATGGGCTCGGTGAAAAGCACAAATCAATCTCTTGGCATGAATGCCTGAAGCAGAGACCCAAGAATTATCCTCCTGGCCATAACCTTTCCACTTGACCAAGTCCTGAAGTCTCCGTCTGTTAAATATTAATAATTCGTTAAATATTTCTTATTACACCCAGTTCTGTAGATTGCTTTAGCTTATATGACATAGGCTATTTTTAAGCTTGGCTCATGGTAGAAATGTCAGCTCACTACATATTTAAGTTTAGCCTTGAGGTAAATGTCAAACTCCATATATACCGAGATCACGTGCTTCAAGAGACGTATATAATTCATGGCTAACTGTAGAGGTCGCGGTCTTCTTCCCTCACCATCATGAGAGACAGACACGAAGATGTTGCCTGTGTTGGGCCATGACATGACATAACAGCTGGTATATTACTTGACGGCGATGTGAGAAGCCAAACTGAGAGACAGCAGCCATTTGCTATTCAGGATCTCGGAGAGAAGAAGAATACATGTTGCTTTGCTATGAACAATGGACAATCTCTCTTTCACCTATTTTTATTCACCTGTTTTTCTGTAATAACCTTTCTTTGATGGAAGAATCCAAATAAACCACTATATTTTTATCTGGTAACTAGTCCTGAGTATTTTACAGGATAAGCATTATTTTACATTGGAGAGCCAGCCAGATCTGCATTTTTGTACTTTTTTGTGGATTTCCCTCCACTTGCCCATAAGGGGGATTGGACTTTGCTAACGTCATATGTGCAAGTTATCAGGAAATCTACTACTTACAAGAATCAGACAGAACCTAGAAGTAAGAATTTCCAGATAGATTGAGAAGTACTACAAGTGCCAAAGTGCCAGACGTGCTGAAGCCAAGACGTGTGAAGACAAGAGCCCAGCGTTGTCCATCAAAGGAACAAGCTGAGACATTTCAAGGTAAGATAAAATGGATGTCATTAATTGTCTTGCTAAGCAGAGTAAATTGAAATTTAAGTCTGTAGACAATTCTAATTCAGAAGTGTTATGGTTAAGTTTATATGCCGAGTGTGAACTCGAGAATCAAAGGTTAGATTCTAAGTTTTTCAATAGAGAAAGAGAGAGATTAAAAAATATTCTACAGATGGTAGATATATTTCATAGATCTGTGTCAGAGAAATCCAAAAATGATTGTTGTGATGTTCTCGAGATTGGCTGTAAAGTTAGGGAGATTGACTGTAATCAAGTGTCTGTAGCGGCCATTGAAGGTGACCTTGCAGACGTGGAACAAGATGGAGAAGTAGGAGGAGACTTCAGAACTGACGTAGAGGATGTACAAGGGAAAGACGGACCACTAAAAATAGACGACTCACAGGCCGAAATCCGAAGGAAAGTAAGAAAAACTTTGCTAGAGATATGCAAAATAATACCTGCATATGACAATACAATCCATGTTTGTAGAAACTCTGAGGTTTTTGAAAGTTGTGTTGATAAATTTGATTTATCTAACGAGGAGAAGAATCAGTTGTTCAAAATGTGGATCCCTGTAAATTTTGCTAGGAGATTGTCTTTAAAGTTATCTGGTGAAATACATGAGAATTTAACTGATAAGGACAGATTAAAAATTCTCATTTTTTGTTCATCAAATGAAAATCATCCAGATATTGATATTCTTCAAAAATTAAGGATTGGTCGGAAGGAATGTATTTTTACGTTCATGTCCATATATGAACGTTTGTATAGAATGCTGAGTGAGAATGTCAAAACACCGTCCCTCATAAGGAGTTTTGTAAGCAAATTTTGGTTTCTAAATCCTGCATCTCGTGTTATTGCGTCACAAAAAGATTCTTTGTTTGAATGTGCGCAATCCCTTGATTTTGCCAGAAAACACGAGAATCGTGAAAGGAAAGTAAATTGTGCTAATTTTGTGAAGACAGGCAGAGTAAAATCTTATCAGAAGCCTGTATTAGCAAAACCTTCTAAAATGAGTTTTCCCCAAAATCAAATATATGAAGAACAAAGAAAATCACATGTTTGTTATAAGCCATATGGAATGATGCAAAGGAACACCGAAAAGACACAAATTGAATTAAGAAAAATGATGAGTTTTGATCTTCTTTCTGTAACCAAGATGGCCGAATTTGACAGACAGAAGCAGGTGGTGAGTGACATCATGGCCTGTAAACTGAATACTCTGCTCCAAGAATCTATCAGCTTCAAAATGGCAAGAACCTTTCAGGATATTTTTTGCAGAGAAATAAGTATGGGTGTAGGAATTGGCTAGAAAAAGTAATTATATATATTGTGTAAAAGTGTTATACGATGTATTAGTTATATGTAATTATTATATAGAGTATAATCCTGTAGTTTTATGGTTTGTGGATATATACATATTCATACAGTATATATAGAGTGTTTGTAGAAGTAGAAATAGTAGAACTGTATTTTTTAATGAAAATTAAAATCTACATCAGTAATAATATTTAGAATTCTGAATATGATATTAACCTTATCTTTTATGTTTCCTTAGAATTTTCATTTCAAAGCAGGACTTAATCTGGAAAAATTCTCTTCCAAGGATTTATGCCTTTATTTACACAGGAAGTTGCAATAATTGCATGATTTCATATATTTAACACTTAAAAGAAAATAACTAACTGCATTTTAAAATATGTTCTGTGTGTGTGCCTTCACTGCATGGTTCGAATGACTACCACAGCATGTGGAATTTGTACCTTGTTCTAATAATAAGTATACCAGACCAGTATACTATGTCCCTGTTCCTTAGGGAAATAATTTTTAAAGGGGTCTCAGCTTTTGCAAAGCAATGGAATTTTTTTCCAGGCCTAAATGTCAAGTATAGCTATACATATATTTATGTCATGTGTATTTGGGGAATATTCAAAGAAATATTAAGAGACTAAATTGAAATAGTTTACAATGCATTGATGATTAGGATAATTTGGGTTAAAACACGTGTATTCATCACACCTTCGTATGTGAGGTATTTGGTTTAAACTTAAATATGTGACACAGTCTGAGTGACAGTGACTGAGTGTATGAGCAGCTGCTGAGCGAGTGATGTGATACGTTTGTATGAGGCCTCAGGATTCTATAAGAGAGAAAAAAAAAAAAAACCCAAAAGCTTTTATCTTTAGGAGAAATATGCAGATCAGTTAAATTATTAGAATATTAGGATATATAATGAAATATTATCTATACAACATATATTTCTGTATTTCTATAGTAATTATTTCTTGATTTAGTTAATTGTGGATAAGTGCAAAGTGCAATTGCACATCAAAATGGTTTATGCAAATTAATTTTTCCAAAGGATAATTTTATGATATTCAAATTAATTTTGATGGTTACACATCTTCAGACAAATAATGGTATAAGCAAGTATAAATTCACATAATTTATACATTAATTATTTTTAATTTTGGTTTTGATAAATGAATTATTTCATAGAACAATATTTTTTGGTATTAAGGGGGAAAATATGTTTTTGATCCTGACTACATCATCACATTTGATTAATACCCTCTTCTTCACACATTTTAATAGGAAAAAATATTAATAAGGTACAATGGTATAAGTATTGGGTATAATAACAAGTATTATAAAGAGTCATTTCTTTACACTAAGAGGAATTACATGCAAAGTTGCATAATTTGAATATTTTGGTAACACAAGTTTATGACAATTATGAAATAATCCAGATCATGGAAATATTAAGGGTATATGTTACTGAAGACATAACTACTCTGCATCAACATAAAGGCCTTATTCTTATTTTTATTCTTATTTTTCATTATTTTTAATTCTTTCACCAATATTTGGTGGGGTAATGTCTACTGAGAATATTGCTTCATTAAATATAGCAATTATATGGATTTATTACTAAGGAAAATGTTTCACTTCTGAGTTATATGCAACAATTCTTTTATTCATTCATTTGCTCACTCATATATTCTTATTTTGGTTCATGGCTATACATTCCTACATATTATTAGTATAATAAATATATTCCTTATTAATAAAGATGAAAACACTGGTTACTAGAGTTGAGTGATACCGTCCGATACTTCAAAGTATCGTATCGGATGGTATCGGCCGATCTTTAAAAAAAGTATCGGTATCGCCGATTCCGATACCGGAAGTCCCATTCAAGTCTATGGGACTTCCGGTATCGGAATAAGAAAAACCCTTTCCTGCCCTTGTACAGCCTCTCTGGGGTCTGTACGGGCCTTTCGGGGGGCTGTGCCGGCCTGCCAGGGGGTCTGTGCAGGCTCCGGTGGTCTGTGCCGGCCTGCCGGTGGTCTGTGCAGGCTCCGGGGGGCTGTGCCGGCCTGCCGGGGGGCTGTGCCGGCCTGCCGGGGGGCTGTGCAGGCTCCGGGGGGCTGTGCCGGCCTGCCGGGGGGCTGTGCCGGCCTGCCGGTGGTCTGTGCAGGCTCCGGGGGTCTGTGCAGGCATCGTCCGATGGGACTACAAGTCCCATCGGGCTATGCCTGCTACCATGACAGTGATTGACACATTAGCCAATGATGGGACAGTAGTAGTCCCATCATCCGGCTAATGTGTTAAATGTAAAAAAAAAAAAAAAAAATTACATGCTACATACATACAACATGCATACTACATACATGCTACATTCATACTACATACTACATACATGCTACATACATGCTACATTCATACTACATAAATACTACATGCAACATACATACTACATATATACTACATGCATGCTACATACATACTGCATGCTACATACATACCACATACATACTACATACATACTACATGCTACATACATACCACATACATGCTACATACATACTACATATATACTACATGCATGCTACATACATACTGCATGCTACATACATACTACATACATACTACATGCTACATACATACCACATATATACTACATACATACAATACATTCATACAATACATACATAGACATACAGTACATATAACATAGAGTAACATACTTACCAATACTTGTCACATTGTTCCCCGAAGCCATTGTCGTCTATGGAATAAATATTAACATAACAAACCACAAAAATACTCACCCACGATCCGAAGCAGTCCACGAGTGTGTCCCACGACGATCTTGGGTAGAGAACTGCAGCATCAGCTGTTGCTGCCGTTCTCTACGGGCTGCAGGAATCCAATGACGGAAGGTAGGTATCCTTCCGCACTGTATTCCTCCGCCACTTAAAAAAAAAAAGTCCCTAGTCTCACTTTATGCCATTGCTGTGTGGGAAATTCCCACGCAGCAATGGCATAAAGTGAGACTAGGGACTTTTTTTTTTTTAAGTGGCGGAGGAATACAGTGCGGAAGGATACCTACCTTCCGTCATTGGATTCCTGCAGCCCGTAGAGAACGGCAGCAACAGCTGATGCTGCAGTTCTCTACCCAAGATCGTCGTGGGACACACTCGTGGACTGCTTCGGATCGTGGGTGAGTATTTTTGTGGTTTGTTATGTTAATATTTATTCCGTAGACGACAATGGCTTCGGGGAACAATGTGACAAGTATTGGTAAGTATGTTACTCTATGTTATATGTACTGTATGTCTATGTATGTATTGTATGAATGTATTGTATGTATGTAGTATATATGTGGTATGTATGTAGCATGTAGTATGTATGTAGTATGTATGTAGCATGCATGTAGTATATATGTAGTATGTATGTAGCATGCATGTAGTATATATGTAGTATGTATGTAGCATGTAGTATGTATGTAGCATGTAGTATGTATGTAGTATGTATGTAGTATGTATGTGGTATGTATGTAGCATGTAGTATGTATGTAGCATGCATGTAGTATATATGTAGTATGTATGTAGCATGTAGTATGTATGTAGTATGTATTGTATGTATGTAGTATATATGTGGTATGTATGTAGCATGTAGTATGTATGTAGCATGCATGTAGTATATATGTAGTATGTAGTATGTATGTAGTATGTATGTGGTATGTATGTAGTATGTATGTAGCATGCATGTAGTATGTATGTAGTATGTATGTAGCATGTATGTAGTATGTATGTAGTATATATGTAGTATGTATGTAGCATGTAGTATGTATGTAGCATGCATGTAGTATGTATGTAGTATTTTTTTTTTTTTTTTTTTTTTAACATTTAACACATTAGCCGGATGATGGGACTACTACTGTCCCATCATTGGCTAATGTGTCAATCACTGTCATGGTAGCAGGCATCGCCAGATGGGACTTGTAGTCCCATCAGACGATGCTTGCACAGACCCCCGGACATCAGCACAGCCCCCCGGCAGGCCGGTACAGACCCCCACAGGGTGCACAGACCACCGGCAGGCCGGCACAGCCCCCCGGCAGGCCGGTACAGACCCCGGGCAGTCCACACAGCCCCCTGGCAGGCCGGCACAGCCCCCCGGCAGGCCGGCAGAGACCCCCGGAAGGCCCGAAATGACGGCGCATCATGATGCGCACACACCGCGCATCATGATGACGTCAGGCCGTCAATCAACTGAACTTCCGATTCCGATGCCGAATTCCGATATTGAAAAAATATCGGAAGTCGGTATCGGAATTCCGATACAGCAAGTATCGGCCGATACCCGATACTTGCGGTATCGGAATGCTCAACACTACTGGTTACATAAAACACAGTGACACCTATGGGTTGAAAAAGGTAATTACACCTATGACATCAAAATGTTCTATCACATGAAAAATATGGATAATAATGTATTATCACTTATTATTGGTTTATTATTTCAAATATTGAAATCCATATATGGTACAAATTCTGATAATAATTATATGGATATTACTGATTGCTATGGTACGCTGTGATATTATAGGATAGGAAAATTACCAGATTTGGTATAGAATAGGGAATGAAGACTTCAAGCAAGATACTGAAATTACGTTAATAAAGACTTTTCATATTAAAATTGATTCTTATCAGTTGCAAGAAGAAGAATGTCGCTATCCAGAAGTCCCAGAAGGTAACAAAGCTATGACTTCTGAGAAATGAACTGTGTTAATTACAAGTGCAGTATCCACCACTGATAGTCACAAGTGCAGTATCCACCACTGACAGTCACAAGTGCAGTATCCACCACTGACAGTCACAAGTGCAGTATCCACCACTGACAGTCACAAGTGCAGTATCCACCACTGACAGTCACAATTAAAGTGTCTAACCTGACAACCAGAGGACAATGATCCTATGATGCTGAGATGAACTGTGTTATCACGTTCTTATCAAGTTCCAGAGGTTTTCAATCACCTGTAAAGCTTCAATGTAAAGCTGGTGAACAATGAAGGTAATTAACCCTGACATATGTCCTGTGCATTAGGACAAGGACTGGTTATGGTGCTATGTTTAGCAAGGAAGAGTCATTTTAACCCTTGCTTTGCTGACCAAAGACGTCACACCTGTTCAAAGACCAGTACCGATGGAGGATTCCAGAATATCCAAGGCGAGCCAATGTAAGCCCAGGTTTTTAAAGATGACACTGCACAGATATTAAAGCTGCATTTCATCTATAGACTTTGATTTTATATACAACACGATTTCTACAACATCTATATGCTAGAGAAAAACTGTATTTTTAAAAGAACCAAGAAGAAGACAGAAGACATCAAAATGAAGACCAGATGACACCAGATGATGACTGAACCTGAGATGCTTCAATTTAGACTTAGGGAAGTATAATTATACATATTTTATATGAATATTGTTCACGGCTTACCATAACAAGAATTCACATCAATTATGTCATTGAGTACTTATAACGGTATCTGATATTATTATTATTATTGATATTAAATTATTTTGTCAGAAAAGAAGAAAAAAGATCTCATTATATTTTGAGGGTTCCAATTAATGTCTGTCTCCCTCAAAAGGGGGAATTGTTAAATATTAATAATTCGTTAAATATTTCTTATTACACCCAGTTCTGTAGATTGCTTTAGCTTATATGACATAGGCTATTTTTAAGCTTGGCTCATGGTAGAAATGTCAGCTCACTACATATTTAAGTTTAGCCTTGAGGTAAATGTCAAACTCCATATATACCGAGATCACGTGCTTCAAGAGACGTATATAATTCATGGCTAACTGTAGAGGTCGCGGTCTTCTTCCCTCACCATCATGAGAGACAGACACGAAGATGTCGCCTGTGTTGGGCCATGACATGACATAACAGCTGGTATATTACTTGACGGCGATGTGAGAAGCCGAACTGAGAGACAGCAGCCATTTGCTATTCAGGATCTCGGAGAGAAGAAGAATACATGTTGCTTTGCTATGAACCATGGACAATCTCTCTTTCACCTATTTTTATTCACCTGTTTTTCTGTAATAACCTTTCTTTGATGGAAGAATCCAAATAAACCACTATATTTTTATCTGGTAACTAGTCCTGAGTATTTTACAGGATAAGCATTATTTTACACCGTCTAGCCAGATGAGAATCCAATATATTCTCTACCTCATACTCCAAATTACCCTTAACCAGTACAGGGTCAGGGGGTGCCACCATGGGAACTACTGGCTCCACAAACCTTTTCAACAAAGATTTGTGAAAAATGTTATGAATCTTAAACGTAACTGGAAGAGCCAAATGGAAAGAAATGGGGTTAAGGATTTCCAAAATCTTATAAGGTCCGATAAACCTTGGCTTGAACTTTGGAGATGCAACTTTCATGGGACTATTTTTTGAGGACAACCAAACCATATCACCCACTTTAAATCTGGACCAATGGTCCCATGCCGGTTGGAAAACCGTTGGGCCTTTTCCTGAGAGTGGGACAACTTATCCACTACTTGGTCTCAGATCTGCTGCATTCTCTCTACCACAGAATCCACACCTGGGCAGGCAGAAGCTTCCACCTGCCCCGAAGAAAATCGAGGATGAAACCCAAAGTTACAGAAGAATGGAGACATCAAAGTGGCAGAACTAGCCATATTGTTTAGCGTGAATTCGGCCAAGGGCAAAAATGAGACCCAATCATCCTGATCAGCAGATTAAAAAAAACATCTCAAATAGGGCTCCAAAGTCTGGTTTGTTCTCTCAGTCTGCCCATTGGTCTGAGTATGAAATGCAGAGGAGAAAGACATCTGAATTCCCAGTTTGGAACAGAAAGCTCTCCAAAATCTGGAAACAAACTGGACTCCTCTGTCCGACACAATGTTTTCAGGAATCCCCCATGCAAACAAACCACTTGTTGTAAAAACAAGGGCACCAACTCAGAAGAAGATGGCAACTTTGGGATTAGTACAAGATGGACCATCTTAGAAAATCTATCACAGATCACCCAAATAACAGTCATTCTCTGAGAGACAGGGAGATCAGAAATAAAATCCATTGAGATATGGGTCTAAGGCCTCCTGGGCACTGGCAGGGGCATCAACAAACCATTAGCACGAGAACAGGGCTTGGACGGAGAACAAGTCCCACAGGACTGCACAAAATTCCTGACATCACGAGATAAGGCAGGCCACCAAAAAGACCGACTCACCAAATCTCTGGTACCAAACATACCTGGATGACCAGCCAACGCGGAGCAATGAATTTCAGACATTACTCTTCTCCTCCACTGGTCAGGGACATACAATTACCCCATAGGGCATCGTTCAGGTTGAGAACTCCTAGAAAGAGACTCCTAGAAAGGGCGTCCGCCTTAACATTCTTAGTGCCCGGAAGAAAAGATACCACAAAATTAAAATGCGTGAAAAACAAGGCCCACCTAGCCTGTCTAGGATTCAAGAGCTTGGCTGATTCAAGATAAATCAAATTCTTGTGATCGGTGAGGACAACTTGATGTCTAGCTCCCTCCAACCAATGTCTCCACTCCTCAAATGCCCACTTCATGGCCAACAATTCCCAATTCCCCACGTCATAGTTACATTCAGATGGAGAAAATTTTCGAGAAAAGAAGGCACAGGGATTCATCTTAGAGGTTGCCAAATCTCTTTGAGACAAAATGGCTCCTGCACCAATCTCAGAAGCATCTATCTCCACTTGAAATGGGAGTGAAACATCAGGTTGCCATAGAACCGGAGCAGAAGTGAATCTCTGCTTAAGCTCCTGAAATGCCGAGACTGCCTCTGGAGACCAATTCACCACATCAGCACCCTTTTTGGTCAGATCCGTCAGAGGTTTAACAATACCAGAAAAATTACTTCTAAGTTTACGGTAGAAATTAGCAAAACCCAAAAACTTCTGAAGAGCTTTCAGAGAAGTGGAAGTGGCTGGGTCCATTTCAATAGCAGATGGGGACAAAATGAATCCCAAAAAATGAAATCCTCTGTACACCAAAAAGACATTTCGATCCCTTAACATATAGAGTATTTTCTCTCAAAATCCAGAACACAGTCCGGACATGTTCCACATGAGAATCCCAATTACTGGAAAAAATCAAAATATCAACCAGATAAATGATCAAAAACTTATCCGCAAGGTCCCGGAAAATATCGTTCATAAAAGATTGGAAGACGGAAGGGGCATTAGTGAGCCCAAAAGGCATCACCAGGTACTCAAAATGTCCCTCTGGAGTATTAAACTCCGTCTTCCATTCATCCCCGTGTTTGATGCAAATAAGATTATACACCCCCCTGAGGTAAAGTTTGGTAAACCAACAAGCACTTTTAACTCTGGAAAATAAATCAGAAATCAGGGGTAACGGGTACTGATATTTAACAGTGATTTTGTTAAGGGAATGATATGAGCCATCTTTTTTGACCACAAAAAAAACAGCATGCAAAGGTAAAGAGCATGGTCTGATATGACCCTTCTCCAATGATTCCTTGATATAAGATCGCATAGCATCATGTTCAGGTACCGATAAGTTGAAAAGCCGACCCTTGGGAAATTTACAACCAGGCATTAACTCAATTGCGCAGTCATAACTCCTATGAGGAGGCAAAGACGCGGACTTACTCTCACTAAATACGTCAGAAAAATCAGCCAAATTGTCAGGAACATCTTGCGACTGGGGAGAGGTGGAGAAAACAGGAGTGTCACTAAGAACATATTGACAACCCCAACTCACCACAGATACAGATTTCCAATCTAAAACAGGATTATGGGTTTGCAACCAAGGAAAACACAGTAAAATAATATCATGTAAATTGTGCAACACCAAAAATTTACAATTCTCTTGATGGTCCGGGGCGACCCACATGATCACCTGGGTCCAAAACTGGGCTTTATTTTCCGCCAAAGGGGTAGCATCAATCCCCCTCAAGGGAATTAGGGGTCCGCAGGGGCACCACGGGGAAACCACAATGTTTGGCAAAGTCAAGATCAATCAGATTCAAAGCTGCTCCTGAATCAACAAAGGCCTTAGCAGAAAATGTAGACAAGGAACAGATCAAGGTAACCGCCAACAGAACTTAGGCTGTACACTGCCCACGGCAAATGAGTGAGCAAAATGTTTTTCTCGTTTAGGGCAGACAAAAATAACATGAGAGGCATCCCCACAAAAGAAGCATAACTTATTACGCCTTCTAAACTCTTGACGTTGCGCCCTAGACAAAACCCTATCCCATTGCATGGGTTCAGAAGTTTGTTCAAAAGGCATCACCGCCTCTCACGTACTTTTATGTTCACGTCGATCAATTTGAATGGCTAATGACATAGAGTCATTAAGACCACAGGTGACAGGAAATCCCACCATAACATCTTTTACAGTTTCTGCCATTCCTTTCCGAAAGAGAGCCGCTAGGGCATCATCATTCCATTCCACTTTCGGAACTTCTGGCAATATAACTCCACAGCATCCTGACCCTGGTTCAGTGCCAATAAAGTTTTCTCAGCTTGATCAATAGCATTAGGTTCATCATACAACAACCCCAGGGCCTGAAAAAACACATCAACATTAGCCAGAATAGGATCTCCAGGTGTCAGAGAAAAAGCCCAATCCTGGGGATCACCGCGCAGCAGGGAGATGACAATTTTAACCTGATGCACCGAGCTCCCTGATGAATTAGGTTTCAAAGCAAGAACTAGTTTACAGTTATTCTTAAAATTCAAAAATTTTGAACGATCCCCCGAAAACACATCAGGAGTAGGGATCTTTGGTTCAACAGCAGATGATTGAGTGAGATAGGCAGAGATTCCCCGCACTTCAGCAGCGAGCTGCTCAACACGATCGGACAATTGCTTAGTCTCCATTAAGGAAAAAATCCTCCTATGGCCCCAGAGAAAAAGAGGAAAAAATATACAAAAAATTTGACACTTATTTTTTTTACAATTCTTTCCTTCTTTTGAGTACCCTAGATTCTACAGTTTAGGCTGGTGATTCTGTTATGAATGGGTCACCGAGGAGGATGGCAAGAACAGGCTAAGCCACCAGGAAACCAGAGAGGTTGGTAACTCAGTGGATGCAGACCCCTGATTCTAACAACACAACTAGCAGTAGCCGTGGAGCGTTCCTACGATGCCCTAGATGCCTCGGCACAGCCGGAGAACTAACTAAGCCTAAAGCCAGAAAGGTGAAATCTATACTGCCCCGGAGCAGATCCCCAAAGGAATAGACAGCCCTCAAACATATATTGTCGGTGAGACAAGATGAGACACAAACACAGGAAGAAAACAGACTGAGCAAATGATGGGGCCCAAACTGTCTAGATAGGACAGGACAGAAAAGATACTGTCTGCAATCACTCAAAAACCCTAAAAAATCCAACACATCTGATATACAAAAAACCTAAGGCCACACGACCTCACCCCCACTAGATCAGCACTCTGGTGTGAACTGGAAGCAAACCAAAAGATACTAATATAACAGGGGACTGAACAAACTGGCACAAGCTGTAACATATGGAGTGGAGACCAGCACTGCCCCCAGCAGGGAGTACCCTGAACCCTCACAACCAAGCAGAAAGCCAAAAAAGGCACAACCAGATCAGATGCAAAGGATTAGCAAAAGAACCACTTAACTGAAGCATGCAGATCAGGCAGGAGACTGAAGAGCTCAAAATGCACAAGGAGGAAATCACCAGCAACCACTAAGGGAAGCCGGCTCACTTATATGCTTCCAGCCACTAATTCCAGATTTCCAATCACCGTCATTAAGCGGCAAACTTCCATCAGACCGGCCAGCTCCACTACTCCCAGTAACCACCAGAGGGAGCTCCAGCTCAGAAGTCCGAGCAAGGGAGTTCACAACAGGGTACCACATAGTGCTCCATACAGTATAATGAACCCCATGTATTGCTCCATACAGAATATTGAGCCCCATGCAATTCTCCATACAGAATAATGATCCCCATACAGTCATATGTAAAAGTTTGGGAACCCCTATTAATGTTAACCTTTTTTCTTTATAACAATTTAGGTTTTTGCAACAGCTATTTCAGTTTCATATATCTAATAACTGGTGGACTCAGTTATATTTCTGGATTCAAATGAGGTTTATTGTACTAACAGAAAATGTGCAATCTGCATTTAAACAAAATTTGACCGGTGCAAAAGTATGGGCACCCTTATCATTTTCTTGATTTGAACACTCCTAACTACTTTTTACTGACTTCCTGAAGCACTAAATTGGTTTAGTAACCTCATTGAGCTTTGAACTTCATAGCCAGGTGTATCAAATCATGAGAAAAGGTATTTAAGGTGGCCACTTGCAAGTAGTTCTCCTATTTGATTCTCCTATGAAGAGTGGCATCATGGGCTCCTCAAAACAACTCTCAAATTATCTGAAAACAAAGATTATTCAACATAGCTCTCCAGGGGAAGGATAGAAAAAGTTGTCTCAGAGATTTAACCTGTCAGTTTCCACTGTGAGGAACATAGTAAGGAAATGGAAGAACACAGGTACAGTTCTTGATAAGCCCAGAAGTGGCAGGCCAAGAAAAATATCAGAAAGGCAGAGAAGAATGGTGAGAACAGTCAAGAACAATCCACAGACCACCTCCAAAAACCTGCAGCATCATCTTGCTGCAGATGGTGTCAGAGGCGTATCTAGGCTTTCTGGCACCCGGGGCAAGAATTCGGTTCGGCGCCCCCCCCCCCCCCCCAAGTACATATGCGACTTGCACACTTAGCTATGTACCCATGAGCTGCTCCTCCTAATGCTCTCAATGTTCAGTAAAAAACTGAGAGAAGCAGGAAGAGAAGCTCGTTGTCACAGGACCATAACTATGAAAATCTCATATGAGTGAAGTGTCCATGTGATGACTACTGGAACCTACAGAGCTGAGTCCTGACATTGCAGCTTCTGAATTCTCACAATGAATGCACTGCACACTTTTAGGATTCTCCCTTGCCGATGTACAGTCATGTCAGCACAAGTATGTGATTTATATACTTCTGGCCACATTCCGACTAGACGTGCCCGGCCTCGCTCCGTTCATTTTCATTGAGTGAGGCCACACATGTCTAGTCAGCATGTGACCGCATGTATGTAAATTACCGGCACGAGAGAATCCTGACAGCGTTCAGTGAGCACTGTGAGAATTCAGACGTCTGCAGTCACATAGAATGTCTGCAGACTCAGCACAAACCTGGACAACCCCTTTAATGTTCCTAACAAATAAAAACATGAGAATTAGTCAGTATCACAAATAACATTTACATCCAGGTACCTTATAGATGACGTCGTTTCTGCAGTCAGTCACCTTTTCTTCTAGACCCCATGATGAGTTTTCTCATCCACATCTCGTCTCTGCAGACTTCCATCTTCTCCGGTCTTCTGCAGAAAATCTCCACACGATGCCCTTAAAGATAGAAGTGTCATTATAATGCTCCTAAATAAAAATATGTGCAATATACTGTCGCCTCACACTATTCCCCTCTAGCATCCCACCTGTTCACCATACTGTCTCATCATATATTTACCCCCTCACTCTCTATACTGTCTGCTCACACATATCCCCGACTCCCCATACTGTGTCCACATACATTAACCCATTCGCTCCCCATACTGTCTGCACCCAACCCCCATAATGTTTCCTCATACATACTCTTTATTTTGTGTCCTCAAATCTCCCCACACATTAAATCCCCCCATCCCCATTCCAAATCCCCCCCACACATTAAATAACCCCCCCTCCCCACTCCAAATCCCCACACACATTAACCCAATCCCCACTCATTAACCCCCATCAGCACTCCAAATACCCCCACACATTAACCCCAACCCCACTCATTAACGCCCCCATACATTAACCCCCAACCCCATTCATTAACCCCCGCACACATTAACCCAATCCCCACTCATTAACCCCATCACCACTCCAAATCCCCCCACACATTAAATAACCATCTGCACTCCAAATACCCCCACACATTAACCCCCATCCCCACTCATTAACACCCCCACACATTAATCCCCATCCCCATTCATTAACCCCCGCACACATTAACCCAATCCCCACTCATTAACTCCCATCACATTAAATAACCCCCATCTCCACTCCAAATCCCCCCACACATTAACACCATGGCATCCCCACTCATTAACGCCCCCATACATTAACCCCCATCCCCACTCATTAACCCCCATCCCCACTCCAAATACCCCCACACATTAACCCCCATCCCCATTCATTAACCCCCATCCCCACTCATTAACGCCCCCACACATTAATCCCCATCCCCATTCATTAACCCCCGCACACATTAACCCAATCCCCAGTCATTAACCCCCATCACATTAAATAACCCCCATCTCCACTCCAAATCCCCCCACACATTAACCCCATGGCATCCCCACTCATTAACCCCCACACACATTAACCCCCATCCCCACTCATTAACCTCCATCCCCACTCTAAATACCCCCACACATTAACCGCCATCCCCTCTACAAATCCCCCCCATCTCCACTCATTAATTCCCCCTCATCTCCCATCTTCGGTGGTTCTTCAGCTCCACAGAGGAGCACACTTACCACCAGCGTTTGCTTTGGGCGCCGGGGAGTGACGTCAACAGCGTGATCACATGACCTGATCACGCTGCTGACGTCGCTCTGGCCCGGCGGTCAGAGCTTCAATTGTACAGGCGTCTGTATAGACGCCAGTACAATTGCTCCCTGGGAGCCGGCACGGCCTCCTTCTCTGCGCCGGCTGTCAGCTTGACAGCTGACACAGAGAACCGCCGACTCTCAGGCGGGGGGCGGCAGAACGCAGCCGCCAGGGAGGACACTGCGGACCGCTGCATTAGGCGGCCCAACTGCGCCCCCCTGCTGACTGCGCCCCCCTGCTGGCTGCGCCCGGGGCAACTGCCCCGGCTGCCCCCCCCCTAGATACGCCACTGGATGGTGTCACTGTGCATCGGTCAACAATACAGCGCACTTTGCACAAAGAGAAGCTGTATGGGAGAGTGATGCGAAAGAAGCCGTTTCTGCAAGCATGCCACAAACAGAGTCGCCTGAGGTATGCAAAAGCACATTTGGATAAGCCAGTTACATTTTGGAAGAAGGTCCTATGGACTGATGAAACAAAGATTGAGTTGTTTGGTCATACAAAAAGGGGTTATGCATGGAGGCTAAAAAACACAGCATTCCAAGAAAAACACTTGCTACCCACAGTAAAATTTGGTGGAGGTTCCATCATGCTTTGGGGCTGGGTGGCCAATGCCAGCACCAGGAATCTTGTTAAAGTTGAGGGTCGCATGGATTCAACTCAATATCAGCAGATTTTTGACAATAATGTGCAAGAATCAGTGACGAAGTTGAAGTTACGCAGGGGATGGATATTTCAGCAAGACAATGATCCAAAACACCGCTCCAAATCTACTCAGGCATTCATGCAGAGGAACAATTACAATGTTCTGGAATGGCCATCCCAGTCCCCAGACCTGAATATCATTGAACATCTGTGGGATGATTTGAAGCGGGCTGTCCATGCTCGGCGACCATCAAACTGAACTGAACTGGAATTGTTTTGTAAACAGGAATGGTCACAAATACCTTCATCCAGGATCCAGGAACTCATTAATAGCACCAGGAAGCGACTAGAGGCTGTTATTTTTGCAAAAGGAGGATCTACGAAATATTAATGTCACTTTTATGTTGAGGTGCCCATACTTTTGCACCGGTCAAATTTTGTTAAAATTTAGATTGCACATTTTCTGTTAGTACAATAAACCTCATTTGAATCCAGAAATATAACTGAGTCCATCAGTTATTAGATATATGAAACTGAAATAGCTGTTGCAAAAACCAAAATTGTTATAAAGAAAAAAGGTTAACATTAATAGGGGTGCCCAAACTTTTACATATGACTGTGTATTGCTCCATGCAGTATAATGAGCCCCATATAATGCTTCAAACAGTATAATGTGTCCCATATAATAATCCATACAGTTCTGTATAATTAATATATATATATATATACACATATATGTACTAGCTGAAGAGCCCGGCGTTGCCTGGGCATAGTAACCAACTGTGGTTAATTATAACAAATTATAATGATTATATTGCACATAAAAACATTTTGCATCATATATTCAACACTACAGATTTGCAACACAAATTAACTAAACGATTACCCAAGTACTGATAGTATTTTATTTTCAACTCATTCAAAATTTTTGATTTTTCATTTCGGTGCAAAGATGAACAGATTTTTGGCAGTTCCAACTCTTGAACAGATCACATAAAGTTGACCATGAGAAAAGCATGGAGATTGCAAATCGATCCCTACTACTTTCAAGGACTGTCCCTGAGCATTGCTAATGGACTTTGCAAATAGCAGTTGAACTGGAAACTGGGGGCGTTTAAAATCAAAAAACAAATCAGATGGAATGAGTGGAATTCTTGGAATGAAAATGTCCTCTCCTTTGGCACATCCTGTTTCTGAGCTGTGTATCTAACCCTATCCTGTGTGATAATGTCTGCTGAGTTGTGTACCTAATCCTCTCCTGTGTGATACTTTCTGCTGAGCTGTGTATCTAATCCTATCATGTGTTACTGACTGCTCAGCCGTGTATCTAATCCTATCCTGTGTGATACTTACTGCTGAGCAGTGTATCCAATCCTATTCTGTGTGATACCGTCTGCTGAGCCGTGTATCTAACCCTATCTTGTTTGATACTGACTGCTGAGCCGTGTATCTTATCCTATTATGTGCGATACTGTCTGCTGAGCCGTGTATCTAATACTATTCTGTGTGATACTCTGTGCTGAGCTGTGTATCTAATCCTATCCTGTGTGATACTGACTGCTGAGCCGTGTATCTTATCCTATTATGTGTGATACTGTCTGCTGAGCCGTGTATCTAATACTATTCTGTGTGATACTCTGTGCTGAGCTGTGTATCTAATCCTATCCTGTGTGATACTGACTGCTGAGCTGTGCATCTAATCCTATCCTGTGTGATACTGACTGCTGAGCTGTGTATCTAATCCTATCCTGTGTGATACTGACTGCTGAGCCATGTGTCTAATCCACAAATGGGTGGAGCCCCGAAGAGCAAGACGGCAGGCCCGGAAGAGGGACACTATTACTCAGCAAGTTACCTACTGAGAGCAGAGACACCGCGGATGCAAAGGAGCTGGAGCCGGAAGGAATAATAGAGAAATCAGAAGTCATGGAGAAAGAGTTCACATGGCCGCAGTGGAGGACTGTCGCAGCTGACCGCAGCTCCAGTGAGAGACCTGTGCCCACCTCAGATCCCACACCGACTCCTGCCCCGTCACCTTCCCCATCCCCTGCATCCTCCTGCAACGTCTATCTGGACGAGCCCCGGGTTCCCACAGCAGAAGAGGCCTGATGGGAGAGGGGAGTGACTGAGGAAAAGAAGCGATGGGAGTGCCGAATCTTAAAGGAGCTGCGATGCCCCGGGGGAGGAAGTATGTCTGACCGGATGACCCACGGCATCATCAAGTACTTTGATCCCACCCGAGGGTATGGATTTATCTATGAGCCAGAGGGCAGAGGTGCCCTTAAAGGAAACGGTGACCGCAGTCAGGTCATGGAAGCAGGAAGCTCCATGTTTACTGTGTCGGCCATTGTCGAAGGAAAGAAGTAGGAGGAACAGTGATGAGTCATCCTCCAGTGGATCTTCAGGCCACACGTATATTATGGTGCAGGGCCCAAATGCAGCTCATTATGCTGCTCAATTGTCATGCATTAAGTGATGTGGACCTGTCCAACAAGAAAAAAAATGTTGTGCCGGTTGCACCTTATAAATGAAAGAGACTGTTCGGCATCTCTGAGAAGGCCGGAAGTCCTAGACGACATCAGGATTGTGTTTTTGTTATCCCCCTTCCTCATCCAAGTTCCATTTGCGCACGTTTGCGCATCCCCTGCTGGATTACGGGACTGGAGCCCTAAAAGGATTAATCACCATGGACTGCGTGTGTAGTTGCTTTAAGGACTGTGTTGTTTTTCCCCGGAAGAAGGCACGGCGCCGAATCGTGCGTTGGGGCGGGTGGCACCACTGGGTCTCAGGTATGTCTCTAGGCTACTAATAGATTACTATATACACACATCTATGATATTATTTTGTCTTTGTATTGGCATACAGCCTCCACTGACATTGTTACTATGCCCTTTGTAGTGTGACAATTCTTTGTGGTCTGTTATATGTGCTCTTTAGATCTATATTTATGCATTTTCACTTTTGTGTGTATTGATTTAGTACGTACAAGCCTGATTTTTTATCTGGGTCCTTATGTGGTTCCACCTTTCGGTTTACCACTGTCACATCTATCCATATATATTCTTTGATTGTATGTTTTTATATTTAACTATCTAATAAAGCTATTACTATTTTATGAATTGAATTCTTATCCTGAGATCAGAACATATATACAAAGGGTAGCAGGAACATTGCTTGGCTTTTTTTCTGCATTGCATGACAGAGGTTTGCACATAATGGTTTCAGGTGACACATTACTTGAAGGAATGTTACATATGCATAACAGGTTATGCTCGGGGCCTCCATCTTCCTGGTATAGTGCCACATGCATCAATGTGTTACACTGTACCCTAGCTGCACTCTTGTGAACAATGTAAGGAAGCGCTCACTAGCTATCACCTTACAGACATGGAGCGCCCGCCAGGGCCGTGGGGATACTCGGTACCGGGCGGCTTCTTAAGGGGATGTGTCACGGCAGCAGTGACCCGGTCTGTGGCCCTGGATGTCCAATGAAAATGATGATAAAAGGGGAATAAAGTTTATAAGATATAGTTCATGACGCCACCTGTGGTATTCGGCAAGGGATAGCCGACACTGCTTAAAGAGACTGCTGGGGCTGATGGTGATGCAGCAGAGTTGATACAGCTCTCCACAGGTAGAGCTAATTCCCAGGGCACTTATGATGTTAAAGATAGTGGGGATGGTTGTAGTGCAGAGTGATGGTTGTAATGCAGAGGGGATGGTGCAGTAAATAACTCTGAGGACACAGCAGGGTGCAGTCTTCACAATTTTACTCGCGGTTTGTGGTACAGTCCAGGGCACTGATTACAGATGGTAATGGAGATCAGGGCAGCCTGGAAGCAATTTTGGATCCACCTAACGAGATGGTGTTGGAGGCCTCCTTACTGCGCTGTTCTCTGAGGTCGTTGCTGCCTGAAGCTATGCTCAGTCCTCTATTCCTTACTGTCCTTTAGTCCTTGCCTGTATGGCAGGCAGATTGAGCCTTTTACAGGTGTCACTCCTTTGTGGTGGCTCCAGCTCTGGTATGCTGCTGTGCCTTCAGGTGCCTGAAGTCTCCTGCCCTCCGGATTTGGCTGCTGGGACTGTTGTACCCGTTCAGCCACAGACTCTGGCGTCTGGTGTCAAGCGCTCTTCCCTGGGGTGAGCTTGGTTACAGCTCCAATCCCAAAGCTTTCCTAAACTTCCACTTTCCTCTCTCTTCACTCTGCTCTTGGGACGAGCTCCTCACAGCTCCTGTCCCTGCGCAAACTCTCACAGCCCCACTAACCCCGCCTCCAGGCCAGAACTAATAAGGAAGATTTCCTGAAACCAGGTTTTGAGCTCCCCCTTCTGGTCTCAAGTCAGGAAAGGTGTTGTATGCTGGTGTTATCTGGAATGGAAAATCCTCCTTGCTTCCAAGCATGACATCACCCCCTGTGAGGGAGACAATGCCACTGTGGCAACCGGACTCCTGGGGTGCCACAGACATGTCAGAGCCTGGCTCAGGTTTGGCTAACACTGAGATTTGCTTTTAACGTCTCTTAAATCGGTGCCCCAATGTATTTGCTATGAAGAAAACTGACGCCACTATTGAATCACTTGCTTTAAACGTACTACCTTGCAGGTCTGCTTCTCCACGCACACCCATTGATGAACCAAACCTTCTGAAGGTGTCCTTCCTTTTTTCAATCTATAGCTAGACTTCTAAAAAAACAGGAACTGAAACACTAGTGCCCAGCTACGCCTCACAGACTGTGGGCCGGCCCACCAATAAACTCTGTCACCCCTGATTAAAAGGAAACAGAATCCTACATGAGGATAAACAACATAAAATACAGGAAGAAAAAAGTTGTGGGATCACACAGCTGAATAATAAAAAACAATTCTTCTTTATTTCACACCATCATAAAAACATGTAGATATATCCACAAATAGATAAAAACAGAGTCACATTCTTATGCGTTTCTGGCCCTTAGCCCTTAATCATAGAATGTATCAAAATAACAACTAGAGAAGTAATTTATACAGGTGTGAGTTTCTATGACATCATTAATTAATTAACATCAGTTAATTAGCAGCTACACCTAACAGAATACACGCAACAGAGCTCACATTGCAGAAACTAATTCAACATGAATAAATTTAACATAAAAAAACAAACATATAGTTTATATATTCATGCAATATCATTTACCATAGCACATATTCTTTATTAACAAACAGTGTATTTATTATGATCTTTCATATACCGTTTATAAAGGTATACATGAAGCAAACCATTATTAAAATTATCGCATTCATATAATGAGGTATATGAGGTATATACTGTTCCAAAAAATAAAGAAAAAAAAAATTTTTGTCCAAAAATTTTTCATACATATTTTATGCTTAGTAAATATACATGGTGTCTCTGCAATAATTTAATCCCTTTGGTTGCTTTGTATCTAATTGAATAATCCAAAAAGCTTCCCGAAGGAGCAATTTTTTTTGTATATTTCCTCCTCTTTTAGGATGAAAAACTTTTTCAATGCCACAAAAACGAAAATTATCAAGATTTCCCTCATGCATTCTAACAAAATGTTTGGTAGCTCCTGAATAGGGTGCATTTTTGTTTTTAATATTCGGAATATGTTCCGATTTTCTCTTTTTTAGTTTTCTTTTTGTGCAACCAATGTAATTCAGATCACAAAATTCACAATGAATGCAATAAATAACTTGTTGCGTGTGTCAATTAATGAAAGACTGAATGGAAAACCTTTCAGTAATCATAAGCGTTTTGAATGCGTATTTACACGTGACATTTAGTGTTTGCGCATTTGAAAAAACCCTTAGTAGATAACCATATTGTATTATTGCAATGAGAGTCTTGTTGGAAGTCACTTTGTGTCAGAACATCTCCCAAGGATTTTCCTCTTTTAGAAACACCCCTGAAACCACCTGCAAGAATCTGATGTAGTATGTTATCCTGATATAAAATAGGAATACGATTTTTGATAATGTTTTTTATCTTATTTAACTGGAGGCTAAAGGAAGTACTAAATGTTACTGTGTTCTTTGTAGATTTAGCACGCGGCTTTTTTGGTCTCAAAGTTTTTTCTCTTGTGACACTCATGGCTTTTTCAAGCGAACTGTCGATGTTATTTTTCCTATAACCCCTAACATGAAGTCTATTTCTGATAGTAGTACACTCCTGTGAAAAAACTTTTCATCAGAGCAAGATCTCCTTGCTCTTATAAATTCCTCATATGGGATCGCTTTTTTATTATTCAGCTGAGTGATCCCACAACTTTTTTCTTCCTCTCATTGTGATCTGACGATTAGATGGAATTTTTTGGATCGCTGCTGGCAAATTCAAGTCTACCAGGCACATTGACACGGTGAGGCATTCCGTTTTTCCCTGTATTTTTTTCTGTTGTTTACAACATAAAATACAGTTCGCACACAATAAAACAACAGTGGTTTTAAGAGAGGGTGTTACGCCATTTTCTCCACCTTTACACATCAGGTAGGACAGGTTTAAAACCTAGTATTGAAGGTCCTGATTATGTGTACCTGGCTATCTTTGTGTAGAGCCAGGCCCTGTGCTTATTTTAAGTCAGTCAGTTGAGGGAGCTGAGCAGAGCTAGGTGTGTTGGAGCTGCAAAGAGACAAACCAGATTCTCTCTGAGAGGAGACTGCACAGTTTGTGTGCACCAAACTGCAAGTATCATTGGTTGCTATGGACAATAGCAGATTTGTATGAACACCTGAGCCTAAAGCATGACCTGAATTGCTGTCTGGCTGAGACCCTGTTATTGCTTTGACTTTATTGGAAAAGTACTGATTTTTTTATGGAGTTTAATAAACTTCACACCGCTTGACAAAAGATTCTGGTGTCTGTGTGAAATCCACTGCCTACCTAAAAGCCTTAATCTCTACTATATATATATTGTGATAAAACACTCCGGGATCGCCTTTGCTGGGGTCAAAGGTCACGTGCGTTCAGCATGGAACTCAGGCGCAGAGCTGGGATTCGGGTATAACTGACACTGGGTCAGGTTTATTAATGGTGAAAGCAATGCATAAAGAAATAAAACATAAAACAAATCCTTGCCTGTCCGGCACTAACTAAACAAAGTACAACCTAACTACCAACTGGCGGGCTTCTCCCGTCCAGCCAAACCACAGTTGCAGTGGGCACTGCTCTCACTCACGTGTGTCTCTCACACAGACAGGCTCTCTGTGTTCCCAGGCTGAGACACTCACACAACCACCTGGCATGCTTTTATATCCACCTCCCATTATTCATTAGCAAGCAGGTGCGATACTGACCAGACTAGGCCACATAGGAAAGGAATCTGGGCGAGATATACCTGCCCTCATCCACTATTCCCACATGATTCTCACATATCCCCCCCTCTGCTCAGACCACCCCGGTCGAGCAATGACACCCACCAAACAGTGCACTCGGGACAGGGCATCTGCATTTCCCATCTGTACCCCTGGGCGGTGCTCCACCGTAAAAGTGTAGGCCTGCAGGGCAAGGAACCACCGGGTCACCCGGCTATTCCGTTCCTTGTTCAAGTGCATCCACTTGAGAGGGGCATGGTCAGTGATCATAGAATCATAGAATCGTAGAGTTGGAAAGGACCTCCTGGGCCATCTGGTCCAACCCCCTGCTCAAAGCAGGATTCGCTAAATCATCCCAGTCAGATGTCTGTCCAGCCTCTGTTTGAAGACTTCCATTGAAAGAGAACTCACCACTTCTCGTGGCAGCTTGTTCCACTCATTGATCACTCTAACTGTCAAAAAGTTTTTTCTAATATCTAATCTGTGTCTCCTCCCATTCAGTTTCATCCCATTGCTTCTAGTCTTTCCTTGTGCAAATGAGAATAAAGTTGATCCTTCTACAATGTGACAGCCCTTTAGATATTTGTAGACAGCTATTAAGTCTCCTCTCAGTCTTCTCTTTTTCAAACTAAACATTCCCAAATCCTGCAACCTTTCCTCATAAGACAGGGTTTGCAGACCGGTCACCATTCTGGTCGCTCTTTTCTGAACTTGCTCCAGTTTGTTGATGTCTTTTTTAAAATGTGGTGCCCAAAACTGGACACAATATTCCAGATGAGGTCTGACCAACGAGGAGTAGAGGGAAATAATGACTTCACGTGATCTAGACTGTATGCTTCTGTTAATACATCCTAGAATTGCATTTGCCTTTTTTGCTGCTGCATCACACTGTTGACTCATATACAGTCTGTGATCTATTAGTATACCCAAGTCTTTTTCACATGTGCTGTTGCTTAGCCCTATTCCTCCCATTCTGTATATGCTTTTTTCATTTTTATTGCCCAGATGTAGTACTTTGCATTTTTCCCTGTTAAAAACCATTCTGTTAGTTGCTGCCCACTTCTCCAGTTTATTTATATCTTTTTGAATCCTCTCTCTCTCTTCTCTAGTATTAGCTATCCCTCCTAGCTTTGTGTCATCAGCAAATTTAATCAGTTTACCCTCAATTCCTTCATCTAAATCATTGATAAAGATGTTGAACAATACAGGGCCCAGGACAGAGCCCTGTGGTACCCCACTTGACACATTCTTCCAACTGGATGTGCAGCCATTTACGACCACTCTTTGGGTCCGATCACTAAGCCAGTTATGAATCCACCTAACAGTTGCCTTGTCCATTCCATACTTAGTCATTTTTTCAATAAGGATTGTATGAGATACTTTGTCAAATGCTTTGCTGAAGTCAAGATATACTATATCTACAGCATTTCCTTGATCCACCCAATCAGTGATACCATCATAGAAGGAAATTAAGTTAGTTTGACATGACTTATTAGTTACAAACCCATGCTGACTCTGTTTAATCACTTCATTCTTATCCAGGTACTGACATACATGTTGTTTAATAATCTGTTCAAAGATCTTTACTGGTATAGAAGTCAGACTCACCGGCCTATAGTTGCCTGGGTCCACCTTCTTCCCCTTTTTGAAGATAGGAACAACATTTGCTCTTCTCCAGTCTTCTGGGACTTCTCCTGTTCTCCAAGAATTTTCAAAGATTATGGAGAGGGGTTCAAAAATTTTTTCTGCTATCTCCTTCAGTACTCTGGGGTGTAATTCATCTGGACCTGGAGACTTGAATTCATTTAGGTTAGCTAAGTGTTTCCTCACTATCTTTCTGTTTATAGATATCCTGGATTCTTCTATTCCCTTAATAGGACAGTGAAGAACAGTTGATGTTACATTTCCTTTCTGAGAGAAAACAGATGCAAAATAGGAATTTAAAAGTTCGGCCTTCTCAAGATCCTGTCTTACCATTTCATCATTTTCATCCTGTAAAAATCCTATAACATCTTTGACTTTTCTTTTACTTTTGACATATCCCCAAAATCCTTTATTATTGCTTTTGACATCTCTTGCAAGCTTTCAATTCATTTTCAGCTTTAGATAATCTGATTTGTGCCCTGCAGGTTCTGCAGACAGCATTATATTCTTCTTTAGATATGCCTCCCTCTTTCCATTTTATAAACATTTTTTTCTTCCTTTTTAGCATGTGCTTAAGTTCTGTGTTCATCCATCCTGGTTTCCTTAAATGCTTCCTATTCTTCCCTCTTTTCGGAATTGTTAACAATTGTGCTTTGAGAATTTCACTTTTCAAGATTTGCCATCCTTCCTGGACATTTTTGTCTTTAAGAATATCCAGCCATTGGATCCCTCCAATTCTCTTTCTGAGTCCCTTAAAATCTGCCTTTCTGAAATCTAACCTTGACGTCTGAGTCTTCACAGGTCTTCCTCCTCTAGTTATCCAAAATTCTAAAATAGCATGGTCGCTACCTCCTAGGGTCCCAGCCACTTTTACCTCCTCAACCATTTCCTCCCTGTTTATAAGGATTAGATCCAAGGTAGCAGTTCCCCTTGTTTTCTCCCCTACCTTTTGGAAGATAAAGTTGTCAGCAAGAGAGGATAAGAATTTCCTTGACCTGTTAGTTTTGCCTGAGAGAGATTCCCAACAAATGTCTGGATAGTTGAAATCTCCCATAACAACTATGTCATATTTTTTGGAGAACTTAGCCATTTGATGCATAAAGAGTTCATCCATATCTTCAGCTTGCACAGGCGGCCTGTAGTAAATGCCTACAATGGTGTCCTTTCCATTGTTCTGTCCTTGTATTCTTACCCAAACAGTTTCCACAGAACTCCCAGTCTCTGAAGCTTCAATCTCTGTGCAGATATACGCGTTTCTAACATACAATGCAACACCTCCTCCTCGTTTATCAAGTCTGTTTCTTGCAAATAAGTTGTATCCTTCTAGTCTTGTATTCCAATCATGTGCATCGTCCCACCAAGTTTCAGCGATTCCAATGACATCATATTTCTTTTCCTGTGTTAGTAGTTCCAATTCTCCTTGTTTGTTGCCCATGCTTTGTGCATTAGTATAGAAACATTTTAGTTTGTGATTGGTTTCTCTTTCTCCAATTTTTTTATTAATTAGATTCTTTTGTCTTTGTTCTTCCTTTCCACTTCTAATAGCAGAGTTCTCAATAGCATTTGTCAGGTGTATGGCTTTTTCTGGTCTTTTGCTTCCCTTCCCATGTTGTTCTAGTTTAAAGCTCTCATTACAAGTGTAGCAAGGCGACTTCCAAATACATGCTTTCCAGTCTTCGTAAGGTGTACCCCATCTCTAGCAAGTAGTCCATCGTATAAGTAATTCACTCCGTGATCCAGAAATCCAAATCTTTGCTGACGGCACCATCGACGTAGCCAGTTGTTCACCTGCAGAATCTTATTCCACCTCCTTGTTCCATGGCCATCCACTGGGAGGATGGAAGAGAAGACCACCTGCGCTCCAAGTTCTTTCACTTTCTTGCCTAAGTCTTCAAAGTCTCTGCAGATGGTTTCCAGGTCATTTCTTGCGGTGTCATTTGTCCCCACATGTAGTAGCAGGAATGGGTAGTCATCTGTAGGTCTGAAGAGTTCTGATATCCTGTCAGACACATCTTTAATTTTTGCACCTGGAAGACAGCACATTTCTCTTGAAGTTATATCCGGTCTGCAGATTACGGCCTCTGTTCCTCTCAACAGGGAATCCCCCATGACCACCACTCTCCGTTTCTTCTTCACAACATTTTTCTTTCTCCATCCAGGAGGACTCTGAAGGCGTACAAGGTTGCTGTTTGTTGGCAAAGTCTTATCCTGATGTATTTCTTCGTTTTCTTGCGTGAGAGCCTGGTACTGGTTCCTGAGCAGTATGGGTGCTGACTGCCTCCTGATCCTCCTGCTTCTCTGGGTCACATGCTTCCATTCCTCTCTTTCTTCAGGTGCACTTCGAATTTCTTCTCTTTCTGTAACATGAAGAGATAATTCTGCTCTGTCCAAGAACTCTTCACCTTCCTTAATGATCTTCAACGTAGCTAACCTCTCTTCGAGATTTTGCAACTTTTCCTCCAACAGGGACACAAGCTTGCATTTGTGGCATGTGAAGTTTGGCTTTTCCACTGGTAAGTCTGTGAACATGTAGCAAGAAATGCAGCTCACCAAATGGCTCCTGGCCTCTTCCATATTGAGATTTCTTAAAAATCAGCCTGAATTTTCGGCCCACCAGGTAATATTTGAGGGCCTCTAGAGCCCACTTAATGGCGAGGCACTCTTTTTCTACGACTGCATACCTTTGCTCGTGTTTATTCAGCTTCCTGCTGAGATAGAGGACTGGGTGTTCCACTCCGTCCCTCACTTGTGAGAGTACGGCCCCGATACCGGTATCAGAGGCATCCGTTTGTACCACAAACTCGCTGCGGAAGTCCGGAGTCACCAGTACGGGCTGAGAGCAAAGTGCCTGTTTTAGGCTATGGAAGGCTTCTTCAGCCGCTAAACTCCATTTAATCATGACGGAGTCTTTCCCTTTTGTAAGATCAGTCAGGGGGGTAGCGATGGCTGCAAAATTGGGTATGAACCGGCGATAATAGCCGGCGATCCCCAGGAAGGCTTGCACCTGCTTCTTGTTGACAGGTTGTGGCCAGTCCTGTACCGCCTGAATCTTATCAACCTGGGGTTTAACAACACCCCTCCCAATTACATACCCCAAATACCGGGCTTCTTCTAGCCCGATGTGACATTTCTTGGGGTTCGCGGTTAGACCTGCCTCCCACAGGTCGTCAATCACAGCTTGTACTTTCTGGAGATGAGTCTCCCAGTCCAAGCTGTAAATGACAATGTCGTCCAAATAGGCCAAAGCGTACTGCCTACGTGGCCTCAGGACTCGATCCATCAGTCTCTGGAAGGTCGCCGGTGCTCTGTGCAGTCCAAACGGCATATACACATACTGAAATAGACCTTCTGGGGTAGCAAATGCCGTCTTTTCTCTGGTAGCCTCCGCCAGAGGGATCTGCCAATACCCCTTTGTTAGGTCTAGGGTCGTAATATACCGGGCTTTTCCTAACCGATCTATTAACTCGTCGACCCGGGGCATAGGATAGGCATCAAATTTTGAGACCGCATTCAGTTTCCTGAAGTCATTGCAGAACCGGATGGTGCCGTCCGGTTTAGGAATTAGCACAATCGGGCTGGACCACGCACTGTGCGATTCCTCAATGACTCCTAACTCTAACATTGCCTTCACTTCTCGGGAAACGGCTTCACGGCGCGCTTCCGGGATTCGGTAGGGCTTTACGTGAACTGTGACACCAGGTTCCGTTACGATGTCATGTTTCATTAGCATAGTCTGCCCGGGTTTTTCTGAGAAAAACTTTTGGTTGTGAAGTAGAAACTGCCTGACCTCAGTCTTTTGCTGCTCCGAGAGAGTCTCTGCAACCCGTACCTCCGGTACGGTATGCGAGCAGACGGGACGGGCCAGCTCCGCTGACAAGGCAGACCGATCTTTCCAGGGTATTATCAGATTTACATGATAAATCTGTTCAGGTTTCCGTTTACCTGCCTGGTATACTTTGTAGTTTACTTCACCAACTCTTTCCTTGATCTCAAAGGGGCCCTGCCACTTTGCCAGGAACTTACTGTCCACCGTGGGGACCAGGATCAACACCCTATCTCCGGGTGCAAACGTACGGATCTTGGCGCCCCTATCATAGATTCTTTTTTGGGCTCCTTGAGCCTGTATCATGTGTTCTTTGACGATAGGCATAACAGCCGCAATACGGTCCTGCATTTGTGTGACGTGATCTATCACTGTTTTAAACGGAGTGACCTGACCCTCCCAGGTTTGTTTTGCAACGTCTAACAGTCCGCGAGGACGACGGGCATACAATAACTCGAAAGGCGAGAATCCCGTGGAAGACTGGGGTACTTCCCTGATGGCAAAAAGCAAATACGGAAGTAAATAGTCCCAGTTCTTCCCATCCTTGTCTATCACCTTTCTCAGCATCTGCTTCAGAGTTTTATTGAACCGTTCGACCAACCCGTCTGTTTGAGGGTGATACACGGATGTGCGTAACGGTTCGATTTGTAACAATCGGCAGAGCTCCTTCATTACCCTGGACATAAAGGGGTCCCCTGGTCGGTGAGTATCTGTTTTGGTATACCGACTCGACTAAACACATGCACCAGTTCCTTGGCAATCGTCTTGGTGGCCGTGTTACGCAAAGGGATGGCCTCCGGGTAACGGGTGGCATAATCCAAGATGACCAGGATATGTTGGTGTCCACATGCAGACCGTGGAAGGGGCCCAACTAAATCCATCCCAATCCTCTCAAACGGGACTTCAATAATAGGTAGGGGTACCAAAGGGCTACAGAAACGGGGCTTAGGTGCAGAGGCTTGGCAGTCAGGACAAGACTCACAATATACACGAATATCGTGATGCATGCCTGGCCAAACAAAACAGTGTAATATCCTTTCGGTGGTTTTCTGGACTCCCAGGTGACCTCCCATCACATGTCCGTGGGCCAGTTCCAGCACCTGCCGCCGGTAGGGTTTTGGCACGACTAATAGTTGCACCGTATCTTCCCCCTTTTTCTCTCTCTGATAGAGTAAATCATTCTCCAGAACCATGTAAGGATATGCCAGCCTAGAGCCAGGTTCTACGGGTACCCCGTTTATCACTTTTACATTTGTCCTAGCCTGAGAAAGGGTAGGATCCTTTATTTGCTCGCTTTGGAAGTCATCTTTCTGAACTTCTAAATCCGGCAAACGGGGAGGTGGACGGCTGTCGGCCTCCTCCTCTTCCCCGGTCTCCTCCGTATCACCCGCCATGACTGAAAACGGGAACTGCAGGTCATTTCCCGCAGACTCTTCCCCCGAGTCTTCCGGGGAGACCTCTTCCAGGGGTTCGGGACCCACACGCGCCCTGGGAGAAGAATCATGTACCCGATTACCCGAGGGCATCAACTGATTCTCCCACAATTGCCAGAAGTGGGGAAAATCCCGGCCCAGGATAACATCATGCAATAACGCCGGGATGAGTCCCACTTTATGTTGCACAGACCCATAGGAAGTAGTAATGCATATGACCGTGGTGAGGTACGAACAGGTGTCTCCATGCACACACGTTACAGAAAATTTGTCTGATGGTCCAGTCGGGGCTGACACCAGACTGGCCTTCACCAGAGTCACCACACTTCCCGAGTCTAACAATGCCACCACATTTTTGCCATCAACAGTTAAATCACACAGGTGTTTTTCCACATCCTTTTGACCGGCATTCACACTCACTACCCGTGCAACCATAGACATGTTTTTAGAGTCTGTGACGTCGCACTGCATGGGTTCAGTAGTGACCGGACAGTTCGCAGCAATATGTCCCATCTCTTGGAAGCGGAAACACCTAACGGGCCCCTTGCTTAGACCATAGTTCGTTACTCTCGTCCTCGCAGTGCGGGCAGTCCCATTTTCCTCCCCCACTGTCTTAGGGATTTTTCCATCTCCCCTACTCCCTGGAACAGTCTTACCGGTTCCACGTGGAGATGATGAAGAACGAGGTGGGGTAACGTCGTCTCGGAGTCCTTCCGCCACGGAGTAACGTTCAACCAGATCCACCAGTTGATCTGCCGTTGTAGGCTTTCCATGGCTTACCCACTTCCTCAGGGCTGGCGGTAGAGCTCTCAGGTACTTGTCCATGACGACTCTCTGGATTATCTCTGGCGCTGTCAGCACCTCGGGTTGTAGCCACTTCTTCGTCACGTGGATCAGGTCGAACATCTGTGACCGCGTTGGTTTATCCGGCTGATAAGTCCATTGATGCACTCTCTGTGCACGGACAGCGGTCGTCACTCCCAGCCGGGCCAAGATCTCGGCTTTCAATTTGTCAAAGTCCTGCGCAGCTTCAGGTTCCAAGTCATAATACGCCTTTTGGGCCTCACCAGAAAGAAACGGGGCAATCAGGCCGGCCCATCGTGCCTTCGGCCATTTTTCTCGCACCGCCGTCCGTTCAAACGTGGTCAGGTATGCCTCGACGTCATCTTCGGTCGTCATCTTCTGCCAGTACCGACTCACGTGAATCACTCTCGACTCTGCTTCCAGGTTAAGCTCAGGTAAGCTTGCCAAGCGCTGCGCCACCTGCTGGAGAAGCGAACGATCGGTAACTGTCATGTCCACCAACTCCTTCAGCTGGGCCATCATCACCCGATTAGCTTCTTGCTGGACGGCGGTGGACTGTACCAGCGCTTTCACCACGTCCTCCATGCTCATGCTTGCAACGTGATGCCCGCGTTCTCCACCACAATGTGATAAAACACTCCGGGATCGCCTTTGCTGGGGTCAAAGGTCACGTGCGTTCAGCATGGAACTCAGGCGCAGAGCTGGGATTCGGGTATAACTGACACTGGGTCAGGTTTATTAATGGTGAAAGCAATGCATAAAGAAATAAAACATAAAACAAATCCTTGCCTGTCCGGCACTAACTAAATAAAGTACAACCTAACTACCAACTGGCGGGCTTCTCCCGTCCAGCCAAACCACAGTTGCAGTGGGCACTGCTCTCACTCACGTGTGTCTCTCACACAGACAGGCTCTCTGTGTTCCCAGGCTGAGACACTCACACAACCACCTGGCATGCTTTTATATCCACCTCCCATTATTCATTAGCAAGCAGGTGCGATACTGACCAGACTAGGCCACATAGGAAAGGAATCTGGGCGAGATATACCTGCCCTCATCCACTATTCCCACATGATTCTCACAATATATATATATATATATATATATATAATGTATTTATATAGCACCATTGACTCCATGGTGCTGTACATGAGAAGGGGTTACATACAAAGTACAGATATCACATACAGTAAACAAACTAACAATGACAGACTGATACAGAGGGGAGAGGACCCTGCCCTTTCGGGCTTACTTGCTACAGGATGGTGGGGAAGGAGACAGTATGTTGGTGGGTTGCAGCAGTTCCAGTGTTGGTTGAGGTGAAATCTCCAGTAGGGGTGAGAGAGAAGGAGGTAGCGGGGTCATTGCAGACTGTAGGCTTGAAGAGGTGGGTTTTCAGGTTCCATCTGAAGGATCCAAATGTGGTTGATAGTTGGACTTGTTGGGGCAAAGAATTCCAGAGGACAGGGGCAATTCGGGAGAAGTCTTGGAGGCGGTTGGATGAGGAACGGATAAGTGTAGAGGAGAAAAGAAGGTCTTGGGAGGACCAGAGATTACGTGAGGGAAGGTATCAGGAGATTAGTTCAGAGACAGGTTATAGATGGCCTTGTAGGTCAGTATTAGTAATTTGAACTGGATACGCTGAGGGAATGGGAGCCAGTGAAGAGATTTGTAGACGGGAGAAGCGGAGGAGTAGCGAGGAGAGAGATGGATTAGTCAGGTAGCAGAGTTAAGGATGGACTGGTGAGGTGCGAGGGTGTTAGCAGGGAGACCACAGAAAAGGATGTTGCAGTAGTCGAGTCGGCAGATGATGAGGGCATGCACAAGCATTTTAGTAGGTTGAGGGTTGAGGAAAGGAGGGATTCTGGAAATATTTTTGCACTGGAGGCGACAGAAGGTAGAAAGAGCTTTGATGTGCGGTTTGAAGGACAGGGCAGAGTCAAAGGTTATTCCGAGGCAGCGGACTTCCGGTACTGGGGAAAGTGTGATGTCATTAATTGTTATAGCTAGGTCGGGTAAGGAAGATCTGTGAGATGGAGGAAAGATGATAAGTTCAGATTTGTCCACATTGAGCTTGAGGAAGCGAGAGGAGAAGAAGGAGGATATGGCTGATAGACACTCTTTGATTCTGGACAGCAGAGAGGTGACGTCTGGGCCAGAGAGGTAGATCTGAGTGTCATCAGCATAAAGGTGGTACTGGAATCCGTGGGACTTTATGAGTTGCCCCAGACCAAGTGTATAGATTGAGAAGAGTAGGGGTCCTAAAACAGAGCCTTGGGGGACTCCAATAGAGAGAGGGTGGGATGAGGATGTGGTGTGGGAGTGGGAGATGCTGAATGTACGGTTGGAAAGTTATGAGGAGATCCAGGATAGGGCGAAGTCTTTGATGCCGAAGGAGGAGAGGATCTGTAGTAGGAGACAGTGGTCAACTGTGTTGAATGCAGAGGACAAGTTTAGAAGCAGGAGTATATAGTATTGTCCATTTGATTTGGCTGTAGGTAGGTCATTAGTAATTTTGGTCAGGGCTGTCTCAGTGGAGTGATGGGGCGGAAACAAGATTGTAGATTGTCAAAGAGCAAGTTAGATGATAGGTGGGAGGAAAGTTCAGTGTGGATGTGCTGCTCCAGGAGTTTGGAAGCGAATGGGAGCAACGATAGTGGGCGATAGCTGGACATAGCGGTTGGGTCGAGGGTTGGCTTTTTGAGGCTAGGCGTGATTGTGGCATGTTTGAAAGCAGAAGGGAAGGTACCGGACGTTAGTGATAGGTTGAAGAGGTGGGTTAGGGATGGGATAAGTGTGGTGGTGAGGTTGGGGAGGAGGTGGGATTCAATGGGGTCAAGTGCACAGGTTGTGAGGTGCGATTTGGAGAAGAGACAATTAAGCTCCCCTTCAGTGATGTTGGAGAGTGAGGTTATGGGGTTTGGGAACTGGTCTGGTATACAAAGGGGTTGTGGTGGTTGAACGATGAAGACTTGCCTTGTTTGGTCAATCTTATTTTTGAAGTGTGTGGCAAAGTCCTCGGCAGAGATGAGGGAGGTTGGAGGGGGCAGTGGTGGGCGGAGGAGGGAGTTAAAAGTTTTGAATAACTGTTTGGGGTTGTAAGATAGGGAAGATATGAGGGTTGTGACGTAGGCCTGTATAGCAGATGTGAGGGCAGATTTGAAAGCGAGTGTTGCCTGTTTGAATGCGGTGAAGTATAGTATATATATAGTTACGGTATAGTATGGTTTGGGCAAGCTATTTGTCCAAGGCAGATTTAAGAAAACCTGCTCTGGGCTTTTATTTTTGAAACGGATTATAGGATAGTAATGGGGCGGTCCATTTCCTCACTCAGCCCGGGTTCCAGTTAAAAACCCTGCAGTAAAGGGTTTAGGTGTGTCAGTCTTGTTTTTCAAACCTGGAGAGCAGAAGGCTCTGCCATAGCTTCAACCTGTGTCAAAACTGAGCCAAGCGGAGCTAAAAGGCCTTACACCCCTCAGCATACATGGCAGTGCAGTCGCCCGAAGTAGCCGGTCCCGGTTGCGGACTATCTTGTTTCCCGGCTGCGATCCGGAGGATCTTATATTACTTTCTGTTTTGTGAGTACTCTGAATATTACGAGGGGCTGCTGATAAGTCTTTGGCTTTGTATGGACCGGTATGCAGGTCGCTGCTCAAGAACGGAATATGGCGCTGCTATGAATGACTCAGAGCACAATATGATATTAAACCTACTTTTCTTTACAAATTGTGCAAAGGATAACAGGATTCTGTCTCAACAAAATATGGGTCACAACAGCCACAAACCACACAACACAAAATATGCAGCCTGATAGATCCCATGTGCCAGCTTCACAGACAGGAGAAAGACTACCCCGACTATTCCACTCCCTCCCTTATCCAGTACCAGGCCTATATGGGGTTCTACCGCAACTGTGACACATGGTCCTTTCAGGTATACAATCTTACACCCGCCTCCCGCCTTAATTACAAAAGATTATGGGTACCCAGTTTTCCCTTAATATATATATGTATTTACAAGACAAATCACTTAAACCAGCACAACATATATACAGTGCACTGCCTTATTTGTGAGTGCTCAGAGCGGATGCTCTGACAGAATATACTTAACAGTGAACAACTGAACTTGTTATTCTGATGTCCAGCCACCAAATTCAATCAGCTTTCTAGGTCACCAAGTCCTCTGATACCAATACAGATGAAGATTCCAATCAGTCCCAGTAATATTTCACAGCCAGAATCTTGATATACAGGAATTCACACAGTCTCTATCAGTCTATATGCAGTTTAGTAACAGGAGTGTTCTTGAAAATGCTGATTCCTATCTAAATCTCCCTAACTAACTAAACAGTCAGTGATCGGTCACACTTCTCAGTTTACTCACAGGAGCCACTTCCTCTGGAACACACTTGTTCAATTCAGATCACTTCAGGCTCTGGATTTTTCTGAGTCTCTCTGACAGGGCTCCTTCTCTCCATCTCCCTGGGAAAATCTATGACTTTCAACTTTCTGCTTCCAGAGTTTTCTGATACTCAAAGGTGATCTCTAGTAGCCAAACTAAATTAGTGCAGCTTCATTGCTTATAACACAAAACAGCAACATACTACAGCAATGTGATCTTTTTTTGTTTCTATGGTAATGTACAGTACTGTATGTTACATCACATGAAAGCTTTATGCGTCTAATACATGTTTTCAAATTTTAGTGCTTTAGCTTATGGCAGCAGTGTTCTATGTAGGAGGAAAAACAAAGTGGCGGAGTCTAATGCGATATTCAAAGCAAATGAGAGCAGAGGAGTGATAAAATTCTTGTTTCTGCAAGGAAAGCCCGCAAAGGATATTATTGGTGATATGTCGTCGACATTGGGGGATCAATGCCCTTCATATTCTACAGTTAAGAACTGGGTTGCCAAATTTAAAAGGGGCCACTTCAACACCAACAATAAAGAACGTCCTGGACAACCAAGAGTGGTTGTCGTAAATGAGACTTTGTTTTGAACTTTCTGGGTCACTGCCTGTTTGTCACACTGCACCAACCCCTCTGTACTATATATATATATATATATATATATATATATATATATATATATACACATACATACACACACCATATATATATATATATATATATATATATATATATATACAGTCATATGTTAAAGTTTGGGCACCCCTATTAATGATAACCTTTTTTCTTTATAATAATTTTGGTTTTTGCAACAGCTATTTCAGTTTCATATATCTAATAACTGATGGACTCAGTTATATTTCTGGATTCCAATGAGATTTATTGTACTAACAGAAAATGTGCAATCTGCATTTAAACAAAATTTGACCGGTGCAAAAGTATGGGCACCCTTATCATTTTCTTGATTTGAACACTCCTAACTACTTTTTACTGACTTCCTGAAGCACTAAATTGGTTTTGCAACCTCATTGAGCTTTGAACTGCATAGCCAGGTGTATCAAATCATGAGAAAAGGTATTTAAGGTGGCCACTTGCAAGTAGTTCTCCTATTTGATTCTCCTATGAAGAGTGGCATCATGGGCGCCTCAAAACAACTCTCAAATGATCTGAAAACAAAGATTATTCAACATAGCTTTTCAGGGGAAGGATACAAAATGTTGTCTCAGAGATTTAACCTCTCAGTTTCCACTGTGAGGAACATAGTAAGGAAATGGAAGAACACAGATACAGTTCTTGTTAAGCCCAGAAGTGGCAGGCCAAGAAAAATATCAGAAAGGCAGAGAAGAATAGTGAGAACAGTCAAGGACAATCCACAGACCACCTCCAAAGACCTGCAGCATCATCTTGCTGCAGATGGTGTCACTGTGCATCGGTCAACAATACAGCGCACTTTGCACAAGGAGAAGCTGTATGGGAGAGTGATGCGAAAGAAGCTGTTTCTGCAAGCACGCCACAAACAGAGTCGCCTGAGGTATGCAAAAGCACATTTGGACAAGCCAGTTACATTTTGGAAGAAGGTCCTGTGGACTGATGAAACAAAGATTGAGTTGTTTGGTCATACAAAAATGCGTTATGCATGGAAGCTAAAAAACACAGCATTCCAAGAAAAACTCTTGCTACCCACAGTAAAATTTGGTGGAGGTTCCATCATGCTTTGGGGCTGTGTGGCTAATGCCGGCACCAGGAATCTTGTTAAAGTTGAGGGTCGCATGGATTCAACTCAGTATCAGCAGATTCTTGACAATAATGTGCAAGAATCAGTGACAAAGTTGAAGTTACGCAGGAGATGGATATTTCAGCAAGACAATGATCCAAAACACCGCTCCAAATCTACTCAGGCATTCATGCAGAGGAACAATTACAATGTTCTGGAATGGCCATCCCAGTCCCCAGACCTGAATATCATTGAACATCTGTGGGATGATTTGAAGCGGGCTGTCCATGCTCGGCGACCATCAAATTTAACTGAACAGGAATTGTTTTGTAAACAGGAATGGTCACAAATACCTTCATCCAGGATCCAAGAACTCATTAATAGCTACAGGAAGCGACTAGAGGCTGTTATTTTTGCAAAAGGAGGATCTACAAAATATTAATGTCACTTTTATGTTGAGGTGCCCATACTTTTGCACCGGTCAAATTTTGTTAAAATGCAGATTGCACATTTTCTGTTAGTACAATAAACCTCATTTGAATCCAGAAATATAACTGAGTCCATCAGTTATTAGATATATGAAACTGAAATAGCTGTTGCAAAAACCAAAATTGTTACAAAGAAAATAGGTTAACATTAATAGGGGTGCCCAAACTTTAACATATGACTGTATGTATATATATATATATATGTATATATATAGTCAGGTCAGGGCGCTCAGGGTACTCGGTAATTGTTTTTACTGATGTCCGCACAGTACATATTATCTGGTGTAATTTCAGAAATGTAATAGAAAATTACTGTAGTACAGTAAATATTTTACTACAGTTTTTTTTCTACTAATTCATAGAATTACAGTTAGGATCTGTGGGTTGCATGCATCCAGTAATTCTTTTTTTTCTGACATCCGTTCACCACGTTTTTTATTTAATGTAGTTTCTGAAATTTACTGGACAATTATTGTAGAATTTATTTCATTTTTTTCTAGTATATAGATTTATGATTAGCTTCAGTTACATTTAAATAACTCGGGGTTCTTAGTAATACTGTTTTTGATCAAAAATAGTATTACTAAGAACCCTGCACTATTTAAATGCACTTGCTTTTTACTTATCTAGTCACAGCAGGGTTTTTTGCTCATTTTTTGGTTGTAGGTTTTGTGAGCTTTTTGGCCAATGTGAGCATGTGTTTATGTGCTGCATGTATACCAACTTAATCCATGCTCAATTTTGTGTTTTTTCTTTGTATTTTTGCATTTTGTGAGAGCCCTAGAGTAGTCTACAAAGGAAGGATACAGTGGGAATGAAAAGGTAGAAATGTGAAGGAAACATGCTTAGGACTGTGTACCAGCTATCCCTTGTACATAACACTTATCAAGTTCAGTAAAGTCCCCATGGGTGGACGGAAGTCTCTTTTATTAATCTGTGAAATTGGTGATCCTTGCCAGTCAACACTATCTGCTAAAGGCAGCCTACATGGATGCAAGGCCCACACAACACTAACACCAACACACAGTGGGGACCCTTTCTTTTAAGTTGGTCACCGGAGCATGACAGGAGAAGCTCAGTCCCTCCGTGGCTACCGCCCCTCGCCGCATTACAGATGCAGTAGAAATAATGAAGTTTTGAGGCTTTGTGCTTCACATGGGATTAGTGATAATGAAGCCAGAACTTACGCAATATTGGAGGGTTGATGTTTTATATGATCTTTGATGTTGATTGAGGGTTGATGTTTCCCAGAAGACTGAAGAAAAGCAAATATTGTCCCTATCTTCAAAAAGGGGAAGAAAGTGGACCTAGCGAACTACAGGCCTGTGAGTCTGACTTCTATACCAGGAAAGATCTTTGAACAAATTATTAAGCAACATGTATGCAAGTACCTCGATAAGAATGAAGTGATTAACCAGAGCCAGCATGGGTTTGTAACTAAGTCATGTCAGACTAACTTAATTCCGTCTATGACAGAATCACTGATTGGGTGGATCAGCGAAATGCAGTACATATAGCATATCTTGACTTCAGCAAAGCATTTGACAAAGTATCTCATACCATCCTTATTGAAAAAATGACAAAGTATGGAATGGACTAGACAACTGTTAGTTGGATTCATAACTGACTTAGTAATCAAACCCAAAGAGTGGTCATAAATGGCAGCACATCCAGGTGGAAGAATGTCTTAAGTGGGGTACCACAGGGCTCCGCCATTATCAACATATTTATCAAACATTTAGATGAATTTATTGAGGGTAAACTGATTAAATTTGCTGATAACACAAAGTTAGATTGGATAGCTAATACTAGAGAAGATCTAAAAAAGATCTAAACAAACTGAAACTGTGGGAAGCAACTAACAGTATTATATTTTTAATAGGGAAAAATGCAAAGTTCAATGTCTGGGCAAGAAAAATGAAAAAAGCATATACAGAATGGGAGGAATAAGGGTAAGCAACTAATACATTACAAACTGAACATGAGTCAACAGTGTAATGCAGCAGAAAAGGAAAACCCAATTCTGGGTTGCATTAACAGAAGCATACAGTCTAGATCACATTATCCCTCTCTATTCCTCTTTGGTCAGACCTCATCTGGAATACTATGTGCAGTTCTGGGTGACACATTTTAAAAAAGACATAATAAACAAACTGGAGTAAGTTCAGATAAGAGCAACCAGAATGTTGACCGGTCTGCAAACAATGTCCTATGAGGAACAATTAGAGGATTTGGGAATGTTTAGCTTGCAAAAGAGAAGACTGAGTGAAGACTTAATAGCTGTTTACAGACAACTGAAGGGCTGTCAGACTTTAGAGGGACCAGCTTTATTCTCATTTGCACTTGAAAATGCGAGTAGCAATAAAATGAAACTACACAGAAACTGTAGGAGAGATCAGTGCAAATAGGGTCTTATCAGAGAAATACAGTGAGCTTTACACTCAAATTAAATTAATCTGTTTAACCCCTTCCCAACCAATGACGCCTACATTGGCGTCATGAAAAGCTGAGCCATTATGACCAGTGACGCCAAAGTAGGTGTCATGGTATAAATCACCCTCCTGTGGGTCGGGTGACCGGGGTCACTGAAAAGTCACCTGATCCGCAGATACAGGAGGCTTTGCCCCCCCATGACTAAGCTCGCTCTGATTGGCTGTTGAAAGTGAAAAAGCCAATCAGAGCAATAGTAATATTTCATCAATGAAATATGATGAAATATTACAATCCAGCCATGGCCGATGATGAAATAGCATCAGGCATGGCTGGAGACCACAATCAGACCCCCCACTGACTGACGGCAGCAATCGGCCGCTGGTGTCACAATCTGCTCCCCCATCTTCCCTTCCCTTCCCCCCAGCTTCCAATCACCCCCCGGTACCTTCCAAGTGCCGCTGTCACTCCCAGTGTCCCGCCGTCCCGGATGATGGGCGCCGCCATCTTCCAAAATGGCGGGTGCATGCGCAGTGCGCCTGCCAAATCTGCCAGCCGGTTGCATATTCCATTCATTCATTTTGATAGATCCTATCACAGTGATCAAAGTAAAAAAAATAGTAAATCACCCCCCCTTATCACCCCCATAGGTAGGGAAAAATAATAAAATAAATAAAATATTTTTATTTTTATTTTTCTATTAGGGCTAGGGTTGGAATTAGGGTTAGGGTTGGAATTAGGATTAGGGTTGGAATTAGGGTATTAGGGTTACGGTTAGAATTAGGGTTAGGGTTGGAATTAGGGTTAGGGTTGGAATTAGGGTTAAGATTAGGGTTAGGGGTGTGTTGGGGTTAGGGTTGGGATTAGGGTTAGGCTTGTGGTTAGGGTTGGGATTAGGGTTAGGGATGTGTTGGGGTTAGGGTGGTGGTTAGGAGTGTGTTGGGATTAGGGTTGGAGTTAGAATTGAGGGGTTTCCACTATTTAGGCACATCAAATGGTACGCCCTCCCTTCCAAGCCCTGACGTGCGCCCAAACAGTGGTTTACCCCAACATATGGGGTATCAGTGTACTCAGGAAAAATTGCAAAGTAACTTTAGGGACCAATTTCTCCTGTTACCCTTGTGAAAATAAAAAATTGCGGGCTAAAAAATCATTTTTTGAGGAAAAAAATATTTTTTATTTTCACGGCTCTGCGTGGTAAACTTCTGTGAAGCACTTGGGGGTTCAAAGTGCTCACCACACATCTAGATAAGTTCCTTGGGGGGTCTAGTTTCCAAAATGGGGTCACTTGTGGGGAGTTTCTACTGTTTAAGCGCATCAGGGGCTCCGCAAGCGCACATGACGCCCGCAGACCATTCCATCAAGTTGGCATTTCAAAATGTCACTACTTCCCTTCCGAGCCCCGACATGTGCCCAAGCAGTGGTCCCCTCACATATGGGGTACCAGCGTACTCAGGACAAACTGGACAACAACTTTTGGGGTCCAATTTCTCCTGTTAGTCTTGTGAAAATAAAAAAATTGCGGCCTAAAAAAATCATTTTTTGACGAAAAAAATGATTTTTTATTTTGACGGCTCTGCGTTATAATCTTTTGTGAAGCACTTGGGGGATCAATGTGCTCACCATGCATCTAGATAAGTTACTTGAGGGGTCTAGTTTCCAAAATAGGGTCACTTGTTGGGGGTTTCTACGGTTTAGGCACATCAGGGGCTCTGCAAACATAACATGATGCCCGCAGAAAATTCCATCAAGACGGCAATTCAAAACATCACTACTTCCCTTCCGAGCCTTGACATGTGTCCAAGCAGTGGTCCCTCCCACATATGGGGTACCAGTGTACTCAGGACAAATTGCACAACAACTTTTGTGGTCCAAATTCTCCTGTTAGCCTTGTGAAAATAAAAAATAGCGGGCTAAATTTTTGAGGAAAAAAAATGATTTTTTATTTTCACTGCTCTGCATTATAAATTTCTGTGAAGCACTTGGGGGGTTCAAAGTGCTCACCACGTTATTACCTCATAGAGGGACACTGGTCAGAATTGCTAAAAATGGCCTGGTCATTAAGGTCAAAATAGGCTTGGTCATGAAGGGGTTAATCTGTAAAAACAGCATGTAATGTGAAGTCAGCTAAAGCAGACCCACGGGTCAGCAAGTAACCATCAGACATCAAGAGGTAAAAAGGCGTTAGTGGATAATCTCTGTGCTGCTGACAGGATCAAGACATACATCCCAGTGTAGTAAAATAAGATGATGGTTTATTTCAATGCATTTCGAAGTACAGAGTCACTTCTTCTTCAGGAAAAACCACATGATACAGAAATTGCATAACCATGACATGCCCCATTCAGGTCTGGATAGTGCAGCTGAGCGGGAAGACTTGGCAGTGTTGGAGGAACTGTTGAAGGAACAAATTGGTAAATTGGTAAGCAACAAGGTATGTTCCCTAAAAAATATTCTGCCTAGAATGACAAGATTTCCCCCTTTGTCACTTTGCCCAGAAGTTGAGCTATTCACGAGACTCATCGTTGATGACTTTTGGAAAATCTTACCACAACATAGACACAATAACCTCAATTTTGAACAAAGACTGGCTATTAAAGAACTGCAATCATTTGATGATGTGGTCTACAAGGCGGCTGACAAAGGGGGAAACATCGTGGTCTGGCCAGCTACCAATTATGAAAAAGAGGCATTTAAATTGCTGAAAGACAAACACACATACCAGAAACTGTCTTTTTCCGCTCAGTTGCTCACTATTCTAGATTAGAGAATGAAGGACATTGAGAGCTTAAATACCTAAAATATAATATATGGACATGACATAAATCTTGTTTTTCAAAAAATTACATAATTTTATTCAAAATTATACAACCAAGACAAATAAAAAAAAAAGTTATGATAATAAAAACAGGCAGGCAACAATACAACTATGGGGCAATACAAAAGGCATACAGCATATCAGAGAGTAAGTAGGGTCACAATAATATACAGGGTAATATGCAGATTAAGATTCATTAAAGTGTAAGACCCGTGGGCATGGGGTGTGAACATAAGCATAACATTTGTAATGTACAGGAGAGGTCAGTGAGGTGATTGTTCACCAACGACTATTTTCCATATAAGTATACATGACACATACTCCTGTTTCAGAAATCATTGTAATCACAACCTGATATGAGGGTCAGAGGTAGAAGAGTGTGTGTGCTTAAGCACAGAAACTACCATCATGGGACACTGCTTCCCGAGGAAGCCATAGCGAAACGTGCGTCGGGGGCCAGGCCCAATACTTAGGCTTAAACAGCATATGGGTAAGAGGCATGTTTCTCTGGTGCATGCTGCTGACAGCTGTCATACCATGATGGTCATTTCTTTATTTATTCTGTCATTTGGGCATTGCAGCCACTCAGTTATGCTTCCTTTAACCAAACCTTCTCTCAGAACACTGCTCTGGCTCTACAATATCTCTTTCTTTTGTTTAAAGGGGTAAGGCACATTTTAAGAGTAAGCTCTTACGATTCTCGTGCTAAACCAAACACGTAAGCAATGCGGACATGATGCAGAGAATAGGTCTGAAACCAGTCTGGTTTGAAATATTGGGCTCTAATTTAAATGTATAGCATGGTGTGAAATTATTATGGAAAGAAAACCTAATATTTCCTCCTGAAGGATGAGAGCACTACATTCTGTGACAGAAATGATGCAAAATATGCAATCTGGATCCGGCTGATGTCCATGTTACCTTGAAAGTCCAACCTCAGCATTCTCCTGTGAGCTAGGAGAACAATGCTGAGCCAGGCTCTGACCTTACAGAGCTTCCAAACTTAATATTCACAGGCTTGGTGATGCATTGATAGTGACAGCTACAAATTACACCTTCACATTTTTCTCCTTCACCAAATTATCTCACAGGTTAAGGTTTTGTACAAAATTACATTGCATCTTGCAAAGAATGTATTTTTATCAATCAGGCCCTAATGAATTGAATATGGACGAAGCAGTTTGGAGACAGTTTGCTGCATAGAATATACTTGCCAATTACATTTCGGATGCAGAAAGCCCTACATTTTCATTTAGAGGGCATGAAAGAAACAGGAACTAAACTCATGGGAAGAGGTAAGTAGCTTCATATCTGGTCTGAAGTCCATATTGTTTAGGGTCCAGAATATGATAGTGGTGGACGTGAACGCACTACACCACTGAACGGGCTTAACCTGGAAGGGTGTAACTAAGTGGTTACCTGTTCTTCACTAGAGCCTCTAGTGGTGAGGCTAGGCTTAGTCTATTAGGGTAGCCATCAGGTGCCAATGCCTGCCAGTACCCAAGCCCACAGCAGCTGACCTATGGGTTAGAGGCACAATACGAAGCACAGAGAGCACAGACAGAGATGTGGTCATCCACGGTCAGGGCAGGCAGCACAGGAGCAATATACAGAGCTGGGGTCAGAAGAGGAGAGGTCAGAGAAAATGAGGAAACAAGCCGGATCAGTAAAAGGAGAGACAATACAATAATGCAAAAAAGAAAGAATGTTAGCTTGCCTGTTACTGCTATGGAGTTTAGAAGCATGGAGATTTGTCCAGATGTGGGAAAATGCTGAAAAAATTGTGGCATCTAGCTCCACTTAAAAGTAGAATAATTTATTGTAAATGATTAAAAATAGACTCCATGATGATGTTACATGATGTTACATGGCTAGACTGACATGTTTCAGATGCCCTTTGGCGTCCTTTGTCAAAGCTCACTAGAGCTGGTTACCGTAACTTTTTCTAATACAATAATTCACCTTGACAGGACACTAGACTAGAGAACGCATTGCAAATAGGAACCTAAGTTCAAGCAAGGTGTGGAGGGAGGAGTTGGCTAATATATCCCCTGCTGGTAGGGCATATGCCAGAAAGTAAAACTCTGCAGGAAACAGGGAATTAAATTCCTGCAGAGTCTGACTGTGTCTCACTAAAGGCAGGTTGAGCTGTTTCAGCAACAAGGGAATGCAACACGGGAGTGCCGCAAGAGGCAGTTCAGCGCGAAGGCCTGACACTGAGTGGTGCAGAGCGGTTAACATAGTGAGTAGGATGCCTTTGAAAAGAAGTGTGGGTTACCAGGATGACAGTATTTAGCCCCCCCTTTACGCCGCTTCCTTTTTTGGCAGATTGATTGAGAAACCACTCAAGAATAGTAGGATCACAGATGTTTTAAGCAGGCTTCCTTTTTCTCTCCTCAAGACCAAAGCCCTTCCAATAGACCAAATAGAAGGTGTTCCACCAAGCCTTCTTAGAACCCAGAATGCATTTTACCTCAAACACATCTGAGGGAACTTCAAGAACAGAATCAATTCAGGAACATTGGTTTCAGGAATGAGACACTTAAAGAGTTCAGAATCCATAGATTCACCTGGAGCTGAAGGCTGTAAGTCACCAGATTAACTTGTCTGAGGATTTCAAATGGAGCAAGGTACCAAGGGGCAAACTTATAGAAATGCACCTTCAGGCAAATATTTAGGAAAGATAACCAGACTTTATCTGCAGGTTTTTAATGAAGTGGAGAACCTCTTTTCCTGTCTGCATGAGACTTCATCCGAAATATGCCCTTAAGGAGGAAGGCCCGAGTTTGCTAATGACGCGCACCAGAGGCCGTGGGATACTCGGTACCAGGCCAGTCATCTTAAAGGGATGTGTCACAGTGGCAGTGACCCAGTCCATGGCCCCAGGCGGTCATGTAAAAGGGGAGTATTGATTAGGGATAAAGTTTATATAGTGATTCGTGATGCCAGTTGGAGTGTTCGACTGTAGAATAGCTGGCACTGCAGATGATCCCTGGGGGAGTAGATGGTGATGGCAGTGCAGATGTTTAACCCTCTCCAACCAGGGCTGACCCCCAGAGATTGTGATGGAATTAGAAGGCACAGAGTAATCAGGCAGGAGACAAGGAAAGTCGCTTTATCATTTACTGTAGTTCAGGTGCAGTTCAGATGAGATATTACAACTCTCACCAGGTTACAGTCTGCTCTGCAGAATGGGAGTTATCCTTCACTCTGCTGTGACTCGGTGTAAGCTTCCTGCTATTCTAATCCCTTCTAGGACCAAGGCTTCCCGGAGTTTAGAACTTCCAGCATAGCCACTACTCACTGTGTATTCCTCATCTGGCAACTTGCAGCTTGGATCCTGTGTGAAGCTCAAGTTCCTTCTTGCACAATCCTTCACTGATCCTAGTTTTCTGCAGGCTTCTCTGGGAAAACACTCTGCTGTTGGTTGTGTAAACCCACGCAGTCTCTCAGCTTACCTCCCTGCTCTGAAAGCATGGATGGCCTAGGGGCAGACTCCCTGATTCTTCTTAGCTTTGCTCCTGGAGGAAGATCATGTCATGGCTTCCAGGTGCGTTCTCCATTCTCTCCTTCTTCTTCACTAAAAGCAACCACTTGACTCCTCACCCTCCCAGTTAGGGTATGCCTGCAAACCTCTAAGCTTCATACAAGTAAGGGAGTGAGGTGAATTGTGTGTGGGTGTTGTGGTCTCTAGCAGAGAAAGCATAACTCCCATTGCTTACAAAACACATGCAAAACAGTACATATTTAATCATTTTGTGGTGGAAAAGACACAAGATGCCACACTGCTAGATCTAGAAGAATCTGCCATATGAGGAATCAGCTGCTGGTACCCAGTAGGAAGCAGACATAGGAGAGGACAATTGAGGATGCTGGGAGTATTCAACGAAAAATTCAACAAATAATGCGATGAGGTGGCCTCCGGGAAAATGGCAGGCGGGGGGCAGCGCATGCTCAGATTGAGATCATCGGAAACAAAATCTCGTCCCGAGATCTCAGGAGTCGACATCTCAACACCCGAGATCTTGTTGCCGAGATCTCAATCTGACTGTCACGGCCCCCGTGCCTTCAGCCATGCGCCACGCCGCCCCACCTGTCGCGAGCGCTCATTCTTACCCTGCGCCGCAGCCTCGTTCTCCCCTGCTCCAGCGTCGCTGTCCTCCTCTGACCGGCCCGCGGCCTGTGACGTCATTGCGTGCTCTGCGCATGCGCCATAGGCCGCGGCCGGCCCTCTGCCTTTGATCTTATCGGCCGGCGGTGTCCTGACCCGGTAGCACCGCCGGACCAATGGGGGCACATCTGCAGCTATATCAGGCCGTCCTCCCTTAATGGAGGCGCCTGATCGTTGTTTGTTTTCAGACTTCCATCCAGGTCCTGTGGATAGCCTTGCAGCTTCCACTCCCTCTCACTGCCTTGTGCTTCCTTACAGTCCTGTTCCAGTCCAGCCTACCCGTGTCCGTACCTGCTGTCCTACTCCGGTCCTGCCTGTCCGTGTCCGCACCTGCAGTCCTGTTCCAAGTCCAGCCTACCCATGTCCGTACCTGCTGTCCTACTCTGGCCCTGCCTGTCTGTGTCCGCACCTGCAGTCCTGTTCCAGTCCAGCCTACCCGTGTCCGTACCTGCTGTCCTACTCCGGTTCTGCCTGTCTGTGTCCGCACCTGCAGTCCTGTTCCAGTCCAGCCTACCCATGTCTGTACCTGCTGTCCTACTCCGGTCCTGCCTGTCTGTGTCCGCACCTGCAGTCCTGTTCCAGTCCAGCCTACCCGTGTCCGTACCTGCTGTCCTACTCCGGTCCTGCCTGTCTGTGTCCGCACCTGCAGTCCTGTTCCAGTCCAGCCTACCCGTGTCCGTACCTGCTGTCCTACTCCGGTTCTGCCTGTCTGTGTCCGCACCTGCAGTCCTGTTCCAATCCAGCCTACCCATGTCTGTACCTGCTGTCCTACTCCGGTCCTGCCTGTCTGTGTCCGCACCTGCAGTCCTGTTCCAGTCCAGCCTACCCGTGTCCGTACCTGCTGTCCTACTCCGGTCCTGCCTATCGGTGTCCGCACCTGCAGTCCTGTTCCAGTCCAGCCTATCCGTGTTTATATCTACTGTTCTACTCCAGACCTGCTTTCCCGTGTTAGTCCCCGCACTCCACTCCGAGCCGCCCCTCTTGGTTCCGGCTACCATGGCATTCGAACCTCTGGACCTGCCCCTAATGATCCCTGTACAGGGGTCGGTTCCACCTGGTGGCTCGTCCGGGGTCCCTCGGTGTCACGGTCCAGAGGGTCCACTCCGGGAAGTCCGCCTTGCCTAGTATAAAGCTAACACTGAGCATGTGTCGCCCCCAGCAGCCATTTTCCCGGAGGCCACCACATCGCAGTAATGGATGTGCGGGGGGCTCCAAGCTTCCACAAAATGCTGGCAGAGCCCCCCGCACCGCAGGGCACCACAGCCATTTTCACCCGCAACGGAACACCCCCCTCATACCAGCCTGCGGCCTGCACCAACGCACCACTCTTGCCTCCTCCAGCATCAACCCTGGGACCCCGATTCACTTCAGCCACCACGCCCGATAAGCAATAAGATGCATGGATTATAAGAGGCACCATCATTTTATTAAAAAAATTATTTTTCCTATTTTTCTCCTCAAAATTTGGGGTGCGTCTTATAATCCAGTGTGTCTTATAATCCGCAAAATACGGTATATCAAAGTGACAGTGATCAAAGCAGTTTTTGAAGGGTACAACACATGTACTGTTTATAAGAGAATTATTGATGGGGCAGGGTAAGGATTTATATTGGTTGTGCAGAAAATTGGATATCAGTCTTTTGATTATCAAATGACAAATAGTTTGTGAATAGATGGATAATAACTGATAAATTATAATAAAAGTCCCACAAAATTTTGGTCAAACAAAAGACAGCTGCCCAGATTGCCATAATCAATACACAGCTCTGTTCACACTAAAAATTCAGATGTCACAATAAAGATCCACAATATATCAAATATTTATACATATATAGAGCTTATCTTGGTGAAGGCTATTATACCCCATACGCATCATTCACGTCTGGCTTCTTCAGACTCACAGACATGTCCATTTTTTATTGCAAAACTTCCCACACACGTGCACACTAATGACATATGAATGACACATACTGGCACCTGGGAAAAAGCGATACACTTCGGGCAGTTCCCAAGCGCCAGGTGCTGAAGTCAGCTCTGATCATTGTCCTGGGATCATTGTCCTCTCTGGGATCAGCGCGACCAGGTGGCAATGATAGAGGTTGTATTCAGCACCCACTGTGTACATCATGTCTAAAATTAACAATCTGCTCTGAACGAACAACGGCTGGACAACCCCCCATTCGATATAATCAGGATCAGTTTATTTGGCGGCATACCACTGGAACCCACAACAGACTCTCTAGCTATGCTCAAGATGCTTCGCCCATGGAATGGCGAGTGAAAAGAGAGGGGGGGTGTAAAAAGATGAGCCGAGACAGAGTCAGCGGTGTCCGGTGCCCTTTAAAGCCGGAACCGTCGGGACTGTCACCACTGTTAGCGGGGGAGGTTTCTTCTAGGTGGGAGAGACCTTTCTGTTGGACAGCAGGGGGCGCATGGTATATAGGAAGACTTGAGCGTGGGAACGGACGAGACTTGGCGGGAAGGCGACAAGAGATGGTTGATTCCCTCTCCGCTGCTCGCGCTGACAACTCCACGTCACGCCATCCTCAGCATGCTGACCTAAAGACTTCCTCTGATGCTACTAATATACCATCTGAACCCGTACTTTTGGAGACCACTGTTGTGACTGTGATAGAGAATAAACGGCCTAGAGACTACTCCGTTTGAACGCCAGTTGCCGCGGATTGTCAGCGTGCTCATGTCTCATGTCCGGCACCAATGCTGAGGAATCCGCCTAAAGGACTATTTCCACGTTCCGGCACACTCAAGTCAAGCAGGACCGAATCCATCAGCACTGTCGGGAGACAATGCTTCTCGTGTCTTCGTAGCAGATCCACAGACTTTGTCCACGTTTTGCGACGCCGTCTGGAGATTTTCCAGCCTGTCCCCTGCAAGAATTGGAAGCAATAAGTTACCGTGTTTCTATATATCTTATTCCTGAACATTGTGGTTGTATGTAAATTCTGCTGCTTCTCTACTGGTCTTGCCTCCCTGCATGGAGTATTACTTATTAATTGCCTGTTCAGTAAACCCTTGTTAACCCCTTCTCTGCTTCTGGCTATTCACTGCATCCAACGGACCTCTCCTCCTTACATTTACACCGGAGTTTCCATGTGATTGAGACCGAACCTCCAGTGGAATATTTCCTATAATGAGGCACTATGGATGATGTCTGACCTGTAATCCAGCGGTGTCCTTTTTTTATTAGGAATGCATAAAAGTGCTGTTGACCACAGTTTTATGCACCTCTGATAAAACCTCTGAAACAAAAGGACACCGCTGAACAGAGGCCAGACAGAGTCCAGAGTAACTCTGTTGCCTCATTATAGTGAATATAGTGAGCCCTGCTGTGAGTCCCAACAGTAGTTTACCCCCACATATGGGGTATCGGCATACTCAGGAGAAATTGCACAAGAAATCGCATAGTGCAGTTTCTCCTGTTACTCTTGTGAACATGCAAAATTTGGGGCTAAAAACATTTTTATGGGGAAAATGTGATTTTTTTATTTTCACGGCTCAATGTTATAAACATCTGTGAAGCACCTGGGGGATCAAGGTGCTCACTACATATGTAGATAAGTTCCCTCAGGGGTTTAGTTTCCAAAATAGTGTCACTTGTGGGGGTTTCCATAAAAAATAAATTTTGAAAATTGTAAAATTTTCACCAAATTTCCATTTTTTTCAAAAATAAACACAAGTCATATCAAAGGAATTTTACCACTATGTGACACAATATGTCACAAAAAAAATCTCAGAATCAGTGGGATCCGTTGAAGCGTTCCAGAGTTAGTACCTCATAAAATGACTGTGAGAATTGTAAAAATTTCCCTGGTCATTAACGTGCAAAGATCCTTGGAGGGTAAAGGGGTTAAAAACCAGACATAATCTAATAAGAGTGAACATGTTGCATACAGGGTGAAAAACAGACTGTGTTCTATCCTGAATGAGCTCTTTAAGTGATTATTTTGGAAATAGAACACTAATATACAAAAATTACAATGTTACAATTTTATGATTTATCAGCAATATCATACAACAGCTCTGAACAAATCCATTACGCTTTGCAGTAGTGATATAGTTCATATAAAGAAAAAATATGGTATGTTTTATAACAATCTATCCTCACGTAGAAGCATTTCTTATAAGTACCATAGGGAGGCACAGAGTGGCAACAACTCCATCCCACACAGAGATGCAGGGTCTCCACGTGCATGAAGCTGAATTTGGCAGAGATGACCTATTTTCCTATTTGTTTATTTTTTATTTGGATTTATGCAATTGATATCTAAAATCCTGTAAGAAAATGAGTAACTATAGAAACAAGTTTTGTTCTATATTTTTTTGTCTACAGTTTATTTTGTTGCATTTCTCTATTCATTTACATTTTAACTTGCTAGTTATTATGCCGCTTGATGCAAATTCTATCATTTTACATCACAAATGGCTACATTGACCTTTTGGCTTTCTTTTCATTTGCTGGTACAATTTTATTTCCTTCATTGATTGTAAGTCATCCAGGTCTCAAGGCTAAAAACAACCTCCATTACATTAAATGAACAAGCAATGGTTGAAATGCAATGTATTCTAAGCCTAACTTTTCTAGTATAATGAAAGTTTGCAATTCCCAAAATACATATTGAACCAAATATACAGTGATATAGGGGACTTAGCCCCTATAAAAAATAATACTAGCACTGTACATTTTAGTGGTAATGTTATTGACAAAATTAATTTTAATTCAAATGCAAATGAGGGGGCTTTGATGCACCCTTGGCAAGGCCAAGAGCTTAGTGTGTAGTTATGCCCTCTCAATTAGCATTTTGGGGATTTCCCTCACTTTGGATTTACAACACTCGCTTTGGCCAGAAGTAGCATGGCCTCAGCTTCCACTCTTCTGGGAAATCTTTCTACATGATTTTGGTGAGTGTCTGTGGGAACTTTTACATATTGATCCAAAAGAGCATTTTTAAGGTCAGGCTCTGATGTTGGTCAAGTGGACCTGGCTCACAATCTTCCTTCTAATTCATTATAAAGGTGTTCAATGAGTATGAGGTCAAGTGAAGTCAAATTCTTCCACACCCCCAACCATACCTTTATGGACCTTGTTTGTGCCCTGGGGACTCTCATGTTGGAAAAGAGCCTTACCCAAACTGTTCCTACAAAGCTGGAAGCTATATTTGTCAGGAAAACATCAAAAAAGCAGAGAGGCTTGCCCTTCCAGGCCTCCAGACAAATGCACTATCAGGATGCAGTGGACTCATATAATTAAGATGGCAACACAGGTGCAAGAATACCGATGAGACAACCGCTCACAGCCTAACAATACATGGAGGAGGCGGTTGCTTGGTATATTGATGCACAATAAAAACTTGTATGCGGCGCTGTTCACACTGTGGCAATGCACAGCATCCAGGTTAACAGCCTAGTAGTGACACCCTTCTATTAGATCAGGCGGGCTGCCCAGCGCTATCAAAATGCATGCCATGTGAACAGACACCGCAGTGTACAAGACCAAATGGGCCCAACTGCACCCTGAATAAAAAGTGAAAAAAAAAAAACATAAAAAATGTGAGGTATTTGCTGATATTTTGGCCAAAATACGTGAGCCTGTAACCTGCGCCAAAGGTCCCCATGTTTACGGGTCCCTACAATTCTTTTTGCGTTTTTTCATTTAAGACAAATTAAATGAAGATAATAATACCAAAGAATTTGTGTTTGCAATAATTTTCAGGAAGAAACTGAGTATTATCTGACAGAATTGCAGGGGTGTCAATACTTTTGGCCACAACTGTAGTACCATATATCTGCTGGTTGGATTACGGTCAAATCCATACTGGGAGAGCGTCTGTGACTAAGGAAATATATACATAGTTTTAAATTTTTCACTACACCTTATACAGCTGTACGCTCCTCATATATTACCATATATCTGCTGGTACTTTTTGGTACATTTTCCCAAACATGAGGAAGTATGGTGGAAGAGGCCATGGACATGGGCACGGGGGGCAGCTGGTACTGATGGTGGTGGTGGTACATCTGCTGGTTATGCCAAAAGCACAATAGCAGCTAAGGAAGGAGAAGTTGAGCCAGCGTCATCATCTGTCTCAAGAAGGCCTGTAAGGTTCCCTTTTCTGGGAGTAGGTAAACCGCTTTTAAAGCCGGAGCATCAGGAACAGGTTTTGGCTTACATTGTCGAAACAGCCTCCAGCTCTATCGCCTCCTCTTCTGAAGTTTCAAAAACTGCAAGCTCTGAGCCGTCAGTGCAGGCTTCTGGTCATGAACAACACCTTTCCTTGTGTCCTTCACCCCCAGCAAAAGTGAAGGATGAGGCAGGCCACACTTCAGATTACTCCATGGTGCTCTTTTCACATACCACGCCTGGGTTATCAAGTCAAATCCTGAATTCCCCAGTCCAAGATGAATCTGACATGGAGTGCACTGATGCACAGCCACTGCTAGATGATTCTACTGGTACATTGACCCAGAGCACTATATTGCCCTCGCACTCTACAGATCCAGAATGTGACACTGATGAAACTCAGGTGCCCCTTCCCGCATACTATACCACCTTACACGGTGACACAGAGGAAGGTGCAGATGAAATTGAAGAGGAGGTGATGGATGATCCAGTTGTTGACCCAGATTGGCATCCATTGGGGGAAGAGGATGCCGCTGGCAATAGGTCAGAAGGGGAGAAGGATCCACAGCAGGCATCGTCATCGCAGCAGTGGTTATCTGGCAGGCCCGTAGCTGTCCGAAAACGTGATAAAAAAACAAAAAGAGTTGCAGGACAGCTTGGCCAGACGGTCAAATTAGCACAGCGTGCAAGCCCTGAAAATTTATACCATAGTAGGAAGAGTGCAGTGTGGCACTTTTTTGACCAAAATCCTATCGATGAGGCAAAGGTTATCTGTAAGAAGTGCGGAAGGACTTTTAGCCGAGGGAAAAATCTCCGAAATTTGAATACCAGTTGTATGCTTAGACATTTAACCACCATGCACTTGCAAGCGTGGTTGGACAACAAAACCTCAGGTAGCACATGTGCACCTGCTCCGACTGAAGGTAGCCAGCAACGCTCCATCGCTTCCCCCACTGTAAGGCCACCGGTAGGCACACCAGCAGCAAGAAATGTTGAGGTGTCATCGCAAGGCCAAAGCAGTCAGGGAAGCACAATGTTTTTGCAACGAAAGACTGAATCTAGGCCATCACCACCACCACCGTCACCATCACCAACCCCCTGTCAGTCCGTCAGGTCCACCGCTAGTTCCCCCATATGCAGCTCTCAAGTCCAGCTCACCCTACCAGACACTCTAAGTAGGACAAGAAAGTACTCATCCTGTCATCCGTGTACACTGGCTTTCAACGCCTACATTGCCAAACTGATCTCATTCGAGATGATGCCCTTCCATTTGGTTTAAAGCATAGCATTTTGAGAGCTCATGGCCTATGCTGTCGCACGCTATGACCTACCCAGTCGGCACTTCTTTTCTAGAAAAGCCATCCCTGCCCTCCACCTGCATTGGAAAGACCGCATTGTCCATGCACTCAAACAATCAGTGAATGGAAAGGTGCACCTCACAACAGATGCATGGGCCAGTAGGCATGGCCAGGGCCTATACGTGTCCATCACTGCGCACAGGGTTAACGTGGTGGATGCAGGGTCCACAGGGGACAGCGACGGTGGGACAGTGCTGCCTAGCCCACGGTATAGGAAACAGTTGGCTGTAGGCGTTCGACCCTCCTCCTCCAGAAGCGAAAGCTCGTCGACAGAGCGCAGTCGCACGAGCACTCCATCCGCAGCTGCCAGTGTATCCCACTATCAAACAGCTAGTGGTAAGCATCAGTAGGCTGTTTTAAAGATGATGTCTTTGGGTGAAAACAGACACACCGCGGAGGTACTGGCCGACTACTTGCAGCGAGAAACTGAGTCATGGCTGGGCAGTCTAGATCTTGATCCAGGCAAGGTAGTCAGTGATAACTGCCGTAATTTTGTGGCAGTCATAGCCCGTGCAAAACTCACACACATACCTTGCCTGGCTCACACTTTGAACCTGGTGGTGCAGTGCTTCCTTAATAATTATCCGGAGTTAACATCCCTGCTCCATAAGGTGCGAAGACTGTGCTCGCACATCTGTCGCTCACCAGTAGACTCCAGTCGTATGCAGAGGCTGCAGCGATCGCTCCACCTCCCCAAGCACCGCCTAATCATAGACGTTGCAACAAGGTGGAACTCCACCATGCACATGGTTGAGAGGCTGTGCGAACAGAGGCAGGCTGTAATGCATCTGTGGGAGGATACACGGGCAGGCAGTTTGAGGGCAGACATGGAGTTGTCGGGTGTGCAGTGGTCAAAGCTGAAAGACCTCTGTAAAGTCCTTCAGTGTTTTGAGGAATGCACACGGCTGGTAAGCGCAGACGACGCCATCATAAGCATGAGCATACCACTGATGCGCCTGCTCATGCAAACTTTGACGCACATTAAGGATCAGGCGTCTGCAGCGGAGGAGGAAGAGGAGGAGCAGGAGGGAAGCCTTGATGACAGTCAGCCATTGTCTGCTCAGGGGAACTCTCCTGGACGAGGTGGAGGAAGAACAGAAAGAGGAGGAGGAGGAGGGGGATGATTATTTTGGGGACGAGGATGCTTCTCAGGGGGCAAGAGAAAATGCTGGCTTGCCAAGATCAGGTACAGGGTTTGTGCGTGACTGGAGGGATGTGGATTTGGCAGAAAGTGCTCCTCCACCCACCACTGTCAGTGCATCATTGACACCTGGAACATTGGCCCACATGTGTGATTATCTCTTGCGGATCCTAAAAAGGGACCCCCGCATTGTCAAAATTATGAAGGATGATGACTACTGGTTGGCCAGCATCCTCAATCCACGCTATAAAGGCAAATTACAGAACATCATGCCGCAGGAGAACCTAGAGCTAATATTGGCGAACAAACAAGCAACTCTGGTAAACCATTTGTTAAATGCATTCCCAGCACACAGCAGCGGTGCAGGCTCTACCACAAGCCGTACTGGGCCAAATGGAAGAGGTCTTCGTGGTGCACACAGCCGAACTGGCGTTGGAAACAGGGGCTTCATGACCAGGCTGTGGACTGATTTCTCGAGAACTGCTCACACGACTGTTAATACTGAATCGATTGCAACAGACAGGAGACAGCAGTTGTCAACTATGGTTCAAAATTACCTCTCCTCCCCTATCGATGTTCTCCCTCACAGTTCATTCCCCTTTGACTACTGGGCCTCTAAACTGGACAGCTGGCCTGAATTGGCACAATATGCCTTACAGGAGCTCGCTTGCCCTGCTGGCAGTATGCTATCAGAAAGAGTCTTCAGTGCTGCTGGATCAATCCTGACAGAAAGAAGGACCCGGCTGTCGACCCAAAATGTTGGTTATCTCACCTTCATTGAAATGAACCTTGCCTGGGTTTCAAAGGATTTTGTACCACCTTCCCCTGATGACACATAGGTTGACAGCAAAATGGCTCGCTTTGTCCTCCTCTTCCTCCGACTTCTGCAATACCTCCATTTGCAGCTGCTGAACGTCCAGCCTACACCTCAACATATGCCAGTTTTTCCACCTCCCTAACTGGCCTGTATCCCTCCCCCCCAGGGTTGGCGTCAAAACCTGGTGGACCCTGGCAAGTGCCGGGGCCCTGAGCAGGTGGGGGACCCAATCGTGGGCGACGGCACTGGCACAGGGCCCCTCACAGTACGCCAAAGTCTCTGATGGTGGGGGGGCCCACTCGCCGTCACAGACACCGTCGTACTCTGAGGGGCCCTGTGCCACTGCCGTCGCCCACGAGTGGGCCACCCCTGCTTGCTCAGGGCACCAGCACTTGCAATACTTACCTCTCCCTGCTCCACCGCTGTGACCTCTTCTGCGTTTCCTGACAGTGACATTCAGATCAGAGAGCGCAATGATGTCACGTCTGTACGACATCTGCCTGAACAGTCCAAGTGCAGAGAGCTGGAATATGGCGATGCTGAGGAGTCTAGAGTAGAGCAGTGCCCAGCGAGAAGAGGTGTTTCATTTTTTTAATGTTTGAAGCAATATATGGGGAGCATTATACACTGGAAAATTATATATGGGACCCATCATACACTTGAGCATCATAGATAGGGCCCATTATACACTGGAGCATCATATGGGGCCCATTATATATGGAGCATTATATGGGTCGATCATACACTGGAGCATTATAAATGAGGCCCATCATACACCTGCGCATTATAAATGGGGCCCATTATATATGGAGCATTATACACTGTTTGCATATTTAATTTTTTTATGTCAGGTAATTTTTTTTATTAAACATTTTCAAAAATTGAAAAAACAGGTAGTCATATACAGGATATTTCCCAAATAGTGTATTAAATAAACAGAATAGAACCCCACAAAAATCCATCCCAACTCACCCCCCACCCTCACCCGAAAAAAAACACCTCGTCTCTCCCGATACATTTGATCTCTCACAGCTACAATTTTTGGGTTATATCCTCCTCAATGCTCTCATCCATGTTAATCTAGGAGGCGCCAACCCGGGTGTGTCCAACCAAGTTGCCCACATATCTTTCCATTTCTTAGTTGTTCTTCTCTTTTGATACACATATTTTTCCATATCTATATTATTATTAACTGCATTGGTAACTTCCGTGATTGTCGGTACAGAAGATCCCTTCCAGTGAGCCGCCACCCTTTTACGAGCTTCATTTAATATTCGTGAGACTGCCAGCTGGTGCTCCTCCGAAAGCAGCAAAATCTCCACCCGCCCCAGAAGAGCCATTTTGGGGTCTAGTACCATTTGACATTGATAGACAGTATTAAGTAAATCATTCACACCTCCCCAAAACCTATGTAACCGAGGACAGTTCCAGGTGATGTTTATCAGATCCGCATTGGGTGTTCCACATTTCCAACAATCTGCCTCTCTAGCATAGCCCATTTTCAACAGCCGTACAGGGGTTCGATAAACTCGATGAAGCAAATAAAGATGTGACACTCTCTGCTCCTCGCTAACCGAGACTTTCGTGACTTCTTGCAATGCATCCTCCGATTCATCATCTGTTAAATCACCTACATCAACTTGCCACTTAATCTTCAGCGTCTCCAAACTTGCCCCTCTCTTTTCCAACTTGGTTGCATATATCATGGATATAATACCTCTTGATCCTCCTCCCATCACTATTCTATCCAACAGCGGAGTTTTAGCTGTATTACCTAGTGGAGCGAGTCGCTGTTGTGCTTCACAAGCATGTCTCAGCTGGAGATATTGAAAAATTCTTTTATTAGGGATGGAAAATGTCTTTTTGAGATCCTCAAAAGATCGAAACTCCCCTTCAGAATAAAGCTGTGATACTAGTTTAAGCCCTCTCCTCTCCCATAGCTCAAAACCCTCTAATTTATTTAGCTCTGTACATGTCAAGTTTCTCCAGATCAGGGAATGCGCTGTGACTCCCTGTATACCCAATATTTCTTTGGCCATGTTCCATACCTTATCCATGCACTTCATTATCGGACTATTGATAGCTTGACCCTGACGGAACTGCCCTGAGTCTAGCACCTGCACCAGTAAGTCCTTTCCCACTACGCATGTAAGCATACATCCCGAAGAACTTCGCTTAAAGGAATCCTCCTCCCCCCATCCTCTGAAATGCTGCAACTGCGCTGCAAGATAATCCAGCAACGGGTCAGGAACCCCAGTTCTTTAGATGTGCGCAAAACCTCCAACCGAATTCTAGGAACACTCCTCTTCCAGATAAGCTCTCTGAATATTCTGTTTATCTGATAAAAGATTCGACCAGGAATCCAAATGGGCGCATTGTGGAGGGCATACAAAGCTTGTGGCATGAGAACCATTTTTACCAGGTTTGCCCTTCCCACCATACTCAGTGGTAACTTGCACCAGTCCTTTATTTTTGGATGAAATTTAGCAAGTAGCGGGGTAATATTTAAACGCTCAAAATCTTGTATATTATACCCAATGTGAATTCCCAAGTATTTAAACTCTTTGACTACATTTAATCATCTGGCCAATTCCAAGGAGTTCTCTGGAGCATCTCCCACCCGCATAATTGAAGATTTCTCCCAGTTAAAACATAAACCAGAGATCACTGCGAAGGATTCAAAGACTTCCATTGCCACCCTCAGAGAAGACGGCCACTCTCCCAAAAACAAGAGCATGTCATCAGCATACAACGCTATTTTTTCTTGCAAAGACTAATACCCAAACCCCTTAATTTCAGGTGTCGCCCGAACTACCACTGCCAAGGGCTCAATTGCCAGAGCAAACAGTAGAGGAGACAGGGGGCACCCCTGTCTGGTCCGTCTGTGTAAGCTAATTGTATTTGAGATCTCCCCATTAATTCTACTTTTGGCCTCTGGACTCGAATACAGCAGCTGTATCCAGGCAATAAAATTTTTATGGGAACCCATCTTGGCTAATATAGCCCACAGATATGGCCATTCGACGCTGTCAAATGCTTTAGTAGCATGCAAAGATGCAATAGCCCTAGGTTCCTTTCCCTTTGATGGGATCTGTAAATTTAGATACAACCGCCGGATATTAATTGCAGTTGATTTCTCTGGCATAAAACCAGTTTGATCTGGATGAATAATACTAGATATTACTCTAGACAGCCGCATCGCCAGAATCTTTGAAAAAATCTTGACATCAACGTTTAAAATGGAGATAGGCCTGTATGGCTGTGGAAGACAAGGATCCTTATCAGCCTTGGGGTTCACCACTATGATTGCTTCATTCAAGGACCGGGGCAAGTGCCCATCTTCCCTAGCCGCCTCAAACACCTTCAACAGCTGTGGAGGCATTATATTTGAGTACTGTTTATATACCTCCACAGGCAGCCCATCAGACCCCGGTGTCTTATTCCCTGCCATAGAATCTAGAGCCTCCTCTAATTCCTCCAGACTAATTGGTGCCTCCAGCCCAACAGCTTCCGATTCCGACAGAGTAGGCAGACCAGCAGTCCCCAAAAAGCTACTGAGCAACTCGTCAGAGAACCCGCCCTGAGAATTATATAATGTCTCAAAAAACTCGCTTAAAGTTGCTAGAATTGCCCCAGAAGATCTTTCAAGTTCCCCATTTTTGTTTTTTATCTCCGCTACCATTGCAGGGCCAGATTGAGTTTTGATCAGGGTAGCTAGTAGATGTCCAGTTCTCTCCTCCTCCCCGAAATAGACCTGCCGCCGGAAGTATCGTTTATCTGCAGCTTTTGAAAGCTTATGTTGGGCTGATCGTTTTTCCGCATCTTTTAATGCGTGAAAATGTATATCCAACGGAGTTTTCAAATATTGCAATTCTGCAGAGATAGCTTCCTTCTGTAAAAGTTCCTCATATTCTCTAGACTTAGATCTAACTCTATTCACTTCCGAGATTAACAGTCCTCTCAGATAAGCTTTAGATGCATCCCATATTCTTTCCCTGGGGGCTGTACCCTCATTAATAGCAAAAAACCACCATGGTTACTTACCGGTAGCCGGTTTTTCCGGAACCCATGACAGCACCACATGAGAGAGGGATCCGCCCCGCCAGGACAGGAACCTACTGAAACATAAGGGGCGGCACCTCTCCCCCGCTTCAGTTGGATTACAGAGCATTTGAGAGGACTTCCCGGTTAGTTACATATTTATCCAACACCACATCACACAAATACACCCGACTATTGTGCACACCCAAACGGTGAAAAAAGGGGGGGAAATATACGGGTGCTGTCATGGGTTCCGGAAAAACCGGCTACCGGTAAGTAACCATGGTGGTTTTCCCTTCACCCATGACAGCACCACATGAGAGATTCTGGAGACTTCGAACACCTTAGGGAGGGACCACCGCTTGCAGCACCCTTCTACCAAAGGTCAAGTCAGCAGAGGAGGATAAATTTAGTCTATAGTGTCTAAAGAAAGTTGAGGGTGAGGCCCAGATAGCGGCCTTACAAATTTGCTCTATTGATACCTCTGCTTTCTCAGCCCAGGAGGTCGCCACGGCTCTGGTGGAATGAGCCTTGATACCGTCAGGAACCGGAACGCCACTGGTTGAATAGGCTACACTAATGGCCTCCCTAATCCATCGGGCAATAGTCCCCTTTGACACCCCATAACCTTTCCTAGCACCCTGGAAGGCTACGAATAGGGACTGGGACCTCCTCCACTGGCTGGTTATAGACATATACTCTACTAGGGTTCTTTTAATGTCTAGGGTATGAAATTTCTCCTCCCCTGGGTTTTTCGGATTCTCGAAAAAGGAAGGGAGGACAATTTCTTGGTTTCGGTGAAAGTTAGTTACTACTTTCGGCAAGTAAGCAGGGTCTGTTCTCATAACCACCCTATCCTGGCATATCTGGGTATATGGTGGGTTGACTGAAAGGGCCTGTAAGTCACTAACTCTACGTGCCGACGTTAGAGCTACCAAAATGATGGTTTTTAGGATGAGATTTTTAGTTGAAATCTGCTGTATGGGTTCAAACGGCTCCTTCGTAAGGGATTCCAGTACCAGATTTAGATCCCATGGAGCTATTTTCGGTAAGGAAACTGGCCTAGATCTGTGGCAAGATTTTATGAACCTGGCTACCCATCTGTTTGCTGCTATATTGCAATTGTATAATGCACCCAGCGCTGAAACCTGTACCTTGAGGGTATTAACCGCCAGGCCTAGCTGTAGGCCTGCCTGCAAGAACTCCAAGATGGACTCGATTGGGGGTTCTGGACCTAACGGTTTTCCCAGGAATTGCAGGAATTTCTTCCATGTCCTACCATATATGTTGGTTGTTATTGGTTTTCTACTTTTCATTAGAGTAGCCACCAACCCCGGGGAAAAACCTTTATCTCTCAAAAGTGCCCTCTCAAATTCCACGCCGTCAGATGGAGCCCCTTGACTTGTTTGTGGAATATCGGCCCCTGAGCTAATAAATCTGGAATTTCTGGCAGTACCCACGGGTCCGAGAGAGACATCATTTGTAGTAGTGAGAACCACGGTCTTTTTGGCCAGAACGGGGCTATGAGGATTACTCTGGCTTGATCGTCTCTTATCTTTTTTACCACTGCCGGGATTAACGCTACTGGGGGAAAGGCATAGCTTAGTTTGAACAGCCACGGGATTTGTAGAGCGTCTACTGCCCACGGGTTTTCCCCTGGGTTTAATGAGCAGAACCTCCTCACTTGCCGGTTGTTTTTGGTGGCAAAGAGGTCGATCACTGGCTGCCCCCATAACTGTACTATCCTCTGGAATATTACACGATTTAAGGCCCACTCTCCCTGTTTTAACTTGTTGCGGCTTAGAAAGTCGGCTTGAACATTTTCTGTCCCTTTGATATGTAGGGCCGTTAGGGAGTTTAGATGTTGTTCTGCTTTGAGGAAGATTCTTTTGGCCTCGTCCATTAGGGAGTTTGACCTTGTCCCTCCCTGGTGGTTGACATACGCCACTGCCACCCTGTTGTCTGACATAATTCGGACGTTTTGACCCTGTAACATGGGAATGAATGCCTCTAGGGCTCTGTTTATCGCTCTTAACTCTCTTAAGTTTGAGGAAGCCTTCTGCTCTGTGTGACCCCAGGACCCTTGGGCCATATGTTCTCTCAGGTGTGCCCCCCATCCCGAGGAGCTTGCGTCCATCAATATTACATCGGACACGGGCTTGTGCCACAAAGTTCCCCCTGCTAAATTTGTGCCGTCTAGCCACCAAGTGAGAGAGTTTTTCCCCCTTTCGGAAAGTTCCAGCTTCCCTTCTAAACGCCCTTTCAATCGTTTCTGGGCTGACAAGATTTCCGCCTGCAGTTGTCGGGTATGAAACTGTGCCCAGTTGACCGCCGGGATACAGGCAGTTAGCGTGCCCAACAGGGACATTGCCCTTCTTAGGGTCATGTGAGGATGCTGTATTGCTGTAAGGGTCATTTCTCTCACCTTGTCTAGTTTTTTGTCTGGCAAGAGACAAACTTGACGGTCTGAGTCCAAGACGAAACCTAGAAATGTTTGTTTTCTTAGGGGTTGAAGTTTTGATTTTTTTTAAGTTTACCATCCAACCCAGTTTTTGCAGGGTCTCTGTTATTTTCTCCACCTGATGTGCGCAATGATGTTCTGAATTGCCAATGACCAAAAAATCGTCCAAGTAGGGCACCATAATCACATTGTGGATTCGAAGGAAAGCTGTCATTTCCGCTATTACTTTTGTAAAAATCCTTGGCGCTATAGAGATGCCAAACGGAAGAGCTGTAAATTGAAAATGCCTGAGGTCGCCCTGGATGTGTAGGGCTACCCTCAGGTATTTCTGGTATTCTTGGTGCATCGGGATATGGTAATAGGCATCCTTCAAATCTATTACGGCCATGAAGCAGTTGTGGTGTAACAGCTTTATGGCCGAAGTCACTGATTCCATTTTGAATGTTTGGTTCATGATCCATTGATTGAGGCGCCTGAGATTTATTATCGTTCTGAAGGAAAGGTCGGGTTTTTTTATTAGGAAGAGGGGAGAATAGAACCCCCTTCTCTCTTGATCTTTTGGGACCTCTATCAGAACTTGTTTCTCCAACAGTCCTAAGTTTTCTGTTTCTATGGCTGATTGCTCTCCTGGTTCCTTTCTGACGGGGGTCACCACAAATGAAGCTCTTGGATGCTGGAAGAAGGGGATTTTTAAGCCATTCTTTATAATGTTCAGAATCCAATTGTTGGCCGATATTTTCTCCCATTCTTGGGAAAAGAGCCTCAATCTTCCCCCCACAGGAGGGCTGGTGTCATTGCGGGGATTTTTTGGCGGTTGAGGTAGTTCCCCCAAACATGAACCCCGGTTCTTTTTTCCTCTTGTCGTCCCACCTTTTCCGCTCTCCCAGGGGACGGCCTCGGTTGAACCTTCCCCTCCGAAAGGGCGGTCTCCTTTGATCACCCATGAATCTGGGGAAGCCCTTCTTTTTATCACCGGCTTTTTCCAGGATGTCGTCTAGGTTTTTTCCAAACAGGAACTGCCCATCACATGGTAACGAGCATAATTTCGCCTTAGATTGAATGTCCCCAGGGCAGCCTTTGAGCCATAACGCCCGTCTTGCGGCGTTTGATAGCCCCGCTGCTCTTGCCGTTAACCTCATCGAGTCGGCGGAGGTGTCAGCCAAGAAGGCGGCAGCTCCGTGTAGCAGGTACATTTCTCCTAATATTTTCTCTCTTGGTACTTTGGAGACTAATTTTTCTTCAAGTTGTTGCAACCAGACTATTAATGACCGGGCTGTGCAGGTGCCAGCTATTGCTGGTTTCAGACCCCCTGCCGCTGCCTCCCAAGTGTGCCTTAGGTATGAGTCCGCTTTTTTATCCAAGGGATCTCTCAAAACCCCTGAATCCTCCAGGGGCAGGGCCGACTTCTTGGAAGACCTAGACACTGCTGCGTCAATCTTTGGGACCTTGTCCCAGACGTCCGTGTCTTTAGCCTCAAAGGGGTATCTTCGTTTTGAAGAGGAGGGAAGGCTACCTGACTTCTCCGGTTTCTTCCACTCTCTCTCGATTAGGGCCTGAACCTTGTCATTGACCGGAAAGGTACGCTTCTTCCTTTCTTGCAGGCCGCCAAACATTACATCCTCCAGTGATCTCTCTACCTTCTCCTCCTGCAGGCCCATAGTGGACCTAATGGCTTTAAGGAGAGCGTCCGTATCTTCTACAGGAAAGCAAGGTCTGCCCCCTGTATCACTGTCTGAGGATGAAGATGACCCGTGCTCAACTTGATACTCCGAAGAGGAGGAGGAGCCTGACGCGGAACTCGGGGAGGCTTTCCTACTCTTACTCTTCTTTTTCAATAACTTTTTAAGTGAGCCCTGTACCTCAGATTTTATTATTGACCTGAGGTTTGTTGCCAGGCTCGGCAACTCTTCAGCCATAGTCCGCTGGATACAGCTGACACATAAGTCCTTTTGGTAGTCTTTCGCTAAAGGGCTGTGGCATATGGCACATTCTCTATTTTTCTTTTTGCTTATGGCTTTCTTTCCTCCCTAACACAAAAAAAAAAAGACATAGGAAGGCCTATTATAATATTGTTTAACTTTCACGGAGATCACTCACCACCCAGGAACGACTGATACCGGGCTCTGGGGCTGCGAAGGAGCGTGCGCTCTGCGCTCTTTTGACCTCGAGGAATCCCTCGATCGGTGACTTGGACGGCTGCTGCTTTTGCCGCTCGAGCGGCTCTTGCGACCAGAAGCTTGCGATGGGGGCAGGGACAATGGGGACGGTGAGCGATCCTCCTGAGACGCCATTGTCACCCCTGCAGCCGCTTACGCTCCTTCTTTTACCGGTGAGTGAGCCCCTCATTACCCCTCCCCCCCGCGACCGCCAGCCGCTTCTCCTGGCCGGCGTCGCACCCGGCGCCATGACCGTCGCGTCCTGATGACGTCAGCGGTCGCGCTCCCAGAATCCTCTGCGCCGCTGACGTCAGACGCCGGTCTCCGCCCCCGGCTTCCCCTGCCTGCAGGCGAAGGAACGGGCGCGCGCGCAGGGGGAGGGCGGCACGTGGAGGAACCTCCGAAGGGAGGACATCGGGACGTGCCCGCACGAACCCGGGGCCCGAGTCAGGAAAAACCCCGGGGACTGCGCTACCAGCTGCCGACGGCCGGCGTTGCAGGTAAGCCAGCCCTGCAATCCTTACACACCGGGACGGCCCTGGGTCTTTTCATCCTGACAGGCACCGCCGCTGTCAGAGGGATTCCTTTCCAGGACAGGAACCCAACTGAAGCGGGGGAGAGGTGCCGCCCCTTATGTTTCAGTAGGTTCCTGTCCTGGCGGGGCGGATCCCTCTCTCATGTGGTGCTGTCATGGGTGAAGGGAAAATTCTTTTAGCAAGTCAGAGATCCTAGCATCTGCTTGAATAATAGGTAACCAGAATGCGTTAAACAACCATGGTGCCCGTTCCCCTCTCCCGCCATTTTCCCAATTAAATGTCGCCATAACAGGGGAGTGATCTGACAAGGCCCTAGGCTGATACTTGTTTGCATAACTATTACTAGGCAAGTTGTATTTGTGAGGATTCTTTTTATTATTGAACAACAACTATGTTCTCAATCAACCGAAAAGACTCATAAATATCAAAGCTTAATATTTTTGGAAGTTGGTGTGGGTTTTTTTTTTAGATTTGGCTATCTTACTTAGGAGGATATCTGTTTGTGCAGGTAACTATTACTGTGCAGAATTGTTAGGCAACTTAATAAAAAACAAATATATACCCATCTCACTTGTTTATTTTCACCAGGTAAGCCAATATAACAAGACAAAATGTAGAAATAAACATTTCTGACATTCAAAACCAAAAAAAAAGGGACCAACAGAGCCACCTTTCTTTACGATGACACTCAAAAGCCTTCCATCCATACATTCTGTCAGATGCTTGATCTGTTTATGATCAACATTGCGTGCAGCAGCCACCACAGCCTCCCTGACACTGTCCCCAGAGGTGTAATGTTTTGATTCCATGTAGATCTCACATTTTATGAGGGACCACAGGTTCTCTATGGGGTTCAGATCAGGTGAACAAGGGGGCTATGTCATTATTTTTTCTTCTTTTAGACCTTTACTGGGCAGCCACGCTGTGGAGTATTTGGATGCATGTGATGGAGAATTGGCCTGCATGAAAATCATGTTTTTCTTGAACGATACCGACTTCTTCCTGTACCACTGGTTGAAGAATGTGTCTTCCAGAAACTGGCAGTAGGTCTGGGAGTTGAGCTTCACTCCATCCTCAACCTGAAAAGGTCCCACAAGTTCATCTTTGATGATACCAGCCCATACCAGTACCCCACCTCCACCTTGCTGGCGTCTGAGTCAGAGTGGAGCTCTCTGGCCTTTACTGATCCAGCCTCGGCCCCATCCATCTGGCCCATCAAGAGTCACTCTCATTTCATCAGTCCATAAAACCTTACAAAAGTCTTAACATATTTCTTGGCCCAGGCTTGATGTTTTATCTTATGTTTCTTGTTCAAAGGTGGTCGTTTTCCAGCCTTCTTTACCTTGGCCATGTCCCTGAGTATGGCACACTTTGTGCTTTTTGATACTGCAGTAACGTTGCAGCTCTGAAATATGACAAAACTGGTGTCAAATGGCATCTTGGCAGCTTCACGCTTGATTTTCCTCAATTCATGGGCAGTTATTTTGAGCCTTTTTTTATCAACATGCTTCTTGCGACCCTGTTGGCTATTTGCCATGAAACGCTTGATTGTTCAGTGATCACGCTTCAAAAGTTTGGCAATTTCAAGACTGCTTCATCCCTCTGCAAGACATCTCACAATTTTTGACTTTTCATAGTGCGTGAAATCTCTCTTCTGACCCATTTTGCCAAAGGAAAGGAAGTTACCTAATAATTAAGCACAACTTATATAGGGTGTTGATGTCATTAGACCACACCCCTCCTCATTACAGAGATGCAAATCACCTGATTTACATAATTTGCAGTTGGCTTTCAAGCCTATACAGCTTGGAGTAGGACAACATGTATGAAAAGGATGATGTGATCAAAATACTCATTTGCCTTATAATTCTGCACACAATGTATAGGCCCATCATACACTGGAGCATCATCCATGGGGCCCATCATATACTGGAGCATCCTGTGGGGCCCATCATATACTAGAGCATCATATGGGGCCCATTATATATGGAGCATAATATAGGCCCATCATACAATGAAGCATCATCTATGGGGTCCATCATATACTGGAGCATCATATGGGGTTCATTATTTATGGGGCATCATATAGGGTATGGAGCATTATATGGAGCACATATGGGGTCTATTCTGTGTGGAGCATTATATGGAGCCCATTCTGTATGGAGCAATATATGGGGCCCATCATATACTGTATGGAGCTTTATATGCGACTCATTATACTGTATGGAGCAATATGTGGGGCTCATTCTACTCTATGGGGACCATCCTATACTGTATGGCACATTATATTGTGACCATCATATACCGTAGCATTATGTGGAGCTCATCATATACTGTATGGAACATTATATGGGACCAGTTATTCTGTATAGAGCAATATATGGGGCTCATTATTATGTATGGCACACTATGTGGTGGCCATAATACTGTATGGAGGAATATACTGTCAGGTTTTTGAGCTACTGTAGAATTTAAAATAGATATCAGTCATGTAATGTAAGAAGTGAAGTATTTGTCATTGCACTATACCAATATTTCTCTGCCACATCAGAGCATCATGAATTGTGGTATGTGTTAAAGGGGCCCACTGACACTCTTTCACCCAGGGCACACGAAAACCTGGAGCCAGTCCTACCCCCTGCCCCCAGAACTTTAGCCAAATAACCCCCAGTTTTCAGTGTGTAACTATTATTATAAAGTAAATTAAGGTTGACAAGCTTAAGTAATAAGAATTGATGTCGTTGGCATTGAAATGGGCACTGTAGGTGTGTTTACTGTCTTCCACTCCCTGCCGACTTTGCTTCCCCATTGACTTGCATTGGGTTTCGTGTTTCAGTCGGACCTCCGACTTTTCACGATAGTCAGCAGATTTCGTTCGACTCGACGTTTGAGAAAGTCCGGTTTCATGAAACCTGACTCGACCCTAAAAAAAAGGCAAAGTCGCTCATCTCTATTGGTGACATTTAGGCTCCCTGCTCCTCAGTATTCAGCAACTTCATGGCTGAGTTGCTGTGATTTCTGAAAGCTTTCACTTTTCAATAATAACACTCACAGTTGGTCAGGGATAATTTTTAAAGGAACAAATTTCATGAACTGACTTGTAACAAGTCACAATGGTGGCATCCTTCAGAACCCCAGTCGAGTTTTGTGAGCTCTTCAGAATGATCCTTTCTTATACAAATGCTTGTAAAGGCAGACTGCATGGCAAGGGGTTGGATTTTAAACACCTCTGACATATGGGGTACTGTACTGTATGTATATATGTCGGTGTAAGTATTTTCTATTTTTGCATAAGTTGGGTTCATAAAATATTTCTGGAGTATATCAATGTTTTTTTTCTCATTCATAGGTACTCCAGTTACAGGAGAATACAGTTATTGGCAAAGCTGATCTGGGTCCGATAAGAATTTGATATTTTGCTTTGCCGGGCAGTACAAGAGATGATGTGATCACTGGGTTTATTTACTTACATAGCACTATTAATTCCATAGCACGTTACAGACATCATCATGGTCACAATCACAATCTAGATTCTCTATCAGTATGTCTTTGGAGTCTGGAAGGAAACCGGAGAACCCAGAGGAAACACTTGCAAACACTCCTTGCAGATGTTGTGCTTGGTAGGATTTGAATCCAGGACCCCAGCATTGCAAGACTACAGTGCTAACCACTGAGCCACCCTGCTGCATATTCACTAGACCCAGTATTTGTGTCACAGTCGGGCACTGGACCTGACTCAGCCATCCTGCAGGAGCATGATTATTAGGGACTTGCATCTGCTAGAATCAAGAAACAGTGGGTATTGGTTAAGGCAAATTTCAACTTTACTGTCCCTAAAAAACTCAAACATGCTAAACTTAGTTAGAATTTTGCATATTTGAAGGCTTGAAAGCTAATTAAAGTCACAATATTAATGAAGATTTTACAATTTTCAAGTGGATAAATGTCTAGCAAATTGCAGATGAGAATATTTCAATGCTTGTCTGATAAAGGAGCCCACGCTATGCAGTGCATTTACTCTGCAAGGCAGTCCACCCTTCTTTCTTCTTTATTAATAGGAAACACTCATGTGGAAGAGCACGCCCGAGGTGCTAAGAACACAAAAGGTCAAATTCTGTAGACACTTCTAAGCATTTGCATTGTAAGACATGGAACATATGTACAGCCAAGGACCTATATATATATATATATATATATATATATATATATATATATATATATATATATATACACAATTTAGCATTATGGTATTTCAGTTACATTTTATGCATTTTTATTCTAGTTTATGAAGAACCTAAGGAATTCAGAGAAATTTTTTATACAGTAACATGAAGAAATTTGGCCCCAATTCATGAGAATTAGCGCCTCGTGTGCCAGTCTTAATGAGGGCTGTGCAGGAATTAAACTTGACAAATTAGCTAAAAGGCATATTCCACTTAATGAATTTCATGAAGCTTAGTAATGGATGACTTCAGTAACATTTCTGATGAACAAAAAGCTGTCAATTTTGCTGAATTTGATGAGAGGGGGTAGCTACGCTCCATCCTACCTCTTCCTCAGCTGTGCCAATTTTGGTGGCACTGCTTCAAACTGGCGTGAAAACAGCACGCATTGAGCAAACATTTTGACTTTTCAAAGTGATTTACCTCAGTTTTCTGGTAAAAACACTTTTGATGAATAACAGATAAAAGATGCCCACATCCACTTCACATCTGATGTTTATCCTGAGCTCTTGAATTGCTTAGTTTTAGATATAAACCTCAATAGGAATGAAGTTATGGCTAGAGATGAGTGAACTTGTTCGGAAAACGCTCGCCAATCTCAAATTTTGCACGAACATTGCACATTCGGATTTATTTTCAGATTCCCAAGCATTTTTCCTCAAAATCGGCAAAATTCGACCAAAGTTTGGTAAATTATTGAGTTTCCACTGATTCTTTTGTTAGGACTTAGTCTAGGATAGTGGTGCTGTATGATTTGAGAATCTAAATAGTTTGTGCTAATAGTGCAGTACAGCCAGGAGTCCACATTTCAGAATATAGTTTGTGCTAATAGTGTGGTCTAGCCAGGAGTCCACATTTCAGAATCTAAATAGTTTGTACTAATAGTGTGGTCCAGATAAGAGTCCACATTTCAGAATCTAAATCCTTTCTGCTAATAGTGTGATCCAAACACCAGGCCACATTTCTGAATCTAAATCATTTCTGTTAATAGTGTGGTCCAGAAGCAAGGTCACATTTCTGAATCTAACTCCTTTCTGCTAATAGTGTTGTCCAGCCAGGAGTCCACATTTCACATTCAACATAGTTTGTGCTAATAGTGTAGTCTAACCAGGAGTCCTCATTTCAGAATCTAAATAGTTTGTGCTAATAGTGTGGTCTAGCCAAGAGTCCAAATTTGAGAATCTAAATCCTTTATGCAAATTGTGTGGTACAGACAGCAGTATACATTTCAGCATCTAAATCATTTGTGCTAATTGCGTTGTCCATCCAGGAGTCCACATTTCAGCATCTAAATTATTTGTGCTAATTGTGTGGTCCAGACATTAGTCCGCATTTCAGTATCTAAATCTTTTGTGCTAATTCTGTGATCCAGCCAAACTATCTCAGCAAATAAATATAGATTGTTAATTTACTGATAGGTGTGGGCCTAGGACTGTGAAACAGCTAGATAAAAAAAAGGGGAAGGTTACATCCAATAAGAAGGGTAAAAATTAAGGTCATGGTGGAAGTGGGAATAGTCTTGGTGTTAGAGGTGTATGTGGGGTAGATGGTAATGTTACTGAAAGCTCTATTAAACACCAGCTCATCCTATCCAAAGACAACTGACAACTTCTGTTACTGGAAGGGCTACTCGACTTGAGATGAGGGGCAGAAAGTTGAGAGTTCTCCTTCCGTTCTCCCTCTGGTGGTGACAGGAAGTAGTGAGGTTGGTTTAAGTGGTAGTGATCTGCCACCTGATGAGGAGGATAACGATTGGATCTCTGGAGTATCAGACTGGATATAAGACAGCCGACGCCCTATCCTGGTGCTGGTGATTCAGTCTGCTTCTCAGGTCTTGGACTTTAGCTCTCTTCCAGTCTTCTCAAGTTAAGTTTGTTTTTTGCTAATGTTCACACTTGCGCTTGTTGGTCAATTCAGTTTCTTGTGTGGTCAGCTTGCCCCTGCTGGGGCCATGCTGATCTTCCACTCCTATTTATCTGTATTTGCCAATTTGCCTTTTTGTCCCTTATTAGATTGACCTCTTTTTGCTCTGTTTCAGAATATTTCTGAGTGCTGATATAGTGGGAGAAGTCTAGTGACTTCAGGGTTAATTTTGCTATCAGACGTGTTGGACATTATTTTGGTAGGGTTTTTTGGCAGATTGCAGGCAGTGGCTTTCCTTTCCTGTGCTTTCTAGTTAGTCGGGCCCCATCGTTTGCTCAGCCTATTTTCCTGCCTGTGTTTGTGTTTTCATCTTGCTTCACCGTCAATACATGTGTGGGGGCTGTCTATTCCTTTGGGGTCTGCTCTGGGGCAGTTAGTTTTCCCTTTTCTTGCTTTAGGTTTATGTAGTCCTCCGGCAGTGACGAGGCATCTAGGAACATCGTAGGAACGCTCCACTGTTACTGTTAGTTGTGTGGTTAAGATCAGGGATCTGCAATCTGCATAGTTACCAACCTCTCTGGTTTTCTGGGACTTAGCTTTCTGTTGTTCCTCCTCGGTGACCCTGTTACAACCAATATGAGCAGAGCCGTGGCCAAACGTCAACAGGCCGTATTGAAATTAATTTCTTTGGGTAATCGAAGCCACACAGCGAAGGAGCTCTGGAATGCCATCAAGCAGGAGAGCGACGTGTGGTTCATGCCAGCGAATCTCCAGCCAGGTATGGTAGTGTGTGACAATGGCCGAAATCTGGTGGCAGCTCTGGGCCTAGGCAACCTCACTCACATCCCATGTCTGGCACATGTGCTGAACTTGGTCTTGCAGAGCTTTCTGAGGGACTATCCGGATCTTGATGCACTGCTGCACAAGGTCCGCATAAAGTGCGCTCACTTGCGGCGTTCCAGCATGGCAAGATCGCGCATTGCAGCTCTGCAGCGCTGATTCTGCCTTCCGGAACATCGCATCATATGTGACCTACCCACTAGGTGGAATTCAACATTACATATGTTGGAGAGATTGTGTGAGCAGCAGGCAGCAGTAATGGAGTACCAGTTGCATCAGGCGCAAACAAGTCGCACTGTGTGCCGTTCACACATCACCACCACTGAGTGGGCCCCTATGAAGGACATCTGCCACGTTTTGCGTGCCTTTGATGATTCCACGCAGATGGCGAGTGCAGATGATGCACTAGTCAGCATGACTATCCCCCTTATCTGCCTGCTTGAAAAAACACTGCAAGCACTAAGGGAGGAGGTTGTGGAAGAGGTGGAGGATGAGGAGTCACAAATGCCATCTGCTTCTGGACAGTCTGCGCAATGTGGTTCCTCAAAAAGGCCTACGCAGGGGACACTTTGTGAGGAGGAGGATGAGGAGGAGTCAATGGAGGAGGAAGACATCTGTCCAGAGGAGGGAGGTACACAATGCTCTAGTAATCAGTATGTAGAGTGAAGGTGGGGTGATGCAGAGCAGGCAGAGATGATGCCTCAAGCAGGGGACAGCGTTTCTTGGCCAGTTGGCAGTCTGCAGCACATGGTTGATTTCATGCTGCAGTGCCTGAGAAACGACCGCCGCATCGCCCACATTCTCAACCCGGCTGATTATTGGGTGTACACCCTCCTAGATCCTCGCTACCGGGACAACTTACAAAGCCTCATAACACCGTTAAACCGGGAGCATAAAATGCGGGAGTACCAAGACACACTGGTGCATTCCATCATGTTCTCCATTCCACCTGAGAGCAGTGCTGCTATTGCTTTACAAAGCAGCTCAGTGCATCGAGGCAGTGGAGGAAGCTCTGCACAAAGAGGGAGCAGAAGCAGCGTCTCAGCACAAGGCAAGACCAGTATGGCCCAAATGTGGCAAAGTTTTGTGTCCCAGCCACAAATGTCTACACTCTACACCATCACAGACGGCTCCAGTCAGCAGGAGGCTCCAACACCGCCAGTTGCTGCTCAGAAGTGCCGTCTGCACAGTCAACACATGCTCCAGTGTTATTGGGGTTCAGTAACATCAGCTGATCCCCTGCTGTGTGTCCGGCAATTTCGCCTGCTCTGTCCACATTCACACTACTACAGATTTTAAATTTGCTCCAATTACACCTCTGCCTCCACTCTGTTTCTAGTATGTACCCTGGGCTCCAACACCACCAGTTGCTGCTCAGAAGTGTCTTTGGCACGGGTACTCCCTCCTGCCCAGCCTGGTTCCAGCACGCCAGTTGTTTCCGGGTAGTGTCAACGTCACTTTGCCTCCAATACGTTGTCCTGTCGTGTTGCGGTCGGGTTAGCCGACTCTATGGTGCCTGCAGTTTAGGTGCTTCCTATGTGTGCTGCGGGATCTGGCAATGAAGGCTGGTTCCGTAGTGCCAATAGGACAAGCTACCCCTGTAGGACTGTGGGTTTCGGTAACTCCGGCCGGCTCGCGGCCTTGCAACTTTTTTTTCATGTGTACCTTCTGCTGCCTATCTGAGTTCCAGTACCATTAGCTGGTTCTTTGGAAGTCAATCTTGAATATGTCCCCCTGGGTTCCAGTAACGTCAGCTGGTTCCAGGCAGAGCCTTTGGCTTAGGTGCCTCCTTCTCGGTATCCGAGTTCCACCAACGTCTGTTGGTCCTTGGTAGTGCTTTCTGGCACAGGTACCTCCTGCTTAGTAACCGGGTTCCAGTACCATCAGCTGGTCCTCAGTAGTTCCATTGGCTCTTGTACCTTCGGCTACCCATCCAGGTTCCAGTACCGTCAGCTGGTTCTCAGCAGTTCCTCAGCCTTCTTGCACCTTCTGCTACATTTCCAAGTTCAAGCTTTTTGAAATGGTTTTTGGTAATCACTCTAGATCTCCCTGACGACGACCCTAAAGACGACGACCCTGAAGACCACCCCGAAGAAGACGACGACCCCGAAGACGACGACCCTGAAGACTACCCCAAAGAAGACCAAGAAGATGACCCTGAAGAAGATGACCAAGAGGACAAAGAACAAGAAGACAACCACCAAGATACAGAAGAACAAGAGACAGAAGACCAAGAAGCAGAAGAAAAAGAAGCTGCAGAACAAAAAGCAGAAGAACATTAAGCATAAGACTAAAAATCAGAGCAAAAGATATTATCTAAATTACAAGCAGAAGAAGACTAAGCAGTGTATGGGGGTGAGTCCGTTCCTCCTCGTGTTGCCCCTGGAAAATACCTGCTGCTGCAGGCAAAATTGAACACAGACAAATCCTGTGGCAAATCTTTTGTGACAGGCAGAATGGAAGGTGTAATCTTCAAACTTTTATAGATAACAACTACAGGAATGCCTGTCACAAATAAGAATATGATGAAGAAGAAGAATATGAAGAAGATGAAGAAGTAGAATATGAAGAAGAATAATAGTTGAATAAGAAGAATATGAAGAATGTAAAAAAAGAATAATAGGAAGAAGGTGAAGAAGAAGAAGATGAATAAGGTGAAGAAGAAGTTGATGAAAAAGATGCTGCTGCTGAGGATGATGAAGGAGAAAGTGTGGGAGAAGTAAAAAAGAAGGTGAAGAGCATGGAAGTAGTGAAGCATAAATATCTGACAAAATCTAAAAAAGCATAACATAGTCAATATCTTTGTAACTCCAAACGTCTTAAAAACAATTAATTCCTGCTATTCCATTTGATTGGGCTAAACCTCTATGCCTTTAATGTCTTCTCCACCTCCCCCAATACATTCTACATTATTCTTAGTTGTTTTCCTTCATGTAGAATTAACCTACAAGGAAAGTAAGGGTTTATTTTCATTCCGATATTTGTGTCCCATTGACTTGCATTGGTTTCTGGTATCGGAATCGGCGATATCCGATATTTTTGGGGTATCGGTCCAATCCAATCCGATCTGATATTTCCCGATATCGGAAGGTATCGCTCAACACTAGTGAGGACCCGTTCTAGGCCTTCTGTGCTGGGAGCCCTGATAACAAATGCAACAGCTCAAACTGCTTTTCTGCTCAGTCACAATGAGGTGCCATAAATATCAGCTTCGTAGACTAATATTGTTTAAAAAGTGTAAGGATAGTAACACAGGTAGTTGACTGAAAGTAAGTGCAGGCTTGCTGGTCTGGGAGGACTACTTCTACAGGCAACACACATGAAGGAGACCTAAGTTGGAGTACAAATATTTTCATAAATTAGGGGCAGACACCACTAATGTGGCATCAATGAGGTCTGACACCCCTTCCACTACATGCAACCACCAGATGGAGACACAACTTAGAGTCTACGCGTTTCAAAAAATGTTTAGTAACATCAGCAGCAGTAGCAACAGCAAGCACAGAAGACACGACAAAGGTGTCACAGACTGCAATAACGCGAGATCAATGCAGCGCACTAAAAAGCATACCAATTGCCTAGTCTGCCCAGTCAGCAATTGGGGTACAAAAGTCATTGGAGATTCATGACTAGTTCATCTTGATGAAAGTTAGGCAGTCTACACATACAAGGGACAGCCGGATGTCCTTATCCATCAGGATTCCACCAGCAGCGCTGAATACATGTTCTGAGAGAACACTGCCTGTCAGGCATGACACAACCTCCAAGGCAATGAATGATGGAAAGGTGGGCACCACAAAAATGTAAAGAGACGTAATATCGCAGCCGGGTGCAGCTCATGCGCTTAATACATGCTAAGGGAGAGACTAAGAAAGAAATCGCAAGAAAATAGCGCACACACGGCTCATGCAAAAATGGAAAAGGCTTTATTGAAAACAATTCCAAAAGAAAACAGACAATGTGCAATTAAAACACCATTAAAATCATGTGCAAAAAGGACATGAATGAGCAGCCATGTGAAATAGAATAATTCCATATATAATACATATTAAACAATATACCTATAAATATATGAATAGATACACCACTGGTTGAAAAGGCGTACAACAGGAGAAACATGGAGCATGATACATAATATAAGATATGGTTCACCAAAAATAATCAAAACAAATAATAATCCAGTAAATGAATTAATATTTACATACAAAAAATTTAGAAAGCTAAAAATATCAAACAGCCCAGTAACTTTTGTCATTCGCAGAGTGTGAGCTCTCCAGGAATAAGGAGTCCGAGGATTGCGGGTCCTACGTCATTGACCGTTGCCCCCAGAGTCTACAGCTCCTGCACCTCATCCTTCTCCTCTTCAGCCTTCCTCATCCAAATGAGCACATCAGTCACAAACTGGAAGCACTGCAGCACTGCCTCAGCCAAGCGTCAACAGGCTGTACTGAATCTAATATGCTTTAGTGACAAACCGCACAATTTTGAAGAGTTGTGGACAGCTCTGAAAGAGCAGGCAGATGTGTGGCTGACACCACTGAACCTACAGCCAGGCCTGGCCATGTATGACAATGGCCGGAACCTGGTCGTAGCTCTGAGGCAAGGCGAGCTCACACACGTACCATGCCTGGCCCATGTGCTTAACCACATTGTTCAACGTTTTCTCAAAAGCTACCCAGAGCTGCCAGATCTGCTTTTGAAAATAGGCCGCCGGTGTGCCCATTTTGAAAAGTCAGCTCCAGCTTCCGCCACCCTTGCCGTGCTCCAGCAGTGTTTGCAACTTCTAGGGTCAGCGACTGGTGTGTTATGTTCCCACACATTGGAACTCTACACTGCATACGTTGGAAAGGATTTGTGAGCAGAAAAGGGCAGTTGTTGACTATCAGCATCAACAAGGCCATTGTTATCCAGGTCAGACTCCACACATAAGACCTCAGGAGTGGACATGGATGTCAGACATATGTACCATCCTCCAAAACTTTGAGGAATCCACCAAGATGATGAGCGTCGATGACGCCATAATTAGCGTCACCATCACGCTTCTCTGCATTCTGAAAAGCTCTCTGCTCACAATGAAAGAGGATGCATTGCAGGCGGAGCAAGAGGACATGGAGCACGGAAGCAAACAGGGTGATTACACACAGCCCAGCCTTATGTCATCCCAACGTGGATTGGTTGACAATGAGGAAGAGGAGGAAGAATAGGAGCTACTTTCATGCACTATAGATGGTACTACAAGCACAACTGTCATACCATCTGTTCAGTGAGGATAGCCTGAGGACAGGGAGGAGGAGGAGGAAGAGGTGGAGGAGGACACCATGGTCAGTCGTCCTGTTGGTGAGGACATGGAAGGCTTGCCTGTTACCAGTCTGGCACGCATGTTATGTTATGTTATGTTATGTTGTACTGCCTTTCCCGTGACCCTTGTATTATGAAAATTTACAGTGATACTCATTACTGGTTAGTGACACTTCTAGACCCACGCTACAAGGATAACTTTCAATCTCTTCTTCCAGAGGCAGACAGGTCTATTAAAATGGTGCAGTACCAGAGGGCCCTTGTTGCGGAATTATTAAAAAAATTCCCATCTGAAAACGCTGGCGGCAGGTGTCACAGTTCGTTTGGCAACCAAGGAGTACAGGCGAGAAAGACACAAATCCAATCCAGCAGAGGCAGGGGAACACTGGCCAAGTTCTGGGAGAGTTTTCTCAGACCCTCCCATCGCCCTGGCCCTGAGGCTCAGGGAAATGTCACAAGGAATGGAATCTTTTGGAAGATGCTGAGGGAGTACCTTGCTGACCGTACCAACATCCTCCGTGATTCCTCTGTGCCTTTTAATTATTGGGTATCCAAGCTGGACACGTGGCATGAACTGGCTCTCTACGCCTTGGAGGTCCTGGCCTGCCCTGCCACTATCGTTTTGTCCAAGCGGGTTTTTAGTGCCGCTGGTGGAATTATAAATGATAAGTGCATTCGCCTGTCAACTGAAAATACTGACCAGCTGACTCTTATAAAAATCAACAAGGGCTGGATTGGGCCAGACTTCTTTACACCACCGAATGATAACAACGAAACATAACCTCCAATACAGTGTCTTTTTTTGGGAGGGGTTTTCCCATGCACCTCTTCACACCCACACATGGGTATACGCTTCCTGATTTTCTTGTCATCCTCCTCCTTCTCCTTCTCCTCATCCTCATTATCCACAAGACCACACCACTAGAACATGAGGGTGACCATGTTCCGTGCTGCTACAGCTACTCTAGTTTTTTGAAAGGGTGTTTATGATGCCCATCAAAAAATTTAAAATAATATGTACCCCACAGGGGGAAATGTTTGCCAGCCCATACAATTAGTGTATGGGCATTCCAAGTAAAGGAGACCCACTCCTTTATAATGGGAACATTTTTTTATGAGGCCGTCCTCCACGTCTCTTTCAAGGGGCATTGGAGTGCCTCCTAATTTTTTGCAGACCTTGCATTCAATGCATAGGCAAACACTATGGGAGACCCACTTCCTAATAATGGGAACATTGTTTTCAGGAGGCCCACCGCAACGTCTGTTCCAAGGGTTATTGTGATGCATGTAACTTTGGTGCAGGGCAGGCCTTGCATTCAATGCATGCGCAAACACTATGGGAGATACACTTTCTTCTAATGGAAACTTTTGGGTCATGAGGCCCTCAAGTACGTCTGTTGAAAGGCTTATTGTGGTGCATGTTACTTTGGTGCAGGGCAGGCTTTGCATTCAATGCATAAGCAAACAGCATCAGAGTACCAAATGAATAATGTGAAGTGGGCCTTCCTGTGGCCATCCAGTACGTGTGTTAAAAGGCTTATTGGGGTGTGTGTAACTTTGGTGCAGGGCAGGCTTTGCATTCAATGCATAGGCTAACAGTATGGCAGTACCAAAATAATAATGTGAACTTGGTTTTCCTGTGGCCATCCAGTACATCATTTCAAAGGGTTATTGGGGTGCATGTAACTTTTTGCAAGGCAGGCCTTGCATTCAATGCATAGGCTAACAGTATGGAAAAACCAAATGAATAATGTGAACTTGGCTTTCCTGTGGCCATCCAGTACGTGCGCTCAAAGGCTTATTGGGGTGCGTGTAACTCTGGTGCAGGGCAGGCCTTGCATTCAATGCATAAGCAAGCAGAATGGGAGTACCAAATGAATAATGTGAACTTGGTTTTCCTGTGGCCATCCAGTACGTGGGTTCAAAGACTTATTGGGGTACGTGTGAATTTGGTGCAGGGCAGGCCTTGCATTCAATGCATAGGCTAACAGTATGGCAGTACCAAATGAAAAATAATGGGAACTTTGGTTAAATGTGGCCATCCAGGAAGTCTGTTCCAAGGGTTATTGAGGTGCGTGTAACTTTGGGGCAAGGCAGCCCTTGCATTTAATACATAGGCAAACACTAAGGGAGACCCACTTTCTTATAATGGGAACATTTTTTCAGGAGGCCCTCCTGTACATCTCGTGAAAGGGGTATTGAGGTGTGTCCTAATTTTTGGCAGCCCACCCACTCAATGCATAGGCAATAACAGTATAGGAGACCCACTGTTTAATAATGGCCTTTTAAGAATAGTAATGCCGACTGATGCCCTTATAAAAATAGGCTTTGTGACTTTAAGAGTCACTCCTTCATAAATGAAACAAGATGTGTCTGATGATGTGTCACACCACATGGCCAGCTAAGGTTGTTAAATGCTACAATGACATTTCCCAGTAAATTCATTTGTATTGGTTGAAAGCAATGGTACAGTTGAAAATCTTGGTGTCTAGTGGTTTAGTTCACCATTCCTTGGTGTATAGTGGTTTAGTTCTCCATTCCCTGGTGTGTAGTGGTTTAGTTCTCCAACCCTAAGCGTTTAGTAGTTTAGTTCTCCTTCACCTGTTGTCTAGTCATTTAGTTCTCCATCCTCTGGTGTGTAGTGGTTTAGTTCTCTGTCCCCAAGCACCATGCAAATTTGGGGGATTTGAAGACTTGTGGAGCAGATCCTTCTCCGCTTGCCCCACAGACACCAGAATCACTCAGTGCCCAGTCACCGAGATGTAACTTGCTCATCCAGGTGTCAGTGGTGAAATGCACCCTGGCAGACATAGATTTTTTCAAGGAATGGGTGATGTTGTTTGTGACATGATGGTGTAGCACAGGAATATCTTTCTTAGAGAAGTAATGGTGACTGGGCAACTGGTACTGGGGGACTGCGACTGCCATCAGTTGTCGGAAAGCGTCTGTATACACCACGTGGAAAGGCAGCATTTCCATGGCCCACAGATTGGAGATCGTTAAGTTCAAGCTCTTAGCTTTGGCATGTGTATGAGGAAACTATCTTTTATGTGACCATAACTGCGGGGCTGAGGGCTGGCTGCTGTTTTGAGAGAGGATGGAGTAGGAAAAACACGACAAACTGCTGGACTGTGAATGAGATGCAGGTTTAGATGTTATGGTGAATTGAGAAAGATCTGATGTTGTCGTTGTCTGAGATTGGTCAAAAACAGCACGCATGTACAATTCTGTAACAGCTGACGGGCTCTCACGCACCCCGAATGTAGCGTGTAAACAAGTGGAGGTTCTGTGGCCCGAGGCCCGTGTGAGAACACTTGCCACGATGAAGGAGACGGAAGCAGCAGATGCGGCTGATGGGGCAGCCGGTGGTTGGCAAGGACCGCTAGGTTGCATTTTATTTTAGCGCAGTGAGATTCCCAAACTAACGCATATTGATTATGCCTGTACGGAGTTTTTTTTTTACAAAGTTGTCAGATAATGTGAGTTGTGTCATCCTTTTCGGTCTCAACAAAGGCCCAGGCTAAGCAACCCTTGCCGCCCATGCAAACTGCAGACAGGCAACTGCTGCTGGCCATAGTCAGAGCTGTGACTGAGGATGCAGTGCTTGTCATGGTTGTATCACTCTATGTCTGTGCAGAAACTGCAACCTAAACCTCCTCATCTTCTTCCTCCAATTCCTCTGCTGAGCTATTCAGCTGCATGTCTCTGGGTTCACACCAAGTGGTATCTACAACCTCATCATCATCCTCCCTGTTCTCCCATTCCTCACCCTGAGAGTCACCCTCCTACTCTTCCAGTCATAACAACACAGTACAGTCCACATGCGCATCAGGTATCTAGGTCTCATCAGGATCACCTCCACCCCGGGAGGTTAACGTGTGGTGATGTGGGTCTGGATTCTGCTCGGACCATACTTCGTCCGGCCCTGGATCCAACTGAAAATATTTTAGGTATCGGTGCAAATGCTTTCCTCCTATTGAGTCTGTGAATATTTGGAGCAGACCTCTGCTGCCCATGGAAAAGAATATATGAACAGCTCGGCAGGCTCGCCTCTAATTTTCGGAAATGTTTGTACTCCAAGTTTGGTCTACTTTATGTGTGTTGCCTGAATTTGGCAGAGCTCTCAGAGCCCCAGGCCTACACCTGTAACTCACACACCTACTGATCAATCTTTAAGCTACAAATGCTGGTCCAAGTCCTGTCCCAGGCATTACTATTGCGCATTTATACTATTTGTACTCTATGCCAGTTGTAGAGTTGTGAAAAATGAGGATGAATGAACTCATGGAGATCAACATCCAACACTGCGGAGACACCATCACGTGTTTCTCAACGCTGTGATTCTAGAGCACTGCCCCCATCCCTTATGGGAAATATGCAAAACATGCAAAACAGAAGCCGCGGAGACACCATCACATGTTTCTCAACGCAAGCAATGACCAGCCAGGTCTTTCCCCGGGAAGGAACAACCACGGGAAGGGCAGTCTCCAATGAAGGAAACCACCTATGCCAAAACATGGTATCCATTCACAGACAGCTGTTTCGGGGTATTGCCAGTCATCAGTGTGGAGTAGGAAACTGGCTGGTAGGAGCAATGCCTAGTAAAAGACTGTGAAAAATGAGGATAAATGAACTCATGGAGATCAACATCCAACACTGCGGAGACACCATCACGTGTTTCTCAACGCTGTGATTCTAGAGCACTACCCCCATCCCTTATGGGAAATATGCAAAACATGCAAAACAGAAGCCACGGAGACACCATCACATGTTTCTCAACGCAAGCAATGACCAGCCAGGTCTTTCCCCGGGAAGGAACAACCACGGGAAGGGCAGTCTCCAATGAAGGAAACCACCTATGCCAAAACATGGTATCCATCCACAGACAGCTGTTTCGGGGTATTGCCCCTCATCAGTGTGGAGTAGGAAACTGGCTGGTAGGAGCAATGCCTAGTAAAAGACTGTGAAAACTGAGGATGAATGAACTCATGGAGATCAACATCCAACACTGCGGAGACACCATCACGTGTTTCTCAACGCTGTGATTCTAGAGCACTGCCCCCATCCCTTATGGGAAATATGCAAAACATGCAAAACAAAAGCCGCGGAGACACCATCAAATGTTTCTTAACGCAAGCAATGACCAGCCAGGTCTTTCCCCGGGAAGGAACAACCACGGGAAGGGCAGTCTCCAATGAAGGAAACCACCTATGCCAAAACATGGTATCCATCCACAGATAGCTGTTTCGGGGTATTGCCCCTCATCAGTGTGGAGTAGGAAACTGGCTGGTAGGAGCAATGCCTAGTAAAAGACTGTGAAAAATGAGGATGAATGAACTCATGGAGATCAACATCCAACACTGCGGAGACACCATCACGTGTTTCTAGAGCACTGCCCCCATCCCTTATGGGAAGTAAGCAAAACATGCAAAACAGAAGCCGTGGAGACACCATCACATGTTTCTCAATGCAAGCAATGACCAGCCAGGTCTTTCCCCGGGAAGGAACAACCACGGGAAGGACAGTCTCCAATGAAGGAAACCACCTATGCCAAAACATGGTATCCATCCACAGACAGCTGTTTCGGGGTATTGCCCCTCATCAGTGTGGAGTAGGAAACTGGCAGGTAGGAGCAATGCCTAGTAAAAGACTGTGAAAAATGAGGATGAATGAACTCATGGAGATCAACATCCAACACTGCGGAGACACCATCACGTGTTTCTCAACGCTGTGATTCTAGAGCACTGCCCCCATCCCTTATGGGAAATATGCAAAATATGCAAAACAGAAGCCGCGGAGATACCATCACATGTTTCTCAACGCAAGCAATGACCAGCCAGGTCTTTCCCCGGGAAGGAACAACCACGGGAAGGGCAGTCTCCAATGCTCCTACCAGCCTGTTTCCTACTCCACACTGATGAGGGGCAATACCCCGAAGCAGCTGTCTGTGGATGGATACCATGTTTTGGCATAGGTGGTTTCCTTCATTGGAGACTGCCCTTCCCGTGGTTGTTCCTTCCCGGGGAAAAACCTGGCTGGTCATTGCTTGCGTTGAGAAACATGTGATGGTGTCTCCGCGGCTTCTGTTTTGCATGTTTTGCATATTTCCCATAAGGCATGGGGGCAGTGCTCTAGAATCACAGCGTTGAGAAACACGTGATGGTGTCTCCGCAGTGTTGGATGTTGATCTCCATGAGTTCATTCATCCTCATTTTTCACAGTCTTTTACTAGGCATTGCTCCTACCAGCCAGTTTCCTACTCCACACTGATGAGGGGCAATACCCAGAAAGAGTTGTAGAGTTGTGACGCGGGGGAAAACAAGGGTAATTGGGGTGCCACCTCTGAGGACTATACTGTGTGTGATGTTAAGGTGGAGGAAGTGGAAGAGAGGCCACTTGATGCAGCACTTGCCATCCACTGGAGCACATGCTCTTTCTGGTGTTCCGCAAGCTCGCTAGCTCGGGGTAACCCTGGACTCTGATCTCTCCTTCAAAACACATACCCATGCCCTTTCCACTTCCTGATGACTACAACTCAAAATATTTCCCAAATCCGTACATTGTGGCCTCTCTTCTAACAGTCTCGCACCCCTCCAATCTATCTTAAACTCTGCTGCCCAACTAATCCACCTATCCCCCGCTATTTCCCAGCATCTCCTCTCTGTCAATCCCTTCACTAGCTCCTCATTACCCAGAGACTCCAGTTCAAAACACTAACCATGCGCTATAACAATAAATAATAATACCGCTGTGCGGCTGCCAAAGAAAGCGAGTCGAGTAGGCCGTCCAGTAACAGAAGTTGTCAGAGTGCTGCGCAGTTATACTATTTCTGCTCTGTGGAAATTGATGCCAGTTTAGTGATGTGTGGTAATAATTTTTTGAAATGTGTAGACTCCAAGTTGTGTCTCCGTCTTTAGGGTTGCCTGTAGTGGAAGAGGTGTCAGAGCCCCATTATACTATTTGCACTCTGGGGAAATTGATGCCACTTTAGTGGTGTCTGCCCCTAATTTTTGGAATGTTTGAACTACAAGTTGGGTCCCATTTATGTGTGTGGCCTGTAACTGTAGGGCTCCTACACCAGCAGGCCTGCAGTTACTTTCAGTCAACTATCTGTGTTACCATTCTTAACTTTTTCTACCAATAGTAATCTACGAAGCTGATGTTTGTGCCACCTGAGCGTGGCTGAGCAGAAAAGCAGGCTTACACAGGTCCCTCACCACATCTTAAGTTAATTTGAACTTAAATTCAAAGCTGTAAATGCTGGCACAGACCCTATCTTATGCATGGCCTATGCCTGACTGCTGCTGTGCCATTATAAAATTTCTACTGTGGGTCAATTGATGCCACTTTTCCTGGTGTCTGCTCCTAATTTTTGGAAATGTTTGGACTCCAACTTGGGTCTCTTTCTTGCATGCTGCCTGAATTTGGCAAGGCTTTCAGAGCACCAGGCCTACACCTGTCACTCATCCACCTGTTACTGATCAATGTTTAGGCTATGTGCCCACGTAGCAATTCTCATGCAGAATAAACCTGAGCAGAATCGCACACTCTGCTCCCGGGAAAACGCATGCGGTTTTTGATGTGCGATTCCGCAAAATTAATGAACATGCTGCGTTTTTTACCGCTAAGCGATTCCGCAGCAATAAAAAAAAACGCACCATTGGCACAACATGTGCGTTTTCTATTAAGGCTGTGTGCCCACGTAGCGTTTTTTAAGCGTTTCTGCAGCACTTTTAGATGAGCGATTCTCCTGCAGAAACGCTTAAGAAAAACATACAATTGATTTTTAATGAAAAACGCACATGTGCCAATGGTGCGTTTTTACCCGCTGCGGAAACTCTTAGCGATTAAAAACGCAGCATGTTCATTAATTTTGCGGAATCGCATGCGATTCCGCATACCATCAATTATATGGGCAAAAACGCTTAGGAAAACGCATGCAAAAACGCTTGAGGCTATGTGCCCACGTTGCGTGTTAAAACGCACACTGAGAACCAGACTCCTTCCCAGAAATCGCGTGGTTTTTTCCGCGCGATTTTACCGCGGTTATGTTCGCGATTTTCGTGTGCGGTATTCAAGCACTTTCCAAGCGATTTGAAGCATCGCATGGAAAGTGATTGACAGGTTGGTCACACTCGTCAAACATAGTGTTTGACAAGTGTGAGCAGCTTTTTACTATTGAAGCTGCTTGTGCAGCATCAATAGTAAAAGATAAAATGTTAAAAATTATAAAAAAATAAAAAATCGGGGTATATTTACCTTCCGACGTCCAGCGCTGCCATCCCAGGCCTCAGCATTCCCAGTGATGCCTTGCGAGACCTGTGATGATGTTGGTCTCGTGTTACTATAGCGATCTCGCGAGACCGCTAGAGTCACGCGAGACTACGTCATCACAGGACCTTGCCGCAAGGCATTACTGGGAACGCTTAGGCCAGGAATGCAGCGCGGGACGTCGGAAGGTAAATATACCCCGATTTTTTATTTTTTATTCTTTTTTTATGGTACCCAGGGCCTGGAGGACAGTCTCCTCTCCTCCACACCGTGGGTACCAACCGCACATGAGACGCTTAACTTCGCGCATGGTGGGCAAAGCCACATGCGGGAAGTAAGCGATTCTCATGCATTCCTATGGGTGCGGAATCGCGGCAATTCTTTGCGATTCCGCACAAAAGAATGATCATGCTGCGTTTTTTTCCGCGATGCGATTCCGCCGCGGAAAAAAGCGCAACATTAGCACAGCATGTGCGGAATGCCGTAGGAATGTATGGGGGCGGTCTGTACACGATTTTTAAATGTTTTCGCAGCGTTTTCGCGCCGAAAATCGTGGCAAAAACGCTTAAAAATCGCATCGTGGGCACACAGCCTGACAAACGTTTACAAAAGTGCGTCAAAAAACGCATGCATTTTCCCAGGAGCTGGCTGTGCGATTCTGCTCAGGTTTATTCTGCTTCAGAATCGCTACATGGGCACATAGCCTAAAAATGCATGGAATACTTTTCTTAAGCGTTTCCGCGGCAGAATCACATGTTTAAAAACGCTGTGGAAACGCTTAAAAAACGCTACGTGGGCACACAGCCTAAAGCTAGAAATGCAGGTTCAAGCCCAGTTCCATGCATCCATGCTGCGCAATTATACTTTTTGCATTAGGGACCAATTGATGCCACTTTTCCTGGTATCTTCCCCTAATTTGAGCTATTTTGCAGCTTTTTGCCCCCCTCTGAAGGTGTTTTCTAGTTGTCTATGCGTTTGGTTTTGCCTCCCATTGGATTCAATGGGGTTTGAAAGGTTCGCTCATCTGTAGTTATAGCTTCTTTACAATATAATTGACACAAGACTTACCTAACAAGTTGACGACCCCTGGCTGGTGTCAGGGCATGCTTGGTTCTCTCACAACAGTAGACAGACCAAGGTCAGGGCATGCATGGTTGCTCTAACAAAAGTACTCAGGGCAAGGTCAGGGCGTTGGGTTCTTTCATAACAATAGACCGGCCAAGGTCAGGGCGTGTGGGATTCTGTCACAACAATATACAAGCCAAGGTCAAGGCCAGCAGGGTTCTCTCACAATACTAAAGAAGCATAGGGTGGGGACAGGCAGCACATGAATATCAAGGCCAAGACACCAGCAGAATATACACAATTTCAGACATACATCTTTTTCTCAAACTGGAACCTTATTTGCATAGGCAGTGAGAGATTATAAAAGGGTCGGGTTGACTGGACCATGGCAGGGGAAGACAAATTTGAGTGCACACTGGACATTTAAAGGAGTAGTAATTAGTGCACACAAACCGTAGAGGCAACAGTTAGCACTGATGAGCAAGAAAAGGAGAAGAAGGAGAAGGTGGAGAAGTAGGACCATGGCACAACGGCATGAAATTTTGCAACCACATAGAATGTAGCACCCCCTGAACCACTCCACGATTCACCATTTCCTTCATATGCAGTCATGTGTAAAATCACAAATCACACTGATATTTGACATATGATATGACGACTCAGCTCTGCTGCCTTCATATTTCTCATTATTTTTATTCTGTCAGACTTTCACATATGATGGTGTGGCGCCCCTGAGGATTCAGTTGCCACGGAGGTACTGCACCTCCTCCTGAGGTGTGGTACCCCACCATCCAGGTAGGTTGGAGGCTCCTGACCACGCTCCAACACCTGCATCCCACACAACACAGTAGTTCAGCAAAGCCACATTGCGGCTCCCTGCTTGGAGTGTAGCAGAGCACCTTTGGTGGCTCCCTGCTTGGACCACGAAACGTGCTGGGAGGCGGGTGGAATTAGAATACATAAAAGAGCGGGAAGGTTTAGGATTTGAGGTCAGTCAATCAGTAGTTCAGTTCAGTTCAGAGGAGTGAGGAGAGAAGATCCCTGGGAGAGGGATGGAGGAAGGAAGTGCTGCCGCAGACCTCAGTGACCTGGGTCTGCTGGCACGGGAAAGGAAAGAAGGAGAAAGACATTGAACAGAAACCTGATCTTCCATAAGAAGGAAAGACTAGTACGGAACGAAGGAGTAAAAAGGAACAGAGGACGTGGGTTAGGAGAGAACCCTGCCTAGAAGTTCTAAGCGCAAGGCCGGGGCCCGGTCCCCGTGGTTGTATGGATACTAATGGTCCTGCAGCAGACACCGGTGGAGTAGTGAGCTGTAAATGCACTACTCCCATCTAAGACTTGGGGGCACAACAGCAACTTGGATAGTGAGCCGGGACTCAAGAGTAAGGAGTCCCCGAAGCAGGCTACAGCTGTCTGCCGTACAAGTATGGTTCTTGGGAACATCTGTCAGGAGGAACTCCAGTGTAACTCAGTACTAGGAGTACTTCACACCAAAGGCGCTATAAGAGGAGACATTCAGAAAGGCACATGTTGGCGGAGTGTTGGAAGGGAGCATTCCATCTGACCTGGAGGTTGACTGAGTCCCTGACCCGGTGGACATGGCACGGAGGCAGGCACCTGTGCGTACTACAGACTGTGAGTAAAGCTTTGGAACTACATGCCCTGGTGTCCTCCACTTATTCCGGCGCCAACCTGCCCAGCACTGCTACATCCCTTGCGCCTGACACTACATCATCTATGTGTCACTTCATCTACACTGCCATGGGACTACAGCTCCACCTGTGGGGAGCTTCACCATCTTGGCTGCACCACACCACCAGTCCCAGAGGATCTGCATGCAGCGTCGGCTTAACATCTCAATTGCCGAACACCAGGTGGTTTCACGAACTATTCCATTAACTACATTCCACCATTTCAATTCCCCCATTACTTGGGCGCCCAGGGCCACGGACCGGGTCACCGCTGCTGTGACACATCTCGCTGACACCGGCCCGGTACCGAGTACCCCACAGCCCTGGGAGGGCGACCCAATGGCTAATAGCTACATGACAATAATGATGTGTTATAGAACAACTATACCCGAATATTGTATTTATTCATTGTGTACATTTATGTATGAATTAGCAGAACACTGTAATGCTTGATATGGCTTATTTATTCCCTCCACATCGCCTCCTCATGACTAATGTAATACCCCAGCTAATTCTGCGGAATTTCAGTGTGGATGCGGGGCACACCTGCAGCGCCATACACGACCAGCAGGAAACTGACTTACACTATTAAGAATCTTTTCAAGTTCAGACAAAGCTGCTGAGATGAGAAGATGTCCATTTTCAAAGCTGCATTCATAACCATTGATTTCACATGGCATTAAAAGAAATTGAAATCATTGAAAATAATAGAATTCATTTTATCTACATAATATGCTGAAAACATCTGACCTCCAGAAATTAGGGAGATGGAACTGACAAACAGCTAGGAAAGTGATTAATGTATGTATGAGGCACATATCTTTCAATACTGATACTCAGAAAATAACTGCAAGTATACAGTGACCCTGACCCTGGAACCAGGAACAGATACAGACAGAAGACGGCCCGTGGGCCAGAACAGTGTATGGGCCCGGTGCAGTCCAATAGCTCCTCATAATGCACAATTCCACCAGCTTTGGATGTAGAAGTGCTCCCCTGCCTCATGCCAGTCTCTTTATCTAGAATAATCTATCCTGCTCTTTAAGAATAGTCCCTAAATATTACCGCCACAGTGACCCCAAAATAATTCTGCAGTAATTCACTGCCACAAAGTGCTGTATCAATATGGTAGTAAACCAATTAGGAAATAAGCAATATTCTGATAACAAATTAAATGCGCGATTCATTTTGTGGTGAATGGAAATATGTACAATTTTTTTTTTAATTCTTATTTGCTAGTGATATTTTTAATGGTTTCCATTTTGCGGGATTCTAATCAGACCTGAAAGGGTTTTAAAAAAACAAAAAAAACAATAAAATTATAGTCACCCCAGCCCTCACCTGCAGACTAGGTCTCAAGATGTCTTGAAGTGTGTTGCCCTGCATCATCTAGCCAAAAAACAGAATAAGACTAAAGACTACCTATCGGAGTGTGGCTGTGCAGGTGATAGCCAGGCAGAGGTGTTCCATATACAGTATATATGGACTAATAAACCACTATTTTTTCTAAGAAGGAGTGCTGTCGTCATCTTTTTTTGCACTATATATAGATACATATATACAGGTGCTTCTCACAAAATTAGAATGTCATCAAAAAGTTAATTTATTTCACTTCTTCAATAAAAAAAAGGGAAACTCATATTATATAGAGTCATTACAGACAGAGTGATCTATTTCAAGTGTTTATTTCTGTTAATGTTGGTGATTATGGCTTACAGCCAATGAAAACCCAAAAGTCATTATCTCAGTAAATTAGAATACGTTATAACAGCAGCTTGAAAAATGATTTTAAAATCCGAAATGTTGGCCTACTGAAATGTACAGTTGTGGCCAAAAGTATTGACACCCCTGCAATTCTGTCAGATAATACTCAGTTTCCTCCTGAAAATGATTGCAAACACAAATTCTTTGGTATTATTATCTTCATTTAATTTGTCTTAAATGAAAAAACACAAAAGAGAATGAAGCAAAAAGCAAAACATTGATCATTTCACACAAAACTCCAAAAATGGGCCAGACAAAAGTACTGGCACCCTCAGCCTAAGACTTGGTTGCACAACCTTTAGCCAAAATAGCTGCGACCAACCGCTTCCGGTAACCATCAATGAGTTTCTTACAATGCTCTGCTGGAATTTTAGACCATTCTTCTTTGGCAAACTGCTCCAGGTCCCTGATATTTGAAGGGTACCTTCTCCAAACTGCCATTTTTAGATCTCTCCACAGGTGTTCTATGGGATTCAGGTCTGGACTCATTGCTGGCCACCTTAGAAGTCTCCAGTGCTTTCTCTCAAACCATTTTCTAGTGCTTTTTGAAGTGTGTTTTGGGTCATTGTCCTGCTGGAAGACCCATGACCTCTGAGAGAGACCTAGCTTTCCCTCACTGGGCCCTACATTATGCTGCAAAATTTGTTGGTAGTCTTCAGACTTCATAATGCCATGCACACTGTCAAGCAGTCCAGTGCCAGAGGCAGCAAAGCAGCCCCAAAACATCAGGGAACCACCGCCATGTTGGACTGTAGGGACCGTGTTCTTTACTTTGGATGCCTCTTTTTTTCTCCTGTAAACTCTATGTTGATGCCTTTGCCCAAAAAGCTCTACTTTTGTCTCATCTGACCAGAGAACAGTCTTCCAAAACGTTTTAGGCTTTTTCAGGTAAGTTTTGGCAAACTCCAGCCTGGCTTTTTTATGTCTCGGGGTAAGAAGTGGCGTCTTCCTGGGTCTCCTACCATACAGTCCTGTTGTGAACTCATTTTCTGGTTTACCTCTGGCTTCTGGTGAGGGTGGTGGAGCTGGTTGTGTTGACAGAGGAGTCGTGAGTTCTCCATCCGGGCTCCCTCTAGTGGTAACAGTAGGTAATGAAGCTGATCTAAATGGCAGAGACCTGCCACCTGAGGAGGAGGACTGTGAGTGAACATCAGGAGTCTCTGACTGGATTTAAGACAGCCGACTCCCTAATTTTGTGCTGGTGATTTTTTTCCTGCCCTGAGGTTCTCGTTTCCAATTCTGTTCCTGCCTTCTCAAGCCAAGTGTGCTCTGCTATTTTTTCACATGAGATTTGGTCTGTTTACTCAGTTTTTGTGGTCAGCCAACCCCTGCTGGGGCTGTGCTGAATTTCCATTCTTATGTCTCTGTTTACGCCAGTTTGCTTTTTGTCCCTGATCAGATTAGTCTCTTTTTGCTCTGTCTTCAGAATATACCAGAGTGCTGATATAGGGAATTGAAGTCTAGTGACTTCAGGGTTTTTGTTATCAGAAAGTGTTGGACATCTTTTGGCAGGGTTTTGTGCATGATTGCAGACAGCATCTTTCCCTTCCTGTCCTTTCTAGTTAGTGTGGGCCCCATCGTTTGCTCAGCCTACTTTTCTATCTGTGTTTGTGTTTTCATCTTGTCTCACCGACAATACATGTTTGGGGGCTGTCTATTGCTTTGGGGTCTGCTCTGGGGCAGTTTAGATTTCCCCTTTTCTTGCTTTAGGTTTATTTAGTTCTCCGGTTGTGACGAGGCGTCTAGGATCATCGTAGGTATGCTTCACGGCTACTGCTAGTGGTGTGGATAGGATCAGGGGTTTGCAAGCCGCTTAGTTACCAACCTCTCTGGTTATCTGTGGCTTAGCTTGTCTTTGTTTTTCCTCCTCGGTGACTCATTCATAACACAGTCCCTTTTCATTCAGACGCCGACGGATAGTACGGGTTGACACTGCTGTACCCTCGGACTGCAGGGCAGCTTGAACTTGTTTGGATGTTAGTCGAGGTTCTTTATCCAACATCCGCACAATCTTGCGTTGAAATCTCTTGTCAGTTTTTCTTTTCCGTCCACATCTAGGGAGGTTAGCCACAGTGCCATGGGCTTTAAACTTCTTGATGACACTGCGCACGGTAGACACAGGAACATTCAGGTCTTTGGAGATGGACTTGCAGCCTTGAGATTGCTCATGCTTCCTCACAATTTGGTTTCTCAAGTCCTCAGACAGTTCTTTGGTCTTCTTTCTTTTCTCCATGCCCAATGTGGTACATACAAGGACACAGGACAGAGGTTGAGTCAACTTTAATGCATGTCAACTGGCTGCAAGTGTGATTTAGTTATTGCCAACACCTGTTAGGTGCCACAGGTAAGTTACAGGTGCTGTTAATTACACAAATTAGAGAAGCATCACATGATTTTTCGAACAGTGCCAATACTTTTGTCCACCCTCTTTTGTATGTTTGGTGTGGAATTATTTCCAATTTGGCTTTAGGACAATTAATTTTGTGTTTTTTCTTTTAAGACAAATTAAATGAAGATAATAATACCAAAGAATTTGTGTTTGCAATCATTTTCAGGAACAAACTGAGTATTATCTGACAGAATTGCAGGGGTGTCAATACTTTTGGCCACAACTGTATGTTCAGTAAATGCACTCAATACTTGGTCAATGATAAGAGAAGAGATAATGATAAGAGAGAAGAGAAGTTTTCTTGGAGAAGTTCAATAAGGTCCTGGAATGCGTGTTTCTCATCATCAGCCAAGGTTTGTACCATGTCTGGTTTACTGTAAAGCTTAGGGTTTCATTGGATCACCTCCATATTGGATACACAAAATATCCTCAGTTTTTTCATTTATTTACTGCTGATATTAGTATTTTTCCTTTTTTTTGGATTGAGTGCTCTCCATCTTGATTAGTCCACCTGTTTTATATAATTGGCTGTAAGACAGAGGGCCTGTTCTCAGCACACTGAGTTTTGTCTTAGGCTGGGATCACACATGCGAGAAACACAGCCGAGTCTCGCATGTTAATATCTGGCAGTGCCGCCGGCATTCGGATCAGAGCGTGCGGCCACATAGCAATACATTGAGCCACACGCTCCTCTCCCCAGTGCCGGTGGCAGTGCCGGGTATTAAAATGCGAGACTCGGCCGTGTTTCTCGCATGTGTGATCCCGACCCTACTCTCTTATCTGGGTACCCCTTTTACTTGAATATCCTTTTAGGACCATCATTTCCTTGCCTGTATTTTTCTGTGGGTCTCTTATCTACACATATCTTTAAATTAAATATATTCTCATTATGTTTCATTTTATTGTTTTCCTCAATGTCATAAAACTTTTCCATAACTTATTTCCCATGTAGTGTATATATTATAAAAAACTTTTTTTGTTTTTCTCCTTTTACATTTTAATTTGTTTCATAGCGATTTCAGTTGAACTTCCCCTTCCTCATTTCTCCATTTTACTTCAACTATGCTCTTGTCTCCCATGACTTAGGAAAGTCTGACTGACGGCTTCACTGTAATGACCCCTCCCAAAACCCACACTTACCCCTTCTTAACTTAAATAAGACACGACTGCGTGACATTGGATGTAAAAGGCCACAGCAGCCCCGTTTATTAACACCAAACAAGCAATAACATTTTATCCATAAACGTAGAAATATTCCATAAACATAACCACCAGCAAAAGGAGGGGGGGTAAATGAAGAGTCCATTGTACATGATTGCAACACCAGCTCCACCACGTGCCCTCAGCCGCACCACACCGGCTCGAGGACACGCAGCCGGGTGTTGCCCAACCAATGTCCTGCTGGGACCCAGCCCAGCAGGGACCCACGTTAACATGCCCCGCTGTGACCCAACACAGCAGGGTCCCACGTTAACATGTCCCGCTGTGACCCAGCACAGCTGGGACCCACCTTAACCAAGTATACCATTGCACCACCAGGGGTAACCCGCTCCTGCACTGGGTTCACCCCCCCGCTCTTTGTGCAATCCACCGACTTCAAATACCCCCCTCCTTTCCGCCACAGCGAGCACGTATGACACCTTGTACGTGCGAGTACCACCACCAAAAAACCCCAACCCGAGCTGACTCTGCGGCTCAAGTAACCAATGTTTATGTACCAAGACCAATCGATCAAAACTGATCCCCATTAGACCTCACAATGCCAACCTACACCAAAATACCAGTACAACAAGGTCAGCCACACCCAAGACCTGCAACTAGCCAACCGAATCGTCCAATCCTATGCACCGCCTGCGCGACCAGTCCCCAACCTGAGCCGCCGCCTCTGCCTCGTTGAGACCGCAACATTGCAGGCGCCTCCGAAAATTGTACTTCACCTAATAATTAATCAAAGCCAACCATTATTGCCGTGAACAAAAGAACCTACATTGGTTCCCCAAACCTCCGATAGATTCTTGAAAATGTGCCCAATAAAACCCACTATGTAGTCATTCCAAACAGGAGCCCCTATGGACACCAACACGAGCACGGCTCCCAGGCAGAAAATTGCACTCCACCTGATAATAATCAAAGCCAACCATTATAGACGTAACAACAGAACCTACACTGGTTCCCCAACCTCCGACAGATTCTTGAAAAACGTGCCCCACTATATAGTCATGAACAACAACACGAGCATGGCTCCCAGGCAGGAGCATTCAGGCCCGATGTCTCAGATCAAACCCCTTGACGCCCCAGCGACCAAGTCTCCACCACACACGTGCAGTACCAAAACGCTGTTGGTCCCGTCAACCCTGCGTGATAGCATCTATCTTAAAATATCCACCCAACTAGAAAACATAAACCAATCCACCCCGTAATCACCACGACCCGGAATGAATTAATTGTGTGCATCACCCGTGCACTTCGAACCCAGAATCACAACACTATTGTTGCCACCCTCTTACCAAAAGTGAGATGTACTCCGCACCCATTCCCCGCTGAACTGCGGATTCGACACTACTCACAAAAGAAAGAAAAGCGACTCCACACCACCTGAAGTCCAGGAAAACTCAGACACACATCACGTCTCCCGAAAACCCCAGACACCATAAACCCGGGCCATCCGTCAAAACATTGCACTCACCGGTGCCCGATGCTTGTCCACCACTCAGCCTTAAAGCACCGCAAAAAGCACCCCCAAACGGAGCACAGCCCCAGACGATTACCAGGTCCTTAGAATCATTAAAAGTCAATGCACATCGCACTAGCTTCCCCTGCCACAGCGTACCACCAGCCCGACATTAATGAAAGTAATGTTATAGTTGCAACCTGCTCACCCACTACCTAAAGTACACCTCCCCCGCAGCAGCGCTGCACCACAACCGTGTCCCCATAATACCAGCCGGTCCTGACAAGTGCGCATAACGGAATTAATGACATAGCCATGTATTGCCGGACGGGCTACACCCACGCGGGAGACCATTCACACGGCCAACAAAACAACATGTCCTGCCTCATACTCTATACAGAATTGCTGACAAATGGAACAACACCCGCTGGATAAATAAACCGTTCACCAACCAGGACCCCCGAGACCAGTAAAGCACACGCTGGGTTACCCAACTCAAATGTTGCATCATCCTTGCGCAACACTTCACCCTGGCCCCCCCGTCCGGGGGCACCCAAAAAGAAAAGACTCTAAGGAGAGCTGTATACCCAGAAGGCAAAGCAGGACCAGCTGCACCCACAATAAACCTCCTAGCCCATCGTAACGAAAAACTATCCACTCTGTATAATAAACTCCTACGTAGCTGCAATCAACGGCTGTAACAAATACTACCCGATACAGTCTGCCAAAAGCTCAATCGGCAACCCTAAAGAACCACAGTGAGAACCCACCAGTCCTTACGTACAAAAGTTGTTAAAACTGCCCCAGGGCAGCCACGACCAGCAAATTACCGTAAGAACGCCATATGACTGCAGATCATGCAAAAACCCCCAGTGGATCGTAGCCCCACATATTCAATAACCAAAATCAACCCCCCAAAACAGCAGCGCGATATACACGGGAACCTAATAACGACCCCCGACCTGACACGATGTACTCGTTAACCTAACCTGACTTAGACATACGGCCCCAGGTGAATCAAACACTTTGACTTATCCAAACACATGATAACCGCAACTACGCCCTGAGCATGAAGAAACCCAAAGTAGTCAAGGGTTGGACCATGAACAGAAATAAGCACACCACCTTCCCTAATACCAGATAGTAGTCCCAGGTTGGACCATGAACATAAAATAAGCACTGCACCATCCCTAATACCAGATAATCCCCGACTACCACACAGAAACCAAACCACGGACCTCAACAACCAGACATTGATCAACCATAAAACCCCAGCTCCACGCCATATCTACGTACCCCCAGAAATTAACCAGGAAAACAAATCCGGTAAAAGGTCAACTCCAAGCCCCCCGGGGGAAATGTCATCCATTGCTGCCAGAAAGGCAGGTTCCCAAAAGATCTGCCGTCCCAAGCATCTCGACCTCACCAGAACGTCTGCCGCAACAAACCAAAATGCCCCTAGTGAACATGAAAACCCTTAGTACACTCAAAGCCCCTATTGGAGAACCGAACCCGGCATATAAATAAAACACACCGTAATGAAAACTCGACCACCTACCCCCTCACCTCTGACCAGCAATAGAACACACCCCACTGTAACGTGAAAGATTAAGCCGCCCGATGTACTACCCAAACAGATCACCACGTCAGTGAACTGCCATCCAACCCTTATCAAATACTAGGCGCGGCGATAAAACTGCTCACCACATCAGTGAACTACCATCAAGCCCTTATCAAATACTAGGCGCGGCGATAAAACTGCTCACCACATCAATGAACTAACATCAACCCTTATGAAATACTAGGCACGGCGATAAAACTGCTCACCACATCAGTGAACTAACATCAACCCTTATCAAATACTAGGCGCGGCGATAAAACAGCTCACCACATCAGTGAACTACCATCAAATCCTTATCAAATACTAGGCGCGGCGATAATCCTCCAGCCCAAAGACCCCATGCCTATAACAATAAACCATAAAACCGGCATGGATATGGCTATCCACCACCGCTCTGCCAATATCCGTATCACCACCTGAATTACTCACAAACAGCCATGGAATCACCACCAGTCATACACAAACACCCAGAGAATGCAAGCACAATTATACTAACCAAAATAAAATGATGTCGTCACCTATAGATATACCCACTATCATAAAAGCAAACTAGCATGAAATTAAAAAAATACCTCCCAACACTCATGAAGTGCACAAAACAGCCTCCTGGACCACAAAGCAACCATTCCCTCACAAATTCGAACGCTGTCCACATGGACCAGCCGCGCATCTTTCCGAACCCCCAGACAAACACCCGAAACAATACGTAGCAACACCCTTCCCAACCAATATAATCTAGACATTAATAAAGGTTTAAGTGTGCCTTAGTGAGCCTTACTTACTATAGATATACCCACTATCATGAAAACAAACTAGCATGAAAAATAAAAAAAAACACCCAACACTCATGAAGTGCACAAAACGGCCTCCTGGACCACAAAGCAACCATTCCCTCGCAGATTCCCAACCAATATAATCTAGACATTAATAAAGGTTTAAGTGAGCCTTACTTACTAGGCTAACTCCGCGGAACCCCACAGAACAGCCGTCACGTGTCCTCCGCGTCGAGCACCGCAACTGCGATCTTCTTCATGGATCTACGCTGACTGCAGCCCTCCTGGGCCGCAGCGCCAGCGCCCAGACCGACTGTCCGTCCGTGAGCGCATGGCAAAAAGTCACCGGCTCGGAGCCTCAAACGGGGGGGGGGGGGTTGGCGCTCCAGCCGCAGGCAACACCTCCTGAATCTGGCACCCAACGCCGGGGGAACGTGACGCCGGACCACATGACCTGAGGCCCTTGGCAGCTGAAGGGTGGCCACATGACCGAGCCACCGCCCGCTTCCCCCCAGCGCCGCGAGAAAGGAAATGAGGCCGGTGAAGTCACACACCACCTCGCCACCGGGCTCCTTGCCGCGTCACGTCGCCGCCGTCCACCGATGTTGATGACCGCGCCGGGTCAGGTGACCACGCCGGGTAACGTGGCCGCGACGTGCGCGTCACCACTGTGTGCCGCGATCCGAAATGGAGGGGAGGCCGGCCACGTCACTCACCGCCCCGTTACCTTGCTGCCTGCTTCTCGACTTCTGGCTCCGGCCCCGCGATGTCTTCTGCAACAGGTCTGCTAATGGGGCTCATCCTCCGCTGCAAACTTAACTCCGGGCTGAGGTGCTCAGGAGGCCGTGATTGTCGCTGCCGCTTCGGAGGCAGAGGGGTCCCATCTTCTCCGCCGTCGCCATCACCAGACCATCGCTGCAGCTGTTCCTTCATCCACTGCTGGCCGCGCTGCTCCATCATCCTCTTCATCTGTGCCACGAGGTATTCCATCTTCTGGATCCAAAGATTCAAGCTGAAGTCCCAGATGTGAGGAGCTGACGATTCCGGACGTCTGCAAGGTAAGGAATGACCATCCCCCCACAGTTCTGCCCTATGTATCCATCCCACAACTGACCACTCCCTGCCAACTCACATTGCACAATAAGCCCCATAGATCCAACCCACACCTTCCCCACAAGCACAAAGCACTACTGACCACTCCCTGCCAACTCACATTGCACCATAAGCCCCATAGCTCCAACCCACACCTTCCCCACAAACACAAAAGCACTACACCTTACCCTTCACTAACCCTCAGGCCTAGCATCCCTCCTTAGTCATGTGCGCCCTCCCTGCAGCCCCTTTGGGGCAGGCGTCCGGGCTTGCCTATATTCATGCTCTCTGTGCAGCCCTTTCACTTTATTTAGCTGTGAGAGTTCTACATGTGTTTTACATAATGGGAGGGGGAAGATAAACAAATTCGGCTGGTTTCACATTTGCGTTTTTTAGCGCTGGAAAAAAACGCTAACCTGCGCATGCGTTTTTTCCCCTATATTTAACATGGGTGCGCATACCTGCGCGCTTGTAAGCGCATGTATGCGATTTTCATGCGCTGCGTTTTTTTGGGGTGTGCGATTGGATTTTCCAGACGCATCATGTTGCATTTTTTGGCCCTGCAAAAAAGCGCATGCGCACATATGCGCACGTTTTGCGCTAAAAATGGCCATTATAGCCTATGGATGCGCATATGTGCGCACTGGCATGCTCATGTAAGCGTTTTTTTGCATATGCGTTTTTTTTTTTTAACCATGGAATTTAGGGGTTTGAGTTAGAGTTAGGGTTAGTTAAGGGGGTTTAGGGTTAGGGTTAGGGTCAGGGTCAGGGTTAGGGTTGGATTTTGGGTCAGGGTTAGGGTTTAGTATGGTTTGGTTAAGGGTTAGGGTCAGGGTTAGGGTCAGGATTAGGGTTAAGTATGGTTTTGTTAAGGGTTAGGGTCAGGGTTAGGGTTAGGGTTAGGGTTAGGGTCAGGGTTAGGGTTAGGGTTAGGGTCAGGGTTAGGGTTAGGGTCAGGGTTAGGGTTAAGTATGGTTTTGTTAAGGATTAGGGTCAGGGTTAGGGTCAGGATTAGGGTTAAGTATGGTTTTGTTAAGGGTTAGGGTCAGGGTTAGGGTTAGGGTCAGGGTCAGGGTTAGGGTTAAGTATGGTTTTGTTAAGGGTTAGGGTCAGGGTTAGGGTTAGGGTTAGGGTTAGGGTCAGGGTTAGGGTCAGGGTTAGGGTTAGGGTCAGGGTTAGGGTTAGGGTTAGTTAGGGTTTAGGGTTTGGGTTAGGGTTAGGGTTAGTTAGGGTTTAGGGTTTGGGTTAGGGTTAAGTATGATTTGGTTAAGGGTTAGGGTCAGGGTTAGGGTTAGGGTTAGGGTCAGGGTTAGGGTTAGGGTTAGGGTCAGGGTTAGGGTTAGTAAAGTCATGGTTTGGGTAGTGTGAGGGGCCACTTAAATATGTTGGAAAAAAACGCAAACGCGGTAAAAACGCGCTAAAAACGCATACAAACGCATAAAAACGCTGCGTTTTTTTCATGCATGCTCATAAAAATGCTTGAAAAAAACGCAGCAGTTGTATGCTTATGTATGCGTTTTTTCAATGCGTTTTTTTGCGGGAAAAACGCGCTGCAAAAAAAAGCAAGTGTGAAACTAGCCTTCCTGACGACAATACAGGTCAAATTATAAAATTGCTTTATTGGACACAGGGCAAGGAACAATACAGAAATAGCTGATAGTTTGTCATAAAAGGTCCAAAGCACCTTTGTCCACACATGCTGCTTCAATATATCCCATATAGGGAGGACAAAAAAAGTAGTAAGACCATCATTCAATGTGCAATATAGAGGCTTAGCCTACTCAGTTTAACAATGGTAACACATAAATGCACTATGCATAATCATGTCATAAACAATAGATATGTCCTACATTACCTAGTAAGTGCTTATGCACGCAGACAAGTGAAGAAACCGGTGCCCTGTGTCCAATAAAGCAATTTTATAATTTGACCTGTATTGTCGTCAGGAAGTTGTTTATCTCCCCCCCCCCCATGTCAGTTTGACAAGTGGTCTCTTTACAGTCCACAGCACTGTGAGTACTATGGGGCTATTTTCTGCTATATAGCTTATATTATAATATACTCCCCATATGGCAGTTATGCTGGTGTGTGCTACTTTTGTCTTTTATGTGTTTTACATATTGTAGGATCGTACCTTCTGGCTTTTTGTCTGCGCATGCGCTGATTTTCTTCATACTATGGAACCAGCTGCTACTCTTGGCCTATCGTGCCGGCACCAGTCTCCACATTGAGCGCCGTCCGCGCATGTGTCAGCCAGACTGTTACATCATTAGCAGCTGACACACTCACATATGGAGCTCGCGCAGACTTTCTGGTACACACCGGTAAGCGCTTATGTTCATTGACTTACCTTTATTTAATGACTGACCAAGTCCTGCACTTCCCCTGACAAAGCTGCTGCGGCAGCGATACGTGTAGGGCTTCCCCCACACCCTCGGTCCCGGGACCTTTCTTTACCTACCATGGTTATCCCTGACAGCTCGACCTGACTGCTCCATCTGGTGACGATTTATGCTCCCTCAGCCTGATACCCATACTTAGCTATCAGCACCTTATACTATGTCTTGCAGCCTTCTAACAATTAGGCTCTGTCTTTTGCCATTATACACCACATTATAGGGATTTCTGGCTTGTCGCCCTCTGGTGGCTGCCTATGGCATTTATCTTGTTGTATCACTTCTCTGTATGCTAATATTTCCAGTTGGCCCTATAGGGTGGCACTATATTATAACTTTTGATTTTACCTCATGTTCATATTTTCCAATTTTGGGGACGCCCAGTCTTGGTTGTTTTTGTACTACCATATATTACATGCACTAGTTTTATTGGAGCTTTCTCATTTGTCTATAGTTGATATATACTATATCTATATATATCTGTACTATCAACTCAGGTTCAGGGTCATTATGTTTCACCAGCTATCAGGACAGTTACGGTACCTTGGGTGTTGTATTATTGTCTTTTGTTGTTGTTTTTAATGGTGTTTTATTTAGTATGTGTCTCTTTTTTGGTCAATCAATAAAATAATTTTTGTTATATTTTTACTACATTAAGGTGTGCGCTACATTTATGCATTGGTTTTTTTTCTCTCTTTTGCTCGATACGTCACAAAGAACAATCTCAGATTCAGTGGGATCCATTGAAATGTTCCAGAGTTATTACCACATAAAATGACACTAGTCAGAATTGTAAAATTTGACCTGGTCAGGAAGGTGCAAACAGCCTTGGGGGGGGGTAAAGGGGTTAAAGGGATGGTCCAAAGGTCAAATAAATTTTAATCTAAATCTCTATTTGATGCTGTAATCTAATATGCTTGCATTAAAAATTCCCTACCATTCCTTAGCTACACTGTTATTGCATTTTTCCATACTTTCTGTGGGCTTACGGTTTGTTTGAGAATTTTTGAGAATTCTAGGGCATGCTGGGATAGTCAAAGCATAATCAAAGCAGGGGGCAGAGTCTGCATTCATTTGCGGGGGCGACGCTGATCTCTGCGCTCCAGGTACCCTGAGAGCACGCTCTAATAGTGATCTCCCCGCTGTGTTGCCGGCTTATTACTACACATGTGACCCAGAAAAAGAAAGCACGCACTGTCATTGTGCACATCACATAGTGCATAGCGCCCAGCAGGGCCGGACTGGGACAAAAAAGCAGCCCTGCCACACAGATCCCACCAGCCCACAAACTATAACACTCATCAGCCCCGATCAGTGAATTTTGGCTATACTTTGTCGTCCCCTCATCACTCTATTAAAGGAGTTATTTAAAGAGTCACATGTTAATGGCGTCACAGCTCCATTTACATGGTGCTCTTCAAAGCTATGTTTCCTAGGATCATGGGGGTCCCAGTGGTCAGATCCACAACAAACAAAGTCATCCCCTATCCAAAAGGTAGGGGAGAACATCCGAATTTGGATAACCCTCCATACAGTATTATGGGCACCACATAATCCTCTCCATACAGTATTATGGGCACCACATAGACCTGCATACAGTATTATGTGCACCACTTAGTCCTCCAAACAATGTTATTGGTACCACATAGTCCTCTTTACAGTATTATGGGCACCATATAGTCCTCTATACAGTATTATAGGCACCATATAGTCCTCCATACAGTATTATGGGCCCCACATGGTCCTCCATATAGTATTATAGGCACCTCATAGACCTCCATACAGTATTATGGTCACCAAATAGTCCTCCATAGAATATTATTGGCACCACATAGTCCTCCATACAGTATTATGGGCACGACATAGTCTTCATAGTATTATGGGCACAACATAGTCCTACATACAGTATTATGGGCATCACATAGTCTTCCATACAGTATTATGAGCATAACATAGTCCTTCATACAGTATTAAGGCCACAACATAGTCCTACATACAGTATTATGGGCACCACTTAGTCCTCCACACAGTATTATGGGCAACACATAATGCTCCATACAGTATAATGGCCCCATATATTGCTCCATACAGTACAATGGATACCACATATTCCTCCATATGGTACAATGAGCCCATATAATGCTTCATACACTATTATGGGCCCCATACATTACTGCATACAGTTTTATGGGCCCCATATAATGGTCGAAACAGTATAATGGGCCCTCATATTGTATATTACTTCAAACAGTATAATGGGCCCCATATATTACTTTATACAGTATAATGGGCCCCATATATTACTTCATTCAGTATAATGAGCCCCATATAATACTTCTCCCTGTCCCCACTGCATTGTCTCCTCAGTGCATTCTGATCCTCTGCACTGCTTGGCACAGACAATTCGCTGTAGTGATGTCATTGCACCCTCTGCACTAAGACGTCACAGAGCTTAGAGGCAGAGGGGGAATGAGGAGAGAGGGAGCATTAGCAGATGGCTCCCTCACTCATTATTGTTTTCAACTGTGTTGGTGCTAGCATCGAAGCCCCTACTTACGAGCCCCATAGCATGCCAAGTCCCCGACGGCACTTGCCCGCTTTTGCCGGGTGGTGATGTCAGCCTTGATAGGTGTCATAATTGAGCACCACCAAATATTAACCAGTGGGTGAAATGCTTTTAGGACACACACCCTTAAATCAAAGGCATTTATAGAAAGAAAATAATCAGCACACCGATTAAATGATTAAATAAGAGAAAAGTGGAGGACTCTTTTTTAGCCCATGTGGTAATATTTCAATTCCATAGCAGAGAAATGATCTGTTATAGATCCAAAACGTTGTCACATGGGCTAATAAAGAGTTTGCCACTTTGCACAATTCATCGGAGCGCTTTTTATTTTCATAGATACACACACTAAGATGCAGATACTTATATTTACACCATGTATACAGGACAGGAGGAGTATATACAATCTACATGGCTCCACAATATATACTGTGGTAAGGAATATAGAGTGGACCTGTGTATATACTGTATAGTGTAAAGATGGGCCAGTGTATATACACTGGGTGCAGAATTATTAGGCAAATGAGTATTTTGATCACATCATCCTTTTTATACATGTTGTCCTACTCCAAGCTGTATAGGCTTGAAAGCCAACTGCTAATTATGTAAATCAGGTGATCTGCATCTCTGTAATGAGGAGGGGTGTGGTCTAATGACATCAGCACCCTATACAAGGTGTGCTTAATTATTAGGCAACTTCCTTTCCTTTGGCAAAATGGGTCCGAAGAAAGATTTGACGGACTCTGAAAAGTCAAAAATTGTGAGGTCTTGCAGAGTGATGCAGCAGTCTTGAAATTGCCAAACTTTTGAAGCGTGATCACCGAACAATCAAGCGTTTCATGGCAAATATCCAACAGGGTCGCAAGAAGCGTGTTGATAAAAAAAGGCGCAAAATAACTGCCATGTATTGAGGAAAATCAAGCGTGAAGCTGCCAAGATGCCATTTGCCACCAGTTTTGCCATATTTCAGAGCTGCAACATTACTGGAGTATCAAAAAGCTCAAGGTGTGCCATACTCAGGGACATGGCCAAGCTAAGGCTACTTTCAGATTTCCGTTTTGAAGCATCAGGCGCGATGCAGCGAAAAACGTAAAAACCGGATCCGGTGCCTGTTGCCACCGGATCCGGCTTTTTTCCCATAGACTTACATTATCGCCGCATTGCGCCTGATGGCCATGCGGCGTGTCCGGCTTTTGCCGGAAACGGCAAAAAATGCCTGTCCAGCGTCTGCAAAAAAACGTTCCATCCAACTTCTTTTTGACAGCGCTGGACCACTTTTTTGCAGAGCGCATGCGCGAAGACTCTCTCTCCCTCTCCCGCACCATATCCAACAAAAACAGATGATCCAGCGGGCTGTGGCTTCTATCGGATCTGGTTTCACAACTTTTCGCCGCAGCCCGTCAGATTTAAAATCTGGAAATCTGAAAGTAGCCTAAGGAAGGCTGAAAAACGACCACCTTTCAACAAGAAACATAAGATAAAGCGCCAAGAGTGGGCCAAGAAATATCTAAAGACTGATTTTTCTAAGGTTTTATGGACTGATGAAATGAGAGCGACTCTTGATTGGCCAGATGGATGGGCCCAAGGCTGGATCAGTAAAGGGCAGAGAGCTCCACTCCAGCTCAGATGCCAGCAAGGTGGAGGTGGGGTATTGGTATGGGCTGGTATCATCAAAGATAAACTTGTGGGACCTTTTCGGGTTGAGGATTGAGTGAAGCTCAACTCCCAGACCTACTGCTCTGGAGTACAGGAAGAAGTCGGTATCGTTCAAGAAAAACATGATTTTCATGCAGGACAATGCTCCATCACATGCATTCAAATACTCCACAGCGTGGCTGGCCAGTAAAGGTCTAAAAGAAGAAAAAATAATGTCATGGCCTTGTTCACCTGATCTGAACCCAATAGAGAACCTGTGGTCCCTCATAAAATGTGAGATCTACAGGGAGTGAAAACATTACACCTCTCCGAACAGTGTCTGGGAGGCTGTGGTGGCTGCAGCACGCAATGTTGCCTAATAATTCTGCACTGTAATAGTTACCTGCACAAAACAGATATCCTCCTAAGATAGCCAAATCTAAAAGAAACCCACTCCAACCTCCAAAAATATTAAGCTTTGATATCTATGAGTCTTTTGGGTTGATTGAGAACATAGTTGTTATTCAATAATAAAAAGAATCCTCTCAAATACAACTTGCCTAATAATTCTGCAAACGGTGTAGTGTGGATTCCACACTATATACACAGCAACATACTATATGAACAGCTCTACACTATATACACACAACTCTACATTATAATTGACAGTATTATACTATGTTATGTTACATAGTGCTGAATCACATTGAGACTACTGTATATACATATGTATATATGGGTGCTGGGGCTGATGTATATACGGGTGCTGGGGCTGGTGTATATACAGGTGCTGGGGCTGGTGTATATACGGGTGCTGGGGCTGATGTATATACAGGTGCTGGGGCTGATGTATATACGGGTGGTGAGGCTGATGTATATACAGGTGCTGGGGCTGGTGTATATACGGGTGCTAGGGCTGATATATATACGGATGCTGGGGCTGATGTATATACAGGTGCTGGGGCTGATGTATATATGGTGCGGGGTGCTGATGTATATACGGGTGCTAGGGCTGGTGTATATATGGGTGCTGGGGCTGATGTATACACGGGTGCTGGGGCTGATGTATACACGGGTGCTGGGGCTGATGTATATACAGGTGCTGGGGATGATGTATATACAGGTGCTGAGGCAGGTGTATATATAGGTGCTGACTAGAGGCTGATCAGTGATGTATATACATACAGCCCATATATACATCAGCCTCAAGTCAGCACCAGTATATACATCACCCCCACCAGCACCTGTATATACATCAGCCCCAGCACCTGTGTATTATACAGGTGCTGATGTATATACTGGTGCTGAGGGTTACGTATAGATAGGTGCTGACTCGAGGCTGATGTATATACAGTGTAAAGTATATATATATATATATATATATATATATATATATACACACACACACACATCAGCCATTTTGGGCACAGTGGCTGGTACTGAGGAAAAGAAAGAAAGAACAGAGAAAAAAAAGAGGGAAAGAAAGAGAACAGAGAGAAAGAAAGAACAGAGAGAGAAAGAAAGATAGAACAGAGAGAGAAAGATGGGAAAGAAAGAACAGAGAGAGAATGAAAGAGAAAGAAAGAACAGAGACAAAGAGAAAGGAGAAAGAAAGAACAGAGAGAGAGAGAACAGCGAGAGAGAAAGAAAGAGAGAAAGAAAGATTACAGAGAGAAAGAAAGATTAGAGCGAAAGAAAAAATAGAGCGAAAGAAAGAAAGAGAAAGAAAGAAAGAACAGTGAGAAAGAAAGAGGGGAAAGAAATAAAGAAAGAACAGAGAGAAAGAAAGAACAGAGAGAGAAAGAAAGAGTGGACAAAGAAAGAAAAAACAGAGAGAGAGAAAGAAAGATGGGAAAGAAAGAAAGAACAGAGAGAAAGAGAGGAAAGAAAAAGAGAGAGAAAGAAAGAAAGAAAGGGGAAAGAAAGAGAACAGAGAAAGAAAGAACAGAGAGAGAAAGAAAACAGAGAGAGAGAGAGAAAGGAAGAGGGGAACGAAAGAAAGAACAGATACAAAGAAAGAAAGAACAGAGAGAGAGAGAAAGAAAAAAGAAAGATTAGAGAAAGAAAGAAACAGAGAGAGAAGGAAATATTCTCTAAAGATACTATAGCAACCTGGCTCCCATTGTAGTGCCCACCTGAGCCTCCCGGTGCAGGACATATCATGATCCTCTCACATGGCTGGCATCCCCGATTCCAAGGCAATCCCGCTGTCCGCGCTGTCAGAGGAGGACACCGTGATCTGAAACATTCCCTGAAGTGCCTCCATGGTTCCATCACAATCTCCTCCCGAAATTACCTCATTTCCAGTCAGCTTCTAGCTCGTCACTTCACGTGCGAGTTTTAAAGTGTTCCTTGGGGCTCCACAGTGTACTCCTGTGTCCGCAGGAAAAGTAAGCTCCCAGCTGGAGCAGTCTCTCTCTCTCAAAATTGGGACTGTCCCACTGGATACGGGACGGTTGGGAGGTATGAATGCTCCCCACCATACACCTCGTACACGCATGGCTCTGCAAGCCTCATACACACACGGTTCAGCTTTGTATGCCTCGTACACACACGGCTCCGCTCCGTACACCTTCCGCACACATGGCTCCACTCAGTAGACACATGGATCTGCTCCGTAAAACTCGTACATATGCGACTCTGCTCCGTACACCTTGTACACACGCAGCCAAGCTCTGTACACCTTGTACACACATTGCTCCACTCCATAAACCTTGTACACATGCGGCTTTGCTCCATACACCTCGCACACACGCGGCTCCGCTCCATACGCACGCATCTCCACTCCGTACACCCCGCACACACGCGGCTTCATTCCGTACACACGCGGCTTCATTCCATACACACCTGGATCTGCTCCGCTCCGTAAACAAAAGGCTCAGATCCGTACACTTTGTACACACGTTCCATACACCTCGTACACACACGGCTCCGCTCCATAGACCTTGTACACACCTCCGGCTCCGCTCCGTACACCTCATACACACACGGTTCCGCTCCGTACACACCCGGCTCTGCTCCACTCCGTACACCTCGTACACACACGGCTCCGCTCTGTAGACCTTGTACACACCTTTACTCTGTACACCTCCGGCTCTGCTCCGTACCCCTCATACACACGCGGCTCCACTCGGTACACCCCGTACACACCCGCCTCTGCTCCACTCCGTACACCTCATACACACGCGGCTCCGCTCCGTACACCTCGTACACTCGGCTCCGCTCCGTACACCTCGCACATACACAGCTCCGCTCCCTACACCTCGTACACACAAGGCTCCGCTCCGTACACCTCGTACACACACACAGCTCTGCTACATCCACTCTGTAAACCCCTCCTGACCCCACAGAAACTTCCCTCATCCAGCACCATGACAGACTCCAGCAGACACCAAGAGGCAGGGATGTGTGCACAGGACCTGTGATGAGGTCACAGGAGGGGAGGAGTCAGGGGTCACTTGATCAGGGGTCTGGACAGAGGAGGACCCTGATCATATGACCCCCTGACTCCTCCCCTCCTGTGACCTCATCACAGGTCCTGTTCGCAGAGAAGAGAGCAGCCAAGCGACGCTGTGAGTGGCTGCGGAGGGGGGGTGTCTCTGGAAGGCGAGGATGGGATGTGTGGGGGGGCGTGGAGGTTTATCTCCCTGCAGTGCAAAAATCTCGGAAGGGTTGGGAGCTATAACCGCCGTGCCCGCAGAGGGCCGGCGGCATGAAGAACAGCCAGACCAGTGGCCGCATCAGCTGGCAAGAGGCCAGATGAGCGGGCGCTGCCAGCCCGCAGCCCACATGACAGTAGCCCAGTGGGAAAATGCCCGGTTGGGCACATTATCACAGCGAGGACTTGTCCCACTCAGAGCACAAAACCAAGAACACCATCCCAACCATGGTGGAGGAAACATCATACTGTGGGTGGTGCTTTTCAGCAAAAGGGACAGGATGACTGCACATTTTAAAAGGCGGATGGATTGGGACACGTATGGCGAGAATTTAGCCAACAACCTCCTTCACTCAGTAAGAGCATTGAAGCTGGGTGGTGGCTGGGTCTTCTAGCATGACAATGACTCGAAGCACATAGCCACTGCAACTAAAGAGTGCGAAGAAGCATTTCAAGGTCTTGGAATTTCCTAGCCAGTGTCCAAACGGGAACCCAATAGAAAATTTTTGGATGGAGCTGAAACTCAAAATTGCCCAGCGACAGCCCCGAAACCTGAAAGATCTGTAGAAGATCTGTATGGAGGAATGGGCGACAATCCTTGCTGCAGTGTGTGCAAACCTGGTCGAGAATAACAGGAAACATCTGACCTCTGTAATTATAAACACAGGTTTCTGTACCAAATATTATGTTGTCTTTCTATTGTATCCAATACTTATTTCATGCAATGAAATGCAAATTAATTATTTAAAAATTATACAATGTGATTTTCTGGATTTTTTTTTTTATTCTGTCTCTCACAGTACCTACGATAAATATTACAGCCCTCTCCATTCTTTGTAGGTGGGAAAAAATCAACAGTGTATCAAACACTTATTTTCCCCACTGTGCATGCCCACCATTTCCCCCACTTTCTCCTCATACTGTACCTTCAAATTTCTCCAGACCACTACTTTAATTTATTGACACCTAGGGTTTCATTTCTTTGTCTATGTGAGATTTGAATATCAGAAGAATCACTCATCACTAGTCTGTAATTTAAGTATCACAATGCTCCAAATATGCTGCAATTGGTCGCCAGTTATCCAGGACAATGTGACTATCTTGGTATTACTGCTTGTCCCATTAAAGTCAATGGTTTGCCCTGAGCTGTACTGCCATATACAGTCTCATGGAATTGCATGACATTGCTGTACCAGGTAATGTAATGTAATGAAGGCCCTGGCACCATTCCTCTGCTGAGTGAGTAGGGGCCAGGGGCTGGGTTTCCACAAACCACATGCTGATAGTCTATTCTAAGAAAAGTCCATGAATATTATACTCAGAAAAAAACTTCCTTGCTAAATTGAAAGCTGTCATTTTCATAGTATTCATTTTCTCTAAAGCCTCATTCAAATCTCAGTTTTTGTCACGTAAAAGAAAAATGGTCCGATTATTTTGATCAGACTCAGATCATTAGTTTTTCTCATACATGGAGGAAAAAAAAAAGTTTCTCCACCTCCTCCATTCTGACAGTTCTTGAAAATCAAATCGATTTTTTTTTTTACAGACCCATAGACTTACATTGAGAACACAAGAGTGCCCTACAAAATAAACACAAAGGACCGTGACATAAGAAGCAACCTAAATAAAGAAATAGTTCTCCAATCAAATTTTATATGAAAAGTAAATAATTTTATTGTAACACATGATTAAAAGATTTAAGAAAAGGAGATGCAAACACACAGAACAAGAATGAAAAACAAGCCAACACTGAGCAAATGGGTTAATTATGTCCCAAATTATGTATAGAAAATACCGCAGCTTGCAATATTAAACACTGAATTAGTGTATAGAGACAGGTATGTTTAAATAAAAAAGGATAAAGTGCAAGGATCAAATAGCTAGATGTAAACAAGGACATAAATAAGCTGGACTTTAAAGGAGTTTCCATACAAAAAACTCAGCAAAGTATTATGCAAAAGGTAAGCATAGTAAGAAAAAGTTCAACTCATGGGAGAATCCAAAAACAAAAAGATTTCTTTGCACACCATAGCTCAAGGTAATGGAAATAATGGCAAGTGCATAGTAACACAAACAGGTATAAGTATATCCAAGCTAGAGGGTGTGGATAATTAGCCAGGGTCCAGGAAGCTTCAGTGTGCCCCTTGACGTGCGTTTCGAAAATATCTTCCTCAGGAACAAGAGATTTTCGAAACGCGTGTCAAGGAGTACACTGAAGCTGCCTGGACTCTGGGCAATTATCCAGACCTTCTAGTTTGGATATACTTATGGTGCCTATGGTGTGCAAAGAAATATTTTTTTTTTATTCTCCCATGAGTTGAACTTTTTCTTACTTAGCTCCTTTTACCTTTTGTATAATACTTTAAAGGAGTTTCCATAAACAAAACCCAGCAAAGTTCAGCTTATTTATTTATGCCCTTGTTTACTTCTAGCTATTTGCGCCTTGCACTTTAGGCTGTGTGCACACGCTGCGGATTTTGCTGCGGTTCCGCTGCGGATTTTGCTGCGGTTCCGCAGCGGTTTTGGCCGCTGCGGACCCGCAGCAGTTTTTGCTGCGGTGTACAGTACCATGATTCCCTATGGGAATCAAAAACCGCAATGCAGATGGTGCGGAATTTTCCGCGGTTTTCAATCCGCAGAAAGAATTGACATGTCAATTCTTTCTGCGGATTCCCCTGCAGTTTGCCATCTCCTCCATTGAGGAGATGAAAAACCGCAGGGCAAAACCGCAGAGCAATCCGCAGGTAAAACCGCAGGTATTTTGACCTGCGGTTTCACCTGCAGATTTTACAAAATCTGCGCGGATGAATCCGCACCTAATCTGCAGCGTGTGCACACAGCCTAATCCTTTTTTATTTAAACATACCTGTCTCTATACACTTATTCAGGGTTTAGGCCAGGGGCGTACATAGAAATCATGGGGCCCCATAGCAAAAGTCTGAATGACCCCCCCCCCAAAAAAAAAAAAAATAAATCAACAGGTGCTCTTAACTCCATGCATGCATGTTATAGGTCGAACGATTAATTTTATAGCTAGTCTTTGATTTTTTTCAGTTCTCAGCATGTATGTGCTGCTGAGAACAATAATAATCTATGCACACAAAACAATCTATACTGATCATCCTGTGAGCATAAGAAATGCCAAAATGGGCTATCAGCTATTGGCCAACAAGTAGCTTGTAGATATATATAACACAGACATTTAGCAAGGCAGAATCAATCATTGGTGACTCAGTGGTGTGTATATATATATATATATATATATATATATATATATATATATATATATACACATACACACACACACCTGCAGTGCATGCAGGGCCCCCTCCACCCTCCACAGTGCGTGCAGCCGGGCCCCCCTCCCTAAGGTGCAAAGTGCAGCCAGAGCCATTGTAAATGTAAAGTGCCAGGCTGCCAGCAGATGCTGAATATCGCACACAGGATGCTGTATATCGCACACAGGATGCTGTATATAGCACACAGAGCGCTGTATATCACACACAGGACGCTGTATATAGCACACGGGATGCTGTATATCGCACACGGGACGCTGTATATCGCACACGGGACGCTGTAAATCGCACACGGGACGCTGTAAATCGCACACGGGACGCTGTAAATCGCACACGGGACCCTGTAAATCGCACACCGGACGCTGTAAATCGCACACGGGACGCTGTAAATCGCACACGGGACGCTGTAAATCGCACACGGGACGCTGTAAATCGCACACGGGACGCTGTAAATCGCACACAGGACGCTGTAAATCGCACACAGGACGCTGTATATCGCACACAGGACGCTGTATATCGCACACGGGACGCTGTATATCGCACACGGGACGCTGTATATCGCACACGGGACGCTGTAAATCGCACACAGGACGCTGTATATCGCACACAGGACGCTGTATATCGCACACAGGACGCTGTATATCACACACAGGACGCTGTATATCGCACACGGGATGCTGTATATCGCACCCAGGACGCTGTATATCGCACACAGGACGCTGTATATCGCACCCTGGACGCTGTATATAGCACACAGAACACTGTATATCGCACACAGGACGCTGTATATCGCACACAGGATGCTGTATATAGCACACACAGGACGCTGTATATCGCACACGGGACGCTGTATATCGCACACGGGACGCTGTATATCACACACGGGACGCTGTATATCGCACACGGGACGCTGTAAATAGCACACAGGACGCTGTATATCGCACACAGGACGCTGTATATCGCACACAGGACGCTGTATATCGCACACAGGACGCTGTATATCGCACACGGGATGCTGTATATCGCACCCAGGACGCTGTATATCGCACACAGGACGCTGTATATCGCACCCAGGACGCTGTATATAGCACACAGAACGCTGTATATCGCACACAGGACGCTGTATATCGCACACAGGATGCTGTATATAGCACACAGGACGCTGTATATCACACACAGGACGCTGTATATCGCACACAGGATGCTGTGTATATCGCACACGGGACGCTGTATATCGCACTCAGGATGCTGTATATCGCACACAGGACGCTGTATATCGCACACAGGACGCTGTATATCGCACACAGGACGCTGTATATAGCACACAGGACGCTGTATATCACACACAGGACGCTGCATATCACACACAGGAAGCTGTATATCACACACCGGACGCTGTATATCGCACACGGGACGCTGTATATCGCACACGGGACGCTGTATATCGCACACAGGACGCTGTATATCGCACACAGGACGCTGTATATAGCACACAGAACGCTGTATATCGCACACAGGACGCTGTATATCGCACACAGGATGCTGTATATAGCACACAGGACGCTGTATATCACACACAGGACGCTGTATATCGCACACAGGATGCTGTGTATATCGCACACGGGACGCTGTATATCGCACTCAGGATGCTGTATATCGCACACAGGACGCTGTATATCGCACACAGGACGCTGTATATCGCACACAGGACGCTGTATATCGCACACAGGACGCTGCATATCACACACAGGAAGCTGTATATCACACACAGGAAGCTGTATATCACACACAGGAAGCTGTATATCACACACCGGACGCTGTATATCGCACACGGGACGCTGTATATCGCACACAGGACGCTGTATATCGCACACAGGACGCTGTATATAGCACACAGAACACTGTATATCACACATGGGACGCTGTATATCGCACACGGGACGCTGTATATCGCACACGGGACGCTGTATATCGCACCCGGGATGCTGTATATCGCACACGGGACGCTGTATATCGCACACGGGACGCTGTATATCGCACACGGGACGCTGTATATCGCATACGGGACGCTGTATATAGCACACGGGACGCTGTATATCGCACACGGGATGCTGTATATCGCACCCAGGACGCTGTATATCGCACACAGGACGCTGTATATCGCACACAGGACGCTGTATATAGCACACAGAACGCTGTATATCGCACACAGGACGCTGTATATCGCACACAGGATGCTGTATATCGCACACAGGACGCTGTATATCGCACACAGGATGCTGTGTATATCGCACACGGGACGCTGTATATCGCACTCAGGACGCTGTATATCGCACACAGGACGCTGTATATCGCACACAGGACGCTATATATCTCACACAGGACGCTGTATATAGCACACAGGACGCTGTATATTACACACAGGACGCTGTATATCGCACACAGGACGCTGTATATCGCACACGGGATGCTTTATATCGCACCCAGGATGCTGTATATCGCACACAGGACGCTGTATATCGCACACAGGACGCTGTATATAGCACACAGGACGCTGTATATCACACACAGGACGCTGCATATCACACACAGGAAGCTGTATATCACACACCGGACGCTGTATATCGCACACAGGATGCTGTATATTGCACACAGGACGCTGTACAGTTGTGGCCAAAAGTATTGACACCCCTGCAATTCTGTCAGATAATACTCAGTTTGTTCCTGAAAATGATTGCAAACACAAATTCTTTGGTATTATTATCTTCATTTAATTTGTCTTAAATAAAAAAACACAAAAGAGAATGAAGCAAAAAGCAAAACATTGATCATTTCACACACAACTCCAAAAATGGGCAGACAAAAGTATTGAAAAAAGTGCGCTATGCAGAGTAATGAGGCCCATATATTTCTCCATACAGAATCATTGGTCCCATATAATATTTGAAACAGTATATGATGAGCTCCACATAATGCTACAGTATATGTTGGTCCCCATGGATGAAGCTCCACTGTCTTATGGGCCCAAATAATGCTCCATATATAATGGGCCCCATTTCTATTGCTCCAGTGTATAATGGGCCCTGTAAATGCTGCTCCAGTGTCTGATGTCCACCTTTGGAATGCTCCAGTGTATGGTGGGCCCCATATATCATTCTCCAGAGTATAGTGCTCCCCAAAAATTGCTATCCCAACATTGAAAACAATTAAATAAGTCTCCTCGCTAGGGAATCCCTGTACTAGTCTGGACTCCTCGTCGTTCCCATCTTCCATCTCACTGCACTTGGCTGTTTAGGCAGAGGGCGTACAGACGTGATGTCATTGCGCTCTCTGATCAGAATATCACTGTCAGGACACACGGAAGACGTCATGGCGGTGGAGCAGGGAGAGGTAAGTATTTCAACGTTGCAAGTGCTGTGATCCGGAGCAAGCAGGGGGGGCCCACTCGTTGGTGACGGCACTGGCACAGGGCCCCTCATAGTACGGCAGTGTGTGGCGGTGTGTCTGATGGCAGAGACACTTTTGCGTACTATGAGGGGCCCTGTGCCATCGCCCATGAGTATGCCCCCCACCTGCTCAAGGAACCTGCACTTTCATCTGCACCTTCTTCTTTGTCACCTTGTAAGGTGGTATAGTATGCGGGAAGAGGAACCTGAGTTTCCTCAGGGTCACATTCTTGCTGTGTAGAGTGTGAGGGGAATGTAGTGGTGTGGGTCAATGTACCAGCAGAATCATCTAGCAGTGGCTGGGCATCAGTGCACTTGTGGCGTCTCCAGGAGTACGGTCGCCACAGTGGCATTACCTTCCTCCTAGGGAGTGTGATGTCATGCTTTGGAGCAACGAAGGATCTCTCTAGCAGTTCAACCAACACACATTTCCCACTCCAGGCCAGCAGGGAGACCTCTGAACCTGACTGCTGAGGAGCTGCTCTCTGTGGTCGGGAGGAGGTAAGTTAGGGCACTCTGTGCAGGGAAGGGGAAGTGTGTGGACGTGAGAAGGGGAGCTGGAGGATGAGCAGAGTTAAGGCTCACTCCTAGCTGGAGCGCTTGGTCCGGATTCCGGTCTCCGAGTTTGTAGGGACACTGATGTTCCTGCAGCCGAAACCGGAGGAAGTAGCAGTTGTAAATGCTCTGTACCCAACTAATGCTCGGAGGCCCCAGCATCGACGTGTGGGAGCCAGAAGGAAAAGGCTACGGCTGCCTGCCATGCGAGAAAGTTCCAAAAGAGAGTCAACAGGGGGAACTTCATTGAACTCAGCACTGCGAATACCTCAGATAAGCGCTAGAACGGAGGCCACACTACCTATCTGCAGAGAGAGAATTCCAAATTGGCTTCCAGGCTGACCAACTCCTTTTCCATCTGTACTCTGGGTCCTGGACGGCACTTACCAAGTACAGGTAAAGGAACTGCATGACTGTGTCTGTCATCTTTCTCCTGCGCCTGGCGCACAGCTCTGCTACATCCTGCACTGCACACCATCTGCCAACTCTTTCATCTGCCCTGCGACTACGGCCCTACCTGTGCAGGGCTTCTACATCTTAGCTGCACCACAACATCTGTCCCAGAGAAGTGACACTGCAGCGCTGGTCAATCTAACCAGAAACGACAGGTGGCGTCATGTATCATTCACCTATAAACGTAATTCACCCCTTTGCATGGACGCCCAGGGCCACGGAACGGGTCACCACCACCGTGACACATCCCTGTGAGACACCGGCCCGGTACCAATTAACCCCACTGCCCTGGCTGGCTACTCACACTCCATGTCTGATTCATCTTGGACTTGGGAATTCACGATTTGACTTGATAACCCAGGCATGGTATGATAGAAAGAGCTACATGGACTAATGTGAAGTGTGGCCTGCTGCATCATTCACTTTTTTTCTAAAAAGCCGTAAAACGGTAATGGATCTCAAGAGTACAGCTGTACATAGTGTAGGTGTCATTGTTGTCAATTTCATTATTTATTTCCACAGTCAGAAAATAACTCTGTAGTAAATGGGTAATGTATCCCAAGCGTAGAGCTGTATACAGTGTGGGGGTAATTTTTAAATGTACATCTAAATTGCAGGAGTAACCCATAGACACTCACACGCTCAGGATGGATCACACCACAATATAACAACAAGAAGATCCGCAAGAAATAATCACACATGTGGGACAATGTTCCAGGTGTCAATGATACACTTAGAGTGTTGGTTGGAGGAGGACTTCCTGGCAGAAAGGGTACAGTATCACCAGATAACAGGTATATATAGCTTAGTTTAAACATTAACAATGCACTTTGATATATCAGGAGTAGTGTTGAGCCACTCCGCTAGTGTTTTGGTTCGTCGCACAGGAGGCAAGTTAGTCGAATGTTCTTCGAACGTTCGAAGAACACCGTCGAACCCCATTCAAAACAATGGCAGGCAAACACAAACACATACAAACACATAGAAAACAATTACAGAACACCTTTAAAAGTGTCCCAAAGCAGACAAAATGCTCAGAAGACAAAAATAACATATGAAAAAGGGCAACTACATTTAGAAAAGAGGTGGAGGAGTAAAAGGAGGAGGTGGAGGAGATACAGATATAGGCTTGTCATGCCCTTATGAAGTGAAGAAAGGCTGAAATAAAAATGTAAAATACAAACCAAAAAAAAAATTCTGAAATCGAACACGATCACATACCGTCGGACTGCCCACCAATAAATTATGGCAACTGCCGATGGGGCGGCGTTATTCCCACGAACCTCCAAACTGCGTCCATGAAGGCAAAGTGTTTGGTTTCCGGGGGCTGTATGAATGCAAAGCTGAACCTTAAAGGAATGTCCAAAAGGGCACCACCAGGAGTGGAGCCTGTGGCTTAATTGGACTCCACCCGGGAAACCACAACCATACAAGCTACAGAAAAGGTGGACAGATTGCAAGCTTTGTCGTTTCTGTGTGTGGTGTGGTATGTCCGTTTGTAGTTGTGCTAGCGATTTCTCAGCTTTATTCCGTTAACGACCGAGACTCCGGCATGCCCCCGCGGTACGCGTCAAGCTTACTAGAAGGATACGTGAGGCTCTGGCACGCGGGATCGAGCAATAACAGGTCTATCATGCCCTTACATGTCCGGGGCTGCATGCGCGCTACACTGAAAGAACCAGCTTTTGTCGCTTACAGGTACTGATAACCTGCTGAACACCGCTAGTGATCGGGATCTGGGATTCCAATTATTCCCCACGAACGATGATTTCCCAGTAAGTGCAGGTCAACCGCAATTACGGAATTAGGCCTAACCGGCATTCCTGACAAAATGAAAAAATTACGTGTCCAAACCACAGGTGCTGTAGCTTGCTTAACAGCTCGGCAGCCGTTCTCAGGCCCAGTATGGATTCGACAACATTGTAGAAAGTTGATAAAGGGTACAGTTTCACCGGATAACACGTATATATGTAGCATAGTTTACACTTTAAAAACCTATGTCTATAGATCAGGAGGCAGGCTCAGACGGTCTCAGGTACAGTATGGATTAGACATGATTTGACAAAGGTGAGAAAGGGTAACGTATCACCGGATTACAGGTATGTATAGCATAGCTTACACATTGAAAACCTATGTCTAAAGATCAGGAGGCAGGCTCAGACGGTCTCAGGCCCAGTATGGATTAGACGTGAATGGACAAAGGTGAGAAATGGTACATTAACATTGGATAGCAGGTATATATAGCATAGTTTAAACATTTAAAATCTCCGTGTTCTCAGAATGGATTAGACAACAATCTAAAAAGTAGAAAAAAGGAAATGATTTTGAAGCGTACACCAGTATACAATTTTGGTGGTATTTTTAAATCTTCATATATATTTGTCTCAGTAAGACAGTCCAGCCTCTCCGACATAGGAAATGAGATGCATACAATTACTGACATAAAGTCTAGTGATTGCAGAAATCTAGGAATTAACAATCACGGGAAAAACTGCCATCACAATTCTCTGAGGCGATGCTGACCCTCAATTAATGTGTGTGTGGAGACAGCGAAAACATAACTTTGTGAAGAAAGTGTTGCTGTATCGCAGTATCGTTGATCCTATCAGCGTTACTCATCTCCATCAAATTTTAATCACAGGGAGAGATGTAAACATGTTGCTCACTGCCTATCATGATCTGTCACGTAACTTTGGAGTGCAAAAGACAGAAGCGACAGGCCGTAGGCGATTCTATGGGATTGGCATGAGAGGGCACATTTAAAAATGTGCTCCGGAATGTCACGTGTCTGTGAGTAGGAAAACTGTGAAAGCTGATGATAAACCACCACTGCATGTTATTGTGAGTCGAGGTCCATAAGAAATGGAAGCCATTGATCATCTGAAGCTAGAGCCCGGCCAGCGGGACAGGGCATAGCTACGTCTTAACCATCATCTATCAGTTCAACAAATTTGTAGTGGCAGTCTCAGTGAAGTATTTGACAGCCCAGACTACACAGCGGAGGAGCAGGGAGAGGTAAACATTGCAAATGCTGTGGCCCTGCCCAAGCAAGGGGGGCACATTCGTGGGTGTCGGTACTGGCACTGGGCCCCTCATAGTGCGGCGGTGTGTCTGACGGCGGGTGTGCACCCCCACCATCAGAGACACTTGATTGCACTATGAGGGACCCTGTGCCAGTGCCCGCTCCCAAGAGTCAGCCCACCCACCTGTCCAGGGCAACGGCACTCGCACGGTTGGGTGCGCTAGGTGGTGATCCCGGCCATGGGGGGGGAGGCAGCCCAGTTAGGGAGGTTTACAAAATGGCATATGTTGATGTTGGACATTCAGCTGCTGCAAAAGGCAAAATTGGGCAAGTGAGAGGAAGAGGAGGACCAAAGCAAGTCATTTTTCTGGCAACCTAGGTGTCATCAGGGGAAGGTGGGACAAAATCCTTGGAAACCCATGCATGGTTCATTTTAATGAAGGTTAGATCATCCACATTTTGGGTTGATAGACGGGTCCTTTTTTCTGTCAGGATTGATCCAGCTGCACTGAAGACTCTTTCCGATAGCACACTTGCAGCTGGGCAAGCGAGCTCCTGTAAGGCATATTGTGCCAATTCAGGCCAGGTGTCCAGTTTAGCGGCCCAATAGTCAAATGGGAAAGACCTGTGCGGGAGAACATCGATATGGGACGAGAAGTAGTTTGTAACCATAGTTGACAACTGCTGTCTCCTGTCACTTTCAATCGATGCAGTATTACCAGTCGTGTGAGCGGGACTTGATAAATCAGTCCATAACATGGTCTTGAAACCCCTGTCTCCAACGCCACTTCTGATGTGTGCACCACGAACACCTCTTCCAAGCTGACCCCAGCCCCTACGGCTCATGTGAGAACCATCACCGCTGCTGTGTGCTGGGAATGCCTCAACCAACCGGTTTACCAGAGTTGCTTGTTTGTTAGCCAATATTAGGTCAAGGTTCTCCTGTGGCATTATGTTTTGGAATTTGCATTTTTAGCGTGGATCTACGATGCTGGCCAACCAGTAGTCGTCATCGTTCATCATTTTGGCAACGCAGGGGGTCCCTTTTTAGGATCTGCAAGGCATAATCTGACATGTGGGCCAATGTTCTCGGTGTCAATGATGCACTGCGAGTGCTGGGTGGAGGAGCACTTTCTGGCAAATCCACATCCTTCCAGTCACGCACAAACCCTGTACCAGACCTTGCCACGCCAACATTTTCTCTTGCCCCACGAGAAGCATCCTCCTCCCCTAAATAATCATCCCCATCATCATCCTCCTCCTCTTCCTCTTCTTCCACCACCTCGTCCAGGAGAGGTCCTGGAGCAGACAATGGCTGACTGTCATCAAGGCTTCCCTCCTCCTATTCCTCCTCATCTACCTGTCAGGACTCTGAACATTTTTACCTTTTTGCATTACTGCCCTTTTCCAAGATGGTGTCCTTGGTCTCATGTGCATTGTGTCCTCCTGCTATAAAACTCCACCCCAGCCTTCAGTCTGTGCTTGAGTATTCTGCCTTGCATCCAGCTCCTGACCTCTGATTGCTCCCTGGCTATATACCGTCTCCTGTGAACCTGTATGGTGATCCTGCTGCTCTGCTCTGAGTTCCTGCTGCATACTCCAGTTTCCAGAACTCTTCTTCCTCTGCTGCTCGTGTTTCACTTCCATCTGCATTTGCTGGACATGTAAGCTGTTCCTGCTCTGCAAGAGCCTGAGACTATTTTCCAGGCCTCCCTGGTCAAGCTAAGATTTGAACTGCCTTTTAAGCTTACCTATCTGTGTCTGGACTAAGACAAGGATTTATTCATGCCAAGTATCCTCAAGAATAACTGTGCTTCATAGACTTTTTGCTTGATTGCATTTTCCTCTGAAGTTCCTATAGACTGCTAAGCTGCTTCTTATATTTTCTCCAAGTGTTGTGGACTTGAGTTTCTTTCTGCATCTGTTGTATCACCGTGTGTTAATATAGACTTTACCACTTATAAAGCTGTGTCCTGTAGTCATCTTGTTCCACGCACAGAGTATCCTGAGTTATCCCCTATAATTATTACACTACCTCGGCTGCAGACGCCTGCTCCTTAATGTGCGTCAAAGTTTGCATGAGCAGACGCATAAGTGGGATGCGCATGCTTATGATGGCATCGTCTGCGCTTACCAGCCGTGTGCATTCCTCAAAACACTGAAGGACATTACAGAGGTCTTTCAGCTTCGACAACTGCACACCTGTCAACTCCATGTCTGCCCTCAAAGTGCCTGCCCGTGTATCCTCCCACAAATGCATTACGGCCTGCCTCTGTTCGCACAGCCGCTCAACCATGTGCAGGGTGGAGCTCTACCTTGTTGCATCGTCGATAATTAGGCGGTGCTTGGGAAGGTGGAGCGATCGCTGCAGCTTCTGCATATGACTGGAGTGTACCGGCGACCGGCGGATGTGCGAGCACAGTCTTCGAACCTTATGGAGCAGGCCTGTTAACTCTGGATAATTATTGAGGAAGCATTGCACCACCAGGTTCAAGGTGTGAGCCAAGCAAGGTATGTGTCTGAGTTTTGAAAGGGCTATGGCTGCCACAAAATTCCGGCCGTTATCACTAACTACCTTGCCTGCCTCAAGATGTAGACTGCCCAGCCATGACTCAGTTTGTCGCTGAAAGTAGTCGGCCAGTACCTCCGCGGTGTGTCTGTCGCCCAAACACATCATCTGCAACACAGCCTGCTGACGCTTTCCACTAACTGATCGATAGGGGGACACCTCGTGTGCAACACTGGCAGATGCGGATGGAGTGCTCGTGCGACTGCGCTCTGTGGATGAGCTTTCGCTTCTGGAGGAGGAGGAGGAGGGTCGACCGCCTACAGCCAACTGTTTCCTATACCGTGGGCTAGGCAGCACTGTCCCACCACCGCTGTCCCCTGTGGACCCTGCATCCACCACATTAACCCAGTGCGCAGTGATGGACACGTAACGGCCCTGGCCATGCCTACTGGACCATGCATCCGTTGTGAGGTGCACCTTTCCACTCACTGATTGCTTGAGTGCATGGACAATGCGGTCTTTCACATGAAGGTGGAGGGCTGGGATGGCTTTGCGAGAAAAGAAGTGGCGACTGGGTAGGTCATAGCGTGGTACTGCGTAGGCCATGAGTTCGCCGAAAGCTGCGTTTTCAACCAACCGGTAGGGCATCATCTCTAATGAGATTAGTTTGGCAATGTGGGCGTTCAAACCCAGTGTACGCGGATGAGAGGATGAGTTCTTTCTTGTCCTACTCATAGTCTAAGGTGAGCTGGACTTGAGAGCTGCATATGGTGATACTAGCGGTGGACGTGGCTGACTGATAGAGGGTTGATGATTGTGATGGAGTTGGTGTTCTTTCTGTTGGCCTAGATTCAGTCTTTCGTTGATATAACATTGTGATTCCCTGACTGCTTTGGCCTTGCGACAACACCTCAACATTTGCTGCTGGTGGTGTGCTAAACGGTGGGCTTACCCTGGGGGAAACAATGTAGCGTTGCCGACTACCTTCTTTGGGAGCAGTTGCACATGTCGTACGTGAGGTTTGGTAGTCCGTCCACGCTTGCAAGTGCATGGTGGTTAAATGTCTAAGCATGCAACTGGTATTCAAATTTCTCAGATTTTTCCCTCGGCTAAAGGTCTTTGCGCACTTCTTACAGATAACCTTTGCCTGATCATTAGGATTTTGTTCCAAAAATTGCCACACTGCACTCTTCCTACTATGGAAGACATTTTGAGGCCTTGCACGCTGTGCTATTTTGACCGTCTGGCCAAGGTGTCCTGCAACTCTTTTGCTTTTTGTAACCCGTTTTTGGACTGCTCCGGGCCTGCCAGATAACAGCTGTTGCGATGTCGATGCGTGCTGCGGATGCTCCTCTCCTCTTCTGAGCTATTGGCAGCGGCACCCTCTTCCCCCAATGGATGCCAATCTGGGTCAACAACTGGGTCATCCATCACCTCCTCTTCAATTTCATGTGCACCTTCCTCTGTGTCACCGTGTATGGTGGTATAGTATGCGGGAAGGGGCACCTGAGTTTCATCAGGGTCAGATTCTGCCTCAGTACACTGCGAGGACAATGTAGTGCTCTGAGTGAATGTACCAGCAGATAAATCTAGCAGTGGCTGTGCATCAGTGCACTCCATGTCAGATTCATCTTGGACTTGGAAATTCACGATTTGACTTGATAACCTAGGCATGGTATGAGAAAAGAACTCCATGGAGTAATCTGTAGTGTGGCCTGCCGCATCCTTCACTTTTGGTAGGGGTGAAGGACACAAGGAAAGGTGTTGTTCCTGACCAGGAGCCTCCACTGACGACGCAGTGCTTTTATTTTTTGAACCTTCAGAAGAGGAGGCGATAGAGCTGGAGGCTGTGTCAGCAATGTAAGTCAAAACTTGTTCCTGAAGCTCTGGCTTTAAAAGCAGTTTACCTACTCACAGAAAATGGAGCCTACAAGACCTTGTGGAGCCAGACAATGACGCCGGCTCACCACCTCCTTCCTTAGGTGCTATTGTGCTTTTGCCACAACCAGCAGAAGCACCACCACCATCAGGACCAGCTGGCAACGCCCGCCCACTTCCAACATACTTCTTCATTTTTTTGAAAAAGGTACCCAAAATAACAACAGCTATATGGTACTGTAAAACAAGGTAAAGGGTCTATAGAGTATTGGTGAGAATTTGAATCTCACTGTAGATTGGAGGACGCTGAACTATTGTCTCAGGCCCAGTATAGATTACACCGCTATGTGACAGGCAGAAATTGTCTGGTGTATGAGAAGGCAGAAGCTGTATAGAGTATTGGTGAGAATTTGAATCTCAATGTAGATTGGAGGACGCTGAACTATTGTCTCAGGCCCAGTATAGATTACACTGCTATGTGACAGGCAGAAATTGTCTGGTGTATGAGAAGGCAGAAGCTGTACAGAGTATTGGTGAGAATTTGAATCTCAATGTAGATTGGAGGACGCTGAACTATTGTCTCAGGTCCAGTATAGATTACACCGCTATGTGACAGGCAGAAATTGCCTAGTGTATGACTAACTACAAGGTGTATATAGACTTGGGCAGAATTGGAATCTCCCTAGAGTGTAGGTCTGTAAGAACGGACAAACTCCTCGACTTTTCCTTACAGAGTCACACACGTAGATAGCTTCAATTTGGCCGTGATAACAGCCGTTACACGGTACTGAGAGAGGAGCGTGCACGTTCACCGCTGTACGGTGTATGTAAAATTGTCAAGCTCCGTGTTTTTGTATACAGACTGACACACGCTGTCTCTCTCTCTAGTTTTGAATGTAATCAAACAGCAAATATAATAAACTGTTTGAAAAATGGACAAAACTATAAGGTGTAGGTCTGTAAGAACGGACAAACTCCTCGACTTTCCCTTACAGAGTCACACACGTAGATAGCTTCAATTTGGCCGTGATAACAGCCATTACACGATACTGAGAGAGGAGTGTGCATGTACACCGCTGTACGGTGTATGTGGGTCGCCCTGTCTCGCCCAGGGCAGCGGGGTACTCGGTACCGGGCCGGTGTCAGGGGGATGCGTGTCGCAGCAGCGGTGACCCGGTCCGTGGCCCTGGGCGCCCAATTTCAATGGCGGTGATGTTGTAATATAGTTTATATGGATAGTTCGTGACGCCACCCGTGGTGTTTGGCAAGTAAGATGTTGAGCCAACACTGCGGGCAGATCCACTGGGACTGATGGTGTGGTGCCGCAAAGATGGTGTAGCTCCCCACAGGTGGAGCTGTAGTCCCAGGGCAGTGTAGGTGCAATGGATGAGGAGAGGCGCAGAATGGTATAGATGTTGTTACCCAGGTGTGGCAGTGCTGGAATAACTGGAGGACACCAGGGTGTGCGGTTCCAAGGCTTTACTCACTGTTTGCAGTTCACACACATGCCCGCCTCCATACTGTGTTCTCCAGGTCAGGGCTCCAGCCAACCTCCAGGCCAGATAGGGTTCTCCCTTCCACACTCTGCCAACATGTACCTCTACTGAACGACTCCTCCAATGCGCCTTTAGGTGCGAAGCACTCCAGTACTTAGTTACCCTGGAATGCCTCTCTCTAGGTGTTCCTAGTCTCTACTTGTATGACAGACAGCTGTAGCCTGCTTCGGGGACTCCTCACTGCGTCCCGGCTCTCTATTCAGTTGCTGTTGTATCCCAAGTCTACGATGGGAGCAAGGCATTAGCGGCTCACTACTCCTCCGGTGTCTGTTGCCGGACATAAATATCCAATCAACCTCGGGGACCGAGTCCCGGCCTTTGCGCTCTGGACTGGAAGGGTTCTCCATCTTTCTTCAACCAGCTTCCCACCGTCCTTCTATTCTCCTTTGTTCCGATCTGTTCTCTCTCTCTTATGGAAGGTTAGGGTATCAATCTTATCAGTCTCTTTTTCTGGTCTTTCTCGTGCCAGCAGCGCAGATCACTGGGACCTGCTGCAGCACATCCTTCAGACACCCATCTTCTCTCTTCTCTCTCCAACTAACTCTCACTCTTCCCACTCTTTTATATCATCTCACTCCACCCGCCTCCCAGCACATCTCGTGTTACGAAGCAGGGTTCCACGAGGGGTGCTCTGCTAACCCCCAGCCTGAAGCTGTTAGGTGGCCCCACTGAACTATCCTGGGTGTGGAATGCAGGTGTGGAGTGTGGTCAGGAGTTCCCACCTTACCTGGATGGTGGGGCACTACACCTTAGGAGAAGGTGCAGTACCTCTGTGGCGACTGAAGCCTCTGGGGCGCCACATATGTAAAATTGTCAAGCTCCGTGTTTTTGTATACGGACTGACACGCTGTCTCTCTCTGGTTTTGAATGTGATCAAACAGCAAATATACTAAACTGTTTGAAAAACGGACAAAACTATAAGGTGTAGGTCTGTAAGAATGGACAAACTCCTCTACTTTTCCTTACAGAGTCACACACGTAGATAGCTTCAATTTGGCCTTGATAACAGCCGGTACACGGTACTGTGTGAGGAGCGTACACCGCTGTACGGTGTGTGAAAAAATGAACGCTCAGTAACTCACCAGGACAAAACAATAAAATTTGGATTGCTTTGAAAAAAGCAGTTTGCTCAGCAGTGTGAAAACAGCAATGCAGCTATCAGGGAGCCTTAAAAGGCAGCCTAATAACCAACAGAGCTGATGTACCGAAATATAGCCTCCCCTTGCACTGCACATTAACTGGTGTGTTGTACAGGCAAAATCGCTAGCAGCAGAAGTAGTTTTTGGTATCTTCTTCCCTGCCTAACACTCTCCCTACAGAATCAGCAGCAGCAGCAGCTCTCCCCATTCTGAGATCAGCATAAGTAACATGGCGGTCGGCGTTCACGCCCTTTTATACCCCCTGTGACGCCACACAAAGCAAGCCAATCACTTGCATGCCCTTCACAAACATGGTGGTAACCGCTGCCTATGTAATCACGTTGCCCACAGTGTCCGTTCTTCCTGATTGGCTGAAAAAGGGTGCAAAAGCATCTTTTGAAACGCGACTTTGGCGCGATGGTCGCCGACCTCGTGCCCGACCTCACGCTAAGGTCGGGTTTCGTTTCATGAAACCCGACTTTGGCGAAAGTCGGAGACTTTTGAATTTTTTCGACCCGTTTCGCTCAACTCTAATAAATACCCATTAAGGCAATTACTAAGACAAGAAAAAAGGCATTATATTACCACCTACATGGCTGAATGTCAGAGAGCAGCTTCACCACCACAATAATCCCACCACACATTACTAATTCCCTCTGCTATTATTGCAGCTCTGATAATTTAATGCAGCAATCAAAATTCAATTATCAAAAACATAATGAAAAGTGACAGGTGAATGACAGCACCAAACACTTATATGATTTGCCCACGTGCATTACACAAAGAGATAATGATTTATGTGTAAAAACCTTTGAGGTCAGAATCATCCAAAGTTCAGATTGCTTATATCGGCAATCTACTACATCGTGAAATCTCACAAAAGGGCAACTTCTGGAACCATAAATGTCAGCCTAATCACAGCTACCTACAGCAGGAAAATGTATTTAGTCAGTCACCAATTGTGCAAGTTCTCTCACTTAAAAAGATGAGAGAAGCCTGTAATTGACATCATAGGTAGACCACAACTATGAGAGTCAAAATGAGAAAACAAATCCAGAAAATCACCTTGTCTGATTTGGCAATATTTATTTTGCAAACTATGGTGAAAAAAAGTATTTGGTCACCTAAAAACATGCAAGATTTCTGGCTCTCACAGACCTGTAACTTCTTCTTTAACCCCTCTGTGCCATCTGACTTACTATTCCGTCCATGTGACCTGGGACTTAATTCCCATGGACGGAATAGTACGTCATGCCCTTTAATGCGACACTGCGACCGAAGTCGCAGTGATCGCAGTAAAATTCTGGCGCCATCTTACCTGTGGGAAGATGGTGTCAGCATCCCGGGGGCTGTCCCCGCCCACCAGCACTAACGATCACTGTGATTGGCTGTTCAATTCAATCAGATTGGCTGAAACAGTGAGGTCTCAGCCTAGGATTGAGTACAGATGTACTCGATCCTAGGCCAGTGCCACGCATTGGCGAAAACCTCTCAGATTGGCGCAGCCGACGATCACATCGCTCGCACCAATCACGGGGCACCGCCACGGTGTTACCACATTGTGCCCTGCCGGTGACTTGCCTGCATCATGGCTGTAAGAGCACCGATCCTAGGCTGGTGCCTAGGAAAGGCGAGGCATGGCCTGCAGCTGCTGATAGGCGCGATTGATGTAATCGTCGATCGCGTCAATCACAGGGCACAGCTGAGGTGTGATCGAGCTGTGCCCTGCTGGTGACCTGCCGGTGACCTGCCTAGAATCCGAGCTGTGAGCTCCAATCCTAGGCCGGTGCCTAGCAACACCGGCATCACCAGGGCCAGCTCTGATTGGTGGGATCGATGTGATCATCAATCCCACCAATGACAGGCCACAGCAGTGGTATGACCGCTCTGTGATCTGCCTGTGATCTGTATGTGACCGCACTTGTTGTATATGACTAATGGTGTGTATTACATATATATACCGTTTTGCCTTGTTTGATGACTTAATAAAGTTTTGTACTTTTACAGAAACTTGGCGTTATTTGCAATAGTTTATTTGAAATGCACCATGCATTTACACCCCCTTCTTTTTAGATATAAGCTCTTCTGAAGTCTCTTTTTTCTGGTTATCTATGTGACCGCACTGCAGGTCCTCACAGTAGCTGAGGATTCCTGCAGTGCGGTCACAGCTAGATCTCCTGCTGTGCTGGAATGTGTGGTGCCACAGAAGCCTGTGGAACCACAATCCCTGCTGAGGACAGAAGAAAGAAGACAGAAGATAGAAGATAGACTACAACCGTAAGTGTTGATCCCTGATCCCTGCCCGATCTCTCTTCATCCACCCCAATCCCCCATGCCCCCTTCCCCTTCCCTTTCTCCCCTTTTTTACCCCCTCCAACCCCCTCTTTGTGCCACCTCCGTGCGCACATTTAGCAGCTGTTGAGCATTGATTGGTGACGTAGTTCACCGATCAACACTCGTGCTTGCTTTTTTTTCTCAGCCCCCTTTGCGCGACCTCCATGCACACATCCAACAGCTGTTGAACTTTGATAAGTGACGGAGTTCCCTTATCAGAGCTCATGCCTGCTGTTTTCAAATTTTTCTTTTTCACCCCCCTTGCGCCGCCCCGTGCTGACATCCAGTAGCCGCCAAACTTTGATAAGTGATGCAGTTCACTTATCAGAGCTCGTGCCTGCTGTTCTAGACACTTTTCTTTTACGCCACTCCCATGCGCACATCCATCAACCGCCGATCTTTGATAAGTGAAACAGTTCACTTACCAAAGCTCATGCCTGCTGTTTTAGACACTTTTATTTTCGCCACCACCGTGCGCACATCCAGCAGCCGCCAACTTTGATAAGTGAAACAGTTCACTTATCAGAGCTCGTGCCTGCTGTTTTACACTTTTCTTTTCACAGGCATTTTTTTCTCCCTAGTTCTTTTTTTCTATTAGCTTTTTCTTTTCAGATAAGTTTGCACCAAACACTATCCCCCCACACATACACAAACAGTTAAAAATAAAGTACTTAACGCAAGCACCATACTCATAAAAAAAAGTCCCGCTCGTCACGTTCATCCAAGAGCGCTATTCAGTGGAGGAGGCATATGCTTTCCTTGCCTCTGACACTGACAGCGAGGGAGAGGATCCCACATTTCTTTATTTCTCGGATTCTTCATCCTCATCCTCTTCCTCCTCGGGTCCTGCAGAACTGCCATGCAGACGTCCCAGGACAAAAGATGAGGCAGCGCCCACCATTCCAGAACATGAAGATGAACCAGCGTACCCCATTGCGTACCCTGTATGGACCTCACACCCTGAAAATTATGAGCCACTTATTCCTGATTTTGTGGCAGAATCAGGAATCAAGTTTGACACCACCAGCCTCACAGAAATATACTTTTTCAAAGACTTTTTCTCTGAGGATTTTGTTAACCTCATGGTGGGCCAAACTAATTTATATGTTCATCAATTTTTGGCGCAAAACCCCGGTTCATCATATTCTATGAAATGATGCAGTTTTGGGGCCTGGTCCTTCGCATGGGGATCCTGAAGAAGCCAGAACTTCGGCAATATTGGAGTGTTGATATTTTATACAACACTCCAGTGTTCTGAATGGTCATGGCCCGGACGCGTTTTGAGGCCATCCACAAATTTCTGAATTATACCGATAATGCACAGTGTCCCCACAAGATGACCCCAACTTTGACCGTCTGTTCAAAGTTCAGCCGGTCATCGAACACTTCAACAAAAAGTTTGCTGAAGTGTACGTGCCCCAAAGGGACATCTGCGTCGATGAGTCCTTAGTTCATTTTAAGGGAAGGCTCGGATTCTGTCTGTACCTGCCCAGCAAGAGGGACAGGTATGGAATTAAATTCTACAAACTGTGTGAGAGTACCTCAGGGTACACCTACTGGTTTAGAGTTTACAAAGGAAAGGACACGAGGATTGGACCCCCTGAATGTCCTCCTGTCCTGGGGTTGAGTGGTAAAATTTGTGGGATTTGGTGCACCCACTGCTGGATAAAGGCTATCACCTCTACACCAATAACTTTTATACCAGCATCCCACTCTTCAAATCCCTCTCTGCATGAGGTACCGCAGCCTGCGGTACTGTCTGCAAAAATCAGAGAGGCCTCCCGAAAACGCTACTTGGGCAAATGCTAAGAAGGAGTGACAGCAGAGCCCAATGTAGCGACCACCTGCTGGTGGTCAAGAACAAGGACAAGAGGGATGTCCTTCTCTTGACCATCATACACGGTGATGGCAGCGCCCTCAGCACTGTATGAGGTACCTCTACACAGGTCAGCAACCCAGACTGTGTACTAGAGTACAGCAAAAAAATGGGGGCATTGATCTCTTCGATCAACTCCTCCAACCAAACAGTGCTTTGAGAAAGGCCAGGGTGTGGTACAAAAAGCTGGCCATGCACATCATAGAAATGGCAATGCTCGATGCTTTCCTGCTGTCATGATGTGCATGTCAAACCGATACATCATACCTTCAGTTCCAGGAGGTAGTGGTTAAGGCTCTGATATTTGGCACTCAGGAAGGAGCGGGCCCAGTTCTTCCAGAACTGAAGGTGCTCGAATCATACCAGGTCAGCATTTCCCATGGGTGGTCCCGCAAACTGGAAAAAAAGTAAGGGGAAAAAAGGTGCCGAGTGTGTTACAAAAGGGGAATATGCAAGGACACCATTTATCAACGTGACACTGCCCCGAAAAAACCTAGCCTGTGTATGAAAGATTGCTTCAAACTGTACCACACCGCCACGCACTACTAATTTACTTAGATTTTCAGGAAACAGTAGATTAGTCCCAAAAAGGAGACACATCTAGATAAGTTCCTTGGGGGGGGGTCTAGTTTCCAAAATGATGTCACTCATTCTTTTTGCTGTTTAGGCACATCAGGGGCTCTGCAAACAGAACATGACACCCGCAGACCATTCCATCAAAGTCTGCATTCCAGAACGTCACTACTTCCCTTCCAAGTCCTGACGTGTGCCCAAAACAGTATTTTTTCCAACATATGGGGTACCCACGTACTTAGGACAAATTAGACAACTTTTGGGGTCCAATTTCTTCTGTTACCCTTGGAAAAATTAAGAATTGGGGACTAAAAGATCATTTTTGTGGGAAAAAATAGGATTTTTTATTTTCACGCCCAGGCATTATTAACTTTAGTGAAACACTTGCGGGTTTAAAATTCTCACCACACATCTAGATAAGTTCCTTATGGAGTCTAGTTTCCAAAATAGGGTCACTTGTAGAGGGTTTCTACTGTTTAGGCACATCAGGGGCTCTGCAAATGGAACATGATGCCCCCAGACCATTCCATCAAAGTCTGCATTCCAAAACGTCACTACTTCCCTTTTGAGCTCCGATATGTGCCCAAACAGTAGTTTTCTCCCACAAATGAGGTACCAGTGTACCCAGGAAAAATTGGACAACAACTTTTGGAGTCCAATTTCTCCTGTTACCCTTGGGAAAATAAAAAATTGGGGACAAAAAAATCATTTTTGTGGAAAAAAAATTTTTTTCACGCCCGGGCACTATAAACTTAGTGAAACACATGGGGGTTCAAAGTGCTCACCACACATCTAGATAAGTTCCTTAGGGGGGTCTAGTTTCCAAAATGGGGTCACTTGTGAGGGGTTTCTGCTGTTTAAGCACATCAGGGACTCTCCATACGTGACATGGCGTCCGATCTCAATTCCAGACAATTTTAGTTTGAAAAAGTCAAACGGCGCTCCTTCTCTTCTGAGTAGAGTTGAGCGACTTTGGTCTGATCGGGTTTCGTGAAACCCAAATGAAACAAAATTTGAGTCGGATGAAACTGGTCCAACTAGGGCAAAAAAAAAGTCGGAGTTTCGTCTGAAACCCGACCCCAATGCAAGTCAATGGGAAATAAAAGTCGGCATTAAGTGGATGACATTCATCCACTGGACAACAAGTTTTGGACAACAACTTTTGGGTTCCAATTCCTTCTGTTACCCTTGGGAAAATAAAAAATTGGGGTCTAAACGATCATGTTTATGGAAAAAATATGATTTTTTTATTTTCACGACTCTACGTTATAAACTTGTGTGAAGCACTTGGGGGTTCAAAATGCTCACCACACATATAGATAATTTCCTCCGTGGGTCTAGTTTCCAAAATCGGGTCACTTGTGGGGTGTTTCCACTGTTTAACCAAACGCGACATGGCATCTGATCTCAATTCCAGTCAATTTTGGTTTGGAAAAGTCAAACGGCGCTCCTTCCCTTTCGAGCCCTGCCATGCCCACAAACAGTGATTTTCCCCCACATATGGGGTATCGGCGTACTCAGCAAAAATTGCACAACAACTTTATCTGTCCATTTTCTCCTTTTACCCTAGTGAAAATAAAAAAAAATGTTGCTAAAAGATCATTTTTGTGAAAAAAAGTTAAATGTTCATTTTTTCCTTCCACATTGCTTCTGCTTCTGTAAAACACCTGAAGGGTTAATAAACTTCTTGAATGTGATTTTGAGCACCTTTAGGGGAGCAGTGTTTAGAATGGTGTCACTTTTGGGTATTTTCTTCAGGGGTTAAGAGGCTCCTCTGTTCTCCACTCATTACCTGTAGTAATGGCACCTGTTTGAACTTGTTGTCAGTATACAAGACACCTGTCCACAACCTCAAACAGTCACACTCCGAACTCCAGCATGGTGAAGACCAAAAAGCTGTCGAAGGACACCAGAAACAAAATTGTAGCCCTGCATCAGTCTAAGAAGACGGAATCTGCAATAGGAAAGCAGCTTGGTGTGATGAAATCAACTGTGGGAGCAATTACAAGAAAATGGAAGACATACAAGACCACTGATAATCTCCCTCGATCTGAGGCTCCACGCAAGATCTCACCCCGTGGGGTCAAAATGATCACAAGAACGGTGTGCAAAAATTACATAACCACACGGGGGGAACTAGTGAATGACCTGCATAGAGCTGGCACTACTGTAACAAAAGCTACCATCAGTAACACACTTCGCCGCTAGGGACTCAGATCCTGCAGTGCCAGACGTGTCCCCCTGCTTAAGCCAGTACATGCCCGTGTCCGTCTGAAGTTTGCTAGAGAAGTCTTGGATTATCCAGAAGAGTATTGGGAGAATGTCATATGGTCTGATGAAACCAAAGTAGAACTGTTTGGTAGAAATAAAACTCGTCGTGTTTGGAGGAAACAGAATGCTGAGTTGCATCCAAAGAACACCATACCTACTGTATAGCATGGGGATGGCAACATCATGCTTTGGGGCTGTTTCTCTGCAAAGGGACCAGTACGACTGATCTGTGTACAAGAAAGAATGAATGGGGCAATGCATCGTGAGATTTTGACTGCAAACCTCCTTCCATCAGCAAGGGTATTGAAGATGAAACGTGGATTGGTCTTTCAACAGGATAATCATAGAATCGTAGAGTTGGAAGGGACCTCCTGGGCCATCTGGTCCAACCCCCTGCTCCAAGCAGGATTCGCTAAATCATCCCAAGACAGGTGTGTGTCTGTCCAGCCTCTGTTTGAAGACTTCTATTGAAGGAGAACTCACCACCTCTCGTGGCAGCCTGTTCCACTCATTGATCACACTATCAAAAAGTTTTTTCTAATATCTAATCTGTGTCTCCTCCCATTCAGTTTCATTCCATTGCTTCTAGTCTTTCCTGGTGCAAATGAGAATAAAGATGATCCATTTACAATGTGACAGCCCTTGAGATGTTTGTAGACAGCTATTAAGTCTCCTCTCAGTCTTCTCTTTTGCAAGCTAAACATTCCCAAATCCTGCAACCTTTCCTTATAATACAGGGTTTGCAGACCAGTCACCATTCTGGTCGCTCTTTTCTGAACTTGTTCCAGTTTGTTGATGCCTTTTTTAAAATGTGGCGCCCAGAACTGGACACAGTATTCCAGATGAGGTCTGACCAAAGAGGAGTAGAGGGCAATAATGACTTCACGTGATCTAGACTGTATGCTTCTGTTAATACATCCTAGAATTGCATTTGCCAGATGTAGTACTTTGCATTTTTCCCTGTTAAAAACCATTCTGTTAGTTGTTGCCCACTGCTCCAGTTTATTTATATCTTTTTGAATCCTCTCTCTCTTCTCTAGTATTAGCTATCACTCCTAGCTTTGTGTCATCAGCAAATTTAATCAGTTTACCCTCAATTCCTTCATCTAAATCATTGATAAAGATGTTGAACAATACAGGGCCCAGGACAGAGCCCTGTGGTACCCCACTTTAGACATTCTTCCAACTGGATGTGCAGCCATTTACGACCACTCTTTGGGTCCTATCACTAAGCCAGTTTTGAATCCAGTTTTTTCAATAAGGATTGTGTGAGATACTTTGTCAAATGCTTTGCTGAAGTCAAGATATACTATATCTACAGCATTTCCCTGATCCACCCAATCAGTGATTCTGTCATAGAATGAAATTAAGTTAGTCTGACATGACTTATTAGTTACAAACCCATGCTGACTCTGTTTAATCACTTCATTCTTATCCAGGTACTGACATACATGTTGTTTAATAATTTGTTCAAAGATCTTTCCTGGTATAGAAGTCAGACTCACCGGCCTATAGTTGCATGGGTCCACCTTCTTCCCCTTTCTGAAGATAGGAACAACATTTGCTCTTCTTCAGTCTTCTGGGACTTCTCCTGTTGTCCAAGAATTTTCAAAGATTATGGAGAGGGGTTCAAAAATTTCTTCTGCTATCTCCTTCAGTACTCTGGGATGTAATTCATCTGGACCTGGAGACTTGAATTCATTTAAGTTAGCTAAGTGTTTCCTCACTATATTTCTGTTTATAGATATCCGGGATTGAGATAATGATCTGGATTAATTTAGGTTAGCCCCGTCACACTAAGCAATCTCGCTAGCGAGATCGCTGATTTTGTGACACATCAGCGATCTCGCCAGCGAGATCGCTGTGTGTGACGGGGATCAGCGACCGGCCCCCCTGCCGGTTATTGCTGATCGTACTCGAGCGGCCTGGGCCGTTTTTCAATCGCTGGTCTCCCGCTGCCCAGCGCGCATCGCTGCATGTGACAGCGAGAGACCAGCGATCAGCGATGCTGGACGCTGGTTGCTAATGTAAACGTCGGGTATCCAGGAGCCGCGGCTCCTGGATACCCGCTGTTTACCTTGGAAACCGGCATACACGCTGGTTTCCAAGGTAAACGTCGGGTATCCAGGAGTCACGCGGCTCCTAGATGCCCGATGTTTACCTTGGAAACCAGCGTGTACGCCGGTTTCCAAGGTAATCAGCGGGTATCCAGGAGTTGCGCGGCTCCTGGATACCCGATGTTTACATTAGAAACCAGCATCCAGCGTCACTGGTCCTGATCGCTGGGGCTGTCTATGTGACAGCTCACCAGCGATCAGCCTAACGATGTCCCAGCGATCCCATCATGTCGGATCGTTGGGATCGCTGGGACATCATTTAGTGTGACGGGGCCTTAAGTGTTTCCTCACTATATTTCTGTTTATAGATATCCTGGATTGAGATAATGATCTCAAGCACACCGCCAGGGCAATGAAGGAGTGGCTTCGTAAGAAGCATATGAAGGTCCTGGAGTGGCCTAGCCAGTCTCCAGATCTCAACCCCATAGAAAACCTTTAGAGGCATTTGAAAGTCCGTGTTGCTCAGGGACAGGCCCAAAACATCACTGCTGTAGAGGAGATCTGCATGGAGGAATGGGCCAAAATACCAACAGTGTGTGCCAACCTTGTGAAGCCTTACAGAAAACATTTGATCTCTCTCATTGCCAGCAAAGGATATATAACAAAATATTGAGATGAACTTTTGTTAATGATCAAATACTTATTTTCCAACATAATTTGCTAAATAAATCTTGCCAAATCAGACAAGGTGATTTTCTGGATTTGTTTTCTCAATTTTGACTCTCATAGCTGTGGTCTACCTATGATGTCAATTACAGGCCTCTTTCATCTTTTTAAGTGGGAGAACTTGCACAGTTGGTGGCTGACTAAATACTTTTTTTCCTCACTGTATCTGGATATTAAAAGGCAAATAATTCATTCTTATCCTTGCATTTGATTCTGTTTCCAGCGGAGAAGGTTAATCTGTGGTACCAGGCACAGCTCATGGGCAGAAATGGCAGCGATTAGGGGACTGATGCATTTTCTAATCTCATACAAACCCTTCAGGGCTAATTCTGACATCTGTTTTTTTCCTGTATGTGTAAAAAGGTCCCAGTTTAATCAGTGGTTTTGTTCATAGCTTTATCGATGTGCCAAATGAGTTTCATCCGAGTTTGGTCTGAGTTTCAGCAGTTTTGCTCAGATAAGAGAAAGTTTCACCACCTTCTCTTATCTAGCTCTAAGGGAAAAATGGACAGCCCTCAGATGGTATCCACGTACTATCTGATTTTTTTCACTGATCCATAGACTTTCATTGCTGATTTTGATCTAACTCTCGGATCAATGTCAAACGTCTCTGCTATTTTAGGCAGACTACTAGATCCGCAGAAAAAAATTGGCTACGTGAACAGCCTCAGAGGCTATACTTTACACGAGTTATATGAGTGAAAAACACAAAGTACTCATACATGAAAAACGGTCTGAATGGGGCAACCCTGCGACTTTGGCCGCAACACACATAACATGACCAAAAATCACTGTGTGCCGCTGCTAAATAGTAACATAATGGAGGTGACCTCTAAGAAACATTGCACATTGCTAGGACACAGAAACAAACAAGTTGCAAAAAATTGGACTGGGTTTCACTTCAATTGCCACAATCCCTTAAGTGTCGCAATGTGGCCCCATTCACCTGTGTTGTGCTGCAATGGGGCAGCGGCAAATAACGATTTTTGGTCACACAACCTGTGTCATGACCAAAGTCACAGTGTAGCCCCAAACTTAATCAATAAATATCTTAAAAGGAAATAATATGGGGAATGGGTAAAAGTGTGCTTCTAAGGTTACATTACACATGGTGGCCAAACTATGACTGGGAAATGGCTGAAGACCACAGTAGCCCTTAGTCACTGAGATGTTCTGTTCTTTAGGCTAATTCCACAAGTTAAATATTTGGTGTAAGCGTTTTTGAAGCACAACCAAAGCTTTATATATAGCAAAATCCTTTTTGTTAGGGCGCAGTAAGACAGACGTATAAATCGAACTGAAATTGTAGCAACTGGCCAGCAGGTCTCCCAACAAGAGCGTGACAGCTTCATGTTTTTCATCAGTGTGCGAGATCCAATTTTCATTCATTTTTAGTCTATGTGTCTGTTTTTTCATCAATGTGGCAATAAGTATGCAAATTGGCTCCGCAGAGAGGAAGAGAACTTGAACTCTAGTGCCATTTATTGGAAGTATCAATCCTAAAAGTCAATATCCGACCATTTGACAAGCCCCAAAGGAGCACTGCACAGCCTATAAGTCTCTTTACCCTGCATTGTCAGGCATGTCACTCTCCACAAGAAGAACATTACCCCTTACACATCAGCCAGAGGCCTCTAATATAGCCATCTCAGATGTCATACTTTGCACTGAGGAGGGGCAACACCCCAAAACAAGTCTACAAATTGAGATTCTGGTTTGACTTGTGTCATTTGGCAAGGCTCGTTAACCCTTTCGCAACCTTGGACATACTCAGTACGTCTTGGTCAGCTGGTACTTACCGACCTTGGATGTACGTCAACGCAATTTTATGCACACAGGAGCTGCGCACACGCAATTGTGGGGGGTGTCAGCTGATTCTGACAGCTGACTCCTGGCACTCAGTACAGTACCGGTGCCCGCATCGCTCCCGGCACTTTAACTCCCGAAATACTGCAGCATTTAGCAGGCACGAAGAGGAAGGGAGATCCCCTCTGCACTTCAATTGGCGCCCATGCAACGTAGGGGCCTGATCGTTGCCATGGTGACTGTCATCATGACGACATCCGGGTCACCAGTCTACGGCAAGCCCCTCAGAACATGTGCAGAGCACAGTTTGAGGCTTTTGTCAGTGCAGCACTAACAGCTATAATAAGCTCCTGCAATGCAATGCATTTCCGGTAGCGGAAATATCTGGACGTATGAGACTGTCCTGAGTGTGTGACAGCAGCCTAAAAAACAAAATTTTTGTGGTAAAAATGTAATTATTTTTTCTTCTCTGACCACCTGTGGTGTCAATATGATCACTGCAACTGTAGATTAATTCATAAAGAGGAATAGTTTGCAAAATGGGGTCACTTATGGGGGGGTTCTGCTGTTCAGGCACATCAGGGGCTCTCCCAGTGGGTCATGGCACCTGCTAACCATAACAGTAAAATCTGCACTATAAAAGTGGAAGGAGAAACTTTTACAACAAACTGAGATGTCCGTTTTTTCCTATTAGCCCTTAGAAAAATTAAAAACTTGTGGCTAAAATGACATTTTTTTGATCGATATGTAATTATCCTTTCTTCACAACCCAATAATACAAAATTTTGTGAGGCTCATGTGGTGTCAATATGATCACTGCACCCCTAAATTAAATCATTGGGGAGAGTAGTTTGTAAAATGAGGTCACATATGGGGGTTTTCTGCTGTTCAGGCACTTCAGGGCTCTATCAATGTGACATGGCATCCTCAAACCAATCCAGCAAAATCTGAATTCCAATATGGCGCTTCATCTCGTCTGAGCTTTGCACTGTGCTTCAAAAGTAGTTTTCGACCACATATGGGGTATGAGCATACCCAGGAGAAATTGCAGAACAAATTTTGGGGTCTATTTTTTCCTGCTATCCTTGTAAAAATTCAAAAAAATCTTGAGACTAAAACATCATTTTTGTGGGAAAAATGAGATTTTTTTTATTTTCCCAGCTTAACGTTATAAACTTCTGTGAAGCACTTGGGGGTTCAATGTGCTCAATACACATCTAGATAAGTTCCTTGAGGGATTTAGTTTCCAAAATGGGGTAACTTGTGGGGGGGTTCCACTGTTTAGGCAGATCAGGGGCTCCCCACACTGGACATGGTGTTCGCTAATGTTTCCAGCAAATTTTAAGTTCAAATGGTGCTCCTTCCTGCCGTGCTCTCTAAACAATAGTTTTCCCCCACTTATGGGGTACCAGCGTACTTAGGAGACGTTCCACAACACTTACTGTGATGGATGTGTGTTATATCTGTGAAAAATTCTATGGAACACGTGCAATAAAAACAGACGTGTGAATGAGCCCTTATCTTATACTACATGAATCATTTAGAAATAAAGGGGGCCAGGGGCCCTCAAAATCACATTTGAGGAGCCCCTGAACTTAAGGATGTGTGCTTCATGCCGATGAGCCATATTTGTCATGAAAGTAGCCACATAATGGCTTCCAAGCAGCTCCCTAAAGAGATTTGGGGGTTCATTCCGTGGTGAACAACCACTAGCCTGCTTCCAAAAAGAAATGCCAAGTCCAGTTCTATGGTGAGAAAGCAAAACGTAGAAAATGTGTTTGCATCATTCTACTAGATTAAAAAATATGAACGTAAAATAATCCTAATAAATAGAATGAAATTTATAGCATGAAATGCCAGAAAGCTTGTTTCCGCCAAATACAGTATTGACATAGGAAGCGACCAAACATATCTGTGCCGAAATAGGAAGCATTTTCCAATTTACTTGAGAAATGAGGACATCTAGTGGTCAGGTCGAGTAATACTCTTACATTTGCTGGTATTTGGATGGGGATGTTTAACGAATATGATTTCTGTATAACAGTCACTTTTTTTACAATATTAGGCTACATTCACACATCCATTTCTACATCCGTTAAAAAATTATCCACATTACTCTCATGTTTTACCCGTTTTGCCTCAGTTTTACATGTTTTTTTTCTCATACAGTTTTAAAAATTGAAAGAGGTAGACTGAATCATAGAATCATAGACTCGTAGAGTCGGAAGGGACGTCCTGGGCCATCTGGTCCAACCCCCTGCTCAAAGCAGGATTCTATATATCATCCCAGACAGATGTCTGTCCAGCCACTGTTTGAAGACTTCTATTGAAGGAGAACTCACCACCACTCGTGGCAGTCTGTTCCACTCATTGATCATTCTAACTGTCAAAAAGTTTTTTCTAAGCTCTTGAGATATTTGTAGACAGCTATTAAGTCTCCTCTCAGTCTTCTCTTCTGCAAGCTAAACATTCCCAAATCCTGCAACCTTGCCTCATAAGACAGGGTTTGCAGACCGGTCACCATTCTGGTCGCTCTTTTCTGAACTTGCTCCAGTTTGTTGATGTCTTTTTTAAAATCTGGTGCCCAAAACTGGACACAATATTCCAGATGAGGTCTGACCAAAGAGGAGTAGAGGGCAATAATGACTTCACGCGATCTAGACTGTATGCTTCTGTTTATACATCCTAGAATTGCATTTGTCTTTTTTGCTGCTGCATCACACTGTTGACTCATATTCAGTCTGTGATAAATTAGTATACCCAAGTCTTTTTCACATGTGCTGTTGCTTAGCCCTATTCCTCCCATTTTGTATATGCTTTTTTCATTTTTATTGCCAAGATGTAGTACTTTGCATTTTTCCCTGTTAAAAACCATTCTGCTAGTTGCTGCCCACTGAACTTTTTTTCCTTGATTCTTAATAGTTCAATTAAAAAGTAATGAAAAATGGATGAAAAACTGATACAAAATGGATGAATTTCGATTCAGACAGTTCTGCTAGTTGCTGCCCACTGAACTTTTTTTTCCTTGATTCTTAATAGTTCAATTAAAAAGTAATGAAAAATGGATGAAAAACTGATACAAAAATGGATGAATTTCGATTCAGACAGTTTTGATGAATCACCATAGATTTGCATGGCCGAGTCTGAACCACATCTGCAAAAACGGATGAGGATCAAAAACTGAACTCCTCGTGTTTCCTCCCTCTACTAACCTACCTTTGCCTGACATTGCCACTTCCGTGTGTGGTTCCACCATTACTCCCCAGCAACATGCCTGCTGTCTTGGGGTCATACTTGATTCCAAGCTTTCATTCACCCCCCACATCTGATCACTGGCTCGCTCTTGTTATCTGCACCTCAAAGACATTTCTAGAATTTGACCCTTTCTTACTTTCGACTCTGCAAAAACTCTTACTGTTTCTCTTATTCATTCTCATCTGGACTATTGTAACTCTCTTCTAATCGGTCTCCCTCTTACCAAACTCTCCCCTCTCCGATCTGTCCTGAATGCTGCAGCCAGGATCATATTCTTCACCAATCGTTATACCGATGCCTCTACCTTGTGCCAGTCATTACACTAGTTACCCATCCACTCCACTCCAGAATCCAGTACAAACTTACCTACCACTCTACCCGTGCCCTCCATTCTGCCAATGACCTGAGGTTAACATCCTCAATAATCAGAACCTCCCACTCCCGACTCCAATACTTTTCACGTGCTGCCCCAATTCTTTGGAATGCACTACCCAGGTTAATATGATTAATCCCCTTTCCCCACAGTTTTAAGCATGCCCTAAAAACACATTTGTTCAGACTGGCCTATCCCTGTGTGGCTCATTCAAAAATTTTTACTATAACCAGGTTTCTCGCATCATGTTCTCACATGCTTTATGCATTTAATAGCCCTCTGTGTCTGTACTGTTACATACTTAGGCTGTTAACTGGTTCATGCAGCATCACAGGAACACCCGAATCTTACACTACGGCTGGTCCGAACAACGAAAGCAATTGCTACCATCCACCTTTTGTGTCTCCCCTTTTTCCTCATAGATTGTAAGGTTGCGAGCAGGGCCCTCATTCCTCTTGGTATCTGTTTTGATCTATGTTATTATTGTTATGCTGTAATGTCTAGTGTCTGTACAAGTCCCCTCTATAATGTAAAGTGCTGCGGAATATGTTGGCGCCATGGAAATAAAAATTATTATTATTATCTGTGTTGAATGGAACGGAATGCACACATTTCCATTAAACCGGTGTGTTATCCATTGTAAAAACGGACAACAAATTGATGACAAAAATCGAATGTGTGAATGTAGCCTTATACTAATAAAACTAATGAAAAGTCTAGATTAACAGAATTATTTTGAGATACCACTTTAAGTTCTGTTTTCTCTGTGGCTCTCAAGCCATATGCCAATAAGCAATGTAGAGGCCAAAAAAATAGAAAGTAATTAAATGGGTACTCCAAGGGTCACTTGGGTAATAGTGATCACAAATTAATAAGTTTTCATGTATCCTTTAATAAGATGTGTAGTAGAGGGGTTACAAGGACACTAAACTTCAGGAAGGCAAATTTCCAACGGATGAGAGATGATCTTGGTGCAATTAACTGGGACGATATCCTGAGACATAAAAATACACAAAGAAAATGGGAGACGTTTATTAGCATCCTGAATAGGACCTGTGCACAATATATACCATATGGGAATAAACATGCTAGAAATAGGAGGAAACCACTATGGCTAAATAGAGCTGTAAGCGATGCAATAAGAGATAGAAATAAAGCATTTAGAGAATTAAAGCAAGTAGATAGTGATGAGGCATTAATTAAAAACAGAAAATTAAATAAATTCTGTAAAAAGCAAATCAAGACAGCAAAGATTGAGACAGACTCATTGCCAGAGAAAGTAAAAATAATCCCAAAATATTCTTTAACTACTTAAATAGTAAGAAGCTAAAAAATGATAGTGTTGTCCCCCTTAAAAATAGTCTGGGTGAAATGGTGGATGAGGATGAGGAAAAAGCCAATATGCTAAAAGACTTTTTTTCAACAGTATTTACACAAGAAAATCCCATGACGGATAACATGATCAGGGATAAAAATTCTCCATTAAATGTCACCTGCTTAACCCAGCAAGAAGTACGGCGGCGTCTAAAAATCACTAAAGTTGACAAATCCCCGGGCCCGGATGAGATACACCCCCGAGTACTGCAGGAATTAAGCACAGTCATAGATAGACCATTATTTTTAATCTTTAAAGATTCCATAATAACAGGGTTTGTACCACAGGACTGGTGTATAGCAAATGTGGTGCCAATATTCAAAAAGGGGACAAAAACTGAACTTGGAAATTATAGGCCAGTAAGTTTAAACTCAACTGTGGGTAAAATCCTGGAGGGTTTTCTAAGAGATACTATACTGGAGTATCTGGAGAAGAATAACCTCATGACCCAATATCAACATGGGTTTACAAGGGACCGTTCCTGTCAGACTAATCTGATAAGCTTTTATGAAGAGGTAAGTTCATGACTGGACCAAGGGAATGCAGTGGACGTGGTGTACATGGACTTTTCAAAAGCTTTTGATACGGTGCCACACAAAAGGTTGATACATAAAATGAGAACAATGGGGATAGGGGAAAATATGTGTAGGTGGGTTAAGAGCTCAGGGATAGGAAACAAAGGGTGGTTATTAATGGAGCACACTCGGACTGGGTCACGGTTAGCAGTGGGGTACCACAGGGGTCAGTTTTGGGCCCGCTTCTTTTTAATATATTTATTAATGACCTTGTAGGGGGCATGGAGAGTAGAATTTCAATATTTGCAGATGACACTAAACTCTGCAGGATAATCTACAGAGGACAATTTTATATTACAGGAGGATTTATGTAAACTAGAAGCTTGGGCTGATAAATGGCAAATGAGCTTTAATGGGGATAAATGTAAGGTCATGCACTTAGGTAGAACGAACAAGATGTATAATTATGTGCTTAATTGTAAAACACTGGGCAAAACTGTCACTGAAAAAGACCTAATAATGTCAAAACACCTCTAGCACTCAGAACAATATCAAAAACGAAGTTGCTTCCAGAAATATATTCATTTATTTCATCTTTTTATTTCATCTCTTTATGCACTGGGAATTCACAGCCAATATACAAACTTGTACAGCAGAGTATTAAAGCCCAACATTTCGGCCCATCTGGCCTTTATCAAGGGTTAATTCTAAATAAACAGAAAAGAAAATTATAAAAAATGAAAAAAATGCAAAAAATACAAGAAATACAAATAATGCATGAAATAACAATATAAAAGGTATAGTCATACAAAAATTCCTAGCCAAAAAATACCTTCTGTACAAAAATAGCCTGCATAAACAAATACCCTCTATACAGCGAAAAAAGGGTTAAAAAACTGTATAAAATTCCATACAAATAAACAAAATACCGCATAAAGAAAACATGCTGCTGAAGTCCAAAGACCTCTGTAGAACATTCTGAAACAAAACAAATTGTATCCTCCATCTTATAACATAAATAACAAAGAGAAAAACCCCCTGACAAGCAGGTCAGAGACACCGAGACATAAAAGAAAAAAAAGGAAAAACGATCCAGCAGAGAGGGAAAAGGGATAAACGCAGTGAAAATGAAAAAAAGAAAGGAAGATAAAGAAAAAAAGGAAAATGAAAGGGAAAAAAAAAGGGGAAAAAAAAGAATTACCTGCACCTTGCCATACGCTCTTTGGGATTCACCACGTGCACGTATGGCAAGGTGCAGGTAATTCTTTTTTTCCCCTTTCTTTTTCCTTTTTTTTCTTCTTTATCTTCCTTTCTTTTTTTAATTTTCACTGCGTTTATCCCTTTTCCCTCTCTGCTGGATCGTTTTTCCTTTTTTTTCTTTTTCTAAATTATTTTTATTTTGTGGACTGCTTGGGATGTGGTTATGTGCACTTTGATTTAAACGCATTGGTTGTGAATTGAGCCCTTTGCACACGTCGGGATTTTTTTTTTAAGGTAATCTTCACGGAGGACCACAAGCACATGTGCAGACGTGCTCACTGTTATGGCCTTTATTGGTCACACCTTTTTTCCGGTCATGTGAGCTTTCACGTCATTAGAAAAGGTCCGGTTTGCACTGCAGGGGGACGCTCTTTGGGATTCACCACGTGCACGTATGGCAAGGAGCAGGTAATTCTTTTTTTTCCCCTTTTTTTCCCCCTTTCTTTTTCCTTTTTTTTCTTCTTTATCTTCCTTTCTTTTTTTCATTTTCACTGCGTTTATCCCTTTTCCCTCTCTGCTGGATCGTTTTTCCTTTTTTTTCTTTTATGTCTCGGTGTCTCTGACCTGCTTGTCAGGGGGTTTTTCTCTTTGTTATTTATGTTATAAGATGGAGGATACAATTTGTTTTGTTTCAGAATGTTCTACAGAGGTCCTTGGACTTCAGCAGCATGTTTCTTTATGCGGTATTTTGTTTATTTGTATGGAATTTTATACAGTTTTTTAACCCTTTTTTCGCTGTATAGAGGGTATTTGTTTATGCAGGCTATTTTTGTGCAGAAGGTATTTTTTGGCTAGGAATTTTTGCATGACTATATTATACCTTTATATTGTTATTTCATGCATTATTTGTATTTCTTGTATTTTTTGCATTTTTTACATTTTTTATAATTTTCTTTTCTGTTTATTTAGAATTAACCCTTGATAAAGGCCAGATGGGCCGAAACGTTGGGCTTTAATACTCTGCTGTACAAGTTTGTATATTGGCTGTGAATTCCCAGTGCCTAAAGAGATGAAATAAAAAGATGAAATAAATGAATATATTTCTGGAAGCAACTTCGTTTTTGATATTGTTCTGAGTGCTAGAGGTGTTTTGACATTATTCATTCTATTATTTTCCTCTGAGCACCACTCTCTGCTGTGCCCTTTTTTACGAGTGCAAATAGGACCTTGATTCCACATTTTTTACTGAAAAAGACCTGGTTGTATGGGTGGACGACAAACTCACATTTAGTGGCCAGTGTAAGGCAGCTGCTGCAAAGGCAAATAGAACAATGGGATGCATTAAAAGAGGCATAGATGCTCATGAGAACATAATTTTACCTCTATATAAGTCACTAGTGCGACCACACTTAGAATACTGTGTACAGTTCTGGTCTCCGCTGTATAAGAAAGACATAGCTGAACTGGAGCGGGTGCAGAGAAGAGCGACAAAGGTTATTAGGGAACTAGGGGGTCTGCAATACCAAGATAGGTTATTACACTTGGGGTTATTTAGTTTGGAAAATCGAAGGCTTAGGGGTGATCTTATTACAATGTATAAATATATGCGGGGACAATACAGAGACCTTTCTAATGATCTTTTTACTCTTAGACCTGTGACGGGAACAAGGGGGCATCCTCTACGTCTGGAGGAAAGAAGGTTTAAGCATACTCACAGACGCGGATTCTTTACTGTAAGAGCAGTGAGACTATGGAACTCTCTGCCATATGATGTTGTAATGAGTGATTCACTACTAAAATTTAAGATGGGACTGGATGCCTTTCTTGAAAAGTATAATATTACATGGTATATACACTAGTTTCCTTAATATTGCGTTGATCCAGGGAGCTAGTCCGATTGCCGTATGTGGAGTCTGGAAGGAATTTTTTTCCTCAATGTGAAGCTTACTGTTTGCCACATGGGTTTTTTTTGCCTTCCTCTGGATCAACATGTTAGGGCAAGTTAGGATAGGATATGGGTTGAACTAGATGGACTTAAAGTCTTCCTTCAACCTTAATAACTATGTTACATATTCTTAGTACCAACTTGCATTACAAAGAAGTGTCATCTATGCTGTAGAGTGAATATTTACACTGTGTTCCAAATTATTATGCAAAAAATATTTCCTCATATTTTCTCTAAATTACCTATATGAATTGCAGTCAGTTATTTTCCAGTCATCTAATATTCTAGTATAATTGCAATGTTTTTGAACAAACTGCCTATGAACACAGTATATTTTTAAAAATAAGAAATACTCAAAATGCATGTTCCAAATTATTATGCACAGCAGAGTTTTCAACCTTTTTATTTTTACTTTGAACAAAAAAATGGTCAATTGTGAAATTATAAGCATTATCAGCTTATTACAAAATGAAATCAAACAGTTTTCAAGTCAAAACTTTATTCTAGGTGATGTTACATTTGCACATAGGACCCCTTGTTGGAAAGAAGCTTCTGAACTCTCTCGTCCATTGAATTTGCCAGTTTTTGGATGGTTTGTGCTTCAATTGTTTTGCATGTGGACAGAATACCCTCCCAGAGCTGTTGCTTAGATGTGAACTGCCTCCCGCCATCATAGACACTCCTATTGATGATGCTCCAGAGGTTCTCAATGGGGTGGAGGTCAGGGTAAGATGGTGGCCACACCATAAGTTTGTCCTCTTTTATGCCCATAGAAGCCAGAGATGCAAATGTGTTATTTGCAGCATGAGACGGTGCATTATCATGCATGAAAATGATCTTGCTGCGGAAAGCACGGTTCTTCCTCTTGAACCATGGCAGGAAGTGCTGTTTTAGAAACTCCACATAGATTATGGAGTTCATCTTTACCCCTTCAGGAATCCTAAAGGGGCCGACAATCTCTCTCCCCATGATTCCAGCCCAAAACATTACTCCACCTCCTCCTTGTTGGCGCCTTAGCCGTGTTTTCATGGGGTGTCCATCAACCAGCCATCCTCCACTCCATCCATCTGGACCATCGAGCGTTGCACGGCACTCATCGGTGAACAAAACAGTTTGGAAGTCAGTCTTCATGTATCGTTTGGCCCACTGGAGCAGTTTCTGCTTGTGTGCAGTGGATAGAGGTGGTCGACAGGATGTCTTAGGCCTGTTTCACACTTCCGTTTTTGTGTCCGCCAAACGGATCCGTTTCCGTTTTTTTGACGGAAACTGATGCAAACGGATCCGTTTTTACAAAAACGGATCCGTTTTTTTGACGGATCCACGGTAACCACTAATGGAAGTCTATGGGACAAAAAAAACGGATCCTGCAAAAAAAATGGCGGATCCATTTTTTTACGGAAACCAACGGATTTTGACGGATTTGAAAAAACGGAAGTGTGAAACAGGCCTTACGCACAGCTGCAAACTTCTGAAGGACCCTGCATCTTGTTGTTCGGGGGACGTTGGAGGCACCAGCAGCTTCAAAAACTTGTCTGCTGCTATGACAAGGCATTTTTGCAGCTGCTCTTTTAACCTGACACAATTGCCTGTTGGAAAGAGTCCCCAATTTTTCCTTATCAGCACGCACACGTGTGTGCTGGGAATCGGCTACATACTTCTTGATTGTGCGATGATTCGATGAAGTGTCTTGGCAATGTTGATTGTAGTCATGCCTTGACCTAAATACTCCAGCATTTGTTGCTTCTCAGCAGCCGACACATCCTTTTTCTTTCCCATTTTGGCAAAAAATGTAGGCTGCTTAATAATATGGAACAGCCTTCTTAAGTAGTCTTGCCTTTATTTGGACACACCTGCCAAACTAATTTGCACAGGTATCTGCAATTGCTTCAGTGATATAAAGAGCCCTGACACACATCACCATCAATGAGTTTAAATGACAAGCAAAGGACAGGGAGAGACAGGGCAAAAGCTTAGAACAAGGATGAATTCTCATCGTCACACAATAAGAGAAAAAAGAATGGCTCTACCTGTGGCAAAACATTTCTGTATCCCTGATCACAGCAGCGTGGATATGAAATTACTGGTATTGAAAGGTAACTTCAATTCTCAGAGAGAGAGACGAGTTTGGGAGTACAAATTTATGACGAACTTTGACACTCTCAGTGCTGGAATGAATGTGTCGCATGGATTTATGTCTTTTTACATCAATTAAGGAATTTCCTTTTAAAACCTTGTGGGGGCATCACAACACAGAACTAGACCCCAATCAGAGGACCATAAAACATCCGGACTCCTTATCTATGAACTGGTCCAATGTTTATATTTATGTTTCTCCCTCTCCCATATTGATAGTTCTGCTTCACGTCACTTGTCTTATCTATTGCATTTTTTCTAGGCAGTATTGTGCATAAATATGTGACTTCAGATTTTGTATTAGTCTAGCCTGATGAAGAGACCTGAGTAGTCTCGAAAGCTTGCAATGTGTTACCATCTTTTCAGTTAGCCATTAAAAGGTATCAACCACTGAGGACTCTCAAACCTGAATATTTTTCTAATGACAAGCAAAAAAATTCTAACCTTATCACTCCTAAACTCTTTTTGCATAATAATTTGGAACACAGTTTAAAAAATGAACCCCAAAAAAGAATTTTCAATTACCCCTAAAAAATCATTAAAAAATTTCGATATAGATATGAACTCAAAAATGGTGACATTAAAATGTTGTGCACAAACCACCACCAACAAACCCTCATAAATCTACATTGAAAGGAAAAGAAAAAAGTTATAACACTTTCTTCACAACATAATGGGATCATAGAGGCCCAAGTAGTTATGCAGTGGGTTCAAAAGGTCGTCTAGAACAGGCTTGTCAAGTTACCTGGTGTTCTTGGGAGTCACCCCCTCCCAACCCCCATGCAGGGCCACCATCAGGGCATTACTGCCCTGACTGGCGTATGGGGCCCGGTGGACAGAGGGGGCCCGGTCTCCTCTGCTCTCACCGGGCCCTCGGCGCTGCGGCTGCTGAAATGCTATTGACAATGTGGGCCCGCCGGCCCGCACGTCAATAGTTAACAGCCGCCAGCCAATCGGAGGCTGGCAGCTGACGTCAGCCGCAGCGTGGACCTCGCCGGCGTCTGACATCAGTGTCAGTCGCCGGCCAAAGCACGCTGCAGCGTGGAGGGATGCCCGGAGCTTCGCCGCTGGAATTAGAACTTGTTTTTTTTTGTTACTTTTGACAACGGTGATCCGGGGGGCCTGGGGCAGACTGGGAGACGGTGCAGAATGCTGGACTGGGGCAGACTGGGAGACTGGGGCAGAATGCTGGTGACTGGGGCAGAATGCTGGAGACTGGGGCAGAATGCTGGACATGGGGCAGTGATGCTGGACATGGGGCAGAATGCCGGGTGCTGGGGCAGAATGCTGGGTGCTGGGGCAGAATGCTGGAGACGGGGGCAGAATGCTGGAGACACTGGTCAAAATGGAGATACGGGGCATGATTGGAGACAGATGGGGCAGGGTTGGAGACAGATCGCACAGGATTATGGGGCAGGATGGATATGATGGGGATCATAAGGGGAAGAATGGATACTCATGAGGGCGGGATGGGAGAACATATGGCTAAAGCTAGGAATGAGACACACGAGGGTCAGGATGGGGGATATTAGTACCATAGGGGCTAATAAAGGGATATTAGTACTGCAGTGATGTATTTAATTTTTTGAGTATACTTTTTTAAATGGGGGGGGGTTGGTCCTGTTACTGTGCAGAGCGACACTATGTCGCCTTTTTTTCTTCATGTGGTGTAACGTAGAAGTTGGGGAAAAAATAAGTAATGTGTTCTGCAAGCGGAGCTCTAGATAACTGTGTTATTTTCTGCAGAGATGAGCCCTGGCTGGAAGACGTGATTGCGATCTGTGCTGGATGAAAGATGAAAAGCAAGGATGAAGGACTTCACCTAGAGACATCACTGATGAGTTAGTGTGTTACGTATACACTGACACTATACATTGTATACTATATATAGAGGTCCTGTGTATAATGTCACCGATGATCACTGTGTTACCTGTACATTATATACAGAGCTCCTGTGTATAATGTCATTGATCAATATATTACCTGTACACAGACATTGCTTACTAAATACAAATCTCCTGTGTATAATGCCACTTATGGTGATAAAAAAATAATACTATTAATGATCAGTATTGTAGTATTCAGTCACCATGTGGTGGTAATATGTGGTCTGGGCATGGTGCGGTGGTATTTGTCCCTTGTATGTGCTATTATTTGGTCACTTTGTGGTGGTAATATGTGGTCTGGTCATGGTGTGGCAGTATTTGTTCCTTGTCTGTGGTATTATAGGTCACTATGTGGTGGTAATATGTGGTCTGGACATGGTGTAGCGGTATTTGTTCCTTGTATGTGATATTATTGGTCATTTTAAAAACTGAAAAATAAAAATATACCTAAAGTGTATTGCATATTTTAACAAATATTTAATAGGTTAGAGTAGAGTAGAGCCTGGTCAAAAGTGTCTACCCTGTTATGGTGGCGGCTTAAAAACAATCCTTTGTCCAAAACAAAAGCTGCCAGCTATATGTGTGATCTGGTGATGGGAACTGTTAATGTGTGATAAGTGAGAAGTGGAGTTTTTCCAAGAGAGAGCGGTGGGACTGTGGACAGTTTGAGGGGTGGAGGTGGGGCTGGGTGGAGCCTGGGCGGAGTCTCAAGGGGACCCCGAAAATGTTGCCAGTATGGGGCCCCGAAATTCCTAGAGGCAGCCCTGCCCCCATTGAGTAAACCCATATCCTCCTTCTTCCTACTTCTCAATTTTCACACAAAGGGGAGAGCACCACAGTATTGACACATGTAACTTACAAACTAGGGAGACACATACCTAAGCCTGACAGGTCCCTGTTAAAGGGAATCTGTCACCCCTTTTTTGAGATACCATATAATGATATAATTCAATTGTGTGTCACATAAGGATTCTCTTAGTACTTTTGCTTCCCCCTGACCACGCACCTTTCGTACATAAATACCTTTTTATATCGGCTCAGATGTATGTAAACTGCCGCAGTCCGGTCCGATGGGCGGGGCTTATTAACCTGCTCCCCCCTCCCTGTCTTGCTCTACGCATTTCTTCTTGTGACACACAATTGAATGCTATCATTATATGATATCTCAAAAAAAGGGGTGACAGATTACCTTTAAGACTAGGTAAAGTCCTTCTTTTGCGGATGTTGGCACATTAAGGTAATGGTGTTCCTGCTTGCTGGTGGCTTACCCAGAAAAGTGAAGGCAAAGAAGTCTATCACCAGCAGAAAACACAAGAGGAAAAGTATTTAAAGCTGCACCCGAAAAGTGATAGGACAGACAAATAGAGTAAATGAAGACCACCAATGTAAGCTAGAATAGCAGAACCCAAATGCCCAGAGAAAAGGTGTGTCTCCTGTGGCTCTGCATAAAGAGAAGCCAAACACAAACTCAAGGGATTAAATCCAGGGGCATGACAATTGAGTTCAGCCACAGATGTGGTTAAAATGCAAAATAAAAATGAGTGTGATCTTCGTCAAGCTATTTGACCAAGTCAAGTTTATAAGAACCTTAGATGAATTTTTATTTTTGGAGAGATCTGTAGGAAGGTAGTGGAACGGATCTCTCGCTCCAGTCTGGATCATGAAAGTGGTCCATGTCCACGATTCCCATTTAAACTTTCAGGTAAGGGTTGGATGTATCAGTGTTGGTTTTGAAAGCATCAGATCAGCAAGAGGTTATGTATATGCCTTTCTGTGTGAGTCTGAACACAGACCAGATCCTGAGACTAAAGCAAAGCCGTTGCCGGGCCCAGAAATTATACAGTGGTGCAATAGCCCACAACAATGGGCTGATATGAATTGATACGGACATTCAGGCTGCAAACTGGATGATAAAGTTAGGATTTATTTTTGTAAGATGGCAAATAAAGACATTTAAGCTGAACTTTCTTGTGTCACTGCCTCATTACTGCACGGACGTGAAAATCGCTGCCTTATATAAAGTATAAACTTTATTCACAGATTTTATAAATTAATGTGTGCGGTGTATTCTGTGCTGGTATATATAATGGTTCATGGTTTATTCTCTGAAGTTATATACACTAAAAAAATATAAACACAACACTTTTGTTGTTGCTTCCATTTTTCATGAGCTGAACTTAAATATCTAAGGCCCCTTTCACACATCAGTTTTTGCTATCAGTCACAATCCGTCAAATTTTGAAAAAAAACGGATCCAGTGACTGATGCCGCTGGATCCGTTTTTTTTTTCTCATAGACTTGTATTAGCGACGGATGGCCTCACGTTTCATCCGTCGAAAATTCTTTGTCCGTCGGCCGAAGACACAAAAAATTGGACAGTGACGGATCCGTCGCTGTTCATCGTCTGCTAGAATAGAAGCCTATGGGCGCAGGATCCGTCGTAATCCATCAAATGACGGATTCCTTTTTTTTAACTGAGCATGCTCCGATTACTATCTCCACCCCAAACTATCTTAATTTATAATTCTATAATAAATAAAAAAATGTTGATAAAAAGCTTTATTGTCTTTCATTTATTTAATGATAAGGTACAATACTTTGGGTAAGGTACAACACTTTCGGTAAGGCAGGAGTCACTCTAGCGAGAAATATGGACAAGTGCTATGCGAGAACAAATCGCATAGCACTCGTCGCAATGTTAATCTATGGGGTAGCTCCCATGATCCGATTTTTTTCTCGCCCGTATTATACGCGCGGAGGAAATTGCAGCCTGCTGCGATTTGCACCGTATTACACCCAAGACTCGCCAATGCAAGTCTAGGGGTGCGAGAAAAAAAATGAATTACACACGGAGCATACGTGTGACTTGTGAGAAATACGCACCGGTGTCCTTTAGAAAAGCCGGCAACTCTGTGCGAGATACAGTAAAATCACACTGACATGTTTAATAAAGAATAAAAAGAATGTATAATATACAGTATATATATATATATACACACACACACACACACACACATAGCATATATATATATATATATATATATACACACACACACTCAAACGTCATTGAGACACATATACAGTATATATATATATATATATATATATATATATATATATATATTTACATTTCATAGAGTTCTACATAGCATAAAAGCCGCTAAATGAATTGCTGGCTTCTGTAAAATCATTACAGAACCAGACAGGATATGACACATGGTTTACATATAGTAAATCACGTCATAGCAAAACGATTTATATATATCAGTGTTAACTAAATTTATTAGTTTGCGTTAGCAAAAATTTGGAACTCTAGGGGTTAAATTTAAGGCTAGAATCGTGGAAAAAAAATTGAGTGGGCACTCGCGCAATTTTCTCCGCCAGAGAGGTAAAGCCAGTGAGTAAGGGCAGATATTAATAGCCTAGAGACCATTGATTTTGGGCACCCCTGGCTAAAAAAAATCTACCCCCAGCCATCCCAGAAAAGGCGCATCTATATGATGTGCCAATTCCGGGACTTAGTCACTCTATTCCCATTGCCTTTAGTGGTGGCTCGTGGGTTAATAAGGGGTTAATGTCACCTTGCTATTGAAAGGTGACATTAAGCAGAGTTAATAATGGAGACGTGTTATAAATGGGTCACCGAGGAGGATGGCAGGAACAGGCTAAGCCACCAGAAGACCAGAGAGGTTGGTAACTAAGCGGATTGCAGACCCCTGATCCTATCCGCACAACTAGCAGTAGCTGTGGAGCGTTCCTACGATGCCCTAGATGCTTCATCACAGTCGGAGGACTAACTAAGCCTAAAGACAGAAAGATGAAATCTAAACTGCCCCGGAGCAGATCCCCAAAGGAATAGACAGCCCCCAAACATATATTGTCGGTGAGACAAGATGGGACACAAACACAGGCAGAGAACAAAATGAGCAAATGGTGGGGCCCAAGCTGTCTAGACAGGACAGGACAGGACAGAAAAAGATACTGTTTGCAATCATGCACAAAACCCTGAAAAAGTCCAACACTTCTGATATACAAAAAAACCTGAGATCACACGATCTCACGCCCGCTAGATCAGCACTCTGGTATAAACTGGCAGCAAGCAAAAAGATACTAACATAACAGGGGACTGAACAAGCTGCAACATATCAATCAGGGCCCAGCGCTGCCCCCAGCAGGGAGCACGCTGACCCCTAGCAGCAAAGCAAAGAAAAGACACAACCAGATTAGATGCAAAGGATTAGCAAAAGAATCACTTAGCTGAACATGCAGATCAGGCAGGGGACAATAGCGCTCCAAATGCACACAGAGGAAAAAATCACCAGCAACCTTCAAGAGCAGCCAGCTCCATTATATGCTCCCAGCCAGCAATCCCAGATTCCCAATTGTCATCGTCAGGTGGAGAACCTCCATCCACCTAGCCAGCTACACTACTCTCAGTAACCAACAGAGGGAGCAGAGGCAGCTTCGGCTCAGAAATCTGAGCAAGGGAGTTCACAACAGTACCACCCCCTTGAGGAGGGGTCACTGAACCCTCATCCAAACCACCAGGCCGATCAGGATGGGCCCTGTTATGAATGGGTCACCGAGGAGGATAGCAGGCCAGGCTAAGCCACAGAAAACCAGAGAGGTTGGTAACTAAGCTGATGAAGACCCCTGATCCTGTCCACACAACTCAACTAGCAGTAGCCGTGGAGCGTACCTACGATGATCCTAGATGCCTCGGCACAGCCGGAGAGCTAACTAAGCCTAAAGCCAGAAAGATGAAATCTAAACTGCCCCGGAGCAGACCCCAAAGGAATAGACAGCCCCCAAACATATATTGTCGGTGAGAAAAGATGAAAACACAAACGCAGGCAGAAAAATAGACTGAGCAAATGATGGGGCCCACACTGACTAGACAGAACAGGAAAGGAAAGACACTGTCTGCAATCACCCAGAAAACCCTGCAAAAAGTCCAACACGTCTGATGCACAAAAACACTGAAGTTGCACGACTTCGCCCACTATATCAGCACTCTGGTATATTCTGAATGCAAAGCAAAAAGACCAATCTAAAAGGGGACAAAGCAAACTGGCACATGCAGTAACATATGGGCGGTGATTCAGCACAGCCCCAGCCAGAGCTAGCTGACACGCACAAAGCAGAGATAAACAAAACCAGATCAAATGCAAACAGAATAGCAAATGAACCACTTAGCTGAACATGCAGGGAAAGAGCAGGAGACATCAGACCTCAGGAGACACAGGAAGAAAATCACCAGCAGGGACAAAGGGAGTCAGCTGTCTTAAATCCCAATCAGAAACCCCAGATCTTCAATCGTCTTCCTCATTATCAGGTGGCAAGCCTCTGTCAATCAGATCAGCTCCACTACCTCCAGAGGGAGCCCAGAAACAGAACTCTCAATCTGACCAGCTCCACTATCTTCAGTATTCACCAGAGGGAAGCCAGAGAGAGAATTCACAACAGTACCCCCCTTGAGGAGGGGTCACCGAACCTTCATCCACTCCACCAGGCCGGTCAGGATGGGCACGATGAAAAGCACGAACCAATCTTTCAGCATGAATATCAGAAGCAGAGACCCAAGAATTATCCTCCTGGCCATAACCCTTCCATTTAACCAGGTACTGGAGTCTCCGTCTAGCCAAATGAGAATCCAATATTTTCTCTACCTCATACTCCAAATTACCTTTAACCAATACAGGATCAGGAGACGCCGCCATGGGAACTACTGGCTCTACAAACCTCTTCAACAAGGATTTATGGAACACGTTATGAATCTTAAACATAACTGGAAGAGCCAAATGGAAAGAAATGGGATTAAGGATTTCCAAAATCTTATAAGGTCCAATGAATCTTGGCTTGAATTTTGGAGACACAACCTTCATAGAAATATTCTTTGAAGACAACCAAACCTTATCACCCACTTTAAACCGGGGACCAATGGTCCTATGCCGGTTGGAAAACCGTTGGGCTTTTTCCTGAGAGTGGGACAACTTATCCACCACTTGGTCCCAAATCTGCTGCATTCTCTCTACCACAGAATCCACACTTGGGCAGGCCGAAGACTCCACCTGCCCTGAAGAAAATCGAGGATGAAACCCAAAGTTACAGAAAAAGGGCGACATCAAAGTGGCAGAACTAGCCCTATTGTTTAGCGCAAATTCGGCCAAGGGCAAATATGAGACCCAGTCATCCTGATCAGCAGATATGAAACATCTCAAATAGGTTTCCAAAGTCTGGTTTGTTCTCTCAGTCTGCCCATTGGTCTGAGGATGAAATGCAGAGGAGAAAGATAACTGAATTCCCAGTTTGGAACAAAAAGCTCTCCAAAATCTGGAAACAAACTGGACTCCTCTGTCCGACACAATGTTCTCAGGAATCCCGTGCAACCGAACCACCTGTTGTAAAAACAAGGGCACCAACTCAGAAGAAGATGGCAACTTTGGGAGTGGTACAAGATGGACCATCTTAGAAAATGTATCACAGATTACCCAAATAACAGTCATTCTCTGAGAGACAGGAAGATCAGAAATAAAATCCATTGAGATATGAGTCCATGGCCTCCTGGGCACCGGCAGGGGCATCAACAACCCACTAGAACGAGAACAGGGCGTAGACCGAGAACAAGTCCCTCAGGACAGCGCAAAATTCCTGACATCACAAGATAAGGTAGGCCACCAAAAGGACCGACTCACCAAATCTCTGGTACCAAAGATATCTGGATGACCATCCAACACGGAGCAATGAATTTCAGACATTAGTCTTTTCCTCCACTGGTCAGGAACATACAATTTTCCCATAGGGCATCGTTTAGGTTTATCCTCCTGAAATTCCTCCAGGGCATGTCTCAAATCAGGAGAGATGGCGGAAAGAACTACACCCTCATTTAGAATGGTCGTAGGCTCGGTCACGTCAAAAGAATCCGCAAATAAACTCCTAGAAAGGGCAACCGCCTTAACATTCTTAGTGCCCGGAAGAAAGGAGACCACAAAATTAAAACGCGTGAAAAACAAGGCCCACCTAGCTTGTCTAGGATTCAAGTGCTTGGCTGATTCAAGATAAATCAAATTCCTGTGATCGGTGAGGACCACAACTTGATGTCTAGCACCCTCCAGCCAATGTCTCCACTCTTCAAATGCCCACTTCATGGCCAATAATTCCCAATTCCCCACGTCATAGTTACGTTCAGATGGGAGAAAATTTCGAGAAAAGAAGGCACAGGGATTCATCTTAGAGGTTACCGGATCTCTTTGCGACAAAAGGGCTCCTGCACCAATCTCAGAAGCCTCTATCTCCACCTGAAAAGGGAGTGAAACATCAGGTTGCCGTAGACCCGTAGCAGAAGTGAATCTCTGCTTAAGCTCCTGAAATGCCGAGACTGCCTCTGGAGACCAATCCGTCAAAGGTTAAACAATACCAGAAAAATTACTTATAAATTTGCGGTATAAATTAGCAAAACCCAAAAACTTCTGCAGAGCCTTCAGAGAAGTGGGCTGAACCCAATCATAAATGGCCTGTACCTTGGTCGGGTCCATTTCAATAGCAGACGGGGACAAAGTGAATCCCAAAAACGAAATCCTCTGAACACCAAAGAGGCACTTCGATCCCTTAACATACAGAGTATTTTGCCTCAAAATCCAGAACACAGTCCGGACATGTTCCACATGAGAATCCCAATCACTGGAAAAAAATCAAAATATCATCCAGATAAATGATCAAAAACTTATCCACAAGGTCCCGGAAAATATCGTTCATAAAAGATTGGAAGACGGAAGGGGCATTAGTGAGCCCAAAAGGCATCACCAGGTACTCAAAATGTCCCTCCGGAGTATTAAATGCCGTCTTCCACTCATCCCCGTGCTTGATGCAAATAAGATTATACGCCCCCCTGAGGTCAAGTTTGGTAAACCAACAAGCACTTTTAACTCTGGAAAATAAATCAGAAATCAAGGATAACGGGTACTGATATTTAACAGTGATCTTGTTAAGGGAACGATAGTCAACACATGGCCATGAGCCATCTTTTTTGGCCACAAAGAAAAAAACAGCACCCAAAGGCGAAGAGGATGGTCTGATATAACCCTTCTCCAATGATTCCTCGATATAAGATCGCATAGCATCATGTTCAGGTACAGATAAGTTGAAAAGCCGACCCTTGGGAAATTTACAACCGGGCATTAACTCAATTACACAGTCATAACTCCTATGAGGAGGCAAACGTCTTGAGACTGGGGAGAGGTGGAGAAAACAGGAGTGTCACTAAGAACACATTGACAACCCCAACTCACCACAGACAGAGATTTCCAATCTCAAACAGGGTTATGGGTTTGCAACCAAGGAAAACACAGTACAATAATATCATGTAAATTGTGCAACACCAAAAATTTACAATTCTCTTGATGGTCCGGGGTGACCCGCATTACCACCTGGGTACAAAACTTGGGTTTATTCTCCGCAAAGGGGTAGCATCAATCCCCCTCAAGGGAATAGGGGTTCTCAGGGGCACCATGGGGAAACCACAACGCTCGGCAAAGTCAATATCCATCAGAATCAAAGCTGCTCCTGAATCCACAAAGGCCTTAGCAGAAAAAGTAGACAACTAGCAGATCAAGGTAACAGCAAAAAGGAACTTAGGCTGTACACTGCCCACTGCAAATGCGTGAGCAAAATGGTTTTCTAGTTTAAGGCAGACAGAAATAACATGAGAGGCATCCCCACAAAAGAAGCATAACTTATTACGCTTTCTAAACTCGATGTTGCTTCCTAGACAGAACCCTATCACATTGCATGGGTTCAGAAGTTTGTTCAAAAGGCAGCACCGCCTCTCGCGTACTTTTACGTTCACGTAAACGTTGATCAATTTGATTGGCTAATGACATGGAGTCGCTAAGACCAGAGGGGACAGGAAATCCCACCATAACATCTTTTACGGTTTCTGCCAGACCTTTCCGAAAGAGAGCAGCTGGGGCATCATCATTCTATTTAGTAAGGACCGCCCACTTTCGGAACTTCTGGCAGTATAACTTCGCAGCATCCTGACCCTCGTTCAATGCCAATAAGATCTTCTCTGCTTGATCAATAGTATTAGGTTCATCATACAACAACTCCAGAGTCTGAAAAAGTGCATCCACATTAGCCAGAATAGGATCTCCAGGTGTCAGAGAAAAAGCCCAATCCTGGGGATCGCCGTGCAGCAGTGAGATGACAATTTTAACCAGCTGCACCGAGCTCCCTGATGAATTAGGCTACAAGGCAAGAAATAGTTTACAATTATTCTTGAAATTCAAAAATTTAGACCAATCCCCAGAAAACATCAGGAGTAGGGATCTTTGGTTCTACAGCAGATGATTGAGCGAGATAGGCAGAAATTCCCCGCACTTCAGCAGCGCGCTGCTCAACATGATCAGATAATTGCTTAGTCTCCATTAAAGAAAAAATCCTCCTATGGCCCCAGAGAAAAAGAGGAAAAAATATATAAAAAAAAAATTCTGACACTTTTTTTACAATTTGTTCCTTCTTTTGAGTACCCTAGAGTCTGCGGTTAGGCTGGTGATTCTGTTATGAATGGATCACCGAGGAGAATGGCAGGAACAGGCTAAGCCATCAGAAGACCAGAGAGGTTAGTAACTATGCGGATTGCAGACCCCTGATCCTATCCGCACAAATAGCAGTAGCCGTGGAGCGTTCCTACGATGCCCTAGACGATCTGTCACAGTCGGCGGACTAACTAAGCCTAAAAACAGAAAGATGAAATCTTAACTGCCCCGGAGCAGATCCCCAAAGGAATTGACAGCCCCAAAACATATATTGAGAGTGAGACAAGATGAGACACAAACACAGGCAGAGAACAGACTGAGCAAACGGTGGGGCCCAAGCTGTCTAGACAGGAGAGGACAGAAAAAGATACTGTCTGCAATCACGCACAAAACCCTGAAAAAGTCCAACACTTCTGATATACAAAAAAACCTGAGATCACACGACCTCACCCCCTCTAGATCAGCAATCTGGTATAAACTGGCAGCAAGCAAAAAGATAATAACATAACAGGGGACTGAACAAGCTGCAACATATCAATCAGGGCCCAGCGCTACCCCCAGCAGGGAGCACGCTGAACCCTAGCAGCAAAGCAAAAAAAAGACAACCAGATTAGATGCAAAGGATTAGCAAAAGAATCACTTAGCTAAACATGCAGATCAGGCAGGGGACAAAAGCGCTCCAAATGCACACAGAGGAAAAAAATCACCAGCAACCTTCAAAAGCAGCCAGCTCCATTATATGCTCCCAGCCAGCAATCCCAGATTCCCAATTATCGTCAGGTGGAGAACCTCCATCTACCTGGCCAGCTCCACTACTCTCAGTAACCACCAGAGGGAGCAGAGGTAGCTTCGGCTCAGAAATCCGAGCAAGGGAGTTCACAACAGAGAGGTGTTAATAAGACACCTATCCATTATTAATCCTATAGTAGTAAAGGGTTAAAAAATACACACAGACATTAAAAATTCTTTTAATTAAATAATTACACAAAGTTTTTGACCAAATTTATTATTCTGCCAATCTAACATAATTCTTGTTCTCCTGTAAAAAAAAATAAAATAAAAAACCAACATTATCCATACCTCTCTGCAGTTGAATCAGGTCCCCCACTGCAATCCTTCTCAAGGGGTTAACTGGTTTACAACAGGGACTGGTGCTAATGCTACCTGCCCCTCTGTAAACCACTGCAGAATGAATGAAATCATATCTGCGCAGGCTCCCCGGCTGACCGGAGATGAACTGATTAATGCGAGAAAGTTTCTGAACTTTTTCCCATGCTGTCAGTTCACATCAGGTCAGGCGGGGACTCCGCGCAGCCTCAGTGACATCAGCGGGATCCCAGAGGAAGACAGTCTTTGAAACATGTTGGAAAGTCCATTGGTCCCCGCCGCAACCACCAGCAAGTGAAACCGACGTGGTCATGTGCTGACTCACATCACGAAGGTCCTGTATACTTGGAGCAGCTCACAGACACCGGGAGCATGAGAGGCCGCTCACGTCTGCTCCACAGCTGGAAGTACACTGACAGGAGGCTGCCACCGGCTGGGGCAGCCCCTGTAACTCGTCTATACCCCTGTGTACAAAACCCCCCCTCTTTTTCCAAACGCTGGAGCAAAAAGCGCTATTTTAACCTGCACCGCTTACTGGAGTGAGGACTTCGCATCGCATTATCTTTACAGGTACCGCTCTCTGACTTGCGCATTTACTATTGCGGCTACTCTGCACAGCCGTTCACAGGCTGCAATTTGACTTTGACTTGTTTTAAGCTGCTATCAGGAAGAAGTACCCTGATAGATTGCCACCAGCATCTATATATATATATATATATATATATATTTTTTTTTTTTTTCCCTTAAGCACTTCTTCTGAGGTCTTACAATTGTCTATTTCTAATTGCTATTTTCTCGCTATTATCCAGCTACATAAAGAGCACTTATAAGAGGTTTTTTTTTTTTTTCTATAACTACCTAATTTAGATTTCCCTCTTCTTTATGAGTGTTCCAAGCACACACTAATTTTTATGAGTTATTTTACCTTATATCTTTGACACCCTTGTGACAGGTGTCGTAGTGTTTGCTGCTGGAATTACACTCATACACAAGCGCCACTGAATCTCCATAATATATATATTATATATATATATATATATATATATATATATATATATATATATATATATATACACACACACATACATATAGATATATATATATGAATAACAAAATTGAAAAAACAGCACAAAATAGAAAAAAGTTTCGGGTGCAGGCCCTCCAGGTACATACCAAACCTCCAAATAGTCTGCTGCATGGGCACACAGCCATATGGGCTATTAAAAAAACACTTTATTGAAAACCAACATGGTGTGCAGCCTTCTTTTTTGATGGACTATATATATACATGTCTCAATGACATATATATATATATATATATATATATATATATATATATATATATATATATTGTGAGGTAGCGCTGTCATTCAGTTAGGGGATCACTCGCTTAGCAGCCACAAAATCAGATCTGGCACAGGTTTTCCATAAACTCAGAATGGTCCATGCGGTTTATTAAACATCATAAACCATGACCAGCAATATATAAACGGCATAGCGTCCATGACAGAGCTTCACTCTGTTAGCAATGTCCAATATGCAGGCTTTTCAGCCTCACAGTTATATCTCACCCCGTCAGGGTTCCTCCTCATGGCTGCTTCTCCATACTGCAGACATTCAATCCCTCCAGGGAACTCTCAGGCACTTGCAGCCATTAAACACAGTATCCACACGTGCTGTCAGGAAGACAGACATCTCTTTGCACAAGACCTTCCATATGGACCAATCGGGTCCCTGCATTAACTACATGTGACCTACCCTGGCCACATTATATGGTTCTTAGCCACGCCCACCGGGTCACATGACTCTGACCTCATTACAGGTCCTTCAAGCCTTTACACACTCTTTACAATAGTGCTTTAAACTCACCCCCTGGGTGGGTTTGTAGGTAACCAGGTCCGCCCATCTCTCTAGTTACCTGGAGACTTCTCCCTTACACATTGAAACAACATCTCAGCAGTATCACTGCAGAACAACACATAAGTCTCCATCCCAAAGCCACCCACTTTGGGATACATAACGGCCATTCTGTATTCTGCCATTCATCCTTTCTCCTGGGACATCCACAAAGAGCCCTCTAGCGGACTCAGTGGTTACTACACCACAATATGTATTCTATGTGTATATATCTATTCTTGGTTTAAAAAACGGATCCGTCGAAAACGGAAGAAACAAATGAATAAACTGATGCGACAAATCTGTTTTTTGCGCTGGATCCGCTAGTCAGATCCGTCGAAAAAAACAGATTCGTCGCATCAGGTTTTCATAATCTGCAACGGATCTGTCGAGCCAATGGATTGTAACTGGCGGCAAAAAACTGATGGGTGAAAGGGGCCTAAGACTTTCTATGTACACAAAAGGCCATTTTTAAAAAAAATATTGTTCACAAATTTGTCTAATTCTCTCTTAGTGAGGTCTTCTTCTTTGAGATAATCCATCCACCTCACCGGTGTGGCATATCCAGATGCTGATTGTACAGCGTGACTACTGCACAGTGGTGCCTTAGGTGGTCACAATAAAAGACCACTCTAAAATGTGCAGTTTTATCACACACCACAATGCCAAAGATGTCGCAAGTTTTTAGGGAGCATGCAATTGGCATGCTGACTGCAGGAATGTCCACCAGAGCTGTTGCCCATGAAATGAATATTCATTTCTCTACCATAAGCCATCTCCAAAGGCATTTCATAGATTTTGGCAGTAAATCCAACTGGCCTCACAATTGCAGACCACATGTAACCGGTCCTTTCCAACAAGCAGATACTTCAAAAGGACTGCTCCCATTTTTGCTGAGACTCAACGCTCAAGTATCACCTTCTTACGGGAACTTCCAGGTTGATAGTTCTATGATAAACGGCTATAAATTAAAAGAAGTCACATGCTTCCATTTATCCCTTATTTTACGCTGACATGTTGTTCTGCTGGCGTGTGCCTTCTGTCAGCAATAAGGTTTCCAAACAGGCATTGTCTATTTTTTGTTTTTTTTGCATTGGCCACAGATTTTGTGTCACACCACTTCCCCCGGAAAGCATCGATACTGCTAGAATGGAAATCGGCCAGCAATCTGTGACCGAACCTGAGTTTACATAGGACTCCACTATCACAACATGCCATGTTGAAATCACGTACAACACTACAGTACTCCACAAAAATACCATGAGCTTTATCAATTTCTTACAATGTAAAGATTGGTTGCTACAAAGGTGGCAATAAAGACAGTTTTACAATAAGACAGTTTTGATTAATGAGGCCCAATGTGCATTATCCTGTAGAGACTAGAAATGAGCGAACCTTTCAAGGTTCTGTTTGGATTGGGGAATGTTCTGATGTCCACGAACAGTTCGTGGAACATATCCGAATCCCATTGAATTCAATGGGATGTAAAATCAAACACCTTCAGGGGGGCCAAAAAGCTGCCAAAACAGATCAAATTATAGGCAGACATCAGAAAAAGTAACATCAATTGACCCAGAGTACAAATAGTATCATTGCGCACCATGGATGCATGGGACAGAGCCTGGGACAGGGCTTGGACCAGCATTTTTCACTGAAACATTGATCAGTAACAAGTGGATGAGTGGCAGGTGTAGGCCTGGTGCTCTGAGAGCCCTGCCAAATTCAAGTAACACACATGAAGGAGACCCAACTTGGAGTATAAACAGTTCCAAAAAATAGAACTACACATACCGGTAGTTGGGTTTCTAAGACCCTCCACGACAGCACATAGGAGGTTGCCTCCCCATCCTGATTAGGGACAGGAAACAAGAGGTTAAATAGCCCTCCCCTTCCTCTAATCCCCAGTGTTTTCCAAGGACCACATAGAGTGAATGCTTATTTATTCACATAAGTCACATGAACAAAATTTTGTTAAGGGGGGAAATTACCCATGCTGTCGTGGAGGGTCTTAGAGGCTAGATCTCGTACTGACATAAGATCTAATCTATAATGCCTCGTGAAGGTATGGACTGAAGACCAGGTTGCGGCCTTGCAGATCTGCTCAATGGATGCATCAGCTTTTTCTGCACAGGAGACGGAGACAGCTCTGGTGGAGTGGGCTTTCAGGGATACCGGAGGAGGTAGATCCTGGCTTTTATAAGCGGCCGTTATCGCTTTTTTGATCCAGTTAGCCAAGGAGCTTTTGGACGCTTTCTTCCCCTTGTTTGGTCCGCCATACTGAACAAAGAGATTCTGATCTTTCCTCCAAAGTTTTGTCTCTTCCAAATAGGTCAGAACTGCTCGCCGGACATCCAGTGAATGGAATTCTCTTTCTCTCTTGTCCCTCGGGCTATCACAGAAGGAGGGCAGTATTATTTCCTGGGATCTGTGGAAATCTGAAGACACTTTTGGCACAAAGGAAGGGTCTAGCCGAAGAACTAGCCTATTGTCCAGAATTTTTAGATATGGTTCTCTGATGGACAGAGCCTGAATTTCTCCCACTCTCCTTGCCGTTGTAAAGGCTACGAGTAGTGCTGTTTTCCAGGATAGTTTATTTATCTGGGCCTGGTCGATAGGTTCAAATGGAGGGTTCGTTAGACCCTTTAGTGCTATATTCAGGTCCCATGTCGGGGCCATGTTGGATTTATTTGGATGGATTCTGGAAGCTGCTGACATAAACCTCCAGATCCATCGATGCTCTGCCAGGCTTTGATCGAAGAAAGAACTTAGGGCTGATATTTGTACCTTCAAGGTGCTTGGTTTCAGACCCTTGGATAACCCGTCCTGTAAGAAGTCTAGGATCTTTGACACGTTGGGGTGGAAGGGATCTATGGGAGTGGATCTGTACCATGCTGGAAAGGTTTTCCATATTTTGGAATATATGGCATTTGTGATAGCTACACTTCAAAAAAGTAGGAAACCTATCACTGCATCTGAAAGGCATCTGGCTTTCAGAATTGTGGTTTCAGAAACCAGGCTGCCAAGCTTAGGCTGTGGGGATCCGGGTGAAGGATGGGACCTTGATGTAGAAGGTCGCGTTCCGAGGGCAGGATCAGGGGAGCCTCTGAGTTCATCAGTTTTAGGGCTCCGAACCCGCTCCTTTTTGGCCAGAGAGGGGCGATCAGGATAGTGTTGACCCCGTCTGACCTGACCTTTTGCAGAGTTCTTGGTATTAGGGGAATCGGCGGAAAGGCGTACGCCAGTCCGAAGTTCCACGGGTGAGCGAAGGCGTCTACTCTTGCGTGTTTCTCGTTCGGCCCTATGGAGAAGTAATGCTTTGTTTTGGCATTCTCCCAGCTCGCAAATAGGTCTACCTCTGGGAGACCCCATTTTTTGGTTAAGGTATGGAATACTCTGGCATTGAGGCTCCATCCCCCTGGATCTAAGTCTGTCCTGCTTAGGAAGTCTGCCTCGGTGTTGTCGGATCCTTTTAGGTAGAGACCTGAAAGGGACTGGAGATTGTGTTCTGCCCAGCTGAATATCCATGCCGAAATGTTTTGCAGACTTCCGTATTTTGTGGTGCCCTGATGACGTAGATGGGCCACAGTGGTCATATTGTCAGAGTAAATTCGGACATGGGTTCCCTGGACTAATGTTTCTGCTGCCTTTAGGGCTTCTTCTACTGCTCTCAGTTCTCTGTAGTTTGAAGATTGCTTTTCCATGTCTCTGGGCCAGAGTCCCTGGAAGATTCCCTGAGATGATACTGCTCCCCAGCTGCGTTTGCTGGCGTCTGTTGTGATTGATGTCATGGGATCTTGTATCCAGGGTGTCCCTTTCGCTAGATTTCCCTGGTTGAGCCACCAGTTGAGAGACAGCTTTACGTGCTGGGGTAGGGAGATTTTCGTATTGAGGGTCTCCGAGTCTTTGTTCCAGCGGGAAAGGATATATCTCTGGAGTATCCTTGAGTGGGCCTGGTCCCAGGGGACCGCTTGGATGCATGAAGTCATTGACCCCAATGTTGACATGGCAAACCTTATGGTCGCTGTTTTCTGACTTTTTAGAGTCCAAACTTTTGATCTCACTCCCACCTGCTTGGTGGATGGAAGAAAAGATATTTGGTTGTGGGAATCCAGGAGTATCCCTAGAAAGATCTTCCTGGTTGAGGGATTCAGGTCTGATTTCTCCATATTTACCATCCAGCCCAGGGACGTCAGGGTCTGCAGGACTGTTTGTAGGTGTTGTCTTAGAATCGTTTTGGAGGGAGCCAAGACCAGGAGGTCATCTAAGTAAGGGATGACACATATATCCTTCCCTCTGAGGAATGCTACCACTTCTGCCATTATTTTTGTAAATGTTCGGGGTGCCGAAGAGATGCCGAAGGGTAGAACTCTGAATTGGAAGTGGTGTACCTCCGTGTCTAGAGTGACTGCGAACCTTAGATATTGCCAATGGGATGGATGGATGGGAACGTGGTAATAGGCCTCTTGGAGATCTATGGTGGCCATGGCAAAGTCTCATCCAATCAGTGGTATCGTAGTCTTTATCGATTCCATCTTGAAGCATTGGTACTGGACGTATTGGTTTAGCTTCTTCAGGTTGATGATGACCCGGTATTTCCCACTTGGCTTTTTTTTTACTAAGAACAGTCGTCAGTAGTGGCCCTGACCTTGTTCCAGTTCTGGGACTGGAGAGATTACCGCTGATGATAGCTCTTTTGGAGCTCGCCGTGTAGAATCTTTTGCAGTTTTCCTGATGGAAGATGTGTAACCTCCAAGTTTTGTGGGGGGCTGGAGGAAAATTCTATTTTTTCTCCCCATCTGACCGAGTCCAGGATTTTTTGGTTCGTTGTTATCTCCTGCCAGCTCGGGAAGTAATCTGCAATTCTGCCCTCGACTTGCTTGGCGTCATTTTTTGTCTCTGTCTGAACGGGAATCGTGAAAAATATTCCTGCCTCTTCCGCCTTTTGGGTAGCTCCAACGTTACGTTTTCCCTTTACCCCTGTATTGCGGGGTTTGAGTCTGGGGAGGATGATAGGGTTTTTTCTTTGGTGGTTTTGGCTCAGGAAGGTTTTTCTTCTTGTCGGTCACCTTCTCTAATAGTTCGTCCAATGCCGGCCCAAATAGGCATTCGCCCTTGAATGGGATAGAGCATAACTTTGATTTTTAGCCATAGGGCTCTTCGAGTGGTGTTAGAGAGCACGGACTTTCTTGCCGCAATACGGACTGACTCCGCCAAGGAGTCTGCTAAAAAGGCGACTGCCTTCTGTAGAAGTGGTAGAGAGGCTAGGAGATCTTCCTTCGAAGTTCCCATTTTTATATGGTCTCCTAGCTGCTGAAGCCAGAGGTACAGGGTCCTGGTTACACAGGCCGATGCAACATTTGTTTTCAAGGAAGTCGCTGAGGCTTCCCATGACTTTCTCAATAGGCTATCCATCTTTCGGTCCAGCGGGTCTTTCAGCTGTGAGGAGTCCTCGAAGGGTAGCGTAGTCTTTTTAGCTACTCTGGCTACCTGGATATCCACTTTTGGAATCTCAGTCCAAGGTTTCGCGGCTACTTCATCCAGGGGAAATCGATCCTTCATTTCGCCCGGGATACTTAGCTTCTTTTCCAGGAGTTCCCATTCTTCCAGGATTAGACTCTGGATATTATCATGGATAGGGAAAACCATTTTCTTCCTGGATTTCAGGCCGCCAAATAGGCCACCCCGCTCAGTGCAGGATGACCTATCTTCTTCTACTCCCATTGTGTTCCTGACTGCTGAGAGTAGTTCCTCCATATCGTCTGAGGAAAAGAACCACTTCTTATCATCTTCTAACTGGACTGGGGTTAGTTCACCCTCTTCCCTCCGGTCCGCCAAAACCGATGATTCGGGTTCTGAATCTGAGATGTCCTCAGGGGCGCATTTCCTCTTCCTTGAGGGCCCCCCCCGGATGACTGGGAGAAGGTAGACAGGGACGACTGGATTTCCTGTCGCATCATCCCTCTTAATTTCTCTATCAGGGATGGTTGTTCCTCCCATATGATCTGTGCTGTGTACTGCTGGCACAATGTCTTTTTATAATCAGAGGAGAGTTTTTTCCCTACAGATGGTGCATTTCGGCTTGTTGGTTTTTCTTCCGTTTTTGGTGTAGGACCCTTGTCACTCTGAAAGAGAGAGGAGGGGGCCCATAAGAATGGGTCCTAAACCAAAAAGGTATATACTCTTTTCCGAGTGTACTCACTAGGCCAGGGTTTGAGCTGGGCTCTGCAGACGCAGCTTTCAGGGAAGGCGCATCCATCATGCAGACATTTGTCCTACCTTATGGCGTCTCCCATCAGGGACCTTAAATAGGAACCGAGATCCAGCTTCCTTTTCCTCATCCAATCAGATGAGATCGCTCCCCCTCATGTTCCTGGCGCCACCTTTCCTCTTCCTTTTTTTTTTAAATTTCCCAACAAAATGGCGGTGCGTTCCGCTGTGGACGCAAGGAGGATGCGACGTCGCGTCTCCGGGCCTCGTGGTGCGCGTCACTTCCGGTGCATGCCGCTCAGGAGAGACAGGCATGCTGCGCGCGGGGGGAGCGAATACCAGGCTGGGGAGCTACGGGAGGCCCCCCAGCGCCACTCACCATCCAGCGTTGCCGAAGCGCCGGAGGATGGTGCGGGTCCCACCAGCGGCGGGAGCAGGAACAGGGAGGAAGGTGCAGGACGATTGACCCTGGCTGCCCGGCTCATGGTAAGGAGAACCCCGGGATGTCGCCGGCCCCATCCACGGAGCACATAGCACCTCTTCATTCCTGTTTAGGGACAGGAAAACACTGGAGATTAGAGGAAGGGGAGGGCTATTTAACCTCTTGTTTCCTGTCCCTAATCAGGATGGGGAGGCAACCTCCTATGTGCTGTCGTGGAGGGGATTAGAGAAATTAGGGGCAGTTTAGGTTTAGGTACCAGAACAGTACCCGGACACCATTCACTTGAATGGGGGGCCCGAACATCCATTGTTTGCCACGCTGTCATGTGCATGACAGAGCAACAAACACTGCCTTTGATCAGTAGTAAAATCATTACCGCCAGTCAGACGCCATTCCCACGCTGTCAAATGACTGCGTGAGCTCGCAGCTGTGATTGGAAGTAAAAAGTTTACCTCCGGTGACTGGCTTCGACTGATGGGACTACTGGTTCCATCAGTCTACTCCTACTGCCGCTAATAACCGCGAGAGCAGGTGGCGGCTGTTGGGAGTATTCAACAGCCAGCGCCTGTGCTCTCAATAAATGATTAAAAAAAAAGGCGTTGGTTCCCCTGTATTTTTGATAACCAGCCAGGAAACACTGATGGCTGGGGGCTGCAACCCTCAGATGTCAGCTTTAGCAAGGATGGTTATCAAGAATAGAGGGGTCCCCACCGTTTTTTGATTATTTAAATAAATTTAAAAAACAATGTGGCCCCTCTCCCATTTTTTACCACCAACCTTGCTAAAGCAGACGGCTGGGGACTGGTATGTTAGGCTTGTAAGGGACCATTGATATTGGACCCCCCAGCCTAAAAACAGCCATCCAGAAAAGGCGCATCTATTAGATGCGCCAATTCTGACGCTTTGCCAGGCTCTTCTCACTTGCCTTGTAGAGGTGGCAAGTGGGGTTAATATTTGTGGAGCTGATGTCACCTTTGTATTGTCCAGCGACATCAAGCCCACGGCTTACTAATCCTATAGTAATATTGGAAATAAACACAGCCAGAATAGTCATTTAATTGAAAGAATGACACCGACTCCTTTAATGATTCTAAATTTAACCATACTCACGTCATCACCATCGTCTCCTGTAATAAAACAAAAAAAAAACAACAACCATATCCCTAACCTGTCTGTCATTCTGCCCCACGCCATAATCCATGTCTGGGGACAAACAGTTTTCAACCTGGATGGTGCCAAGATGTGACCATCCAAGCTGAGAACCACTGGGAGAATGAGCTACTGCAAGCGCAGCGTCAGTGAGCAGCGGTGAAGTCATCAAGGCGCTCATGCATAGGGTGCTTCCATGAGGTCCAAGTCCATGGTGTGTTGGTGGTGAGGTAACACTTAAGCTTGCTTCCTCCGTCCTTGCCCGCCAACCACGGACAACAGAGAGGGGATCATAATCGTCTTCATATCCTGACTGCTGCGCACCCATTACCTCTTCCTCCTTGTCCCCTCCTCCATTTGTTCCTCAGCTCTTGCACCTTCTACACCTTCACTAACAGTTTGTCTGGCACCATGACCCCCCCCTTGAACGCAGCAATGCACCCTCTTATGGCACCCACCTGTGCAACGACAGTCCGGAACTTAGAGATATTGTTATCCCTTCCGCATCCTTCTCTGCTTCCCCCTCCTCTCGCAGACTATTCAAAGTGTGCTCCAGCATGTAGATGACCGGAATTATGATGCTGATGACGGCATAGTCAGCGCCAACCACCTTACTAGCCATTTCTAAACTCTGCGGAATGATGCAAAGGTCCTTCATCTGTGTCCACTGTGCAAGTGTGATTTGCACCACATCTGTACTGCGTTGGCCCAGGCTAATCAAAAGGACCTTCTGCACCAGGGCTCGCTGCTGCCACAGTCACTGCAATATGTGCAGAGTGGAATTCCATCCTGAGATATTGGCGGAGTAGTTGCTGTACCACCAGGTTGTGGACGTAAGCCATGCAAGGTACTGATATGAGGTTTGCTGCAGCATAGAGACGCCACCAGGTTCGCAGTTATCGCACATGCTCCAGGTTCAGTGGAAACAGCCAGTACTCATACTCGGCCTAGATTGCTGTCCACAACTCTTGAGCTGTGTGACTGCAATCTCCAAGACATATTAATTTAGACACTGTCTGATTATTGTGAGCCCTGGCTGCCCATTATGGAAGTGGCAAAGATTCTCTCTGCACTGTTGGAACATGTGTCTAATTAAGGGAGTGGTTGATGGCGCAGGTGGAGGCCCTAATGGAGGTGGCAGGACCTTAGGAGGAAGGGTTAGATAGCCTTGGAAATTCCAAGACTTGTGGAAGACTGGCAGAAATAGACTTTTTCAAGGAATGGGTGATGTTGTCTGCAACATTCTGCTGTAGCGCAAGCACAGATTTCTTAGAGAAGTAATGGCGATTGGGCAACTAGTACTGGGGTGTCACAGGGTTACGGCGACAGTGTGGAGCCAGGCGACCACAACGTCGGATTGCTCCTACTCCAAGGATGAGAAGCACCTCTCCTTCATTTTTAATGTGTTTTTCTTTTGGCAGAACAGGGGTTAATCGGCCATGCTGGCAATCCCTGTGCTCAGAGCTAGAATTTGCTGCATGGCTATCGGTTGGGGAGAGGAGTACATATGAGGAGAGTTGAAGGAGTTATTAGTGATTGTTGCATGGTTTGTATGCGTGGTAATTCCTTATCCCTGTTTTTGTTTATTCCCCTACCTTCACACCCCGATGCATTCCTCTGTTACATGTGAGTGAATGTTTTGCATGTATGGAGTTTTCTGTTAACCTTTGTCCGTGTTGCCTTGTTTATCAGGATGGTGTACTACGGTGCTCCCCCCTGGGCGGGGGAAGAGAACAGACGGAGGGCTAGCTAGGAGATAAGGCAAGGGCGGAGGCCCTGGCATCTTTGCCATCTGAAGTATCCCGGGGAGCAGGGCAAGTTAGATCAGCGCTGAGATCTCATCTCCCGAGATCTCCGTGCCAAGATCTCCATCTGCGCCGCCCTCGGCAGACATTTTCCCGGAGTCCAACACACAGGAAACCATGGAACTGTGGGGGGCTCTGGCGTTTCACAAAATGTTGTCAGAGCCCCCCGCAGTACTGGAGACACTCGCAGCAGCACCGGGCAGCACCGATGGACACCTCCGCAGTGCCGGACACCCCCGTAGCACCACTGAGATCCCGCAGCACCGCCGGAAACCCCCCCCTGTCCCAGCCTGCGGCCTGCAGTAACGGTGCCGGTAAGGTATATACGCATTATAAGACACATCCTCATTTTCCCCCAATATTTTGGGGAAAAAATGCATCTTATAATCCGAAAGATACGGTAGATTCTGAAATGTGGCCTGGTGTCTGGCCCACTTTATTAGCTCAAACTATTTAGATTCTGAAATGTGGCCTGGTGCATGGCCCACACTATTAGCAGAAAGGATTTAGATTCTGAAATGTGGCCTGGTGTATGGTTAACATTATTAGCAGAAAGGATTTAGATTTTGAAATGTAGCCTGATCTCTGGCCCACACTATTAGCACTAATTATTTAGATTCTGAAATGTGGCAACACTATTAGCAGGAAGGATTTGGATTCTGAAATGTGGCCTGGTGTCTGCCCCACACTATTAGCACAAGCGATTTAGATTATGAAATGTGACCTGGTGTATGGCTCACACTATTAGTACAAACTATTTAGATTCTGAAATGTGGCCTTGTGTATGGCCCACACTATTAGCAGAAATTATTTAGATTCTGAAATATGGACTCCTGACTGGACCACACAATTAACACAAATGATTTAGATTCTGAAATGCGGCCTGGTATCTGGCCCACACTATTACCAGAAAGGATTTAGATTCGGAAATGTGGCCTGTTGTCTGGCCCACATAATTAGCACAAATGATTTAGATGCTGGAAGGTCGATTTCACACAGGATCCTATCTATCGGAACTATCTGACTACTTCAGCTCCAACGTACGTTTCGCCTACCATGGCTTTTTGTCAAGAAGTCTCCTTGAGAAAGCCACGGTAGGCGAAACGTACGTTGGAGCTGGAGACACATTGAGCCTTTGATCACAGGAATTTATGCTCTTATTACATTTCCTATGCACCTTACTTTAGACTTTAGGTTTGTTTACTATATGCACTTTACTCTGCTTATGGATTTTTTATATGATCACAGAACTTAGGCTGGTTTCAGACTAGCGCATTTTACATGCAGCGCACGGCGCCGCTAAGCCCCGCCCCCTGCCCGCCCCATCCGGTCATTTCCTCCTACTATCGCACACGGCTGCATGCGATCTGCGCACCCTATCTTTAGCATAGAGTGCGCAGACCGTGCGCTAGGATTTTTGCGTGCACTGCGCACTTTTGAAGGTGCGCCGAGCGCACCAAAATGCAACATGTCGTAACAAAAACATTAGTGGAAACTCAATAATTTACCGAACTTTGCCAATTTTGAGGAAAATACTCGAGAATCCAAACATGAATTTGAATGTGCAACGTTCCTGCCGAATTTGAGATTTGAGAACATTTTCCGAGAACATGTTCGCTCATCTGTAGTAGAGATCACACACAGGGAAAAGATGTAATCTTTTTGTGGACATTCCTGTATAGTAAAGTTAAACTTCAGGGAAATTTATGGAAACAGAAGCTTCAGCAGTTCTAGTGGATGAGTGGTATACCATTTATTACTAGGATTGTTGTCAGCACTGTGTGATATCCGTCTGATATAAAGTAGGAGAAAATGGATAAGATGCAGTACACAGACTAAACACATATGATAGACAAGGAAATGAATCGTCATTTGCAGAAATAAAGTTCAGTACTGTAGCTATTAGTGAAAATACCAGTACACAGCATCACTATTAGGCACCCTACTTAACAGCCTTGCCAAAAGTAACACTACCTGCAAGTTAGGGCCTTTAAATCTCATACAAGCAATAGTCAACTAGCTCAATGATGTGGGTATAAAGGAGTCCATATTATATGCTAAGTAGGTCCTGTCTTAACAAAAAAGCTAAGAAACAAGATGAACATATTTTTGAAACATTTCCAATTATCTTATTTCCAATGGAATTAATATATTTTCTTGTGTCTGTGATTCTTCAAACAACTAGACATATAGGTAATCCTGCCTGGGCAATCAGCCATTCCCGGTGTGGAAGAGTCCAGGACATTGGTCATTGGAAAAGAAAGACAGACATGATTAATACAAACATCAATTAAGAGTAAAATATTGCTGCTGGCTAAGATTTTATTTATTCTGATGGGTGCAGAGGAGAAATAACATGGGGAGAACGCAGAAGAGCTCAGCCTAATACTGCAAGTCAAGAAAGGGCCTCATTAACCTCTGTTATGCCACAGAAACATTGAAGGGGTGGAAGTAGTTGCGTGTAGCCTCAATGATGTTATTTTTATATATAAATTGATATTTTAGCAAAATGTGTATTTTGCTAAAGTTGATCATACACGGATAAATGCCTTCTAACACGCTAACATAATCTAGTAAAAGAAGGACGGATAATATCAACATGCAAAATCTTTATAGGGCTGTCATGAGTTCTTGATCAGTAAATATCAAAAAATGCAGCATACAGCATGTACCGTAAATGGCTAGATTAATCACAGATTTTATCAGTAAGAATCAGTTGTCCTTGGCCAACATCAGTTATTGGGATGGTTTCGGGCTAAAGACAACATTGGTAAATATTTTGTTCTTATTTTGTCTTATGTTACAATTTAAATTGACAAATATAATAAATTATATTTGTATATGTGTCCCATGAGCTCAGACACTTCCCTGTCACAATCCTATCTGACTATATGGGTAAGTTTCCACTGGGCATATTGGCAGCGCTTTGGACGCAGCAGAACCCCAGCTTGCCCGCTTTTGTATGCGCAGTGATATCGCATGTGTTCATTGAATCACCGTATCGTATCTATAGACTGGGTTATCTTGCGGCCCTGCACGCATAGTGGAGATGGTATTTCATAAAATCCCCTCCACTATGCTGTAACATCTGGACGCTGCGGATTGGACGCTGCGGCTGTACACAGTGCCCAATCCGCAGCAAGTTCTGATGTAATACGCCCAGTGGAAACATACCCTAAGCCAACCAGCTGCAGAAGAACCTCCGCCAGCTACCTGAAACACCCTGCATCTCCTCACCAGTGATGGTCGAATCCAAACAGTGAAGTTCAGGGTCTGTACTGAACACTAAGTGTCCAAGCACGGGACCCCCGAACACGGACTTCTCCAGTAAGTTTGTGTTACTCTTCAGGTTCGGTACCCCAAACATCGGCTGTTTGCCATGCGGTCATCTGCTTGACAGCGTGAGAAACACCGGTGGCTCTGATTGTCGGTAAGTTAGTTACCAACGTTCAGAGAGCTGTGGTTCCCAGAATAAAAGGTTACTGCTGCTCAAAGGCTTCGGCTGATGAGTACAACTCTCATCATCCTACACCTGCTGTCGCTGATAGCAGTGAGAGCAGGCAAGACTGATGAGAGTATTTTATCAGCCAGCGCCTGTGCTATAAATACATTTTTTTTTAAATGATGTGGGGTGTATTCTAACATTCTCACGCAGTAAGTGAGGTGAACAGGGTTCATAAGTTATGAACCACGGTGACATTTCTGACAAAACCACTACACACTGCAGAAGGGTTCTCATGCTCCTGTCTCAGTGTGAGCTGGCTGGCATGGATAGTGGTCGAAACACTGAAGTGACGGCTATCTAAATCATCTGGATCATCGTGGAACATGGCCCATTAATGGATCATTTGACAGGTGAGAAATATGGTGCTTTATTCTTTTACAAGGGACATGAGCTTCAGAGGATTATCTTCTTGCCAGACAGCTGAGGAATATTGTTTTATTATTTTTGTCTATTACAGGGGACATGGGCTTCAGAGGATTATCTTCTTGTCAGATAGGTGAGGAATGTGGTGTTTTATTATTTTTCAGGAGACATGGGCTTCAAATAAAGCTGTCAATGTTTTTATTTCAAGGTATTTAAGGATGTTATTCTGGCTGGGTTGTTTTTTTTTTTACAATATTACTATGAGGTTAGTAATGGGGTGTCTTATAGACGCCCCTCCATTACTATCCTGTGGGCTTGATGTCAGTGGCCATAAAACAGCTGACATCAACCCCACAAGTATTACCTCATAGCAGCAGCATGATAGCAGCATGATGTAGGGGCCGAGAGCACAATTCCAGTGTTTCTTACTCGCTGTAGTTTCAGTACAATCAATGTTTGTACAGCTGGAGATTATCTCTAGGGGACTAGGTGTCGTATGCCATGTAGTTCAGCTTTGTTTAACCCCACCACTGATTGGCACACAGCTACCAGAGGTGTGTGCGGGGTGAAACACAGATCAGCATTCTGACACTCTACATCTATAACAGAGGATTTTATCAAAACTACACCAAGCAGTTCAGTATATGACACACTGATATCAGGCTCTCTGCCCCTACATCATGCAGATTCCATCGTACAAACCTGCTGACAGCGTCACTTTAACCGTATAGCGGCATTACCCACATATTTAGGGTAGAAGTGTACACTTACTATAAGGAGCAAAGACAACTCCATAAAACGCAAATGCTGGCTGTGTTATACACACGGAACCTGAGAGAATCCACTGAAATTGGTGCTAGATTCCATCTCAACAGTTTAACCTTAGAAGTCAATCATGACAGCAGCATTTTAAAGGTTAGGAAACTAGGGGTGGAATTTGCTTCGGATGCCCATCTGTCTTACTCTGACATAATTGTGAGGTGCTCATAGAAAAAGATCACAGAGTGTTATGAAACCCCAAAAAGCATCAATAATATTTAGATCTCATTCCCCAACAAACCAAGCACTCATACAACTTTATTAGTAAACATATATAGAAGTTAAGAGTCTCACAATATAGTAACGAAAGCAAAATTTATTCTTGCATTTTTTATTATTTAATAAGAAAAAAAATATACAAGTTTACCAGTTATTTTCTGACGACAAAGTAAACTTCGTAAAAACAAAACTGAGAAAACAGCGATACACTTTTTCAATAAGTAAGGCTGGTTTCACATTAGCGCTTTTTAAGCGCACGCACGGCCGGGGGTAGCTCCGCCCCCGAGCCGGCTCTCTGCCCGGCGTGCCCGCCCCTTGCTTGTAGCTCCGCCTCCTAGCGCACAGCAGTGCCTGCGATCGGCGCACCCTATCTTTAGCATAGGGTGCGCAGATCGTGCGCAGGCCGTGCGCTAGTTGCACTTTGACCTGCGCTGCGCACTTTTGACGGTGCGCCGTGCACGCCAAAATCCGAAAAGTTTGATTTTGGCGCGCACGGCGCACCATCAAAAGTGCGCAGCGCAGGTCAAAGCGCAACTAGCGCACGGCCTGCGCACGATCTGCGCACCCTATACTAAAGATAGGGTGCGCCGATCGCAGGCGCCGCTGTGCGCTAGGAGGCGGCGCTACAAGCAAGAGGCGGGCACGCCGGGCAGAGAGCCGGCTCGGGGGCGGAGCTACCCCGGCCGTGCGTGCGCTTAAAAAGCGCTAATGAGAAACCAGCCTAACATCATTTTTTGCTCCAATTTTTTTTTAGTAAATTGTATGTTAAAATAAAAGATTTTCTATTGGATTCAGGTCTGGAGACTGGCTAGACCGCTCCAGGACCTTGAAATGCTTCTTACAGAGCCACTTAGTTGCCCTGTATGTGTGTTTCAGGTCATGGTCATGCTGGAAGACCCAGCCACGACCGATCTTCAATGCTCTTACTGAGGGAAGGAGGTTGTGGACCAAAATCTTATAATGCATGATCCCATCCATCCTCCCTTCAATACAGTGCAGTCGTCCTGTCCCCTTTGCAAAAAAGCACCCCCTAAGTATGATGTTTTCCCCACCATGCTTCACGTTTGGGGTGGTGTTCTTGGGGGTTGTACTCCTCCTTCTTCCTCTAAACACGGCGAAGGGATTTCTATTTTGGCCCCATTTCATCACATGACCGTCTCCCATGCCTCCTCGGGTCATCCAGATGGACATTAGCAAACTTCAAAGGGACCTGGACATGTGTTGGCATGAGCAGGGGACCTTGTGTGCACTGCAAAGTTTTAATCCATGATGGCGTAGCGTTTTACTAACGGTAATGTTTAAGACTGTGGTCCCAGCTCTCTTCAGGTCACTGACCAGGTCCTCCTGTGTAGTTCTGGGCTGATTCCTGACCTTTCTCAGAATCATCATTATCCCCAAGGCAAAATCTTTCATAGAGCCCCAGACCGAGGAAGAATGACAGTCATTTTGTGTGTCTTCCATTTTCTAATAATTGTGCTACCAGTTGTTACCTTCTGACCAGGTTGCTTGCCTATTGTCCTGTAGCCCATCCCAGCCTTGAGCAGATCTACAATTTTGTCCCTGGTGTCATTAGACAGCTCTTTTGTCTTGGCCATGGTGGAGAGGTTGTAGTTTGATTGATTGTGTGGACAGATGTCTTTTACACAGCTAATGAGTTCAAACATGTACAATTAGTACAGGTAATGAGTGCAGAGTAGGAGGGCTTCTTAAAGAAAAACTAACAGGTTTGTGAGAGACAGAATTCTTGCTGGTTAGTAGGTGATGAAATACTAGTTTCATGCAATAATATACAATTGAATTATGTAAAAATCATACAATGTGATTTTCTGTTTTTTATTTTTAGATTATGTCCCTCACAATTGAAGTGTACCTACAATAAAAATTACAGACCTCTCCATTCTTTGCAGGTGGGAAAACTTGCATAATAAGCAGTGTATCAAATATTTATTTTCCCCACTATATGTCCTATGTGTTTTTCCATACAGGCCCATGGATTGCAATCTTCCTCTAAAATCAAAACTTTTAGGGATGAGTACCTTCATACCTGTGAGTGCCACATTACAGCTTACCACAATTTAGAGTTTAAAGGGAACCTGTCACGTTGAAAATTGTACCTGATCTGCAGTAAGGACTTTAATGAGAAGGAGGAGCTGATCAGACAGATATACATTTTTGTGAGAAAAGTTTCGGTAAGACTTGTATGTTTTTAATTGAAATGCCTGGCGTCTGTCCGCATAACAGTCCTTTGATTGACAGTTTCCCTACTATGACTGCATATTCAGCGACAGCAGTCAGTCACTGAGGTGGACCGCCCACTGGACTCATGCACACAATTATCAAGTATTTCAATACATAAAATACAGTTTTTACTAAATATTTTGCTGCAAAATATATATATATATATATATATATATATATAATCATTCAACCCAGTTTATAACATCACCCTGAGGAGTCATTCACGTCAGTGCTTGCTGGTCATATGGCGCTATTTGGGAGTCAGTATTTCTTCTGCTGACCAATGCTCTACTTAGAGAAAAGAATAGTCCAATTCTCGTCTGTTTTGCACAGATCTTACAACTGAACTCAATTTAAGTGTGGGCACCGGCATGTCTAACGCCATCAATCTCAAACACCACATTGAAATAAACACATTTCATAAGAAAAACATTAGTTTTTATTTACCAATGTCCACGGCGAATTAAAAAAAAGCCAGTTTGCGATAGTTTTCAGCTGTGGAATGAGTGGGAACAGCAGTCAACCTAAGACTGCTGCGCCATTATAAGCCTATATAAAAATCATAATTTATTACCATCATCATTATCGGAATCTTTACATCTTGGATAGATGCAAATTTCCCCTAGGAAAGCACTGCAGGAGTCTTCACTTCTTCTATTGCTTACTGGAATTATATGTCTGCAACAACTGGAATATTAATTAAAAAAAAAATAGACTCACGGCTTTTCACCGCCATTCATATGTCTCCAGAGTTTCTAGGAGCTGGACTGCCTTTCTGCGTAACAAGTCCAGTGTTAAAGTCTGAAAGGCTGTGGCATAAGTACGTAGTTAAGGCTTCTGGTGCAGTTTAGAGAGAAGAAGACACCAAGGTCTTCAGCTCAAGAGTCTGTTCCAGTGATGCATAAAAGTCTTGGAACTGCTCAACCCAATGACAATCAGCACAAAGAGATACAACGTCATTAAGATAGCAAACCGATGACTTGAGAACCAAGACGGCTGCCTGGACCTGCATGAGGGAAAGGATAGAAAAAAAAAAAAAAAATAAATACTGTGAACAAAAGGAAAATGTGGACATAAAAGAGGGAACATAGGAGCAGCCCTGCCCTCTTCTCCTGAGCTCCAAAACCCAATGCAACCCAAGAAGCGTGGCGCTGTGACTTTAAACAGCACCCTATGGACTGAATTATAAACAGCCTCTTTTTGCTTTTGTTTCTCACCCTTATAACAGTCGAATGTTAAATATTTTTCTGTTCACATAACCCATTGAGGGCTTTTTTTGAGAGGGAGATGGACAAGTTGTAATTTTCAATGGAAGAACTTATTTTACCTCAAAATGTGTTGCATTGGAAAAGTCATTCGTTTTGGTGTCAGTTTTGGACCATCCCTTTAATAGGTGAAGAAATGGTCAAGAAAATCTGCAACATCAAAAACTCACCAAAAGCTCATTGTGAGAACATAGCCTTAAAGTTTACTCCTCATGTGAAAAATAAAGCTGCATGACTCGGTGTAAGGGCTCATACTCGCTTGCGAGAGACTCTCACGATTCTTGTGCGAGTCTCTCGCATGAAAACCTGGCACTGCTGCTGGCACTAGGACCGGAGCGTGCGGCTACATGTATTTCTATGTAGCCGCACGCTCCAGTCTGAGTGCCGGCAGCAGTGCCAGGTTTTCATGCGAGAGACTCGCACAAGAATCGTGAGAGTCTCTCGCAAGCGAGTATGAGCCCTTAGGCCGGCGTCCTATTGTTAAATTTCTCTGGAATTAAACAATGAAAATTCAATAACTACAGACATGGCTCTAGAAATCATACAGATTTGCTACATAGAGTGTATTATAAATTTACATACAGTGGGTGATATAAGTATGGAACACGTCACCAATTTTCTAAGTAAATATATTTCTTAATCCTTTAGTGACATGAAATTCTCACCAGATGTCATAACAACCCATCCAATCCACACAGGCAAAGAAATCAAACCGCAGATATCCATAAACTAAGTTATGTGTAATAATGAGAAATGACACAGGGAAAAAGTATTGAATATACAATGAAAGAAAGGTAAAAAGAGTCATGGAAAGTCAGGACACCAACTGAAATCTATCAGTAATTAGAAAGCAATTCTGCCACTTAGATAAAAATATCAGCTGGTTCAACTGATGGCCTATAGAAAAGTGTTTCATTACCGAGGCGCCACACAAGAAACATCTCATAATGGGTAAAACCAGTGAGCTGTTGCAAAACCTTTGCAACAATATTGTTGCAAAACATACTGATGGCATTGGACACAGAACCATTTGTAATCTACTGAAGGTTCCAGTGAGTACTGTTGGGGCCATAATTTTTAAGTGAAAACCACATCATTTCACCTTTAACCAGCCACGACCAGGTGCTCCCTGCAAGATTTCAAACAGAAGAGTGAAAAGAATTATCAGAAGAGTTGTTCCAAGCAGGGCTGTGGAGTCGGAGTCGGAGTCGTGGAGTCGGTGCTCATTTTGGTGGAGTCGGAGTCAGAGTTGGAGTCGGTATAAAATGGACCGACTCCGACTCCTAAAATATATAATAAATTGGGTACAGTAATTCAATGCAGGATGTGCTGAATATTTTTTCATAGGAGTTTGGGAAAGTTATGAAATGTCCTATAAATGGCTGTTCTATTCCTGATCTAAGGCTACATTCACACACAGCGTTTTTCCTGTGTTTTTTGAGGATACGTTTTTCAGCTGCAAAAGCTGATCATCTTTTTAAAAAACCGCATCACCTGAAAGGTTTTTGAGCTCATAGATAATGTTTTCAATAGCAAAAGCAGATTAGAAATCTGCTCTATCTATCCATTTATCCATATCTGTCTATCCATATCGTATCTGTACCAAAAAGAATGAAAACCGGGTAGTACACCAATATATATTCTGTTCTAAATATCTTGATTATTGGATCATAAAAATGATTAAATGTCTGAGGTTCACATTGTACTACAATAAATTTTTCACTTAAATATAAGCAATATGTGTGGGAGTCGGAGTCGGAGTCGTGGAGTCGGAGTTGGTGTAAGGGAAATTGAGGAGTCGGAGTCGGAGTCGCAGGTTTGGCTTACCGACTCCACAGCCCTGGTTCCAAGAGCCACCTGTGGAGAGCTACAGAAAGACCTAGAATCAGGAGGTACAATTGCTTCAAAGAATACTATATGTTATGCACTCAAGCTCCATGGCCTGTATGCATGCTCACTACACTAGACCCCATTGCTGAGCAAAAAGCATGTTCAAGTGAGTCTAAAATTTGGTCAAGAATATTTAGACAAGCTTGTAAAATACTGGAAGAATACAGTCTAGTCAGATGAGACCAAAATTGAACTCTTTGGATGCCATTAATACACACCATGCTTGGAGGCCAAAAGACACTGCATGTCACCCCAAAACACCATACCAACAGTGAAGTTTGAAGATGGGAACATCATGGTCCGGGGCAGTTGTTTAGGATATGGCACTGGCAAACTTCATGTGATTGAAGGAAGCATAAATGGACAAACGTACAGAGACATTCTTGTTAAGAATCTGCTGCCATCCATCAGGATGATGATGAAGAAACCAGGCTGGACATTTCAGCAAGACAATGGTCCCAAACACACAGCCAACGAAAGTCTCAACTGATTTCAGAGAAAGAAAATAAAGCTGCTAGAATGGCCTAGCCAACCACCTGACCAGAATCCAATAGAAAATGTAAGAAAAGGAACTAAAGCTCAGAGTTCTTAGAAGAAGCCCACGGAATCTTCAGGATTTGAAGAGTGTTTGTGTGGAAAAATGGGACAAAATCTCACACGAGAAACGCATTAGACAAGTTCCTCCATACAGGACGCATTTTGAACCTGTCATCACCAACAAAGACTTTTGTACAAAGTATTAATTACATTTCATTACTTTTTCCCCTGTGTCATTTCTCATTATTACACATAATTTATGGACATCTATGGTTTGATTTCTTTGTCTGTGTGGATTGGATGGGTTATTACCGACATCTGATGAGGTGGCCAATAGCACCTTTAAAAATATATTTACTTAGAAAATTGGTGAACTGTTCAATACTTATTTCACCCATTGTAATTATAGGATTATACTTTTCCATTATCCGGAATCCACTGCCATCCGTGAATTCATTACTGTGCTCTGATTTTTCTGCTACAATATATCACCAGCCTGTCACTAGGCAGCCTTCAGCCGCTGGGGAAGAGAAGGGGGTCCCCGGGGCTACACCCGTGTTACAGCTAAATCATACTGTCCTGTCCCTAAACAAAGCTCCAGGAACATCCCAGCACCAACCTCCATCTATCTAATAACACGTTGAAGAGGAGGATGAAGGAAAACGCTTAACAGAAAATATGTGGTGGCGCACTCACCTCCTCTGTGGCTGCTCCTGAGAATATACCAGAAGATATTTCACTCGTAATAACTCGTTATTGGTCACCACAAAGTATTTCTCTGGAACGTCTCCACCCTCGCTGTTCCGTGCTCTGGCTCTTTTACGATCTATTTCAGATGAGTCTGAGCAGAGCGAGCAGCAAGGAAATAAAACTATACATCAATAGGGAGAACGGTGACCACTGAACAATTACAGAAGACTCGGCTAAACAACTATTCAGAGAAAAAAAAAAAAATAATAATGAAGATTTTCCTGCCCTCTACTAATTTTGAAGTACGTTTCTAACTTCTCTCACCTTTTTTCTTGACTTGACACTTAACATCAGGATGATCGATCACTTCACACATTGCGACACAGCTAAGAATTGGTCCCAATATGCTGTGAGCCCATCCATGTCCATGGGGACTGTACAGAAGAGCTAAGCTCAGGTCGCTAGATAAGTAAGTGCCTTCTCCAAATAAAGAGGTCTAGGAGAACATGAAGAAAAAAAAAGACAAAAAATATCAAGTGACAAATGTTAAACGTGACTTTTGCACAGCGAATAGATCATAGTCTGAAGGGGCCAAGCATGACACGGAGAACCAAAGAAGTGCAAAGAGAGAATCCACTGACATGAGACGTCCTTCTAAGCCCTGCCAAGGCCAAAGGGCCTGTCACACTAAGCGATATCGCTAGCAATATCGCTATAACGTCACTGGTTTTTGTGACGTTATAGCAATATCGCTATGTCTGATACTTACCTCCGACCACTCCCCCACTGGTTATCGCTAATCGCGCGAGTACGTCCTGGACCGTTTCTCGTCGTCGGCTTCCTGCTGGGCTTCCTGCTGTGACGACGAGCGACGCGTGGACGCGGGCGGGAGGACGTCAGGATCGCCTCGTCTGTAAGTAGCGATCCTCGACCCCTGCGATGTTGCTGGTGAGATCTGCCTGTGTGGCAGTTCACTAGCGACCACTTATCGATGTACCAGCGATCCTGACAGCGTCATATCGCTGGTCGGGATCGTTGGTACATCGCTAAGTGTGACAGTACCTTTACATGGTAGTTTTCAGGAACAAAGAGAAAACTTCAGAATTATCCTCGTCACTCAATAACCTGCTACGAAACTTCTATGTCAGCCCCCACTCAGATCACGTTAGTGATCAACACATAGGCCCCGATTCATCCCCCGATGAATCAAGAGTGTCTGACTCTGGCATACCCCATTATCAAGACCGGCGTGAGCAACACCGGGACTGATGAATCGGGTCCGTTGAGTATATGCAGGGAAAAGTTGATCAGATTAGCTTGCTAACGTATATGCTAAGAGTACCCATAGGGCTCCAGTGAATGACGGAGAACATTTTGGTCTCTGTCTGGGGCAATATACAACTAAAAAAATATGGAATAACATGGAAGACAAAATAATGTATGCCGATATTTGTCTTTTACAAGAGGACCATATGGGCGAGAAAGCCTATTGTGTTGGCATAGTCTTCCGTCGTTGGTATGGATCAGGGGCTTTACCCATAATATAAGTTTTGCAGAGGGTAATAGTTTTGCATGAAAAGGACCATATGTAATAGAATAAGGAGGGCTGAATAGATGACAGCCACCTTTTGAGGAAATAGAAGTCTCTACATAATTGATGGCAGAGAGACTGCAAACTATTAAGTTTAGAGAAAATACCAAAATCAGCAGGAGATCTACATACAAAGATCTAGAGTGCAGTGATAAAGTCTGGAGGAGCACGTTCTCTAAAAACTAATTATTTTCTAAGATATTATACTACAGCACATTTTTCAGATTAAGCAATATTGTGCACAATTTGCTAAAATGTGCAATCTCGGCATCTTATCTGCTGATATGTCCCACCTTGTTCAGATGGCAGTGCAAGCCATTGTGCAGTATGGAATGGAAGTTCTCCAGACGGCTGCCGTGCAGGGCGTACATCACCTCCTTCTCGCCACGGATCTCCTGGAATTTGGCGTTTAGCTTCTCGCAATACTCTATTTCAAACAGGAAGTCAGGAGTGGGCAGAGCAAGACATGGAGAGCCCGGCAGGGCCTGGATGTCCTCAAACTGAAACAGTAAGGGAAGGACAGGCTGAAGAGTGTCGTCAATATACGGACATTAGGGATAGCCGTTGGGTCCAATTCACATGAGTCAGATCTGCTAGAACATTTCTACGACTGTTCCATTCATCTGTTGAAATCTGCAGAAGTCCATACACACATTGCAGAAACAACCCTATTCACATGTATGGGATAGAGTTTACAGCAAACTGTCTCCTGTATATGAATGTGTCATTATTGGAGTTAGTACGGCTGGAATTCATCAAAAATAAGAAATAAACCATGAAAGTGTAAAAAAAGAAACATGATGACCTAAAGTTTCAAACATCCAAATCTCATAAGTATCAGAAGACATAAAGACTGAAGAAAAAAATAGCTGTCAGAAGATCTGAGTCTGTGATCACACAATATAACTGGTTGAATAATGAATGACTTGCAGCATGAAGCTATTCCATCTTACTATATAGAGAGACACAGGTCCATCCTGTACAGTCCTATGCATATCCTAATCTTAAAGCATTTAACAGAACTATGTTGGCTACGCACCTTTAATCAGTCAATCCCTTTCAAAGAGCAAGCAGCTGATTTTGGTGTGAGAAGCCATGCTCATCCAGACATTTACATTGTATGTAGTATTGTAAGGAGGATATCCAGATGACTGGTAGTACAACATGGCGCCGGCCCTCCTGAATGGGAAGAGTCTGAATCATAGGGCATGTGGACTGAGGCTGTCTTCATGAGACAACCCTTAAAGAAACGCAGTAGAACTTTCCAAACAACTTTACCTTTTTCTTTTTAAGGCATCTGATGGTGAATAGTTTATCTGACAGAATCCAGCTCAGCAGATTGAGAAGTTTTGTGTTTAACTTTGACTTGTTTTGGATGAATTCCTGAAGACTGGGTAAGACGTTTGTGTCGGTGAGCTACCAAAACAAAGACAGACCACAAGTAAAAGCCAAATACAATATATCTATATCCTAAAAGGGAAACGGTCATGTTGAAAATGTTATCTGACCTGCAGGCAGGACGTTAGAGAGGAGAATGAGGAGATGATCAGATGAGTATACATTTTTGTGGGAAAAGTTTCAGCAAAAATTTTAATTATTGAAATCCCTGATGTTTGTATGTATACGAGTCCAGTGGTCGGGCCTACTAGTGACTCAGGGTATGTGCACACGCTGCGGATTGGGGTGCGGATTTGGCAGCGCGGATTTTGTAAAATCCGCAGGTAAATCTGCAGGTCAAAAGACCAGCAGTTTTACCTGCGGATTAGCCTGCGGTTTTGCCCTGCGGTTTTTCATCTCCACAATGGAGAGATGGCAAACCACAGCGGAATCCGCAGAAAGAATGACATGTCAATTCTTTCTGCGGTTTAGAAACCGCGCAGAAAAGTCCGCACTGCGGTTTTTAATATCCATAGGATATTATGGTACTGTACACCGCAGCAAAAACTGCTGCGGATCCGCAGCGGCCAAATCCGCTGCGGAAACGCAGCAGAATCCACAGCGTGTGCACACACCATGAGAGTCTTCACTGTATGCAGAGATAGATGTCAGTCACTAGTAGGACCGCCCACTGGACTCATACATACAAACATCAGGGATTTCAATTAATAAAATACCAGTTATAGTGAATCTTTTCCAACAAACCTATATATCATTCTCTATACTGTGCTGTCCCCAGATTGGACTGCATTTCACAATTTTCCATCTTTGAATTTTCATGACCTTAAATCACAGAGATATGCCACACAAAATACATAATAAGTAACATTTCCCACATGTCTACTTTACATCAGCACAATTTTGGAAACAAAATATTTTTTTGTTAGGAAGTTAAGGGTTAAGAGTTGACCAGCGATTTCTCATTTTTACAACACCATTTTGTTTTAATGCAGAAAGTGGTAAAGTTGATCCAGCGACTGTGGGCAGTAGAGGAAAAAAAAAAAAAAAAAAAAAAAAAAAAAAAAAAAAAAAAAAAAAATTTAAAAAAAATCAGTTTATTTTATACACATTAAAATACATTGCTGCAGGACTAAGGCTCCCTACAGCTGAAACGCGCAGGATTGTTGATCCTAAAGTTTGGCCCTGTGGCTACAACATGCAGCACTGTATTTTAATGTGTATAAAATAAACTGATTTTTTCTTAAAAATTCTACTGCCCACAGTCGCTGAATTAACTTTACCACTTTCTGCATTACTTTCTAACTGCCCGGAGTCAAAGGCAAAGCCGTGCGCAAGGGGAGTATCCAATATCCAGGGGGAAGACAGGAAAAGGGGTGAGCTGAATTATTTTCTCTTTTTTCCCCCCATTGTTTTTTTTTTTTTAGGGACCACATCACATTTGAAGTCACTATGAGGGGTCTATATGATAGAAAATACCCAAAAGTGACACCATTCTAAAAACTGTACCTCTCAAGGTGCTCAAAGCCACATTCAAGAAGTTTATTAACCCTTCAGGTTCTTCACATGAATTTTTGGAATGTTTTAAAAACAAATGAACATTTAACTTTTTTTTTCATAAAAAAAATGAATTCAGATCCAATTTGTTTTATTTCACCAAGGGTAACAGGAGACATTGGACCCCAAAAGCTGTTGTACAAATTGCCCTGAGTATGCTGATACCCCATATATGCAGGTAAACCACTGTTTGGACGCATGGCAGAGCTCAGAAGGGAAGGAGCGCCGTTTGACTTTTCAATGCAAAATTGGCTGGAATTGAGTTCGGACGTCATGTTGCGTTTGCAGAGTCTCTGATGTGCCTAAACAGTGGAAACCACCGACAAGTGACACCATTTTGGAAAGTAGACCCCCTAAGGAACTTATCTAGATGTGTGGTGAGCACTTTGAACCCCCTAGTGCTTCACAGAAGTTTATAATGTGGAGACGTAAAAATAAAAAAAAACATTTTTTTTCACAAAAATGATATTTTAGTCCCCAATTTTTTTGTTTAACCCCTGTATATCACATTAGGTACTGTCACTCAGTATCCTGAAAGATTTTTTAATTGTATTGAGAGTACATATAACTTCCTAGCTGTTTAGGGACAAATTATATCTACGCACTGTCTCCCAATCAGTTACGGGTGATCAGTGTTTGCGTACTCCCACCATACGCTCCAATCACCACATTCTCAGTGACTTCCGAGGTCTCTTACGTACCTATTACTTCTGGGTATCTCTCATGATGCTAGCGCACATGCACTCTCATGGCAAACAAAGAGAGACAAGAACCAACTGCGCATGTCATGTTGGAGATACTCGTGATTGCGCAGATCATGTTACTATGCTAATATATGAATCACTGAAGACAATGATATTGTTTATTAAAAGGAGTTAACACTTTAACCTTATTATTCATATAATATATCAAATGTACTGACATTTAATACTTTGTTACTATCGCCAGGCACTATCTAGCCCCAGTGTTTAATCTATATTAAACTATGTGACTCAGTTATCTCAATCATTACACCCAAGAGTAAAAGTAAGTCTCAAGGCATCACCAGAGCATTAAGAATATACATAAAAGTGTAACCACCACATAAAATATATACAGCTCTGGCAAAAATTGAGAGACCACTGCACAGTTTTATAAAAATCAGCTTCTCTACATGTCTGACAGCCATTCCATTCCAGTGTCAGTTGAATTCCAACCAAAGTACACCTCATTCTACTTAATGTGCTTCTGATTAGGTGGTGATCACCTGAACCAAATTTTATTTAACGAAGGAAAGTATAAAAAACCCTGCTGTGGTGTTCACAATCCTCTACCAATAGGACAAGCTGGATGGCAAAACAAGTGCTAGTAATATCGCAAAAGTAATAGGAAAGGAATGAAAAAAAATAACTTTTAACCATGCCAAAGGAGTTGAAAAGAAAAGTCTTGAGTGAAGAAAAGAAGGACTCAATTCTGGCTTTACTAGCGGAGGGATACAGTGATAATCATGTTGCCTCCATCCTTAAAATTTCTAGGATGGCAGTCCATTACAACAAGGTTAAGTAGCAGACATTGGTGACAACAAAGCTACAGACCGGCAGAGGGCAAAAATGACTCTCCACTGACCGGGATGACAGTCATCTTATTTGAATATCACTCAGCAACCGCAGAATGACATCAAGTGACCTACAAAAGGAATGGCAAATGGCAGTTGGGGTGAAGTGCACGGCAAGAACAGTTCGTAACAGACTCCTAGAGGCAGGGCTCAAGTCATGTAAAGCTAGAAAAAAGCCTTTCGTCAATGAGAAACAAAACAGAGCCAGGCTGAAGTTTGCCAAAGACCATAAGGATTGGACCATAGAGGACTGGAGTAAGGTAATCTTCTCTGATGAGTCTAATTTTCAGCTTTGCCCAACACCTGGTCGTCTAATGGTTAGACGGAGACTTGGAAAAGCGTACAAGCCACAGTGTCTTACACCCATTGTGGAATTTGGTGGAGGATCAATAATGGTCTGGGGATGCCTCAGCAAGGCTGGAATTGGGCAGGTTAATCTTTGTAAAAGACGTATGAATCAAGCCGCATACAAGGTTATCCTGGTAAAACAGTTGATTCTTTCTGCTCAGGCAATGTTCCCCAACTCTGAGGACTGGTTTTTCCAGCAGGACCATGCGCCATGCACACAGCTAGGTCAAGCAATGTGTGGATGAGGGACCACCACATCAAATCCCTGTCATGACCAGTCTAGTCTCCAGACCTTAACCCCATTGAAAACCTTTGGAATGTAATCAAGAGAAAGATAGATAGTCATAAGCCATCACACAAAGAAGAACTGCTTTAGGCTGTGTGCCCACAATGCGATTTTTAAGCGTTTTTGCCGCGATTTTCGGTGCGAAAACGTTTAAAAATCATGTACAGAACTCACCCCATGCATTCCTATGGCATTCCGCACATGCTGTGCTAATGTTGCGCTTTTTTCCGCGGCGGAATCGCATCGCGGAAAAAAAAAAAAAATCGCAGCATGCTCATTCTTTTGTGCGGAATCGCAAAGAATTGCCGCAATTCCGCACCCATAGGAATGCATGAGAATCGCTTACTTCCCGCATGTGGCTATGCCCACCATGCGCGAAGTTAAGCGTTTCATGTGCGGTTGGTACCCACGGTGTGGAGGAGAGGAGACTGTCCTCCAGGCCCTGGGTACCATACCCCTGTAAAATAAAGAATAAAAAAAAAAAAATAAATAAAAAAATAAAAAATAAAAAAATCGGGGTATATTTACCTTCCGACGTCCCGTGCTGCATTCCCGGCCTCAGCGTTCCCAGTAATGCCTTGCGGCAAGGTCCTGTGATGATGTGGTCTCGCGAGATCGCTATAGCAACGCGAGACCAACGTGCTTGAATATCGCACGCGAAAATCGCGAACTTAACCGCGGTAAAATCAACGCGCGATTTCTGGGAAGGAGTTCGGTTTTTAGTGGCCGGAATAAAACACTACGTGGGCACATAGCCTAAATGTTTGTACCAGTAGTGGCATAAGGTCACCCAAAAGCAGTGCGAAAGACTGGGGCCCAGGAGCCTTTTTGGAGCTGTCCACGGCTGTCTAACCTTTTTCGGCTGCGCAGCTCCCGCTCGGTTGTAACTAGAATGTATGGGCTCCCTCCACGACCTAACTACCGGGTGAGTCATAAAGGACGGATGTATTTGAAGTGGCTATAACTCACCACCAGGTGGAGGTAGAGATGTGCGGGAGGCGGGGTTATGTTTGTGAGGTGAAAGCATTGTTTTTATTTTAGTTTCAGTTTAAGCTATGGTGCCGTGGACGATAGAACATCGTGTTTTTGCGTACGACAGTTTTGTCAAGAATAAGGAGTGTATCACAGCCGTTCAGCGTGAGTTTCGGCGTCATTTCAATATTCACAGAAATCAAGCTGTTCCCGCTCGTAACACTATCCTACGTTGGGTTGAAGCACTCCGTACACGAGGTACACTAATGAACAAACGACCACCGGGGGCTCCACGAACGGCACGTACCCCTGAAAATGTGGAACGCGTCAGGCAAGCCATGCTGCGTAGTCCGAGTCGATCTGCTCGGAAACATTCTTTAGAACTTGCCCTCAGTAATCGTACAGTAAGGCGTATTTTGCATTTAGACCTGCATTTCCACCCCTATAAATTGGCCATTGTGCAACAGTTGGAGCGCGGGGATTACGCAGCGCGACTGAAGTTCGCACATGAGATGGAAGCAATTATTGAGCAAAACGACAACCTTATTTTATTCATGAGTGATGAAGCTCATTTCCATGTCAATGGCATAGTTAATCAGCAGAACTGCCGTTATTGGGCCTATGAAAATCCGAAAGAATTACATGAACGACCGCTGCACAGCCCTAAGGTAACGGTGTGGTGCGCTATGGGCAAATATGGCGTGATCGGTCCGTACTTTTTCGAAGGCGATAATGGCAATACTGTTACCGTGAACTCACAACGTTATATCGCCATGATAAATAACTTCTTTGTTCCTGAGTTACGACGGCAACATATCCCCATCTCTAGTGTGTGGTTTCAACAAGATGGGGCAACAGCCCACACAGCCGGAGCAACAATGAACGTTCTTCGCCCTCTCTTCCCTGGTCGCATCATTTCCAGGTTTGGCGATATTAATTGGCCTCCTAGGTCCCCAGACCTGTCCATGTGCGATTACTACTTATGGGGTCACCTCAAATCACGTGTATACAAGCTTAAGCCTCGATCATTACAAGAACTGAAGGAAGCTATTCGAGTGGAAGTTGCCCAAATCGACAGAGTTGTGTTGAAACGTGTTGATGCCAACTTCCAAGAACGCCTTTGGAAATGCATCACTGATAATGGCCACCACATGGCAGATGTTGTTTTCCACACTTGAATTTGTCAAATATTTGTCAGTATACGTAACCAAATCTGTGAATACATTTATATTTAATAAATATTTAACGATTTTATGATTAGTTTAAAAACGTCCGTCCTTTATGACTCACCCGGTACAACCCATACATTCTAGCTGTCTCAGTAGTAAATGTGCTAGATTGTATGGGCTCCTTCCAGGTCCTGTCAGCAGCCCATACAGTTTAGCTGGTTCAATGCTGAAAACACTAGACGCCCCCACCCAGTTGACACTCCCCCGGAAATTACATCATACCTGGAAGGAGCCCATAAATTCTAGCGTCTACGCTGCTGGGGAACGACTGAGGTAAGTATAAAAAAAACATTTTTGGTTATTTAAATGGGTGAAGTGGGGGGGAGTGAGACTGGGGAAGAGTCTTGAGGAGATCATTTGCATATTCCCAGTGCCTTCTGGGATAAGTGAAGAGTCTCCGCGAGCTCAACGATCACTGGGTTTTGGCCGTTGCAGCTGAAAAGAGGAAATCGGAAAATTTTGCCTCATCTTTCATCGTTTTTAAGAAATCTCAATATGGAAGTGGCCAGGAGCCATTTGGTGAGCTGCATTTCTTGCTACATGTTCACAGGCTTACCAGTGGAAAAGCCAAACTTCACATGCCACAAATGCAAGCTTGTGTCCCTGTTGGAGGAAAAGTTGCAAAATCTCGAACAGAGGTTAGCTACGTTGAAGATCATTAAGGAAGGTGAAGAGTTCTTAGACAGAGCAGAATTATCTCTTCATGTTACAGAAAGAGAAGAAATTCGAAGTGCACCTGAAGAAAGAGAGGAATGGAGACATGTGACCCAGAGAAGCGGGAGGATCAGGAGGCAGTCAGCACCCATAATTCTCAGGAACCAGTACCAGGCTCTCACGCAGGAAAACGATGAAGAAATACATCAGGAAAAGACTTTGCCCACAAACAGCAACCTTGTACGCCTTCAGAGTCCTCCTGGATGGAGAAAGAAAAATGTTGTGAAGAAGAAACGGAGAGTGGTGGTCATGGGGGATTCCCTGTTGAGAGGAACAGAGGCCGCTATCTGCAGACCGGATATAACTTCGAGAAATGTGCTGTCTTCCAGGTGCAAAAATTAAAGATGTGTCTGACAGGATATCAGGACTCTTCAGACCTACAGATGACTACCCATTCCTGCTACTACATGTGGGGATAAATGACACCGCAAGAAATGACCTGGAAACCATCTGCAGAGACTTTGAAGACTTAGGCAAGAAAGTGAAAGAACTGGGAGCGCAGGTGGTCTTCTCTTCCATCCTCCCAATGGATGGCCATGGAACAAGGAGGTGGAATAAGATTCTGCAGGTGAACAACTGGCTACGTCGATGGTGCCGTCAGCAACTATTTGGATTTACGGATCACGGAGTGAATTACCTTTACGATGGACTACTTGCTAGAGATGGGGTGCACCTTACGAAAACATGTATATGGAAGTCGCCTTACTACACTTGTAAGGAGAGCTTTAAACTAGAACAACATGGGAAGGGAAGCAAAAGACCAGAAAAAGCCATACACCTGACAAATGCTATTGTGAACTCTGCTATTAAAAGTGGAAAGGAAGAACAAAGACAAAAGAATCTAATTAATAAAAATATTGGAGAAAGAGAAACCAATCACAAACTAAAATGTTTCTATACTAATGCACAAAGCATGAGCAACAAACAAGGAGAATTGGAACTACTAACACAGGAAAAGAAATATGATGTCATTGGAATCACTGAAACTTGGTGGGACGATACACATGATTGGAATACAAGACTAGAAGGATACAACTTATTTGCAAGAAACACACTTGATAAACGAGGAGGAGGTGTCGCATTGTATGTTAGAAACGCATATATCTGCACAGAGATTGAAGCTTCAGAGACTGGGAGTTCTGTGGAAACTGTTTGGGTAAGAATACAAGGACAGAACAATTGAAAGGACACCATTGTAGGCATTTACTACAGGCCGCCTGTGCAAGCTGAAGATATGGATGAACTCTTTATGCATCAAATGGCCAAGTTCTCCAAAAAATATCACATAGTTGTTATGGGAGATTTCAACTATCCAGACATTTGTTGGGAATCTCTCTCAGGCAAAACTAACAGGTCAAGGAAGTTCTTATCCTCTCTTGCTGACAACTTTATCTTCCAAAAGGTAGGGGAGAAAACAAGGGGAACTGCTACCTTGGATCTAATCCTTATAAACAGGGAGGAAATGGTTGAGGAGGTAAAAGTGGCTGGGACCCTAGGAGGTAGCGACCAAGCTATTTTAGAATTTTGGATAACTAGAGGAGGAAGACCTGTGAAGACTCAGACGTCAAGGTTAGATTTCAGAAAGGCAGATTTTAAGGAATTCAGAAAGAGAATTGGAGGGATCCAATGGCTGGATATCCTTAAAGACAAATATGTCCAGGAAGGATGGGAAATCTTGAAAAATGAAATTCTCAAAGCATAAATGTTAACAATTCCGAAAAGAGGGAAGAATAGGAAGCATTTAAGGAAACCTGGATGGATGAACACAGAACTTAAGCACATGCTAAAAAGGAAGAAAAAAAATGTTTATAAAATGGAAAGAGGGAGGCATATCTAAAGAAGAATATAATGCTGTCGGCAGAACCTGCAGGGCACAAATCAGATTATCTAAAGCTGACAATGAATTGAGGCTTGCAAGAGATGTCAAAAGCAATAATAAAGGATTTTGGGGATATGTCAAAAGTAAAAGAAAAGTCAAAGATGCTATAGGATTTTTACAGGATGAAAATGATGAAATGGTAAGACAGGATGTTGAGAAGGCCGAACTTTTAAATTCCTATTTTGCATCTGTTTTCTCTCAGAAAGGAAATGTAACATCAACTGTTCTTCACTTTCCTATTAAGGGAATAGAAGAATCCAGGATATCTATAAACAGAAAGATAGTGAGGAAACACTTAGCTAACCTAAATGAATTCAAGTCTCCAGGTCCAGATGAATTACACCCCAGAGTACTGAAGGAGATAGCAAAAGAAATTTTTGAACCCCTCTCCATAATCTTTGAAAATTCTTGGAGAACAGGAGAAGTCCCAGAAGACTGGAGAAGAGCAAATGTTGTTCCTATCTTCAAAAATGGGAAGAAGGTGGACCCAGGAAACTATAGGCCGGCGAGTCTGACTTCTATACCAGGAAAGATCTTTGAACAAATTATTAAACAACATGTATGTCAGTACCTGGATAAGAATGAAGTGATTAAACAGAGTCAGCATGGGTTTGTAACTAATAAGTCATGTCATACTAACTTAATTTCCTTCTATGACAGAATCACTGATTGGGTGGATCAAGGAAATGCTGTAGATATAGTATATCTTGACTTCAGCAAAGCATTTGACAAAGTATCTCATACAATCCTTATTGAAAAAATGACTAATTATGGAATGGACAAGGCAACTGTTAGGTGGATTCATAACTGGCTTAGTGATCGGACCCAAAGAGTGGTCGTAAATGGCTGCACATCCAGTTGGAAGAATGTCTCAAGTGGGGTACCACAGGGCTCTGTCCTGGGCCCTGTATTGTTCAACATCTTTATCAACGATTTAGATGAAGGAATTGAGGGTAAACTGATTAAATTTGCTGATGACACAAAGCTAGGAGGGATAGCTAATACTAGAGAAGAGAGAGGATTCAAAAAGATATAAATAAACTGGAGAAGTGGGCAGCAACTAACAGAATGGTTTTTAACAGGGAAAAATGCAAAGTACTACATCTGGGCAATATAAATGAAAAAAGAATATACAGAATGGGAGGAATAGGGCTAAGCAACAGCACATGTGAAAAAGACTTGGGTATACTAATAGATCACAGACTGAATATGAGTCAACAGTGTGATGCAGCAGCAAAAAAGGCAAATGCAATTCTAGGATGTATTAACAGAAGCATACAGTCTAGATCACGTGAAGTCATTATTTCCCTCTACTCCTCTTTGGTCAGACCTCATCTGGAATATTGTGTCCAGTTTTGGGCACCACATTTTAAAAAAGACATCAACAAACTGGAGCAAGTTCAGAAAAGAGTGACCAGAATGGTGACCGGTCTGCAAACCCTGTCTTATGAGGAAAGGTTGCAGGATTTGGGAATGTTCAGTTTGCAAAAGAGAAGACTGAGAGGAGACTTAATTGCTGTCTACAAATATCTCAAGGGCTGTCACATTGTAGAAGGATCAACTTTATTCTCATTTGCACAAGGAAAGACTAGAAGCAATAGGATGAAACTGAATGGGAGGAGACACAGATTAGATATTAGAAAAAACTTCTTGACAGTTAGAGTGATCAATGAGTGGAACAGGCTGCCACGAGAAGTGGTGAGTTCTCCTTCAATGGAAGTCTTCAAACAGAGGCTGGACAGACATCTGACTGGGATGATTTAGCGAATCCTGCTTTGAGCAGGGGGTTGGACCAGATGGCCCAGGAGGTCCCTTCCAACTCCACGATTCTATGACTGCTCATGGAGTGGGGGGGGGGGGGGAAGTGAGACTGCACATGAAGACGTGGGGGGATAGTGAGACTGCACATGAAGAAGTGGGGGGAGTGAGACTGTACATAATGAAGTCGGGTGGAGGGAGAAAGCACATGAAGTGGGGGGAGTGAGACTGCACATGATGAAGTGGGGAGTAAGGGGAACTGTACATGATGATGTGGGGGTGATGAGGACTGCAAATGTTGAATTGAGTGTGAGGGACGGGGACAGCAATTGAAATGAAGGTGGGGGCGGGGAGAGCAAACGGTGAATTGAAGGTGGGGAGTGGGGAAAGCAAATAATGATGAATTTTGAGGGTGGGGGAGTAAATCATGTATTGAATGTGGGGTAGAGCAGTTGATAATGAGTAGAGGGTGGGAGAGAAAGACATGACAATGAATTGGGGCGGGAGGGGCATGTAACTATAATGAATCGGAGTAAGGTTTAGACCAGGAAGTACATAGTGGGGAGAGTTGAGGATAAAGTGATTGGTAATGAATTGGGGGAAAGAGTACAGGTGCTAATTAATTTATATATTAAATGGGGAAAGTGGCTATGTACAGATAATTGGGGCACAGTGGCGGATTATAATTTATATTTGGAATGGTGTGTTGCATAATAACCAAATATACATAGATTGTGGGTGCACCTCTGTAGTTAGATGTGTAGTGTAGAAGAAAGGAAAAAAGTGGGGAATGTGCTCTGGAAGTGGTGCTCTAGATAACTGTGATTTTATGCAGACAAGTCCTGGCTGGAAGAAATGATGGCGGTCTGTGCTGGATTAAAAAGAAAAGCAAAGATGAAACACTTCAGCTAGAGATGTCACTGGTGAGTCAGTGTGTTACCTGTACACTGACACTATACACTGTATACTACATACAGAGGTCCTCTGTCTAATGTCACTAGTGATCACTGTATTATCTGTACACTGACACTGTATCCAGAGGCCCTGTGTATAATGTTACTGGTGATCATTATATTACCTAAATATTGAATTGTTTATACATTATATTACCTGTACACTATATACTGAGCTCCTGTGTATAATGTCACCAGTGATCACTGTATTACCTGTACACTGATACTGTATACTATGTACAGAGCTTCTGTGTATGATGTCACTGGTGATCACTGTATTACCTGTACACAGACACTGCATACTAAGTACAGATCTCCTGTGTATAATGGCACTTATGGTGATAGTATTGTTTTTTTTTTTTTTTATTAATGCTTAGTATTGTAGTATTCAGTCACAATGTGGAGGTAATATGTTGTCCGGCCATGGTGTGGCGGCATTTGTTCCTTGCATGTGCTATTATTTGGTCACTATATGGTGGTAATATGTGGCCTGGTCATGGAGTAGTGGTATTTGTACTTTGTATGTGATATTATTCGGTCACTGTGGTGGTAATATGTGGTCTGGACATGGTGTGGCAGTATTTGTTCCTTGTATGTCGTATTATAGGTCACTATGTGGTGGTAATATGGTGTGGTGGTATTTGTCCCTTGTATGTGATATTATTGGTCATTTTAAAAATTGAAATATAAATAAAAATACCGTATACCTAAATTGTATTGCATATTTTAACCAATGTTTAATAGGTTAGAGTAGAGTAGGACCCGGCCAAAAGACTCTACCTTGTCGTGGTGGCAGATTAAAAAAAAATCTTTTGGCCAAAACAAAAGCTGCTAGCTATATGTGTGATCTGGTGATGGGAACTGTTAATGTGTGATTGGTGAGAAGTGGAGTTTTTCCAAGAGAGAGCAGTGGGACTGTGGACAGTTTGAGGTGTGCAGGCGGGGCTGGGGTGGAATCTCAAGGGGGCCCCAAAAATTCTGCCAGTATGGGGCCCCGAAATTCCTAGTGGCAGCACTGTGGACACAATCACATACACTACCCCTTGGTCTTGCAATTTATACTATCCATAATGTAGCATTTCTTATTATCGACGGGGTTAAAGAATTCCCTAACATTCGGGAGGTACTTACAAAAATTACAGGACCCACATGTGTAGGATCCCTCCTTCTTTCACCAACCTCCTGTATCAAGGCCTCTTTGGTCTAAAAATAAAGTGGCTATGTGTGAGGAAACTCCTAAGGTTTCTCCCGCTACGATAGGTGATAGAGAGATATCTTCCAACTACATATTTTAAATCTGGATCAGCTCTCAAAATAGGCCACTATCTTTTAAATCTGTTAATAGTAATTTCGATCAGTGGTGCCCAAACGTTTGCATGCCACTGTAGATATACACACACATATAAAAAAAACAAAAAAAAACAAACAGAATCATTTTTGAGTATAAAAAAACACGACACTCTACAGGTGTACGTATACATATATTTAAGATATGAGGTGATCTTTAGATAAACTACCATAGAAGATCATTCAAAAACTAATGGCTATTTAATGTCTGACAATGGAGGTATTCACGGATAATTTACTCACCAAGGCATCAAAATCTTTGTATTGGTCAGAGGCATAAAAGGCAGGAAATGGTCTTAGCACGGAGTCTCTCTTGTAGCTTCGGAGAGCAGATACAAAGAGGCTGCATTTCAGATCTGCTGCTAGTGGATCCCTAGCGATAATCCGCTCTACCATTGCTTTACTCCAAGTTCAGGAGGCACAAAAATTCTTCTGTGGACAAAATAGAGAATGCAATTTATGATATGACGAACAATCACGGTGAGGTTCTGAAAAATATATATACATAATACAGGGTGGGCCATTTATATGGATACTCCTAAATAAAATGGGAATGGTTGGTGATATCAACTTCCTGTTTGTGGCACATTAGTATATGGGAGAGGGAAACTTTTCAAGATCGGTGATGACCATGGCGGCCATTTTGAAGTCGGCCATTTTGGATCCAACTTTATTTTTTTCAATGGGAAGAGGGTCATGTGACACAAACTTATTGAGAACTTCACAAGAAAAACAATGTTGTGCTTGGTTTTAACGTAACTTTATTCTTTCACGAGTTATTTACAAGTTTATGACCACTTATAAAATGTGTTCAAAGTGCTGCCCATTGTGTTGGATTGTCAATACAACCCTCTTCTCCCACTCTTGACACACTGATAGCAACACCGCAGAAGAAATGCTAGCACAGGCTTCCAGTATCCATTGCTGCACATCTCGTATCTTCACAGCATAGACAATTGCCTTCAGATGACTCCAAAAATAAAAGTCTAAGAGGGTCAGATCAGGAGACCTTGGTGGCAATTTCACTTTCCAGGAAACTGTTCATGCAGGAATGCTCGGACCTGACACCCATAATTGATGGTATGGTATATGGGGTACAAAGATAGTGGGGCCATTCTTCATCAATGGAAACTTCAATGCCACTGGATATCTGAAATTGCTACATGATGATGTGTTGCCCTCTTTATGCACTGAAGATGACATGTTCCCTGAGTTTTTCCAGCAAGATGGTGCACCACCACATTATGGCTGTCAGGTCCAAGCACTCCTCCAAGGAATCTGACCCCCTTAGGCTAGTTTCACACTAGCGTTTATTCGACGCAGCGCACGGCGCCGCTAAGCCCCGCCCCCTGCCGGCTCCCTGCCCACCCTATCCGGTCATCGCCGCCTACTATCGCACATGGACGCTTGCAATCTGCACACCCTATCTTTAGCATAGGGTGCACAGATCGTGCACTGGCCGTGCGCTGCGCACTTTTGAAGGTGCGCCGTGCGCGCCGAAATGCAACATGCTGCGTTCGGGGCGCACCTTCAAAAGTGCGCAGCACACGCCAAAATCCTACCAGCGCACCCTATGCTAAAGATAGGGTGCGCAGATCGCAAGTGTCCATGTGCGATAGTAGGCGACGATGACCGGATGGGGCGGGCAGGAAGTCGGCAGGGGGCGGGGCTTAGCAGCGCCGTGCGCTGCGTCAAATAAACGCTAGTGGGAAACTAGCCTTAGACTAGCATTTCTTCTGCGGTGTTGCCATCAGTGTGTCAAGAGTGGGAGAAGAGGGTTGCATTGACAATCCAACACTATGGGCAGCACTTTGAACACATTTTATAAGTGGTCAAACTTGTATATAACTCGTGAAAGAATAAAGTTACGTTAAAACCAAGCACAACATTGTTTTTCTTGTGAAATTCTCAATAAGTTTGATGTGTCACATGACCCTCTTCCCAATGGAAAAAATAAAGTTGGATCCAAAATGGCAGGCTTCAAAATGGCCAACATGGTCACCACCCATCTTGAAAAGTTTTCCCCTTCCCATATACTAATGTGCCACAAACAGGAAGTTGATATCACCAACCATTCCCATTATATTTAGGTGTATCCATATAAATGGCCCACCCTGTATAATATACAGGTGCTTCTCACAAATAATTTATTTCAGTTCTTCAATACAAAAAGTGAAACTCATATTATATAGGGTCATTACAAACAGAGTTATCTATTTCAAATGTTTATTTCTGTTAATGTTGATGATTATGGCTTACAGCCAATGAAAATCCAAAAGTCATTATCTCAGTAAATTAGAATACTTTATATCACCAGCTTGAAAAATAATTTTAAAATAAGTAATGTTGGCCTACTGAAATGTATGTTCAGTAAATGCACTCAATACTTGGTCGGGGCTCCTTTTGCATCAATTACTGCATCAATGCGGTGCGGCATGGAGGTGATCAGCCTTTGGCACTGCTGAAGTGTTATGGAAGTCCAGGTTGCTTTGATAGCAGCCTTCAGCTCATCTGCATTGTTGGGTCTGGTGTCTCTCATCTTCCTCTTGACAATACCCTATAGATTCTCTATGGGGTTAAGGTCAGGCGAGTTTGCTGGGCAATCAAGCACAGTGATACTGTTGTAGTAAACCAGGAATTGGTACTTTTGGCAGTGTGGACAGGTGCCAAGTCCTGCTGGAGAAAGCAATTTCCATCTCCAAAAAGCGTGTCAGCAGAGGGAAGCATGAAGTGCTCTAAAACTCCCTGGTAGACGGCTGCGCTGACTTTGGTCTTGATAAAACACAGTGGACCTACTGCAGCAGATGACATGGCTCCCCAAACCATCACTGATTGTGGAAACTTCACACTAGACGTCAAGCAGCTTGGATTGTGGTCTCTCCACTCTTCCTCCAGACTCTGAATGGCCTTTTCTTTACAATCCTTTCAAGGTTGCGGTTATCCCGGTTGCTTGTGCACCTTTTTCTACCACACGTTTTCCTTCCACTCAACTCTCCATTAATATGCTTGGATACAGCACTCTGTGAACAGGCAGCTTCTTTAGCAATGTCCTTTTGTGGCTTACCCTCCTTATAGAGTGTGTCAGTGACTGCCTTCTGGCCATCTGTCAAGTCAGCAGTCTTCCCCATGATTGTGGAGCCTACAGAAACAGACTAAGGGACCTTTTTAAATGCTTAGCAAGACTTTTCAGGTCTTTTTTGCTAATTATTCTAATTTACTTAGATAATGACTTTTGGGTTTTCATTGGCTGTAAACCATAATCATTAATATTAACAGAAATAAACACGTGAAATAGATCACTGTCTGTAATGACTCTATATATGAGTTTCACTTTTGTATTGAAGAACTGAAATAAATTACTGTACTTTTTGGATTATAAGATGCACTTTTTTCCCCCCAAATTCGGGGGGAAAATGGAGATGCGTCTTATAATACGAATATATCTTACCGGCCGTGGTGGAGCAGGGTCCCAGCTGGAGGAGGCGAGAGTGGTGCGTTGCTGCGGGCCGGGATGAAGGTGTGGTTGGAGGTGCGACACTGCAGGTGTTCGGTGGTGCGGGGGCTTCGTCGACATTTTGGGATAGCTGGGGACCCCAGTACTTCCATGGTTTACATTGTGGTGGACTCCAGGAAAATGGCTGCTGGAGGCAGCGCATGTCCATATGGTGATCTCGGCACCAAGATCTCCATCTGCGAATGCGCTGCCCCGGCAGCCATTTTCCCGGAGTCCACCGCAACGTAAACCATGGAAGTATGGGGGCTCCGTGCTTTCACAAACTGTTGGCAGAGCCCCCAAACCACCTAACACCCACAGCGTCACACATCTGAATATGCCTTTCTCCCAATCTGGGGTCCGCAGCATCGCCCCACTCATGCCTCTGCCAGCAGCGACCCTGGGAACCGGCTTCACCGCAGCCACCACCCCTGGTAAGCAATTAGACACATGGATTGTAAGAAGCACCACCATTTTATAAAAAAAAAAAAAAAAAAAAAAAAAGTTGTTTTTACCATTTTCCTCCTCGAAATTTGTGGTGCGTCTTATAATCTGATGTGTCTTATAAATCGCAAAATATGGTAACTTTTTGATGACATTCTAATTTAGTGAGAAGTATATATCACACACACACACACACACACACACACACACACACACACTTGTGGCAAAAAGTATTGACACCCCTGCAATTCTGTCAGATAATACTCAGTTTCTTCCTGAAAATGATTGCAAACACAAATTCTTTGGTATTATTATCTTCATTGAATTTTTCTTAAATGAAAAAACACAAAAGAGAATGAAGCAAAAAGCAAAACATTGATCATTTCACACAACTCCAAAAATGGGCCAGACAAAAGTATTGGCACCCTCAGCCTCATACTTGGTTGCACAACCTTTAGCCCAAATAACTGCGACCAACCGCTTCCGGTAACCATCAATGAGTTTCTTACAATGCTCTGCTGGAATTTTAGACCATTCTTCTTTGGCAAACTGCTCCAGGTCCCTGATATTAGAAGGGTGCCTTCTCCAAACTGCCATTTTTAGATCTCTCCACAGGTGTTCTATGGGATTCAGGTCTGGACTCATTGCTGGCCACTTTAGAAGTCTCCAGTGTTTTCTCTCAAACCATTTTCTAGTGCTTTTTGAAGTGTGTTTTGGGTCATTTTCCTGCTGGAAGACCCATGACCTCTGAGGGAGACCCAGCTTTCTCACACTGGGCCCTACATTATGCTGCAAAATTTGTTGCTAGTCTTCAGACTTCATAATGCCATGCACACAGTCAAGCAGTCCAGTGCCAGAGACAGCAAAGCAACCCCAAAACATCAGGGAACCTCCGCCATGTTTGACTGTAGGGACCGTGTTCTTTTCTTTGAATGCCTCTTTTTTTCTCCTGTAAACTCTATGTTGATGCCTTTGCCCAAAAAGCTCTACTTTTGTCTCATCTGACCAGAGAACATTCTTCCAAAACGTTTTAGGCTTTTTCAGGTAAGTTTTGGCAAACTCCAATCTGGCTTTTTTATGTCTCGGGGTAAGAAGTGGGGTCTTCCTGGGTCTCCTATCATACAGTCCCTTTTCATTCAGACGCCGACGGATAGTACGGGTTGACACTGTTGTAACCTCAGACTGCAGGGCAACTTGATCTTGTTTGGATGTTAGTCGAGGTTCTTTATCCAACATCCGCACAATCTTGCGTTGAAATCTCTTGTCAGATTTTCTTTTCCGTCCACATCTAGGGAGGTTAGTCACAGTGCCATGGGCTTTAAAGTTCTTGATGACCCTGCGCACGGTAGACACAGGAACATTCAGGTCTTTGGAGATGGACTTGTAGCCTTGAGATTGCTCATGCTTCCTCACAATTTGGTTTCTCAAGTCCTCAGACACTTCTTTGGCCTTCTTTCTTTTCTCCATGCTCAATGTGGTACACACAAGGACACAGGACAGAGGTTGAGTCAACTTTAATCCATGTCAACTGGCTGCAAGTGTGATTTAGTTATTGCCAACACCTGTTAGGTGCCACAGGTAAGTTACAGGTGCTGTTAATTACACAAATTAGAGAAGCATCACATGAATTTTGGAACAGTGCCAATACTTTTGTCCACCCTCTTTTTTATGTTTGGTGTGGAATTATATCCAATTTGGCTTTAGGACAATTCTTTTTGTGTTTTTTAATTTAAGACAAATTAAATGAAGATAATAATACCAAAGAATTTGTGTTTGCAATCATTTCCAGGAAGAAACTGCGTACTATCTGACAGAATTGCAGGGGTATCAATACTTTTGGCCACAACTGTGTGTGTGTATATATATTATATATATATATATATATATATATATATATATATATATATCTGGTATTGACGTGACCATATTGTCGTAAAAAATCATGTTTTTTTTTTTTTTACCACAAAAAAAAAAAACACAACTCATGAAGTATCAAAGCACTATAAAAAAATAAAACAATAAATGTTATATATAGGAAGCTAAGAAACAATGGTGCAGTTGAATAGTGAAATTGCATGGAAATAATTTTTTTTTCTACTTTTTAATGCACGTGGATTTTTTTTTTTTTCAAATTTTTCAGTACACTATCTTATTGCAAACTACAGCTCATTCGAAAAAAAAAAAAAAAAAGAAAAAGAAACAAGCTCTCGTATGGGTATGTGGACAGAGAAATAAAATGGCTATAGCTTTTGGAAAATAAAAACAAAAAATGGTGACATCCTAAAGGTGTTTAAAACAATGGAATTCTATGTTGACTACATCAACCAATCACAGCACAGCTTATAGGTTCTATGGTGTGTATGCGGAATGAATGGCGAGCTGTGATTGGTTGCTATGTGTCCCATTGTACTCAGTGACTGCTTTCCCTGGATGCAAACACACAAGTGCCAAGTACTGATGGAGCTGCCAATTGTATGGAGCTGCACTGTTATCATGGTGTCTATGGACATCACACAGGAAGGTGCACTGTTATCATGGTGTCTATGGACATCACACATGAAGGTGCACTGTTATCATGGTGTCTATGGACATCACACATGAAGGTGCACTGTTATCATGGTGTCTATGGACATCACACATGAAGGTGCACTGTTATCATGGTGTCTATGGACATCACACATGAAGGTGCACTGTTATCATGGTGTCTATGGACATCACACATGAAGGTGCACTGTTATCATGGTGTCTATGGACATCACACATGAAGGTGCACTGTTATCATGGTGTCTATGGACATCACACATGAAGGTGCACTGTTATCATGGTGTCTATGGACATCACACATGAAGGTGTACTGTTATCATGGTGTCTATAGACATCACACAGGAAGGTGTTGCGAGTTAATTTCCTGGCCCACCAGTTGTGAGTTCTCCTTCCAGGCTCCCCCTGGTGGTAACTGGAGGTAGTGAGGCTGATTTAATCAGTAGAGATCTGCCACCTGATAATGAGGATGATGATTGGACCTCAGGAATCTCAGACTGGATTTAAGACAGCCGACGCCCTAGTCTGGTGCTGGTGATTCCTTCTGGCTTTTCAGGTCCTGGTTTTCAGCTCTGTTCCAGTCATTTCAAGCCAAGTTTTTCTGCTAATGTTCACACTTGATTTTGTTGGTCTATTCAGTTTTTTGTGTGGTGAGCCAGCCCCGGCTGGGGCTGTGCTGAATTTCCACTCTTATTTATCTGTATTTGCCAATTTGCTTTTTTGTTCCTTATTAGATTGGCCTCTTTTTGCTCTGTCTCAGAATATTTCAGAGTGCTGATATAGTGGGAGAAGTTTAGTGACTTCAGGGTTAATTTTACTATCAGAAGTGTTGGACATTATTTTTGTAGGGTTTTTGGCAGATTGCAGACAGTGTCTTTCCTTTCCTATCCTTTCTAGTTAGTTTGGGCCCCATCATTTGCTCAGCCTATTTTCCTGCCTGTGTTTGTGCTGTCATCTTGTTTCACCGTCAATAAATGTGTGGGGGCTGTCTTTCCTTTGGGACAGTTAGTTTTCCCCTTTTCTTGCTTTAGGCTTATTTAGTCCTCCGGCTGTGACAAAGCATCTAGGACCATTGTAGGTATGCGCCACGGCTGCTGCTAGTTGTTGTGGTTAGGATCAGTGATCTGCATAGCTACCAACCTCTCTGGTTTTCTGTGACTTGCTTGCTTAGTCTTTTCCTCCTCGGTGACCCATTCATTACAGAATCACCAGCCATACCGCAGATTCTAAGGTACTCAAAAGCAGGAAAGAGTTGTTAAGAAGAACAAAAAAAAAAAAAAAAAAGCTTCAGGCTAGTTTCACACTTGCTTTTTTTTGCAGCGCGTTTTTCCCGCAAAAAAACGCATTGAAAAAACGCATACAAAAGCATACAACTGCTGCGTTTTTTTCAAGCATTGTTATGAGCATGCATGAAAAAAACGCAGCGTTTTTATGCGTTTGTATGCGTTTTTAGTGCGTTTTTACCGCGTTTGCGTTTTTTTCCAACATTAGGTGGCCCCTCACACTAACCCAAACCATGACTTTACTAACCCTGACCCTAACCCTAACCCTGACCCTAACCCAATCATACTTAACCCTAACCCAAACCCTAAACCCTAACTAACCCTAACCCTAACCCTGACCCTAACCAAACCATACTTAACCCTAATCCTGACCCTAACCCTGACCCTAACCCTTAACAAAACCATACTTAACCCTAACCCTGACCCTAACCCTAACCCTAACCCTTAACCAAACCATACTTAACCCTAATCCTGACCCTAACCCTGACCCTAACCCTTAACAAAACCATACTTAACCCTAACCCTGACCCTAACCCTGACCCTAACCCTGACCCTAACCCTGACCCTAACCATACTTAACCCTAACCCTGACCCTAACCAAACCATACTTAACCCTAATCCTGACCCTAACCCTAACCCTTAACCAAACCATACTTAACCCTAACCCTGACCCAAACCCCAACCCCAACCCTAACCCTGACCCTGACCCTAACCCTAAACCCCCTTAACTAACCCTAACTCTAACCCAAACCCCTAAATTCCATGGTTAAAAAAAAAAAAAAACGCATATGCAAAAAAACGCATACATGAGCATGCCAGTGCGCACATATGCGCATCCATAGGCTATAATGGCCATTTTTAGCGCAAAACGTGCGCATATGTGCGCATGCGCTTTTTTGCAGGGCCAAAAAATGCAACATGCTGCGTCTGGAAAATACAAACGCACACCCCAAAAAAACGCAGCGCATGAAAATCGCATACATGCGCTTACAAGCGCGCAGGTATGCGCACCCATGTTAAATATAGGGGAAAAAACGCATGCGCACATATGCGTTTTTTTCCAGCGCTAAAAAACGCAAATGTGAAACCAGCCTCAGATTTATTTTTTCCTTTTTTTTTTTCTGGGGCCGTAGGAGTATTTTTTTTTTCCTAATGGAGATTAAGCAATTGTCTGATCGTGTGGAGCAACTTGCTGCTGAAGTGCAGGGAATTTCCACCTACCTCATTCAGTCACATGCTGCTGAACCTAAGATCCCTACTCCTGATGTGTTTTCTGGGGATCGGTCTAAATTTCTGAATTTTAAGAATTGTAAATTATTTCTTGCCTTGAAGCCTAACTCATCGGGGAGCTCTGTGCAGCAGGTTAAAATTGTCATCTCCTTGTTGCGTGGCGATCCCCAGGATTGGGCTTTTTCTCCGACACCTAAAAAATCCTGTTCTGACTAATGTGGATGCATTTTTTCAGGCCTTGGAGTTGTTGTATGATGAACCTAAAGCTGTTGATCAAGCTGAGAGAACCCTGTTGGCATTAAACCAGGGTCAGGATTCTGCTGAGTTATACTGTCAAAAATCCCGAAAGTGGGCGGTCCTTACTACATTGAATGATAGTGCATTGGCAGCTCTCTTTCGGAAGGGTTTATCAGAGACCGTAAAAGATGTTATGGTGGGATTTCCTATTCCTTCTGGTCTGGATGATTCTATGTCACTAGCCATTCAAGTTGATCGGCGTTTACGTGAACGTAAGACTACACGGAAGGCGCTGACACCTTTTGAACAAACCTCTGAATCTATGCAATGTGATGGGGTTTTGTCTAGGGCGCAACGTCAGGAGTTTAGAAGGCGTAATAATCTGCGTTTTTTATGTGGAGACGCCTCTCATACTATTTCTGTCTGCCCTAAACGAGAGAAACGCTTTGCACACACATTTGCTGTGGGCAGTGTACAAACTAGGTTCCTTTTGGCAATTACTCTGATCTGCTCCTTATCCAAGTTTTCTACTAAGGCTTTCGTGGATTCAGGAGCAGCGTTGAATCTGATGGATTTGGACTTTGCTAAACGTTGTGGTTTTTCCATGACGCCTCTGCATTTCTTTGAGGGGTATTGATGCTACTCCTTTGGTGGAGAATAAACCTCAGTTTTGGACCCAGGTGATAATGCGAGTTGCCCCAGACGACCAAGAAAAATGTAAATTTTTGGTGCTGCATAATTTGCATGATACTATTGATCTGGGTTTTCCCTGGTTGCAAACTCATAATCCAGTTTTGGATTGGAAGTCTGGGTCTGTGGTGAGTTGGGGTTGTCAGTGTGTTCTTAGGGACGCTCCTGTTTTCTCCACCTCTCCTCAGTCTCATGATATTCCTGATTATCTAGCCGATTTTTCTGATGTATTTAGTGAGAGTAAGTCTGCGTCTTTGCCTCCTCATAGGAGTTATGACTGTGCAATTGAGTTGATGACTGGGTGTAAATTTCCCAAGGGTCGGCTTTTCAGCTTATCAGTACCCGAGCATGATGCTATGCGGTCCTATATTAAGGAGTCGTTGGAGAAGGGTCATATTAGCCCATCCTCATCACCTTTAGGTGCTGTTTTTTTTTTTTTGTGGCCAAGAAAGATGGTTCATTAAGACCGTGTATTGATTATCGTTCCCTTAACAAGATGACTGTTAAATATCAGTACCCGTTACCTCTGATGTCTGATTTATTCTCCAGAGCTAAGAGTGCCTGCTGGTTTACTAAGCTTGACCTCAGGGGGGCGTATAATCTTATTCGCATCAAGCACGGGGATGAATGGAAGACGGCGTTTAATACTCCGGGACATTTTGAGTACCTCGTGATGCCTTTTGGGCTCACTAATGCCCCTTCTGTCTTCCAGTCCTTTATGAATGATATTTTCTGTGACTTTATGGATAAGTTTTTGATCATCTATCTGGATGATATTTTGATCTTTTCTAGCGATTGGGATTCTCATGTGGAACACGTCCGGACTGTGTTCCGGATTTTGAGGGAGAATTCCCTGTTTGTTAAGGGATCGAAGTGCCTCTTTGGTGTACAGAGGATTTCATTTTTGGGATTTATCTTGTCTCCATCGACTATTGAAATGCACCCGGCCAAGGTACAGGCCATTTATGATTGGGTTCAGCCTACTTCTTTGAAGGCCCTCCAGAAGTTTTTGGGTTTTGCCAATTTCTATCGTAAATTTATTGGTAATTAGAAATGGTATTGTCAAACCACTGACTGATCTGACCAAGAAAGGCGCTGATGTGCTGAATTGGTCTCCTGAGGCTGTCTCAGCATTTCAGGAGCTTAAGCGGAGATTTACTTCTCCCCCGGTTTTACGGCAACCTGATGTCTCACTTCCATTTCAGGTGTAGGTAGATGCTTCTGAGATTGGTGCAGGAGCTGTTTTGTCCCAAAAAGACCCTGTGACTAAGAGGAATCCCTGTGCCTTCTTTTCTCGAAAGTTCTCCCCATCTGAACGCAACTACGACGTGGGGAATCGGGAATTGTTGGCCATGAAATGGGCATTTGAGGAGTGGAGACATTGGTTGGAGGGAGCTAGACATCAAGTTGTGGTCCTCACCGATCACAAGAATTTGATTTATCTGGAGTCGGCCAAACGCTTGAATCTTAGACAGGCTAGATGGGCCTTGTTTTTCACGCGTTTTAATTTTGTGGTCTCTTTTCTTCCGGGCACTAAGAATGTTAAGGCAGACGCCCTTTCTAGGAGTTTCTTTGCCGATTCTCTTAATTTGACCGAGCCTACTACCATCCTAGGTGAGGGGGTAGTTCTTTCTGCCATTTCGCCCGATTTGAGACGCGCCCTGGAGGAATTTCAGGAGGATAAACCTGAGCGTTGCCCTATGGGAAAACTGTATGTTCCTGACCAGTGGAGAAAGAGTGATGTCTGAAATTCATTGCTTCGCATTGGCTGGTCATCCAGGTATTTTTGGTACCAGAGATTTGGTGAGTCGGTCTTTTTGGTGGCCTGCCTTATCTCGTGACGTTAGGAATTTTGTACAGTCCTGTGGGACTTGTTCTCGGTCTAAACCCTGTTCTCGTTATAGTGGGTTGCTGATGCCCCTACCGGGGCTCAAGAAGCCATGGACCCATATCTCAATGGATTTTATTTCTGATCTTCCTGTCTCTCAGAGAATGACTTATCTGGGTGATTTGTGATAGATTTTCAAATATGGTCCATCTTGTACCACTCCCAAAATTGCCATCTTCCGCTGAGTTGGTGCCCTTGTTTTTACAACAGGTGGTTCGGTTACATGGGATTCCTGAGAACATTGTGTCCGACAGAGGAGTCCATTTTGTTACCAGATTCTGGAAAGCCTTTTGTTCCAATCTGGGAATTCAGTTATCCTTCTCCTCCGCGTTTCATCCTCAGACCAATGAACAGACTGAGAGAAAAAACCAGACCTTGGAGTCTTATTTAAGATGTTTTATATCTGCTGATCAGGATGATTGGGTCTCATTTTTGCCCTTGGCCGAATTCGCACTGAACAATAGAGCTAATTCTGCCACTTTGATGTCACCCTTTTTCTGTAATTTTGGGTTTCATCCTCGATTCTCTTCAGGGCAAGTGGAATCTTCGTCCTGCCCAGGTGTGGACACTGTGGTTGAGAGAATGCAGCAGATATGGGACCAAGTGGTGGATAAGTTGTCACTCTCTCAGGAAAAGGCCCAGCGATTTTCCAACCGGCATAGGACCATTGGTCCCCGGTTTAAAGTGGGTGATATGGTTTGGTTGTCGTCTAAGAATATTCCTATGAAGGTTGCATCTCCAAAATTTAAGCCAAGATTTATTGGACCGTATAAGATTTTGGAGATTCTTAATCCTGTTTCTTTTCGATTGGCTCTTCCAGTTACGTTCAAGATCCATAACGTATTTGACAAGTCTCTGTTGAAGAGGTTTGTTGAGCCAGGGGGTCCTATGGCAGCACCTCCTAACCCTGTGTTGGTTGAAGGTAATGTGGAATATGAGGTAGAGAAAATATTGGATTCTCGCTTGGTTAGACGGAGACTCCAGTATTTGGTCAAATGGAAGGGTTATGGCCAGGAGGATAATTCTTGGGTCTCTGCCTCTGATATTCATGCCAATAGATTGGTTCGTGCTTTTCACCAGGCCCATCCTGATCGGCCTGGTGGCGTGGATGAGGGTTTGGTGACCCCCTCCTCGGGGGGGGGGGGGGGTACTGTTATGAGTTCATTTTCCGGGCCACCATTTGTGAGTTCTCCTTCCAGGCTCCCTCTGGTGGTAACTGGAGGTAGTGAGGCTGATTTAATCAGTAGAGATCTGCCACCTGATAATGAGGATGACGATTGGACCTCAGGAATCTCAGACTGGATTTAAGACAGCCGACGCCCTAGTCTGGTGCTGGTGATTCCTTCTGGCTTTTCAGGTCCTGGTTTTCAGCTCTGTTCCAGTCATTTCAAGCCAAGTTTTTCTGCTAATGTTCACACTTGATTTTGTTGGTCTATTCAGTTTTTTGTGTGGTCAGCCAGCCCCGGCTGGGGCTGTGCTGAATTTCCACTCTTATTTATCTGTATTTGCCAATTTGCTTTTTTGTTCCTTATTAGATTGGCCTCTTTTTGCTCTGTCTCAGAATATTTCAGAGTGCTGATATAGTGGGAGAAGTTTAGTGACTTCAGGGTTAATTTTACTAAGAAGTGTTGGACATTATTTTTGTAGGGTTTTTGGCAGATTGCAGACAGTGTCTTTCCTTTCCTATCCTTTCTAGTTAGATTGGGCCCCATCATTTGCTCAGCCTATTTTCCTGCCTGTGTTTGTGCTTTCATCTTGTTTCACTGTCAATACATGTGTGGGGGCCGTCTTTCCTTTGGAGTCTGTTCTGGGGCAGTTAGTTTTCCCCTTTTCTTGCTTTAGGCTTATTTAGTCCTCCGGCTGTGAAAAAGCGTCTAGGACCATCGTAGGTACGCTCCACGGCTGCTGTTAGTTGTTGTGATTAGGATCAGGGATCTGCAATCTGCATAGCTACCAACCTCTCTGGTTTTCTGTGACTTGCTTGTTATGTCTTTTCCTCCTCGGTGACCCATTCATAACAGGAAGGTGCACTGATCTCATGGAGTCTATGGACATCACACAGGAAGGTATACTGTTATCATGGAGTCTATAGACATCACACAGGACGGTGCACTGTTATCATGAAGTCTATAGACATCACACAGAAAGGTGCACGGTTATCATGGAGTCTATAGACATCACACAGGAAGGTGCACGGTTATCATGGAGTCTATAGACATCACACAGGAAGGTGCACTGTTATCCTGAGGTCTATGGACATCACACAGGAAGGTGGACTGTTATCATGGTGTCTATAGACATCACACAGGAAGGTGCACTGTTATCATGGAGTCTATAGACATCACACAGGAAGGTGCACTGTTATCATGGAGTCTATAGACATCACACAGGAAGGTGCACTGTTATCATGGAGTCTATACACATCACACAGGAAGGTGCACTGTTATCATGGAGTCTATAGACATCACACAGGAAGGTGCACTGTTATCCTGAGGTCTATGGACATCACACAGGAAGGTGGACTGTTATCATGGTGTCTATAGACATCACACAGGAAGGTGCACTGTTATCATGGTGTCTATAGACATCACACAGGAAGGTGCACTGTTATCATGGTGTCTATAGACATCACACAGGAAGGTGCACTGTTATCATGGAGTCTATAGACATCACACAGGAAGGTGCACTGTTATCATGGAGTCTATAGACATCACACAGGAAGGTGCACTGTTATCATGGAGTCTATAGACATCACACAGGAAGGTGCACTGTCATCCTGAGGTCTATGGACATCACACAGGAAGGTGCACTGTTATCATGGAGTCTATGGACATCACACAGGAAGGTGCACTGTTATCATGGAGTCTATAGACATCACACAGGAAGGTGCACTGTTATCATGGAGTCTATAGACATCACACAGGAAGGTGCACTGTTATCATGGAGTCTATGGACATCACACAGGAAGGTGCACTGTTATCATGGTGTCTATAGACATCACACAGGAAGGTGCACTGTTATCATGGTGTCTATAGACATCACACAGGAAGGTGCACTGTTATCATGGTGTCTATAGACATCACACAGGAAGGTGCACTGTTATCATGGAGTCTATAGACATCACACAGGAAGGTGCACTGTTATCATGGAGTCTATAGACATCACACAGGAAGGTGCACTGTTATCATGGAGTCTATAGACATCACACAGGAAGGTGCACTGTCATCCTGAGGTCTATGGACATCACACAGGAAGGTGCACTGTTATCATGGAGTCTATGGACATCACACAGGAAGGTGCACTGTTATCATGGAGTCTATAGACATCACACAGGAAGGTGCACTGTTATCATGGAGTCTATAGACATCACACAGGAAGGTGCACTGTTATCATGGAGTCTATGGACATCACACAGGAAGGTGCACTGTTATCATGGAGTCTATAGACATCACACAGGAAGGTGCACTGTTACCATGGAGTCTATGGACATCACACAGGAAGGTGCACTGTTACCATGGAGTCTATGGACATCACACTGGAAGGTGGACTGTTCTCATGGTGTCTATAGACATCACACAGGAAGGTGCACTGTTATCATGGAGTCTATGGACATCACACAGGAAGGTGGACTGTTCTCATGGTGTCTATAGACATCACACAGGAAGGTGCACTGTTAGTCCAGAAAGCAGCTCCTGTCCGCGCACTGCTCTGTGGGTAGTGACAGTAGCCTGCTCCCTCTCTCACCTGAGCTCTTTAAAGACACCGCACACACCATGCTCTCTTCCGCACAGCTGACGTGGCCTCCAGCAATCCAGGCTCCTAGCTGCCATCTGTGGTGCCTGCTCTGAACAACATAGCATTATATGCTACTCAGGCACCACAAGTCACACCTTCCCGGGGCCTTCGCCGCAAAGCACGCTGGGAGGTGTAGTTTTACTTTCGATCCTCACATGTGTGCCGAACAGCTGGGCGTAGCTTCTGTCTCCAGGGGGGAACTGTGGAGCTGGAGACTGCTGATCTCTGGAGCGCCCCCTAGTGGTTACTGTAGTTAGTTGTCATAGTGTTGCCAGAATCTAAAATCATTAGGTCACCATTCACATGTATGAAGGATAGCATCAATAATGCGTTTATGAATGGAGTGGTCGTCGGGCGTCTGACGTGCTGTACTAGTGTGCAAATGGGATAAAAGTGTTGCGTCTGGGATAATGGTTCTGACAATTGGCATGGTTTCCAGCGGTCGGACCCCAGCCCAGGCCCGGGTTGGTAGTCTGCCCAACCGGGCATTGTTTATTAGGCTGTTGTGGGCCGCGCTCGCCTGCTGGCTAATGCGGCGGCCACCAGCCCTTTAAATTTGCGGGCACGGCGGCGGTTTCAAAGGTGCGCGCACTGCAGATTTTTCGGTTGCACACTGGCACCCTAGGAGTTAAGAACGCGCGGCGACTTTTATTCCCCATTGACTTGCATTGGGGTCGGGTTTCGGACGAAACTCCAACTTTTTTTGCCCTAGTCGGACCAGTTTCATCCGACTCAAATTTTGTTTCGGGTTTCACGAAACCTGATCCGACCAAAGTCGCTCAACTCTATTCCTTACCACCGTATATATTGTGGAGCTGTGTATACTTCTATCCTGTATACATGTTGTAATTCTTAGTATCTGCGCTTGTTATGTGTGTGTATATATATATATATATATATATATGTATATATATACACTAGAGGTGTGCCCGATGCTATTGCATCGGGAGGGAAGTGTGAGTACGTGTGTGTGAGTACATATGTGTGTGTACGTGTGTGTGTGTAGCAGCTGCCTGCCCACCCACCTCCGTGCAGTCACAGCCGGCAGGAAAGAGGGTGGTTTGCGGCCTGTGCTGGGGAGATGTGAGTACGTGTGTGTGTGAATACATGTGTGTGTATGTGAGTGTGTGTGTGTATGTGAATACATGTGTGTGTATGTGAGTGTGTGTGTGTATGTGAGTACGTGTGTGTGTATGTGAGTGTGTGATATATATCACTCTGATAAGTTGTGAAAAAAGTGGCGGACTCTTTATTAGCCAATGTGGCAACGTTTCAGATCCATAACATAACCTTTTCTCTGCTGTGGGACTGAAATGTTGCCACATGGGCTAATAAAGAGGCCACCCCTCCCCACTTGCTCAGGGCCCTGGCACTTCCGATGCTTACCTCTTCCCGCTCCTCCGCTGCGGCGCCTTCTGACTGTCACGTTTCAGGTCAGAGGGTGCAGTGACGTCACGTCTGTACTCCCGCTGCCTGAACAGTCACAGTGCATAAAGCCGTAAGACGCCGACGTTTAGGAGTCCGGAGCAGAGCAGTGGCCAGCGAGGACAGAGCAGGATTTTTTTTTTTTTTTTAAATGTTTTGAGCAATATATGGGTACCTGTTATGAATGAGTCACCGTAGGAGGCAAAAACAGAAATACTAGCTAAGTCCAGAAAACCAGAGAAGTTGGCAGCTATCGGATTGCAGACCCCTGAACCTATCAACAACTAGCAGTAGCCGTAGGGGGTTCCTACTGTGCCATAGACCCCTCGATCAAAGCCGGAGAACTACATAGCCTAAAGACAGAAAGGGAAATCTAAACTGCCCCAGAGCAGACCCCAAAGCAATAGGCAGCCCCCAACATATAATGACAGTGAAGCAAGATGAAAAAACACTCACACAGATAGAAAGATAGGCTGAGCAAATGATGGGGCCCAAGATAACTAAATAGGACAGGATAGGAAAGCTGCTGTCTGCAATCCGCCAAAAACCCTATCAAAACAAGGGCCAACAGGCTGATAGGGAAAAAGGCCCTGAAGACGCTAGGCTTCAAAAAGACTATATCAGCACTCAGGTATTTTCTGAAGACAGAGCATAAAGGAATTCAACTCACCCCAGCAGGGAATGGCAGAAATTCAGAAAAACAAGGCAAAACAAAACACAAATGCAAAAAGCAGTGCAGAAAACTTAGCTTTTGAGGAGCAGGAATCAGACTGGTCTCCTAGAATCCCTCAGAGAGATCACCAGCAAGGCAGAAGGGCGTTGGCTGCCTTATATCCAGTCAGCAATTCCCATTAGCCAGTCATCATCATCATACCCAGGTGCTTGGTAATCAGCCTCACTACCTTCCTTCACTAGAAGAGGGAGTTCATCAGCCCTCAATGGTGAAGGGGAAAATGAACTCACAACAGGTCCCATCATATACTGGAGCATCATATAGGGCCCATCATATACTGGAGCATAATATGGGGAACATTATGTATTGAGCATCATATGGGGCCCATTATACTGAAGCATAATATGGGGCCCATTATATACTGGAACATCATATGGGGCCCATTATATACTGGAACATCATATGGAGCTCATTATATACTGGAATATCATATGGGGCCCATTATGTATGAAGCATTACATAGGGCCCATCATATAATGGAACATCATATGGGGCCCATTATATATGGAGCATCATATAGGGCCCATTATATATGGAACATCATATGGGGCCCATTATATGTGGAGCATTACATGGAGCCTATTCTGCTTGGAGCAATATATAGGGCCCATCATATAAAGTACTGAGCATTATATGGAGCCCATTCTGTATGGAGCTCATTATACTGTATGGAGTATTATATGGGGCTCATTACACTGTTGGGAGCATTATATGGGGCTCATTATAGTGTTTGGGGCATTATATGGGTCTCATTATACTGCTTGGAGCAATATATATGGCTCATTATTCTGTATGGAGCCTTATATGGGCCTCATTATTCTGTATGGAGCATTATATGGGGCTCATTATTATGAATGGAGTAATATATGGGGCTCATTTTTCTGTATGAAGCACTATGTTGTACCCATTATGGGGCTCATTATTCTGTATGGAGCATTATATGGGGCTCATTATTCTGTATGGAGGACTATACTGTCTGGTTTCTGACCTATTGCACAATAGTTATCACTCATGTAATGTAAGAAGTGAAATCTATGGCATTGTATACCTATATTTCTCTGCTGTATCTGTGCATTATGAATTGTGGTATGTGTTAAAGGGGCCACTGAGACGCTTTCACCCGGGGCCCACAAAAACCTGAAGCCGGCCCTTTGTGACTTGCACACTACCCACTTTTCCTGTCTTGTTGTCGAAGAGGTGACATTGGGCTTTGGGAGAATCAATATTGGTTTAGTATTTTTAATATTACTATGGCCAAATAAAATTAAAATATTGGAAAAGCTGTTTAAATGGATTATCCCAAGTAATCCGCTCTCCTCTGGATAGGGGATAACTTTCCAATTGCTGGAGATCCGACTGCTGGGACCCCCATGATCCTGAAAATCGGAGGTCTGTAGAGCACCATGTAAATGCAGCTGTGGTCGATCATACGCACTGTGGTGGAATTCACATGTGGCTCTTCAAATAACTCCTTTTAAGAGTGACGGGCGCGACAAAGTATAGCAAAAATTCACTGATCGGGGTGAGGAGTGTTATAGTTTGTGGGCTGGTGGAGTTTGTGTGGCAGGGCTACTTTTTTGTCCCAGTCCGGCCCTGCCCCAGCCCATCTGTAAGTTCTCACTTATCCGTGGATAGGTAACAGCTTGTTTTCACTAGTAGACTCCTCTAGCTACAATTAACGGGGTTTTGCATTATTGATTGCCCGTTCTTATGACCGAGCATCAGTATTGTGGGTGGTCTGACCCTGAGTGGTTTTGGAACCGGTACAGCGGCCTGACACATCCAGCTATAAGCATAGTCTAACAGGCTGAGTCATGAATAACTGACCGGTGTCCTGCACTGTAGGACATGAGTACTGCTATGTATGAGACCAACGATCAAAGTAAAAAGTATTAATGTCTCACAGTGGGACCAAGGGAAAAAGCAAAAAAAAAGGCTAAGTTAAATATGCAAAAAAGTTAAAAAACACACAAAAAAGCACACAAAAAAATAAAAAAAAATGTTTTGCCACTAAAAACAGCCTAAGGGCTTTTCACACGTCCTGATAGTTCCGATACTGGGAAAACCAGTACCGGAAATATCAGTGCCCGTGTATCCGTGTGTTTAATACTTGTGGCGTGCATGTGGCAGCTGTGTGCCGCATCAGTATCCCACGTACCAGCACCTGGCAATCAGCGGTACTGTTCGCGCTTTCCCCCGGCACCGGGTGCTGAAGACGGCTCTCATCACTGTCCCCTGCTCTGCCAGCCATCAGCGTGAGCAGGGGACATTATTGCGAGTTGTATTCAACTGATAGCAGAGAGAGCAGGTGGCGGCTGATGGGAGAATTTATCAGCCGCCGCCTGCGCTATAAATAAATAATTTAAACAAAATTGACGTAGGTTCCCTTGTATCTTTGATAACCAGCCAGGCAGAACTGATAGCTGCAGGCTGCAACCCTCAACTGTCAGCAAGACTGGTTATCGAGAATAGAGGGGTCCCACACCATTTTTTTAAATTATTTAAATAATTTTTAAAAACAACGTGGTGTCCCCCATATTTTTGACAACCAGCCAAGATAAAGCAGCTGAGGGCTGGTATTCTGAAGAGGGTAATGTGGCGCCCCCAGGAGTACGGTCGCCACAGTGGCATTACCTCCCTCCTAGGGAGTGTTATGTCAGGCTTGGAAGCAATGAAGGATCTCTCTATCAGGTAGTTCCAGCACACACCACAGTTCCTACTCCAGGCCAGCAGAGGGAGCTCTGAACCTAACTGCTGAGGAGCTGCTGTCTGTGGTCGGGAGGAAGGAAGTTAGTTGGTGCAAAGAGAGAAGAGTGTGGATGTGTGAAGATGAGCTGGGGACTATATCTAGAGCAGAGCTCGTACCCAAGCTGAAGCACAAAGGCCGGACTCCGGAGTCCAAGGCTGTGTGGATACTAAAGATCCCACAGCAGAAACCAGAGGAACAAGAGGCTGTAAATGCTCTGTTCCCAACTGAGACCTGACGACACAGCAGCAACATGTGTGATCCAGAGAGAGAGAGGGCTACAGCTTCCTGTCATACGAGTGGAGTTCTAAGTAAGAGCAAGCAAGAGGAACTTGAGTGTAATTCATAACTACAAGTACTTCAGAATAGCGCTAGAAAAGGACACCTCACAACCCATCTGCATAGAGAGATTCCCAAATTGCTTCCAGGCTGATCAACTCCTATACCATCTGTAATCTGAATCCTGGACTGTACCTATAAATCATAGTAAAAGGTAAAAGAAACTGCACTCTGTTGTGTCCTTTGAATTCTCCCTGCATCACTTTCTCAGCACTGCTACATCCTTGCTCCACACTACATCATCCTCCACCTCTCAGCATCTTTCTCATCTGCCCTGGGACAACAGCTCTGCCTGTGGAAAGCTATTCCAACACTGCTGCCTCATACCATCTGTCCCAGAGGATCTGCACTGCAGCGCTGGTCCCTTCTGACCAGATGCCACAGGTGGTGTCACAAACTCTTATCTTCATCATCCCCTTTAAATAATCCCCTTTCATTGGACGCCCAGTGCCACGGAATGGATCACGGCCGCTGTGACACTGCCCTTTTAAGGAAGCGGCCCGGTACCGAGCGCCCCACAAGCCCTGGCGGGCGCTCCAGTAAGGGGCCATGCATGTTTCCCCCATAGCCTAAAAATAGCAGCCCGCAGCCGCCCCAGGAAAGACGCATCTATTTCATCATCCTGAGACAAAAAAAAGGAATAAAAAGTGATCACAAAGCCATATGCAAAAAAAGGGTAAAAATGAAACTGCTAAACCGTCCCGCAAACGTACAAGCCATAATATGGCTGATTCAGAAAAAAATACAAAAAGAGCACTCAGAATATGGCAGTGCCAAAACAATATTTTTATTGTGTAAAAATAGCAAAGCATTAAAAAAAACCAATATAAATCTGGTATCACTATGATTGTACTGACGGGTTTCGGCTGAATAGCATTTTGGTGGGATTTACATGAAAATCGGATGTAAGTGCTCACCTATGCTGTAATCTGCAGCGTGTCACTTCTTTCAGTGTGTTTTCACCCGTAGAAAGCAATGAAAGATTATAAAAAAGAAAGCTAGCCTGGTAAGACTGCCACACAAAAGATTATACTGGGCTCCTTGAACGTTAAGGGCTTTAATATACACAGAAGCGGTCACAAATTTGATATGGTATGCACAAGAAAAGAGTAAATGTATTGATCCTACAGGAGACCCATTTTAATATTGGACATGTCCCTAATATCCCTGATCGCTACTATACGACTTGGTTCCATAACGCCAACCTGGACTCACGATCCCGAGGTGTGTCTATATCACACCATAAATCCCTCCAACACACCATACTAGACACAATAATTGATACTGAGGGCAGGTACGTGATCTTGAAGATCCAGATATTTTCAACAACATATACTATAGCGGGCTGGTATGCCCCCAGCCGGGACCAAATTCAAGCTACTATGTCTTTTTTGAAGACAGTGGCGGATTTCGCTGAAGGGGTTGTTATACTTGGGGGAGACTTTAACCTGACTCTTAATCCAACGATGGATTCCATGGCGGCAAAATCCTATCTCTCTCTTCGTCAGTTGTCCTCTTTAAAAGAGACCTTCACGATCTGCGCCTCACCGATGTTTGGAGGCTTCTTAACTCCAACATGAAGGATTAAATGTTCTTCTCCACGCCACGTAACTCATATGGCAGAATAGATTTCTTTCTCCTTAGTCACTGTGCATTGGCTTGGGACCCGAAACCGTCCATTGGAAGCTTCCTGTGGTCGGATCACGCTCCAATCTTTTTGGACATCAGTCCTCCGGACTCGGTGATGCGCCAGTGGACGTGGAGATTGAATGGTAATCTTTTAAAAGACCCTACATGTGTGGCAGACGTTAGGGCAACCATAGCAGCATTTTTACAAGATCACGCACACGATACCACTGCTATGCCTATTAAATGGGAAACCCTTAAATGCGTTCTTAGAGGGGTACTAATTAAACATGGTTGTCGCCTGAAACAAATGAAAAATAAGGAAATTGTGGACCTCACGGAAAAAATACTATCCCTGGAGGCGAAACATAAGAACGATATGGGGGCAGGGACGCAGACTGACTTGATCATGTGCAGAGACGACCAGAAATCCCTGCTAAATGAGAAATCTCGTCATCATAGAACTCGCTTTAAAAGTATTCTATACGGCCAAGCTAATAAATGTGGACGCCTACTAGCTAGATTTCTACACCCACGCTGTCAGACCACATACATCCCATCCCTCCAACGGCAACGGGGTCAGACGACGTTGAATCCAAAGGAAATTCTTGACATATTGCGATGTTATTATCATACATTGTACAATATTAACGGCGTTAGCTCCCCTCAATCGCCCCTGGACCTTCAACCGCAAATAGAATCTTACATACAGGATACCGCCCTCCTGACACTGACTGCAGACTTAACAACACCATTGGACACTGATTTTACAACTGAAGAGGTTGACGAGGTCATTTGGACTGGTAAAAGTCCGAGACTGGACGGTTTCTCCCCTCATTTTTACAAGATGCTTCGAGAGCAACTTAATCCCATTATGATGCTGGTCTTTAACTCCATCGCGAGCGACTCCCCGTTCGTCCCACAATCCTTAGAGGCGTTCATTACAGTAATACCCAGTGGCGGATTATAATGAGGTCAATTTGGGCAGTTGCCCCGGGCCCTGTGGGGTTAAGGGGCCCACAGCCCAGGCCAGTAAATTGCCCCATTATAATCCGCCACCGCGCAGGGCCGGATTAAAGGCAGGGCAGGCGGGGCTTCAGCCCCGGGGCCCCCACCACATTCCTGCTGGCTGCTGCAATGGCACTCCATCTTCTCCCCACCTAAAAGTGAGTGACCGTGGGGGCGGCATTATGTGCTCTGCTACCAGCAGCATCTACAAGTAGCGTGCAAAGGCTTGTGATGAGATCACAGGAGGTAAGGTGTCAGGGTCCCCGATCATGTGACCCCTGTCTCCTCCCCTCCTGTGACCTCATCACAGGTCCTGTGCGCACAGCACAGAGCACTAAGAGCAGCCATGTATGTGGAGTGCGGCTCTGCGGGTGGAGGTAGGTGCTGGAGGCTCCATTATTCTCTATGTGGAGTGCGGCTCTGCGGGTGGAGGTCGGTGCTGGAGGCTCCATTATTCTCTATGTGGAGTGCGGCTCTGCGGGTGGAGGTCGGTGCTGGAGGCCCCATTATTCTCTATGTGGAGTGTGGCTCTGCGGGTGGAGGTCGGTGCTGGAGGCTCCATTATTCTCTATGTGGAGTGCGGCTCTGCGGGTGGAGGTCGGTGCTGGAGGCTCCATTATTCTCTATGTGGAGTGCGGGTGGAGGTAGGTGCTGGAGGCTCCATTATTCTCTATGTGGAGTGCGGCTCTGCGGGTGGAGGTCGGTGCTGTAGGCTCCATTATTCTCTATGTGGAGTGCGGCTCTGCGGGTGGAGGTCGGTGCCGGAGGCTCCATTATTCTCTATGTGGAGTGTGTCTCTGCGGGTGGAGGTAGGTGCTGGAGGCTCCATTATTCTCTATGTGGAGTGCGGCTCTGCGGGTGGAGGTCGGTGCCGGAGGCTCCATTATTCTCTATGTGGAGTGTGGCTCTGCGGGTGGAGGTCGGTGCTGGAGGCTCCATTATTCTCTATGTGGAGTGGGGCTCTGCGGGTGGAGGTCGGTGCTGGAGGCTCCATTCTCTATGTGGAGTGGGGCTCTGCGGGTGGAGGTCGGTGCTGGAGGCTCCATTATTCTCTATGTGGAGTGCGGCTCTGCGGGTGGAGGTCGGTGCTGGAGGCTCCATTATTCTGTATGTGGAGTGTGGCTCTGCGGGTGGAGGTCGGTGCTGGAGGCCCCATTATTCTCTATGTGTAGTGCGGCTCTGCGGGTGGAGGTCGGTGCTGGAGGCTCCATTATTCTCTATGTGGAGTGTGGCTCTGCGGGTGGAGGTCGGTGCTGGAGGCCCCATTATTCTCTATGTGGAGTGTGGCTCTGCGGGTGGAGGTAGGTGCTGGAGGCTCCATTATTCTCTATGTGGAGTGCGGCTCTGCGGGTGGAGGTAGGTGATGGAGGCCCCATTATTCTCTATGTGGAGTGCGGCTCTGCGGGTGGAGGTCGGTGCTGGAGGCTCCATTATTCTCTATGTGGAGTGCGGCTCTGCGGGTGGAGGTCGGTGCTGGAGGCTCCATTATTCTCTATGTGGAGTGGGGCTCTGCGGGTGGAGGTCGGTGCTGGAGGCTCCATTATTCTCTATGTGGAGTGGGGCTCTGCGGGTGGAGGTCGGTGCTGGAGGCTCCATTATTCTCTCTGTGGAGTGCGGCTCTGCGGGTGGAGGTCGGTGCCGGAAGCTCCATTATTCTCTCTGTGGAGTGCGGCTCTGCGGGTGGAGGTCGGTGCCGGAGGCTCCATTATTCTCTATGTGGAGTGCGGCTCTGCGGGTGGAGGTCGGTGCTGGAGGCTCCATTATTCTCTATGTGGAGTGCGGCTCTGCGGGTGGAGGTAGGTGCTGGTGGCCCCATTATTCTCTATGTGGAGTGTGGCTCTGCGGGTGGAGGTCGGTGCTGGAGGCCCCATTATTTTCTATGTGGAGTGCGGCTCTGCGGGTGGAGGTCGGTGCTGGAGGCTCCATTATTTTCTATGTGGAGTGCGGCTCTGCGGGTGGAGGTCGGTGCTGGAGGCTCCATTATTCTCTATGTGGAGTGGGGCTCTGCGGGTGGAGGTCGGTGCTGGAGGCTCCATTATTCTCTGTGGAGTGCGGCTCTGCGGGTGGAGGTCGGTGCTGGAGGCTCCATTATTCTCTATGTGGAGATGGGCTCTGCGGGTGGAGGTCGGTGCTGGAGGCTCCATTATTCTCTGTGGAGTGCGGCTCTGCGGGTGGAGGTCGGTGCTGGAGGCTCCATTATTCTCTATGTGGAGTGCGGCTCTGCGGGTGGAGGTCGGTGCTGGAGGCTCCATTATTCTCTATGTGGAGTGTGGCTCTGCGGGTGGAGGTCGGTGCTGGAGGCTCCATTATTCTCTATGTGGAGTGCGGCTCTGCAGGTGGAGGTCGGTGCTGGAGGCTCCATTATTCTCTATGTGGAGTGGGGCTCTGCAGGTGGAGGTCGGTGCTGGAGGCCCCATTATTCTTTATGTAGAGTGTGGCTCTACGATTCGTGACCCCCGTCACGTGACGAGGGGGGCCCACAGAGTCTGAACTGCCCCGGGCCCTGGCTACCCTTAATCCACCCCTGGTAATACCGAAGCCAGGGAAGGATCCCACGGTAGTGACCAATTATCGCCGAATATCTCTTATTAACGTTGATGTAAAACTTTATGCGAAAATTCTAGCTAATCGATTAGCTCCCCTTCTACCTTTAGTTGTACATTCGGACCAGGTGGGGTTTGTGCGGGGGAGGGAAGCAAGAGATGGGATAGGCAAGACCCTCATTTTGACTGCACATGGTAAATTAAAACACAAGCCGATGGCTTTGCTGTCGATTGATGCGGAGAAGGCCTTTGACCGTGTACACTGGGGCTTTATGTTTTCGGCCTTACGACAGATAGGCCTAGGGAACCGTTTCCTACATAGGATTGTGGCTCTATATTCTAGCCCTTCGGCGAGGGTTAGGGTCAATGGTGCAATGTTAGACTCTATAGCCATCGGGAATGGCACACGACAGGGCTGCCCTCTGTAGCCCCTATTATACACGGTAGTTATGGAACATTTAGCGGTGGCAATTAGAGGGAATCCCAGTGTGCACGGTCTATGGGTGGACCGCACTCATTATAAGGTCTCTCTATATGCATATGATCTCCTACTGTACATATCTCAGCCGCATATTACCCTCCCATCGTTGATGGTGGAGTTTCAAAAATATGGAGCAGTCAGCAATTTTAAAATTAATTTTCAGAAAACCGAAGCCCTTAACATATCCCTGGGACAAGCAGAACTTGTGAGAGAGAAGGAAGATCCGGCACTGGAGACTTGATAGATCCGGCACGACCGGCTTATAGGACTATTTTGGTGAGCACAAATTTCCCTTTCCCCTTCCTAATTTTCAAAATATAGAACTTGTGAGAATCATTTGGAATTTCCCCTTCCGTTGGAAATCTGGAGCAATTCAACATTTGGGTGTTCAAATTCCTACCGACATGACTGACCTTTACAAATTAAACTATTTGCCCCTCCTAGAATCGACTCTGAATCGTTTGAGAGAATACTGACGAAAGATTATCTTGTGGTTTGGCAGGATGAATTCGTTTAAGATGGATGTTCTTCCCAGGTTTTTATACCTGTTCCAAGCGGTCCCGATTGTACCGCCGAAGGCATTCTTAAAGACCATTAGATCTGCATTGACCCGCTTTATTTGGCAGACTTCTAAGCCCCGTTTAAAGTACACCATTCTGACAACACCGACGTCCAGAGGCGGTGCGGGCCTCCCTGACTTGGAACTCTACCATAGGGCCTCCTTACTTGCACGTCTATTCGATTGGCAATTCGGCCACCGTTCTAAGCAATGGGTTCATCTAGAACAGACATCCTTTAATATCCCTCTGCGACACCTCCAATGGATTCGAAGCTATGACTTTAATGCAAATGACACTGAGGGATCCACAGGCTTTCTGGCGCGAGGGACCCTACGGCTTTGGAACCGCATGAAAATTAAAAAGACATTGATTAGCGCCCTGAACCCGTTGGCACCAATTTTTGGTAACCCAGATTTTCCTCCTGGTTGTTTTAGAGACCAATTTTTGGGTTTGCATATCAGTACTGACTTACGCCTGGGTCAGGTTTTGGTGGGAGGAGACATTCCATCTTTGGAGACCCTACGGGAACAGTTTCCCACTAAGACGCTCTCCTGGATGGAATACAATCAGCTGAGATCGTTTATCCGGAGACACACGGGTGACCGCACTTCTCGCCCCCCCCTCGACACGATTGGAAAATTTACTACAGCAGCAGGACCCTCCCTCTCATCTGATTTCTCTCTTATACAAGGAATTCCACGGCGGGGATTCGGAAGCTGTCCCGAGTTACATGCGGGTGTGAGGAAGGTGACTTGACGGACAGACGTGATTGGCAGTAGGAGGGGACGAGTTGTACACCAGAGACAAAGATTGACAGGATAGAAGGGCGACAGCTAGGAAAGGCAGGATAGAAGGGTGTAGTATTGGAAAGTGACCACAAGATGGCAGGGGAGAGTAGTGTAGGACTGAACAACAGCTTATGGCTCATATACGCTTAGTCATGGGGGGCGGGGAGATAGGAGCCCAGGTGGGAAATTCCCCTATGAGAGAGGGGATAAATAGAAGGCGGGGCTCCAGGAGAGATTAGTCCCGGGAGGAGCTCCGAAGAAGATTGGAAAGGGAGAAGAGCTCGGCCAGGGGGACGGACAAAGGAGAAACAGTCAGGGGGGTGGCCCTGACCCGACGGACTGCAGGACAGGCAAGGAGAAGAGACAGTCAGGGGGAGACCCTGACTCAACGGACCGCAGGACAGACGAGGCCCCGGGGGTACCGATTGGAAGACGACCTCGGGCAGGTGAAGCGCTGGGGGTAGATTGGTCTAGGACAGCCCCCAGTGTAAGATCTGCGAGGTGCGTTACTGCGACTGGAGCTGAAGAATAGGTACCCGGGCCTGGCGATACAGTGGTGTAAAGAAGCTGCGGTGCGTGTTTGGTGGTCGTCAGGAGGACAACAAATATATCCGGAACTGTTACAAGTGGAAGCTGTCTCCGCCTCGTCTTTGCCCCGTCTGGTAAGCAGTGGTCCACCCCCCAAGCCCAGCCCCCTACCACATTGACATGGAAAGAAGAGATGGGATGTAAATTTTCTGCTGAGGACCTTGACAAAGCTTACCTTTTCACACACAAAATGTCCCTGGCTGGGGGCGCACAGGAGAAAAATTTTAAGATATTGACCAGATGGTATCTGTCTCCCGTCAGACTAAAGTCTAATTTTCCGTCGGTAGATGACACCTGTTGGCGGTGTGGAACTGAGAGAGGCACACTATTTCATATATGGTGGCAGTGCGCCGCTATACGACCCTTCTGGAAGAGGGTGTTCTTGGCTTATCATAGAATTTCTAGAGAATATGTTCCCCCTCCCCGCAAATTGCCATCCTCTCGATCCTCCTGGGTCCCATATCCACTCAGAAGCGGAGCCTCCTCCGTTTTTGTATTACCGCGGCACGCATGGTAATCCCACGCTATTGGCGCACCGCAATACCGCCAACTATGGCGGAATGGATGTCGGAATTTGCAGACATCTTCCGTATGGAAGAACTGAAGGCTGAATTGGAAGGGGACAACACCCGCGTGATCCGCGTGTGGCAACCTTGGATCTTGTTCAAGGAAACTACCGGACTATCTCAGCTGGTCGAGGAGGCTTCTTAGAGGTTGGCTCGGAGGACTGGTGTCCGTTTGCCCCCCCCCCCCCACTTTTTTTTTTTTTTTTTTTACTATTATCCCCTAAGTGTCCCACCCTAATTTCCTTTGTGCTCTTTCCCCTTCCTTTTCTGTCTCTTTTTATTCTTCTTCTGAAATACACCTTTGCTGATACATGTAAGGATGTCGTTGTGTATGTCTGTAACTATTGTCAGCTTACGCTGGTCCATCTATACTACCAATATGCCAGATGATATTTGGGGAGGAATGACAACTCTCAAGCCTGTTCCAATGCATATACAGTATATACTCGAGTATAAGCCGACCCAAGTATAAGCTGACCCCCCTAATTTTGCCACAAAAAACTGGGAAAACTTATTGACTCGAGTATAAGCCTAGGGTGGGAAATGCTCCATAGATTATTCCCCCATATGGTGTCCCCAGAAGAAGCTCCATAGATTATTCCCCCATATGCTGACCCCATAAGAAGCTCCTTAGATTATTCCCCCATATGCTGACCCCATAAGAAGCTCCTTAGATTATTCCCCCATATGCTGACCCCATAAGAAGCTCCTTAGATTATTCCCCCATATGCTGACCCCATAAGAAGCTCATTAGATTATTCCCCCATGTGCTGCCGCTGCCGCTGCAGCTGCTGCATGTAAAAATTTAAAAAAATGACATACTCACCTCTCCGTCGCTGGGTGTCAGATACTCACCTGTCCTGCGTCCATGGCTGCTCACCGCTATCTGCCACGTCATCGGTCAGTGACGTTCAGACTGCAGGGGGCGCAGCGCGCACTAATCACGTCACCGCGCCCTCTTCTGTCTGAAGTCACTGACCGATGACAGACAGCAGCAAGCAGCCATGGACGCAGGACAGGTGAGTATCGCTATACTTACCCGTCCTGACGCTGTCTCTTGAGCCCCCAGCTTCTCCGCGCTCTCTCTTCCTGCGTTCAGCGGTCAAGTGATACCGCTCATTAAAACTCATGAATATGCGCATATTCATGAGTTTTAATGAGCGGTACCACGTGACCGCTGAAGGCAGGAAGAGAGCACGCGGAGAAGCTGGGGGCTCAAGAGACAGCGTCAGGACGGGTAAGTATGACCTGACACCCCCGCCCCCCCCCGGTGTATATGACTCGAATATAAGCCGAGAGAGGGACTTTCAGCCCAAAAAAATGGGCTGAAAATCTCGGCTTATATTCGAGTATATACGGTAAGTAAGAAATGTATAATGCATGTTTATATATATATAGGTCTATCAACCTATAATGCCTTCTCTTGGTCTGATTCTGGTAGACGGTAGTGCACATGAATATAAACCAACATTCAACCCATTGAAACGTCGCAAGCACTTGTCACAGAAGATGGGTCGGTTTTTACGAGACTGTTTATTCTGCATCCTTGTACAGCTGGGTGTATAATGTTTGCTGCCTTGTATGTTACCTTTGTCTATTGTTTTTCAATAAAAATAGATTCAACAATAAAAAAGAAAGCTGCAGATATTGCAATGGCATTTTTCACTGCAATTTTTTAGGTGGTTTTGGTGAATTAAACTATTAGGTCTCGTTCACACGTTCAGTATTTGGTCAGGATTTCACATCAGTATTTGTAATGCAGAAACAGCAGTGGAACAATCAGAGGAAAAGTGTAATAGAAACCTATCAACACTTCTGGATTTATCACCCACTCCTGGTTTTGACTTGCACATACTGATGTGAAATACTGACCGAATACTCAACGTGTGAACATGGCCTTAAACATACTGTAGACAAAGCAAACATCCTTACATTAAAAAAGGTGAAAAAAGTGTAAAGAACACCAGAAAACAAGCTGAAAAACAGGTGTTTTGAACACATTTTTACTGCCAATAGAACAGGTTTTGGTTACTGAAAAAAATGCATGTGAACATAGCCATAGCGTTTCAGAGTAAGACTATCTGTGGTGTTACATAGGACTGCAGGTGACATCTACTACATTATCTGTTCTCAGAGAGTTATTACTGCTCTCTCTGGTGTTACATAGGATGAGGTCACAGTCATGTGACTGGTCACGTGAGCCGGGGAGGGCTTCTGTTCTGGAGTGTGCTGTGCATAGAGGGAATTGTATGGCGATCGGTACACAGTCCCTTCTGAAATGACAGGTGGGCATGGCGGCTGATTTGCAGTGCGGGAAAACTACAATTCCGCAGGTGGGAATATCAAAATTGGGACTGTCCCGCTGGATCCAGGACGGTTGGGAGCCCTGCTGTGTTATCTGCAGTGTTAAAAAAAGATTAAGAGGGGGGGTTCGAGGACAACTCTTTGTCTTGGGACTTGGGCCCCCCAATCTTTTCTGTCCCTAGCAATGCTCCTGAGTAATGCTAATAGTGGCAGACCCGTCGGCCGATATAAGGCCCCTGAATATGGGGGCCACAGTGCCAGCACTGGCTCCTGGACCCTCTGCCAACTGTATCCGCATCCTGATCATGTAATGTAACCTAAATGTATGATTTTACAGTGTTAGCATTTGGGGCCCCACTTTAAACTTTTGCCTAGGGCCCCACTTTGTCTAAAACCGGCCCTGGTTACTGGTAAACCAAAGGTTCCAGGAAACCGACACGAATCCCCCACCCCCCTCAAATAAAATCCAGTGAAATCTGTGCTCCCAGATCCAAATGCCTCCCTCCTTCTGAGCCCCATTGTACTTAAACAATTACAGGGTGCATGTCTCCAGATACCCAATGTATGGGGGCTCTACAATATATGGGGGCACAACACTGTATAGGGACACAATGTATGAGCAGTAAACTTACATATTTGCAATTCTCCAGAACAAAGCACGGCATGGCTGTTACAAAATAGTCACTGCTGTCGTAGATGAATTCATTGAGAGGTGCAATTTCTACAACGGGGTCACTTTGGGGGAATTTTCTGCTGTTCTGGTGTGGCGCCCCCAGGAGTATGGCCGCCACAGTGGCTTTGCCTTCCTCCAGGGATGGTAATGCCAGGCTTGGAAGCAGTGAAGGGTCTCTCTCCCAGTTAACCTATACATGCAACACAGTTCCACTCCGGGCCAGCAGGGGGGACTCTGAACCGGAATTGAAGGGAGGAGTGCTCTCTGATGGCCAAGAGGAAGGAGTAGTCAGTTAGTGTGAGGAGGGCCACGTGTGTAGACGTGTAGAGAGAAGCTGGAGGTTGAGCTGAGGAAAGAGAGCTCCCTCCCAGTGAGAGCATATGAACTGGAGCCTGGTCTCCATGGTTGTACGGATACTAATGGTCCTGCAACAGACATCAGAGGAGCAGGAGGCTGTAAATGCCCTACCCTCATCTAAGACTCGGAGGCACAACAGCACGGAGTGAGCCAAGAGAGGAATAGCGGCTACAGCTGTCTGCCATAGGAGGAGTGCTAGTAGAAGAGAATTAGGAGGAACTTCAGTGTAACTCAGTACTAGGAGTACTTTACTCCAATAAGTGCTAAGAAGGAGACTGCACAGCCCATCTGCTAAGAGAGAATCCCTGAGCTGCTTCCAGGCTAGCCTGCTCCGGTACCATCTGTAATCAGGACCCTGGACTGCATTTATCAAGTAAAGGTACAGAAATTGCACCCCACTGTGTCTTTGTGTGCTTCCTACCCTTCCGGCACTGCTACATCCTCGTGCTAACCACATCTACATTGCCCTGGGACTACAGCTTCACCTGTGGGGAGCTTTTACATCTTTGCTGCATCATACTATCAGTCCCAGAGGATCTGCATGCAGCGTCGGCTTAACATCTCACTTGCCGAACACCACAGGTGGCGTCACAAACTATTCCATTAACTACATTTCACCATTCAATCTCTCCTAATGCTTGGGCGCCCAGGGCCACGGACCGGGTCACTGCTGCTGTGACACATCCCGCTGACACCGGCCCGGTACCGAGTACCCCACAGCCCTGGGAGGGCGACCCACTGGCACATTAGGGGCTACGCAGATGTCGCCCACAAACTATTATATGGTTCAAAATACTCACTACACCCCTAGATTAATTACTTAAGCGTAGAAGTTTCCAATACGGGGTTACTTGGGGGGATCTGCTCATCTGACACCTCAGGGGCTCTGCTATTGGCACCCACAATCTATTCAATCAGAATCTGGGATCTAAAAGCCAAGTAGCGTCTCCCTCCCATCTGATCCCTACTGTGTGTGCAAACACTAATGTACAACCACATATGCCATGTTTACTGAATGTGGCCGTACCTCATAAGAAATTGTCTCATTCTTTTCCTTTTATCATTATGTGAATTAAAACGTTGAGGTTAAAGTAAAATTTTCACAGAAGCACCCCAAGTTTTTTGCTTTCAATGTCTAATTTTATAGCATTCTGTGATGTTTGTGGGTAAAAAATGCTCCTTGTGTAAATTATACATTTTATGCTAAAAAAAAAGTATTTCAGTTTGAAAAAATATTTTTTTTTGTTTTCACATATAAGGCTACGTGCACACGTGCAGAAATGCTGCGGAAATTTCCGCAACATTTCCGCACTCCCGCCATGGGTAAAACGCATGCGAATTTGCATGCGTTTTTCCCACAAAAAACAAGCGTCTTGCAAGCGTTTTTCGCTTGCAGAATGCTTGCGCATGCCAAGCAATTAACATCGCTTGGAAATGTGATAGATAGGATGTTAAAATAATTTAAAAAATAAAAAATATTGTTATTCTCACCTTCCGACGCCCCCGATCTGCTCTGCGGCGCTCCCGGCATCTTCCAGTCCCAGTAATGCTTTGCGCGAAGGACATCATCATTCGCACAAAGCATTACTGGGACCGGAATATGCCGGGAGCGTGGTGAGAGGCATTAAGAACTTCGGGGGCCGCCGGAGGGTGATTATATCTCTATTTTTTTATATTTTTTATTTTTCTATTTTTCACAAGATTATGGTACCCAGGGCCTGGAGGAGAGTCTCCTCTCCTCCAGGCCCTGGGTACCATCCGCACATGATCCGCTTACTTTGCGCATGGTGGGCATAGCCACATGCGGAAAGTAAGCGGATCAATGCATTCCTATGGGTGCGGAATCACCGCGATTCCGCAAAAAGAATAGGCATACTGCAGATTTTTCCACTATGCGATTCCGCAGCGGAAAAATTTGCAGCATTAACACAGCATTGCAGAATCCCATAGGATTGCATGGGATGCGTTAACTTTGCGTTTTCATGGCGATTCCGCAGCGGAAAAACGCTACGAAAATGCAAAAAAACGCAACGTGTGCACACAGCCTAAATGTTATAAAGTTTCATGAATCATATGTAGGTACAAAAATATTCAGTACACCGATAGATTAATTTTTTTGTGGGGTTTAGTTTCCAAAATGAGGTCACTTATGAGCGGTTTCTGCTGTTTTGGCATATCAAAAGTTCAGAAAATGAGACATGGAATTCACAACCTATTCCAGACAAATTTATGCTCCAAAAATCAAATAGTGCATTCAGGAGAAATTGCATAACAAATTATGGGGTCTGTTCTCTCCTATTATCCATTGTCAAATTTACAAATTTGGGGCTTAAACAACATTTTAATAGAGATGAGGAAATACATGCGGGTCCCTCCTTATTCGGCAAGCTATAGCGCTCACCGATGAACCTGCATCGGGAACCCGGATACCTGGATAGCTCCGGCTGATCAGCTCTTCTGCGTCGCAGTTGCAAGTGTCGCGGCTGTATGACAGGCACAACACATGCATGGAGAGCCCAACACACAGGCTCGATGTTTAAGAAAGACCCAGGCTGAGTCGAAACGTAACCTAATTTATCGTTCTACTAATTATCAACTATATTGAACACTGTGGTGTATGACTATCGTTTGTACAACAAAAGACACTTCTTGCAAAATTTCTGTGAATGCACCTGACTACCCTCCATTTGCCTACTTGCATCCATCCAGTTCGGCCAGCACCCCCACAAGAAGCTGAGTGCGCATCCTTCCTATTTCCTTCCAAGTTAGAGAAGCAGACACAGACCAGGGATGTCGCTGAGGCCAGCCTGACAGACTTCAGTGGCAAGTCTGCACCACCAGGGTGTCGGTCACCGCCTGACAAGTTTTAGAATACGTCTGGTAAGATCCAGAGTTCCGACTGCGCCGGTCTAGACCAGCACCTGTGCCCTACGCCGGTCAAGACCCAGAGACCAGGTGTTGCCTGTCAAGAGTCAAGCCTAGGCCTTTTGGCTCCAGGCCCAAGAGACGTTCGCCAACGGTCAAGCAGCAAAGATCCTCGAGGAGATGACAACTAGAGAGGCATGCCTGTAATTGCACAGGGACAGTGCAAGTGATCAGGGATGCCAGTTCCTGTTTTAACATATGGTACAGGGGCCAACCGGGGTCAGGACAGCAGGTTGGGACGGGGCTGGTAGGTGCATGGGAGGCTCATTGCACTATAATAGACTTCATCAGAAAGACTTGCAGCCTAGCAGAAAAACTCAGTGACCCCCCCCCCGCTAGGGCTAGAGTTATGTAGATAAATTACTTGGCAATTCCCGTGAATGGGCATACCACCTTCGGAAAGAGGACATTAGTATTATATAGTGAATAACTTTTGTTGCTACTTCACTCGTATCGTTATTTGGTTTATTGATGATAACAAAATCTGTTGCACTAATCACTTTAAAGAATGGAACCTATTTCGGGGCGCTAGTTGTATTTATTTCCATTTGTTATTTGGTTTATTGTTGATTTGCCTTGTTACTAGCACCATCTGTTTAGAAATACTGTGAATTACTATTGTATTTAAACAGAATTATAGTTTTCACTGACCATTCCTGCCTTGTGTTACTGTATCTGTACATTGCATCCGGTCACCTGCATTACATCTAGTCAAAACAGAACTGCCCTACACTTTGTGAATGGTACTGAGACAAGCCCCTACTACTTGAATAACATCATTAATCCTGTCATTTTGCCTTTACACTAACAACACAGACCTAATATAATCTTCATGGATGACAATGCTCCAGCTCATTGAGATTGCATGATTAGGGAATGGCTGCTGGAGTGTTATGCTGGGTGATGGTGAAAGGACCTGCTGCTATCCAGCAAGAGCAGTGCACCGGCCACACTTGACGCTAGCTATCGTACTGCCGCGCACCCTTGAGGCATGAATATATTTTTCACCCGCCTTCCAATCCTGGTAAGAGAGAACTTTAAAAGAGCCCTTCCCAGACGGTGATCAAACATTCACAAAACAGCACAAAGACAAACCTCAAAACTTCTGGAACAAGATAATTTGGAGTGATGAACTTTTTGGCCACAACCATAAATGTTATATTTGGAGAGAAGTTAATAAGGCCTATGATGAATGAACACCATTTCTACTGTAAAGCACGGAGGTGGATTGCTGATGTACTGAAAATGTGTGATCTACAAAGGTACTGGAAACATAGTCAAAGTTGAAAGAAAGATGAATTCAGCACGTTATCATCAAATACTGGAGGCAAATTTGCAGTCATCAGCCCAGAAGCTGTGCATGGGACGTACTTGGACATTCCAACATGACAACGATCCAAAACACAAGGCCAAGTCGACCTGTCATTGGCTACAGCAGAACAAAGTGAAGGTTCTGGAGTGGCCATCTCAGTCTCCTGACCTCAATATCATTGAGCCACTCTGGGGAGATCTCAAGCGCCCAGTTCATGCTATACACCCAGGAATTTATAGGAACTTGAGGCTTTTTGCCAAGAAGAGTGGGCAGCTTTACCATCTGAGAAAATAAAGAACCTCATCCACAACTACCACAAAAGACTACAAGATGTCATTGATGATAGAGGGGCAATACACGGTATTAAGAAATGCGGTATGTGAACTTTTGATCAGGGTCATTTGGATGTTTTGGGTTGTCATTATGATTTAAAAAGAGAAAACACCGTAGTTTGACAATAAATGGCTTCACCCAACCACTAACCATGAGTGGAGAAAAAGTTTGGGTGCTATCATTCATATTCTCTGAAAAAAGCCCAAGAAAGCAAAAATTCTGCCGGGGTATGTAAACTTTTGAGCACAACTGTAGGTTAGGGCCCGGTCTTATCACAATGTTCAAGCCTGATGTGGCCACAAAACACCCCTCAGCTCTTTCCCACCCTCTGAGGAGTTCTATTCCAAAGTCCTGCAGCTGTGTAATCCTGGCGTTGCCCCCAAAACACGGGCTACGAGAGAAGATCCAGGACAGGTCTTGACCTTCTTCCTGCTGTGTACCAGTGCGAGAGGCACTTGCTGGAAGGAATATATCTCCCATTCCGCAGCATACCCCTCACTGCATCACAACATTTTCCAAAAGCACCTATTCATCAATTAAATATTAAAATAATTATAAAGAAAAAAAATTCTCCCTCCATATGGGAGACATGCTGGAGTACACATTATACATACATATATGGATTATTATTATTTATTTATATAGCACCATTGATTCCATGGTGCTGTATGTGAGAAAGGGTTACAAACAAAATACAAGTATCCCTTGCAGTAGACTAACACTTGTAGACTGGTACAGAGAGAAGAGGACCCTGCCCTTGCAGGGTTACATTCTACAGGATGATGGGGAAGGAGCCAATAGGTTGGGGATTTCACACGCTTCCTCTGCTTCCGCCCGCGTGGATACCAAGGATGATACTGGCCGGAGTGCCCCGGTAATACTTACCTCTCCGGAAACTGCATCTTCACTCTCCATCACAGTGCTTAAGGACTAAGTGGACAATATTAAAATGAGCGCACAAGCGGGTGCACCGTGGAGTCAGCACTCAATACCCTCTACCTGGATTTCATGGGGGTTTGTAATGAGCAAGCTCTACTAATTGTTATGTGTACATGGATTACCATTTATGATTACATTTTTTATATGTTTTTTATATGCTAATGATTGTTTGACTGCATAGCCAGTTTCATTATACTGTTGTAGTACATTTTTCTTTACAAATACACACTTAACCAGACAGGTTAGTACTACACCCATAATTTCTTATGATTGCTCCCTTTCTTTATACTGTTTTCCACTCTTCTATGAGCCCCACAGCACCATCTAGCTTTACCAATTTCCCTTTAAATTCATCATAAGTACAGAGGAAGCAAGTTACCGACATTTGATTTATCAAAAGTTAGTGATCCTTATGTTTCTGCCAAATTTAGTGCACAGGGAAGACAGCAATGCCCGTGGAGAAGGTCTTATTACAGAAATGATGTGCTGGCTACTTAGAAATACTTGACCAGATCAGGCTTAGATCAACCAGGGATGTCCAACTGTTATGAATTAGAAACCATGCTGAGACGTGTGTCAAGACTCAAGTGCAGCGAGAGGATAGGGGGACACAGGCTCCCTACCACTGGCACAGAGGATGGTGCTCGCAGTGTCTTGTCTGATGACTGGCATGGGAAAAAGAGCAGCGCAGCGGTGTAGAAGAGTTTTCTGTGAGGGGCCTGTACATGAATGGGCACAGAGGCTCCCTGATACATCTGCTCCCAGTTAAACTTTAATAAGAGGAGACATCAAAGGCTTTGAAGCTGAACTCTGACATCCCACATGAAATGCCTCTGATCCTGTAAAGACCTGGAGGTTGCAGAAGTCAAAAGACAGCTGTGCCAGGCAAGTCCCATTCCCACATTACCAGTGTAATCTTTGCCAGCAACATTAACCGCCTCACCGCCACAGAATAAAGCACCATGCTGGATCTTTATCTCTGTGCACCAGGGCTCATTGCAATACTGCTTTTATTTCCCACAGCATCTCTATCCAAAAAAATGATTTCCATAAGAAATATTCATATACCAATATTTCATATATGACTGTACAGCAAAATTCTTGCTTTCAGAATCCATTGGTAGGCAGACAAGGATCCACCAAACAGCGCTGTCCTGTATGAGCCTGTTCACACTGCTGGTGCTTTCATCTGTGGCTTATATCTCAATCCCTGAAAAACAGAATTCAGATGTATCCCTGATAGAGCCATAATGTTGAATAAGGCAAACAAAGAATGAAACTGAGCTCTGTTTTTGCAGTTTGTGCTCTGTCTTTTCGGACAGGGACAAGAATGTGTAAGAAGATGCACCGGACCGGGTGTACCTCTCTTGCACCGGTTCCGGAACTGTCGGGGCTGTCGCCATTGTTGTCCAGGGGAAAGCATACTAACCCGGACTGACCTTTGCACTTGACAGCAGGAGGCATGCCTAAAATAAAAAGGCCGGGGCACAGGAAAGCGAGGAGAGACTTGGCGGGAAGACAACGAGTGCAGCAGGGGAAGTTTGGTGCTCTGTCCTCTGAGCAACGGTGCAGGCTCGCGCTATAGATCCTCTTCTGCCAAGTACAGTGACTGTGAGCAGAGACCTTCTGTGTGTTAGGAGTGGCGGAAGGCACTAAATAAAAAATATGAATAAAGTGCCTTCGCCGCTCGGGGTCCACCGTGCGGAGGATGGAAAACCGCAGCTAGTAGATGCAGAGCACTATGGCGGTAATGTGCACAGGGTTTAACTGCACCCAGTGTGCACTGAAGCAAGCTCTGTTACATTTACAGAGCTGCAGGCAAAAAGCATACACAAAATGCTGAGTCTGTTCAGGGTCACAGAGTCTCAGCGATGCAGACACGGTATTCAGGGTCACAGGAGTAGCCTTAGACAACAGGACTACTCCGTCTAGACCTACCATTAAATAAGGTGCGTGGCGTCGCAACAGCGGACGCAGAGATAAGCTGCAGCGCGGCAAGAACTGAGCCGCTGGTAAGGCGCTGCAATAACGCTGGCGCAATGCAGATACTAAGCTGCTGAGCAAGATGGAGCTACTACTGGCAGGAACCAATCACTCACACAAACGTATTATCAGAGGGAAGGGGTTTCTTAATAAGTCATTCACCAGTCCAAGCATCCATCATCAAACATACAGCAGCAAGTATGAAAAATACTAGCGCATGGCGGAATAGCCATGCGCACTTTTTATACCAAACGGGACCTTCCGGAAATCTCCAAGGCTCCAAGAGGAGCCAATAGGATTCGACACAGGACCTGAGCACCTGACTCCCGAACTCCAATGGAAGTTCGTCCCATGAGCATGCTCAGTTAAGGGAACAAAGGACTTAGCCTCTGGAGAGAGTTGCCGCAAGGCACTCTCCTCTGCAATCTCCTCTGCAGCAGATGAAGTGCAGGAGACTGCAGAATGAAAGGGTCTAGATTTCAACATAGGAAAGGCAGAAATCTGACTCCTAACACTGTGCACCCGCTGGCTCCTGCATCCCGAGGTGCCAGACACTATGGGCCGGTTTTTGCTGCGCACGTACCGCCTGAGACTGACCGGGTGACTTGTATAGAACTGTGTCCTTCCTCACCCGTGGTTTACTGCCAAGCTGAGTTATGCTCAGGCAGTGACACAGATTGCTTTTCACTCCGCACAACGTATCCGGATCCAGGACCCTGCACAAGTCAGGGGGGACTCGTTACCACCGTTAGGAACCGTGTCCGCAACTTCTTCAGGACAACCACGGAATCATCATGCGTCAGTTGCTAAGGCGCCACCATTGGAAATTAGGATTCTGCCTACAAGAAGCCGTCGGACTGATAAGTTTAACCCCACATGAACAGTTGCTTTATCTATTGCCATTGTTATTTTATCCTGCACTTATACTGTGCCTTTTCCTCTTGCCATACCCCTGCTTTTTCCCATCACCTCCCTGCATGGAGTAATCCTCTGCTAATAAACCTGTTAACTCTTGTTCTGCCTCCTGTCCGGCACTGCATGCTGTAATCTGCTCACAAATGTAAAATCAGTTTTTTACAATCAGTCACAATCCGCCAGGTTTTGAAAAAAACGGATCCTCAATTTTCTTTTGAGGATCCGTTTTTTTCCCCATTGACTTCCATTATTGGCGGATTGGCGGATTGTGACGGATTGCCGTCCGTTGCATCCGTTTTTTTTGCGGATCCGCCAAAAGTTGCTGTCCGTCACCATCCTCAAAGATTTGAAAATGGAGCTTGCAACGTTTTTTCTCTGGCGGATCCTCCAGACACTAATTTAACCCGAAATTCTTTCTGGGTGCCGGACAAAAAAAAAAACTCTCTCTCTCTCTCTCTCTCCCTCTCTCCTTTTTTCCAGGCTGCGATTCCTTTAAAATTCTTCATTTGTCGGATCCGTCAAAAAAAAACGGACGGGTGGCATCCGTTGTCATCAGTACTAAAACGGATCTGCCATCCGTCCTTTTGGCAGATTTTGACTGATGCAAAAAACTGAAGTGTGAAAGAGGCCTAAGCAGGGTGTAAAAATGAATAAATTTATCAAAGAATTTCATAATTTTGATCATCAATATGTTTGGCATTCTAGGGACACCATGATGATAAAGGCATCATGTTATGGGATGCAGGATAGATGGGTTTGCATTTATTTTGATTTTGATTTTATTTATTTCAGTGGAACTAGTTTGGCCCGTGCAAAATTTTCACACATTGGTCGTCGGGGGTTCAGGCAATTTCAGAAAAAGTAAGCTGGTGAAATGTAAATGTATTTCATGAGCTGATGAACACAGACAGGTATTTATATATGTAGATTGGTAATACAATAAATTGTTTTGATAAGTAGAGGCCAAAAAATGTTTTCTGGTTGAGGTGCCACCTGCAGGTCATTGTGTCTTTCTGTAGGTTTATGAAAATGAATGTTTAAACTGTATTTAGTGATAAAATCGGGAATGTGTGGTTTGTTTGGCTGTTTTCTTGCTGAAGGGAGCAAATTTACCTTTGAAATGGTGTATCATGTGTGTGTGTGGGGCGAAGTAATCAGCGAAAAAGCAGTGCGTGTTTACAAATGTGTTGGTAGTGTGCTTTGGAGTACTGTGGTGCCACCTGCAGTTCATTTTTCCTTACTGCAGGTTTATGAAAATTAATGTTTAAACTGTATTTTGTGATCAAATCGTGGATGTGTGGTTTGTTTGGCTATTTTTTTGCTGAAGGGGGCAAGTTTACCTTTCAAATGGTGTATCATTTGTGTGTGTGGGTGCAGTATGAACAGGGATACAAAGGAATCACAGAAAAACAGTGTTTAGAAATAATAGAATAGATTGTTGGAAAGCTGCAGCAATTTGTATCTGAATCTGAAATATAACACCGAAAATTGACATGTGAAATAGAATATATATTTAGTAACTTCATATTTATAATTGTTTTTTTATGAGTGGCAAAAATATTTTTAAATATTAGAAGCTTAAAGAGGTTGTCCACTACTTTTACATTATACTCTATCTATTCTATAGAATAGGGCATCGATGTCTGATATGTGGGGGTCTGTCACTCAGCATCCCCGCTGATCAGCTGTTATAAGTGCCGGTAGCGGCCGCAGTCCGGAAGTACTTACTTTGCAAGCTTGGCCATCTACGTGTAGTGGCCACCGTGGGATACTACACATCCACCTCCTTTTCAATTCAATAAGAGACTGATGTGATATAACACTACAAGTAGACGGCCATGGTCTGCAAATAAATTTACGGCCGGCGGCCGCCGCCAGCACTCGTAACAGCTGATCAGCAGGGTGCTGAGTGCCGGACCCCTGATAGATAGAAGAAAAGCAGGCAAATCATCTTCCCCGTACAGTATAATCACAGAGTGACAATTTAGAATAGAATAGATATAATAGATATATGCACAAAGAATAGATACATATATTTAAATATATATGTATGTCAGTGGCACACACACACACACATATATATATATATATATATATATATATATATATATATGTATTTATATTGAATAGAGAGATAGAAGAAAAGCCAGTAATTTATCTGCAGCATTCTGTAAAATCACTGGGGGAGCCGACAGGATAGATGAGATGGATTACATACAGTAAATACAAATAGAATCGGTAGATATATAGATGTCAGTGACAAATACAATTAGTACAGTGTGTGTGTAAATTACTGTACATGTACCTAGTTAATACAAGATTATTTTTTGATTTTTTGGAAAAAAATGGTGTGGGCTCCCACGCCATTTTCATAACCAGCAGAAGGAAAGCCGATGACTGGGGCAGATGTTTTTAGCCTGGGAATGGGGTAATATCCATAGAGCTTCCCAGGCTATTAATATCAGCTCACAACTGTATATTTAGCCTTTACTGGCTATTAAAATGGGGGACCCCCCAAAAAATGATATTGGGTCCCCCTATAATTAATAACCAGTAAAGGCTATGCAGACAGCTGCGGGCTGATATTAATAGCCTCGGAAGGGGCCATGGATACTGGCACCTCCCCCGGCTAAAAACATCAGCTCTCAGCTGCCCCAGAAAAGGCGCATCTCTAAGATGCGCCAATTCTGGCTCTTAGCCACGGTCTTTGTCACTGATATCTATATAAATACATATTGATATGTGTGTCACTGACATATATACAGTATATACATCTATTCTATGTGTATTTATCTATTCTATTCTAACTTGTCACTCTGTGCTTATACTGTACGCGGCAGATGATTTGCCGGCTTTTAATCTATCTATCTACATGTGTGTTTAGAAGAATATTTCCTTTGAAAACGATGTGTAAATGACAGAGAATTGCTGTATATAAAAGCTTATGTTAAAGTCGCATTGCAATCAGATAGCAATCACACTGCATTCGGATGTAAATCGGATGCTAGGTGTGAGAAATCGGATTGTACTCGCATGACACTCGCATTATACTCCTCCGACTCTCGGCAGGGAGACTCAGACCGATTTTTCATACGGCAAGGCCAGGGTCACACTTGAGAGTGCAATGCGATAAACTCTCTCGCCTAAATACCTGGCACTACCGCCGGCACTCGGGAAATAGAAATACATGCAACCGCACACTCCGATCCCGAGTGCCGGTGGCAGTGCCGGGTATTGAGGCAAGAGACTAGTGTGAGTTTCTCGCATTGCACTCGCAAGTGTGATGCCGGCCTGAGGTCATGTTTGCACTTTCAGTATTTGGTCAGAATTTTACCCCAGTATTTATAAGCCAAAATCAGGAGTGGAACAATCGGAAGAAAAGTGTAATAGAAACATGTCACTGGTCTGCACTTTTCACCCACTCCTGGCTTTGTCTCACAAATACTGATGTAAAATATTACTGACCAAATACTGAATGTGTGAATGTGTCCTAAATATGTAATTAATGAGGTCAATCTGTGAGAACCTAAGGTGGTGCTGTCATGAGATTATGCCACATTTAAAACAAATCTCCTTGTCTGCTAATTAGAAACTCTCAGGGCCGGACGTTAGGGTGCTATACAATGCTCTTTCAATCCCACTGGAGACCTGTAGCGTCTCCATTTTTCATGATCTGGGGCTGGGTGAACGCTTATTTTTTTGCGTGCCGAGCTGTCATTTTTATTGATATAATTTTGGTGTAGATACAATGTTTTTATTGTTTATTATTGCATTTCAGTGCAATGTTGCGGTGACGTTTTGATTTTTTTCTCGTTACACTGTTTACTTATCGGATTAATTATTTTTATATATTGATAGATCTGGCGATTCTGAACTCAGCTATCCCAAATATGTTGTTTTTTTATTGTTTTATTTTGAATAATATATTTCTTTTATATTTTAAAAACTTTTTTTTACTTTCCACTTGCTTCAATAGGTCTCCATGGGAGACTAGAAGCTGCGATAATCTGATCGCTTCAGCCCTGCTCTGTGTAGCAGAAATGGTCACATGCTATCTGGCAATGACAACCACAAGGGTCTCCTGCAGACCCCGGGTTGTTGTGCCAACCCATTGGCGACCCGCAGATTATGATTCCACCTGCAGCTGTTAGAGGCACATGTCAGCTGATGAAAGCTGCCAGGCTCAGCATCGGAGCCTGCGGCAAACAGGGGAGCCAACCATAGAAGTACCTATATGTCTAGGGTGGTAAAGGGATTAAACAACTTGACATAACAAAAGAATCAGCAATCATATCAGAGCAATATGGCACAGAAGTTTTCCAGGTAAATAAAATGGATCTACAATCGCCTAGAAACACAAAAATTAGAAAAAAAAAATTCCCTGAACTTATCTATTACATTTTCATCATTTTCCTTTATGCTTTACCAGTCATTACTGTTCCAGCTCAGCTACATCGGCTCAGTATCTCCTCTACAACCCATCCTGCGATCCGCTGCTCCAGTGCCACACATCCGCGCTGCTCAAGAACAGCTCTTCTGGACTAGGTGCTTTGAGGATCTACCTCTCCACATGAAACATTAGACATAGAATCGAGACATTTGCGTTTAAAAAAAGGTGTATAATTGGAAAAGTATGTGATTGTGGAAGTGTATTTGATGCTGTGATTAATTTTTCCTTTACAGAATTTCTTGTAATTAAGATGTAGCAAATTATGTGCTGTAAGATAGGCCTGTTTATTCCATTTTATATAAATGTAGCTATCAAGGAATATTGTTTTCTGGTGTTTTTTATATTTAATTATTTTATTGCAATCATTTTAAAGACCATTTAAGTCTTCACTCAAAAGAGTAACACAGATTATAAGTGTTCATTTGTTGCTGCCTACAAGTGCCCAAACATTAATCGGCAAACATTACACCACAAAGATGAAACAAAGACATCTCCCTTCTCACGCAAGAGCCACTGCTGCGGATAATGTCCTTTTCTTCCACCCTTCATAAATTCTCTTTCTTTATGAGATCTCCATAAAATCAGACATATAAACATTGCAGCTCTTATTTCTTTGTGATTTGTTAGGAGGTGTTAGTTTTATTTTATGACCGACTTTATCTTTTGTTCGTGATGTGATTTTCTAATATACATATGTCAGCTGCACACCTTCCTAAATACTTCTGGTTTTGCACTATTTAATAGTTTTTGTCAATTTTTTCATCACTTCAAGTGGTGTTAAAAACAATTCCATATATCCCATTATTGCTATTTATTACACTGAAAGCTTCCTAGACTTTATAGAAATTATAAAAGACAAAGGCGAGTCTGAATAATTGCATAAAATAATATAATTCTTTATTTATAACACTCATGTACCAAGTACCTGCTTCCTTGCGCCATAAGGCTATGGGCACACATTGCAGATTTCATTTTTTTCCACGCAGAAATGCTCCAAAAAACACAAGTGATTGCTGAAGCAATGTTAATCAATGAGAATCCAGAATTGATGTGCACGTGCTGCGGAAAATTCCGTCCTGATTCTCAGCGTTTTATTTTCTGCAGCATGTCAATTCTTTTTGCAGATATGCAGTGTTTCTGCACCCATTGACTGTCACTGTTATTTCCAAGCAAAAAATTTTGTATTTTTCTTCAGACAAGGAGAATTGGTCAAAATTAAAAAAACACCGGTGCTTTTCAGACCTCAAATAATGCTAAGAAAACAAGTTCATAATCATTTAGAAACAACAATACTGAAGTTTTAATTCAGGAAGAGTTCAGAAATCAATATTTTGTTGCATAACCATGATTTTTAATCACAGCTTTCATGAGTCTTGGCATGCTTTCCACCAGTCTTTCACACTGCTTTTCAGTGACCTTATGCCACTCCTGGTACAAAAATATAAGCAGTTCTTCTTTATCTGATGACTTGTGACTAGAGTTGAGCGAAACGGGTCGAAAAATTTCAAAAGTCGCCGACTTTTGATAAAATCGGGTTTCATGAAACGAAACCCAACCCTAGGGTGAGGTCGGCCACGAGCTTGGTGACTTTAGCGCCAAAGTCGAGTTTCAAAAGTTTGTTTTCCGCCCTTTTTCAGCCAATCAGGATCCACGGACACTGTGGGCAATGTGATGACATAGGCAGGGGTCACCACCATCTTTGAGAAGGGCATGCAAGTGATTGGCTTGCTTTGGGGGGCGTCACAGGGGGTATAAAAGGGCGTGCACGCCGACCGCCATGTTACTCATGCTGATCTCAGAATAGGGAGAGCTGCTGCTGATTCTGTAGGGAGAGCGTTAGGCAGGGAAGAAGACACCAAAAACTGCTTCTGCTGCTAGCGATTTGGCCTGTACAACACACCAGTCTCTGTGTGTGCAGTGCAAGTGGAGGCTATATTTTGCTGGATCAGCTGTGTTGGTTGTTAGGCTGCCTTATAAGGCTTCCTGATAGCTGCATTGCTGTTTTCCCACTGCTCTGCAAACTGCTTTTTTAAAAGCAATCCAAATTTTTTTTTTCTTGTCTTGGTGAGCTACTGAGCGTGCATTTTTTCACACCATACAGCGGTGTACGCTCCTCACACAGTACCGTGTAACGGCTGTTATCACGGCCACAGTGAAGCTATCTGTGTGTGACTCTGTAAGAATAAGTCGAGGACATGTTCCGTTCTTACAGACCTCCACCTTCTAGTTTTGTCTGTTTTTCAAACAGTTAAGTATATTCGCTGTTTGATCACATTCAAAACTATAGAGAGACAGCGTGTGAAGGTCCGTATACTTAAAAAACACGGAGCTTGACAATTTTACGGACACCGGACAGCGGTGTACGTGCACGCTCCTCTCTTAGTACCGTGTAACGGCTGTTATCACGGCCACAGTGAAGCTATCTGTGTGTGACTCTGTAAGAATAAGTCGAGGACATGTTCCGTTCTTACAGACCTCCACCTTCTAATTTTGTTTGTTTTTCAAACAGTTAAGTATATTTGCTGTTTGATCACATTCAAAACTAGAGAGAGACAGTGTGTGTCTGTCACGCCGTGCTCACCTGGGGGCGGGACCTCGGTCCTGACGTCATCTCTTCCGGAGCTGCGGTCACTCCGGGGGTCCCGTAGGGTGCGCACGCGCAGCTCTCGTCCCCGGGCCTCCTCCTACATGTCACGTTTGCGCTTGCGCGCTCCTGTCAGTGCTGTATAGGGCTCGGTCCTCTCTATGGTAATGGAGGACCTGACCCGGAACCTGTAGTGGTCATGTGCTTTCTGGCTAGGTCCTGACCCGGAACCAGTAGTAGTCATGTGCTATATCAGACGACCTCCCCCTAGGGGAGGTGCCTGATTATTGTTGTGCTTCCTGGCTTGGTCTGCCTTGTCCCTGCCTGGCTGTGCGCTGTACTCAGGTCCTCTGCCTTGCACTCTGTTGTGCCTCTCGGCACACGCTCTGAATCTGCGCTCTGCTTTGTACTTGGTTGTGCCTCCTGGCACACGCTCTGACCCTGTGTTCTGTCTCGTACTCGGTTGTGCCTCCTGGCACATGCTCTGACACTGTACTCTGTCTCATACTCGGTTGTGCCTCCTGGCACACGCTCTTACCCTGTACTCTGTCTTATACTCAGTCGTGCCTCCTAGGCACACACTCTGATTCCGTGCTCTGTCTTATACTCAGTCGTGCCTCCTAGGCACACACTCTGATTCCGTGCTCTGTCTTATACTCAGTTGTGCCTCCGGGCACACACTCTGATCCTGTACTCAGTCTCTTCCTCTGTTACACCTCCTGGCACACCTGCTGCCTGACTCAGTGCTCTGACGTGCTCCTTGCACGCTTCCTGCTTCACTCACACCCGGACGAACGAAGTCTCTGTATACCACGTGTTCCCGTGTCCACACTTTACACGTTCCTTCAGACACTCTCACCCACTCGTGTCTCCTGTGAGCCGGCCGCCTGGTTCCAGCAGTCGTGGTGCCTCACCCCCTGGGGCTTGCCCCTGACACTCCCTGTATAGGGGGTGGTCTTCACTAGGTCAGCTCGCCCTGGGAGGGTTGGTGTCACGACCCAGAGGGTCCACTCCAGGAGTCGTCATAGTATAATCAGGCCATGGACCCCGCTGGTGCCACCACCTCCATCCAAAAGGAACTGGTGTTCCTACGGGAGAGTCAGACCAGGATTATGGTCCTTTTGAAATCCATGGAGTCTCATTTGTCGGCCATACAATCTGTTTCTGCCCAGTCCTCGGTCCTGCACCCGATGCCGCGCCTCGGCAAGCCACCCCGATATAGCGGGGACCCTAAGTTTTGTCGAGGATTTCTGAACCAATGCCGGTTACATTTTGAGCTTTTGCCGCAGCACTATCCCACTGAGCGCGCCCAAATTGCCTTTATTGTTTCACACTTAGAGGGGGAGGCATTTGCATGGGTGAACCCCCTCTGGGAGCGCAATGACCCACTCGTCTCTCGGCTTTCCACCTTTTTGGACACCTTCCGCAAGGTGTTCGACGAGCCGGGTCGGCTGGCCTCTATCACCGAGTCCCTCTTTAACCTCCATCAGGGTACGCTACCGGTAGGACAGTATGCCATCCGTTTTCGTACCTTGGCCTCCGAACTCGGTTGGAACAACGAGGCTCTCGTAGGGATCTTTTGGCGTGGCCTGTCCAGTCGGATCAAAGACGTACTGGCAGGTCGGGATACTCCCACCTCTTTAGAGGATCTGATCTCACTGGCGACACGCATCGACCTGCGGTTTCAGGAACGTGCCCGTGAATTAGCCAGAGAGAGGAGCTCCTCTCACCTCCTCCGTTCCTGCTCCAAGAAGCCGGGAAACTTCTCCGCCTAGGGTTGATAGGAGAGGCCTCCCTAGGTGTACGTGATTCCTCTCCCCCCCTGCTCGTGTCCATATTATTGAATCTCGGTGCCAAGCGTTATTCTGAGGAGGCTTTCCTGGATTCTGGCGCGGAGGGGAATTTTATCACACTCGAGGCAGTTAAAAAATACCGGATTCCTGTCAGATCCCTGGAGACTCCTCGGTCGATTGTTTCGGTCAATGGTACGTCCGTGCTGGAGTCCGTTACCCAGGCCACCGAAGAGATCGAGCTGCAGATCGGAGCCCTGCACCTGGAGAAGATCTCCTTCCTCGTCTTGTCCACCATGCCTGTTGCCCGTCCGTCTGATGAACTCTGCCGGTCCATCCCCGGCACCTACAGGTCTGCCGTCGGCTTACTGGTCCTTAGCAGATGTCTTCGACAAGAAGGAGGCCGAGACTCTGCCCCCCCATCGGCCATATGACTGTCCGATTGACCTCATTCCTGGTTCTACGCCACCCAGGGGTAGGATATACTCACTATCCCCTGCTGAGACCCAAGCTATGTCTGACTATATCCAGGAGAACCTTGCTAGAGGTTTCATCCGTAAGTCCTCCTCGCCCGCGGGAGCGGGATTTTTCTTTGTAAAAAAGAAGGACGGCTCCCTCCGTCCTTGCATAGACTACCGAGGCCTGAACAATATCACGGTCAAGAACAAGTACCCATTGCCATTGATCCCGGAGCTCTTTGACCGACTTAGAGGAGCTCGAATTTTCACCAAACTGGATCTTCGTGGGGCCTACAACTTGATCCGCATTCGTTCCGGGGATGAGTGGAAGACCGCCTTTAACACCAGAGACGGTCACTACGAGTACTTGGTCATGCCCTTCGGCCTCTGCAATGCCCCAGCGGTTTTCCAGGAGTTCGTGAATGACGTCTTCCGGGATATGCTGTACTCCTGCGTGGTAGTCTATCTGGATGACATCCTCGTTTTTTCTCCAGACCTCTCCGCCCACAGAAAGAACGTGCGTCAAGTCCTCCAGCGCCTGAGGGAGAACCGCCTTTATGCCAAGCTCGAGAAATGTGCCTTCGAGCAAACGTCCCTGCCATTCTTGGGGTACATTATCTCAGAATCAGGTCTATGCATGGATCCGGCAAAAGTGTCCGCCGTCCTCGATTGGCCACGGCCCCATGGGGTGAAGGCAATCCAACGCTTCCTTGGTTTTGCGAACTACTACCGACAGTTCGTTCCTCATTTTTCCTCGTTGGTTCGCCCCATCTCGTCCCTTATCTGCAAGGGAGCTGACCCAAAGGCTTGGCCCTCTGAGGCTGAAGAGGCCTTCCAGTCGTTGAAACAAGCCTTCGCCGCTGCTCCGGCGCTTCACCGACCTGTGGTTAGTAGACCTTTCACTCTCGAGGTAGACGCATCCTCTACTGGGGCTGGCGCAGTCCTTCTGCAGAAATCCTCTTCTGGACGTTTTGTCACCTGTGGCTTCTTTTCTAAAGTATTTTCCTCCACTGAGCAGAACTACTCCATTGGCGACAAAGAGCTATTGGCCATTAAGTTGGCCTTGGAGGAGTGGAGGTACTTACTGGAGGGTGCCATACATCCATTCAAGATCTTCACAGACCATAAGAACCTGGCGTACATCCAGTCCGCACAGAGGCTCAATCCTCGGCAAGCCAGGTGGTCCCTATTCTTCGCCCGCTTTGACTTTGAGCTACATTTTCGGCCCGGCGATAAGAACGTTAGAGCGGATGCGTTGTCAAGATCATTCCTGTCGTCTGATGCAGAGGAAGAACCCTCTCATATCATTGATTTATCCAAAGTAATTACTGTGGCTCCTGTCAAGTTAACCACGTTACCTCCGGGAAGAACCTTTGTGGCTGAGAATAACCGAAAACGAGTGCTAAATTGGGGACATTCGTCCAAGATTGCCGGCCACGTTGGTGTCAAAAAGACTTTGGACTTAATCTCTCGCCATTATTGGTGGCCTTCACTCTCCCAGGATGTTAAAGACTTTGTAGCATCTTGCCCGTCCTGTGCCCAGAACAAGATACCCAGACAACCACCCTCCGGTCTTCTGTTCCCGCTTCCCATTCCGTCGGCTCCATGGCAGCACATAGCCATGGATTTCATTACTGATCTGCCTTGTTCTTCCGGTTGTACTGTGGTCTTGGTGGTTGTAGACCGATTTTCAAAGATGGCTCACTTCATTCCTCTTCCCGGACTACCCTGTGCTCCTGACTTGGCGAAGATCTTCATTTCCCATATCTTCAGGATTCACGGCTTCCCCCAGCACATCGTGTCGGATAGAGGGGTCCAATTCACCTCCCGGTTCTGGAGAGCTCTATGCGGACTCATGAAAGTGTCATTGGATTTCTCTTCCGCCTATCACCCCCAAACCAATGGGCAGGTGGAACGTACCAACCAGATCCTTACATCCTATCTCCGGCATTTTTCTAATGCTCATCAGAATGACTGGGTCGGTCTACTTCCTTGGGCTGAGTTCGCCTACAATAATCACTCCAGTGAATCATCTACCAAGTCTCCTTTCTTCATCGTCTTTGGACAGCATCTCAATGTGCCTCTACCGGTACTTCCTGTCTCGGGGGTACCTGCTGCCGATTCTCAGTCTGTGGAGTTCTCCAGGGTATGGCAGGAGACCAAAACCGCTCTCGAGAAAGCACGGGACAGAATGAAATTACACGCTGACAAGAGGCGCCTGGACGTTCCTCCATTTCTCCCTGGTGACAAGGTGTGGCTCTCCACCAAATACGTCCGCCTTAAGGTACCATCTTACAAACTGGGTCCCCGTTACATTGGTCCTTTTGAGGTCCTCAGGCGGATTAATGATGTTGCTTACAAATTGAAGCTGCCTCCTTCACTCCGTATTCCCAATTCCTTCCATGTGTCTCTCCTAAAACCTGTGGTTCTTAACCGACTTCATCCTTCTCCAGGCCGCACACCCCAGCCTGTTGGCTTGGGGGATGAGTTTGAGGTGAATGACATTTTGGCCATGAAGAAGGTAAGAGGGAGAACCATGTTCCTGGTCGATTGGAAGGGTTTTGGCCCCGAGGAGAGGTCATGGGAACCCAGGGAGAATATCCACGCACCCCTGATTTTGTCTAAGTTCCTCTCCAGTTTTAGAAAGAGGGGGCGTAAAGGGGGGGGTACTGTCACGCCGTGCTCACCTGGGGGCGGGACCTCGGTCCCGACGTCATCTCTTCCGGAGCTGCGGTCACTCCGGGGGTCCCGTAGGGTGCGCACGCGCAGCTCTCATCCCCGGGCCTCCTCCTACATGTCACGTTTGCGCTTGCGCGCTCCTGTCAGTGCTGTATAGGGCTCGGTCCTCTCTATGGTAATGGAGGACCTGACCCGGAACCTGTAGAGGTCATGTGCTTTCTGGCTAGGTCCTGACCCGGAACCAGTAGTAGTCATGTGCTATATCAGACGACCTCCCCCTAGGGGAGGTGCCTGATTATTGTTGTGCTTCCTGGCTTGGTCTGCCTTGTCCCTGCCTGGCTGTGCGCTGTACTCAGGTCCTCTGCCTTGCACTCTGTTGTGCCTCTCGGCACACGCTCTGAATCTGCGCTCTGCTTTGTACTTGGTTGTGCCTCCTGGCACACGCTCTGACCCTGTGTTCTGTCTCGTACTCGGTTGTGCCTCCTGGCACATGCTCTGACACTGTACTCTGTCTCATACTCGGTTGTGCCTCCTGGCACACGCTCTTACCCTGTACTCTGTCTTATACTCAGTCGTGCCTCCTAGGCACACACTCTGATTCCGTGCTCTGTCTTATACTCAGTTGTGCCTCCGGGCACACACTCTGATCCTGTACTCAGTCTCTTCCTCTGTTACACCTCCTGGCACACCTGCTGCCTGACTCAGTGCTCTGACGTGCTCCTTGCACGCTTCCTGCTTCACTCACACCCGGACGAACAAAGTCTCTGTATACCACGTGTTCCCGTGTCCACACTTTACACGTTCCTGCAGACACTCTCACCCACTCGTGTCTCCTGTGAGCCGGCCGCCTGGTTCCAGCAGTCGTGGTGCCTCACCCCCTGGGGCTTGCCCCTGACACTCCCTGTATAGGGGGTGGTCTTCACTAGGTCAGCTCGCCCTGGGAGGGTTGGTGTCACGACCCAGAGGGTCCACTCCAGGAGTCGTCATAGTGTCAGTCCGTTTACTTAAAAAACACGGAGCTTGACAATTTTACGGACACCGAACAGCGGTGTACGTGCACGCTCCTCTCTCAGTACCGTGTAATGGCTGTTATCACGGCCACAGTGAAGCTATCTGTGTGTGACTCTGTAAGAATAAGTCGAGGACATGTTCCGTTCTTACAGACCTACACTCTAGGGAGATGTTGTTCAGCACTTGCTGATTACTGCCATATTTTTGGCTGCAGAGAATTTTTGCAAATTTTTGCAAATCTGCCATTCTATGTTCTCTTGTCATATCTTAGTTAATGGGTGGTGTGAACACTGTCTGACCAACGTGTTCACATTTGTGCACGTCACATGTGTTTTTAATCCATTTTTTCCTTGCTTAGCATGGTTTGGGAGACCCCACCCCTCTCCTGTGTGAGGTGTACAAAAGAGCTGTCTCAGACCATAAGCCCACACTGTGGAGCAGCCTGTCTGAATCCTGTTCATGTTAAGACACTGTTCAGATGTTCAGGTATTAAATACATTAGATAGGGACTGCTTCGACACGGGTTACCTTGACGTTGGTGAGGCAGCTTGGTATACATTTTTTTGCAAAAAAACGTATAGACTAAATACCCTGTATTTGTTGTTCAGCACTTGCTGATTACTGCCATATTTTTGGCTGCAAAGAATTTTTGCAAATTTTTGCAAATCTGCCATTCTATGTTCTCTTGTCATATCTTAGTTAATGGGTGGTGTGAACACTGTCTGACCGACGTGTTCACATTTGTGCACTTCACATGTGTTTTTAATCCATTTTTTCCTTGCTTAGCATGGTTTGGGAGACCCCACCCCTCTCCTGTGTGAGGTGTACAAAAGAGCTGTCTCAGACCATAAGCCCACACTGTGGAGCAGCCTGTCTGAATCCTGTTCATGTTAAGACACTTTTCAGATGTTCAGGTATTAAATACATTAGATAGGGACTGCTTCGACACGGGTTACCTTGACGTTGGTGAGGCAGCTTGGTATACATTTTTTTGCAAAAAAACGTATAGACTAAATACCCTGTATTTGTTGTTCAGCACTTGCTGATTACTGCCATATTTTTGGCTGCAGAGAATTTTTGCAAATTTTTGCAAATCTGCCATTCTATGTTCTCTTGTCATACTCTAGGGAGATTCCTATTCTGCCCAATTCTATATACACCTTGTAGTTTGTCATACACTAGCCAATTTCTGCCTGTGACATAGTGGTGTGATATTCACTGGGCCTCACACAATCCAACAGTGTCCACAAGTGTGTTCAGAAATTCTACATCTCCCCTGTCCTATAGTGACATTTTTCACACCTACGACATTGAGCCTGTGACATAGCGGTGTGATATTCACTGGGCCTCAAACAATCCAACAGTGTCCACAAGTGTGTTCAGAAATTCTACATCTCCCCTGTCCTATAGTGACATTTTTCACACCTACGACATTGAGCCTGTGACATAGCAGTGTGATATTCACTGGGCCTCACACAATCCAACAGTGTCCACAAGTGTGTTCAGAAATTCTACATCTCCCCTGTCCTATAGTGACATTTTTCACACCTGCGACATTGAGCCTGTGACATAGCGGTGTGATATTCACTGGGCCTCACACAATCCAACAGTGTCCACAAGTGTGTTCAGAAATTCTACATCTCCCCAGTCCTATAGTGACATTTTTCACACCTACGACATTGAGCCTGTGACATAGCGGTGTGATATTCACTGGGTCTCATACACAATCCAACAGTGTCCACAAGTGTGTTCAGAAATTCTATATCTCCCCTGTCCTATATACACCTTGTACCTTGTTTTACATTACTATATAGTTTGGGGGATTTTGTGTACATTTTTACCAAAAATGAGGAAGGCTGGTGGAAGAGGCCTTGGAATTGGGCGGGGGTTGCCAGCTGGTAATGATGGTGTTGGTGATGGATCTGATGGTAGTGGCAAAAGCAAAATAGGACCGAATGCAGGAGGTGTTGAGCCAGCGTCATCGTCTGGCTACACAAGGCCTCGAAGGCTTAGTTTTCTAGGAGTTGGCAAACCGCTTTTAAAGCCAGAGCTTCAGGAAAAAGTTTTGGCTTACATTGCTGACTCATCCTCCAGCTCTATCGCCTCCTCTTCTGAAGTTGTAAAAAAATAAAAGCACTGAGTCGTCATTGGAGGCTCATGTTCATGAACCACACCTTTCCTTGTGTCCTTCACCCCAACCAAGATTGAAGGATGACGCATGCCATACAACTGATTTCTCCATGGAGCTATTTTCACATACCATGCCTGGGTTATCAAGTGAAATGGTGAATTACCCAGGCCAAGATGAATCTGACATGAAGTGCACTGATGCACAGCCACTGATAGATGATTCTGCTGGTACATTCACTCAGAGCACTACATTGTCCCCGCAGTGTAATGAGCCAGATTCTGACCCTGATGAGACTCAGGTGCCCCTTCCCGCATACTATACCACCATACACGGTGACACAGAGGAAGGTGCACATGACATTGAAGAGGAGGTGATGGATGACCCAGTTGTTTACCCAGATTGGCATCTATTGGGGGAAGAGGGTGCTGCTTCCAATAGCTCAGATGAGGAGGAGGAGCATCCAGAGCAGACATCGACATCGCAACAGCTGTTATCTGGCAGGCCCGGAGCACTCCAAAGACAGGTTCCAAAAATCAAAAGAGTTGATGGACAGCTTGTCCAGACGGTCAAAATAGCACAGCATGCTAGGCCGCAAAATGTCTTCCAAAGTAGGAAGAGTGCAGTGTGGCACTTTTTTGAACAAAATTCTCATGATCAGGCCAAGGTTATCTGTAAGAAGTGCGCAAAGACCTTTAGCCGAGGGAAAAATCTGAAAAATTTGAATACCAGTTGCATGCTTAGACATTTAACCAGCATGCACTTGCAAGCGTGGACACAACACCAAACCTCAAGTACCACATGTGCAACTTATCACAAAGAAGGTAGTCAGCAACGCTACATTGTTTCCCCCACTGTAAGCCCACCGGTTAGCACAGCAGCAAATGTTGAGGTGTCGTTGCAAGGCCAAAGCAGTCAGGGAATGCCACTGTTATATGAATGAAAGACTGAATCTAGGCCATAAGAAAGAACACCAACTCCATCACCATCATCAACCCTCTCTCAGTCCGCCCTGTCCACCGCTAGTTCCACCATATGCAGCTCTCAAGTCCAGCTCACCCTCCCAGAGACTATGAGTAGGTCAAGAAAGTACTCAGTCTCTCATCCGCGTACACTGGGTTTGAACGCCCACATTGCCAAACTAATCTCGTTAGAGATGATGCCTTATCGGTTGGTGGAAAGCACAGCTACCATGCTATGACCTACCCAGTCGCCACTTCTTCTCTCGCAAAGCCATCCCAGCCCTCCACCATCATGTGAAAGACCACATTGTCCATGCACTCAAGCAGTCAGTGAGTGGAAAGGTGCACCTCACAACAGATGCATGGTCCAGTCGGCATGGCCAGGGCCGTTACGTGTCCATCACTGCGCACTGGGTTAATGTGGTGGATGCAGGGTCCACAGGGGACAGCGGTGGTGAGACAGTGCTGCCTAGCCCACGGTATAGGAAACAGTTGGCTGTAGACGTTCGACCCTCCTTCTCCTCCTCCTCCAGAAGCGAAAGCTTGTTCACAGAGCGCAGTCGAACGAGCACTCCATCTGCAGCTGCCACTGTTGCACATGAGGTGTCCCCCTATCGAGCAGCTAGTGGAAAGCGTCAGCAGGCTGTGTTGCAGATGATGTGTTTGGGCGACAGACACACCGCGGAGGTGCTGGCCGAGTACTTTCAGCGACAAACTGAGTCATGGCTGGGCAGTATACATCTTGAGGCAGGCAAGGTAGTTAGTGATAACGGCCGCAATTTTGTGGCAGCCATAGCCCTTTCAAAACTCAGCCACATACCTTGCTTTGCTCACACCTTGAACCTGGTGGTGCAGTGCTTCCTCAACAATTATCCGGAGTTAACAGCCCTGCTCCAGAAGGTGCGAAGACTGTGCGCGCACATCCGCCGGTCGCCTGTACACTCCACTCGTATGCAGAAGCTGCAGCGATTGCTCCACCTTCCCAACCACCGCCTCATTATCGACATTGCAACAAAGTGGAACTCCACCCTGCACATGGTTGAGCGGCTGTGCCATAATGCATTTGTGGGAGGATACACGGCCAGGCACTTTGAGAGCAGACATGGTGTTGACAGGTGTGAAGTGGTCGAAGCTGAAAGACCTCTGTAAAGTCCTTCAGTGTTTTGAGGAATGCACACGGCTGGTAAGCGCAGACGACGCCATCCTAAGCATGAGCATCCCACTTATGCGTCTGCTCATGCAAACTTTGACGCACCTTAAGGAGCAGGCGTCTGCAGCCAATGTTGACGAGGAGGAAGAGGAGGAGGGAATCCTTGATGACATTCAGCCATTGTCTGCACAGGGACCTCTCCTGGACGAGGTGGTGGAAGAAGAGGAGGAGGAGGATGATTATGGGGATGATTACTTAGGGGAGGAGGATGCATCTCGTGGGGCAAGTGAAAATGTTGGCGTGGCAAGGTCTGGTACAGGGTTTGTGCGTGACTGGAGGGATGTGGATTTGCCAGAAAGTGCTCCTCCAACCAGCACTCGCAGTGCATTATTGACACCGGGAACATTGGCCCACATGTCAGATTATGCCTTGCAGATCCTAAAAAGGGACCCCCGCATTGCCAAAATGATGAACGATGACGACTACTGGTTGGCCAGCATCCTGGATCCACACTATAAAGGCAAATTACAAAACATCATGCCAGAACCTTGACCTAATATTGGCTAATAAACAAGCAACTCTGGTAAACCGGTTGGTTGAGGCATTCCCAGCACACAGCAGCGGTGATGGTTCTCACACGAGCCGTATGGGCCGGGGGCAGCTTGGCAGAGGTGTTCGTGGTGCACACAGCAGAAGTGGCGTTGGAGACAGGGGTTTCATGATAATGTTGTGGACTGATTTTTCAAGTACCGCTCACACAACTGGTAATACTGCATCGATGGAAAGTGACAGGAGACAGCAGTTGTCAAATATGGTTACAAACTACTTTTCCTCCCATATCGATGTTCTCCCACACAGGTCATTCCCCTTTGACTATTGGGCCGCTAAACTGGACACCTGGCTTGAATTGGCACAATATGCCTTACAGGAGCTCGCTTGCCCAGCTGCAAGTGTGCTATCGGAAAGAGTCTTCAGTGCAGCTGGATCAATCCTGACAGAAAAAAGGACCCGTCTGTCAACCCAAAATGTGGATGATCTAACCTTCATTAAAATGAACCATGCATGGGTTTCCAAGGATTTTGTCCCACCTTCCCTTGATGACACATAGGTTGCCAGAAAAATGGCTTGCTTTGGTCCTCCTCCTATTCCGCGAACTTGACCTATTTCGCCTTTTGCAGCAGCTGAATGTCCCACATCAACATATGCCACTTTGTAAACCGCCCTAACTGGGCTGCCCCCCTCATGGCCGGGGTCACCACCTAGCGCACGAAACCGTGCGAGTGCCGTTGCCCTGGACAGGTGGGTAGGCCGACTCTTGGGCGCGGGCACTGGCACAGGGTCTCTCAAAGTGCAATCAAGTGTCTCTGACGGTGGTGGTGCACACCCGCCGTCAGACACACCGCCGTACTATGAGGGGCCCAGTGCCAGTACCGACGCCCACGAGTGTGCCCCCCTTGCTTGGGCAGGGCCCCAGCATTTGCAATGTTTACCTCTCCCTGCTCCTCCGCTGTGTAGTCTGGGCTGTCAAATCCTTCACTGGGAGTGCCACTGCTAATTGATTGAACTGAAAGATGATGGTTAAGATGTAGCTATGCCCTGTCCTGCTGGCCGGGCTCTAGCTCCAGATGCTCAATGGCTTCCATTTCTTATGGACGTCGACTCACAATGACATGCAGTGGTGGTTTATCATCAGCTTTCACAGTTTTCCTACTCACAAACGTGTGACATTCCGGCGCACATTTTAAAATGTGCCCTCTCATGCCAATCAAATAGAATCGCCTACGGCCTGTGGCTTCTGTCTTTTGCACTCCAAAGTTACGTGACAGATCATGATAGCCAGGGAGCACCATGTTTACATCGCTCCCTGTGATAAAAATTTGATTAAGATGAGTAACAGTGATGGAAACAGCGGAAGTGCGATACAGCAAGACTTTATTCACAAAAAAATGTTTTCACTGTCTCAACACACAAATTAATTGAGGGTCAGCATCGCCTATGAGAATTGTGACGGAAGTTTTTCCCGTGAATAGTAATTCCTAGATTTCTGCAATCACTAGCCTTTATGTCACTAATTGTATGCATCTCATTTCCTATTGCAGAGAGGCTGGACTGTATTACTGAGACAGAAATATATACAGTATGAAGATTTAAAAATAACACCAAAAGTATATAGTTGTGTACGCCTCAAATGCATTTCCTTTTTTCCACTTTTTAGATTGCTGTGTAATCCATACTGAGAACACGGAGATTTTACATGTTTAAACTATGCTATATATACCTGCTATCCAGTGATAAAGCACCCTTTCTCAACTTGGTACAATCTGGTCAAATCCATACTGGGCATGAGAACATCTGAGTCTGCCTCCTGATCTATAGACATATATTTTTAATGTGTAAACTAGGCTACATATATACGTGTTATCCGATGAAACTGTACCCTTTATCAACTTTCTGCAATGTTGTTGAATCCATACTGGGCCTGAGAACGGCTGCCGAGCTGTTAAGCAAGCTACAGCACCTGTGGTTTGGACACGTAATTTTTTCAGGAATGACGGTTAGGCCTAACTCCGGAATTGCGGTTGACCTGAACTTACTGGGAAATCATCGTTCATTCACGGGGAATAATCTGAATCCCAGATCCCCATCACTAACGGAGTTCAGCAGGTTATCTGCACCTGTAAGCAACAAAAGCTGGTCCTTTCAGTGTAGCGTGCACGCAGCCCTGGACATGTACGGGAATGCTAGACCTGTTATTGCTCGATCTCATGTGCCAGAGCCTCGCTTATCCCTCTAGTAAGCTTGACGCGTACTGCGGGGGCATGCCGGCGTCTCGGTTGTTAACGGAATAAAGCTGAGAAATCGCTAGCACAACTACAAACACACATACCACACCACACACAGAATCGACAAAGATTTCAAAGTGTGCATCTTTTCTTTAGGTGGCATGGTTGTGGTTTCCCGGGTGGAGTCCAATTAAGCCACAGGCTCCACTCCTGGTGGTGCCCTTTTGGACATTCCTTTAAGGTTCAGCTTTGCAATCATACTGCCCCCGGAAACCAAAAACTTTGCCTTCATGGACGCTGTTTGGAGGTTCGTGGGAATAACACCGCTCGATCAGCAGTCGGCATATGGGTCGCCCTCCCAGGGCTGTGGGGTACTCGGTACCGGGCCGGTGTCAGTGGGATGTGTCACAGCAGCGGTGACCCGGACGGTGGCCCTGGGCGCCCATGTAAATGGCGTGGTATAATGGTAAAGACTAGAGTTTATATAGATAGTTTGACGCCACCTGTGGTGTTCAGCAACATAGATGTTAGGCCGACGCTGGATGCAGATCCTCTGGGACTGATGGTGTTGTGCAGCAAAGATGGTGAAGCTCCCCACAGGTGGAGCTGGAGTCCCAGGGAAGTGTAGATGTAGTGATGGGGGAAAGGCACAGGCAGTGTAGGTGCTGGTACCCAGATGTAGCGGTGCTGGAATAACTGTATGACACCAGAGCGTGCAGTTCCAAAGCTTTACTCACAGTCTGCAGATTACACAGATGCCTGCCTCCGTGCTGTGTCCTCCGGGTCAGGACCTCAGCCAACCTCCGGGACCAAAATGGAAAGCTCCCTTCCAACACTCCGCCAACTTGTACCTTCCTGAATGTCTCCTTTCTAGCGTTTGTGGGGGAAGCACTCACTGGACCGTGGTTCACTGAAGCGCCTCCTGTCTAACAGATGTTCCTCAGACTTTACTTGTATGGCAGACAGCTGTAGCCTTTTCCTTCTGGCTCCCACACGTCGATGCTGGGGCCTCCGAGCCTTAGTTGGGTACAGAGCATTTATAGCTGCTACTTCCCCCGGTTTCTGCTGCAGGAACGTCAGTGTCCCTACAAACTCGGAGACCGGAATCGGGACCATGCGCTCCAGCTAGGAGTGAGCCTTAACTCTGCTCATCCTCCAGCTCCCCTTCTCACGTCCACACACTTCCCCTTCCCTGCACAGAGTGCCCTAACTTACCTCCTCCCGACCACAGAGAGCAGCTCCTCAGCAGTCAGGTTCAGAGGTCTCCCTGCTAGCCTGGAGTGGGAAATGTGTTGTGTGTTGGTTTCACTGCTAGAGAGATCCTTCATTGCTCCCAAGCATGACATCACACTCACTAGGAGGAAGGTAATGCCACAGTGGCGACCGTACTCTTGGGGACGCCACAAGTGCACTGAGGCCCAGCCACTGCTGGATGATGCTGCTGGTACATTGACCCAGACCACTACATTCCCCTCGCACTCTACACTGCCAGAATCTGACCCAGAGGAAACTTAGGTTCCCCTTCCCACATACTATACCACCTTACACCGTGACAAAGCGGAAGGTGCAGATGAAAGTGCAGGTTCCTTGAGCAGGTGGGGTGGCATACTCATGGGCGATGGCACTGGAACAGGGCACCGCATAGTACGCAAAAGTGTCTCTGCCGGTGGGAGGGCCTAAACAGCCAAGTGCAGTGAGATGGAAGATGGGGACGACAAGGAGTTCAGAGTAGTGCTGGGATTCCCTAGCAAAGAGTCTTATGTAATTGTTTTCAAGGTTGGGACAGCAATTTTTGGGGAGCACTATACTCTGGTGAATGATATATGGGGCCCACCATACACCGGAGCATTCCAAAGGTGGACATCAGACACTGGAGCAGCATTTACAGGGCCCATTATACACTAGAGCAGTAGAAATGGGGCCCATTATATATGGAGCATTAATTGGGCCCATAAGACAGTGGAGCTTCATCCATTGGGACCAACATATACTATAGCATTATGTGGAGCTCATCATATACGGTTTGAAACATTATATGGGATCAATGATTCCATATGGAGAAATATATGGGCCTCATTACTCTGTATAGCGCACTAAGCGCTGGCCATAATACTGTATGGAGTTATATACTGTCCGTTTTTGGAGGTATTGGAGAATTTAAAATGGATATCAGTCATGAGATATAAGAAGTGAAGTATTTTTCATTGTACTATACTGCTATTTCTCTGCCGTATCGGAGCATCATGAGTTGTGGTATGTGTTAAAAGGGCGCTCTTTGGCCCTGGGCCCACGAAAACCTGGAGCCATCCCTACCCCCCCACAACTGTAGCCAAATAACCCCCATTTTTCAGTACGTAACTAGTATTATGAAGTAAATTAAGGTTGACAAGCTTAAGTAATAAGAATTGATGCTTTTGGCATTCAAATGGACACTGTAGGTGTGTTTCCTGTCCTCCTCTCACTGCCGACTTTAATTCCCCATTGACTTACATTGGGTTTCGGGTTTCGGTCGGACTCCCGACTTTTCCCTATAGTCGGACGATTTTGCTCGACCCGACTTTTGGAAAAGTCGGGTTTCATGAAACGAAACTCGACCCTAAAAAAACAAAAGTCGCTCAACTCTACTTGTGACTATCCATCTTCCTCTTGATTACATTCCAGAGGTTTTCAGTGGGGTTCAGGTCTGGAGATTGGGCTGACCATGACAGGAATTTGATGTGGTGGGCGTTCATCCACAAATTGATTGACCTAACTGTGTGGCATGGCGCATTGTCCTGCTGGAAAAAAACAGTCCTCACAGTTGGGGAATATTGCCTGAGCAGAAGGAATCAACTGTTTTCTCAGGATAACCTTGTATGCGGCTTGAATCATACATCCTTCGCAAAGATTAACCTGCCCAATTCCAGCCTTGCTGAAGCATCCCTAGATCATCACCGATCCTCCACCAAATTTCACAGTGGGTGCAAGACACTGTGGCTTGTACGCCTCTCCAGGTCTCCGTCTAACCATTAGACGACCAGTTGTTGGGCAAAGCTGAAGATTAGACTCATCAGAGAAGATTACCTTTCTCCAGTCCTCTATGGTCCAATCCTTATGGTCTTTGGCAAACTTCAGCCTGGCTCTCCTTTGCTTCTCATTGATGAAAGGCTTTTTTCTACCTTTTCATGACTTGAGCCCTACCTCTAGGAGGCTGTTACAAACTGTTTTGGCCATGCACTTCACCCCAGCTGCCATTTGCCATTCTTTTTGTAGGTCATTTGATGTCATCCTGTGGTTGCTGAGTGACATTCGAATAAGATGATGGTCATTCCGGTCAGTGGAGAGTCGTTTTTGCCCTCTGCCGCTCTGTAGCGTTACTGTCCCCAATGTCTGCTGCTTGACTTTGTTGTAATGGACTGCCATCTTAGAAATTTTAAGTATCGAAGCAACATGAAGCTCACTGTATCCCTCTGCTACGTAGTAAAGCCAGAATTGAGTCCTTCTTTTCCTCACTCAAGACTTTTCTTTTCAATTCCTTTGGCATGGTTAATAGTTATTTTTTCATTGCTATTACTTTTGGGATATTACTAGCACTTGTTTTGCCATCCAGTTAGTCCTAATGCAAGAGGATTTTGAACACCACAGCATGGTTTTTTATACTTTGCCATGATCCCGATCGGGTTTTGGTCTTGTCTCTCCTTTCCCGGTCTGGTCATGTCAGGGGTTAACTTTCTCTGCCTCGTTCCTGTGTCGGGTCTGCTATATCTCTGCGCTGCATCCTGAAGGCAGTGCCAGTTATATTTCCTGCCTACGGCATGTGTAGCTGGCTCCGGTGAACCCCTGATTTGTCCTGCTGCATTTAGTTAACCTTTCCCGTGTCTGTGCACTCCTCTCCTACACGACCCGACTCTGGGTGTCCCTGTTTGTTTTGATTCCCCAGTACTCGACTCTGCTTTGACTCTGACCTGATTCTGTCTCTTCCTTCTGATACCTCTGCTACTGACCGGCACTGACCTTTTGGTACTCCTCTGACTCTGTGTTTGGGATTCCCCTTTGTACTATGCAACTCTCTGGTATCAACCCGGCCTTCTGACTATTATGTTGCCACCTGGTGGTAGCCTCGCTGGAGCTCTGCTGGTCTGCTCTGAGCAGGATTTCAACTCACTCTCCTCTCTGCTGCCATCTAGTGGAGTTTGCATTGCTCTGCATGTACCTGCAGTGCTGCAGCATGACATTATAACTGGCCTTAGGCCGGTTTCACACTAGCGCATTTTCAACGCGCGCACGGCCGGGGGTAGCTCCGCCCCCGATCCGGCTCTCTGCCCGGCGTGCCCGCCCCTTCCTTGTAGCGCCGCCTCCTAGCGGACAGCGGCGCCTGCGATCGGCGCACCCTATCTTTAGCATAGGGTGCGCCGATCGTGCGCAGGCCGTGCGCTAGTTGCGCTTTGACCTGCGCTGCGCACTTTTGACGGTGCGCCGTGCGCGCCAAAATCAAACTTTTCGGATTTTGGCGCGCACAGCGCACCGTCAAAAGTGCGCAGCGCAGGTCAAAGCGCAACTAGCGCACAGCCTGCGCACGATCGGCGCACCCTATGCTAAAGATAGGGTGCGCCGATCGCAGGCGCCGCTGTCCGCTAGGAGGCGGCGCTACAAGGAAGGGGCGGGCACGCCGGGCAGAGAGCCGGATCGGGGGCGGAGCTACCCCCGGCCGTGCGCGCGCTGAAAATGCGCTAGTGTGAAACCGGCCTTAGACAGTTTTTTTTCCTTTTTCCTCTCTCTATGGATCCGCTTCGTACCCTTGTGGATCAGATGTCAAATTTGACTCAAATGATGCAGGATTTGTCTGTGGAATGTAGAGCCTTGGCCACTTCCCATAATCAACGCCAGAGGGAACTTACTGAGAATGTTAAGTCTTTTCAGGGTTCTATGACACAATCAGCCTGTAAGCGCTCGGACCTCATGGATGCCTCTTTACACTCTCCTGAACCTTCTGTCAAACTCCCAGATACTTTCTCCAGAGAAAAGGAGAAGTTCTGTACATTCAGAGAGCGTTGTAAGCTGCTTTTCTCCCTTAGACCCAGATCCTCAGGAGATGAGAGTCAACGAGTGGGGATAATTATTTCTTTACTCCGGGAGGGTCCTCAAACATGAGCTCTTTCTTTACCTGTTACTGCCCCTGAACGTGTGTCTGTGGATAGGTTCTTTGAGGCTTTAGGACTTATTTATGATGAACCAGATCAGGTCAGGGTGGCAGATGACATGATCATGGGTGTCTTCCAGGGTAATGTCACTGTCGAATGGTATCGTTCAGAGTTTAGACGGTGGTCCACCGAAGTGTCCTGGAATGACTCTGCATTAAGATGGAGGAGGCCATGACTCTGGCCATTCGTATGGATCGGAGGTTGCGTGAGAGAGTAATAATTCAGCGAAAGGTTCCTATACATCCTGCTAAATCCTAAGTGATGCCATATACGGAACCTATGGATGTTGGGGCCACTAACCTCAAGGAGAAGGAGAGGAAGCGAGGATGTGAAGGGAGATTATGATTTTATTGTGGAAGTCCGGGACATTGGAAAAAGGACTGCTCCTCTTGCCCACCGACTAACAAGTTGCCGGGAAACGTCTAAGTCTGGGTGATTGCCAAGGAGGTGGAACTTTGTTGTGGGGATGGGAATAAACCCATTTCAACTTTTGTGGACTGTGGGTCGTCCATGAACTTCATTGACTCGAGACTGGTGTCCAAGAGTAAGATAAGGACAGTTAGGCTTGAAACCACAATCCATATCATTGCCATTGATAAGACACCGCTGGCTAAAAATATTACTAAGTTTGTCTCTGAGGAGTTTCTCCTCAAGGTGGGTTCCTTGTATCTGGAATGAATTTCATGTTATGTTTTGAATAATTTTCCAGCGGGACTGGTGTTGGGATTCCCCTGGTTGCAGTTGCATAATCCTGCTATTGACTAGGAATCGCTGGATATTATGAAATGGGGTCCTAATTGTTCAAACGGTTGTCTTTCTGCTGTTCTGGTGTCATCTGTTAATCTGAAGGGTATCTGAAAGATTTTGAGGATGTGTTTTCCGAAAAAGAGGCTGGGGTCTTGCCACCACATCGCCCCTTTGATTGTACACTGTGTGCAGAATTATTAGGCAAATGAGTATTTTGATGACATCATCACATCATCCTTTTTATGCATGTTGTGCTACTGCAAGCTGTATAGGCTTGAAAGCCAACTTATGTAAATCAGGTGATTTGCATCTCTGTAATGAGGAGGGGTGTGGTCTAATAACATCAACACCCTATATAAGGTGTGCTTAATTATTAGGCAACTTCCGTTCCTTTGGCAAAATGGGTCAGAAGAAAGATTTGATGGACTCTGAAAAGTCAAAAATTGTGAGATGTCTTGCAGAGGGATGCAGCAGTCTTGAAATTGCCAAACTTTTGAAGCGTGATCACCGAACAATCAAGCGTTTCATGGCAAATAGCCAACAGGGTCGCAAGAAGCGTGTTGATAAAAAAAGGCGCAAAGTAACTGCCCATGAATTGAGGAAAATCAAGCGTCATGCTGCCAAGATGCCATTTGCCACCAGTTTTGCCATATTTCAGAGCTGCAACGTTACTGGAGTATCAAAAAGCACAAGGTGTGCCATACTCAGGGACATGGCCAAGGTAAGGAAGGCTGAAAAATCACTACCTTTGAACAAGAAACATAAGATGAAACGTCAAGACTGGGCTAAGAAATATCTTAAGACTGATTTTTCTAAGGTTTTATGGACTGATGAAATGAGTGACTCTTGATGGGCCAGATGGATGGGCCCAAGGCTGGATCAGTAAAGGACAGAGAGCTCCACTCCGACACAGACGCCAGTAAGGTGGAGGTGGGGTACTGGTATGGGCTGGTATCATCAAAGATGAACTTGTGGGACCTTTTCGGGTTGAGGATGGAGTGAAGCTCAACTCCCAGACCTACTGCCAGTTTCTGGAAGACACCTTCTTCAAGCTGTGGTACAGGAAGAAGTCAGTATCATTCAAGAAAAACTTGATTTTCATGCAGGACAATGCTCTATCACATGCATCCAAATACTCCACCAGCGTGGCTGCCCAGTGAAGGTCTAAAAGAGGAAAAATAATGACATGGCCGCCTTGTTCACCTAATCTGAACCCCATAGAGATCCTGTGGTCCCTCATAAAATGTGAGATCTACAAGAAGTACGCCTCTCGGAACATTATCTGGGAGGCTGTGGTGGCTGCTGCACGCAATGTTGATCGTAAACAGATCAAGCAAAGAAAGGTGGCTATATTGGTCACTGATTTTTTTTTTTTTTTTTTTAATGTCAGAAATGTTTATTTCTAAACTTTGTGTTGTTATAATGGTTTACCTGGTGAAAATAAACAAGTGAGATGGGTATATATTTGGTTTTCATTAAGTTGCCTAATAATTCTGCCCAGTAATAGTTACCTGAAAAAACAGATCTCCTCTTAAGATAGCCAAATCTAAAAAAAACCCACTCCAACTTCCAAAAATATTAAGCTTTGATATTTATGAGTTTTTTGGGTTGATTGAGAACATAGTTGTTGTTCAATAATAAAAAGAATCCTCTCAAATGCAACTTGCCTAATAATTCTGCACGCAGTGTACATTAATCTTATTCCGGGTGCTAAATTGCCCAAGACCCGTTTGTATAATCTTTTCGGCCCAGAACGCACTGTTATGAACAATTATATCCCTCTGTCTCTCTTGTGGCTGCTGGATTTTTTGCAAAAAAAAAGATGGTGGTTTATGCCCTTGCCTCGATTTTCGTGAGCTAAATAAAATTACGGTGAGAAATACCTACCCTCTCCCGCTTATTCCAGATCTCTACAACCAATTATCTGGGGTTAAGTGGTTTTCCAAGTTGGATCTCTGGGGAGCGTATAATTTTATCCATATTCGGGAGGGGGATGAATGGAAAACGGCATTTCTCACCTTAGAGGGTTTGTTTGAAAATTTAGTCATGCCCTTTGGTCTCATAAACGTGCCAGCAGTTTTTCAAAATGTCATTAATGATGTATTTTCTGACTTCATTAGGCGCTTTATGGTGGTATATCTAGATGACATTCTTGTATTTTCAGCTGACAAAGAATCTCACATGGGTCATTTACGTGCAGTTCTTCATAGGATATGGGAAAACTCTCTGTTCGCTAAACCTGAGAAGTGTTCATGTTGTGTCCAAGAGCTATCCTTTCTGGGGTTCATAGGTGGTCACTGATCTCACTCATAAGGGGCTGATCTTAAAAACTGGTCTTCTCCGGCAGTTGAAGCCTTTTCTACATTGAAAAAATGTTTTATGTCTGCTCCTGTGTTAGTCCAGCCCGATCCGTCTGAACCATTCATTGTAGAGGTGGATGCATCGGAGGTGGGAGTGGGGGCGGTGTTGTCTCAGGGACCCATCACTTTGACTAACTTAAGACCTTGTGTCACACCTCTACTGTCGCCCCCCCAAGCCCCAGCATAATTACATGTCCTGGCGCGCTCCTGGAGCTGGTGCGCGTGACCCGGCATCCTCTCCCCCAGTCTTGCGGCCGGCTCCTGGCTCCCGTTGGGTGCGCGTGCGAGTCTCTCGCGCTGGGCTCAGCGGCACACGCGCCCATCACCCTGCCTGACCCCGGCCCTTCCTGTTCGCTCTATGCCCCAGGAGGACCCTGACTTGGAAGTTCCACAGTGCGCTCTGCTTATCATGCAGCCTCTTCCTCCTGGCTGTGCCTGATTATCACTTGTGCCTCACTCTTGATTCGGGCCCCACGCTTCCCTGCGTTACCTGCACCCCTGTGTGCTGTTGCTGCCTTTCCCTCAGTCCTGACCCTGGTCCTTCTCTTTCTCTCTCCTAATGCCTGCCTGCCAGTGCCTCAGTCCTGCCCATTCCCCTGTGTCTCGGCCATGCCTGCCTGCCAGTGCCTCAGTCCTGTCCATGTCCCTGTGTCTCAGCCATGCCTGCCTGCCAGTCCTGCCCATGTTCCTGTGTCTCAGCCATGCCTGCCCGCCGGTTACTCAGTCTTGCCCATGTCCCTGTATCTCAGCCATGCCCGCCTGCCGGTGTCTCTGCCGTACCTGCCTTCCTGTGTCTCTGCCGTGCCTGCCTCTCCTCCAGTCCTCCAGTCCATCCCGACTCCTGCCTGTGACTCCTACTGTCCGTCCCTGGGTACCAGCTACCGCGGCGACAGTCTCCCCTGGGCTTGCCCCTAATGCTCCCTGTATAGGGGGTGGTTCACCAGGTCAGCTCCCCTGAGGGAGGTTCGTTGTCGCGGTCCAGCGGGTCCACTCTTGGAGTTCCCCAAGTCCTCACAGCATAATCAGGCCATGGACCCCGCTGGTACCTCGGCCACTGCCCAAAAGGAACTGGTGTTCCTACAGGAAAATCAGATGAGGATCATGCCCTTTTTAAAAACCATAGAGTCCCTTTTGTCGGCCTTACAGCCCTCTGATCCGGGTAACGCTTCCCAGCTGGCTATTCTCCAACAGGAGCTCGCCCAGCAACACGACACCCAGGCCCACATCCGTAATTATATGGCATCGGTAGATAACTAACTCCTTTCTCTACAGTCTGTCGCCTCTGCCCCTGCCCAGGCCTTGGCTCCGCACCCGCCGCCCTGTCTAGCTAAACTGCCGCGGTATTGGAGACCCCAACTTGTGTCGGGGGTTTCTAAATCAATGCCAATTACATTTTGAACTGCTGCCACAACAATACCCCACTGACCAAGCTAAGGTGGCCTTTGTCCCACATGGAGGTGGAGGCTTTGGCCTGGGTGAACCCCCTCTGGGAGTGTGACGATCCTCTATTCTCCCAACTGCCACCTTTCTGGACACCTTTCGTAAGGTATTTGATGATCCCGGTCGCCTGACCTCTAACACCGAGTCCCTCTTTAACCTCCACCAGGGCACTCTCTCTGTTGGCCAATACGCCATCCATTTCTGTACTGTGTCCTCCAAGTTGGGTTGGAACAATGAGGGCTTGGTGGGAACTTTTTGGCAAGGTCTGTCTGCTCGAATTAAGGACGAACTGGTGGGCTGAGACACACCAACTTCTTTGCAGGATTTCATCTCCCTGGCGACTCGCATTCACCTGCGCTTCCAGGAACGCTCCCGTGAGGCTGCCAGGGAGAGAAGACTTCCCCGTCTGTCCTCGGCTACACGCAGCCCCCCCACTCACGACTCGTGTCAGTTTCTGCGGCCTCTGCACCAGAGCCTATGCAGGTGGACCGACTCAAGCCAGCAGAACAGCGCTGCAAAGAGAGACTCGCACAAGGACTGCTTTTTTTGTGTGCTTCCCATCTTCTGCGTTCTTGTCCCGAAAGGCCGGGAAATGCCTCTGCCTAGGACAGGTAAGAGAGGCCTCTCTAGGTGTCTGTGATACCTCTCTACCCTTGACCCTCTCTGTTTTATTGAATCTGTGTTCCAGTCGTTTTTCTGAGGTGGCCTACATAGATTCAGGAGTGGCAGGAAGCTTCATTCACCTCGAGGCTGTCACAAAATTTCGGATCCCTGTCAGGTCCCTGGAGACTCCTCGGCGGATAGCTTCGGTTGACGGCAAGCCTTTGCAGGAGACCGTTACTTTGGTCACCGAGGAGGTGGAGCTAAAGATCGGAGCCTTACATCGGGAGAAGATAGCCTTCTAAATTCTGCCCTCGTTGTCCCATACGTTTCTTCCGGGACTTCCTTGGTTAAGAACTCACGTGCCCATCCTTGATTGGCGAACTGGTGACATTCTGCATTGGGGACAGTCCTGCCAGACAAGGTGCTTGCTTCCCATCCAGCCAGTGAATTCTTCTCAGTCTACCTCGGTACCTGCAGGCTTGCCTTCGGCCTACTGGTCCTTTGCGGACATCTTCAAAAGGAGGCGGAGAGCCTGCCTCCGCATCGTCCGTATGATTGCCCGATCGACCTCGTTCCAGGCTCTACTCCACCTAGGGGCCGAATTTATCCGTTGTTCTCTGCCGAGACCCAAGCCATGACCGAGTACGTTCAGGAAAATCTGGCCAGAGGCTTTATACGGAAGTCCTCTTCACCCGCAGGCGTGGGTTTCTTCTTTGTCAAGAAGAAGGATGGGTCCCTCCGATATCACGATTAAGAACAAGTACCCGCTTCCCCTCATTCCGGAGAAACAAAATATTAACTTAAGGGTACCATCATTTCTGTCCAGGCCTATTTCATGAGTTTTACTTTTTTTAAATTCTGTAGCAGCATGGTGGAAAAGCAATGTCTGACTTTCATTTGTTCATTTTCATAGATTTTTGATTTAGTATTACTTTTGTCAGATTCAAGTTATTTCTGTCACCATTGTGGGTTTTTCTGTCATTAAACGAGGGGTACCAACAATTTTGACCACATGTGTATATATACAGTGTGATTCTCTGTTTTAAATGATTAATGTCGTTGATACGTTCAATGTACACGTTGCTTCACATAACCCTAAAAGTAAAAGTCTAAGGCTATGTTCACACGTCGAGGTTTTTTTGCATTTTCGCGGCGGTTTTTAATGCGCGATTTTGCCGCAAAAATACAAAAAAACAGCATCCCTGTCCAATCCTGTGGAATTCCGCAATGCTATGCTAATGCTGCGGATTTTCCCGCGGCGGAATTGTGCTGTTCCATCTAAAGTTATGATTATATGCTTATATAGATTGTGTTATGTTACCATTCTTTGTGTTCAGTTTTGCATTTGGTCTGCTGCCACCTGCTGTCCTTTTTCTGTAAAGCAGACTGCAGCTAATTAATTCTAGTACATGCCTTCCACTTCCAGGTCAGGTCACTCCTTCTCTTCCTGCTGATGGCCATTATTAGTTTCATTTTCTCCTGGGAGAGACATGCTTACCAGGCTGTGAAAGGCATCAGTTTTTTGACCACACACAATTTGCTCAATTTGCTGAATCATCTTGCTACCAACTTGCTGCACACCTTGCTGCACACACATCGCTGTATCACTTTGGTCGCTATATCTGCTCTTCTGGAGAACCTACTGCATTACCATTCATATGCTGTATGTCCAGATTTCCAATAAACAAGTCTGGACTTCACAATATCTGGTTTGTATCATCTCTCCGGATGCATGAACAGCAAAACAGCAACAATGGTCCTGTCTGCTCTGCATTGAGGAAACGGAAGGTAGGAATCTCTCCCAGCCCCAATCAACTACACCTCCATTCGCCTCATGTGGGGACAGAACAGGAATCGCATCGCTGAAAAATATGCAGCATGCTCATTATTTTGCGGAATCGCAGCGATTCCGCCCACATAGGAATGCATTGTTCTGCTTACTTTCCAGATGTGGCTATACCCACCATGCGAAAAGTAAGCATAACATTTGCGGATGGTACCCACGGTCCGGAGGAGAGGAGACTGTCCTCCGGGCTGTGGGTACCATATCCCTGTAAAAAATAGAATTAAAATAAAAAAATCGGTTATATTCACCTGCTAATGTCCCGCGTAGCGTCTCCAGGCTACAGCGATACATGCGGCACGCCCCGTTCCCAGTGATGCATTGCGACAATGATCTTTGCTGTCGTCGCTGTCTTGCGATACTGTAGCGGTCTCGCGAGACTGCGACGTCATCAAAGGTCATTGCCGCAATACATCACTGGGAACGGGACCTGCCGAAGCATCGCGATGATCGGGGACGCTGCGAGGGACATCGGAAGGTGAATATAACCCGATTTTTTATTTTTTTTAAATTATTTTTAACATTAGATCTTTTTACTACTGATGCTGCAAACACTATGTTTGACAAGTGTGACCAACCTGTCAAGCAGTTCTCCAAGCGATGCTACAGATCGCCTGGAAAACGCTAGCATTCTGCAAGCTAATTCTGCTTGCAAATTGCTAGTTTTTCCGCAGGAAAATTGCAGGAATTTAAAATGCAATTTTCCCCCGGAATGGAATTCCAGAATTCCCGCAGTAACTTCCGTGGGAGTTCCGCTACGTGTGAACCCAGCCTAAGGGTGTCAGATCCGGGGATAGTGATATACTTGTATACTTTCCTGTGACTAGTCAAAAGTGCACCATGACTTTACGGACACACTATATATATATACCTTACTAGATTATGGCCCGATGCTATCGCATCGGGAGGATGCGATAGCATCACACCTCTTGCCATGTTAACCCTCAACACACACACTCCTCTCACCTTTCACCATCTCCACTCACTCTTTCACTCCACATACGACCCCTTCTCTCACTCCGTCTCTCATACTCACGCCGTCATCACCGCTGCTCCACGATCCCCGACATCTTCCGCCGGCGCCATCTTGGATCCAGACGTTGTCCACGCCGGCGACATGTTCTTGCGGTGACGCCATCTTGAGTATCGTGAAATCCTGCGATACTCAAGATGGCGTCGCAGGAAGAACATGTCACCGGCGTGGACGACGTCGGGATCCAAAATGGCGTCGGCGAAATCTCGTGTCCATGCACTCAAGCAGTCAGTGAGTGGATAGGTGCACCTCACAACTGATGCATGGTCCAGTCGGCATGGCCAGGGCCGTTACGTGTCCATCACTGCGCACTGGGTTAATGTGGTGGATGCAGGGTCCACAGGGGACAGCGGTGGTGGGACAGTGCTGCCTAGCCCATGGTATAGGAAACAGTTGGCTGTAGGCGTTCGACCCTCCTCCTCCTCCTCCTCCAGAAGCGAAAGCTCGTCCACAGAGCGCAGTCGTACGAGCACTCCATCTGCAGCTGCCACTGTTGCACACGAGGTGTCCCCCTATCGAGCAGCTAGTGGAAAGCGTCAGCAGGCTGTGTTGCAGATGATGTGTTTGGGCGACAGACACAACGCCGAGGTGCTGGCCGAGTACTTGAAGCGACAAACTGAGTCATGACTGCGCAGTGTATATCTTGAGGCAGGCAAGGTAGTTAGTGATAACGGCCATAATTTTGTGGCAGTCATAGCCCTTTCAAAACTCAGCCACATACCTTGCTTGGCTCACACCTTGAACCTGGTGGTGCAGTGCTTCCTCAAAAATTATCTGGAGTTAACAGCCCTGCTCCAGAAGGTGCGAAGACTGTGCGCGCACATCCGCCGGTCGCCTGTACACTCCGTTCGTATGCAGAAGCTGCAGCGATTGCTCCACCTTCCCAACCACCGCCTCATTATCGACATTGCAACAAGGTGGAACTCCACCCTGCACATGGTGGAGCGGCTGTGCGAGCAGAGGCAGGCCATAATGCATTTGTGGGAGGATACACGGCCAGGCACTTTGAGAGCAGACATGGAGTTGACAGGTGTGAAGTGGTCGAAGCTGAAAGACTTCTGTAAAGTCCTTCAGTGTTTTGAGGAATGCACACGGCTGGTAAGCGCAGACGACGCCATCCTAAGCATGAGCATCCCACTTATGCGTCTGCTCATGCAAACTTTGACGCACCTTAAGGAGCAGGCGTTTGCAGCCAATGTTGATGAGGAGGAAGAGGAGGAGGGAATCCTTGATGACATTCAGCCATTGTCTGCTCAGGGACCTCTCCTGGACGAGGTGGAGGAAGAAGAGGAGGAGGAGGATGATGATGGGGATGATTACTTAGGGGAGGAGGATGCATCTCGTGGGGCAAGTGAAAATGTTGGTGTGGCAAGGTCTGGTACAGGGTTTGTGCGTGACTGGAGGGATGTGGATTTGCCAGAAAGTGCTCCTCCACCCAGCACTCGCAGTGCATCATTGACACCGGGAACATTGGCCCACATGTCAGATTATGCCTTGCAGATCCTAAAAAGGGACCCCCGCATTGCCAAAATGATGAACGATGACGACTACTGGTTGGCCAGCATCCTGGATCCACGCTATAAAGGCAAATTACAAAACATCATGCCACAGGAGAACCTTGACCTAATATTGGCTAATAAACAAGCAACTCTGGTAAATCGGTTGCTTGAGGCATTCCCAGCACACAGCAGCGGTGATGGTTCTCACACGAGCCGTACGGGCCGGGGGCAGCTTGGCAGAGGTGTTCATGGTGCACACAGCAGAAGTGGCGTTGGAGACAGGGGTTTCATGACAATGTTGTGGACTGATTTTTCAAGTACCGCTCACACAACTGATATTACTGCATCGATGGAAAGTGACAGGAGACAGCAGTTGTCAACTATGGTTACAAACTACTTTTCCTCCCATATTGATGTTCTCCCACACAGGTCATTCCCCTTTGACTATTGGGCCGCTAAACTGGACACCTGGCCTGAATTGGCACAATATGCCTTACAGGAGCTCGCTTGCCCAGCTGCAAGTGTGCTATCGGAAAGAGTCTTCAGTGCAGCTGGATCAATCCTGACAGAAAAAAGGACCCGTCTGTCAACCCAAAATGTGGATGATCTAACCTTCATTAAAATGAACCATGCATGGGTTTCCAAGGATTTTGTCCCACCTTCCCCTGATGACACATAGGGTGACAGAAAAATGGCTTGCTTTGGTCCACCTCTTCCTGGGACTTGACCTATTTCGCCTTTTGCATCAGCTGAATGTCCAACATCAACATATGCCACTTTCTAAAACTCCCTAATTGTGCTACCTCCCCCCCCATGGCCGGGGTCACCACCTAGCGCACGACACCGTGCGAGTGCCGTTGCCCTGGACAGGTGGGTAGGCCGACTCTTGGACGCGGGCACTGGCACAGGGTCCCTCATAGTGCAATCAAGTGTCTCTGACGGTGGTGGTGCACACCCGCCGTCAGACACACCGCCGTACTATGAGGGGCCCAGTGCCAGTACCGACGCCCACGAGTGGGCCCCCCTTGCTTGGGCAGGGCCCCAGCATTTGCAATCTTTACCTCTCCCTGCTCCTCCGCTGTGTAGTCTGGGCCGTCAAATCCATGCTGTGCCTGACACCGTCTGAGCCTGCCTCCTGATGTATAGACATATATTTTGAATGTGTACGCTATCCATACATGTTATCCTGGGATATGGTACCCTTTCTCACCTTTGTGCAATCACGTGCAATCCATACTGGGCCTAACACCGTCTGAGCCTGCCTCCTGATGTATAGACATATATTTTGAATGTGTACGCTATCCATACATGTTATCCGGGGATACGGTACCCTTTCTCACCTTTGTGCAATCACGTGCAATCCATACTGGGCCTAACACCGTCTGAGCCTGCCTCCTGATGTATAGACATAGATTTTGAATGTGTACGCTATCCATACATGTTATCCGGGGATACGGTACCCTTTCTCACCTTTGTGCAATCACGTGCAAGCCATACTGGGCCTAACACCGTCTGAGCCTGCCTCCTGATGTATAGACATATATTTTGAATGTGTACGCTATCCATACATGTTATCCTGGGATACGGTACCCTTTCTCACCTTTGTGCAATCACGTGTAATCCATACTGGGCCTAACACCGTCTGAGCCTGCCTCCTGATGTATAGACATATATTTTGAATGTGTACGCTATCCATACATGTTATCCGGGGATACGGTACCCTTTCTCACCTTTGTGCAATCACGTGTAATCCATAGTGGGCGTGAGAACGGCTGGCGAGCTGTTAAGCAAGCTACAGCACCTGTGGTTTGCACAGGTAAGTTTTTCATTTTTTCAGGAATGACGGTTAGGCCTAATTCCGGAACTGCGGTTGACCTGCACTTACTGGGAAATCATCGTTCGCGGGTAATAATTGTAATCAGTGATCCCCATCACTAACGTTGTTCAGCGGGTTATCTGCACCTGTAAGCGACAAACGCTGGCCTTTTCAGTGTAGCGCACATGCAGCCACGGACATGTAAGGGCATGACACACCAGTTATTGGCCAATCTCATGTGCCAGAGCCTCACGTGTCCCTCTAGTAAGCCGGACTCGGACCGCGGGGCATGACGGAGTCTCGTTCGTTAACGGAATTAAGCTTGCAATGTGTGCATCTGTTCTGTAGCTGGCATGGTTGAGGTTTCCCAGGTGGAGTCGAATTTAACCGTAGGCTCCACTCCTGGTGGTGCCCTTCTGGACATTCCTTTAAGGTTCAGCTTTGCAACCATACTGCCCACGTAAAACAAACACTTTGCCTTCATGAACGCTGTTTGGAGGGTCATGACTCGTGGGAATAACGCCGCCCAATCAGTTAACCTGCTAGAGAGATCCTTCGTTGCTCCCAAGCATGACATCACACTCCATAGGAGGAAGGTAATGCCACTGTGGCGACCGTACTCCTGGGGGCGACACAAGTGCACTGATGCCCAGCCACTGCTCGATGAATCTGCTGGTACATTGACCCAGACCACTACATTCCCCTCGCACGCTACACGGCCTGAATCTGACCCTGATGAAACTCAGGTTACCCTTCCCATATACAGTTCCATCTTACACGGTGACAAAGAGGAAGCTGCAGATGAAAGTGCAGGTTCGGCACACCCACCATCAGACACACCACCGTACTATCAGGGGCCCTGTGCCAGTGCCGTCGCCAACGAGTGGGCCCCCCCTGCTTGCTCAGGATCACAGCACTTGCAAGGTTGAAATACTGTGCAGTGAGATGGAAGATGGGGACGACGAGGAGTCCAGACTAGTACAGGGATTCCCTAGCGAGGAGACTTATTTGATTGTTTTCAATGTTGGGACAGCAATTTTTGGGGAGCACTATACTCTGGAGAATGATAGATGGGGCCCACCATACACTGGAACATTCCAAAGGTGGACATCAGACACTGGAGCAGCATTTACAGGGCCCATTATACACTAGAGCATTAGAAATGGGGCCCATTATGTTTGGAGCATTATTTGGGCCCATAAGACAGTGGAGCTTCATCCATGGGGACCAACATATACTGTAGCATTATGTGGAGCTCATCATATACTGTTTCAAACATTATATGGGACCAATGATTCTGTATGGAGAAATAGATGGGCCTCGTCATGAGATGTAAAAATTGAAGTATTTTTCATTGTACTATACCGCTATTTCTCTGCCGTGTCGGAGCATGATGAGTTGTGGTATGTGTTAAAGGGGCGCTCTTTCGCCCAGGGCACATGAAAACCTGGAGCCAGCCCTACCCCGCCACAACTTTAGCCAAATAACCCCCATTTTTCAGTGCGTAACTTGTATTATGAAGTTAATTAAGGTTGACAAGCTTAAGTAAGAAGAATTGATGCTTTTGGCATTCAAATGAGCACTGTAGGTGTATTTCCTGTCCTCCTCTCACTGCCGACTTTTATTCCCCATTGACTTACATTGGGTTTCGTGTTTCGGGACGACCCCGACTTTTCCCTATAATCGGCCGATCTTGCTCGACCCGACTTTTGGAAACGAAACTCGACCCTAAAAAACCAAAAGTCGCTCAACTCTAGTGTTGATTATTACCATCAGTGTGTCATCTGTGTTTTTCTGGTATGGATAAAGAAATAATTAAATTACAAACTTCTCCTGTACTTTGCAATGTTAAAGGGAATCTGTCACCCCATTTTAGCGCTATAAGCTACGGCAACCGCCATCAGGGGCTTATCTACAGCATTCTGTAATGCTGTAGATAAGCCCCCGATGTAACCTGAAAGATAAGAAAAGAGTTAGATTATACTCACCGGGGATCGGGTGCAGTGGGTGTCGCTGTCCGGTCCAGCGCCTCCCATCTTCATACGATGATGTCCTCCTCCTTGCTTCTCCCTCGGCTCCTGCGCACGCGTACTTTATCTGCCTTGTTGAGGGCAGAGTAAAGTACTGCAGTGCGCAGGTGCCGGGAAAGGTCAGAGAGGTCTCGCGCCTGCGCACTGCAGTACTCTGCTCTGCCCTCAACAGGGCAGATAAAGTACGCGAGCCGAGGGAGAAGCAAGGGGGAGGACATCGTACGAAGATGGGAGGCGCCTGACGGGACAGCGACACCCATCGGACCGGACCGAACGCCGGGGTGAGTATAATCTAACTCTTTTTTCTTGTCTTTCAGGTTACATCAGGGGCTTATCTACAGCATTACAGAATGCTGTAGATAAGCCCCTGATGGCGGTGGCCACAGCTGATAGGGCTAAAATGGGATCCCCTTTAAACACATTCAGCACACGGACGCCATCCATGTGCCGTATGTGTTTTTCACGTACTGTACTGTCCTGTGTTTGTATTGGAGGCTTATAAATGAGTGTGTGTTTCACACAGAGTACGGTATATATGAGCATGTGTTTCCATGTGGATGTGTGTATTTTGCTGGCATCCACTTCAGTTTTAATCTTTTTTTAATCAACCTTCGCAAGTGTTCAAGTGTTTGTTCTTTTATATACGATCTATAAGTGTCTAGTTTTGTCACAGTATTATTTGTAGTTGCTGCCAGAAATCTGTCACACTGTTATAACTTTTTCAAAATTGTAAGACATTTTGCAATTGCGCATAAAATTTTACGGCTCAGCGTTTTTATGCCAGCTATACCAACTAATTTAAAAGCTGGCGGAGCTTAGCGAGTAGAGGGCTCGGCTGAGCAGACAAAGTCATTACAATTTACACCACAAAAAAAATGTTTTCTGTTCCCGACTGAAGTACATTTCTTATGATGGCACACAGCAGCAGTATTGCCTGGCACACGCCGCTTAAATCTTATGGTGCATTTTACTCCAGTGCAACATGTCCAAAAAAGAAAGTTATCAGCACTCACCTTTGTAGATAAAGATTGTCTGTCAGTTAAATCCTTAAAACATCCCTACAGCCAAGGGAACAGGGTGAGACAGAGAGTAGCAGGCGCACCAGAGCAGACAAAGGCCGTTTTGTGCTGGAATGCGCTTCCACGGGTGACCCTCCGCTGCAGGGATGTTTTTAAGGATTTAAAGGGAACCTGTCACCTCTTTTGGCTGATATGAGATGCGGCCACTGCCTTTCAGGACTTATCTACAGCATTCTATAATGCTGTAGATAAGCCCCAGGTCCCACCTGCAAGATAAGACACCGCCCCCCCGGGTGAGTATAATAAAACTTATTATACTCACTCGGGGATGGTCTGGTGCGGTCCGGTCCAATGGGTGTCACAGGTCCGGGTCCGGCACCTCCCATCTTCTTGCGACGCCTCCCTCCTGCTTGCCTCATCAATCTCCGGCATCGTGTTTCTGCACAGGCATACTTATCTGCCCTGTTGAGGGCAGAGCAAAGTACTGCAGTGCGCAGGTGCCGAGAAAGGTCAGAGAGGCCCAGTGCCTGTGCACTACAGGAGCACGATGCCGGGAAGCGACTAAGCAGAGGGCGGCATCACAAGATAATGGGAGGTGCCGGACCTGGACCTGCGACACCCATAGGATCGGACTGCCCCCCCCAGGTGAGTATAATAGAACTTATTTTACTTATCTTTGAGATTGGATCGGGGGCTTATCTACAGCATTATAGAATGCTGTAGATAAGCCCTGAAAGGCAGTGGCCGCATCTTATATTGGCCAAAAGAGGTGACAGGTGCACTTTAAATGACAGGCAATCTTTTTTCTACAATGGTGAGTGCCACTAACTTTCTTTTTTGGATATTTCGCTATGCCTTTTCCTTATTGGGACTTGTTAGCTGAGCACCACAGTATAACCGGCTTTTTCATGTGTCAGCCCGCATACATACAGTATAGGAGTCCTCCATCCAAATTTAATGATAGTGCCAGGTCAATTCCCTTCTCATTTTTTTCACTTGCTCCAGTGCACTCTTCATTAAGACTGGTGTTTTGAACACCAGTGAACTCCAGTCTTGATGAATCCAGGCCCTTTTTGTGTTTATCTGTGCGTTTGTATATATATACCAAAATCATATATTTGTACTATAAACATATTTTTCTATGGCACTCACATTATATATACATATATATAATGTGTGTGTCACAGGGAGTACATGTTCTTATGTTGGAGCACATTGTAAAGGTGGAGATTCATAGCACATCAGCAATAAAACATTCTACTTTGATAAATTGTTACAATACACCACCTAGTTTTCATACGTCAGTACCAGTTGTGTTGAACATGGTTTACAAAGATAAATGGTCATCCCCTATCAATAGGATAGGGGATAACTTACTGATCACTAAGCGTTCGACTTCATGGGATCCAACGACAGTAAAATAGGATGCTGCAGAGTGGGGTCCCAGTGATCAGTAAGTTATACTTCACCCTGCGGATTTAGTTTCAATTTTATTGTCCATAGAAAACGGACAACTTTATTCCCATGAGTCATCGATTTTCATTCCTTTTTCTCTTGTCCGTTTTTAAAAACTGAAGAAGGCCATTTTCTGAACTTTTATTTTTCCATTCTCAATTAACAATCAGTTACAAACAGCGATGTATCAATTACTGGGCTACTTGCTACAGCTTTGATAAAATCCCTGATTTATCTGCAGCAGATCTCTGAATGCTGAGCTCTGTATAGCCCCGCCCCCACCACTGACTGGCAACCTTCTGTATGCACTATGCATAGGCAGTATGGCAAGGAGGCCAAGTAGTCCTCTCTGGTGATAATTTTCTGCTGATAAAACAGTGATTTTATGAAAACTACAGCAATCAGTACAGTACGTGACACATTGCTGGAATCAGGGTATTTGCCGCTACATCACGCTGCTCTCAAATTAAATGGCAGAAAAAAACATTTGACATATTTAAATTCTATAGGTCAGTGTGCTATGCATGTTACACAGAAGAGGTAACCTTAGGCTTTATTCACACAACCATTCATTTTTTGTCCTTATAGGCAGCATCTAATAAATTGGACTACATAACGACCCTGTTATAGTCAATAGCACCTATTCATCAAAACAATTTTCCCAGAATTATATCGTAATTTGCTTTGAAAAGTCAACTTTCAAAGTTCTACAAAAATGTTGCAAATTTTAACGTTTTTATACCAGTTTTTCCCAGCTCTGCCAAAAAGGGCAGACAAAGGGTGGGGCAGTGGTGCGGCGGGGGCATGATGCCACAGTTCGTCTAATGACGAGTAACGGTGGTCTCTACACTAAAAATCTTACTCCTGTCATGGACTGGAGTAAGATTTCTGGCATAATGCATGGGGGTTTATGCCAATTGTCAGACATTCCTGATTCATTGAGAGGCTTCCGCCTCTTAATGAATCTGGAGTGTCTGACTACAACATGCCCCCTCATTAATACAGGAAAGAAAATCACCACTCTTGATGAGTCAGGGCCTATGTGTTTATCCCCATTGCCAATATTAGTTAATGGAGACAGACTCATCATTTAAAAGCACCCGTTTTTGATCTGTAAATGCATCTGATTTTAAACTAATCAGTGAGTTGCGATAATTGAAAAAAAATATTTTTTCATATAAAGCACAACAGAAAAGGATAAATATGCACATAATAAGGATAAGAAAAACAGACCTAATAAGGACATATAAATGTAACACAGACATGCATATGGTTGAAACAGGTATTCAAAACTGATATCAAGGAACAAGATTTTTCAGGATGAAAATATAATGGTTTTGAATTCAACAGGGTGAATAATACCTTAGAAGTAAAGAAAGAAAGTTCATACTCACTCACAAAGCAGAGATCTTAGAAATGTTAAGGCTCCAAAACAAAGTATGAATGGATATTATGGAAACGTATTGTAAAGCGATTCAATTATTTACCCCTTTAACAATGTTGCTGTTGGCTGTAGAGATGCAAATCTTCTGTCTCTGACATCGAGCTTTTATGGAATCACCCTTTATTGTATCATGCAGATTTATGATTTTGGATCATTTTTGAGATTTAGAGTTACAAAAAATATAACTAAAATCAATGAGAACTAGAACCATTACCGAGAGGTCCTATCATTTTAAGAGTCGCAATAATTTCAGAAAATACATCAATATTTCCACGTAAAATATGTATCACGTGATGAAAGTAGAAATTAGACACGATAGCCATGAAACATCAAGATTTCTTTTATTGTATGTGTCACTTTTGTGTAGTTCATGTTTATATTTACAATGGTCACTTTTCACCCAGATATGCCCTATATTTAAAGAAAAAAATTATACATATTCATAGCTGGTACCCGATAAAAGAAAAAGTCCCAAAAGCTGTCAAGTGCTGATGTAGAAGTTAAGGAACACCTCTGTAAAAAAAAGCATTCTGTATTCTCATTATTATTTTCTTGCCTTGAAGAGTGCAGTTCAGTATTTTGCAATGTCACATACCAGTAAGATCCTGATTGCACAGAGTTAGCCATAAATACCATATCATACTGAGCATATCGATAAGTAATAGCACCTTGCACAGTTACCTTTGCATATTGCATATTCTTCAAATAAAACTTAAAAGCAACAAAAACTTGCAAAGATATTATGCTGAACCTAGAGTGCAATACAGTGTTCACCTAGCCTACGCAGATCTTGGCATTCATCTAAACTTAAGGATCCCTTCAATTGACTGGGATAACAGGTTCTGTAAATGAAGAAGCACCACACAGAGCTGTTAGTGATAAGATGCCATGAGAAATGTGATGATACTGCGAGATTTTCAGTGATTGGCGGTCCTTTTAGAATCTTAATAGCAATGCTGGTTTCCCACTAGAGTAAATGCCACCATTAAGTTGGTCGTATGTGGTCATCGAACTATTGATCTTAGGACCGCTAAAATTGGCCAAACGTTGTAATTTCAGGGGGCTAGTTGCTTATGTTTTGTGTTTCGTGGCCTCCTATCTCTTCTCTCAAAACAATCAAGCATGTTGAATTTCAATGCCTGACTCTTTAGTATTCTGGGAACATAAGCCACTACCAGAGGTGTTTGACAGTAGCTTATTCCCCTCGCTCCACTGGGAATAGGGAAAACAAGCATACATGTGTATAGGGGAATAGGGAGGAATAGCTGTCGATCAAACAATTTTTTGTCCATTGGCTATTGAAGGTTTATGGGCACCTTTACAGATTCTGCTGCAATACAGTGACTTCTAACCAGTGCCATTTTCTGTATTTTTTATGTATACAGTAGAACAGTGTTCCCCAACTCCAGTCCTCGAGAGCACCAATAGAACATGATTTCAGGATTTCCTTATAATTGCCCAGATGATAATTCCATCACTTGTGCAATACTAAGGAAGTTCTGAAAACATGATCTGTTGGTGGCTTTTGAGGACTGGAGTTGGGGAGTATAGAACATGTAATTACTATGTAAATTAAAATTTTACCAACTTTCTAATTATGGCCACTTGTTAGGTTCTCAAACTACCATGTTGCTAAAATAGTAAACTTTGGAAGCCCAGCTATGAAGCATTACTGTGAGGACTGTAGCTTATCATTGCCAAACTACCCACCCATCAAGGAGCCTTGGCCATGTGGCAATGCTGTACATGGCATCCATGTGATTGTCAACACATTTATCTGCAGCTCAAGATAAAATATACTTACACAAGTTATAATCACTAACTAATGACTATTAAGTTAGACTTTTACCTCTGTAATCAATGTGTGGAGCCTCCTACGCTATATACACAGCAACATATGGGATAACCTTTTAGTTTGCTGTATGCCACAAGCTCCAAGGATTTGCATATATAACAGATCACTGCTCTCCTTTATGCCATAGGGCAAGAAAGAAAAAACAAATTCCTACAGTCAATCTTAAAAAGCGCTCGTGTGACCTTTAGGTCCTACAGGGTTGATTGCCCAGTGTAATATTAGATTAACGCTTAGGTTTTATTGGAAGGTTTCTTTCTCATTTATACCTCTCCATTGGGAAAACACTGAGGATTAGAATATCCCTATTCTCAAACATATTATATTTCCATAATTGCCAATCACTATTAAAAATTACCTTCAATAAATATCCCTATTCTCAAACATATTATATTTCCATAATTGCCAATCACTATTAAAAATTACCTTCAATAAAACCCACCACTGAGTGGCTGGAGCTACATTTTTTTCTAGAAGGGAGGAAAGCCCCAATGAAAATCCTCCTTGGTCTGGTCTTAATCACTGATCATGTAAAATGAGTCACTTGACCATAAACCTAAAACCACTAAGTTAATATTCATCATGTAAGTGTATTGTTCCTCACCACAATTTGGTTGACAGTCAGTTTATACAATGTTAGTTAATGAGCAACACTAGATAATGGAAGTCATTAAAAATCTCTAGCTTCCCATACATCTTAGATACATGTTGGCCCAGTAAGTAGTCAGCTGATGGCTACTGTCCCACCCAAGTGGGTATGTGATTTCACTGGATGGAGGAGAATAAACTGCTGTCAGACATCTCTGACAATGGCTCCCACAGGAATAAAAGATCGTCCATTGACACATCATGTAGGGAGGGCATTGGGAGGTGCCCATACACATAAGACAGTGTGCACCATTTGTCATGTTGCCTATTCACGACTCCGTCTGAAACTTTAGACTCCAGTTCTTTCTGATTGGTGTCCGACTTTTAGGCTAGACTCAATTTCATAGTGTACACCACTATTGTATCCAGCGACAAAGACAGATACCATAGGAAAGAGGGTCAAACAAAGTCTAAATATGCAAACTGATGTGCTAACTTCATCAAAAGCTGCGCACCTCTTATTGAATTTTATATCTTATAGGCACCAATGCGAGATATGTATTCCAGTCTGTGAAGAACATATCTATCTCCATAATATCATTGTGAATTTTCCAGCTCAACCTCTAGCAGCTGAGGTCCACCCGCTTTTGAAAAAGTTGGGAAGCAGGCTGAGACTGATTTAAAAACTCCAAAGGACAAATTTTTTGCATGAATATGAATGCTTCCATATTTCAAGACGTTTTACTCCAGAATTCTGAATGATGATAAATCGGGGTTGCGATCCAATGTCTTATTCACAAGAAAGTCACATTTTTCTTTGTGTAAATAAGCTGCCCAGGACTATGGGCCGGACACTGATCTGCATAGAATCTGCCTCCAGAGCTTATTATAAATAGAACGGGGAGTTTCCAGTGTGATATGTAATTGTCGCTCTCTGATCTTCTGATTTCACTGCAGAGCTGTGTGTGCTTATACCTGACACATCTGCAGTTTTCTCTCAGTTTCCATCACACAGACAAGGTTATAATACAGCAGAGCTGTGAGAGCTGCAGCAAATTTGTTTGTAAGGAGACAAAGTTCAGTTCTACTGTTCTTTGTTAGTTACATGTCTCACACTGGTAACATTCCCTTTCCTTTAAAATAATATCTAGATTTTTCTGGAATAAGACATCAGATCGCAGACATCAAGGCATCCATATAGATGACTTAGGAGGAATAATCCTACTGACAGATTAAATTTAAGTTATGAATGATAAACCATTAAACACTGCCTTAAAAGAATCCAAAAATCATAACATCTCAAAACAGCTTATTACTGGAATTATTTTTACATTTTAGATTTTGAGATGCATTAGTTTTGCCATGTGGATTCCGAAGGTGACAATAGTTCAGTCCTTATCTTAATTACAAAACAAAATCTTGTGTGCATTTCTGATTACAGCTGATATTCTCAATAGAATGCCTTGATCAACCAATTACATTACAGTTGCCACATTTTATATGATAAAAAGCAAAATTGGCCACTTATCTTATCTTATGTAATCTTATCTGTAGTTCTTTGGGTTGGCAATTCAGCCAGCTTCAACAAAAATGTTAGATGGCTCAAGAATGAAATATGACAATTCAGTGTAAGACTCAGGGCCCGCCATATGAAATTAATTCGTAACCATTGTGGATATCAATACGATACGATACACATTATTGATCCCGTGTGAAATGATGGAAATTATAGCATTGCACACATACAGGACATACCATCAATAGGATCTGATTTTATTTAGGCTATCTTTGAATCAAGTAGACTTTAGTGGCAAGAAATATGTTTCAAATTGGGTTACCTTTTGCTAGACTTTTAGGTCTTGTTGCTTTGCAGGGTGTCTAGTGCCAGAACTCTGGTGTGCCAACCGGACAGTGTGACTCATTGAATTGCATCTACTGTATGATATATTTATTGGCCATTTTTATGTACACTGTTGGTCTAATATATATGTTTCGGTGGGCCATTATTTATTTATGCCATGGCGGCCTTACTTGCTATATACAAATACGCATATATATGTGCATAAAAAACCATCTTAGATCTCCACCACTTTCATATATCCCCACCTGGCGATGTGAAGGGCAAGTTATAGACATTTTTCCCAATAAGTATGGAAACTGTTAGGAAAATCATACTTTGAAAACCCATGACAGTTCACATGTCACTAATGGAAGATTACACATGGCTCTCTGTACAGCACACTCTCTCTCTAGAAGTTTGGAGATTGTTTCTATATTTTAACATAGACTTCTACATATTTACAGATATTCTACGTCTTACCAGTAACAGTAGAAAGGGAACCGACTTGAAAAGTAGAGGCGCATACATCGACGGTCACGTCACCCAAACATTAAACTGCAGACAAGCATCCTGGGTAATTACATGCAAATATCTGCACAAAATAGTCGAACAAGAATTCCTTACCATGGTGATGATAGCAATGTCAGAGCGAGATAAAAATAACCCTTCAATGTCCACAATCAAGTTTTGTCACATGGTTAATCTGTCAGTCATTACATCAATCAGTTCCTTTTAACCCGTTTTGCTACCTAACGAATTGCAGCACCATCAGCTAAAAAAAAAAAAAATAAACCTTCAGAGTAAAACATACATATCCAGTTTACAGCTATATATTTATATATGTATATATAAAATCATGGGATCATCAGCCATGTCCCCTGTCATAGCAAAATAGACAGATCTAAAAGAGGGTGCACTTTTTTGTCTTTGCACTGAAAAATTTTAAGATGAAGTATCAGTCATTATAAACAAGCCTTCTAAATGTCTACCCATAGCTAGGTGATGCCTCCAACTTTATAATAGGCACTTTTTATTTTGAAGGGAATCTGTCACCTGGCTTTGGTGGGCGATGAAAATGAGGTCGGTCCGGTCCAATGGGCGGTATTCCCGATGTGTGCCGCCTCCCCATCCTTGGCCGCTGTCCGCAGTTTTTTGAGGAATAGGAGTAGGTGTCCACCATTTGTTGCGTGTGCGCTAAGCATTCTTGGCTAGCGCACGCACAGTATGCTTTGCCCAACTGCGGGCAAAGCCAAAAAGCCTGACTGCGCATGCGCCGGTTAACTAAGCCGCGGAACACAGCAAAATACTTCCTGGGCTTAGTTAACCAGCGCATGCGCAGTCAGGCTTTTCGGCTTTGGCTGCAATTGGGCAAAGCATACTGCGCATGCGCTAGCCAAGAATGCTTAGCGCATGCGCAACAAATGGCGGACACCTACTCCTATTCCTCAAAAAACTGCGGACAGCGGCCAAGGATGGGGAGGCGGCACACATCGGGAACACCGCCCATTGGACCGGACCGACTTCGTTTTCATCGCCCGCCAAAAGTAGGTGACAGATTCCTTTTAAGAAATATTTTTAGAGTGGGAGGAAACAGACATAAAATGTCCTGTGAACATCCAGAGATCTAATACTTATTCATCCATTTTCATACTCGTAGTAGAGATTGTAAATTCTACTTTGACCATGTGTCGCCATTCTTCTTCTGCATCAAACAGAACATGTACATTCTCAGTTTGTCTCCTTCGGAGAAAATACCGTTCTCCTCTCAGTCTGCACATATCTGAGAAGAGTGGAGGCCCCTGACGAAATTGGCAACTGGTTGTAATGGAGGTGGAACGATCACAAGAAAACTTTTTTGTGTTGCTTATATAGTTATACTGTATTTTAGAAACCTTAATGCATCTCGGCTATAGCAAAAATAATATAAAAACTATTTTAATAGACTTGTAAATTTAAAATGATATTTACTCTTTAAATTTTATATCATAAATCAATAGTATACATGCAACGTATCAAAGAAATCTGCTTCTTTCTCCACTAGGACTGAGCTTTCATTATCAAAATTCTCAATTCAAGAGTAAATTCTGTGTTCAGTGAAGACAGATTTTTACAGTACTGAGATAGGAGATCACAGTTGCTACAGGTAAGGTTCTATGTAAAAAGGAGAGAAGATGAGGAGATAAATATCATAGAATCTTATAAAAAACAACTGTCATCTCCTATCTCAGTAATGGGAAAGTCTTCACTGAATGCAGATTTTATCTCAGAATTGAGAATTTTGAAAATGATTAGTCCAGGAGGAGAAAGAAACAGATTTCTCTGATAAGATATATAAGAAAGTTTCTTATTTTCATGTGTACTATTGATTTTATGAAAAAAAATTAAAGCAAAGGTTACTCTTTAAATGCATGTAATCGGGGCAAAAAAAATGGTGCAATTGGGTTTGATTAAAAATTTTATACTGTCTGCCTTTTATGGCCAATGTGTTGTGCTGTCTATTACCGGCTACAGAATTAGCTGAGAATCCATAAGTCAACCCACTATTAAGGTCTGATGGAGATTTTGTGACTCTTTTCTGTCTTTGTCCAAGCCCCGTAGATTTATGGCCATATCAAAGTTGAATATGCAGAAAAACAAACAGCCTGTAAAAGCCAAACTGTGCCAAATGTGTAATGAAATGTGATTGCAAAAACGATTTTAAGCCCCAAATATATACATTTACGTAAAATATGGAATAAAATTTTGTCCTCACAGGTGGACAACTACTTTAATTATTCTCATTATATACTTTTTTTATTGTTTGTATGATTCAGTACAGGCAAAAAAGGAGGCAAAGTTGGTGGGTATATGGTGCCTTAATATTACAGTCGTCCATTGTTTGCCAAGATTTGAAGCAGTTCTACACTTATAAACATATACTACAAATTTGCAGTAGAAGATGAAGCCAAAAAATTGGGATGAGAAGGCTGAGGTTCAAGAAAGGGTGGGTACTGTGAGAAAGGTTAGTACGTGGGTAAGTGGGTGCTGTTACAAAAAGGGGTATGTTGTTTTTTTTACATTATGAGGCTTTCAGACTAAAAAGACAAAAAATGGACAACAAATTCCTTTTAAGGAGGATACATTAGTTAATATATGAATGAGTGGGTGCAAAAGTGTAATATTACTCTAGGCCATTTTGCTCCACGAGTAGGCGAATTTCGAATTCAAACGTGATTGCTATCGCCCTTGATGCATCATACATCTCATGATCATCTTTGCCTTGTTTCTTTTCTTTTAGTCTGCATCCCCCATTTGACACTGAATATAAGTCCAGTAAAATCTCTTTTTCCCACCACAGATAGATTAGTTTCATGTCAGCAATACTTCTCCTTAAGCCCGGTGCTAAAGACAAAGAAGAGCAAGTAATCCAAGTCACATTCACACTCGGTAATTTTCTTCCAGAAAGCCTCACACACGCTTACAGAACAAAACTAGAAAACCCACATTTAAAATTCTAGAAAAGCAAAAAAAAAGGTATTAAAAAATGAGGTAGAAGTTTGTGTACAAAGTTTGGAAGTGCATCACGCTGGACTAGAAATTAAAGGGAAATTTACCTCAGAACAACATTAGTTATGAGGAACCAAATAGCGAGGAATATCTGTGGCTTGTTACTTTACTATCAGGAATGGTAATGAATATGAGGTTGTTTGGCATGTCTTTAGGCTAGGGTTACTATCTGGCATAAATGAGAGTGAATTGTCAACCTGCAGTCAGTCCAGACCTCTTTAATGACCTCCTCCTACTTGTAGAAGTGTTGGGAGCAGTGTAAAACCAAAAGATGCATGTTTTGTGCCAAAAATGTGATACTTTTTTTCCTCCACAGAAAGCTTTATCATAGATTTTGAAGCAGATCCACTCCAAAATCCATATTAAAAAAAACTTTAAATGCTCTTTGAAGTAAATCCGCTCCAAAATCCTCCCCGAAAAAACCTTGTAAATGAATTCATAAAATGGAGGCAGCACACCAGTAGATAGAAAATCATGTGCAGTTTAATTGCCCATGTGGCGACGTTTCAGTCCTTGAGAAAGGTTCACACTTTGTACCGAAACGTCGCCACATGGTTAGTTAAACTGCGCGTTATTTTCTATATACTGGTGTGCTGCCTCCATTTTTTAGTTTCATTTATTATATGTGATGTAAGCTATACATTTATAATTTAAGACTTTTTACAAGATTTCAGAAATGAGTTGGGTTGATAGGCCATATACCCATGTCCATATAGGCAGCTTAATGAATGTGATGCCTAAATTGATCTCTTTACATGCAAAATGTATCTACCTTAGGCCACATGCACACGCTGAGTATTTGGTGATTTTTTTTACCTCAATATTTGTAAGCTAAAACCAGGAGTGGGTGAAAAATGTAAAAGTGGTGTCGTGTTTCTCTTCTACTTTTCCTCTGATTGTTCCACTCCTGCTTTTGGCTTACAAATACTGAGGTAAAAAACTCACCAAATACTGAACGTGTTCGCGTGACCTAACAGTCTAACTTACTATCCCACCCTACACTGTGGGCAATGTCCCCAAATCCGGTCGTGTGGACCAGAACTGTAGGACAAGTAATACACAGAACATGTTTAGTACACAACGCTTTTATATGTGCCTTATTGTTGATTTTGTATTAAATGTGCTTTTCTTCCCTATTTTAGAGACATTTTACTAAAAATTGTCGATGATATTCTGATGAAAGTCATAGGCCACATTTAGTATTTGGACAGTATTTTACCTCAGTATTTATAAGCCAAAACCAGGAGTGGAACAATCAGAGGAAAAGTATAAGGGGATGTGTCCACGATCCGGAATAGCAGAGCTTTGGATGCAGCTTACCTGCACTGTGACCAAAACGCTGCTTTTTAGATTACCAGCACAGAGCATGGGATTTATAGAAATTCCATGCCCAAGGTGCTTCAATTTGACACTGCATAAACTCACCCACAGCGCCGGTTTCCAAGCCGTAGCGTGTCAATTATCTGCAGTGGAGAGGCTACATAGTCTCACCCATAGCCATTCATTACGTGTGGTAAATCAGCATGGTTCAATGAACACATGCGTGATTAGAACATTGCAGTAATACGCTGCGTCCAATCGCTGCTATATCCTGATCGTGGGCACATAGCCTAATAGAAACAGGTCACCACTTCTGTAGTTTTTGCCCTCTCCTGGTTTTGGCTTACAAATACTGAGGTAAAAACCTCACCAAATACTCCATGTATGCGCGTGGCCTACACAAATTTGCATCCGGGTGCTGCTGGTGTGAAATCTGTGTTTGCCTCATATTCCTCGTTAGATGGCTGCAGTCATTGGACTTCTGTAATATTGTCACAAAAATGCTCACATTTATCCCCTAAATTGTGATCTAATAGGGGGCCTGTGTTTGCACTAGTCATGCATGATCAAATTTCACCGAATAACAAACAGATCATACTTGAAAACATTCATCCCGGTTGAGGTAGGTATGGAGATTGACCTTTGTACAGACTCCTCACTAAAGATTATATTCGACTTATCAGCAGACAAATTAATAAAAAAAAGCCTAATGAACCATCTCACCTTCAGATCAGGCTACAAGAGCAGCAGGCATTCCCGGGATAACCCTGAGAGCCTAAACAATCATCTGGTATCATAATAGTAATAACAACAGAGCATTAAAAATGTCAGTGGGTAATGGAGTCAATTGAGTACATTTCCCTATAACATCTATTAGCCCTGCATCCAAAGGGCTTAAAAAGCAGGCAAATTCCATGTGTTGTGAGTGAAAAAAAACACAGCTGCCCACAGTCTCTGGAGAGTAACAGTCTATAAGTGCCAAATGTTCTCACATAATAATTAAAAAAGTACAAAACTCTATCAAAAGGGTACAAGAGAATCACAGGGATCGTTGCATGGAGACCTGAGATGTATAGAAAGCTCCAAACACAGCTGAAAGGAGCAGCAGGGATTCTGGTTCAGTTCAGTTTTGGATGAAGTTGGGGGCTCAGTCCATAGCTGCAGGTGGATGGTTAATTGCTTGAGATCCAGGAGGGTCTTCTTCAGCAAAACTGATTTCATCAGGAATGATGGCGGACACCAGAGTTACATCCAAAGAGTGTGAAGCAGCAGACTGTCATGGAGAAGAGAAAAATACAGGTGAATTCGCTTTTTATATCATCACTCAACTGACAAATGTAGCCTTTCTATATGTAGGTGGAGGTCTACATACAGAAATTTTCTGTCTTTTTATTATTATTTTGCCTCTGAAATGGCTTCAAAAATATTAGTACCACCAAGTATGGTCAACAGTACATTAGGTGTTGTCTGACCCAAGGTGGTCGGTTGGTGCTCATAAAGTTCTATGCGCAACTGCAACTGTCGTTTCAGGAGAACTTGGAGCAAGATGTATGTGTCTTCCTCTAGGTCCCCCCTGCACTGACAACCACCTCTTATCTCAGTAATGGAAAAACACGGGTATTACATACCTGGTAATGTGTTTTTTCATTAGACATGACGGCACCACAAGAGAGGGGATCCGCCCAATGAGGACAGGAAACTTTCAAGATAAAAGGGGCGGCTCCTCTCTCCGCATCAGTTGTTTTACAGAGCACGAGAGGAACTCCGCAGCTTAGTGTACATATAAATAATACATCCTTTACACTAAATTTCTGACACCCAGGGGAGTGTATAATGCTAATAATGCACCCAACTAATGATGTGATCAATAGGGAGGGAATATAAGGGTGCCATCATGTCACATGAAAAAACACATTACCAGGTATGTAATACCAGTGTTTTTCCATCATACATGACGGCACCACGAGAGAGTTACAGAGATTTGTATTCTCTTAGGGAGGGATCACTGCTTGTAACACTCTTCTCCCAAATGTGAGATCAGAGGTAGCAAATAGGTTTAACCTATAATGCCGGAGCGGACCAAGAGGCCGCCTCACAGGTTTGGTCTATGGGAGCGTCTGCTCTCTCCGTCCAGGGCGTCATCATGGCCCTCGTGGAGTATGCTTTATACCTTCTGGAATAGCCCTGCCTGCACTGCTATATGTTAGCATAACGGCCTTTTTCACTCATCTAGCTATAGTCTGTTTAGAGACTTTTAAGGCTCTTATTTGCCCCTTGGAATAAGACAATTAAGGACCTCTGTTTTCTCCAAGGTCTCGTTACCTCTAAATACTGCAGGAGACATCTCCTCATATCTAGGCAATGAAGCCTTTCCTTCTGGCAGTTAGGATCAGGACAAAAGAGATGATAAGATTATCTCCTGAGCCCTATGATATTTTGACATCACCTTGGGAAGGTATGCTGGATCTAATTTTAACACAACTCTATCGTCTATGGCCTGAGTGTAGGGAGGGTATTATTGATAATGCGAGTAAATGCTCACCCTACTGGCCGCGCCATTAATAAGGCTGTTTAATGTTAGAATCCTTATCTAATGTTGTGTTTTGATGGTTCAAACAGACTCTGTCAGAGATGACAGAAGTAAATTTAGATCCCAAGGAGGAGGAATAGAGGACGTGACAGAGTCAGCTTTAGTACAGGCCTGGACAAACCTGGCCACCTACCTATTGTTTGCCTGGTCGCAGTTGAATAAGGCTGCCAGGGCTGAGATGTGTACTTTGAGGGTACTGACAGCTAACCCCAATCCTAAACCTTTCTGCAGAAATTCCAGTATTGCCACTATTGGGACTTTCCCTTCCCATATTGGGTCTGAGGGGATAAGAATTTTTTACATATCCTCCTAAAATTTTCTGTAGTCACTGGTTTTCTGCTACTGAGTAAGGTGGATATTAACGCTGCTGAGAATCCCTTTTCCTCTAGTAGTGACCTTTTAAATTTCAGGTTGTCAACTGCAGCCTGGATCTCTGAGGGTGATTGAAGGGACGCTGTGTTGGAAGGTCCTAGACCTCTGTTACTGATATCACTCTTTTTGGCCAAAAAGGGAGCTATTATGAACACTCTGGCTCTGACATCCCTGATCTTCCTCAAAACCACTGGCATGAGGCATATTGGAGGGAAGGCATATAGGATGTCCACTTTATCCCAAAGGTGTCTACTGTCAATGGTCTGTCTGCTGGACTTAGGGCGCAGAATTTCTGAACCTTCCTGTTGGCTTTTTTGAGGCGGAGAGATCTATACTGGGTTTTCCCAAATGTGCACTATCCATTGAGAAATGGATTCTTTTAGGTACCATTCTCCTTGCCTCAAGTGGTTCCTGCTCAGACAGTCTGCCTTCAGGTTATCTCTACTTCGGATATGCAGGGCCGGTAATGAGAGGGACTGGTGTTCTGCTAGAGTCATGATCTGGCCTTAAGCTGCTTAGTGGAGGCCCTTTGACAATAGCAGCCTAAAAAGGGCCAGTGACTATCTGTATCAAGGACTGAGAACGGGTGTCTCCCTGGTGGTTTACATATGCAACCACCGCTTGGTTGTCTGATAGGACTCTCACGTGGTGTCCTCTTTAAGTGTGGTAACAACTCCACTGACGTTTTTTCGATTGTTAGTTCTCCATTGTTTGAGGATAGATTTCTTTCCTTCTGGGCCCAGGGATCCTGGAGCCATAATGTGTTTACTTTTGGAAGCAATCACGCTCATCCAAGAAGGACCGGTGGCCTAGGTGGGCTCCCCACCCCCAAGGACTAGCGTCCATTGTGACCACCTTGGAGGCAGTGTGTGTGTGTGTGTGTGCAGGGTACTCCACTTGGGGAGGACTATCTGTAACCACCACCTGAGCGACTGGAGTACAGAGTCCAGGAGGGTGAGCTTTTGCTCTAACCGTCCCTGAAGTTCCCGGTTGTTCTGTATCACACACCCTTACCGTTCCCTTGTGTGGAACTAGGCCCGTTTCACTGCTGGTATGTCCGAGGTGAGGGACCCCAACATCAACAAGGTCCTTCTCAGAACTATTTCTGCTTTATTATCTCCCTTGTCTTCCTCTGGGAGGTGATACTCCTGCTCCACCGAGTCCACTGTTAAGCTCAAGAATTTCTAGATCATTGCTGGTTCTAGTTTTTTTTTTTTTTTAGGTCCAGCTGCCATCCTAGCGTCTATAGTGTTTTCCTCACTATTCTGACTTGATCTTGAAAGTAAGGGAGATCTCTTCCCAGTGTCAAGAAGCTGTCCCGATAGGGTATCACCAGAGTATCTTTCCCTCTGAGGTGCCCTGTGATTTTTGCGATTAGCCTTGTGAAAAACTCGAGGGCTATCACTACTCCACAGGGCAGGGCCCTGTATTGGAAGTGACGCTACTGAGATCCATCTGGACTGTCACTCTGAGACATATATGGCCTTATTGCCGGATCTGGTGATAAGTGTTCTTGAGGTCTCGGAATTGTTATATAACATTTGAGGAAGGAGGAGTTCTACTGCTGGCCTTATCGTCTCCATCTTGGAAGGCGGGATTATCAGATACCTATTGAGGTTTTTCCAGAATTATGATTGTCATCCAGGAATCTATCTGGGGAGTTTTTTTTTTTTTTTTTTTTAAATAGGGGGGAGTAAAACTCTATCCTATCGAAATTTCTTCCAAGACATGTTTGTCTAGGAGTGAGATTGCTTCCCCTTCCAGACCATCTTTCTTTGCGAGGACTGCCTATGCCCTCATGGAAGCCAGTGGTGGAACCTTAACTCCAGACCTGATCCCACAATTTTCCGGATCCAGGTGCTGAACAAGAACCTCTCCCAAGCTGGAAGGCAGTGCACCCGAGAAGGCCTGTCACTGGAAGGGTTTTTTGGTGCCTTTGGAGGGCATGCTAAAGTAAAAGCCTCTCCCACCTTTGGATCGTTTGTCAGAGTTGTTTCTGTCTCGATCCTTATATTGCCATCTCCTGGATTTTCGTCCCTTCCGAAAGTAGTGCCGAAAAAGGCCTGAAATGGCTGTTTTTTGGGAAAATTTTCTTTTTGTTGTCGGTTTTCCCTAATACGTCATTCAATGTCTGACCAAAATAGGAAATTTCCCTCACACGGTAAAGAGCAGCGTTACCTCTTTGCCTGTGTGTCCCCCGGCCAGCATTTAAGCCATCCTGCATGGCGTCGCACATTAGCCAAAGCTGCTAATTTTCCTGCTAGCCTTGCTGAATCCTGCTGAAGTCTCAGCTAGGAATACTGCCGCTGCTCTTATGGCCGGTGTTGCCTCTAGGATAGTCTCCCTAAGGATTCTGTGCTCTAGCTGATCCTCCAGGTTCTTAAGGGATCTAACCACACCAGTGGCCGCGATGGCCGATCTAAGTGTTTCAGCTGAGGGCACCCAGGCTGTTTTAAGACAATTATCTGTCTTTCTGTTGGAGGTTCTTTCAAGGAACCTAAATCCTTAAGGAGCAGGAAGGACTTTCTGGCAACCTTTGAGATCGCTACGTCAATTTTGAAGTCTCATCCCAGGATGAGGCTGTCTCTTCCTCAAAAGGGTACTTCCTTTACAGGGAATTGATTATCTGGGACTTCCTCACTGGTTTTTCCCATTTCCTTTTAATGAGTCCTTGCAACTGTTAGTTAATAGGGAAGGCTCTACGTTTTCCTTATAGCAAGCTTGTCGAACATGAGTTCTTGCCTTTCGCCACCACACCACCCATTTGATTGTGCCATTGACCTGGTTCCAGGTGCTAAATTGCCCAAGGCCCGCTTGAATAACCTTTCGGGTCCCGAGCGGGCTGCTATGAAGGAATACATTTCCAAGAGTCTCCGTAAGGGACACATTCGTCCTTCTGTCTCTACCAGCCCCATGGTAGGACGGACTGCTTTAATAAGCTTGTCCGTACTGTATCCTCTACTAGGAACTTATCTTTTCCATCTGAGCTACTTTCTCAGTAGCGAGATTTAACAGAGCTCTCCTATGGTCTTCCTGAGAGACCAATGAGGGGCTGGTTTATCCCTTGCTTGCTATCCATGTTTGTTGACTGCAAAGCCCTTCCTGATTGTAGACTTCTGACAATCAGGGATCTCCAGCTCTCAGCAGAGCTGGTGTCTCTTCCTCTACTGTTCTAACGGTACAGGTCTGACACAACCCCTTATTCCTAAGGGACTTTTCTCTTTTTTTTTTATTTTTTTTTTTACATAAGGAATATTCCCTATTCCTAGCATTTAATTTACCCCCTTTTTAGGGACCTCCAATGCTCTACCCCACCAATGTATGTAAAAAGAGGGGAGAGAGGAGACAAGAGAGAGAGAAAGAGAACAGACATTATCGTACTGGAATTTCTCGAAGCTCACTCACCACTCGGACGCTTCACAAGACGGGTACCGGATCTGGAGACTGACTGGTCTGCACACATGACTCCCATCGGGACTGTGGACTCCTCCTTGTTAACACCATGACAATCCTCCCGTACGCTGTCCGAGCGGCTTCCACTGTAGTTATGGCGCGTCTGGCTCCTTTCATCTGAGCGAGACCGCCATTCCTGCACCTCCAGGCGCGGCTGTAAGTGCTCTGGCAAAAAAACCTCTCAATCTTAACAAGTTAGCTGCTGCTGCTTCCAGATGAGAACAGTCACATTTAACCTAGAATGGTTGGTGACCCCTGCCAGCACTTCTGCCCCCATGCATGCGCACTGCCGCGCTGGTCTATGCGTACACCCGGCACCACGTCCGGTGCATGCTGTATTATCTAGTGCTACTAGTGCCATGTGTCTGTGTTCGAACACTTGAGCATGTGTTTTAAGACTAGCTTCTCATTCCGCTACGCCACATTAGACACCCCAGAATATTACCTGGCCCTGGGATATTTGCTCGCGCCTCCAGCACTGCCAACACACTGTCCTGAGGCTGCTGCGCTTCTCCTTCTGGAGCACCTTCAGTGCGTGCTCCTTATGCCAGCTTGAACATTGTGTCTGCACGCACCCGGACTGTATCCGGTGTGCGCCCACTGTCATGTGGTCGTACCGCGCTTGTTCCTGAGCGCTCTCTCTGCTCTGCTGCTGCCTCCCGGGTGTTGCAGACTCTACTTCCGGGTCACGCCTCATCTACTTCCGGTGTGCACTCCTGGCCTCTCCGTCGGTTCCCCTGGAGAATGCGCCGCTGCGCCCAGATTTTACTGCTGGATCGCGCGCTGCCTGCTGCTGCCTCTGGTGCGCGCTCCCAGCTTCCAACTGCTGCCCGCATTCAGGTGTCCCCATTAGCTACGCATGCCCGGCCTTTCCCTTTCCGGTACGCGCCCAAGTCACCGCAGCATTTCCATGCTGCTATCGCCATGACACCTGCTGCTGCCCTTATACCTGCAGCCCCCATGGACCTGGTCGTCTACGGAAGCCTCCACACCATGCAGGTACTCTTCTTCTGGGCAGCCCCGGTGTCAGACCTGAGCTCGACAGGGAGGGATCCCCAAAGGGTCCTCCGAGGAGACTTTCATCTGCCCGGGCACCGATGTGCCTCACGGGCTGCATGGCCATTGGTTGTCAACAGGGAGGGAGCACATACTGGCCTCCGTGGACATCTATGGGGCATGTCGGTCAACCGGGAGGGTACACGTATCGTGGTCTCCGAGGTCCAGACTTTACCCGGGCATCCGCCTCACGGGCTGTGGCCATGCACTCGCTCAGGGGGGACATAGGAATATATGGCCCCCAAGGCGACTACCGGTACCTGGTGATGGGTGTAGCAGACCAGTGCCTGTCAGTAATCACCCGACCCAGGCCCAGGCATCCTCTTCTTTTCTTCTTTCTTCAAGAATCTTCAAGAGGTCTTCATCTTGAGGGTTCCCCATCGAGGACAGGAAACCAACTGATGCGGAGAGAGGAGCCGCCCCTTTTATCTTGAAGGTTTCCTGTCCTCATTGGGCGGATCCCCTCTCTCGTGGTGCCGTCATGTAGAATGGAAAAATCTATCTTTACTGACACAGAGATTACAGATTTGTATGTTCTCCCCGTGATTGTATGGGTTTCCTCCAGGTACTCCGGTTTCCTCCCATATTCCAAAGACATACTGATAGGGAAATTGGATTGTGAGCCCCATCAAGGACAGTGCCAATAATGTCTGTAAAGTGCTGTGAAAATAACCCCATAACGTCCAGTGATGATCATAGCCGGCAAAACAGCTGACATGTGCCCGCAATAGGCGCAGGTGGAATCGCGATCGACCTTCGCCTATTAACTAGCTAAACGCCGATGTCAAAGGCTGACAACGGCATTTAACCAACGCTTCCGGCCGCCGGACCGGAAATATGTGCATCGCTGACCCCCGTCACGTGGTTGATGCCGCATTGCTATGAGCGCCACCCGGTGGTCAGCGCCCATAGCAATGCTGTAATTCAGCTACAGCTACATATAGGCGATCTGCTCATCGCCTCTATGTAGCAGAGCCAATCAAGTATGGGATGCTTCTAGCCTCCTATAGAGGCTACAGAAGCATGCCATAATTAAAGAAAATGTTTTAAAAAATATGAAAAATAAAAAAAGCCTAAAAGTTTAAATCACCCCCCTTTCGCCCCATTCAGAATAAAGCAATTTATAAAAAAACACACATACACATATTAGGTATCACCGCGTTCAGTATTGCCTGATCTATCAATAAAGAAAAAGGATTAACCCGATCGCTAAACGGCGTAGCGGGAAAAATAATCAAAACGACAGAATTACGTTTTTTGGTCGCTGTGACATTGCATTAAAATGCAATAACGGGTGATCAAAATAATGTATCTGCACAAAAGTTGTATCATTAAAAACGTCAGCTCGGTGCGCAAAAAATAAGCCCTTACCCAACCCCAGATCACAAAAAAATGGAGACGCTATGGGTCTCGGAAGATGGTGCAAATTTTTTTTTTTTTTAACAAATTTTGGATTCTTTTTTCACCACTTAGATAAAAAAGAACCTAGACATGTTTGGTGTCTATGAACTCTTAATGACCTGGAGAAGCATATGGCAGGTCACTTTTAGCATTTCGTGAACCTTGCAAAAAAAGCCAAGCAAAAAACAAGTGTGGGATTGCACTTTTTTTGAAATTTCACCGCACTGGGAATTTTTTTCCAGTTTTGTAGTACAAGATATGGTAAAACCAATGGTGTCGTTCAAAAGTACAACTCATCCGACAAAAAACAAGCCCTCACATGGCTATACTGTTATGGCTCTGGAAAGAAGGGGATGGAAAAATGAAAATGCAAAACCAAAAATACCCCTGGTCGTTAAGGGGTTAATGGAGCTATATAAATGAGTAAATAAAGAAATTGTATCCATTAACTGAGTATAACTTGCTTATTTCATATGTGTACTATTATTGATTTAGTAAATATTATTTAAAATCATGGTTATGACTGTCCTAAATATTTGTTATGGCGTGTGATGGACCCATGTGTATGAATACTGTATACATTTATGTAGAGAGAATCTGCATATATCCTTTGTATGTGGTGAAAGTGATTTCACATGTTGGTTGATACATAGTGAAAATGTTTGTATGCAAAGTGGTAAGTATGTAATTATACACATTCGACACGCTCAGTACTTTCACTACTCATATTTGGGCAGCTTTTCTATAAATGAGAAGTACTAACTCTCTGTGTTCCGAATATTTATCATGCAGAAATATCTTGTTGATGCGACTACATAAAGGTTTCTCACCTCTGATCGTGTTGAGAGAGGAAAGAGATGCTCCATCTCATTGAGGTCACTAACTTTCTCTTTCAATTCTGAAACATTAGGATCCATTAGTGTGGCACCATTTTGAGTACTTCGGTGTGAAATTCTGCCATTAATGCCACCAGCGGCTTGTGGAGCTGACATCTGGTCCTGTGATGCCTTACACTTCATCAACCTACGACAAGTAAAGGCAGAAACAAAAACACTTTAGTTATGGCACATTTAGATACAAACATTTTTTCTGTTACATAATACCTGATTGTGTTCCGCCAAATTTAGCTTTGTGTTTAGGCACAAGGATCAGAAATCATCACGTGTTCATATCAGGAGCAGATGTAGAAATTCCGAGCCCCAGAAATTGAGTCAATTCCTAGAAGCCATAACAATGACCCATTGAGTAGGTGCAATTGAATTTCGAGGGCCCAGTCGGGGTGTGTAACCATTAGGAATCTATGGTCACTGTTCACCACAACATCTAAGTGCTGCAATCAGCAGTAGCACTAATCACAGTAGTTACTCGCAGGTGTCTACTCTTAAGAGGCTCCGCATGGTGTGCCATTATTGGAGGTACACTACTGGTTCATATGTTAATTGCCTTTTTTCAACCTAATGCACATGTGGATATTAATTTGGATTATTATTGAAAGGAGTGTCACATAAACAACACATAATACCTATTCACAGAACAGGTGATAAATGCACAGTGGGTACGGAAAGTATTCAGACTCCTTTAAATTTTTCACTCTTTGTTTCATTGCAGCCATTTGGTAAATTTAAAAAAGTTGTTTTTTTCTCATTAATGTACACTCTGCACCCCATCTTGACTGAAAAAAACAGAAATGTAGACATTTTTGCAAACTTATTAAAAAAGAAAAACTGAAATATCACGTGGTCCTAAGTATTCAGACCCTTTGCTCAGTATTGAGTAGAAGCACCCTTTTGAGCTAGTACAGCCATGAGTCTTCTTGGGAATGATGCAACAAGTTTTTGACACCTGGATTTAGGGATCCTCAGCCATTCTTCTATGCAGATCCTCTCCAGTTCCATCAGGGTGGATGGTGAACGTTGGTGGACAGCCATTTTCAGGTCTCTCCAAAGATGCTCAATAGGGTTTAGGTCAGTGCTCTGGCTGGGCCAGACAAGAATGGTCACAGAGCAGTTCTGAACCCACTCCTTTGTTATTTTAGCTGTGTGCTTAGAGTCATTGTCTTGTTGGAAGGTGAACCTTTGGTCAAGTCTGAGGTTCAGAGCACTCTGGAAGAGGTTTTCATCCCCATCTGCAAGGAGTTTGTATGTTCTCCCCGTGTTTGCGTGGATTTCCTCCGGGTACTCTGGTTTCCTCCCATATTCCAAAGACATACTGATAGGGAATTTAGATTGTGAGCCCCATCAGGGATAGTGATGATGATGTGTGTAAACTGTAAAGCGCTGCGGAATATGTTAGCGCTATATAAAAATAAAGATTATTATTATTATATCTCTGTACTTGGCCACATTCATGTTTCCTTTAATTGTAACGAGTCATCCTGTCGCTGCAGCTGAAAAACACCCCCATAGCAAGATGTTTTGGGGGATTCACTGTTGGGATTGTATTGGGCAGGTGATGAGCAGTGCCTGGTTTTCTCCACACATACCGCTTAGAATTATAACCAAAAATTTCTTTCTTCATCTCATCAGACCAGAAAATCTTATTTCTCATAGTCTGGGAGTTCTTCATGCAGCAAACTCTATGCAGGCTTTCATATGTCTGGCACTGAGAAGAGGCTTCCATCAGGCCACTCTGCCATAAAGGCCTGACTGGTGGAGGGCTGCAGTGATAGTTGACTTTGTGGAACTTTCTCCCTACTGCATCTGTGGAGCTCAGCTGTAACAAGGTGGCATGGGGTGGTAGTCCTGACAGAGTTCACTCAAAAGCAACAGTCCACAAGTACCCCAACCCCTTGCACAAAGAACAGACAGGACAGATGCAACCCCAGGTGAATTACCTCTTCTCCACAGTCACTGCAGCACAGGCAATCAGGATCCAGGAACACAGTTATAATCCAACAGGGAAACTATTTATTTTAGAATGAATAAAGTAGAAAAAGTAGCTGCTGCAAATCTGATAAAACTTACTGCTCTTTCCCTACTACTCTTCACCACCATATCAGCGGCAGCAATGGCAGCAGCAACAGTTACAGTCACAGTCCTCAAGCCGATTTCTGGCCTACTTCACTGCCCATGGGTCCAGGGAACCAGTTTATGTCCCCTCCAGGGGTCCAGTAAGTTCCCGGTCATTGCTGAGCACCTGCCCTGGCAAGCATGCCCAGGGCACTGACTGAAAGCAAGAGCTTCCTGCCACCTTTTCTGACTGGTAATCAAGCCCACACCTTAACTCTTGCTGTCCCTAAGCTAATGCAATACATATGAACAATTTAAAGGGAACTTCACACAAGAATACATTACAAACATAGCACATCACAGTGAAACATTAAGACACAGGTACACCATCCAGTTACCGCATAAAGTGCACAGGATCAGCACCTAGGAGAGAGGGGAAGCAATGAGGTTCTCCGCCACCTCATTACACAGCCACGGTGATCTTGGGGTTCTTCTTTAGCTCTCTCACCAAGGCTCTTCTCCCACGATTGCTCAGTTTGGCTGGACGGCCAGATCTAGGGAGACTTCTGGTGGTCCCAAACTTCTTCCATTTAAGGATTATGGAGGCCACTGTGCTCTTAGGAACCTTGAGTACTGCAGAAATTCTTTTGTAACCTTGGCCAGATCTGTGCCTTGCCACAATTCTGTCTCTGAGCTCCTTGGCCAGTTCCTTTGACCTCATGATTCTCATTTGGTCTGACATGCACTGTGAGCTGTGAGGTCTTATATAGACAGGTGTGCGCCTTTATAAATCAAGTCCTATCAGTTTATTTAAACACAGCTGGACTCCAATGAAGTACTAGAACCATCTCAAGGAGGATCACAAGGAAATGGACAGCATGTAGCTTAAATATGAGTGTCTGAGCAAAGGGTCTGAATACTTATGACCATGTGATATTTCAGTTATTCTTCTTTAATACATTTGCAAAAATTTCTACATTTCTGTTTTTTTCCAGTCAAGATGGGGTGCAGAGTGCACATTAATGAGAAAAAAATGATTTTTTTTGAATTTACCAAATGGCTGCAATGAAACAAGGAGTGAAAATATTTAAGGGGTCTGATACTTTCGGTACCCACTGTATACTGTATGTTGAAGGTTTCAATTTTCATATAACATTTTCCCTGTAGAAATACTGTAGAAATGTGAAATTTTCCTACCTTCCACGATATCCAAACATCAGGAACAGTACACAGAAAATGATACAGGTCACGCCGATGTGTATTCCAATGATGATGCCGGTTGTAGAAGACTGTGCCCTCTGTTCATCACCTACACAATTGCAGGATGGATTTAGCACTGTGTACATAAATAAAAGTTATATAAAAAGACTTCTATAATTTGTGAAAACTATTTTTATGGATATTTTTAATATTTAACCCCTTGGAAACACCGCTATTTTTGGTTTATTCATTTTTGTTTTTTCTTCTCCTTCTTACAATATCCAGAACTTTTTTTTTCTCTCAATCAATATAGTCATATGATGGCTTATTTTTCAGGAATGAGTTGTCGTTTTGAATAGAGGTAAGCAAAAATATTTGCAGGAACCTGGTCCACAAGCTACATCGGTAGTGTGTGGCCCCTGGAATATCCACCTACCTGCAGGAATCCCCGGCGCCTCTACTAATTACCCAGCATGATGTGATGACTGCAGAGGAACACAAACAATTTTATACGAGAGCTACTAATCAGAAGAGGTGCCCGTAATGCTATAGATAATAAGGCTACGTTCTCACTATCAGTCTGTTGAGTTTTTGATGCTACAGAATTTCTGCATCTTAGTTTACTTGCGTTTTTTTCATTGCATTCTTATGTGCATTTTTTCACACTGCTATTTTATCGCGTTTGTGACTCTGCTATTTTTTTATCGCTGTTCGGTGTGTCCAGCTTTAAATAAAGCTGCTTTGCTTTTGAAACTTCCTGGTATTGACATTCTTAGGTGCACATGACATGCATTTACGCTGCGTAAATGCACTAAAAACGAATGTGGGGAAATTCCGAACAGAAAACTCAGCGTCCACGCAAGAGAAATTGACATGCTGCGGATTTGAAAAACACACCATAGGTGAGTTTATGCAGCGTAAAAATAAGCACAGTGGGCTTGAGATTTCTATAAATCCCATCCACTTTACTATAAAACGTGGCGTTTTTGCAGCAGGAAAATTATGCATTGTCAAAAACGTGATAAAAGTCCATCGTGGGCACATAGCCTTAGAGATTTGCAGTGCTGTTGTTTAGCGGTCACAGACTACTAACGTGACTTAATCACGGTAGTGTACGGTAAATCTTTTTGCTCAGCTCTAGTCTTGAATGGCATATTCCATTTTACTATATACGGTGCTTCTCACAAAATTAGAATATCATTAAAAAGTAAATTTATTTCACTTCTTCAATACTCATATATTCTATTGAGTCATTACAAACAGAATGATCTATTTCAAGTGTTTATTTCTGTTAATGTTGGTGATTATGGCTTATAGCCAATGAAAACCCAAAAGTCATTATCTGAGTAAATTAGAATACTTTATAACACCAGCTTGAAAAATGATTTTAAAATCCGAAATGTTGGCCTACTGAAATGTATGTTCAGTAAATGCACTCAATACTTGGTCGGGGTGCCTTTGACATCAATTTCTGCATCAATGCGGCGTGGCATGTTGGTGATCAGCTTGTGGCACTGCTGAGGGGTTATGGAAGCCCAGGTTGCTTTGATAGCAGTCTTCAGCTCGTCTGCATTGTTGGGTCTGGTGTCTCTCATCTTCCTCTTGACAATACCCCATAGATTCTCTATGGGGTTAAGGTCTGGCGAGTTTGATGGCCAATCAAGCACAGTGACACTGTTGTTTTTAAACCAGGTATTGGTACTTTTGGCAGTGTGGACAGGTGACAAGTCCTGCTGGAGTCCTTGCATCACACTTATCTGTGTGACTTATGTCTTATGCAAGCCTTATTTGTGTACATTTTTTCCACTCGGCAGCCAGACCATAATGAGTTACTGGCTGTTCTCATCAGTGGAATGCACCTGTGCTGCCCCAGCCTTTATTAATGGGGGTCTGCTGCATCCTGCCAGTGCATCAGTCAGGGTTTTTGGTTAGTTACCCTTCAAATGAGTTTTTTTGAATTTTTTCTTATGTGCGCTGTTCAGATTTAGTGTTAGGGACTCACAATATCTGGGGACCCTTGTCATCAGGTTGTGAGCTTATCTAATTTAGCCAAAATAGTAACTAATACCCCATATCTATTTATCTTTTTGCACTTTTTATCATTTTTGCAGGATGCAGCTAGAACTCTTTATGTTGGCTTGGCTTTTTTCTGTGTGATGCATATGTACGGTGCTGAGCAGCCCGCCTGCTAATACAATGGGCATCATTAATAGGCTGCTCGGACACTTTGCATCACACTTATCTGTGTGACTTATATCTTATGCAAGCCTTATTTGTGTGCATTTTTTCCACTAGGCAGCCAGACCATAATGGGTTACTGGCTGTTCTCATCAGTGGAATGCACATGTGCTGCCCCAACCTTTATTAATTTCCCTTCAAATGAGTTTTTTTGAATTTTTTCTTAAGTCCTGCTGGAGAATGAAATTTCCATCTCCAAAGCGTGTCGGCAGAGGGAAGCATGAAGTGCCCTAAAATTTCCTGGTAGACGGCTGCGCTGACTTTGGTCTTGATAAAACACAGTGGACCTACACCAGCAGATGACATGGCTCCCCAAACCATCACTGCTTGTGGAAACAACACACTAGACCTCAAGCACAAGCTTGAGGCTTCTCCACTCTTCCTCCAGACTCTGGGACCTTGATTTCCACATGAAATGCAAAATTTACTTTCATCTGAAAACAACACCTTGGACCACTGAGCAACAGTCCAGTTCATTTTCTCCTTGGCCCAGGTAAGATACTTCTGGCATTGTCTATTGTTCATGAGTGGCTTGACACAAGGAATGTGACACTTGTAGCCCATGTCCTGGATACGTCTGTGTGTGGCGGCTCTTGAAGCAATGACTCCAGCAGCAGTCCACTCCTTGTGAATCTCCACAAAAATTTTTGAATGGCCTTTTCTTAACAATCTTTTCAAAGCTGCAGTTATCCCGGTTGCTTTTGCACCTTTTTCTGTTTTGTCCCCGCATGAGGCAAATGGAGCTATGGTTGAGTAAAAGGGGCTGTGAGAGATTCTACCTTCTGTTTCCTTGATGCAGAGCAGATAGGATCAATTTTGTTCAGCATCCAGAGAGATGAAGCATACCAGGGATTGTGCAATCCAGACTTGTTTATTTGGAAATTTGGACATACAGATTGGCAATACAGTAACTTCTCCAGGAATGCAGGTGTAACAAAATGCAGCAAGGTGCAGCAAAGTGTGGTAGAGTAAAGCAAAGAGGTCAAAAACTAATGCCTTCCTCAGCCCGGTTCAAGGGTGTCTCTCACACAGCAAGTGAAACTAAAATAAAATGGCTGCCAGGAGGAAAGGTGATCCCTAAGGCCTCTTTCACACTTCCGTTTTTTACAATCAGTCACAATCCGCCAGGTTTTGAAAAAAAACGGATCCTCAAAATTTTTTTGAGGATCCGTTTTTTTCCCATTGACTTGCATTAATGGCGGATTGTGACGGATTGCTGTCCGTTGCATCCGTTTTTTGTGAGGATCCGCCAAAAGTTGCTGTCCGTCACCATCCTCAAAAATTTCAAAACGGAGCTTGTAACGTTTTTTTCTCTGGCGGATCCTGCAAACACTGATTTAACCCGAATTTCTTTCTGGGTGCCGGACAAAAAATTCTTTTTTTTTTTTTTTTTCTCTCTCTCTCTCTCTCTCTCTCTCTCCTCTTTTCCCAGCCAGCGATTCCTTTAAATTTCTTCATTTTCAGGATCCGTCTGAAAACGGATCCTGTGCCATCCGTTCACATCAGTTGAGAACGGATCCGCTTGTCCGCCTTTTTGGCGGATTATAACTGATGCAAAAAACTGAAGTGTGAAAGGCATGCCCATAAGAGATTAATTACAGACTGCTATACAGAAAAAGGCCATTAGGTGGCAGCAGAGTAACATGTAAGAATGTTACTATGCATAGCAAGCTGCAAAGCATAACTTAAATGCCCAGAAAAGCAAACAAACAGAACAGCACATTTTCTACCACACTTTTGCCTTCCACTCAACTTTTCATTAATATGCTTGGATACAGCACTCTGTGAACAGCCAGCTTCTTTAGCAATGACCTTTTGTGGCTGACCCTCCTTGTGAAGTGTGTCAATGACTGCCTTCTGGACATCTGTCAAGTCAGCAGTCCTCCCCATGATTGTGGAGCCTACTGAAACACACTAAGGGACCTTTTTAAATGCTTAGGAAGCCTTTGCAGGTGTTTTTTGCTAATTATTCTAATTTACTGAGATAATGATTTTACAGTTTTCATTGGCTGTAAGCCATAATCATCAACATTAGCAGAAATAAACACTTTTAAAAGATCACTCTGTTTGTAATGACTCTATATAATATGAGTTTCACTTTTTCCACTGAAGAACTGAAATAAATTAACTTTTTAATGATATTCTAATTTTGTGAGAAGCACCTGTATGTGTTAAACATTTGCCTAAAGGATTAGCTCAAATTTTGTGTGCATGAGACTGAGAAAAGTTAAATTAAATAAGGAAGAGGAGAATATGAAAGACGTAATAGACTGAGCAAAACTAAAAATGTTGACAAATAGCATTTACCTTGGAAGCAGAGATTGGACAGAGCAATATAAACAACATTTTTTTTAAAATCTACATACAAAGTCTTACATGCCATATCCCATGGTTGTTGTGATGTAGATGGGGAATGAGTTCTAGCTCAAGTTCTAACCAAGCCTATCTTCCATGGCCTGAACCACCTCCTCTTCTTTTACTGGTAAGTTGGCCACACTCTCCATGCAAAAAGGCAAAAGAAGCCTTGTCCCCATTCACCTGTAAGAGTGGTGGAGCTGATGCTAAAGGGATAAATGTATTTGATGTTTGTGTCTTATAAAAGGATGACACCCAGAGGGCTGCATATGGCTTAGACAGGGTAACTGTAATGGCCGGCCCAGTTTGGGAGGGGGAACTGAGAGTTATTGTCAGTTTCAGGAAGTGACGAGTTAGTCTGTGTGTTGGGAGCAGTGCGTGAAGCAGCAAGCCTAAGTCTAAGGTTGCTAGGGACAGGGTGAGCCTAATAATCAGGGCATGTGATTCCGTCTAATGGCCTAGGAGAACCTCGAGATTGATGTCGGGGTCCTGGGGCGCACTCAGCCTGTAAGTAAGCTACAGGGAAAAATGAACTCTGACGACATGGGGCGGAGGATATTGCAATTCATATATATTGCAAAGGGTGTAGAAGATTTCCTAGGACTAGAGAAGCCGGTAAGAAGAACATTCTACCTATACAGAGAACCAGGGTTGAAGTTCTACCCTGTACCTGAGGGAAAAATGACAACCCGATGGCCCTTATCCTCTATACCTTACTGAAAGTACTGTAAATGCTGCCATTCACCAAGTAAAAGTTTGGTTGTTTTTATGAACCCCTGAGTCTCCTGGAATAATTGCTGCCCTGGCTCCAGAAGAGGGATTCCTGGAGTCAGAAGAAGAGATCTGCAGCCCTATATTAAGTGAGATACACCTCACACACAGCATTACACCCGGACTGGAATGCAAATTGGCTGTAGGAAGCCAAATCGAGTGGGACTGAAGCTTGCCCATGACTACCTCGCTTGGGCATCTTACAAACTCAGGATGAGGTGGGATGGGTTAAAGAATCAACACTAGGAGAACATTTCCACCAGGATTCTCTTTACTCTGTAATTTAGTAGTCACCGATATATTCTTCATACTGTTCCTCTATAATGTGGGAGCTACTTACCAGCTCTGGCAGAGGCCTCTTTCAGTGACACAAATCGAACTGTAGAATTTCCATCTCCATGCTGATTGAAGGCCAACAACTTCACCTCGTACACTACTAGGGGGTCTGGATACAAAACTTTATTACATTACAACCTATGAATTATATTGTCACACAATCATTTTCACTTTTTTCCCATCATATCAAAACAACAAAACAAAAACAATCAAAAAGTTGTTGTAAGCACATATCAAACACCAAGCCCAAAACTTGCCCCATGAAGAAGCCAAAAGGGCGACAGCCATTTCGAAATTGCATAATAATAATGTGCTGACTCTCCTATGCCCTTTTATGAGCATGCTAATTGCTCTTTAGAATAAAAATTTGTAATTGATTTTACACAATGGAACCGCTTCATTAAGATTGGTGTCTTGTATGTCAGTCTTAATGAAGGCCAAGCAGGGACAAGTTGCCCCAAATTCATTAAAAGGTGCAACTTATTAGTAGCTGCCCTGATGAAGCCACCTCCTGTGGTGATACTCATTGTATGTTTTTTCTATGATCCAATTTACCTGGGTGACGATGCACATGCCACTTCATTGCACATACAGTGGGGAAAAACAATATTTAGTCAGCCACCAATTGTGCAAGTTCTCCCACCTAAAAAAGATGAGAGAGGCCTGTAATTGACATCATAGGTAGAACACAACTATGAGAGTCAAAATTAGAAAACAAATCCAGAAAATCACCTTGTCTAATTTGGCAAGATTTATTTTGCAAATTATGGTGGAAAATAAGAAGTTTGTCATCTAGAACATGCAAGATTTCTGGCTCTCACAGACCTGTAACTTCTTTAAGAGGCTCCTCTATTTTCCATTCATTACCTGTAGTGATGGCACCTGTTTTAACTTGTTATCAGTATAAAAGACACCTGTCCACAACCTCAGTCACACTCCAAACTCCACTATGATGAAGACCAAAGAGCTGTCGAAGGACACCAGAAACAAAATTGTAGCCATGCATCAGGTTGGTTAGACTGAATTTGCAATAGGCAAGCACTGTAGCTTGATGTGATAAAATCATCTGTGGGAGCAATAATAAGAAAATGGAAGACATACAAGACCACTGATAATCTCCCTCGATCTGGGGCTCCACGCAAGATCTCACCCCGTGGGGTCAAAATGATCACAAGAATGGTGAGCAAAAATCCCAGAACCACACGGGAGGACCTAATGAATGACCCGCATTAGAGCTGGGACCACCATAACAAAAGCTACCATCAGTAGCATACTACGCCGCCAGGGACTCAGATCCTGCAGTGCCAGACGTGTATCCCTGCTTAAGCCAGTACATGTCAGGGTCCATCTGAAGTTTTCTAGAGAGCATTTGGATTATCCAGAAGAGTATTGGGAGAATGTCACATGGTCTGATGAAACTAAAGTAGAACTGTTTGGTAGAAACAAAACTCGTTGTGTTTGGAGAAGTCAAAATGCTGAGTTGTATCCAAAGAACACCATACCTACTGTGAAGCATGGGGGTGGCAACATCATGCTTTGGGGCTGTTTCTCTGTAAAGGGACCAGGATGACTGATCCGTGTACATGAAAGAATGAATGGAGCCATGTATTGTGAGATTTTGAGTGCAAACCTCCTTCCATCAGCAAGGGCATTGAAGATGAAACGTGGATGGGTCTTTTAGAATGATAATGATCCCAAGCACACCACCAGGGCAACGAAGGAGTGGCTTTGTAAGAAGCATATGAAGGTCCTGGAGTGGCCTAGCCAGTCTCCAGACCTCAACCTTTGGAGTGATTTGAAAATCTGTGTTGTCCAGTGACAGGCCCAAAATGTCACTGCTCTAGAGGAGATCTGCATAGAGGAATGGGCCAACATACCACCAACAGTGTGTGCCAACCTTGTGAAGACTTACAGAAAACTTTTGACCGCTGTCATTGTACAAAGGATATATAGCAAAATAATGAGATTAATTTTTGTTAATGACCAAATACTTATTTTCCACCATAATTTGAAAAATAATTCTTGTCAAATCAGACAAGGTGATTTTCTGGATTTGTTTTCTAATTTTGACTTTCATAGTTGTGGTCTACCTATGATGTCAATTACATCTTTTTAAGTGGGAGAGCTTGCACAATTAATTGGTGGCTGACTAAATACTTTTTTCCCCACTTTAGTTTTTGCTGATTTTCTTTTATATACACTGCTCAAAAAAATAAAGGGAACACTAAAATGCCATTTCCTAGATTTCACTGAATGAATTATTCCACTTGCAAATCTTTATTCACTACATTGTGGAATACGTTGAGAACAATAAAACATAAAAATGATCAATGTAAATCAAAATTAATATCACATGGCGGTCTGATTTGGAATGATACTCAAAATCAAAGTGGAAAATCAAATTACAGGCTGATCCAACAGTGGAAATGCCTCAAGACAAGGAAGTGATGCTCAGCAGTGTGTATGGTCTGCACGTGCCTGTATGACCACCCTACAACACCTGGGCATGTTCCTGATGAGGTGGCGGATGTTCTCCTGAGGAATCTCCTCCCAGGCCTGGATAAAAGCATCAGTCAACTCTTGGACAGTCAGTGGTGGAACATGGCATTGGTGGATGGAAAGAGACATGATGTCTCAGATGTGCTCGATTGGATGCAGGTCTGGGGAATGGGCAGACCAGTCCATAGCATCAATACCTTCATCATGCAGGAACTACTGACACACGTAAGCCACATGAGGCCTAGCATTGTCATTCATCAGAGGGAACCCAGGGCCCACTGCACCTGCATATGGTCTCACAGTGGGTCAGAGTATCTCATCCCGGTACCTCCAAAAAAATGCCTCCCCACACCATTACTGACCCAATGCCAAACCGGTCATGCTGGATGATGATGTTGCAGGCAGCAGAATGCTCTCCATGGTTTCTCCAGACTTTGTCATGTCTGTCACATGTGCTCAGTGTGAACCTGCTCTCATCCATGAAGAGCACAAGCCACCAATGTTGAATCTGCCAACCCATTTGTGGACGTTGGGCCCTCATATCACCCTCATGGAGTCTGTTTCTGACAGTTTGAGCAGACACATAGATGTTAGTGGCCTGCTGGAGGTCATTTTGCAGGGCTCTGTCACTGCAACTCTTGTTTCTACTTGCACAAAGGAGAAAGCAGAAAGGAGGTAGCGGTCCAGCTGCTGGGTGGTTGCCCTCCTACGGCCCCTTCCACGTCTCGTGGTGTACTGGCCTGTCTCCTGGTACTGTTTATTTTCCATGCTCTAGACACTGTGCAGACAGACACAGCTACCCTTCTTGCCTCAGCTCACATTGATGTGACATCCTGGATGAGCTGCACTACCTAAGAAACTTCTGCCTCATGCTACTGTAGTTCTATCAGTGAGAACAATGACAAAATGCAAAAGAGACCAAAACAACAGCCAAAAAGGAGGAGAACAGAGAAATGGCCTGTGATCACCACCTGCATAATCACTCCTTTATAGGGGTGTCTTGCTAATTGCCTATCATTTCTACCTGTTGTCTGTTTCATTTGCCCAACAGCAGGAGAAATTGATCCACAATCAGTGTTGCTTCATAACTGGACAGGTTGACTTCTCTGAAGAGTGATTGACTTGGAGGTACATTGTGTTGTTTAAGTGTTCCCTTTATTGTTTTGAACAGTGTATATATTTTTTTATTCTGCATTATTTGATGTCTGTACATGTGCATTTCACTTTTCTTCTTTACTGAATACTACTTGACATCACTTTAGGCATATTGCCTTACTGTATCTCGGATGTCCAGCCCATTTACAAGGCTCTATTAGTTATCATGCAAGTCATATTGGTTGTATTCCAGTGCCAAATTTTGGTTCAAGAAACAGGTTCTAGTGCGATTTTATATGTTTTGTCTTGTTTGTTATTTAATTAAAAATTGAATTGATGAAATCTAGGAAATGCAACAGATCTTTTGTACATCTTTTCTCCTTTTTTGAATTAGAATACAAATTTTCTATTGGTTTTTTACATTATGATGATGATTCATTAAGACAGGCATCTTATGTCAAGCTTAATGAGGGCCGTGCAGGAATAAGATGTACCGAAATCATTAAAGGGGTTTTCCCACGAACAAAAGTTCACTTTAAGCTATAGATCTTAGAATAATAATAACTTCCTCAATTGGATGTGTTTAAATAAAATGTTCCTGTGCTGAGATAATCTTATAAATGTTCCCCTGCTGTGTACTGTGTAATGGCTGTGTCTGACTGTACAGGAACATGGTCTGATCATACACAACTCCTGGACAGGGAAGGAAGCTAAAGAGTATACAGACAGGCGAGCACGGGATCACAACTGATACTTTCTTTGAAGTAAAACATTGTTTAAAAACAGGCAGGAAAATGTTTTACCTCACAAAAAGAATCAAATGTGATTCTCCTCTTCCCCCCAACCCAGGAGCCGTAGAATCGTAGAATCGTAGAATCGTAGAGTTGGAAGGGACCTCCTGGGCCATCTGGTCCAACCCCCTGCTCAAAGCAGGATTCGCTAAATCATCCCAGTCAGATGTCTGTCCAGCCTCTGTTTGAAGACTTCCATTGAAGGAGAACTCACTACTTCTCGTGGCAGCCTGTTCCACTCATTGATCACTCTAACTGTCAAAAAGTTTTTTCTAATATCTAATCTGTGTCTCCTCCCATTCAGTTTCATCCCATTGCTTCTAGTCTTTCCTTGTGCAAATGAGAATAAAGTTGAGCCTTCTACAATGTGACAGCCCTTTAGATATTTGTAGACAGCAATTAAGTCTTCTCTCAGTCTTCTCTTTTGCAAACTAAACATTCCCAAATCCTGCAACCTTTCCTCATAAGACAGGGTTTGCAGACCGGTCACCATTCTGGTCGCTCTTTTCTGAACTTGCTCCAGTTTGTTGATGTCTTTTTTAAAATGTGGTGCCCAAAACTGGACACAATATTCCAGATGAGGTCTGACCAAAGAGGAGTAGAGGGAAATAATGACTTCACGTGATCTAGACTGTATGCTTCTGTTAATACATCCTAGAACTGCATTTGCCTTTTTTGCTGCTGCATCACACTGTTGACTCATATTCAGTCTGTGATCTATTAGTATACCCAAGTCTTTTTCACATGTGCTGTCATTTAGCCCTATTCCTCCCATTCTATATATGCTTTTTTCATTTTTATTGCCCAGATGTAGTACTTTGCATTTCTCCCTGTTAAAAACCATTCTGTTAGTTACTGCCCACTTCTCCAGTTTATTTAAATCTTTTTGAATCCTATCTCTCTCTTCTCTAGTATTAGCTATCCCTCCTAGCTTTGTGTCATCAGCAAATTTAATCAGTTTACCCTCAATTCCTTCATCTAAATCGTTGATAAAGATGTTGAACAATACAGGGCCCAGGACAGAGCCCTGTGGTACCCCACTTGAGACATTCTTCCAACTGGATGTGCAGCCATTTACGACCACTCTTTGGGTCCGATCACTAAGCCAGCTATGAATCCACCTAACAGTTGCCTTGTCCATTCCATACTTAGTCATTTTTTCAATAAGGATTGTATGAGAGACTTTGTCAAATGCTTTGCTGAAGTCAAGATATACTATATCTACAGCATTTCCTTGATCCACCCAATCAGTGATACCGTCATAGAAGGAAATTAAGTTAGTCTGACATGACTTATTAGTTACAAACCCATGCTGACTCTGTTTGATCACTTCATTCTTATCCAGGTATTGACTTACATGTTGTTTAATAATTTGTTCAAAGATCTTTCCTGGTATAGAAGTCAGACTCACCGGCCTATAGTTGCCTGGGTCCACCTTCTTCCCCTTTTTGAAGATAGGAACAACATTTGCTCTTCTCCAGTCTTCTGGCACTTCTCCTGTTCTCCAAGAATTTTCAAAGATTATGGAGAGTGGTTCAGAAATTTCTTCTGCTATCTCCTTCAGTACTCTGGGGTGTAATTCATCTGGACCTGGAGACTTGAATTCATTTAGGTTAGCTAAGTGTTTCCTCACTATCTTTCTGTTTATAGATATCCTGGATTCTTCTATTCCCTTAATAGGACAGTGAATAACAGTTGGTGTTACATTTCCTTTCTGAGAGAAAACAGATGCAAAATAGGAATTTAAAAGTTCAGCCTTCTCAACATCCTGTCTTACCATTTCATCATTTTCATCCTGTAAAAATCCTATAGCATCTTTGACTTTTCTTTTACTTTTGACATATCCCCAAAATCCTTTATTATTGCCTTTGACATCTCTTGCAAGCCTCAATTCATTTTCAGCTTTAGCTAATCTGATTTGTGCCCTGCAGATTCTGCAGACAGCATTATATTCTTCTTTAGATATGCCTCCCTCTTTCCATTTTATAAACATTTTTTTCTTCCTTTTTAGCATGTGCTTAAGTTCTGTGTTCACCCATCCTGGTTTCCTTAAATGCTTCCTATTCTTCCCTCTTTTCGGAATTGTTAACAACTGTGCTTTGAGAATTTCATTTTTCAAGATTTCCCATCCTTCCTGGACATTTTTGTCTTTAATGATATTCAGCCATTGGATTCCTCCAATTTTCTTTCTGAATCCCTTAAAATCTGCCTTTCTGAAATCTAACCTTGACGTCTGAGTCTTCACAGGTCTTCCGCCTCTAGTTATCCAAAATTCTAAAATAGCATGGTCGCTACCTCCTAGGGTTCCAGCCACTTTTACCTCCTCAACCATTTCCTCCCTGTTTATAAGGATTAGATCCAAGGTAGCAGTTCCCCTTGTTTTCTCCCCTACCTTTTGGAAGATAAAGTTGTCAGCAAGAGAGGATAAGAATTTCCTTGACCTGTTAGTTTTGCCTGAGAGAGATTCCCAACAAATGTCTGGATAGTTGAAATCTCCCATGACAACTATGTCATATTTTTTGGAGAACTTGGCCATTTGATGCATAAAGAGTTCATCCATATCTTCAGCTTGCACAGGCGGCCTGTAGTAAATGCCTACAATGGTGTCCTTTCCATTGTTCTGTCCTTGTATTCTTACCCAAACAGTTTCCACAGAACTCCCAGTCTCTGAAGCTTCAATCTCTGTGCAGATATATGCGTTTCTAACATACAATGCAACACCCCCTCCTCGTTTATCAAGTCTGTTTCTTGCAAATAAGTTGTATCCTTCTAGTCTTGTATTCCAATCATGTGTATCGTCCCACCAAGTTTCAGTGATTCCAATGACATCATATTTCTTTTCCTGTGTTAGTAGTTCCAATTCTCCTTGTTTGTTGCCCATGCTTTGTGCATTAGTATAGAAACATTTTAGTTTGTGATTGGTTTCTCTTTCTCCAATATTTTTATTAATTAGATTCTTTCGTCTTTGTTCTTCCTTTCCACTTCTATTAGCAGAGTTCTCAATAGCATTTGTCAGGTGTATGGCTTTTTCTGGTCTTTTGCTTCCCTTCCCATGTTGTTCTAGTTTAAAGCTCTCCTTACAAGTGTAGCAAGGCGACTTCCAAATACATGCTTTCCAGTCTTCGTAAGGTGCACCCCATCTCTAGCAAGTAGTCCATCGTATAAGTAGTTCACTCCGTGATCCAGAAATCCAAATCGTTGCTGACGGCACCATCGACGTAGCCAGTTGTTCACCTGCAGAATCTTATTCCACCTCCTTGTTCCATGGCCATCCACTGGGAGGATGGAAGAGAAGACCACCTGCGCTCCCAGTTCTTTCACTTTCTTGCCTAAGTCTTCAAAGTCTCTGCAGATGGTTTCCAGGTCGTTTCTTGCGGTGTCATTTGTCCCCACATGTAGTAGCAGGAATGGGTAGTCATCTGTAGGTCTGAAGAGTCCTGATATCCTGTCAGACACATCTTTAATTTTTGCACCTGGAAGACAGCACATTTCTCTTGAAGTTATATCCGGTCTGCAGATAGCGGCCTCTGTTCCTCTCAACAGGGAATCCCCCATGACCACCACTCTCCGTTTCTTCTTCACAACATTTTTCTTTCTCCATCCAGGAGGACTCTGAAGGCGTACAAGGTTGCTGTTTGTTGGCAAAGTCTTATCCTGATGTATTTCTTCATCATTTTCCTGCGTGAGAGCCTGGTACTGGTTCCTGAGCAGTATGGGTGCTGACTGCCTCCTGATCCTCCTGCTTCTCTGGGTCACATGTCTCCATTCCTCTGTTTCTTCAGGTGCACTTCGAATTTCTTCTCTTTCTGTAACATGAAGAGATAATTCTGCTCTGTCCAAGAACTCTTCACCTTCCTTAATGATCTTCAACGTAGCCAACCTCTCTTCGAGATTTTGCAACTTTTCCTCCAACAGGGACACAAGCTTGCATTTGTGGCATGTGAAGTTTGGCTTTTCCACTGGTAAGTCTGTGAACATGTAGCAAGAAATGCAGCTCACCAAATGGCTCCTGGCCTCTTCCATCTTGAGATTTCTTAAAAACGATGAAAGATGAGCCTATCGGCGCGCGGTTTTTCCGATTTCCTCTTTTCAGCTGCAACGGCCAAAACCCAGTGATCGTTGAGCTCGCGGAGACTCTTCACTTATCCCAGAAGGCACTGGGAATATGCAAATGATCTCCTCAAGACTCTTCCCCTGGTTTTCCGATTTCCTCTTTTCAGCTGCAACGGCCAAAACCCAGTGATCGTTGAGCTCGCGGAGACTCTTCACTTATCCCAGAAGGCACTGGGAATATGCAAATGATCTCCTCAAGACTCTTCCCCTGGTTTTCCGATTTCCTCTTTTCAGCTGCAACGGCCAAAACCCAGTGATCGTTGAGCTCGCGGAGACTCTTCACTTATCCCAGAAGGCACTGGGAATATGCAAATGATCTCCTCAAGACTCTTCCCCTGGTTTTCCGATTTCCTCTTTTCAGCTGCAACGGCCAAAACCCAGTGATCGTTGAGCTCGCGGAGACTCTTCACTTATCCCAGAAGGCACTGGGAATATGCAAATGATCTCCTCAAGACTCTTCCCCTGGTTTTCCGATTTCCTCTTTTCAGCTGCAACGGCCAAAACCCAGTGATCGTTGAGCTCGCGGAGACTCTTCACTTATCCCAGAAGGCACTGGGAATATGCAAATGATCTCCTCAAGACTCTTCCCCTGGTTTTCCGATTTCCTCTTTTCAGCTGCAACGGCCAAAACCCAGTGATCGTTGAGCTCGCGGAGACTCTTCACTTATCCCAGAAGGCACTGGGAATATGCAAATGATCTCCTCAAGACTCTTCCCCTGGTTTTCCGATTTCCTCTTTTCAGCTGCAACGGCCAAAACCCAGTGATCGTTGAGCTCGCGGAGACTCTTCACTTATCCCAGAAGGCACTGGGAATATGCAAATGATCTCCTCAAGACTCTTCCCCGTGGTATGATCAGACCATGTTCCTGTACAGTCACACACAGCCATTACACAGTACACAGCAGAGACACATTTATGAGATTATCTCAGCACAGGAACATTTTATTTAAACACATCCAATTGTGTAATTTATTATTTCAAAGTCTATTCATTAAAATTAACTTTTGTTTGAGGGAAACACCTTTAAAGGAAATCTGTCACCTCATTTTTGGCCTATAAGCTGCGGCCACCACCATCAGGGGCTTATCTACAGCATTACAGAATGCTGTAGATAAGCCCCCGATGTAACCTGAAAGATAAGAAAAAAGAGTTAGATTATACTCACCCCGGGGTCCGGTCCAGTCCAATGAGTGTCACAGTCTGGTCCGGCGCCTCCCATCTTCCAGCGATAACGTCCTCCTCCTTACTTCTGCCGCGGCTCCTGCGCAGGTGTATTTACTCTGCCCTGTTGAGGGTAAAGCAGAGTACTGCAGTGCGCAGGCGCCGGGAAAGGTCAGAGAGGTCCGGGCAGATAAAGTACGCCTTTGCAGGAGTCGTGGCAGAAGTAAGAAGGAGGACGTCATCGCTAGAAGATGGGAGGCTCTGGACCTGACCGCGACACCCACCACACCGGACAACGCCCACCAGAAAGTATAACATACCGCAACTTGTTTTTTTTTATCTTTTAGGTTACATCGGGGGCTTATCTACAGCATTACAGAATGCTGTAGATAAGCCCCTGATGGTGGTGGCCGCATCTTATAGGCCAAAAATGAGGTGACAGATTCCCTTTAAGTGGCGCCTATTATTAGTTGCCTGTGCCTCCATTCACCTTGCCAGAAATGTTAATCCACTCAGGGAATCAGGGATTGTAGTACAATTTTTGCTGTGCAAAGCACCGGGCAACTGTCCTAATCCTACTCCTTCCCAGGTCCACCTGTTTTCACAGAGTTGCTTCAAAGTGATATGAAAATGTCAAAAGTCGCCAAAGTTCTGCACAACTCCAAGTTGAATACGTTTTTTTGACTTTTTAAAATGTTTTGAGACAGTTTTTTTTGTTTTGACTGGTCTGATTTATAAATAATTATACTGTTTATTTGGAGAACATCTTAGGTGTTGTGAAAGTGAGCTAAGGGCCCCAAGTGTGCTGTAAAGCTGTAATCCAACATCTATCTTAATGAATGCTGCCTGTTTAGGAGAAAAGTCTGGACAAACCATTAATACAAAAACCGGTGGTCTGTGAGGTCTTTACGACAGCGAGGACTACCTGCTCCTACATATAATAAGCTCCACTGAAAATTTGATAGAGACTTTATATTTGCAATATTTTGTATTTTTATTGAGATTTTTGTAACCCATTGTTTGTAGCAAATTTTGCAGCTCTATTTTATTCTGCTCTGATTATTTTAAGCACAGAACTCGTTGCTCATCTAAAATATGCTTCACATTACAGAATTTAAGAATTATTTTGTTTATTTGAGGACATTTTTATCTTCAAATATATTATATTTGTCCCGAGGGATCAGTACATGTTGACGAATAGCAGCTGTTTAATGAAATTGGGATATTACATTTCCCCATCATTTTGCCACGGTGGCATTTACAGACCAGTGTTACTGCTAATTTTGACAGTTTTAATGCAGACGAGGTGCCTTCTCCATGTTTGATTACCATTATCATGTGTCACTATATAATTCTATCACCTGTCACTATAATTATAGGACACAGAGGTGTTGCACAAGGTTCCTGTCTGTACTAGGTGTCGCAATAATAATATTACCAGGGTCAATGGAAATATTACTTGTAGATTGTGAGCCCTCCTAGGCAGGATCCTCACTCCTCCTGTACCAGTCGTGACTTGTATTGTTTAAGATTATTGTACTTGTTTTTATTATGTATACCCCTCCTCACATGTAAAGCGCCATGGAATAAATGGTGCTATAATAAATAATAATAAATAATAATAATAAGATGTATAAAGACATAATGGTGTGCCATGCCCTACAGGACTTACCAAGCCGGCAGATGTTGTAAGCTGTAACATTGCTAGGCAGCAGCATGGGCCCGGTGTATTGTTGCAGCGGCACCTTACGGTAATATAGTTTAAAACCTTCATGTTGGCCCAACTTGATTGACGGCTCCCAGGCTGCCTGGATGGCTGTACTGTTCAGGACCTTGATGTAGAGAGAAGGGACAGCCGGTACTGGAAAGATAGGAAAGATAAGATCACTGGAGATAGTAGCAATGAACCCACTGATACTTATTGTAATTAACAATATCAAGTTGTTATATCTTCAGGAAGTCTTGAAATTTATCTTGAGACTATACTTAAGACAGCGATACAATTTGTAGAATAACATTAGCTTCAGAGTGGCTGCCGGATGGCGCTGCGCTGGCATGGCTGATGACTACCCAGGCAATACCCAGGCAATAACATGCTTAGGCAGGAATAACCCTTTAATCCTATTGAAGTAAATGAAGTCAGCATAAAAAGACTGTACAGGGCTCAGTCCTTGGCCCCCTTCTTTTCTCTCTCTACACGGCCCCAATTGGACAGACCATCAGCAGATTTGGCTTTCAGTACCATCTTTATGCTGATAACACACAACTATATACGTCTTCCCCCGACCTTACCCCCGCTGTACTACAGAACGCCAATGACTGTCTGTCCGCAGTCTCCAACATCATGTCCACTCTCTATCTGAAACTCAACCTCTCCAAAACTGAACTTCTTCTGCTCCCGCTGTCTACTAACCTCCCTAAATCTGACATTTCCCTCTCCGTGGGTGGTACCACAATAACACCCCGGCAGCAGGCGCGCTGTCTGGGTGTTATGTTTGACACCAATCTCTCCTTCACATCCCATATACAATCTCTTGCCCGCTCTTGCCGCTTACACCTAAAGAACATCTCTAGAATCCGCCCTTTTCTCACCATGGAAACAACAAAAATCCTCACTGTAGCATTGATCCACTGCCACCTGGATTACTGCAACGCTCTATTAATTGGCCTCCCCGTCACTTGACTATCCCCTCTCCGGTCCATACTTAATGCAGCAGCCAGGGTCATCTATCTGACTAATCGGTACTCGGACGCATCTGCTCTTCGCCACTTGCCAGTCCTTACATTGGCTGCCCATTCATTATAGGATCCAATTCAAAGTACTTGTTCTCACCCACAAAGCTCTTCACAGTTCAGCACCCCCCTACATCTCCTCCCTCATTTCTGTCCATCGGCCTAACCGACCGCTGCGCTCTGCAAACGACTTTCGACTAACCTCTGCACTAATCCGTACCTCCCACTCCAAGACTTCTCCCGTGCTGCTCCTAACCCCTGGAATGCTCTACTTCAAGAAATCAGGACTATCCACAATTTGCATAGTTTTAGGCGCTCCCTCAAAACACATTTGTTCAGAGCGGCCTATCACAGTCACTAATCAAAGTCATTTTATGTGTAAGTGTGCATGAGTAGCCCATTCACCATCTCCATCCATCTCTCACTCCCTCAAGATGGCTGGACCTTCATTGTAAATACACTATTGTAAATACACCCCTGTACTCTGTATCTCCCCCACCTCATTGTAGATTGTAAGCTCTCACGAGCAGGGTCGTCTTATTTCGTCTTATTTTGCTTTAATTATTGTATTGTTAACGTTGTTACTTATGACTTGTGTTTTGAAACTGTTAAACTGTAAAGCGCTGCAGAATATGTTGGCGCTATATAAATAAAGATTATTATTATTATTATTATTATTATTATTATTATGTTCAAACCAAGCACTGCAGCTTGTAGAAACAATCTTAATAAAAATTTTCCCTTTAGTGTCCAAATCTGTTGCTGTGTTTGCCAGAAATCTTTCTTCATATTTTCTAGTAAGGTGCTCAGTGCTCCCTTGGCGTGGCTGAGCAGTTCAGTGCACCTACCCACCTACTTTGTTCTATCTCCACCCTTCGGTGACTACTGTAAAACCAAAGCAATCAGGCAAGGCATGGGGTGGAGATAGAAGGATAACAAGTAGGTGGGAAGTTGCACTGGACTGCTTGGCCATGCCCCCAATCCACAAGTCATCTCATTAAGATTTTGGAATAAAGAACAATTTGTCAAAGGCAGCAACAGATTTGGACACTAACTTTGCTGTTTCTACAGGGTTCTGACATAATTTTCTCTAGAACAAATGATAGGTACATTTAGTGTATATTCAAAATGAGGGATTTTTTTAGAGGAAAAATCAGATGTGGGTTTCAATGTAAAGCGCCAATCAACTGTGCCACTCACCACAAGCTAAGCAATGCTTTACCCTGATGCTCCAGTTCCTTTGGTAAATTGTAATGCTAACGAGGCTACATTGTAACCAATATATCGACCAAAATTTCAAGGGCACATATCTACAATGATGAACAGGTTTTTTACATAGTTAAAGTGACCATTGAGTTTTTCATTGAAAAAATAAAACCAAAGAAATGGGAAGGAGCAAAAGTTGATGTAAGTGCAATGTGTAAGTGCACGTTCTCACATTGGCCATTCCAAAGACAAAACCTAAAAAATAAAACCAAATGAGCATATACTCTGTAAATAAAGTAAGTAAATAAATAGTAATAGTCCATGTCAATAACATAGGATACTTTGTTAACACATCACTTTGAGTAAAAAACGCGCAAAAACTATCCACTGTGACAAGGTGTACCCAATAATAACAATCCTATCCTGTCTCTAGTATTAGGTGTCACAATCCATTTTTGGATCTGTGGCAAATCTGGTTCTCAGATTAAAACTTTTTTCCTTTCAGGCCATCGGGGGTTAATGTCAGTTTTTTTCCCCCGCTGGCCTGCTGGTGCAATTGCATTGCTGCTGGGTCAGTTGATGTGGGTGGTGACCACTCCCACATCCTTTAAAAGGTCATCTGATGCATCAGCTGACTGCCGGTGTTAGTCCATTTTACAGCGACCAAGCTGCAGGAAGGAGCTCTCTGGGTGCAGTGTTGCTTTGCAGAGTTCACTTGTTAGGTGCCTTACTCTGCTGTGCGATGCTTTGCAGCAGAGAGAGCTAAGTGTTGCATTTTTTGTTTACCCTGTGCCTTTTGGTGTCTGTCTGTCCTTACCTTTTGTTGTATTAGTGCAGCGGTGGGACCAGTGCTCTCACCTGCCAGTTCCTTACTTAGGAATAGGAGGAGGGCAAGTGAGGGATTAGGTATCCTGGTCGCGACGGGGTGAAAGAACCCATATAGAGATGGTAGTAAGATCAGGACACTTCCTCAGGTGAGTGCAGGAGGTGTCCATTTCCCCCGTCCCCTATCGACAGGGCCAATCGTTTTTAAAGTTTCCCTAGTGTTCCCTTGTGTGTTGACGGACTTTTCGTGGGGTCGTGTCACACTGCTTCGGTCACATCATGACATTTGGGCTCATACTCATTTGCGAGAATAACAGACGATTGCAATCCGATAAAAAAAATCGGATTGGATGCTGACCAATGAGTCACCTCATCTGCAATTTTTTTCTCAGCTGAAATCGGACTGAGAAAAAGAATCACACCATGCTGCAATTTACTGCGTATCTTGGATGAGACTCCCTAATGCAAGTCACTGGATGCAAGAAAAAAATCGCACAGCACTCACACAATGCGAGTACTGTTCTATTTTTACTCACCGGTGACCTTTGAAAAGCCAGCAATTCATATGTGGCTACAGTAAAATCACACTGACAGGTTATAACAGAATAGATATATACACATAAAATACAGTGCCTTGCGAAAGTATTCGGCTCCTTGGAACTTTTCAACCTTTTCCCATATATCATGCTTCAAACATAAAGATACCAAATGTACATTTTTGGTGAAAAATCAACAAGTGGAACACAATTGTGAAGTTTAACGAAAATTATTGCTTATTTTAAATTTTTGTGGAAATTCAAAAACTGAAAAGTGGGTCATGCAAAATTATTCGGCCCCTTTAACTTAATACTTTACGCCACCTTTTGCTGTGAATACAGCTGCATGTAACTTGGGGTATGTCTCTCAGTTTTGTACATCAAGAGACTGAAATTCTTGCCCATTCTTCCTTGGCCAACAGCTCGAGCTCAGTGAGGTTTGATGGAGATTGTTTGTGAACAGCAGTTTTCAGCCCTTTCCACAGATTCTCGATTGGATTCTGGTCTGGACTTTGACTTGGCCATTCTAACACCTAGATACGTTTATTTGTGAACCATTCCTTTGTAGATTTTGCTTTATGTTTGGGATCATTGTCTTGTCGGAAGACAAATCTCCGTCCCAGTCTCAGGTCTTTTGCAGACTTCAACAGGTTTTCTTCAAGAATGGTCCTGTATTTGGCTCCATCCATCTTCCCATCAATTTTAACCACCTTCCCTGTCCCTGCTGAAGAAAATCAGACCCAAAACATGATGCTGCCACCACCATGTTCAACAGTAGGGATGGTGTGTTCAGGGTGATGAACTGTGTTGCACTTATGCCAAACATATCGTTTGGCATTGTTGCCAAAAAGTTCAATTTTGGTTTCATCTGACCAGAGCACCTTCTTCCACATGTTTGGTGTGTCTCCCAGGTGGCTTGTTGCAAACTTTAAACAACACTTTTTATGGATATCTTTGAGAAATGGATTTCTTCTTAACTCTCTTCCATAAAGGCAAGATTTGTGCAGTGTACGACTGATTGTTGTCCTATGGACAGACAGTTCCACCTCAGCTGTAGATCTCTGCAGTTCATCCAGAGTGATCATGGGCCTCTTGGCTGCCTCTCTAATCAGTCTTCTCCTTGTTTGAGATGAAAGTTTAGAGGGACGACCGGGTCTTGGTAGATTTGCAGTGGTATGATACTTCTTCCATTTCAATATGATCGCTTGCACAGTGCTCCTTGGGATGTTTAAAGTTTTGGAAATCATTTTGTATCCAAATCCAGCTTTAAACTTCTCCACAACAGTACCACGGACCTGCCTGTTTTGTTCCTTGGTCTTCATGATGCTCTCTGTGCTTCAAACAGAACCCTGAGACTATCAAAGAGCAGGTGCATTTAAACAGAGACTTGATTACACAGAGGTGGATTATATTTATCATCATTAGTCATTTAGGACAACATTGGATCATTCAGAGATCCACAATGAATTTCTGGGGTGAGTTTGCTGCACTGAAAGTAGAGGGGCCGAATAATATTGCATGCCCCACTGTTCAGTTTTTGAATTTCCAAAGAAATATAAAATAAGCAATAAATTTTTTTCAACTTCACAATTGTGTTCCACTTGATGATTCTTCACCAAAAATTTACATTTGGTATCTTTATGTTTGAAGCATTATATGTGGGAAAAGGTTGAAAAGTTCCAGGGTGCCGAATACTTTCGCAAGGCACTGTACATATATATATATATATATATATATATATACACATGTCAGAGACACACACATATATATGTATTTAGATTACATAGATAGAAGAAAAGCCGTTAATAAAGCAGCCGCATAGAGTAAAATCATAGCAGGATCTGACAGGATAGAAGAGATGGTTTACATACAGTAAATACATACAGAATAGGTAAATATACATATGTGTGTGACAAATACAATTAGTACAGTGTGTGCAAATTACTGGACATGTATTTAATTAATAAAACTTTTTTTGGGGAAAAAAAATGGCGTGGGCTCCAGTGCAATTTTTGTAACCAGCAAAGGGAAAGCCAACGACTGGGGGCTGATATTAATAGCCTATCTAAAGCTGACAATGAATTGAGGCTTGCAAGGGATGTCAAAAGCAATAGTAAAGGATTTTGGGGATATGTCAAAAGTAAAAGTCAAAGATGCTATAGGATTTTTACAGGATGAAAATGATGAAATGGTAAGACAGGATGTTGAGAAGGCTGAACTTTTAAATTCCTATTTTGCATCTGTTTTCTCTCAGAAAGGAAATGTAACATCAACTGTTCTTCACTTTCCTATTAAGGGAATAGAAGAATCCAGGATATCTATAAACAGAAAGATAGTGAGGAAACACAGCTAACCTAAATGAATTCAAGTCTCCAGGTCCAGATGAATTACACCCCAGAGTACTGAAGGAGATAGCAGAAGAAATTTTTGAACCCCTCTCCATAATCTTTGAAAATTCTTGGAGAACAGGAGAAGTCCCAGAAGACTGGAGAAGAGCAAATGTTCCTATCTTCAAAAAGGGGAAGAAGGTGGACCCAGGCAACTATAGGCCGGTGAGTCTGACTTCTATACCAGGAAAGATCTTTGAACAAATTATTAAACATGTATGTCAGTACCTGGATAAGCATGAAGTGATTAAACAGAGTCAGCATGTGTTTGTAACTAATAAGTCATGTCAGACTAACTTAATTTCCTTCTATGACAGAATCACTGATTGGGTGGATCAGGGAAATGCTGTAGATATAGTATATCTTGAACTTCAGGAAAGCATTTGACAAAGTATCTCACACAATCCTTATTGAAAAAATGGCTAAGTATGGAATGGACAAGGCAACTGTTAAGTGGATTCATAACTGGCTTAGCGATCGGACCCAAAGAGTGGTCATAAATAGCTGCACATCAAGTTGGAAGAATGTCTCAAGTGGGGTACCACAGGGCTCTGTCCTGGGCCCTGTATTGTTCAACATCTTTATCAACGATTTAGATGAAGGAATTGAGGGTAAACTGATTAAATTTGCTGATAACACAAAGCTAGGAGGGATAGCTAATACTAGAAAAGAGAGAGAGAGGATTCAAAAATATATAAATAAACTGGAGCAGTGGGCCTCAACTAACAGAATGGTTTTTAACAGGGAAAAATGCAAAGTACTACATCTGGGCAATAAAAATGAAAAAAAGCATATACAGAATGGGAGGAATAGGGCTAAGCAACAGCACATGTGAAAAAGACTTGGGTATACTAATAGATCACAGACTGAATATGAGTCAACAGTGTGATGCAGCAGCAAAAAAGGCAAATGCAATTCTAGGATCTATTAACAGAAGCATACAGTCTAGATCATGTGAAGTCATTATTTCCCTCTACTCCTCTTTGGTCAGACCTCATCTGGAATACTGTGTCCAGTTTTGGGCACCACATTTTAAAAAAGACATCAACAAACTGGAGCAAGTTCAGAAAAGAGCGACCAGAATGGTGACCGGTCTGCAAACCTCATCTTATGAGGAAAGGTTGCAGGATTTGGGAATGTTTAGCTTGCAAAAGAGAAGACTGAGAGGAGACTTAATAGCTGTCTACAAATATTTCAAGGGCTGTCACATTGTAGAAGGATCATCTTTATTCTCATTTGCACAAGGAAAGACTAGAAGCAATGGGATGAAACTGAATGGGAGGAGACACAGATTAGATATTAGAAAAAACTTTTTGACAGTTAGAGTGATCAATGAGTGGAACAGGCTGCCACGAGAGGTGATGAGTTCTCCTTCAATAGAAATCTTCAAACAAAGGCTGGACAGACATCTGTCTGGGATTATTTAGCGAATCCTGCTTTGAGCAGGGGGTTGGACCAGATGACCCAGGAGGTCCCTTCCAACTCTACGATTCTATGATTCTAGGAAGGGGCCATGGATATTCCCCCCCAGCTAAAAACATCAGCTCTCAGCCTCCCCAGAAAAGGCAAATCGCTAAGATGCGCCAATTCTGGCACTTAGCCTTGCTCATCCCACTTGCCCTGTAGCAGTGGCAAGTGGGGTAATAGTTGTGGGGTTGATGTCACCTTTGTACCTTTTATTGTCTGGTGACATCAACCCCACGGCTTAGTAATGGAGAGGTGTCAATAAGACACCAATCCATTACTAATCCTATAGTTGTTACATGTTAACTAAAGACACAGCCATAATAAAGTCTTTTATTTTAAATAACACTAAACATTTCCATTTTTATTAAATGCCTAATTCCTGCGACGCCCTCAATCTCCTGTAATAAAAATAAAAAAGCAACAATATACCATACCTGTTTGTTGTTGTCTCCCACGCAGTAATCCATATCTGGGGGATATACGTTTTTCAACCTGGACGGTGCTAAGATGCGACTGCTCCGGCTGAAAAACCACTGGTGAATGAGGAGATGCTACAAGCGCAGCTTCAGTGACTAGCGGTGACGTCTCTGAAGCTGTTCTTGCAGACGAGCTGAACTGATGTGAACTCAGGACTGTGAGAAACTGCCAGTGATGAGGTCACGCATGTCATATGGATGTTGCGTTTTAAAAAATGCACAACAATCGCAAGACACTCGCATGGCACTCGTCCGTTTGTTCAGTCCTGATATCGGACCATTTTTTTCTCGCATATGGGTACGTATCCTTAAACAAGTTGTCCATTACAAAGTGTAGTGGGCACATCGATATAAACATTGGAAAAAAGGCTTTCTTCAAATACCTTGCGTTGTCAAATGTGCCTGTGAGAGTGGCGCTATTGCTATCCGCTCTTCCCCATCACGTGACCCCCCGGCTGCAGTTGCCTCCGATGTCCGGTGATGACACCTCAACTTCCGTAACTGGAAACTGACCAGGCATCACCGAAGTGGGACCCAATCTCCCTGAGTTACTAGGCTGTGTGCCAAGTTTCACTGCAGGTTACAGCCCAACATTGCGGGGGCCCTCTCCTGCACTGCATTCATTAGCAGAAAGCAGTAAGCCCACATGATGCTGGGCTGTGATTTCTGTTGAAATTCCGCCCACAACCCAGTCACTCGGGGAGACTGGGTCCTGCCTCGGTGATGCCGGGCCACCTTCCAGTTCCAGAAGCTGATGTGCTTGTCCCTGACATACTCTTACATACCTCCCTCCTAAAACATGGTTGACTCCAATCATACGATACTGGTAAAACATTAACGTCATTTATGTAATCATACCTAAAAGCTTTAGGAAACACATTTGCACATAAAATTATCAAGCTCGTAGTTAGAGTCCATTTCTTGAACTGGCCCTTTGGCCCACATAAACAATATTGTCCGACTGACCCCGATCCCATTCGGTTAAGACCCTCAAAACACAGAGTTCAAGTTCTTTTTAACACGGGTTCACATGACCCTGGTCCCTTTGCTTCTGAGACCCTGAAACCGAGTGTCCCTTTTACAACATAACGGCCAGTTGGCCAACGTAATCCTGCTCAGGGTATCCAGACACAAGAAGTCCATGTGTTAAACATAATTGCAGACTGGCCAACTCACCACAGCTCCGACAGTCCAGGGGCGTTTTTAGTTCCTGCAGTTCTGACCCTGCTCATTCCTCGGGTTGTCCTGTCCAGTTTTCCTCTCCCTCCTTTTTGTGGATTACGGTCCCTTTAAGAGAAATATGTGCTGCCCAACAGTCCCTGGGGAAAAGTTCAAGGTTAGCCACAGTCAAAGTTTATGGGGGTGGGACACAATCCTTGGGGCAGTGCACACAGTCCTTTCTAGCAAACAAGAAAATGGAGCAATGATGTCCCATAAGACATGTGTCATGTCGGACGCTATTCACACCACAGCGTCCGGCAGGCAGCGGTAGTTCCATCTCCGTCTACTATAGCCTCAGTGGCGCCGGCTTGATTTTACTCAGGTTATCGGGGGTTAATCTAGCTGGAAATCAGGTGGGATGTTTGGTCACGCCCACGGTCTTTAAATAATCGTGCTGGTCTGTGGGCGTCGCCGATTATAGCTTGTGTTTTATGCCAAGTGGTTCCGGTCTGGAGAGGTGGTGTTGGAGAGAGAAATTCATATCTGGTGTCGTATGATCCGTTGCTACCTTTTCGCCTTCCTATATTTGTGCTTTGTTTTGCCCTGTTCACATTACGGTATTGTCCTGTATGTATGCGGCGCGGTGCGGTTTAAGTTCTCCCTGTCTGTCATTACTGTCTGGGCTTTGGTGGTTTGACGACTCACTGGGTGGAGGGTGGAGGGTTCAGCTTAGGGCTGAGCAGGAGATAAGGAAAGGTTGGAGGCTCAGGCATTTGCACCATTAGCAAAATCCCTGGGTTGAGGGTCAGACAGGGTTTTCCCTAGTTGGAGGAACTCCGCAGGGGACCCGGGTATTTCAGCCTTCTTTAACCTAAGCCCCGCATAACATTATAATCGGCCCAACATTTTTCCATGGATTCCATGACTTCTATAAACCGCCAGTTGGCGGCGCTGTCCTTACAGGTCACTGAGTTGAAGGGGGCAGTTCAGCAGCAGGGCCTGGTTGTAGCTAATGTGCAAGCGGCTTCTGCTGGTGCAGGTGCAGAGCCGAAGGTTCCGCTGCCTGAACGTTTTTCTGGGGAACGCAGCAAATTTGTCATCTTTCGGGAGGCCTGCAAGTTATACTTTCGCATGCGCCCAGTCTCCTCGGGTAATGAGGCTCAGCGGGTGGGTCTGGTGTTATCATTACTGAGTGGGGGCCCTCAAGCATGGGCGTTTTCTTTACCAGCCGACTCTGCTACGTTTCATTCGGTTGAGAATGTTTTTTCAGCACTCGGGCTCATTTATGATGATCCCGACAGATTGGCTCTAGCGGAATCTAAAATCCGCGCCCTCTGTCAGGTGGAACGTATGGCGGAAGACTATTGTTCAGAATTTCGCCGTTGGGCAGTAGACACACAGTGGAACGACCCAGCGCTGCGGAGTCAGTTTATTCATGAGGTTTCAGAAAGAGTTAAATAGGCCCTCCTGATGTATGAGACTCCTGCATCGTTAGAGTCTGCCATGAGTTTGGTTATTCATATTGATCGCCGTTTGCGGCAAGGGGCGCAGGAGACGCTGCCCCTGGGGGAAAGCAGGGGTGCAAGTGTGATTGCTGCAGGTGAGCCCACGGAACCTATGCAAATCGCTGGGGTATCACATGTTAAGCGTCGCGTTCCTGGGTTCAGGAAGCATGGAGCATGTTTTTACTGTGGTAAAAGAGATCATTATGTAAATGCTTATCCTGTGCTACCAAAGAAAGTCGCACCGGCGGAAAACTGGTAAGCTCAGAGGGTATGGAGGAGGCCCAACTGAGCGTATGCATATCCTCCATGATGGTATCTCAATGTATGCTCCCTGCCAGGGTTATTATTGCGGGCAGAGAGCTACCAATATCAGTGTTTGTGGACAGCGGTTCCACCACCAATCTCATGGATGAGGAGTTTGCACGCATGGCAGGTTTTAAGATCGAAAAACTCCCTCATCCTATTCCCGTGGTTACCATTAATGCCGCTCCCCTCCCACAGGGGGAGATTACTGAGTTTGTAGCTGAGGTTAAACTCCACATTGGGGTCCTACATTCTGAGTGGGTTACATGTAGGGTACTCAATAATCTCCCAGCACAAATGGTCCTGGGTTTCCCATGGTTGTCCAAACACAACCCGGTGATGGACTGGAGAACCCAGGACATAGTTCAGTGGAGCGGTTTCTGCCAGGAAAATTGCTTGGCCACATGTGTGTTCGCCGTGAAGTCCAGCCTTCCGGAGGCGTTGCTGGATTTTGCGGACGTATTCTCTGAGAGGGGTTGCTCAGAACTACCTCCACATCGAGCCTATGACTGTGAGATTAGGTTAAAGCCCGGGGCTAAATTGCCAAAGGCGAGGATGTTTAGTATTTCTGGTCCGGAGAGACAAGCTCTTAAAGACTACATCGCAGAGAGTTTAAGTAAAGGGCACATCCGGCCTTCATCCTCACCTGTAGCAGCGGGGTTTTTCTTCATTAAGAAAAAAGATGGGGGGTTACGCCCATGTCTGGATTTCCGGGAGTTAAACCAGATTACGGTCCGTGATCACTACCCGATGCCTCTGATCCCTGATTTGTTCAACCAGGTGGCTGGTGCGAAGTGGTTTTCCAAACTTGACCTCACGGGGGCATATAACCTCATAAGGGTCCGTCAGGGGGATGAGTGGAAGACGGCATTTAATACCCCTGAGGGTCATTTTGAAAGCCTAGTTATGCCATTTGGGTTGACAACCGCGCCTGCTGTTTTCCAACATTTCATAAATGATGTATTCGCTCATGTGCTGGGGAAATTTGTGATTGTGTACCTGGATGATATCCTCATCTATTCGAGCGACCAGGACACTCATTTAGAGCATGTCAGGCAGGTGTTACAGTTGCTCCGTGAGAATAAGCTCTATACTAAGCTTGAAAAATGCGTATTTTTTGTTCTGGAGTTGCCTTTTTTGGGTTATATTGTATCCGCCGCAGGGTTTAAAATGGACGCCGCGAAGGTGCAAGCGGTGCTGCAATGGGAACGGCCTGATAATCTAAAAGCGCTCCAGCGGTTCCTTGGGTTTGCCAACTATTATAGGAAGTTTATTAAGAATTTCTCTACTATAGCCAAACCGCTCACGGACATGATGAAAAAAGGTACCAATCTTGCTATCTGGTCTGATGATGCGGTGCGTGCATTTGAGCTTCTGAAAAAACATTTTGTTTCAGCCCCCATTCTGGTGCAACCGGACGTATCTAAACCTTTTACGGTGGAGGTCGATGCGTCTGAGGTGGGAGTAGGGGCAGTACTGTCACAGGGCTCGTCCTTAAGCAATATGCGTCCATGCGCCTACTTCTCCAAGAAGCTGTCGCCTGCCGAACGGAATTACGACATCGGCAACAGGGAGTTGTTGGCCATCAAATTGGCTTTTGAGGAATGGCGACACTTCCTGGAGGGGGCGGCCCACCAGGTCACAGTCATCACCGACCATAAAAACCTGCTCTATCTGGAGTCGGCCAAGCGTCTGTCTCCCAGGCAGGCTCGCTGGGCATTGTTTTTTACACGTTTTAACTTTCTGGTGACTTACCGTCCTGGGGCTAAAAACACCAAGGCGGATGCCTTGTCCAGGTGTTTTCCGGGGGGGAGAACCTTGGGAAGATCCGGTACCCATCCTCCAGGAAGGTGTAGTGGTTTCGGCTCTCACGACTGAGGTAGAGGCGGAGATTGCCGAGGCCCAGGAGGAGGTACCGTCAGGACTTCCCGCTAATAAGTCGTTCGTACCCCTTCATCTTCGTCTTAAAGTGTTGGGGGAACACCACGACTCTGTCCTGGCCGGTCATCCAGGGGTTAAGGGCACCTTGGAGCTGGTATCGCGCCGCTTCTGGTGGCCAAAAATCCGGCAGGATGTGGTCTCGTACGTGACAGCTTGCATCACGTGCGCCAGGGCCAAGACGCCCAGAACCCGTCCTGCTGGCACTCTACAGCCTCTGGGGATACCTAGTAGGCCATGGATAGAAATCTCCATGGACTTTATCACGGACTTGCCTGCCTCGGCGGGGAACACGGTCATCCTGGTGGTGGTTGATCGATTTTCGAAGATGGCGCATTTTGTGTCCTTGCCTTCCTTGCCCAACGCGAAGACGTTGGCTCAGGTCTTTGTGCAGGAGGTGGTCAGACTACACGGAGTTCCGTCAGACATAGTGTCTGATAGGGGGACCCAATTTGTGGCGAAGTTTTGGAAAGCTTTTTGCTCACGATTGGGGATCAAGTTGTCTCATTCGTCGGCGTTTCATCCGCAGTCAAATGGTCAAACTGAGCGCATGAACCAAAATCTGGAGCAGTATTTGCGATGTTTTGTGTCTGACAACCAAGAGGAGTGGTCGACGTTCCTTCCCTTGGCCGAGTTCGCATTAAATAATCACCGCCAAGAATCATCGGGAGAGTCTCCGTTCTTTTGTGTTTATGGGCACCATCCTCAATTTTGTACCTTGCGTCAGGGGGGCTCTGGGGGCGTCCCAGAGGAGGACCGGTTAGGAGTTCAACTATCATCGGTCTGGAGAAGTGTGAAACAGCGATTGCTGAGCATGAGTGCAAGGTACAAACGTGTGGCTGACGCTAGACGCGTGCCAGGTCCGGACCTGTGTGTGGGTGATTGGGTGTGGTTAGCTACTAAAAACATAAAACTCAAAATTCCATCATTGAAATTGGGTCCAAGGTTTATTGGCCCTTTTAAGATTGCTGCCATCATTAACCCGGTTGCTTATCGGTTGGAACTTCCTGCGGTATACAAGATACACAACGTGTTTCACAGGGCTTTATTGAAAAAGGTGGTAGGCTCTGTGGACACGACGCCGATGCCACCTCCAGTCATGGTGGATGGCGATTTAGAGTTTGAAGTCTCCAAGGTGGAGGACTCTTCAGTATTTGGTACAATGGCGGGGGTATGGTCCGGAGGAGAGGTCTTGGGTATCAGCCTCGGACATACATGCGGATCAGCTGGTCAGTTCCTTTCACCACCGTCATCCGGACAAGCCGGGTCCTATGAGTCTTGAGGGCCCTGGGGTCCCTCGTAGAAGACGGGGTACTGTCATGTCGGACGCTATTCACACCACAGCGTCCGGCAGTCGGCGGTAGTTCCATCTCCGTCCACTATAGCCTCAGTGGCGCCAGCTTGATTTTACTCAGGTTATCGGGGGTTAATCTAGCTGGAAATCAGGTGGGATGTTTGGTCACGCCCACGGTCTTTAAATAGTCGTGCTGGCCTGTGGGCGTCGCCGATTATAGCTTGTGTTTTATGCCAAGTGGTTCCGGTCTGGAGAGGTGGTGTTGGAGAGAGAAATTCATATCTGGTGTCGTATGATCCGTTGTTACCTTTTTGCCTTCCTATATTTGTGCTTTGTTTTGCCCTGTTCACATTACGGTATTGTCCTGTGTGTATGCGGCGCGGTGCGGTTTAAGTTCTCCCTGTCTGTCATTACTGTCTGGGCTTTGGTGGTTTGCCGACTCACTGGGTGGAGGGTGGAGGGTTCAGCTTAGGGCTGAGCAGGAGATAAGGAAAGGTTGGAGGCTCAGGCATTTGCACCATTAGCAAAAACCCTGGGTTGAGGGTCAGACAGGGTTTTCCCTAGTTGGAGGGACTCCGCAGGGGCCCCGGGTATTTCAGCCTTCTTTAACCTAAGCCCCGCATAACAACATGATAAAAGTCTATCTGCCAAATTTTTATTTGGTATTGTGATTATCCTTTTGTCTCTCCTAAGCCACTGTGCTTTATGTCCATATGATCCTTATTGTATACCTACTTCCCTAGGATGAATTGTGCCTCCCCTCCTGACCCTAGCATACCTTCATGTCTCCTCCATTTTACTTCTTGATGCATGTACATTGTGTACATTCTGTGTATTGTTGTTTTTTATATTTCATGCGATTTTTCAAATAAAAATTTGGCAGATAAACTTTTATTGTGTCTTATGGGACATCATTCCTCCGTTTTCTTCATTGTCTGGAGTTGTCCATTTAACTCATTGTTTTTGAGTTGTTATTCTGGGAGAGTACTTATTTTTGACTCTCAGCCATAGTGTGACGTTGTGGTTTATGATTATGGTAATAAACACAGTCCTTTCTAGTTGCAAAATGTGATTGGCTGGGTCTTAGTTCCGTAATCCAGCAGGGGGATGCACAACAAGCTCAAAACTTGGAAAGGGGGAAAAAAAACACTCAAAAATCAACCTTCGTCCCTTCTGGACAGCACCAATACTTTTCCAGTGTATTCAGGGGCTCCTGCCCTGAGGCATGCAGAACAATCCCTTTTACTTCTGGTCAACAAGCACAACTTCAGCATAACGTCCGCAACTTCTACACTGCGTTCCAAATTATTATGCAAATTGGATTTAAGTGTCATAAAGATGTAATTTTTTGTTTTTCAAATAAACTCATAGATGGTATTGTGTATCAGGGCTCTTTGGATCACTGAAATCAATCTCAAATTCCTGTGATAATTAGTTTACCAGGTGAGCCCAATTAAAGGAAAACTACTTAAGAATGATGTTCCACATTATTAAGCAGGGCACAGGTTTCAAGGAATTTAGGAAAGAAAAAGGACCTCTCTGCTGCTGAAAAGCATCAAATAGTGCAATGCCTTGGTCAAGAGATGAAAACATTAGATATTTCCCAAAAATTTAAACGTGACCATCGTACTGTTGAGAGATTTGTGGTTGATTCTGAGCACAGACATGTTTGTGCTGATAAAGGCAGAATGAGGAAGGTTTCTGCCAGGCAAGTTCATCGGATTAAGAGAGCAGCTGCTAAAAAGCCATTACAAACCAGCAAACAGATATTTAAAGCTGCTGGTGCCTCTGGAGTCCCTCGAACCTCATGGTGTAGGATCCTTCAAAGGCTTGCTGTGGTGCATAAACCTACTATTCGGCCACCCCTAAAAAGTGTTCACAAGCAGAAATTGTAGCAGTGGGTCCAGACATACATGAAGACTATTTTTCATACAGTCTTGTTTACTGATGAGTGTCGAGCAACCCTGGATGGTCCAGATGGATGGTTGGTGGATGGCCACTATGTCCCAACAAGGCTGCGACTTCAGCAAGGAGGAGGAGGAGTCATGTTTTGGGCTGGAATCATGGGGAAACAGCTGGTAGGGCTCTTTAAGGTTCCTGAAGGTGTGAAAATGACCTCTGCAAAGTACTGTATATAGAGTTTCTGACTGACAGCTGTCTTCCATGGTATAAAAAGCAGAAATGTGCCTTCAGGAGCAAAATCCTCTTCATGCATGACAATGCACCATCTCATGCTGCAAAGAATACCTCTGAGTCATTGACTGCTATAGGCATAAAAGGAGATAAACTCATGGTGTGGCCACCATCTTCCCCTGACCTCAACCCTGTAGAGAACCTTTGGAGTATCATCAAGCAAAAGATCTATGAGGGAGGCAATTCACATCAAAACAGCAACTCTGGGAGGCTATTCCGACTTCATGCAAAGAAATCCAAGCAGAAACTCTCCAAAAACTCTCAAGTTCAATGGATGCAAGAATTGTGAAGGTGATGTCACAGAAGGGTTCCTATGATAGCATGTAACTTGGCCTGTTAGGATGTTTTGTAGTTAAATAGTTTTTTTGTTCAGTGAATGTGACCTCCTAATGCTGCAAATTCCACAAATGAACATTTTCAGTTCTTTAAAACAGATCAAATGTTTAGAAATTCTAATGTGCCTAATAATTTGGAACAGTGCAATTTGAGTTTTTATTCATTTTGGAGATTATACTGTTATCATTGGGAGGTTTCTTCAATAAAATTTGATGTATACTCTAACGGGTGATGACTTTTATTAGACTGACTGTCATTTGTACTGACTATTTAGGAAAATCATAGAAAAATATCATTTGCATAATAATTTGGAACACAGTGTAAAGAGACTGCTTTCACTCTGCTGCATCCTTGCAGCCAAAATAATGGGTCGCATTTTGGCCCTGTACAAAGATGAAGGAGGGTCTAGACAACTCACTTTAGACCGAGTCTCCACTTCCCCATCTGACCGGCTCCTTTACCACCGGACTCCGTGGTTGTACCGCTTCTCTCAGCTGCAGTTCAGACACCACCTCGGGTGTCTTTGACCCCAGCAATGATGATATCAGGGGAATGGAGTTCCTCTGCATCATGGCCGCTTGCTGTATTGTGGCCGTCGCCTGTGGCCAAACACTCTCATGGCGTGCGCCCACCTCCTGATCATCTTCGAGCAGGTGGAGAACAATAGCTAGTGTAAAGACCTCTCGGCCCCAATTCTTTGATGAACCTGGTCACCCTTCCATAGTGGCCTCTGGTACTTGATGGACCATTACATGGATGCAGTCTCTGGTACCAGACTCCCAGATGAAGCCGTATCCATGGAGCGGATCCGTCTAGACGAGGAGGTCGCTGATATTCCGACCGGCCACAGCCTCTCCTCTTGGACGCCGTAGTTCCACTTAGACCTCCTTCTCCGGCCACTTTTTTTCTCCACCACCCCCGATATCCATGTGGTCTGGTCAGGGGTGGGAAAGGTGTCTTCTCCCTCCCCGTATTTATGGAATGACTCATGGTGAGATGCTGCGCCGAATTTGGTCCAGTAATGTGAAGTTCAGGGCTGAGTTTCACTCACCATCATCATTCCGGAGCCACGTCCCTGTGGTTTTGGGGTCACCGCCGCGATTGCTCCTCGACCAGGGGATCCTAGTATTTCGGTCACAGCTTCTTTCCATCCAGGTTCTTCCAGTTGCCTGTCCGCGTTTTCTTCCTGGTTACGTGTCTTTTCTTCCATGACCGAATCCTCTTTACGGACATTCATGACTTCCGACGGTCAATGGTAAAGCTTCCCAACTAGAATTGGAAAGCTGTCATGCTCAAGATCCTTGTCAAATGTACAGGCTTTCTGGAGCCCTCCAGATCGCTTTTCTTCTCTGCCAGCCGCTTCTTCCGCTCCATGCGGCCGATACTTCACTCTGGTGTGCTCCATCCTGGTCAGTGTCATTTGTCGCAATGGTGCCACACTGCTCTGTTTGTGGGTTCTTTCTTCTGAACTCTGCCCTTCCATAGGTGGAGCCATTTCCGGTTGTTCCACCAGTTCAGCCTCGGGCTCCTTCCATTCCTCGGGAATCTGCTGCAGGGTACGGGGCTTCTTTTTCTTTTACCCACTGTGGGCGGGCAATGCTCAAAGGGGGTGGCAACCTGGGCTCAGGCCAGCGCCCACGCCACACAGATTTTCACACCATTTTGGAATTAGGACACCCACAATGGGAAGACCTATCGACAGCCTCCACAACATCATCCGCCATCATAGAATTTTCAATGGCCTCTGTCTTTGCTGTTTCTGGGGTTCCTCCGCTTTCTGAATACGAGGACTCAAAATTATGCCAACTATGCTATTTTATAAGGTGCACATAGTGGTAGTCATGGGCAATGGGCTGCTTTTCTCCCACACCCTGGCACCCTACAAGCAAATAATGTCCTGTCTGTCATGTGGTTTGGATGTAGTGTATAACACTTTTGCATTTGTAGTCTCCACTGGTTGTGCGAACCTGGATCCAGATGCCACCACAGATTCAACGACAGATTCTGTATTAATTTTTAACATTTCAGCATTAGTTTACATCAGGTGTTCCATGGCAGTTACCGTACAGCACATTTCCACTTTGTTCGTTTTCCAGCCTAAGCCTCCCTTCGTTTCCTGGCACCTCTGGCCCCTGAGACGCTCCATGCGGCTCTGCAGGTCTCATGCTTTCTGTCCCAGTTCTCTAACACAGTTTCCCATCCGGCTTCCCCCTCTGGGAGGTGAATAAGGCACCCGTTTCCTAATTTTGGCCATAGGCGTCAGATATCCTGGGAAGAGCCACTGAAATTAATGGCGACCGTCTGTGTGCGGCTCCCAAACGTTCTGTGCTTTTAGATACTTATCAGCCCACTGGCCTAATCTGCCTTTCATCTAATCTCTCACTATTTTATCTCTGCATCTATCTCCAACTCTATCTAACCAGTGTTTCCCCTTATAGTACCCGTGCCCTTCCCTAACTGTGTCTGTTCCTAACTGTATTATTAACCATTGTGTTACAATACCTAACTACTTCCTGAACTACAGTGCCTTCCACTACACTTCCCAATTATTTACTATCCTTATTACTCTACCTTATCCTTATATCTATGTCTTAATTCCCTACCCTAATACTTTCCATAGTCGTATTACAATATCATAAAACACATATTAGCAATAAACATGTGTTATCCACAATAAAACCACTATCAAAATATGTAAACATTCTACCTTAGTGCCCATGATATTCTATGGACTTGAAAAACATTTTTAATATCTAAAAGTGCACCTGCTTTAGCAGGCAGGGACGAAGAGCATGCTTATCTCTGACATACTCCTACATGTCAGCCGATCTAAAAGTAGATCAGGGCAGAGCATGACAGGGGCCGACATCTACACTGAGGTCGACTGACACAAGTTAGGGTTTTAATACTATAGACAGGATAAAACGGTCTTGATTGGGTACACCTTGCTGCAGTGGGATGACTTTTTATACTTTTTTGATAATAATGTTGTTAACTAAGTACTAGAGTTGAGCGATACCGTCCGATACTTCAAAGTATCGTATCGGATGGTATCGGCCGATCTTTAAAAAAAGTATCGGTATCGCCGATTCCGATACCGGAAGTCCCATTCAAGTCTATGGGACTTCCGGTATCGGAATAAGAAAAACCCTTTCCTGCCCTTGTACAGCCTCTCTGGGGTCTGTACGGGCCTTTCGGGGGGCTGTGCCGGCCTGCCAGGGGGTCTGTGCAGGCTCGGGGGGGCTGTGCCGGCCTGCCGGGGGGCTGTGCAGGCTCCGGGGGGCTGTGCCGGCCTGCCGGGGGGCTGTGCAGGCTCCGGTGGTCTGTGCCGGCCTGCCGGGGGGCTGTGCAGGCTCCGGGGGGCTGTGCCGGCCTGCCGGGGGGCTGTGCCGGCCTGCCGGGGGGCTGTGCCGGCCTGCCGGGGGGCTGTGCCGGCCTGCCGGGGGGCTGTGCAGGCTTCGGGGGTCTGTGCAGGCATCGTCCGATGGGACTACAAGTCCCATCGGGCGATGCCTGCTACCATGACAGTGATTGACACATTAGCCAATGATGGGACAGTAGTAGTCCCATCATCCGGCTAATGTGTTGAATGTAAAAAAAAAAAAATTACATGCTACATACATACAACATGCATACTACATACATGCTACATTCATACTACATACTACATACATGCTACATTCATACTACATAAATACTACATGCAACATACATACTACATATATACTACATACATACTACATGCATGCTACATACATACTACATATATACTACATGCATGCTACATACATACTACATGCTACATACATACCACATATATACTACATACATACTACATACATACTACATGCATGCTACATGCTACATACATAACACATATATACTACATGCATGCTACATACATAGTACATGCTACATACATACCACATACATACTACATGCATGCTACATACATAGTACATGCTACATACATACCACATACATACTACATGCATGCTACATACATACTACATGCTACATACTACATATATACTACATGCATGCTACATACATACTACATGCTACATACATACTACATATATACTACATGCATGCTACATACATACTACATGCTACATACTACATATATACTACATGCATGCTACATACATACTACATGCTACATACATACTACATATATACTACATGCATGCTACATACATACTACATGCTACATACATACTACATATATACTACATGCATGCTACATACATACTACATACATACTACATATATACTACATGCATGCTACATACTGTACATACTACATACATACTACATATATACTACATGCATGCTACATACATACTACATGCTACATACATACCACATACATACTACATACATGCTACATGCTACATATATACTACATATATACTACATGCATGCTACATGCTACATATATACTACATATATACTACATGCATGCTACATACATACTACATGCTACATACATACTACATATATACTACATACATACTACATACATACCACATACATACTACATGCTACATACATACCACATACATACTACATACATACTACATGCTACATACATTCATACATATATACTACATGCATGCTACATACATACTACATATATACTACATGCATGCTACATACATACTGCATGCTACATGCATGCTACATACATACTACATACATACTACATGCTACATACATACCACATATATACTACATACATACAATACATTCATACAATACATACATAGACATACAGTACATATAACATAGAGTAACATACTTACCAATACTTGTCACATTGTTCCCCGAAGCCATTGTCTTTTCCGGAATAAATATTAACATAACAAACCACAAAAATACTCACCCACGATCCGAAGCAGTCCACGAGTGTGTCCCACGACGATCTTGGGTAGAGAACTGCAGCATCAGCTGATGCTGCCGTTCTCTACGGGCTGCAGGAATCCAATGACGGAAGGTAGGTATCCTTCCGCACTGTATTCCTCCGCCACTTAAAAAAAAAAAAAGTCCCTAGTCTCACTTTATGCCATTGCTGTGTGGGAAATTCCCACACAGCAATGGCATAAAGTGAGACTAGGGACTTTTTTTTTTTTAAGTGGCGGAGGAATACAGTGCGGAAGGATACCTACCTTCCGTCATTGGATTCCTGCAGCCCGTAGAGAACGGCAGCATCATCTGATGCTGCAGTTCTCTACCCAAGATCGTCGTGGGACACACTCGTGGACTGCTTCGGATCGTGGGTGAGTATTTTTGTGGTTTGTTATGTTAATATTTATTCCGGAAAAGACAATGGCTTCGGGGAACAATGTGACAAGTATTGGTAAGTATGTTACTCTATGTTATATGTACTGTATGTCTATGTATGTATTGTATGAATGTATTGTATGTATGTAGTATATATGTGGTATGTATGTAGCATGTAGTATGTATGTAGTATGTATGTAGCATGCATGTAGCATGCAGTATGTATGTAGCATGCATGTAGTATATATGTAGTATGTATGTAGCATGCATGTAGTATATATGTAGTATGTATGTAGCATGTATGTAGTATGTATGTAGCATGCATGTAGTATATATGTAGTATGTATGTAGCATGTAGTATGTATGTGGTATGTATGTAGCATGCATGTAGTATGTATGTAGTATGTATGTAGTATGTATGTAGCATGCATGTATGTATGTAGTATGTAGCATGCATGTAGTATATATGTAGTATGTAGTATGTATGTAGTATGTATGTAGCATGCATGTAGCATGCAGTATGTATGTAGCATGCATGTAGTAAATATGTAGTATGTATGTAGCATGCATGTAGTATATATGTAGTATGTATGTAGCATGTATGTAGTATGTATGTAGCATGCATGTAGTATATATGTAGTATGTATGTAGCATGTAGTATGTATGTATGCAGTATGTATGTGGTATGTATGTAGCATGCATGTAGTATGTATGTAGCATGCATGTAGTATGTATGTAGCATGTATGTAGCATGCATGTATGTATGTAGTATGTAGCATGCATGTAGTATATATGTAGTATGTAGTATGTATGTAGTATGTATGTGGTATGTATGTAGCATGTAGTATGTATGTAGCATGCATGTAGTATGTATGTAGCATGTATGTAGCATGCATGTAGTATGTATGTAGTATGTATGTAGCATGTAGTATGTATGTAGCATGCATGTAGTATGTATGTGGTATGTATGTAGCATGTAGTATGTATGTAGCATGCATGTAGTATGTATGTAGCATGCATGTAGTATGTATGTAGTATGTATGTAGTATGTATGTAGCATGTAGCATGTATGTAGCATGTATGTAGTATGTATGTAGTATGTATGTAGCATGTAGTATGTATGTAGCATGCATGTAGTATGTATGTGGTATGTATGTAGCATGTAGTATGTATGTAGCATGCATGTAGTATGTATGTAGCATGCATGTAGCATGCATGTAGCATGCATGTAGTATGTATGTAGTATGTATGTAGCATGTAGTATGTATGTAGCATGCATGTAGTATGTATGTAGTATTTTTTTTTTTTTTTTTTTAACATTTAACACATTAGCCAGATGATGGGACTACTACTGTCCCATCATTGGCTAATGTGTCAATCACTGTCATGGTAGCAGGCATCGCCAGATGGGACTTGTAGTCCCATCGGACGATGCTTGCACAGACCCCCGGACATCAGCACAGCCCCCCGGCAGGCCGGCACAGCCCCCCGGCAGGCCGGTACAGACCCCCACAGGGTGCACAGACCACCGGCAGGCCGGCACAGCCCCCCGGCAGGCCGGTACAGACCCCCACAGGGTGCACAGACCACCGGCAGGCCGGCACAGCCCCCCGGCAGGCCGGTACAGACCCCGGGCAGTCCACACAGCCCCCCGGCAGGCCGGCAGAGACCCCCGGAAGGCCCGAAATGACGGCGCATCATGATGCGCACACACCGCGCATCATGATGACGTCAGGCTGTCAATCAACTGAACTTCCGATTCCGATGCCGAATTCCAATATTGAAAAAATATCGGAAGTCGGTATCGGAATTCCGATACAGCAAGTATCGGCCGATACCCGATACTTGCGGTATCGGAATGCTCAACACTACTAAGTACCCTATGTTATTTACATGTACTAATACATTTTTTTTCTTGGGTTTGGTCTTAAAAAATGTATTACATTTCCTGCTACCCTGCATTTTAGTTGTTCTACTGCACATCTGTTGATTCCCAGTCCCCTCTGTATTGATTTACAAAAGCTGCCCACTTCTCAGGCTACCATGTGAACACTGTGTTTTGAAAGTTTGAGATAATCCCCTCTAAACCTAAACTGAGATTGGTGAGTGCTTCCAATGTTAGTCACTACAATCCTTTATGAAACAACAATTTTGGAGCATATTTTCTTAGAATTCACCTGTTCCATTCCCAATTGTTCCATACCTCCTGAATAAATTGACAACTAGGTCTTACCCCCCACCCCTCCTCAAAAGGGTGTGATTCTGAAAAGTTTGGTAGCAATTGTTGGACAGTGTGAGACTTCATAAGGAAATGCCCCTAATTGGTAGTACTGAGTTACCAAAGTATTCATAAGAGGAATGGCACAGAACAGAGGAAAGACAGATTGTCCAGAATTTTAATTTTACAAATGGTACAAGTATTTACCAATAGATACATATCGGGGGAGCTGATGGCCAACTGCAACCAAACCAATGCTGCCTAGTTCACAAACTCTTATCCTACCTTCTCCCAAAGTTTTCTGCATCACGCTGGCAGATGTCTGGCTGGCTCCTCTAGAAGTATATGCTTTAATATAGAAGATGTAGCTGGTAGATGGTTCTAGATCTGTCACTGTTTGCTGAAAGGTATCCTTGCTCACAGCTTCTTGGTACTCCATTTGGACAGGGTCTGAGAATGAATCAGATATATCCCAATCACTCCTCAGTACAATGTTTGTAATTCTTCATTTTCTAAGCATACCAGTATAGAATAATCAAATGTTTAGGACAATTTAGGTATAATATGTACAAAAATCTAAATATACGTAAGATACAGTATAATATCAGGGGAAAATCTCTATACACACAAGCCGGGACAGAAATATGCTCAAAATAAAAAATATTTTATTACGAAGTTGGAGGAAGATGATGAGGATTTAGATTTGAAGAAATTAGAAAAAATATATAATGGGGTTGGATAATAAATTAATTAGATTGAAACAGTAATCGTTGTTTGCAATTTATTTTTTCATATATATATATGTGGCGTCCCCAGGAGTATGGTCGCCACAATGGCATTGCCTTCCTCCAGGGAGGGTGATGTTATGCTTGGAAGCAATGAAGGGTCTCTCTGACAGTTAATCATTTTCATGCAACACAGTTCCCACTCCAGGCCAGCAGAGGGAGCTCTGAACCAGGATTGGGGGAGGAGCACGCTCTGAGGGCCAGGAGGGGAAATAGTTAGTGTGAGGAGGGCAACGAGTGTAGACGTGTGGAGAGAAGCTGGAGGTTGAGCTGAGGAAAGAGAGCTCCCTCCCAGTGAGAGCGCATGATCTGGAGCCTGGTCTCCACGGTTGTATGGATACTGAAGGCCGTGCAACAGAAACCAGATGAATAGGAAGCTGTAAATGCTCTATTCCCAACTAAGACTCGGAGGCACAACAGCAATGGGTGAGCCAAGAGAGATAGAGGGCTACAGCTGTCTGCCATACGAGGTAGCTCTAAGGGAAGATAAGAAGGAGGAACTTCAGTGTAACACTGTACTGCATGTACCTCAAGCGAGGAAGGAGACTACACAACCCATCTGATAGAGTGATTCCTGAGTTGCTTCCAGGCTAGCCTGCTCCTGTGCCATCTGTAATCAGGACCCTGGACTGCGTTTGCCAAGTAAAGGTAAAGAAACTGCACCCTGTTGTGTCCTTGCCTCCTTCCTGCAACATCCTCAGCACTACTACATCTCTTTGCCAAACACTTCACCTTCTTCCTAACCCTTTATCTACACTGCCCTGGGACAACAGCCCTACCTGTGGAGGGCTACAACATCATTGCTGCACTACACCATCTGTCCCAGAGGATCTGCTTGCAGCGTCGGCTTAACACCTCCCTTGCAGAACACCACAGGTGGTGTCACGAATCACTTATAAACTTTATTCCCAACTCAACACCTTTTACATGGGCGCCCAGGGCCACGCACAGGGTCACCGCTGCTGTGACAACCCCCTCCGAGAGACCGGCCCGGTACCGAGTACCCCACAGCCCTGGGAGGGTGACCCATCTTGGCGTCATGAACAGGATTACGGAGCCCGGTATCCCCGGGTCCTGTGTGCCAGAGACAGTTGTGTGCTATAGACTGTGTGCGAAATTGGCGCCATTGCCACCATTATCCCGCTGATTGGCGCACGCGGGAAGAAAAAGGGGCAGGCCTTCGTGGGCGGAGCCTGCCACAGAGCGCGAAGAAGTGAAGTGCCGCGCGGGAAGAGAGGACAGCGCGCGAGAAGGGGAGGAGCTGAGGCCTACAGCCGGTAAGCTGCCCAACCCCGGGGCCTGGCAACTGTTAACTAGGGGGGAAGGAGAATGCTCAGGCAAGTGCCAATGCAGCGGCGGACGCCCCTGCCAGCCCCTCAGCACCGCAAGCTGCAGTGCCCAACGTGGCTGCGGCTCCGGTAGCACCCACCGCAGCGGTCCCCATAATGCTGCTGTCTATGCCCTAAATACCGGGAGCGGCCTGGCTACCGCAGTACTCGGGTAAGTCCCATACCCTGAGTGAATTTAAAGAGAGACTGTGCAGTTTGTTTGAGGTGTATCCTCTATCTGAAAGCCAGAAGGTGAACATCCTGATTGGGCAGCTAACAGGTGCAGCACAGAGAGAAGTAAAAGCCTGGCAGGACACTGACAAAGAGACTGTTAAAAAGATTTTGGCCAAGCTAAGGAGCACCTTTGACACCGGCACTGCCGCTGAAATCAAGATAAGATTCTATGGATGTAAACAGAAAGTACAGGACAGTATAAGGACTATGCTCTTAACCTGCAGGAGGCGCTGCGAGCCGTCAAGCAAATTGATCCTGACAGTGTGAAAGATGAAGAAAAACTGTTAAAAGAGCAGTTCATTGAAGGACTCCTATCCAGTACCCACAGAGCGCAGCTGCGCATCATAACCCTACAAACCCCTGATCTGGACTTTGCTGATTTCAAGGACAGGGCTATTCGGGTACTACAGGAACCAACTGTCAGCCGTTCAGCGCCCCCTAGGCGTCCAGCGATCACCTACCACCAGGAAGCAACATCTTTCCCTTTCATCCCTGTGGAGGCTGATGCACAGACTCTGGATAAAGATCCAACAGAAGAGCTGCGTCTTCAAGTCCAGGAGTTGACCAAAGGTATGGCTGCACTTACTAAAATGGTGCAGTCCCTGCAGGTGTCCTCCAAAGAGAAGATCCAGCTTGCTTCCAGTCCAGAGGATGTTCCGTGGCTCCGAAAGAGGAGAACCCCGCCACTCCGATGGAGGAACAACGACTGCTATGACCAGGACGGACGTCCCATCTGTCGTCGCTGCCACAAGGCAGGCCATCTTGCAAGATTCTGTCCTTTAAACGAGTAACCCATGGGGCAGAGGGCCAACCCCCAGGAGTAGGACCACAAGGCCCAAGGAACTGGTGAGCCAAGTATGTTGGAGGGAGACCGGTCCTTCCTGTGGTGATTGACGGCATCCCCATGAACGCTTTGCTGGACACTGGCTCCCAGGTGACCACTATGCCCTATATCCTCTACAAGCGGTATTGGGCTGACTCTGAACTCACCCGTGGCCCAACTGATGAACTGACAATAGTTGCCAGTAATAGTCAGTCTTTACCACAAGTGGGATGTAAAAAAATTACTGTTAAAGTGGGGAGGGTGGAGTTAAAACCTCAAGGTCTGATAGTTGTGGATATTGATCGAATGTAATCCCATGATGACTCTTGGTACAAATGTAATTGAAAATTGTCTTTCCGAGGTTATTGTCTTGTTGCAACAGGTGGCTGAGACTGTTGGTTCCAGTGAACAACGAGTCCTGCAGAAGGAGATCAAGGCCCTGATGCAAAGACAGCAGGTAGAACTCTCTGGCGGAGAAATTGGCAGCGTCAGAGTGAGTGATGCTTTTCCCATTGCAATACCCCCCAGATGTGAAATGTTGATTTGGTGTCGGGCAGCGATAGGTCTCAGAGGAAAGGATTACCTGGCATTGGTAGAGCCAGTATACTCTGATAGCAGGCCCACTGTCCTGACAGCCAGAGGGGTAGTTGATGTACGAAAGGGGAGAGTACCTGTACGCCTTTTGAATTGTGGGGAGGAGAAGGCCACAATACCTCAGTATGCCACAGTTGCTAAGCTGCTCACTGTCAGTAACAATGCAATGCAGGCAGCAGAGCCCTTGGTCTCATCCGACCAGGTGGAGGACAATGGCTCTGTCCAGCAGCTGGAGGAGTGGTGCCAGCAACTGCAGGTGGTGACTGACTCTACACCTTCATATCAGAAAAATGGAGTTTACAGGGTGACCCAGGAGTATGAGCGGGTATTCAGCAAACACCCTCTAGATTTTGGGAAGGCAAAAGGGGTTCAACATCATATCCCCACTGGAGATCATCCACCCATTAAAGAAAGGTACCAGCCTATACCCCCAACACAATACCAATGTGCTAAAGGTATGTTGAGAGAGATGAAGGAAGCTGGGGTTATCAGAGACAGTTGTAGCCCCTGGGCAGCCCCAATAGTTTTTGTAAAGAAAAAGAATGGTACCATGAGAATGTGTGTTGATTACAGAAAAATTAACAGCATTACACATAAAGATGCCTACCCATTACCCAGAATTGAAGAGTCATTAGCTGCACTTAAAACTGCTAACTACTTTTCCACCTTAGATCTCACTCGTGGGTATTGGCAGGTTCCCGTGGCAGAGGCAGACAAGGAGAAAACAGCATTTCCCACCCCAATGGGTCTCTGTGAGTTCAATTATATGCCATTTGGGCTCTGCACCACCCCAGGAACATTTCAACAGCTGATGGAGTGCTGCCTGGGACACGTGAACTTTGAGACAGTCCTGTTGTACCTTGATGATGTCATTGTTTTCTCCAAGACTTATGAAGACCATCTGGAGCACCTGGCTGAGGTGTTTGAAGCCTTGTCCAACCTTGGCCTGAAGGTGAAGCCTTCCAAATGCCACCTCCTGAAGCCCAAGGTACAGTACCTCGGTCATGTAGTGAGTGCAGAAGGTGTGACACCAGATCCTGACAAAGTCACAGTCATCCAGGACTGGCCGAAGCCCAGCAACCTCCAAGAAGTACGCCAATTCCTCGGGTTGGTAGGCTACTACCGAAGGTTCATCAAAGGCTTCACTGAAATAGCCACCTATGCAAAATCTTCTGGTGGGGCAGTCCAAGAAAGCCAAACAGAAGAATTCCACGTTTGAATGGACTGAGGAGTTGGAGAGGTCCTTCACCCGACTGAAGATGCTCTCACAGGAGATGAAGTTCTGGCCTACCCAGATTATGACCAGCCCTTTGTGTTGTATACTGATGCCAGCAACGTGGGACTGGGAGCAGTACTGTCACATGGCAAAGAAAGGGTAATCTCCTACGCCAGCAGGAAGCTTCGTCCCACTGAAAGGAACCCTGACAACTACAGTTCCTTCAAGCTGGAGTTCCTCGCCATAGTCTGGCCTGTGACTGAAAGATTCAAACATTACCTAGCTTCAGTCAAGTTTACCATCTTCACGGACAACAACCCGTTGACTCACTTGGACACTGCAAAACTAGGTGCACTGGAGCAGTGATGGATGGCTCAGCTGTCTAACTATGAGTTTACCATCAAGTACCGGGCAGGGCACAAGAATGCCAATGCTGATGCGCTGTCCAGAATGCCTAATCTACCAGATGCAGAAGACCCTGAGGCTCTTGAAGAAATAGAGTTACCTCCCTTCCACCGGCCAATTGCAGCCCAACGTGCTCAAGGAGTGAGAAACAGAAGGTCTGGCTTGAAGGAGGTCACCCTAAATCCATTGCGCCATCACGATTGGCCAGAAACGCAGGATAGTGACCCCGCAGTTTGCCTGGTGAAGGAGCTACTGTCACAAGCTGACTCACGCGCAGAGTCGGATGCTCTGAAGAAATCCAGCAGTTGTGGAAGGAAAGAGGTCGGCTGTTCATTTATGAAGGAAAGCTGTGCCAGAGGAGTATCAATGCCCACACTCATGAGCTGGTCTGGCAGGTGATAGTCCCAAAGAGAGAGGCATCAATGGTCCTGGAAGCATACCACAATGGAGCTGGCCACTTCGGATGGAAGAAGTTGGAAGCATTGCTCCGGGAGAGATTTTACTGGGCTGGTATGAGGAAAGTCATTGAAACGTGGTGCCGGGAGTGTGGACAATGTAACCTGGGCAGAAAGGATCGAAACAGCCAGAGAGCTCCTCTACAGCCAATAATAGCCAAACAGCCACTTGAGTTGGTTGCCCTAGACCATGTGAAGCTGGTCCCAAGCTGGTCGGGCTACATCTATGCTCTTACCATCGTGGACCACTACTCAAGATTCCTGGTAGTTGTGCCTGTCTAAGATCAAACAGCCAGGACAGCAGCCAGAGCCTTTCAACAGCACTTCTGTAGACCACATGGATATCCTGAGCGAGTGCTTACAGATCAAGGTCCCGCTTTTGAGGCAGAAGTGTTCCAGGAATTCTGTAACTTGTACGGTTGTAAGAAGATCAGGACAACCCCGTACCATCCACAGACCAATGGCATGTGCGAGAAGATGAACCAGGTGGTGATCGACCTGCTGAAGACCTTGTCTTTGGAGGAGAGGAATCTGTGGCCAGAAAAGTTGCCAGATCTGGTAGACCTCTACAACCACATTCCTGTGAATTCCACCAACTGCACTACAAGCCTACCTAATGAGAGTGAGGAATGGTAAACTGCCTATTGATTTGGATATGGGAGTCCTGACACCTGAGGTGACGTCACCAGATGCTGACTGGGATACAGAGAGGCAGCAACAGTACAGAAGAGTACAAGAGTGTGTGGAGAAGAGTCTAGCTTAGGCAAGACAAAAACAAGAGAGGAACTACAATCAGCATGCACCTGCGGTTCCCTTGTCACCAGGAGAACAAGTCCTTAAGAGGAAAAGAAGGATGCATAAATTGGATGACCAATGGGAAGCTGAACCCTACACCATTCTACCCTCAAGTTTTGACAATACCAAGGTGTGCCTTATTAGTAAAGATGGAGGAGAAACCTCAGCAGCAGTATCAAGGGATCATTTGAAATTATGCCCTGACCAGCTAAAAAAAAGAATGGAAGAACAAAATGACATCCAACCCGTGGAAGAAGAAAAGGTCAGCACCATACTTGGAGAATTCCCTGCAAATTGGACTAAAGTAAATGATGCTATAGTGGTGCCAGTGTTGACATTTCCCCAACTGGTAGTACAAGAAGAAGTGACTCATGAGAACTCTGAAAATCGGGAAGTTCAGGTAGCAGATGCCATACCAGCAGTGGAGCCAGAGAACCCTCGCCCTGCCAAAGGTGAATCTGTCATACCCATGGTGAGAGTAAGAGTCAGTAGGAGAATACTACATAGTTTAACTACACCAGTAGTTAGCACTAGACAACCAGTAAGATCCCCAGTCACACCAGTGTTACGCAGGTCTACCCATACTACACAACGTATACCACCCATCAGATATCGTATACAGCTAAGTTTATGTGAATGTTGAAATTGTTTATATATGTAACTGTTTTCAAGTTTGTGCCTACAGGTAATCTGTAAGAGTTTCCTTCGAATTTACCAGTTTTGTTTTATGGACATTGTACCACAGGACTTGTGTGGTCAGCAATTTGTATATAGTTCACCATTTGCCCAGGAATGGACCATGGACATTGATGCTTGGACTTATCATCATAGGACTATTTTTGGAGCTTATGGTTTTTGTACATTTTTCTTTTTTTCAAAATCTTGTAACCTTCATACTGTTTACATGTTTATATGTTATTCATGTTTTCTTTTATCAGCCCAGGAGTGCTGACTTGCACTAGGGGGGAATGTGGCGCCCCCAGGAGTATGGTCGCCACAATGGCATTGCCTTCCTCCAGGGAGGGTGATGTCATGCTTGGAAGCAATGAAGGGTCTCTCTGACAGTTAATCATTTTCATGCAACACAGTTCCCACTCCAGGCCAGCAGAGGGAGCTCAGAACCAGGATTGGGGGAGGAGCGCGCTCTGAGGGCCAGGAGGGGAAATAGTTAGTGTGAGGAGGGCAACGAGTGTAGACGTGTGGAGAGAAGCTGGAGGTTGAGCTGAGGAAAGAGAGCTCCCTCCCAGTGAGAGCGCATGATCTGGAGCCTGGTCTCCACGGTTGTAGAGATACTGAAGGCCCTGCAACAGAAACCAGAGGAATAGGAAGCTGTAAATGCTCTATTCCCAACTAAGACTCGGAGGCACAACAGCAATGGGTGAGCCAAGAGAGATAGAGGGCTACAGCTGTCTGCCATACGAGGTAGTTCTAAAAGGCGATAAGAAAGAGGAACTTCAGTGTAACACTGTACTGCATGTACCTCAAGCGAGCGCTAGGAAGGAGACTACACAACCCATCTGATAGAGAGATTCCTGAGTTGCTTCCAGGCTAGCCTGCTCCTGTGCCATCTGTAATCAGGACCCTGGACTGCGCTTGCCAAGTAAAGGTAAAGAAACTGCACCCTTTGTGTCCTTGCCTCCTTCCTGCAACATCCTCAGCACTACTACATCTCTTTGCCAAACACTGCACCTTATTCCTAACCCTTTATCTACACTGCCCTGGGACAACAGCCCTACCTGTGGAGGGATACAACATCATTGCTGCACTACACCATCTGTCCCAGAGGATCTGCTTACAGCGTCGGCTTAACACCTCCCTTGCCGAACACAACAGGTGGCGTCACGAATCACTTATAAACTTTATTCCCAACTCAACACCTTTTACATGGGTGCCCAGGGCCATGGACCGGGTCACCACTGCTGTGACAACCCCCTCTGAGAGACCGGCCCGGTACCGAGTACCCCACAGCCCTGGGAGGGCGACCCATATAGAACACATAAAAATAAGAAACTCATTCTCCTTCTGTATTTATCATTCATTCTGAAAATCCTCAAAAATCTGTCTTCAATGAATACATATTTTCTGATTGCTAAGATAAGATATGATAGCTGGTGCTTATAAATTTTGATGGAGAACTCTAATGATCGTTTCCGGAGAACTTGCAGCAGAATGCCTGTCTCTGTTTCGAGCTCCTCCCTCCCTTCTTCATAGAATTTTAAAACCACCAACTGTCATCTCCTGTCTCACTAATGGAAAAGTCTGTCTTCACTGAATCTTACAGATTTTTCCTGTGAATTAAGAGTGAAAGATCAGTCCAGGATGAAAGAAGAAGATTTATTTGATAAGGTATATCACAAAGTTGCTTATTTTCATGTGCCTTGGGACACGGTGGCTGCATGATCGCCAGTACGTTACTGTACTGCATCGTTCGGGAAGGGTGAGAGCAGGGCCCTATGTAGCGACAACATGCTGATGGTCAAGTATAATGACAAGAGGGATGTCCTTTTCTTGACCACAATACATGGTAATGGCAGCATCCCGAACACTTTACGAGGTACCTCTACACAGGTCCACAAACCAGACTGTGTCCTGGGGTACAATAAAATTGGGGGGGAGTTCATCTCTCTGATCAAGTCCTGTAGCCCAAGAGTGCCATGAGAAAAGCTAAGATGTGGCACAAAAAGTTGCCATGCACATCGCACAGATAGCAATGTATTACGCTTATGTGCTATCACGATATGCAGGAAATACAGGGATCTTCATTCAGTTTCAGGAGGTAGTGACAAAGGCCCTAATATTTGGAAGTCAGGAAGAGGAAGGCCACAGTACTTCTGGAACTGAAGGTGTCCGTATAGTACCAGGGAAACATTTCCCAGGTGAGGTCCTTTCAACTTCAAAGAAAGAAAGGTGACCAAAAAGGTGCAAACTGTGTTACAGAAGGGTGATTAGAAAGGACACCATTTTTCAGTGTGACACCTGCCCCAACAAACCTGGCCTGTGCATAAAAGTTTGTACTACAGAACCCTGAACCTCTAAACGGAAGTCCATATTATTAGTTAGGGTTCGGCACCCAAATAAAGCGTGTTGAAAGGCTGCAGCACAGCCAATCAACAAGCATCCAGGCTGTGGGCTTTTCTGGCCCCATCACTGCCATGCCAAATATTGGCATGGCTGTGACTGGCCAGCACGCAATGTGAGTCACATGGGTAACAGAGCCGGTGCCCAGAGGTGAAGTCAGTAAGGTTGCTGCCGGTCAGAGCCGCTGTTTCCCACCCTGTCACACAGCGGATCTGACCAGCAATAACCTTTCTCATGTCACCACCGGTCAGAGCCACTTTGTGACAGCGTCGGAAACAGTCGCTCTAACTGGTGGTAACTTAACTGAAGTCACAGTGCTGTGGGTTTCCACACTGTCACACACAGGACAGCATGGGAACTAGAGGCTGTGACTGGCGGTGTCTTCAGTAAGGTTACTGCTGGTCAGAGCCGCTGTTTCCCATAGTGTCATTAAGAGGACAACCTGGGTACCGTCGTTTTATCGGGCACCCTATTGACTTGAATGGAGTTCGGGATCAAGTTTGGGTATGGTTCAGGTACCCAAACCAAATTTGTTGGGCCGGACCCGATCATCCACAGTTCATTCATCCCTACATGATAGACTGTTGCAAACTGTACCACTCATCCATAGACTACTACATTTATTTCTGATTTACACTAATTTTTGCATGGCTTGATGTATGCTACATAACTTACACATACCAACTTGATGCAGTCTACACAACTTACATATGCTAACCTGATGGTCTCTACACAACTCACATATGCCACCACAGTATAAAATTCACATACTAGGAAAACAGTAGATCAATTCCAATATAGGGTCACTTGTGGGACCATCAAAATCTGCATTCAAAAATGTCACCCGGAGCTCAGCAGTGTGTCGAAATAGTATTTTTTCACCACATATGGGGCATTGACGTACTCCAAATTTTGGAGTCCATTTTCTCCTGTTACCCTTGTGAAAATGAAAAACAGAGGCTAAAACATTTTTGTGGAAAAAATGTTATTCTTTATTTTCACGGCTCAACGTTATAAAATACTGTAAAGAACATGTAGTTTTCTGTGTGCTCACCACCATGTGGGGTAATTTGTAGGGGGTCTCTATTGTTTAGGCACATCAGGGGCTCTGCAAATGCGACATGTTGTCAGCTATTGATTCCAGCCAATTTTGCATTTACAGTCGGTGCACATTCCCTTCCAAGCCCTGCTGTGTGCCCAAACTGTAGTTTTCCACCACACATGAGGTATCAGTGTACTCGGGAGACATTGCACAACAAATTTTGCGGTCCATTTTCTCCTGTTACCCTTGTGAAAGTAAAACATTTGGGGCTAAAATAACATTTTGATCCCTGAAGGAATTCACACATCTAGATAAATTCCTTGAGGGGTCTAGTTTTCAAAAGGGTGTCACTACCCTTGTAAAAATAGAAAAAATGCTTTAATTCCTGTGAAGCACCTAAAGGGTTAATAATCCTTTTTTGAATGTGGTTGTGTGAGCACTTTGAGAGGTTTTTTTTTTAAATAGTATCACTTTTGGGTATTTCCTGTCACCTAGACTACTCAGTCACTTCAAATGTGATGTGGTCCCTGAAAAAATTGGTTTTGTACATTTTGATGGAGAAATGAGAAATTGCTGATTATCTTTTAACCCTTCTAACTTCCTAACAAAAAAATTATGTTTAAAAAATGATGCTGATGTAGAGTAGAAAAGTGGTAAATGCTATTTATTAACTATTTTGTGTGATATACAGTATCTCTCTAGTTTAAGGGCATAAAAATTAAAAGTTTGAAAATTGCAAAATTTTCATCAATATTCTGATATTTTCACAAATAACACAAAACATTTTGAATTAAATTTGACACTAACATGAAGTACAATGTGTCACAAAAAAAAATCTCAGAATCACTATGATCTGTTGAACCAGAGTTATAACCACTGGGACAAGCTCACTGGCACAGTGTAGGATATGTGTCACCGTGCACATTGGGGTCAGTGATGTGAAACCAGGATATTTTCCTCCAGCACACTAAGTGTTGAAAGGGTTAAATTAGAGTTGCATACATGGGCTGGTTTTATGTGGGCACCCATAGAGTGGGTGGGAGGGTGCTCACCATATCTCCACTTGCAGAACCTACATCGGCATGTGTACTGATAGGACCTGGGATGATGTCACGGTTAGGTAATCATCACATGGTCTGGCTTAAATAGCTTGTCTAGAGAGTCAATATGTTGTTGTGTGTAGAGAGAGGAGGAACTTCCACGTGGCTCCAGGAGGAGCTGAAGACGTTGTGTGCTACCTGCAGGTGAATCCTGCAGGGAGAGAACTCTTTTGGAATGTATCTTTGTTTTGTTTTACCATTATCCCAGAAAGGCTCTGTTTATTTTTCCGATCCCTGCTTTGGTTTTATGCTGTCCATAATAAAAATAGCAGGTAATCTACCAAAATCATTCCTGTGTTTGTCTTGTGAAGCAGCTGAGTGTGTCAGCCTCTCACACCACAAAGTGTCACTGGTCAGAATTGTAAAATTTGGCCTGGTAAGGAAGGTGAAAACAGGCTATGGTGTGAAGGGGTTAACACATCCATATGATTGTAGATAAAAGTAGTTTATGGCCCAACCCCTGTAATCTCACTTCCCTACATTAGAAATCAGTAGCGATCTACCTTCCTAGCCCTTTCCCAGCAGAACATAGATAATTCTGTTAAATTTATGCCTTTAATTTTAAAACAGTTTAGCTCTAGAGATTGGGAACTAAATGTTGTCAATCCTCATTTAAATACATGTAAAGCAGCTAAGTATTTAAAGTGAAACTGTCATCAGAGTTCTGCATATTAAACTAGAGGTATGTCCATAACAACACTGTTATACTGATTTAATACATATGTTCAGTGAAGAAATCCGTAGTCTGGTTGTTATAAAATCATCATTAGACGTTTTGGTCTCTATGCATCGGGGTGAGCCTGTGGGGCGGGACTGTGGGTAGGGTCTTCAGCTCTACCACAGCCCCTCTGCTGCCTCTGGTGTCTTTATCCTATTCCTTGTTTAAATTTTGCTCCTGCACTGTCCTGACAGATTATAATCTTGGTTCAATGACATGCCAAGATCTCAACCTGCGCATGCGCCACAACCAGTGCCATTTTACTGAAGACTGCCGGAGGTCAATCTGCACATGCATCGATGCTGGTGCCATTTTACTGAAGACCACCGCAAGATCGATCTGCGCAAGTGACACATGCAGTTGAGATGGCGCAGGCACAAAATTTAAATAAGGAAGAGAATAAATACACCAGAGACAGCGGAGGGACCATGGCAGAGCCAAAGACTCTACCCACAGGCCGCTCCACAGGCCTGCCCCACAACCCGACCTGATGCATGGAGACCAAAACTTCTAATGATGATTTTAAAACAACAAGGCTGCGTATTTCTTCATCAAATGTATGTATTAAATTAGAATAACAGTGCCATTATGGGCATTTAGTTTAATATGCATAATCCTGATGACAGGTTCTCAAACAAACCTGCATCCAGGATGTATTGCTCCAGATACTTACACTAAAATTAATGCACACATTGAGAGATATTTATTAAACTATATTTGCATAAAAACATTTGTCCTAAGCTTTCTACCTCAAGTGTTTTGTCTTTTACATACTGTCATGACTCTGGACAGGATGGTTCCACCTCCATCCTGGTCAGGACAGAGTTAATTCAGTCCACCTCTCTTTGGTTTTGGGGCAGCTATTTAATGTTGGCAGTACCTGGATTAGTGTCGGTGATACTTCCGTATACTCGGATAGTGGTTGCTGACCCAGGTGACTCGTCCTTAAACATGTGCCTTGCTGTGTATGATTTGGTTTGTCCTGACTTCTGCCTCTGTATCCTGCTTTTGTACTGCTCTGTCTCTGCTGGTTATCTGACCCCCTTGGCTTGGACCCGTTTACTCTTTGTCTTGTCTCTAGGTACTGCATGTTTGTCTGGCTTCTGACTCTCGGCTCTCCTTGACCTCATTTACTGTCTTTGCCTTGTGCTCTGCGTGCTCTGTGTCCTTCCCTGCACTCACATGCAGTGGCTCCACCCCCTGGTCACGTGATCACTTAGTGCCAGGTCCTGAGCTCACTACACTAGTCTCAGGTCCTTGTGCACTGCATGCCTTCTGCCTGCACTCCCTGCACTCATTTATGCACCCCCTGATAGCGCCCCCTAGGCAGCACCAGTGAATCCTTAGGTGTCATTATGTGGTGCCCCCCAGGAGTATGGTCGCCACAGTGGCCTTGCTTCCCTCCAGGGAGGAGTGATGTCATGCCTGGGAGCAGTGAAAGGGTCTCTCTGTCAGGTAGCTCCAGCACACAACACAGTTCCTATTCCAGGCCAGCAGAGGGCGCTCTGAACCTAACAGCAGAGTAGCTGCTCTCTGTGGTCAGGAATAGGAAGTTAGGGAGTTAGAGTGTAGACAGGGAAGAGTGTGGACATGTGGAGACGAGCTGGGGACTGGGGCTATAGCAGAGCCCATCCCTAAGCTGATGCGCAGAGGCCAGAGTCCGAGGCTGTGTGGATACTGAAGGTCCCACAGCAGAAACCGGAGGAACAAGAGGCTGTTATTGCTCGGTTCCCAACTGAGACTCATCAACACAGTAGCAATGTGTGAGCCAGAGATACCATTAAGGGCAGTTCATGAAGGAGGCTACAGCTACCTGTCATGCGAGTGGAGTTCTAAGTAACAGACAGAAAGAGGAACTTGTGTATTCCACCTCTGCTGCATCCCACCATCTGTCCCAGAGGACCTGCATTGCAGCGCTGGTCCCCTTCTGACCAGATACCACAGGTGGCGTCACAAACTCTTAACCCAAAAACTTTTCTTTTTCCCCTGTAAATAATCCCCTTTCATTGGACGCCCAGGGCCAAGGACCAGGTCACCGCCGCTGTGACACTGTCCCTTTAAGAAAGTGGCCCGGTACCGAGTACCCCACTTGCCCAGGCGGGCGCTCCAACTACAGATGGTACCCTTAATTTAATATTTTGTTACACAACCTTTTGAGGCAATCACTGCAATCAAACGATTCCTGTAACTGTCAATGAGACTTCTGCACATCTCAACAGGTATTTCCTCCCACTCCTCAAGAGCAAACTGCTCCAGTTGTCTCATGTTTGAAGGTTGCCTTTTCCAGACGGCATATTTCAGCTCTTTTCAAAGATGATCAATAGGATTTAGGTCAGGGCTCATAGAAGGCCACTTCAGAATAGTCCAATGTTTTCTTCTTAGCCATTCTTAGGTGTCATTGCACATACTTTTTGCACCTTGCTTGACAAGCACAAAGAAGAGTGACTCAGGATGCGAGTATATAGTTAGTAGTTACTCTACAGGAAAAGCAATGTTAAAAGATCACCAAACGGCAACAAACGGCCATTGTTTACTATCCTGCTTACTTAAGGGCCTGTCACACTAAGCGATATCGCTAGCAATATCGCTATAATGTCACTGGTTTTTGTGACGTTATAGCGATATTGCTAGCGATATCGCTATGTCTGATACTTACCTCCGACCGCTCCCCCGCTGGTTATCGCTGATCGCGCGAGAACGTCCTGGGCTGTTTCTCGTCATCAGCTTCCTGCTGGGCTTCCTGCTGTGGAGACGAGCGACGTATGGACGCGGGCAGGAGGACGTCAGGTTCGCCACGTCTGACAGGTAAGTAGCGACCCCCGACCCCTGCAATGTCGCTGGTGAGATCTGCCTGTGTGGCAGCTCACTAGCGACCACTTAGCGATGCACCAGCGATCCTGACCGCGTCATATCGCTGCCTAAAGTGTGACAGTACCTTTAGGCAGACCTCACTTCAGATACAAATTGAACAATCAGTAATAGATAGTTCAGTGTGTGTAGGCAGCCATTGTTCTCCACAACGCAGGTCCTGTTTACACAGAACAATGTGCTGCTGAGAATTATTATCTTTTTTGGCAAAACATTTATTTGTCAGTTGATTTGCAGCCTGTTTAGACTCCATAATTCTTGTGATACAAGAATTCCCAGAAATGTTTGTTCATAACAATCATGCAGTCTAAATGCATCTTAAGAAACAATAATGTAACAATATCGGGATAATTAATTAGATATTTCATATAGTATGGATAATATATAGTGATGTGACATTACAGGGATTATATACACAGCAATGTAACAGTACAGGGATAATACACACAGGATGTCACACTATAGTGATAATACACACAGTAATGTCTCAGTACAGGGATAATACACAGAGATGTCACACTATAGGGATAATGATGTCACAGTACAAGAATAATGAACACGGCAATGTCACAGTACAGTGATAATACAAACAGTGATGTCACAGTACATTGCTAATACACACAGTGATGTCACAGTACACTGATAATACACACAGTGATGTCACAGCACAGGGATAATACACACAGTGATGTCACACTATAGGGATAATGATGTCACAGTACAAGAATAATGAACAGGGCAATGTCACAGTACAAGGATAATACACACAGTGATGTCACAGTACAGTGATAATTAACGTGCCGTTGCTGTGAGGTGCTGTGGGTCGTGGAAGGACGATCAATAAAGAAGACCTGTTGAACACGATCCTGTCTCTGTCTCAAGTCTGTCAGCGGCAAGTAACGGACCACCCCCCGGTCGGTTGCCTTCACTCCTACCTTACCTACATCAGTACAGAAGTACTTAACATAGATAGGGAATTTCCCCCAGTTGGGAGGGGCAGAAGTTGATATAAGAGGGACATTTCCTGGTAGAGAGAAGATAAGAAGGATTGCATTGGATAAGGCTGGAGTCACACATAGCGACTCACCAGCGATCCTGAAAACGATATCAATGTGTCAGGATCGCTGGTGAATCGCTATGTGATCGCTGGTGAGCTGTCAAACAGACAGCTTCACCAGCGATCAGCACAGCGACGCCCAGCGCCCGGCGTCGCTGTGCACGGCCAGCGTGCTGATGCAGGAAGCTGGTAACTAACGTACACATCGGGTATCCAAGGGACGTGCGTCCCTAGATATGCAATGTGTACGTTAGTTACCAGCTCCCTGCATCAGCGCGCTGGTAACTAATGTACACATCGGGTATCTAAGGGACGCATGTCCCTTGGATACCCGATGTGTACATTAGTTATCAGCAGATCGCTGGTCTCCCGCCTGTCACATGCAGCGATGCGTGGTGGCCAGCGGGAGACCAGCGACCGAAAAAAAGCTAGATCTCTATGTGTGACGGGGCCTAAAGAGTTTTTTGAGAACAATAGTTCTGGGCCATAGGGCTGAAAGTCACATGGGAACGAAGGAAAATGAAAGAGAAAAAGGGAGCAGCAGAAATTATCATAAATCATAGTTCAAATTTACACCAGATCATGACTGGCGTTTATATTGTCTCCTGGGATACAGAGTAAGATGCACCAATTTTATTAATCAAGGCTTGCTCAGAGGTAAGAACATTTCTGGTGTACAGGTAAGTAAATTCCCATGGAAGAAAGAAAAAAGCTTAATATTTTCAATTAAAATTAAATACATAGAGAAAGCATTTAAAAACTGAAAGTAATTAAACATTGCATGTACTACAGTGGGAAGACTAGTGACTTGATTTGAGGTAAGTACCTTCAGTTTTGCGGATGTGGACCACATAGCCAATTATCTCTTGTGTGTTTTCCAGCGGCTCTTTCCATGTTACCTGGATGGAAGTTGATGATACAGTGGTGGCACTGACATCTTGTGGCGCACCTGGTAGTCCTTCCACCCATATTACAGAAAGTCGGGCACTAGCCTGGCTGGAACCCGCAGTGTTCTGTGCTATGCACTGGTAAATTGCCTCATCCTCCTGACTGATCCCAGAAATGGTCAGAGAGCTAAGAAAAGAAGAGGAAATTCACTATGGTCTCGATAAAGTTAACTCTTCACAATCAATGATCTTTATTGGTTCGTCCATGTATAACAGAAGTCTCCTGCGAATTCTCCCCCGGATTTTTTGCAAACAGCTGCATATTCTTACTTCAGATTTCTCACCTTCACGTTGGAAGGGCACTACAAATCTACAACAAAATTCAAATATTTTATGTGGTTTTGAGGTGAAACTCACTGCAGATTTGGTTTCTTTACATTCAAAATGGTGAAATCCACAATGAAAATTTGAAACAGAAATTGACATGAGTTGAGTGTGATATACCTAGAAATAATCGTCACTATTATGATATTCATCACTGAACATTGATTTTATTTTCTGATGCCTTTACTTGTTTGAGGCTGTAGAGTCACAAAGCAGGAGACTAGGGCTGCACAACTGGTCCACCAGGCTACACATGTGGCCTCTAATGCCAATCCACGCAACCCTCACCCATCCAGACACAGAAATGCTTGTCTGCGTGTAGCTGATCGCATTGTACCATAGTTTCCATGTGAGAGAGGGGAGTGGCACAATACTTAGGAGTGGGTATGGGCAAGCACTAATGGCACACTGTGTAACCAATTCTGGGTCCCCCATATATCCCTAGAATGGTTCACTTCATCCCCTGCTTGGCACTCCAGAAAACAAACTATTAGGCCAGTTTCACAAATCCAATCAAATAGTATTATATGTGCCATGAAGCTGTTACATTTAGGTCAGGAGATCCGTGGCTGCTCCAGACATCACAGTCCGTAGTTGAATTGTAAATGTTGAAACCGTTCTTGTGTGGCAAGACTGTCCTATATGCATGAAGCTCTCAGTTTTAGAAATGGCACATGTACCTTTCAGACATTTATGTATGCTTGCTTACAATCCCAATTTTGCTAGGAGAGTCTCGCAAATCAGACCGCAAAAAGGGTAAGGGACAAAAAACATTGCCCAAAAGTGGGTATTTGGGGATGTTCCTGAGCCATTTTGAAGGCATTCTTGGTTATTCCTGGGGCAGAGGTTACATGTCCCGAAATTTGATTTGCAAGATCATGGCATATACTGTACTGAATACAGTCATGGCCGAAAGTGTTGGTTGGCACCCATTACATTGTTCAACAAAATTAAGTATTTCTCCCAGAGATTTATTGCAATTGCATATGTTATGTTCTGCACATGTTTATTTTCTTTCTGTGTATAGGAACAATACTATGCTGTTGGCTAAATCTTTTGCAAAGACCTTCAGTCATTATAGGACATTATATAATGTACAGTATATGGTTTAATTGTATCTATTGTATTTGTGTACTTAGCTGCCATCTACCATTTTATTATGTTGTTCATGTAATATTACTGTGCTTTACCCATAATACCTTTCTTTCTGCAATACCTCCTATCTTTATTTTACTTCCTTCTTCTTGTTCAGTGGCATCTTGGACAACACATGTTTCAGGACTGGAGAAAGGATACTCTAGTTACCTCTAACTTCGTGCTTTTAATATCAGCTCTAAGGCTGGTTTCACACTAGCGTTTTTTAGCGCAGCGCATCGTGCGCATCCTTTTGCATGCGCCATGCTCCCCTATGTTTAACATGGGGGCGCATGGTCTAGCTTTTGCACGCGTTTGTATGCGTTTTTGTGAGCATTCGCTTTTTGTAGTGTGTGCCTAGGTGCGCCGGACTCAGCCTGTTGAATTTTTGGTCCGTCCAACCTGTGTCAAAAAAATGCATGAGCACAGAATGCGCACGGAATGCGCAAAAAAAAATCACATTACGGTCCATGGGAACGCAGGTGTGCGCATGGACATGTGTTTAAAATCGTTTTAAGAGTTAACATGGCTAGAAACTGGTTAAAATGCATGCGCCTAAAAAAAGCAAACGCATACAAAACGCTTGATGCGTTTTTGCATGCGTTTCTATTGCGCACGAAGCGCTGCGCTAAAAAACGCTAATGTCAAACTAGCCAACGCCTACCTCATCTTCATACCTTCATCTTCCCTGATATCTCACCTCATCTCATCAAGGTACAGTGAATAAAACCTGTTGAATTCATCACTGCATTATCCTTCCGGACTAATCACGTGCAGCTCATCAGGAATAGTTGCAGAAGTTAGCGAGTTAACACTATCTGCCATTGCTTATACAGAGAACCGTGTTCACATCCCTCAGACACATCTCACCCACGTACATCGGTGGCAGAATAAACACACAAAAAAGCAAATTGGACATAATTTCACACAAAACCCCCAAAACAGACCTGACAAAATTGTTAGCACCTTTCCAAAATTGTGGGTAAGCAATTTTGTTTCAAGCATGTGATGCTCATTCAAGCTCAAACAAAAATTTGATTCCAGCTTACCCAGTTGCTCTATGCTTATCAACCTGGGGCTCAGACACCGGCCTCACCCTGGTCTCCCAATAAGGACAATAGAAAAAATTGGAGTCTAGCTCAACAGACATGACCCAGTCGACATGACCCAGTCGACGCGTTTCGACTGCACTAAGCAGTCTTACTCATGACTCATGAGTAAGACTGCTTAGTGCAGTCGAAACACGTAACTGGATCATGTCAACCATGAAAATTTTCTTTTGTACGCACTATATTTTCTTTTGAAAGATAAAAAGAAAAGAAAAATCCAGTCCTGTTGAGCCAGACTCCAATTTTTCCTATCATTCAAGCTCAGCTAACATAAGAAAAAAAATCAAAAAAACTTACATATGGAAGGTAAACTCACCAAACCCTGACTGATGCACTAGCAGGATGCAGCAGGCCTCCATTGATAAAGGCTTAGGGCAGCACAGGTGTAACCCACTGATGAAGACAGCCAGTAACCCAACAAAAGAGGGGCTGGCTGCCTAGTGGGAAAAATGCACACAGATAATAAGGCTTGCATAGGACATCAGTCACACAGTGCGGTGCAAAGTGTCTAAAAAGCCTATTGATCATGCCCATAGTATGAGCAGGTGGGCTGTTCTGCACTATATACATGCATCACACAGAAAAAAACAAGCCAACATAAAGAGGCCTAGCTGCATCTTGCAAAAATGATAAAAAGTGCAAAAAGATAAAACGACATGGGGTATTAGTTACTATTTTGGCCAAGACAGATAAGCTCGCAATCCAAACATCAAGGATCCCCAGATTTTGCAAGTCCCTAACAGTAAATCAGTCAGGGTTTGGTGAATTTACCTTCCATATGTAAGCGTTTGTGATTTTTTTTCTTATATTAGCTGTTCAGATTTAGTGTTAGGGACTACTAGGGTTAGTGGCTGTCTTCATCAGTGGGTTGCACCTGTGCTGCCCTAAGCCTTTATCAATGGAGGCCTGCTGCATCCTGCTAGTGCATCAGTCAGGGTTTGGTGCGTTTACCTTTCATATGTAAGTTTTTTTTCTATCATTCAAGCACGTCTAAGGCAAGTAACAGTTGTGGGCAACATGAAAAATCACACCTGAAACCAAATAAAAAGGGAGAAGTTGACTCAATCTTTGCATTGTGTGTCTGTGTGTGCCACACCAAGCATGGAGAACAAAATGAGAAGAGAACTGTCTGACTTCTCAAGAACCAATATTGTTAAAAATATTAACAATCTCAAGGTTACTAGTCCATCTCCAGAGATCTTTATGTTCTTTTGTCCACGATACACAACATAATAAAGAAAATGACAACCCAAGGCACTGTAGCTAATCTGCCTGGATATGGACGGCAGAGAAAAATGAAAAGTTGCAATGCAGGATAGTCAGGATGGTGAATAAGCAGCCCCAATCAAGTTCCTAAGAAATTCAAGCTGTCCTGCAGGCTTATTGTGCATTAGTGTCATTGTGAACTATTTTGTCAACATTTGAATGAAATGAAACGCTATGGCAGGAGACCGAGTGCTGACACAGACACAAAGCTAGACCGCAGTTTGCCAAGATATATGTGAGTAAGTCAAAATCCTTCTGGATAAGTGTCTTGTGGAAAGATGAGACCAAGACAGAGCTTTTTGGTAAATCACATCATTCTTCTGTTTACTGAAAACAGAATGAGATCTACAAAGAAATAACACAGTACCTACAGGCAAATATGGTGGAGGGTCAAAGATGTTTTGAGGTTGTTTTGCTGACTCTAGCACTTTGTGCCTTGACTGTGTGACTGTGTGCAAGGCATCATGAAATCTGAAGATTACTAAAGGCTTTTGAGTCGCAATGTAGTGCCCAGTGTCAGAAAGCTGGGTTTGCGTCCTATGTCACGGGTCTTCCAGCAGGATAATGACTCCAAACAAACTGCAAGAAGATCCAGAAATGGATGGAAACAAAGCGCTGGAGAGTTCTGAAGTGGACAGCAATGAGTTTGGATCTAAATCTCAATGAACACCTGTGGAGAGATTTTAAAATTGCTGTTGGGAGAAGTCACCTTCAAATATGAGAGACCTGGAGCATTTTGCAAAAGAAAAGTCGTCCAACATTTCAGTTGATAGATATAGGAAGCTTGTTGATGGTTATAGGAGCGATTGACTGCAGTTATTTATTCCAAGGGGTGTCCAACCAAATATTAAGTTGAGGGTGCCAACAATTGTGTCCCATTTTGGGGGTTTAACATGAAATTATGTCCAGTTTAATCTTTTTTCTTTGTTGTTTTTTTTTTTTTAGTTGTTCCAATACACACAAAAAAGATAAATATGTATATAGCAAAACGTGTAATTGCAATACTTTTCTGGGAGAAACACTTAATTTTCTGGAACAATTTCAAAGGTGCCAGTCCAACACTTTCAGTCGTGACTGTAGTTATGCAGCTTTAAAGGGAAGATAGCAAAAGAAAATGTCCTATTGTAAATCGAAAAATATTCAGGATTGAGAGTCCTCAGTAGTTGATACCTTTTAACTACTGAGGACTCTCAATCCTGAATATTTTTCTATCTACTGGCTAACACGGTACAAAGATATACATCTTTCCTGTATCTATTGTAAATCAGATTTTTGTGGTAAATATATTTTTTACACAAGGTTTTTTTTTATATCCATCTGTACTAAAAATAAAAATGGACATTTTGCAATTTTCATTCAAGACTCCTGCTTCTGTTCTTTCAAGAAATCCAAATGTACATTAGCAGCAATAGTCCAACTCTAGCCTTATCTATTTTACTTAAGCATCTAAAAAGCGTATGCAAAAGTCTTTATGAAGGGAAGGGGCGCAGGCTCAGCTGTGAGATCACTGATCAAGAATGGTGAATTCTGTGTTATCAGCTCTGTATAGAGGGGTTACCTATCATTGTAAACCTGTTTGCGATGACAATGTGTGGATTGAAAAGAAATAGGAAGCAAGAATACAAAATAGCACCAGTGACCAGTATGTAAAAAAAATGCAAGATTTCTTTTTTTAGGGTATGTGCACACATTGCAGATTTGCCTGCAGAATTTTCTGCACATAATCTGCATCTCTTGCCAGAAAACGCAGGTAAAAATCCGTATGTTTTTGATGAATTTTTGTCATGCGGATTTGTATGCGTTTTTGTAAGCTAAATAAAGATCTGTTATTTAACAAAAACTCCATTGAAGAGTGAGGTTTAAACACACAGATAGATAGATATGTATAACTATACATATGCAGTACAGACCAAAAGTTTGGACACACCTCATTCAAAGAGTTTTCTTTATTTTCATGACTAAGAAAATTGTAGATTCACTCTGAAGGCATTAAAACTATGAATTAACACATGTGGAATTATATAATTAACAAAAAAGTGTGAAACAACTGAAAATACTGTATGTCTTATATTCTAGGTTCTTCAAAGTACTGTAGCCACCTTTTGCTTTGATTACTGCTTTACACATTCTTGGCATTCTCTTGATGAGCTTCAAGAGGTAGTCACCGGAAATGGTTTTCACTTCACAGGTGTGCCCTGTCAGGTCTAATAAGTGGGATTTCTTGCCTTATAAATGGGGTTGGGACTATCAGTTGTGTTGTGCAGAAGTCTGGTGGATACACAGCTGATAGTCCTACTGAATAGACTGTTAGAATTTGTATTATGGCAAAAAAAAAAAAGCAGCTAATTAAAGAAAAACGAGTGGCCATCATTACTTTAAGAAATGAAGGTCAGTCAGTCCGAAAAACTGGGAAAACTTTGAAAGTGTCCCCAAGTGCAGTGGTAAAAACCATCAAGCGCTACAAAGAAACTGGCTCACATGAGGACTGCCCCAGGAAAGGAAGACAAAGAGTCACCTCTGCTGCGGAAGATAAGTTATCATCGGGGGCTCGGGATGTTACATTAATTTCCCCTGAGTCTCCAGTTGAGTTACCAGATACCTTTTCTGGAGATAAAAGGGAATTCAAAGTGTTCAAGGAGGGCTGTAAGCTTTTTTTTCATTGAGACCACACTCTTCAGGGGATGAAAGTCAGAGAGTGGGGGTCATTATGTCTCTGTTAAGGGGAGCTCCCCAGGCTTGGGCTTTCTCCCTTCCGACCACTGCCCCTGAGCGTATGACTGTGGATGCATTTTTTGAGGCCCTGGGGCATATTTATGATGAGCCTGATCGGATGCGTATGGCTGAGGACAGGGTGATGAGTGTGTGCCAAGGGAAGCACTCAGCCAAGTGGTTTTGCTCAGAGTTCAGATGCTGGGCTGCTGAGGTCTGCTGTAATGATGCCGCCCTCTGGGGTTTGTTCCGTAGAGGCCTGTCTGAACGTCTGAAGGATGCCTTTGCTCTCCACCCTCCGCCTGATTCCCTGGAAGACGCTATGAGACAAGCCGTCCGAATGGATCTCAGGCTACAGGCCAGAGGAGTGATGCAGATTGAAACCCTGTTATTTTCCCAAGGAAGGGGAGCCAGTCCTACATTGGAAACCATGGATATGGGAACCATCGACGTCAAGGAGAAAGAAAGGAGACAACGGCGCTTGGGAAAATGCTGTTTTCACTGTGGTGATTTCAGACATTGGAAAAAGGATTGCCCCTCCTTTCCACTGACCAGCAAGCGACTGAGCCCGGGTGATTGTCGTGGAGGTCACCCAGGCTCTCAGGTACCTTTTTCTCCATTTTCAAAAATGTTGTTGCAAGTGGAACTTTATTGTGGGAGTGTCTCCACACCCACTTCTGCTTTCATGGATTGCGGATCGTCGTTGAACTTATTGACTCTGACTTGGTGTCCAGGTGTAAGTTAGGGACAGTTAGGCTGGAGACTCCTATCCACGTTGTTCCCATTGACAAAACACCACTGGCTAAGAATAACGTCATATTTCTTACAGAGGAGTTTCTCTTTAAAGTGAGTTCCTTGCACCAGGAACATATTTCATGCTTTGCTATGGACAACCTGCCTGCGGGACTGGTGTTGGGGTTCCCCTGGTTACAATTACATAATCCAATGTTTAATTGGGAATCTCGGGACATTGTTAAATGGGGTCCCTATTGTTCTGAAAAATGTCTTGCTACTGTGTCTGTGTCGTCCGTGGGTCTGGAAGGTACCTAAAAGACTATTCGGACGTTTTCTCCGAAAAAGAGGTTTTACCACCACACCGCCCATTTGATTGTGCCATTGACCAGGTTCCAGGTGCTAAATTGCCCAAGGCCCACTTGTATAACCTTTCAGGTCCCGAACGGGCTGCTATGAAGGAATACATTTCCGAGAGTCTCCGTAAGGAACACATGCATCCTTCTGTCTCTCCCGTGGCGGCGGGGTTCTTTTTCATAAAGAAAAAAGACGGTGGTTTCGCCCATGCCTCGATTTTCGAGAGTTGAATAAGATAACTGTGAGAAATACGTATCCCCTCCCACTTATTCCTGATTTGTACAACCAGTTGTCCGGAGCTAAGTGGTTTTCGAAATTAGATCTACGGGGAGCGTATAACCTTATCCGAGTCCGGGAAGGAGATGAGTGTAAAACTGCTTTTCTCACTACTGAAGGGTTGTTTGAAAATTTGGTCATGCCTTTCGGTCTGACCAATGCTCCAGCGGTCTTCCAAAATTTCATAAATCACGTGTTCTCTGATTTTATTGGATGTTTTATGGTGGTGTATTTGGATGACATACTGATCTACTCTCCTGATAAACAGGCTCACATTGGTCATATTCGAGCAGTCCTCCAAAGGCTTCGGGAGAACTATCTCTTTGCTAAACTAGAGAAATGTTTATTTTTTGTACAGGAACTGTCTTTTCTGGGGTTCATTGTGTCTGCTGAGGGGTATCGCATGGATCCTAATAAGGTGCAGGCCATTGTCGATTGGGTCCAGCCTTGTGATTTAAAAGCTCTGCAGCATTTCCTAGGATTCGCCAATTATTATAGCAAATTTATAAGGGGGTTCTCACAGGTGGTTAAACCTCTCACAGACATGACTCAAAAGGGAGCCAATATCAAGAATTGGTCAGCCGCAGCGATAGCGGCGTTTCAATTTTAAAAAAATGTTTCATGTCTGCTCCGGTTCTTATTCAACCAGACCCGTCTGAATCATTTATTGTTGAGGTGGACGCCTCAGAGGTGGGGGTGGTATTGTCCCAGGGACCTGCCACTTTGACTAATTTGAGACCTTGCGCCTTTTTTTGAAGAAATTCTCCCCTGCGGAGAGAAACTATGATGTTGGGAATCGAGAACTTCTGGCCGTGAAGTTGGCCTTTCAAGAATGGAGGCATTTTTTGGAGGGGGCTGTCCATCCTATAACCGTAATTACAGACCACAAGAACCTAGCTTACATTGAGTCAGCTAAAAGGTTGACTCCTAGACAGGCTAGATGGTCACTTTTTTTTCCCGATTCCACTTCTCTATCTCTTTTCGGCCAGGATCCAAAAATGTCAGAGCTGATGCTTTGTCACGCAGTCTAGATCCAGTATCCCCCCCCCGAACCTCCATCCTCCATTCTTCAGCCCGGGGTGGTGGTGGCAGGTATTTCTAATATGTTGGAACGGGAGATTCGGGAAGCCCAGTCTCTTGCACCTCCGGCTAAGCCGATGGATAAACTTTTCGTATCAGCTCAGTTTCGTCTCAAGGTCCTCTGGGAGTTCCATGACTCAGTTCTGTGTGGACATCCAGGGATCTCGGCTACCCGGAAGGCCATTGCTAGAATATTCTGGTGGTCTTCTTTAGCCTCTGATGTTGGGGAATATGTGTCTGCGTGTGATGTTTGTGCCCGTGCGAAAACCCCCCATAACCGGCCGGCCGGGGAATTGGTACCACTGCCAATTCCTGAGAGACCATGGACTCATTTGTCATTGGATTTCATCACCAACCTTCCCCCCTCCAAGGGTAATACCGTCGTTTGGGTTGTGGTGGACAGGTTTAGTAAGCAGGCACATTTTGTACCTTTGGCAGCTCTACCTAATGTGGAAACGTTGTCCAGATTGTTTGTTGAGCATGTGGTGCGGTTGCATGGGGTACCCTTGAATGTGGTGTCTGATAGAGGAGTACAATTTGTTTCCAGATTTTGGAGGGCATTTTGTAATAGGTTGGGTATTGGTCTGTCCTTTTCATCCACTTACCATCCAGAGACTAATGGGCAGACCGAGCGGACCAATCAGTCTCTGGAGCAAATTCTGTGTTGCTTGACCTCAGCCCGACAGGATGATTGGTGTACTGCATTGCCTTTGGCCGAGTTTGCGTTTAACAACCGCATTTACCAGTCTACGGGAACATCTCCCTTTTTCTGCAACTATGGGTTTCATCCTCATTTTAGAGAGTTTTCCCGTTTGGACTCTGGGTGTCCTGGGGTGGATGAGACTATCCAGCAGTTGGGGGAGGTATGGCGGAAGGTCCAGAGTAACATTACGAAGGCCCAGGATAAATATAAGTTTTTTGCAGACAAAAAACGGTCCGCGGGGCCGGTGTTCCAGATTGGGGATAAAGTATGGTTATCTACCAAGAATATAAGGCTCAAGGTCCCCTCTGTGAAGCTTGGACCTAAGTTTATTGGTCCCTATGAAATTACCAAAGCAGTTAACCCAGTGGCTTTTCGGTTGCGTCTCCCGCCATCTCTACGGATCCCTAATGTTTTTGACACCTGTGAGGTCCTATGGGGAGGGATCATCGTCTTCCCCACCACCGGTTTTGATAGATGGGCAGTCTGAGTACGAGGTGGAGCAAATTATTGACTCTAGGTTGGTCCGTCGTGCCCTTCAATATCTTGTACATTGGAAAGACTACGGTCCTGAAGACCGGTCATGGGTTCCTGCTCGATCGGTTCATGCGGATTGGTTGGTCTAGGCCTTTCACGCCAAGTATCCTGAGAGACCCAGGGGTCCAGTGGCCCCCCATTGAGAGGAGGGTACTGTCATGATCCAGGATGTGCTTTGTCTTTGGCCCATTATGGTCAGACAGGGGTTAATTGTTTCTGCCTCTCTCTGGCAGAGGGCGGCTATTTAATGCTCACTTGACCTAGGTCCGGTGTCAGTTATACTCATGCCCTCGGCTGAGTTAGTTGACCTCATGCGTACGTGTGCCTTGTGCCTGATATCTTGCTTGCTTGTTTGGTTTTGACCCGGTTCTGTCCCTGTTACGAGTTCTGCCTGTCCCTCTTGTACTGCGCTACCTCTCTGTGTATGACCCTCTGCCTGTGACTTGACTATTCTTTGCTCGTCCCTCTGGTACCGCACAGCTCTCTCCGTGTATGACCCTCGCTTGTCTGACCTGCGTTTTCCTCTCCTCTTCTACAGTTTCCCTGCAGTAGGTACATTGTATCATCTGCAGCAGTAGGACGCTAAGCCCCGCCCCCTGCAGTCACATGATCTAGGTCCTGGGACTCCTTACTATTTTCAGTGCCACAGGTCCTGTCTGCTTGAACCGTCACTACTGTATTGGACCCCGCGCTCTCCCATAGTGTGGGTAAGTCACCCTGCTCGGCGTTGCAGTTTCCCGATGCCGACAGGGTCCTGACATTAGAGTCCTGACAACCAGCCTCAGAAATCGCAGATTAACAGCAGCTCAGATTAGAGACCAGGTCAATGCCACACAGAGTTCCAGCAGCAGACACATCTCTACAACAACTGTTAAGAGGAAACTTTGTGCAGCAGGCCTTCATGGTACACAAGGAATGGACATTAGACCAGTGGAAGTCTGTGCTTTGGTCTGATGAGTCCAAATTTGAAATCTTTGGTTCCAACCACCGTGTCTTTGTGTGACGCAGAAAAGGTGAACGGATGGACTCTACATACCTGGTTCCCACCGTGAAGCATGGAGGAGGAGGTGTGATGGTGTGGGGGTGCTTTGCTGGTGACACTGTTGGAGATTTATTCAAAATTGAAGGCATACTGAACCAGCATGGCTACCACAGCATCTTGCAGCAGCATGCTATTCCATCTGGTTTGCGTTTAGTTGGACCATCATTTATTTTTCAACAGGACAATGACCCCAAACACACCTCCAGACTGTGTAAGGGCTATTTGACCAAGAAGGAGAGTGATGGGGTGCTACGCCAGATGACCTGGCCTCCACAGTCACAAGACCTGAACCCAATCGAGATGGTTTGGGGTGAGCTAGTCTGCAGAGTGAAGGCAAAAGGGCCAACAATTGCTAAGCATCTCTGGGAACTCCTTCAAGACTGTTGGAAGACCATTTCCGGTGACTACCTCTTGAAGCTCATCAAGAGAATGCTAAGAGTGTGCAAAGCAGTAATCAAAGCTACTTTGAAGAGCTTAGAATATAAGACATATTTTCAGTTGTTTCACACTTTTTTGTTAATTATATAATTCCACATGTGTTAATTCATAGTTTTGATGCCTTCAGAGTGAATCTACAATTTTCATAGTCATGAAAATAAAGAAAACTCTTTGAATGAGATGGTGTGTCCAAACTTTTGGTCTGTACTGTATATCTATAGATAGATATATAATAGCAAGGCCAAAGTTTATTAATGAATAGTGTTTAATTTTGAAAAAAATGGGAGAAAAAATGGCGTGGGCTCCCGTGCAATTTTCTGCGCCAGAGAGGGAAAGCCGATGACAGGGGGCAGAGAATCATAGCCTAGGAAGGGACCGAGGTTATTGTCCCCCCAGCTACAAACATCTGCCCCCAGCCGCCCCCAGAAATAGCGCATCTCTAAGATGCGCCGATTCTGGCACTTAGCCTCTCTCTTCCCACTGCTGTGTAGCAGCGGCATATGGAGTAATAAGGGGTTAATGTCACCTTTATACTGTAAGGTGACATCAAGCCCAGTTAGTAACGGAGAGGCGTCAATAAGACATCTATCCATTACTTATCCTATAGTTGTTTAGGGTTAAAAAAAGACAGCCAGAAATAGTCTTTCGATGAAATAAAACCCTACACAGTTTTGCCATATTTATTATACGCCTAATCCATGCGACGCCCTCGAACTCCTGCAAAAAAAATAAATAGACAAATACTCCCTGTTCTGACGTAATCCATTTAATAACTAGTGTCCCAAGACGATCTCCCCTGTAGAACAGAGACATCGGGTGATGTGACTGCTTTGCAGGGCCTCCCACGATGCACTGGCAGGAGACAATGGCTCCTGGAGTGCATCACTGAGGTTACCTGAGTTCAAGCTCTCACTTTACAGCAATGCTGCGTGAGAATTAGGGTTAGGGGACCTCTCTTTCGGCGGTGGAGGGATACATTGAGGAGGATTACCTCCGCCTGTCAGTTAATCGCGGGAGCCCCTGTAGAGCACTGACATCACCCGATGTCAGTGTTCTACATGGGAGAGCGTCATGGGACAATCATTATTAACTGGACTATGGTGGAAAGGTAAGTAGAGGTTGGTTTGTTATTTTTTTATTAGAGGAGATCGAGGGCTTCGGGGACTAGGTGATTGGTGAGTATGTACTCTATGTTATATGTTGTATGAACTGTCTGTAATGTATGTGTATATGTATGTACTGTATGTTCTGTATGTTTTTTTTTACACTTGACATGCATTGTCTGATGGGACTACTTTCCCATCATCGGCAATGCTATCACTGTGAGCATTCATAGCCGAATTGGAGCAGTAGTCCATCAGAAAATGGCTGCACACAGACACCCACACACATAGGGACACACGCAGACACGCGCACACACGCAGACCCCCACACACATTCTCTGCACGCACACAGTCTCCGCCCACCCTCCGCCCACACACTTCCCTCCTCCTGATCTGCAGCGCTTCTAGCAACACATCTGAAGCAAATCCGCAAATCTTTTTTACACCTACAGTTTTGCTGTGGATGTGCCTGACTCAATGGAAATCAATGGGTGCAGAAAAGCTGCAGATCCGCAAAAAGAATTAACATGCTGTGGAAAAAAACGCTGCGTTTGTGCGCCTATTTTTACGCAGCATGTGCACAACACTTCTTAAATTCCCATTTACTATCATTGGTTGTGCACTACACTGCGGATTTGATGCAAATCCGTGCAGCCAAAAATGCTGCGGATCTGCATCTAAATCTGCAACCTTATATGTATTTTGTCAGCGGTGGACATACCATTGGTGCAATCTGTGCAGCTGCACAGGGGCCCTGGAAATAAGGGAGATCTCTTCTACCTCCAAAAGAGGTGAAACTGTGCATTATGATCAGCTACAGTATTGGACTGCAGAGAGCCCATATACTGTTTGTGCACAGGGACCCTGTTCTGTCTGTGTCTGTTGCTGCATATTGTGATATTAAAAATAAGCATTGCCAAAAATGTTTTTGGTGGTTGACGTTGACAGTGTTGGCCTCGAATCAAACATTGTGCACCTCTCTGAGTTGGACTGTCCAGCTAGATATGCACAGGTCATGTGGTGATGTGGCTGTAGACAGGGGCGGACATATCATTGATGCAACATGTGCAGTTGTACAGGGGCCCAAAAGGTAAGGGGTCCCAATCCTTCCTCAAAAGTATTGGAACTGTGCATTGTGATGAGCTACTGGGCTTCAAAAGGGCTCAAATATTATTCTTGCGCAGGGCCCCTCTTCTGTGTGTGTCCGCCACTGGCAGTAGATATATTATAGATTCATAAGAACGGACTCGGCACATACTGAGACATAAGGTAATACTTATTACAAATGGCAGTCCCTAATCATGTTGTCAATTAATAATGTGATGTGTTACAGGACATTAAGCTCCTTTGTGCCCTCCAGACGCTGCACCTGCTTGTTCTCCCTTTTGTATCGGCATGACAATGATCTGTCTGGATTTATCCTATGTATTAGGTAATGGTTTTGCTTGATTAAATTGCAAAAAAGTATGTTAGCCTTTCATTAATCTTGGTTAACCTTTTCCAGAATGTGATAGGAAAAACTGGAGACCTCTCACTTCTTGGGTCACTGAATAGACACACAATCGTTACATGACATCTCTTTTCTGGTTTTTCTTTACCGCACTTGTCATCAGTAAACTTTACTTGGGGAGACATTTGTTTTAACCTATTCAGTGCCAGCAGTTTGTTCATTATCGCCAATAGACTTTTGAAATTATTCAGTCAAGGGGTTAAGTATCTAAAAGTTGAAGTCAGGGACCCTTCTGGCTGGAGGCCCCTTTCTATTGAAATGAAAGACTTTAATTACCATGGGTAGGGTGGGGGGATCAATACAGCTCAGTGCCCTGGTTACTTGTTGCCATAGTGATGTCTCCTGGATACTGGTGCCTCTCCCCCCCATCCGTCATTTCCATCGTCCAGGATTACAGCCACCTCCCAGGCAGGGTATGACCCCTGAAACTGGAGCAGCTTATAGCGTCAAGAAGCAAGATGACAAACCTAAGTGGGGTCACACTGTTCACGAATAGTAATTCCCCGGGGATCATAAGATTATGAATATCCTATAATAGCAATGCTGGATTATTATATACAGGCGGTCCCAGCTATCATGATACAAGTCTGATGGCAGGGTAAAGTCATTGTTTTAAAACTTTCTTAATGTTCCATCACAATACAGAATTTAAAGCCACAAAAGCCCAAAATATATGTTGAAGTGGGTGCTATATTTAATAATTTATCAGTGGCAATAATAAAAAGCTGTCCAGGCTTGGGGCTCTATGTGACTACAGACTTATGGGTTCTCTCAGCACAGGATTCTCCGGTGCCAGGAGCAGGTGGTCACAAGACTGCAATTATGTGATTTGCATACTTCCGGACACATCCCGATAAGAAATGTCTGAAGCTTGCTCAGTTCACTTGTATTGAGTGAGGCCGCGCACATGTAGTTGGCACATGAGAGCATGAGTGCAAATTGCATATTTGGAGTTACTTGCCTGCCCGTTCCTGGCACTGGCACCAGAGAATCTTGACGGTTCACTGGTCATTATGCATATGCCATAGCTGGAATGTGTCATCTGTAAATGATCTGTTTGTTTAAAAGGAATCTGTCAGTACGATCATCCTTCCTAAGCTGTCTATATGGGCATGTGGGTCACAGAATAAAATTATGATATCTGCGATCCGAAGTCTTATTCCCGAAGAATCCAAGTTTTTCTTATGTGTAAATGAGCTGCTCAGGATTATGGACTGGACACTGATCTCCCTGAGACTCTGCCTCCTGAGCTTATTTTATATGAAGGGGGAGTTACCAGTGTGATGTGTAATAGCCACTCTCTGCTCTCCTGATTTCACTGCAAAGCCATGAGAGCTGCAGCTACTAATGTGTTTGTTATGAGACAACATTTAGTTCTACTGTTCTGTGTTATTTATATGTCTCACAATGGTAACATCTCCTTCCATTTACAATAATCTCTGGAGGCAGATACTCATGTAGATTAGTGTCTGGCCCATAGCCTGGAATAGCTCATCTACATATAAAGAAAAATGTGGCTTTCTCTGGGAAAAGACATTGGATCGTAGATTTCAAGGTACCATCTTATTCAGCTTCTATGACCAAAATGCCCATATAAACTGCTTAGGATGCTTGATCTTACTGACAGATTCAGTGCCGCACCTTGTCAAAGCAAAACGCAAAACGCGCGTCAGTGGCGGCGTAGTATGTGTCCTTCCTTGTACAGACTATGGGTAAGCACTGAGATGGTGGGATGGCTTAGCCTTGGGTATTTTTGTGCACATTATTATTAGGCTTTGGTTTAAGTAATATATGTGGCCCACCCATACCCTTATCAATATTGGCACTTAGCACTTTATTGTGGTTCTAGTCCGTCCAGGTTTTAGGACACTTTTTAGCCACTACTGCATTGATCCTGTTGCTAATTGTTTCTCTGTACCTTTCTTGTACGATTTTTGTTTACTTCTTTATAAATTAACATTTTTTGTACATGGATTATTAATTTTGTTTCTAATAAAATTATACTTCTTTTATAAGTTTATGGACTTTGTACTCCGTTTCTTATTCTTTATGTTATTTATGTTAAATGTATTTTAAATAAAACAACTTGTAATAATATTTTCAGTTTTTACTATCTGTATTAATAAAAAAAAAAAATAAAATCTTGCAACTTTCACACAGGCCACTAGGTCTAATGTTAGTCACACACACTTACGGCTCTGTACGGCTGGTTTCACATTAGCGCTTTTTAAGCGCACGCACGGCCGGGGGTAGCTCCGCCCCCGAGCCGGCTCTCTGCCCGGCGTGCCCGCCCCTTGCTTGTAGCGCCGCCTCCTAGCGCACAGCAGCGCCTGCGATCGGCGCACCCTATCTTTAGCATAGGGTGCGCAGATCGTGCGCAGGCCGTGCGCTAGTTGGGCTTTGACCTGCGCTGCGCACTTTTGACGGTGCGCCGTGCGCGCCAAAATCAAACTTTTCGGATTTTGGCGCGCACGGCGCACCGTCAAAAGTGCGCAGCGCAGGTCAAAGCGCAACTAGCGCACGGCCTGCGCACGATCTGCGCACCCTATGCTAAAGATAGGGTGTGCGCCGATCGCAGGCGCCGCTGTGCGCTAGGAGGCGGCGCTACAAGCAAGGGGCGGGCACGCCGGGCAGAGAGCCGGCTCGGGGGCGGAGCTACCCCCGGCCGTGCGTGCGCTTAAAAAGCGCTAATGTGAAACCAGCCTACAAAAGACTTTTCAGCAGTCTCATTATCACACATAGCATTACAATGAAATATAACATGTCTACATAAAATACATAACTCAGGATATAATCAAAATAGGTTATGGTCACAGCTCCCCTCTTCCCCCACCCCTCACAATGATCTTTACTTTGATGATCGCATGCTTGTTAATTACTTCAGCACAATTAGTCAAGTTAGTCTATTGCTACTAATGTCCAGTGTCAGGAAGGAGTAGTCTAATATTAGGCCTAGGGGCCAGTGTGAAAATTGAAAGATTTTTCTTTGTGTTATGTTGATATTGTAATAAAAAAACCATTATCCAAATTTAAAAAAATAACATAAAAATCTGATTTAGGCTGTGTACCCACGTAAGCATTTTTTTCGTGCTTTTTATGCGTTTTTACCAGCAAAAACGCTTAAAAAACGCTTGCAAGAAGCATCCCATTCTTTTTAATGAATTCCGCACTTTTTGTGCACATTGATGCGTTTTTTTCCGCGAAAAAAACGCATCACGGTAAAAAACGCAGCATGTTCATTAATTTTGTGGAAAGATCCGCATTTCTAGCTATATTCTATGAGCAGGAGGATGCTCCTGTAAAAAAAACGAGCAAAAATCGTGCAAAAAAACGCACGTTTTTCCTAGTAAGGAGTCCGTTTTTTTTCTGCATACGTCGGTACATAGCCTTAAACAGGTTCTCTTTAAGTGGTAAGAGTTGTTTTGACGCAAGGTTCTGCTTATTAATTTCCTTTAAATTATACTTGGCTATAATTCATTAAACTATGATAAAGCCCCAGTGTACCACAAAATAACCAAAGAATCAAGTACAAAAAACAAACATTGGATATATTGAATATCATATGATGGAGATATTCTCTTCTTTAAGTATTGCTTCAAGGGGAGAATAATTGTGATTAAACACCATATGGAGCACAATATAGCATGTAGGGTGCCTCTGTAAAGCCCTACACATTGCTCTACTACATATATACAACCTTTGACTCATGTTAGATTACATACTATTACCATTATACATGAGCCATATGAGGATATTATCTAAAATAAGAAATAAACTTCATCTTATGTAATAATAATAAAATATAATTAGAATGGCAATTTAATGCCATATACTATCCAATCTCCATACTTGTTTTACATTAAAAGAGTTGTACAAGATGTGAGTCTAGTTCTCTTTCAGAAATGGCGCCATGATCTATGGCTGGCATTGCAGCTTAGACGTATTAAAGGGAATCTGTTACCCCTTTTTTCGAATATGAGCTGCCGGCACTGCCATCAGGGGCTTATCTACAGCAGTGTGCAGGCGCTGGACCTCTCCTGGCGCCTGCGCACTGCAGGGACTCTGCTCTGCCCTCAACAGGACACAGCACTGTGGCTGCGCAGGAGCCACGACAGGAAGGAAAGAAGAGGAAGGCATCGTATGAAGATGGCAGGCGCCGGACCGGACCGCGACACCAATCGGATGGGAACGGATGCTGGGGTGAGTATAATCTAACTCTTTTTTCTTCTCTTTCAGGTTACATCGGGGGCTTATCTACAGCATTACAGAATGCATTACAGAATGCTGTAGATAAGCCACTGATGTCGGTGCCGGCAGCTCATTTTCGAAAAGAGGGGTGACAGATTCCCTTTAAACGTCATTATTTTAAACTGTAATACAAGATACAACCAAGTGTGGCGCTGTTTCTGAAAAAAAAAACTCTTGCACCTCATTTTAAACTATCCTGACAGCCCCCTCATATAGCACAATGCAATTATGATAATTCATCCATTTAATATCTGCTCTTTGATTGGGTGGCATAAGGTTTCTAAAACAAATTGGTATTACAATGTACAGAGTGAAAACAAGGATGCTTAAACTAAGACCAAAACTTAGGCTGCATTGCAATTTCTATTACCTATTATTATTTTTCAACTTGATGTGCCCTCTGGGCTCCAGCTCTTGCCCATTCTTCAGCCATGTGATTTGTGGTGGTGGCTCTCCTTGGGCCAAGCATGTAAAAATTGCTGTAGTGCCAACGGGACGGGAAATGGACTGTGGGTGTTGAACAAACTCAGCAGGGGCTGCAAAAGACAATATGGTACAATGAATGACCTCAGGCGAAATGTTATGCTGTAAGAATGCCTCAAAAAGGATAAGTGGTAAGAGATTTTACGACTAGATAACAAAAAAAGCTAACTTCAAATAGTTATTGAGCTAATCTACATACAGTATGTATTCAAACTAATCTAAACTATTGCATTCAAACTATATATCTTCTACACTATATGGCAGGTTATATGCAAATTACTAATTTAGGATTTAGACCAATTCAGATGTGTGTGGTGCTACTGAACATAATTTCACCGTAAACAGATCATGACCAGGTAGGTGCTGCCGCAAAATTTCAGACAGAGGAGTAAAAAGAATTATCAAAAGAGTTGTCCAAGAGTCAAAGATCACATGAGAGAGCAACAGAAAGACCTGGAATCAGCAGGTACAATTGCTTCAAAGAAAACTATATGTAATGCACTCAACCTCCATGGCCTGTATGCACGCTCACCAGCCAAGACTCCATTGCGGAACAAAAAACATGTTCAAGCTTTTTTATTGTTTGCGCAACAACATTAAGACAAGCTTGTGAAATGCTGGGAGAGTATAGTCTGGTCAGATGAGATCTAAACTTAACTCTTTGGATGACAGAATACACACTATATTTAGAAGCCAAAAGGCACTGCACGTCACCGCAAAAACACCATACCAACAGTGAAGTCTGGATGTGGGAACATCATGGTGTGGGGATGTTTTTCAGCATATGGCACTGTCAAAGTTCATATTGAAGGATGAATGTACGCTGAATTCTTGATAAAAATCTGCTGCCATCTACCAGGATGATGAAGATGAAACGAGGGTGGATATTTGAGCAATATGAATCCCAAGACAAAAATAAAGCTGCTTGAGAGGCAAAGCCAATCACCTGACATGAATCCAGTAGAAGATTTATGGAAGTAACTAAAGCTCAGAGCTCACAGAAGGAACCCACAGAAGTATTAAATAAATTTCAGCAAGACTGTTCAATACTATTTCCCTGTGTTATTTCTCATTATTACACATAACTTAATTTATGGACATCTATGGTTTGATTTATCTGCCTGTGAGGCTTGGATGGGTTGTTATCAACATCTGGTGAGAATTTTATGTCAATAGCACCTTTAGAAATGTATTTACTTAGAATATTGGTGACAACACTTATTTCAGCTGTTCATATTTTTCTGTCACTCTGAAAAGGTTTCCTGACATCTTATTTTAGTACTATAAGTGGAAAACCAGTCTGGTTATTCATGGTCTTGGTTTTCTGTGTATATAATGTTCACTTTTTATCTTAAATAGATGGCTCTTTTTAGTCAAATATAATAGTGTGCCTATAGAACTACTAGTTAAAGTGGATGATTTTAGTTCACATACATACTTTTAGTCCCACAACCTTATAGGTTTGATTCTGGTAAGAGAAGTTTTTTTTCTTTAAAAATTAAATTTTTTTTTTTTTTTTTTTTTTTTATTCTAGTCCAATTTGTGATTTATGGGGAGTAAGTTATTGTGTCTTTTAATATTGGTTCGTTTTGTAGTGAAATGTTTATGTATTTGCATTTGGTTACTCCACCCCACAGCTTCCTCTTTGTGAGCAGCAGGGTAATTAACCCCGATATGATATAAACCATCAACCTTTGATTTGTCTTCATCCTTGTACATCCGACCTGAGGAAGAGGTCATGGAATGGACCTCGAAACGCGTTGTCTTTGTATGTACCATGAAATAAAGCATTGATATTGGAACCTACTCCTAGAATCGACTGGATTTCCTCCATTTGAGGGTTGAAGTATAGCAGCGCCGGAACCAGGTGGTTTGTTTTTTTTTCTTTTTTTCCCTTTTGGGATCTCCTCTTTGAGTAATTGTCCTTTTTAAAATGTGGAGCCCAAAACTGGATCCCATTTCTAAATGTCCTTTTTAAAATGTGGAGCCCAAAACTGGATCCCATGTTCACAGTGAATTTTTTTTGCCGAGTTCTTTTTATTACCAAGTTTTTATCAAATTTTTTCCATAAATAAAATTACAGAAGGAAAAAAATTCAACATATAAGCTAACAATATTTCATAGTTTGACTTAATAATCAGTAACGATATGTAAACTCAACATTGAAGAGTTAACTTCGTTCAATTACATAAATAAACATGGACAATAAACGAACAGGACATATCAGGACATTGACACTGAAGGAAGGAAGGGGGAGAAGAGTTGAGGAGTAATTCTAGTTCAATACCTACTACATAACCTACTTTTCGTAACTGTGTTCATTAACAGTCTCTTTGTACCCAATTTGTGTCCCAGGGGGCCCAGACCACCTCAAAGCACTAGATTGTGTTATTTAATAGGTCTGTGAGATATTCCATGCTTTGCACATCCTGCATATGCATGTGTACCTCGGTGTTTGATGGAGGTAGAGTCAATCTCCACTTACACGCTGTTACCATGGCTGGTCAGAAGTGGGATCTCCAGGAGTGGACCCTCTGGACCGTGGCACCAAGCTGGACAGAGCAGGAACACAGGAGGCAGGACTGGAGCAGAACTGTAGGACTGGAGTGTGGATTGCAGGATGGAGCCGGAACACCGGAGGCAGGACTGGACTGTGGATAGCAGGATGGAGCAGAAATACCGGAGGCAGGACTGGAGTAGGACTGAAGGTCTGGAATGTGGATAGTAGGATGGAGCAGGAACACCGGAGGCAGGACTGGAGAAGGACTGGAGTGTGGATAGCAGGATGGAGCAGGAATACCGGAGGCAGGACTGGAGTAGGACTGAAGGACTGGAGTGTGGATAGCAGGATGGAGCAGGAACACCGGAGGCAGGACTGGAGCAGGACTTAAGGACGGGAGCGTGGATGGCCGGACGGAGCAGGAACACAGGAGGGAGGACTGGAGTATAGATAGCTGGGCCCACGGAGCACCGGACTGCGGGGATACTGCAGGGACCACGGATGGCAGGACTGCGAGGCTACTGCAGGAATCACTGAAGACAGGACTGCGAGACTGCAGAGAGCACACGAGGAAGCAGGGCCCAGTGTGCTAGCGAACACAACGATCAGGCGCCTCCCTCAGGGGGGAACGGCCTGATATGGCCCAGTCTGGTCTGCCATTGGTCAGTAGGTGCTTCCGGGTCAGGGCATTGCCGGAGCACAAGAAACAGGAGGGAGGCGCAGCCGCGGCCTAGGGCGCATGCGCATTGCATGCAGAGACCCCGTCGGCTGCGAGCCTGTCAGAAGGGACCGCTGTGGCTGTTGGGTGGCGGGGGGCTGCGGAGTGGGGGCGGAGGCTGGGTGAGTATGCAGAGGCGGCGTGACACACGCTATCAGACATCTAGCAGCAGTGGCTATATGAAGTAATAGTTGTCGAGTTTTAAGACTGATTTGAAACGTTGGGATATTAAAAGGGATATCAGGAACTTAAGAAAAAATGTGCCTAAACATTAACAGGCATGTAATTACCTGCCTGTTGTGCCCGTCATCTGTCATTGACCACTCCTACAGGAGATTCAGCTGCTCCCTATCAACAGAGCAGGGATTTCTCTTCCTGTTGTCAGGGCAGGACTACTGGCATCCTGCTAATTGACAGATGACTTCCCCCAATTAGGCAGCAGGGAGACAGATGTCAATCAGCATTACACCAGTAGTCCAGCCCTGTCAACAGGAAATGAAATGGCCACTCTGTTGATGTAACATCAATGGAAGTCTGTGACCGCTCTGTGCCGGTGGAGAATGGCAGCGGGCACAACAGGCAGGTAAGTAGTGTAAGGTAGCGCTCACTAAGTGTATTGGGGGGCACTCACTTGGCTGCAGATAAACCAGGTCTGGCATAGGCTTTTCACATAACATAGTCCATATGGTTTGTTGTACATGGCATAAACCATAGCAGCATGAAGAAACGATAACAGTCTTACACCAGACCAAACGAATGTTCATAGTGGAGCTCAGCTCCCTTTGCCCTGTGTTCACACAGGCTGGGCTTTGTCCAGCAATCAGGCTCTACAGTCTTTCAGTTAATTCCCCCTGTCCGGGGTTACCTCTTAGTTGCTTCTCACTCCGGACGTCCATTCCCTCCTGGTGACTGTCCGATACACACAGGCCATTATACACAGGCTTCACCCGGTCAGCAGCCTCTGCATGTGCACTTCAGGAAGGCAGCACCCCTTCCAGCACATCGACCTTCCGAGACCTTCCACACGGACCAATCAGATCCAGGCACTCTCCTCCATGTGACCTACCCTGGTCACCTCATATGGTCCATAGCCACACCCACCAGTGAGATACGGATCACATGGCTATGACCTCATTGCAGGTCCTTTCCAGACACCCAGCCATACACACACATATACAGGCTTACTATGGGCGATCAGACACACACCCCTGGGTGGGTTTGTAGGTGACTGGTTCCACCCGTCTGACCAAGCCACCTGGAAGCTTTCCATGATACACTGTAATAAAAACCTCAGCAGTACCTCTGTTGATCAACACACGTTCAAGCTTCCATCCCAGGGCCACCCACCCTGGAATATATAACGGTCATTTATCATCCTGCCATTCATCCTATCTCCATTACCACAATGGATATGCCTGTGTGCATGACCTATACAGCGCCCCCTAGCTGTCACAAGGGTCACTTCATCACATACCCCCCTCTGTTCAAACTTGTGGGGTTGAACACTTGTCACATACTAGGTGTCTCGAGACCGGGTACCCACTGTCACCTTGCCCTACAAGTCGAAAGGACCGTCTCAGTCTGTTTTGGGCATCATACGGCATCATATTTATGTTAGGCCTCCCCCAGCAGTCAGTATATATCGGCCTTGGGCTTTGACCTTCCAGTCAAAGTCCATCTATGTCACCAGACCCTTTTTAGTCTCCACACTTTCCCTGTCTGCTCCGTCCCCCGACTTTTCTCTCCACGACCGGCTCTCCCGGTTGGTGCGGTCATAGTCTTACTTAGAGTCGAGCCCACTGTCTGGTCTGACCCATGTAGTGCATCAAAGGAGCTTATATCTAGGTCTCTCAGTCTCATACTGTGAGAAGAACTGCCACTTGCAGAGTTGCGACGTTCACGTTTTGCTGAAAGTCTTTGGCTACCCGCCATCTCATTAATTGGAGGGTACCTTCTGGTCCTTATACCCTTGGATGAAGGCTGCCGCCATCTGATGTTCCGCATCTCTTTATTAATCTGCAGTCGGTCCAGTCTCAACTGCTCTATCTCCTGCAGGTACGTTACTCGGTATTCCAGGAGCATCCAGAAGTTCCTTAGGCTTTCCATGGAGCCAACCACAATGATAGGAATCATACCATCTTCACCAGATACCTGGACTTCATTATCAGGAGGGATCCTCACCCTCGCTACACCGGAGATATCCACAAGATCCTGCATTACTATACCGAGTCTTCCAACGACTCTCTCCACCAGATATTTGGGTATCGGAATTATATTTTCCCCCAATCCCAGCCGATTAGCGTGGAGACATTGCAGACGCATATCCGCCAGGACAGCCACCCGCTTTACTGTGTCTTCTCTGGTTGAGAGTACCACTAACTGCCGAGTCTCAGGTGCCCATTGCACCCTACATGCTTTGACTGCCTTTTTAAAAGCATCATGGACTCCTTCACCGGTACAGGCTTCTTGCGCGTCTTCGGGTATGTCAATCACGCACATGAAGGTCGTGGGCTCGCCCTCTTCCTGGATAGATGGCTCCAGGTTTACCACGGACACTTCCCTCAATACAGCTGTCCCGACCGGGGAACTATCTTGTTCAGCTTTTAGCTCAAAATCTTCAGGAGATTTTACCTCTTCGAGACCCCTTGCCAAGATGGGCACTGGCAGATCCGTCTTTTGATCACTCTGGCATGGTCGCTGGAAGTCTTCGACCATGAACTTCTTCTCCTGCAGAAAGCCTCTTACTGCTCCTTTGAGCACTTCCACATCTTCCCTTAGGGTGTTGTTCACGCTTTGCCACGTTGACAGGTGACCCCTGAGCTCCAAGACTTCTTTCTCGAGCTCCTCCACTCTGTGCTCGGCCGTTTGTCTCAGGGCCTTGACGGCTGAGAGCTTGGACTCTAGGTGGCGCAGCCGCTCCAACTGCACGGAGTTGGCGACTTCCATACTCACCACCTTTAGATATTCCTTCGCCACCTGTTGACACATCTCTTCGCGCCCTTGCTCCAAGTCTCGTATGTGCACCTCTACCTGGCAAAAACTGTCAACTCGCTCTTCCAAAGTGTCCATCTCCTGAGTCAGTTTGTTAACTTAACCCTCTAGTTGTCGGGTGATGGCGATCAAATTTGAGATCTTCTCTTCTTGCTCCAACTTCTCCGAGGATGCTGTTGGTTCAGCCCCTTTCTGGCTTTTACCCCTCCGGCGACGGGAGGACGTCTGGCCACTAAGCCCTGAGTCAGTCTTACTGCACTCCTTGTCACTGTCGTCACCGTCATAATGGGAGCCACCACCCCCTGATCGGTCATCCAGTACGCAGCAGTCCCCATTTCTACTGATGTTGGACCCCACTCCCGGAGCGTCCCCTTCCCCTGTAACAAAAACCTCAGCAGTACCTCTGCTGATCAACACAAGTTCAAGCTTCCATCCCAGGGTCACCCACCCTGGGATACATAACGGTCATTTACCATCCTGCCGTTCATCCTATCTCCATTACCACAATGGATATGTTAGGCGTCGGTTTCCTGCAGTGACTCAGCAGGGATCCAGAGCCTCACATTATGCGGTCTCCCATTGTCTATCGACCATAGAGGAGATTGCTCAGCAGTCTCAGCGTCCCAGCCGCTCTGCCCAGACCTGCTCTGTGGGTCTGGTTGTTGCTGCCACCTTTGGGTCAGCAATGGCAGTGCAGGCTGCTCAGCAGCAAATTGCTCCAGAGGCTAAGTCCTTCTGTCGCTCTATTGGGCATGCTCAAGAGACGATCTCCCTTTGGAGATCGGGAGTCATGTGCTCAGGTCCTTCTCCTGATCTGATTGGTCCATCTCAGAGATCTGGAAGGTCCCGGAGGCGCACGGCTATAAAAGGTCCACATGGCCGCTCGGCCATGCGCTAGTATAGTCTCTAGTTGCTACTGTGTGAATGATGATGGATGCATGAACCTGCGAATGACTCATTAAGATCCCCTTCCTCTGATATTACGAGTGTGTATAGGGACTTTGGTTTAGAGTCGGCGTCAGCCAGTGGCAAGCTACAAGCCACATCAGCATCCTCCACAGTGCTAGCGTCCAACAGTGCGCCTGCTACCGGGCATTGTCGATTAGCGGCAATGTCTGTCGCAACACTGCAGTCTGCAGCACCTCTTGGCATTTGCAGTTGCGATGCCGCACGTACGGTAGGTCTAGACAGGACTCTGACCCTCTGCCTAGGGCCCAGCTCCTGTGACCATATATCGTGCGTGCATTTCTCTGAGACCTGTAAGTCCAACAGGCTCAGCATTTATGTTAATTCCTTAGGAGTCTCTGTGAAGCTAACAGAGTATGCCCAGCGCACACCGGGTGACGTCCAACCCGCGTGCAATAATACCGCCACATAGCGCGTCTGCCATTATCTAGCAGCGGTTTAACACCCACTGCACGGTAGACCCTGAGCGGCGAACGCACTTTATTATTTATTTATTTAGTGTGTTCCGCTGTTCCTAACAGGATATTCCTGTGTGCATGACCCATACAGCGCCCCCTAGCTGTCACAAGGGTCACTGCATCACAGTAGGTAGAAATTACGTGCCTGTTAGTGCTTAGGCACATTTTTTTGTTTTTCACAAAGTCCCGGATATATGCTTTAAGTAAATAAAATTTAGGATCAAGGGGTACCCTAAGACCAAACACCCTAATAATATGATCTTTAACAGATTTTCAGAAGCCTAGAAAACATGTACAAAACTAGAAAAAGTGCAGTAAATTCCCCTCAGAGTTGCCATATCTCCAGCAGCAGTTTTGAATTTGCCGAGTTCTTAGAGCAGAAACCACAAGTCGGTCGACGAATTGGAGAGTTTTTGCTCCGAAAACTCAGCAATAATAACTTTTTCTGAACACAGCCTTAGCCTTAATGCCAATCTTTTAACAACATGTTGGTTTTAGGTTCAACATCCTGTGCTAATTAATTTCTTAAAGTGTGCACTGTTGGTCAACACTAATTAGACAATGTCAGGGTATGCCAATTTGTTCATCATATTCTAATTGAAATACCAGGTGTGGAGACACAGCATTGTATCATATTAACCAGATGACTACTAGCAAGCCAGAAAGAATAGACTGTTATCTATATGTTGACTTTTGAATGTATGTGTTTATTACTGGTTTGTCAAGAAAACAGACTTTTGCTTGTGTAAGCCTGGAATATCGACTTGAAAGTTGACATTTGATAAAAGATATTGTGCTCTTATCCTTGATGACTAGTGATGTTTGCTGATTGATTATGCATTGTGTAGGCCAGATAGTTAGTTGGCATTCCAAACAAAGGAGGAAAATATATGCAAATGCAACTTGGTCCTCATCATTCTTCCCCTTATTTGTGATGCTGAATTAAAGGACACTTGTTAAACTTAAAAAGAGGTGATATACCTTTTTAAGAAAGAGACAGAGATTCAGCCAAGACATCAAAACATCCAAAGGACCAGAGACAGGACAGCAGCCAATACATCATGGCTCCATCATGAGGGTCACAATCACAATTATTATTTTACAGGATGCCAACTTAGGGGACCTCATACCTGGTTGGAAGAATACAGATCTGCTCTATGGACCATCGCTCGCTGAACTATGGATACATTTAAGGAACCCAGGTTGGGAACATCCAGTCACCTGGCACCTATGGATATATTTGGACAAACCAGGTTGGGACCATCCGGTCACCAGGCACCTATGGATACATTTGGAGAAACCAGGTTGGGACCATCGGGTCACCTGGCACCATGGATATGTTTGGAGAAGCCAGGTTGTGACCCTCTGATCAATTGGCCCTTGTACCTGAACGGACTGTCTTCTTCCTACACTTGCCATTACCTCCTCTCTGTGTGCCTGCCACAGGTGAGGTATTCGACCCTGGAGGCTCTGAAATAACAGTTGCTCTTATCACAGCGAGTCAGCGGAAGGGTGAGACTCTGTAATGTGCACCATCTTGGGGTATTTTGCTGAGACTGTCCTTCATGTTATCTGCCTGTTTTGTGGTTCAATAAGGTATTGCCACACTGTTTTACCCTCACCCTGTGTTGTCTGAGTAGTGTTTTGCCCACATTGGACAATTCCTGATCCATGCGGGTTTGACTAGCGAACCAGGGCGCCAGCCGACCCCCCCGTGTCTTCACATCGGGGAAAAGGCTCAATGGCAGAGCTCTTAGAAAGATTATTGAGAATAGTTAAATTATAGGAAATATAAAAAAATAACTCAGATATGTCTGGAGCAAGGATGGGACTGAGCCAGTTCTACTTGATTTCCCGAACCGGTTGTTAAAATGTTAGCTTATTCAGAGAACCGATCGAGATGCAGGATGCTGATTTAGTTCTCCATTCATGGATTAAATTGTATCCTCTTGTGTAGGATGGTGTTAATGTTAGCCGCTGTTCACATGTCCAGTTGTCATCCATTTGTAACAGATCCTGTACTAAAAAAAAATATTCATCCCTTACAAATGGAGCAAAAACGAATGCACACTTTGCCTTCGGTTTTGCATTCATTTTTGTTACATTTGAAAAGGATGTGGGTTTTTTAGATTTGTCTCTGAAACCATATAGAGTTCTGGGCAAGTACAGTACTTGAGAAATGGATCCATTAGCGGATGATATAACAGATAATAACCATAATTTATTATCAATTTCCCATAATCTTCAATATTTTAAAAAAAACTGATCTAGTTTCTCTTTGTTTCTTTTGGCACGCAAAAAAGTTGTGGAGTATCAACCTAAAAACAATTCCGTGGCCAGTCGGACAGAACCTTTCAGGCCTAAAGCTAGCACCAAAAAGCAAGAAAACAGGAGACAAAGTCTCTAATCAAAAAATAAAGCTACTAATAGCATAAATAAGATAACGAATGGAAAAAATAATGCCACAATATAGAGAGGCTTTTTGTGAATATTATCAATTTTATTGCACAAATATTATGAAGACATGCAAGGTGCTCAAAATGAGGTAGGTAGAATCTAGCAGCTAAAAGATAATGGCATGGTAAACAGATGGAAAATATATAGCCAGACAGAATAAAGCTTCTCGGGGTTAGAATCTGCACAGAGCCGGGACAATGCTACCAGCAGCTCAAAATTTAAATTATGTTATGAATCAGCTTATCAAACAGATTGTTCAGACACACAGTATTATCTCAGCATGCTCTAGTTCCAATTTAGGATCTAGTATGAAATAGAAAATTGTCCAGTTATCCTTAGTCGATAGTAGAACACACCTAATGAAGGTTGAATAACCGATAATTTAATAGGTATACCGTAAAGTATTATCTAGGCATGCTCTATTTATACATAGTTAAGATCTAAAATAAAATGGAGCGCTATCCAATTATGTCCTAGCAGGTGTCTATATATGTCCTATACACAGCTAAAGGACCGACAAGTTATTAATTAATTAGTATATACTAGAAAGTATTATCTAAGCATGCTCAAAAACAGAATTGTTTGCTGAGCGGTATTGTCTCAGCCCAGGGCCTATAATACAGTAAAAAATATGGACTAACCGATAATGCCAAAAAATCGGGACATAAATAGATAGCCTCCTGACGAAACCGAGGATGGTGAAACTCAGTGTTGCCCAGTGACAGCCCCGAAACCTGAAAGATCTGGAGAAGAAGATCTGTATGGAGGAGTGGGTCAAAATCCCGGCTGCAGTGTGCGCAAACTTGGTCAAGAACTACAGGAAACTTCTGACCTCTATAATTGCAAACAAAGGTTTCTGTACCAAATATTGAGTTCTGTTTTTCAATTGTATCAAATACTTATTTCATGCAATAAAATGCAAATGAATTATGTAATAATAATCACATAATTTGATTTTCTGGATTTTTTTTTTTAGATTCTCTCACAATTGAAGTGTACCTACGATAGAAATTACAGACCTCTCCATTCTTTGTAGGTGGGAAAACTTGCAAAATTGTCAGTGTATCAAATACGTATTTTCCTGGCTGCATACTGTGAGCTGGGTGCCAGGGGAGGGCAGAAGCAGGGCATTCTGCCTTGGTCAGGGTATTAATGCATAGTGCTAGGACAATGAGCTGAAATCCTTAGTGATCATCTGTCTTATGGTCGTAGCAGTTTCTGGGTGGTGAAAGAAAATTGCTATATGTATAAGAGCTTGTAGAGAACAATTGGATGGAAGTGGCCTTTCTCTGTTCCTAGAGCCTCATTAAACCTAACATTTCTCTTATCTCCATTTGCTGTACAGTTGAATACAGTCTATTGTTCCCTGTGAGCAGCTGTTTCTGAAAGTAAAGGCGGACTGGAGTATTCTTCACTGGGATTGTTAAAAAAAATCCAGAAAAATATCTGTCCCATCCGTGATCACTACTTTACCTCTCATATCTCCAGTTCTTGGATCGATCCTACGTAAATGGGAGTGAGGGGTATAAGCAGCTCTTTACCCTTTCATTCTATTGGTGATAGCCCCATAACAATAGCATGGAATGATAAACTAGCGCGAGGAATAAGATTGATAGCATGGAGGGAGCGCTGCACAGCAATGCGGGGCTTTGTCAGTACAAAAGCAAACAATGAAAGCAGTATGCACAAGGTAGCATGAAGCATAAAGAAGTTTCTGGTGATGGTGCCTTACAGTAGCCATTATTAGATCTTAGCGTACTCAGCATCTAAACCTGCATCTCTCATCACTGCAACATTACAAATGGGAATTTTTATTTGCTAGATGCAGACATGACCGAAAGATGCTGAGTAGGGATGTGGGAGGACACAGCGGACTGAATGCACAGATTACTCCCTTTGTCCATGCCCTTCTCTTTTCTTTCTGCAAGGAATAGCGCTGCTGGGAAAATTCTGAGACTTCCATAGAAGAACTTAATAGGGTCAATATATTAACACAGCCACTGCTGATGCAATCCCGTCTGGCCTTCAATCTGTTGCGTTCATTACTTAGCAGCATTACTAATTTAATGGAAGAGAAAAGAGCAGTGAAACATACAAATGTAATCAGTCTACCATGAGCGACCTCCCCTCATACCAAGACAAAGACAACACAGAATTAGGACTTTATCTTACTTGGGTCAACTGAAGAACCTCTAAGATATTTCATTTACAATAAATAAATGTTTTATTTGGGTTCCCAGAGGAATACATTGTAGTATTCTTTAATAAAATTGATACAAATGCAAGATTAAATAGGTACTATACATAGCTTATTGCTGAGGTTCTTGTAATAATAATAATAATTTTATTCTTATAGCACCGACATATTCCGCAGCACTTCACATTTTAGAGGGGACTTCTACAGACAATAGACATTACAGCATAACAATAAACACATAGATCAAAACAGATACCAAGAGGAATGAGGGTCCTGCTCGCAAGCTTACAGTCTATGATGAAAAGGGGAGGCACGACAGCAATTGCTTTCATTGTTCGGACCAGCCAAAGTGTAAGACGTTCTGCAGACTTGTGGCCTCTGTTCACACGGGATGTATTCTAGTTTGCACTGGGCAGCCCCCCTATATGGTGTTACTAAGAGATTGTGAGCCAGAAGCCCTGCATTCCCTGTGTGAACACTGACACATGCAGATTATTTCTTCTGCACTGGTGTACCACACTGCCAATCCCTGATTGTAGGCTGGCTGTTTCATTTGGTATTTATGCACCTGTGCAGCTGCCATTTTACTTGGGTCCGTTGCACCTTGTATTAGTGCAGATGCATTTAGGCCTGTCTGGTTTGTATCTGAATTTTTTGGAGGATTTTTTCCTCTTTTTGAGGTTTTCATGTTAGAGTAGGACTGGCAAGTGTAAGGAACTTTGACACAATTTGCCAGCTTCCGTATTAAGGCCTTAATATCAACCAATACCTTACATATATTGATATGTTTTTGTGCACTTTTTATATTTCTTCCAGGGTGCAGTTGGGCCCAAATGGTTCTGCAGACTTGTGGCCTCTGTTCACACGGGATGCATTCTAGTTGGCACTGGGCAGCCCCCCTATATGGTGTTACTAAGAGATTGTGAGCCAGAAGCCCTGCTTTCCCTGTGTGAACACTGACACATGCGGATTATTTCTTCTGCACTTGTGTACCACACGGCCAATCCCTGATTGTAGGCTGGCTGTTTCATTTGGTATTTATGCACCTGTGCAGCTGCCATTTTACTTGGGTCCGTTGCACCTTGTATTAGTGCAGATGCATTTAGGCCTGTCTGGTTTGTATCTGAATTTTTTGGAGGATTTTTTCCTCTTTTTGAGGTTTTCATGTTAGAGTAGGACTGGCAAGTGTAAGGAACTTTGACACAATTTGCCAGCTTCCGTATTAAGGCCTTAATATCAACCAATACCTTACATATATTGATATGTTTTTGTGCACTTTTTATATTTCTTCCAGGGTGCAGTTGGGCCCAAATGGTTCTGCAGACTTGTGGCCTCTGTTCACACGGGATGCATTCTAGTTGGCACTGGGCAGCCCCCCTATATGGTGTTACTAAGAGGTTGTGAACCAGAAGCCCTGCATTCCCTGTGTGAACACTGCCACATGCGGATTATTTCTTCTGCACTGGTGTACCACACGGCCAATCCCTGATTGTAGGCTGGCTGTTTCATTTGGTATTTATGCATCTGTGCAGCTGCCATTTTACTTGGGTCCGCTGCACCTTGTATTAGTGCAGATGCATTTAGGCCTGTCTGGTTTGTATCTGAAAGTGTAAGAAGTGTAAGAATCGGGTGTTCATGTAATGCTGCATGAACCGGTTATCAGCCTAAGTATGTAACAATACAGAAACAGAGGGCTATTAAATGCATAAAGCTTGTGAGAACATGATACGAGGAACCAGGTTATGGTAAAAATTTTGAATGGGCAATACAGGAATAGTTAGGTTAATTAAATGCGTTGCGGCCTGTCTGAACAAATGTGTTTTTAAGGCATGCTTTAAACTGTGGGGATTGGGGATTAATCTTAATAACCTGGGTAATGCATTCCAAAAAATTGGTGCAGCACATGAAAAGTCTTGGAGACAGGAGTGGGAGGTTCTGATTATTGAAGATGTTAGGTCATCAGCAGAACAGAGAGCACAGGTAGGTTGGTGGACTGAGATGAGGGAGGAGATGTAGGGTGGTGCTGGGCCATGGAGTGCTTTGTGGGTGAGGGTAACAAGTTTGTACCGGATTCTGGAGTGGATGGGTAACCAGTGTAATGACTGGCACAAGGTAAAGGCATCGATGTAACAATTGGTGAGGAATATGATCCTGACTGCAGCATTCAAGACAGATTGGAGAGGGGAGAGTTTGGTAAGAGGGAGACCGATTAGTAGAGTTACAATAGTCCAGACGAGAATGAATAAAAGAAACAGTAAGAGTTTTTGCAGAGTCGAAGGTAAGAAAGGGTCAAATTCTGGAAATGTTTTTGAGGTGCAGATAACAAGAGCGAGCCACTGATCAGATATGGAGGGTGAATGAAAGCTCAGAATCAAGTATGAGCCAAATACAGTGGGCATGTTGCTGGGGAGTAATAGTGGAACCACACACGGAAATGACAATGTAGGGCATAGGTACATTAGTAGAGGGAAGAAACACAAGGAGTTCAGTTTTTGACAGGTTGATCGAATCATAGAGTTGGAAGGGACCTCCTGGGCCATCTGGTCCAACCCCCTGCTCAAAGCAGGATTCGCTAAATCATCCCAGATAGATGTCTGTCCAGCCTCTGTTTGAAGACTTCTATTGAAGGAGAACTCACCACCTCTCGTGGCAGCCTGTTCCACTCATTGATCACTCTGTCAAAAAGTTTTTTCTAATATCTAATCTGTGCCTCCTCCTATTCGGTTTCATCCCATTGCTTCTAGTCTTTCCTTGTGCAAATGAGAATAAAGATGATGCTTCTACAATGTGACAGCCCTTGAGATATTTGTAGACAGTTATTAAGTCTCCTGTTGTGAGTTCATTTTCTGGTCTACCAGTTGTGAGTTCTCCTTCCAGGCTCCCTCTGGTGGTAACAGGAGGTAGTGAGGCTGATTTAATCAGTGGAGAACTGCCACCTGATAAGGAGGATGATGATTGGACTTCAGGAATCTCAGACGGGATTTAAGATAGCCGACGCCCTATTCTGCTGCTGGTGATTCCTTCTGGCTTGTCAGATCTTGGTTCTCAGCTCTGTTCCAGTCAGCTCAAGCTAAGTTTTTCTGCTAATGTTCACACTTGATTTTGTTGGTTTATTCAGTTTTTTTGTGTGGTCAGCCAGCCCCGACTGGGGCTGTGCTGAATTTCAACTCTTATTTATCTGTATCTGCCAATTTTCTTTTTGTCCCTTATTAGATTGGCCTCTTTTTGCTCTGTCTCCGAATATTTCAGAGTGCTGATATAGTGGGAGAAGTCTAGTGATTTCAGGGTTAATTTTGTTATCAGAAGTGTTGGACATTATTTTTGTAGGGTTTTTGGCAGATTGCAGACAGTGTCTTTCCTTTCCTATCCTTTCTAGTTAGTTTGGGCCCCATTGTTTGCTCAGCCTATTTTCCTGCCTGTGTTTGTGTTTTCATTTTGTTTCACCATCAGTAAATGTGTGGGGCTGTCTTTCCTTTGGGGTCTGCTCTGGGACAGTTAGTTTTCCCCTTTTCTTGCTTTTGGCTTATTTAGTCCTCCGGCTGTGATGAAGCATCTAGGTTCATCGTAGGAATGCTCCACGGCTACTGCTAGTTGTGTGGTTAGGATCAGGGATCTGCAATCTGCATAGTTACCAACCTCTCTGGTTTTCTGTGACTTAGCTTGTTTTGTTTTTTCCTCCTCGGTGACCCATTCATAACAGAATCACCAGCCATACCACAGATTCTAGGGTACTCAAAAGCAGGAAAAAGTTGTTAAAAAGAAGAAGAAAAAAAAAGAAAAAGTGTCAGAATTTTTTTTTTTTTTTATGTATTTTTTCATTTTTTTATGGGGCCGTAGGAGGATTTTTTTTTTCCTAATGGAGATTAAGCAATTGTCTGATCATGTGCCGCAACTTGCTACTGAAGTACAGGGAATTTCCACCTAGCTCATTCAATCACATGCTGCTGAACCTAGGATCCCTACTACTGATGTGTTTTCTGGGGATCGGTCTAAATTTCTGAATTTTAAGAATGATTGTAAATTATTTCTTGCCTTGAAGCCTAACTCATCGGGGAGCTCTGTGCAGCAGGTTAAAATTGTCATCTCCTTGCTGCACGGTGATCCCCAGGATTGGGCTTTTTCTCTGACACCTGAAAATCCTATTCTGACTAATGTGGATGCATTTTTTCAAGCCTTGGAGTTGTTGTATGATGAACCTAATGCTGTTGATCAAGCTGAGAGAATCCTGTTGGCATTAAACCAGGGTCAGGATTCTGCAGAGTTATTCTGTCAAAAATTCCGAAAGTGGGCGGTCCTTACTACATGAAATGATAGTGCATTGGCAGCTCTCTTTCGGAAGGGTTTATCAGAGACCGTAAAAGATGTTATGGTGGGATTTCCTGTTCCCTCTGGTCTGGATGATTCTATGTCATTAGCCATTCAAGTTGATCGGCGTTTACGTGAACGTAAAACTACACGGGAGGTGCTGCCACCTTTTGAACAAACGTCTAAACCTATGAAATGTGATGGGGTTTTGTCTAGGGCGCAACATCAGGAGTTTAGAAGGCGTAATAAGCTGTGTTTTTTCTGTGGAGACGCCTCTCATACTATTTCTGTCTGCCCTAAACGAGAGAAACGTTTTGCACACACATTTGCTGTGGGCAGTGTACAAACTAAATTCCTTTTGGCAATTACTCTGATCTGCTCCTTATCCACGTTTTCCACTAAGGCTTTTGTGAATTCAGGAGCAGCATTGAATCTGATGGATTTGGACTTTGCTAAACGTTGTGGTTTTTCTATGACGCCTCTGCGGACGCCTATTCCTTTGAGGGGTATGGATGCTACTCCTTTGGTGGAGAATAAACCTCAGTTTTGGACCCAGGTGATAATGCGAGTTGCCCCAGACCAGCAAGAAAATTGTAAATTTTTGGTGCTGCATAATTTGCATGACACTATTGTTCTGGGTTTTCCCTGGTTGCAAACTCATAATCCAGTTTTGGATTGGAAATCTGGGACTGTGGTGAGTTGGGGTTGTCAGTGTGTTCTTAGGGACGCTTCTGTTTTCTCCACCTCTCCTCAGTCTCATGATATTCCTGATTATCTGGCCGATTTTTCTGATGTATTTAGTGAGAGTAAGTCTGCGTCTTTGCCTCCTCATAGGAGTTATGACTGTGCAATTGAGTTGATGCCTGGGTGTAAATTTCCCAAGGGTCGGCTTTTCAACTTATCAGTACCCGAAGATGATGCTATGCGATCCTATATTAAGAAGTCGTTGGAGAAGGGTCATATTAGACCATCCTCGTCACCTTTAGGTGCTGGGGTTTTTTTTGTGGCCAAGAAAGATGGTTCATTAAGACCGTGTATTGATTATCGTTCCCTTAACAAGATGACGGTTAAATATCAGTACCCGTTACCTCTGATGTCTGATTTATTCTCCAGAGTTAAGAGTGCCTGCTGGTTTACTAAGCTTGACCTCAGGGGGGCGTATAATCTTATTCGCATCAAGCACGGAGATGAATGGAAGACGGCTTTTAATACTCCGGAGGGACATTTTTAGTACCTGGTGATGCCTTTTGGGCTCACTAATGCCCCTTCTGTCTTCCAGTCCTTTATGAATGATATTTTCCGTGACTTTGTGGATAAGTTTTTGATCATCTATCTGGATGATATTTTGATCTTTTCTAGTGATTGGGATTCTCATGTGGAACACGTCCGGACTGTGTTCCGGATTTTGAGGGAGAATTCCCTGTTTGTTAAGGGATCGAAATGCCTCTTTGGTGTACAGAGGATTTCATTTTTGGGATTTATCTTGTCTCCGTCGACTATTGAAATGGACCCGGCCAAGGTACAGGCCATTTATGATTGGGTTCAGCCTACTTCTTTGAAGGCCCTACAGAAGTTTTTGGGTTTTGCTAATTTCTATCGTAAACTTATAGGTAATTTTTCTGGTATTGTCAAACCACTGACTGATCTGACCAAGAAGGGCACTGATGTGCTGAATTGGTCTCCTGAGGCTGTCTTGGCATTTCAGGAGCTTAAGTGGAGATTTTCTTTAGCTCCAGTTTTACGGCAACCTGATGTCTCACTTCCATTTCAGGTGGAGGTAGATGCTTCTGAGATTGGTGCAAGAGCTGTTTTGTCCCAAAAAGACCCTGTGACTTCTAAGATGAATCCCTGTGCCTTCTTTTCTCAAAAGTTCTCCCCATCTGAACGCAACTATGACGTGGGGAATAGGGAATTGTTGGCCATGAAATGGGCATTTGAGGAGTGGAGACATTGGTTGGAGGGAGCTAGACATCAAGTTGTGGTCCTCATCGATCACAAGAATTTGATTTATCTGGAGTCGGCCAAACGCTTGAATCCTAGACAGGCTAGATGGGCCTTGTTTTTCACGCGTTTTAATTTTGTAGTCTCTTTTCTTCCAGGCACTAAGAATGTTAAGGCAGACGCCCTTTCTAGGAGTTTCTTTGCCGATTCTCTTAATGTGACCGAGCCTACTACCATCCTAGGTGAGGGGGTAGTTCTTTCTGCCATTTCGCCCAATTTGAGATGCGCCCTGGAGGAATTTCAGGAGGATAAACCTGAGCATTGCCCTATGGGAAAATTGTATGTTCCTGACAAGTGGAGAAAGAGAGTGATGTCTGAAATTCATTGCGCCGCATTGGCTGGTCATCCAGGTATTTTTGGTACCAGAGATTTGGTGGGTCGGTCTTTTTGGTGGCCCGCCTTATCTCGTGATGTCAGGAATTTTGTACAGTCCTGTGGGACTTGTTCTCGGTCTAAACCCTGTTCTCATTCTAGTGGGTTGCTGATGCCCCTGCCGGTGCCCAAAAGGCCATGGACCCATATCTCAATGGATTTTATTTCTGATCTTCCTGTCTCTCAGAGAATGACTGTTATCTGGGTGATTTGTGATAGATTTTCGAAGATGGTCCATCTTGTACCACTCCCAAAGTTGCCATCTTCTGCTGAGTTGGTACCCTTGTTTTTACAACAGGTGGTTCGGTTACATGGGATTCCTGAGAACATTGTGTCCGACAGAGGAGTCCAGTTTGTTTCCAGATTCTGGAAAGCCTTTTGTTCCAATCTGGGAATTCAGTTATCCTTCTCCTCCGCGTTTCATCCCCAGACCAATGGACAGACTGAGAGAACAAACCAGACCTTGGAGTCTTATTTAAGATGTTTTATATCTGCTGATCAGGATGATTGGGTCTCACTTTTGCCCTTGGCCGAATTCACGCTGAACAATAGAGCTAATTCTGCCACTTTGATGTCACCCTTTTTCTGTAATTTTGGGTTTCATCCTCGATTCTCTTCAGGGCAAGTGGAGTCTTCGTCCTGCCCAGGTGTGGACACTGTGGTTGAGAGAATGCAGCAGATATGGGACCAAGTGGTGGATAAGTTGTCACTCTCTCAGGAAAAGGCCCAGCGATTTTCCAACCAGCATAGGACCATTGGTCCCCGGTTTAAAGTGGGTGATATGGTTTGGTTGTCATCTAAGAATATTCCTATGAAGGTTGCATCTCCAAAACTTAAGCCAAGATTTATTGGACCTTATGAGATTTTGGAGATTCTTAATCCTGTTTCTTTTCGATTGGCTCTTCCAGTTACGTTCAAGATCCATAACGTATTTCACAAATCTCTGTTGAAGAGGTTTGTTGAGCCAGTGGTTCCTATGGCAGCACCTCCTGACCCTGTGTTGGTTGAAGGCAATGTGGAATATGAGGTAGAGAAAATATTGGATTCTCGTTTGGTTAGACGGAGACTCCAGTTTTTGGTCAAATGGAAGGGTTATGGCCAGGAGGATAATTCTTGGGTCTCTGCCTCTGATATTCATGCCAATAGATTGGTTTGTGGTTTTCACCGGGACCATCCTGATCGGCCTGGTGGCGTGGATGAGGGTTCGGTGACCCCTCCTCAAGGGGGGTACTGTTGTGAGTTCATTTTCTGGTCTACCAGTTGTGAGTTCTCCTTCCAGGCTCCCTCTGGTGGTAACAGGAGGTAGTGAGGCTGATTTAATCAGTTAAGATCTGCCACCTGATATGGAGGATGACGATTGGACTTCAGGAATCTCAGACTGGATTTAAGACAGCCGACGCCCTATTCTGGTGATGGTGATTCCTTCTAGCTTGTCAGGTCTTGGTTCTCAGCTCTGTTCCTGTCAGCTCAAGCTAAGTTTTTCTGCTAATGTTCACACTTGATTTTGCTGGTTTATTCAGTTTTTTGTGTGGTCAGCCAGCCCCGGCTGGGGCTGTGCTGAATTTCCACTCTAATTTATCTGTATTTGCCAATTTGCTTTTTGTCCCTTATTAGATTGGCCTCTTTTTGCTCTGTCTCAGAATATTTCAGAGTGCTGATATAGTGGGAGAAGTCTAGTGACTTCAGGGTTAATTTTGTTATCAGAAGTGTTGGACATTATTTTTGTAGGGTTTTTGGCAGATTGCAGACAGTGTCTTTCCTTTCCTATCCTTTCTAGTTAGTTTGGGCCCCATTGTTTGCTCAGCCTATTTTCCTGCCTGTGTATGTGTTTTCATCTTGTTTCACTGTCAATACATGTGTGGGGCTGTCTTTCCTTTGGGGTCTGCTCTGGGGCAGTTAGTTTTCCCCTTTTCTTGCTTTAGGCTTATTTAGTCCTCCGGCTGTGACGAAGCGTCTAGGTTCATTGTAGGAACGCTCCACGGCTACTGCTAGTTGTGTGGTTAGGATCAGGGATCTGCAATCTGCATAGTTACCAACCTCTCTGGTCTTCTGTGACTTGTTTTGTTTTTTCCTCCTCGGTGACCCATTCATAACAGTCTCCTCTCAGTCTTCTGTTTTGCAAGCTAAACATTCCCAAATCCTGCAACCTTTCCTCATAAGACAGGGTTTGCAGACCGGTCACAATTCTGGTCGCTCTTTTCTGAACTTGCTCCAGTTTGTTGATGTCTTTTTTAAAATGTGGCGCCCAAAACTGGACACAGTATTCCAGATGAGGTCTGACCAAAGAGGAGTAGAGAGCAATAATGACTTCACGTGATCTGGACTGTATGCTTCTGTTAATACATCCTAGAATTGCATTTGCCTTTTTTGCTGCTGCATCACACTGTTGACTCATATTCAGTCTGTGATCTATTAGTATACCCAAGTCTTTTTCACATGTGCTGTTGCTTAGCCCTATTCCTCCCATTCTGTATATGCTTTTTTCATTTTTATTGCCCAGATGTAGTACTTTGCATTTTTCCCTGTTAAAAAACATTTTGTTAGTTGCTGGCCACTGCTCCAGTTTATTTATATCTTTTTGAATCCTCTCTCTCTCTTCTCTAGTATTAGCTATCCCTCCAAGCTTTGTGTCATCAGCAATTTTAATCAGTTTACCCTCAATTCCTTCATCTAAATCGTTGATAAAGATGTTGATCAATATAGGGCCCAGGACAGAGCCCTGTGGTACCCCACTTGAGAGATTCTTCCAACTGGATGTGCACCCATTTACGACCATTCTTTGGGTCCGATCACTAAGTCAGTTATGAATCCACCTAACAGTTGCCTTGTCCATTCCATACTTAGTCATTTTTTCAATAAGGATTGGGGGAGGTACTTTGTCAAATGATTTGCTGAAGTCAAGATATGATATATAACTACAGCATATCCCTGATCCACCCAATTAGTGATTCTGTCATAGAAGGAAATTAAGTTACTCTGACATGACTTATTAGTTACAAACCCATGCTGACTCTGTTTAATCATTTCATTCTTATCCAGGTACTGACATACATGATGTTTAATAATTTGTTCAAAGATCTTTCCTGGTATAGAAGTCAGACTCACCAGCCTATAGTTGCCTGGATCCACCTTTTTCCCCTTTTTGAAGATAGGAACATTTGCTCTTCTCCAGTCTTCTGGGACTTCTCCTGTTCTCCAAGAATTTTCAAAGATTATGGAGAGGGGTTCAAAAATTTCTTCTGCTATCTCCTTCAGTACTCTGGGGTGTAATTCTTCTGGACCTGAAGACTTGGATTTATTTAGGTTAGCTGTTTCCTCACTATCTTTCTGTTTATAGATATCCTGGATTCTTGTATTCCCTTAATAGGACAGTGAAAAATAGTTGATGTTACAATTCCTTTCTGAGAGAAAACAGATGCAAAATAGGAATTTAAAAGTTCGACCTTCTCAAGATCCTGTCTTACCATTTCATCATTTTCATCCTGTAAAAATCCTATAGCATCTTTGACTTTTCTTTTACTTTTGACATATCCCCAAAATCATTTATTTTTGCTTTTGACGTCTCTTGCAAGCCTCAATTCATTGTCAGCTTTAGATAATCTGATTTGTGCACTGCAGGTTCTGCAGACAGCATTATATTCTTCTTTAGATATGCCTCCCTCTTTCCATTTTATAAACATTTCTTTCTTCTTTTTAGCATGTGCTTAAGTTCTGTGTTCCTCCATCCTGGTTTCCTAAAACGCTTCCTATTCTTCCCTCTTTTCGGAATTGTTAACAATTGTGCTTTGAAAATTTCATTTTTCAAGATTTCCCATCCTTCCTGGACATTTTTGTCCTTAAGGATATCCAGCCATTGTATCCCTCCAATTCTCTTTCTGAATCTCTTAAAATCTGCCTTTCTGAAATCTAACCTTGATGTCTCAGTCTTCACAGGTCTTCCTCCTCTAGTTATCCAAAATTCTAAAATAGCATGGTCGCTACCTCCTAGGGTCCCAGCCACTTTTACCTCCTCAACCATTTCCTCCCTGTTTATAAGGATTAGATCCAAGGTAGCAGTTCCCCTTGTTTTCTCCCCTACCTTTTGGACAATAAAGTTGTTAGCACAGGCGGTCTGTAGTAAATGCCTACAATGGTGTCCTTTTCATTGTTCTATCCTTGTATTCTTACCCAAACAGTTTCCACAGAACTCCCAGTCTCTGAAGCTTCAACAGTTTTCTTTGTAGACAGTTGTGGTAACTGAGGCCTATTACTCTTATCATTTCTATGGTGTTATCGTCCTTCTGTAAAACTGGAAATAACACAATTTATTACCATGCCAACACAGACCACACTCTGACACAGACTGCAGAGGGAGCCCAGTATCAGACAGGATAGGATTAGATACACGGCTCAGCAGTCAGTATCACACAGGAGAGGATTAGACACATGGCTCAGCAGGCAGTATCACACAGGATAGGATTAGATACACAGCTCAGCAGCCAGTATCACACAGGATAGGAATAGATACACAACTCAGCAGTCAGTATCACACAGGATAGGATTAGATACACAGCTCAGCACACAGTATCACACAAAATAGTATTAGATACACGGCTCAGCAGACAGTATCACACAGAATAGGATTAGATACACGGCTCAGCAGTCAGTATCACACAGGAGAGGATTAGATGCACGGTTTTTATGTGCAATATTTGTTATAACTAACCACAGTTGGTTACTATGCCCAGGCAACGCTGGACTCTTCAGCTAGTTAGATATATATACTGTATATATATACTGTATGTATGTATAGTACAAGATAAAGCAGATGATAGACAGCAACATAATATATATATTTGAGAAAAAATGTTACATAGTATTTGCTGTCAAAAAAATGGGCAACAATATGGATCGATCGCTAGCAAACTACTGAGAACAAGGGGGATGTGAAAACCACAAATTACGACAATAAAATGAATATTTTATTAAGTACATTGGCCAGACAACGGGATTGGTGAACAACACGTGCAAACAAGCACAAAGTGCAACAGTGCAAAACAGAGGGACGCCTTGACCCAAATACTAACATAATTAATGTATACATAAACAGAAATAACTATCATAGATTGTATTAGAGAGGCCACCACATTAGATAAATGTAAAGATGTTGTTCATGAGGTAAATTGCCATAAATTTATATCCTATATCAAAGATGTCACATAACTCAACTACCACTGAATTAAAGGCCCCGTCACACATAGCGATCTCGCTAGCGAGATCGCTGCTGAGTCACAATTTTTGTGACACAACAGCAATCTCACCAGCGAGATCGCTGTGTGTGATAGCGATCAGCGACCGGCCCCCCTGCCGGTATCACTGATCGCTGCAGGAAAGGCTGTAGGGAAGGTGACCTGACGGACGGATGGACTAGTCAGAGTGAAGAAGGAAAGGTTTGCACAGTGTAGGAAGGTGTCAGTTATTACAGTGGGGAAACAGCTAGGAAAGTGTAGTGGACGTGCAGTACCTTGGGTTGACCATTAGATGGCAGGGAGGAGTGTGAGCAAAGGACTTGACAACAGCTTAGGGCTTTAGAAACCATTGGTCATGGGGGGCGTGGTTACAGTGACAGGGGAATGGGAGAGCTATAAATACTGAGGGAGGGTTCCAGTCCCCAGGGGGAGCTCCAGTGACAGGAGGACTGCGACAGTCTGTGCGCTGTGAGGAGAATCTAAACCAGGGGGACTGAGGAGAGAGAACGTCAGGGGGGTGGTCCTGACAGGAAGGACCGCAGAAGGGATGAGGCATTGGGTGTGAGACACCATATTTGACACGACGACTGATCAGTGGAAGCGCTGTTCGTTTACGGGCCTAAGGCGGCCACAGTGACGGACCTGTCAGGAGCATCGACGAGTGAAGAGGGGACGGTGTACGCACACGCGTCCCCAGTTCAGAGTACGGTGTGTGAGAAGCGGCCCTGGAAACAGAGGGCCGTGAGGTAAAGAAAGTGCGGTGTGCTCTGAGGCCGTCAGACGGACGGCAAGTGAAATAAACTTGGACCTGTTGCACCCAGAATCTGCCTCCATCTTGTCTCTGTTTCGTCTCTGCGCGGTAAGAAGAGGGACCACCCCCCCCAGCTCGGCCCACCGACCCTACAAGGCCAGGACTTTTTTTTGGTCGCTGGTCTCCCGCTGGCCACCACGCATCGCTGCGTGTGACAGGCGGGAGACCAGCGATCTGCTGGTAACTAAAATACACATCGGGTATCCAAGGGACGTGCATCCCTTAGATACCCGATGTGTACGTTAGTTACCAGCGTGCTGATGCAGGGAGCTGGTAACTAACGTACACATTGGGTATCTAGGGATGCACGTCCCTTGGATACCCGATGTGTACGTTAGTTACCAGCTTCCTGCATCAGCGCGCTGGTTACTAAGGTGCACAGCTTCGCCGCTGTGCTGATCACTGGTGAAGCTGTCTGTTTGACAGCTCACCAGCGATCACATAGCGATTCCCCAGCGATCCTGACACATTGATATCGTTGTCAGGATCACTGGTAAGTCGCTATGTGTGACTCCAGCCTAAGAAGGGAAAGTACCAGATAAATATACCACCTACAATTAGGTTAAATGTATGTGTCAAAATCTGAGACAATCAATATCCATATACTAATACTCCCCATTGTCCATTAGGGACTAACCTACATCCATATAGGAAAATTCCTATTAATCATATATGATAGCAAGCATGTCAAGTCGGTAATATTTCCTCAGGTAGTTGACACGTGTCAGTGTGGCCAGGGTCAGCGCCTCTACCCCCAACGTGCATTTTGGAGGCTTTCTCCATCATCAGGGGGCGTGGAGATCCCTTCAGGAGACCCTCTGCCACCTCATCTGGAGCATGCCCAGGCTTGTACAGTAGGGAGGTCATACAGGCACGTGGAGGCCACACACAATACTGAGCCTCATTGTGACTTGTTTTAAGGATATTGAATTCCACTTTAATATTGTGTGTGACTCCAAATCCAGGCCTCCATTGGTTAATAAATTGGATTTCCATTGATGATTTTTGTGTGATTTTGTTGTCAGCACATTCAACTTTGTACAGAACAAAGTATAAAATGAGAATATTTCATTCATTCAAATCTAGGATGTTATTTGAGTGTTCCCTTTATTTTTTTTGAGCAGTGTGTGTGTATATATATATATATATATATATACACTTATATAATTTATTTATATAGCACCATTGATTCCATGGTGCTGTGCGTGAGAAGGGGTTACATACAAATTACAGATATCACTTACAGTAAACAAGCTAACAATGACAGACTGATATAGAGGGGAGAGAGGACCCTGCCCTTTCGGGTTTACATATATATGTATGTATAGTAGTAAAATAATTACTATTATTAGCTAGTCAATATTACATACCAGCCTGTCCTCAGTTTCACTCTTTAGGGTTTTCCAGTAAATACTTCTTGACATGTGGAAATGTTCTTAGATCTACTTCTTCTAATAAAATATTCCTTAGTGTTAGTGTTTACTTACTATTCTCTCTTTTATGCATTACATACTGAGGACCAAAATGGCTAGAGTGGAATGTCTTGTCTGAACATGTGAAATGACGACTTATGTGCAGGTCTGTATATAGAACAGGTACTCGAACACTTACCCTGGACAACAAGCCGGCCTTGTGCTGTCCGGCGCACCCTGGTTCCTGGTTTGTTGGCAGCACAGACGTAGACTCCAGAGTGATGCACAGTTAGGTCTGATATCATCAAATTTCCTGTCCCTAAAACTTGAATTCCTTCCACACCAATAGGTCGGCCATCTGAAAGACATTCAGGTACATCAATTGGAATCTTTTTGCAGTTCAGTATCCAAATAATGGCAATAGGGGGCAATATTGTCACCCAAAACTCCAATCATAGGATCATTGACAGAGTATAGTCTGCACTAAATGATACTAGACGACACTAGAGAAATGCTAGAAGGCAATGGTCCTTATTTCATAAACTCCTTAGGATTGGAGACCATCAGTAAATGTAATAAATTGTGAATGCCTACTAATTTAATATATTGATATAATTTCTGTGTGAAGAGAATATAGTGAAATAATTTGTAAAACACATTTTAATAATTAGATCTGTCACCACAAGAACGGTATCTGTAAAAGAATCGGTTATACTTACTCTGGTATCTGGTTATCTCTGATGCCTCCATCTACATAAGTTATTTGGCTATGTGTAAAGGTACTGTCACACTTAGCGATGCACCAGCGATGCCGACAACGATATGGATCGCTGGTGCATCGCTAAGTGGTCGCTAGTGAGCTGCCACACAGGCAGATCTCACCAGCGACATAGCAGAGGTCGGGGGTCGCTACTTACCTGTCAGACGAGGCGATCCTGACGTCCTCCCGCCCACGTCCACGCGTCGCTCGTCGGCACCACAGGAAGCCCAGCAGGAAGCTGACGACGAGAAATGGCCTTGGACGTTCTCGCGCGATCAGCGATAATCAGCGGGGGAGCCGGTCGGAGGTAAGTTTCACACATAGCGATATCGCTAGCAATATCACTGCTACGTCGCAAAACCAGTGACGTTACAGCGATATTGCTAGCGATATCACTTAGTGTGACGGGGCTTTTAAGGGTGTGGACTGTATTGCCCTGCTCCTGCCCCTGAAGACAACAATCGCATGCCATAGATAATGTCATGCGCTTTTTATATACAGTATATAGGATAGTAACTGTAGATAGCTAAAGGTGTAGGGTAAGATACAGTTAATGTCAGAGGCTAGTCCACAATGGGAGGGGGTTAGTGCTAGTAAAAGCAGGCACTTCCTGGTAGTGACTCAGCTAGGGAAGTACAGTCACAAGTTCAATTTCAAGTGCAGCGTGCTGCTTGGGCCAACATGTACCTACCGTTCAAGACAGTGCGAGTCCATACTAGAATCCTGTGCGGACATTCCTGCAACGCCAGGAGCTCAACGCCCAGCATAGGGGCTAAAGAGAGCAATGTGTTTCTGGTGCACAAGGGAGGATGGACTCAGAACTGTGTGAAGGAAAGGTAGTGGATCCCGGGTGCACTGCAAGACTGAACTAGAAATCCCTGGGGCTGATAGGGCCAGTGGGCTTAGGGATAGTCCAGGAGGAACAGATGGTAGGGATGAAGATGTGTTGTGCCCTATCCTACATGTTACAACCTGATAAACTTGAACTATCCAGTAAACTTCTGCCTGTTAAAATGAACTTTGTGTCCCCTGACTTGTGTGTGGCGGCTCCTAAAGATGTAGGCATGGAGACAGCAGAGACCTGCGGCCTACAAGTGAGTGTGATGCACCCCTTACCTGACAGCACATGGGGACTGGAACACGGTTTTCCTGTAAAGTGCCAGAGTGTAACGAGACAGTAGCTCGGTCATGACTACCGCTCTCGGCCACTTTACATATGTATGGCTAACAAAGGACAATTTTATAGTAAATATTTAGTCAAATGAGTTAAAGAAATAGAATAACAATAAAAAGTTATGTGGAAAAGTACAGTCTAAGCATCACCAGATACTTAAATGCCCAAGGTTACTATAAGAGACACCAGCTCCCTGGTGGCATCTGGTTATAGTCTGTATCTAATAGTATGGTATGAGGGCTTAGAGGCAGGGAACGTGCTGATGTAATTATTACACACTTGTAGAGAGAGATGGAGGATGTCGTATATCAAGTTTGACACATAATTCTTGTAAATGAATAGACATTGGCATATGTGAAGTAAAATCAATTTCTGAGGAGAAAAAATTTACATACTTATACTCCCTCTACACATACATTTTTTGCCTTCTAAAAAAGCCATGCGATTTTTAATGTTTCTAACAGGAATTTTTTGAGAGTTTTCTTTATTGTAACACTTGTATGACTTAAATATACAGTTCTCTGGGAAGTTTTCTAGTCTTCTAGAACAGCCTGTGGGAAAAACGCCATACGTAAAGCATCTTGTGCTTTGACAAAAAAAGAAGAAAAAAAAAAAAAAAAACACAATGAAAAATGAAAAAAATGTTGGCCCCAATTAATGAAATATTTTCACTAGTTACTAAACTTTACCACAATCCAAAATTGCACAAAAATGTTGCGCCTTTTGACTTTTTCATGCCAGTCCTGCATAGATCCGCCATAATGGAGATTTTTCAGAAGTTACACCAGAAACGTACTCTAGGTACCAGAGTAACCCTTCTGGCGAGGTGCATCCAGGCGCACAACAGTGATAAGATGTGACTAATTCACTAAGTGGCATGAATTAGGCCACATCTTAAATCCTGTATGCACCTCATTAAGAATGACGTATGAAATGCCTGTCTTCATTTATCATAAGTCTGTAGTGCATTTTATAACATACCATAGATTTTAAATTGATACTTGGTCGCATAAAGCCAATAAAAACCCTGCAAAAAATCCATCGAAAACACCAAATGTGAAACCATCATGTCATAAATGTAGAAAATGGAAAAATTTTGTCGAGATGTGAAATGTTAATTTTTATCCAGAGCACATTTAAACAGGTTAAAAACCTGCTTATAAATGCACAGATTCTGTAATATCTATGTTTCAGAGTACAAAACACTTAGAGATGCTCAGTTAGTACATTAATTGGATGACCATATAACCAAATATCACATGTAAATCCCAATGAAAGCTCTTGCTGCATGTATGAACTTTACTTACTGAAAAAAATACAATAATAATTTGGCATCAGATTTACTAATCATGCAGTTGGTCTTACCAAGTCGGCTCCATGAAACAATAGGTCGGGGATTTCCAGTAGCCATGCACTCAAGGATCGCTGTCTGGTGTATGGTCTTTGTGAGGTTCTCTGGGCCAACTAAGATCATTGGATCCTTGTATCCAGTGGAGTGAGGGCCTATAGTAGTTATTCGTAGAGTTATATATGGTATATAGGCATATTGTATATCAATATTTACCTAGGAGTAGGCATATTCTAGGGCTTTACCTGTGACTGTTAGGGTAGCTTCAGGACTGTATTTAATACCAGCCGCATTGGAAGCCACACATCGAAACGCACCTGCATCTTCAGCTTGGAGCGCAGTTATCTGTAGCACTCCGGTAGGAAGCAAGGTATATCTATATCGGATATGGAGAAAATAAGACACATTGGGGAAATTTATCAGGCTCAATTTGTCAGAATTCTGGTGTATTTTGTTGTATTTTATCTTTTATATCCCGCACCATATTTATTATGTGTTGTAGAGACTTCCTGCACCTTGTCTGGCAAGGAGCGAGGCCTCCTTGAAAAGAGCATGTTTTGGGGGGAAAAAGTGTGTGGCTTAAACATACCAAAATAATGCTTCAAAATTTTGATGCAGATTTCTGGCACAAAGTAAGCCAGCTAAATAGGTGTTAATGTAAGGTTGGACTACACAGTCTTTAAAATTTATCACACAAAATGAATTTACATTTTACATACATGAATTACATTTAGTGCATTTTAAGTCAGTCTAGTTTAAGTTTGGACTGTCTGAGGATCCATTCACCGAGGATGATTATTGGGAAGATTCGTTTCTCGGTAATCCCCCTATCTAAATCAGGCTGTCAATCACCAGAATGCTCTTTCATTGGATGAAAAAAAATTTTTTTTAAAAATCATCTTTCTCAGCAGCATATCATCTTGAGTAAAGAAGACATGTGCTGCCAAAAACAACGTTCACGAGTTTTCCACAATTTCTATAATTCAATGCAATGTCAATACAAAGCAATACAAAAACATTGAAGATCAAGTGAATTCTTTGGATTTGTCAAGTTACTTTCATTGAAAGTCTCATTTATTGATTAGGTTACCCAACTGATGTCCTCCTGAGGTCGTACAACCAAAGGGCAAGAATATTCTCCCTATTTCAATGTGATTTAAGATCTATGACCATTCATTTATGGAAAATCTGTGTTCATGGAGGCTATATTGAAGCACAAAAAAGTACTGTATATATAAAGTTATAAGTGCTCTATGTGCTGCCAAATTGTACTATGTAAGGCGCCATATTACAAAGATGATCTCCTCTAGAAGCAATAGCTTTGTAATACAGGGCATTATGCAACTTGTCATTGTTTTTAAGATTCTTATGGATTGAAACAAGATAAATTTCTGTATAATGGCATAAAAATGGAGGGAAATAGAGGTTCTGTAACATCCTATAAGTGCAGTATTACAAGTCTATATTATCTGATGGCTGGATGTAGCTATAATACATTAGTGTGGGTGAGCCCTAGGTCAGGTTCGTTGTTTGTTTCTTGGTCCCTCTGTACCTGGGGTTCTCTGTATCAATAATTTCGCCGCTCCGCTCCCATACAATCTCCGGCTCGGGCAGACCATGGATCTGACACTGAAACCTGGCCACACCGCCTACTTCTAGGGTAGCATCCCGGGGAAAGATGTGGAAGTCTGATATGGCTGTGGAACAAAAGAAATATTGTCGTTCAGTTAATGATAACAAAGGTAAATTTACACATTAAATTGGTTTAACAGACTTGAAACAAATGCTAAATGGCTTTTTATTCATTTTGTGAGATATAGTTTTACTAGACCAAAGATTTGCTGTCAAGGTATACAATGAAGGATAGTCTGAATATCTGCAGCTCGGATATAAAGGTGAGTTATCCATTGAATCCAATGAAACTCTAAATAGAATTTTCTTATAAAACACATAAGAAATAACCTGACTAGTTGCTATGGAAACCTCTGGTATTTTTACACTAAACTTCAAAAGCCGAAATGTAAAAATTGTCCAGTTTCACCCTCCTACAGTGATGATATGAAAGTCTGTCATAGAGCGAATAAGACAATGTAATTAATAGTATAATAAAAAAATTTGTGTTCGTTAGTAAAATATTCTGAAAATTCAATGCAGACAAATGTATTCTCCTGTCTGAAAACTTTTTGTTCATCTGGAGGTTCTTGGTTGCTGCTGGTACACACATAGTTTTGAAGGTGCTGTTGTATTCCGGCATCAACCAAGAACTTGCAGTCACCACCGACACTGGTATCAGCTAATTGGCGGGGGTGCCAGGTGTCACACTTCCATGGCCTATCCCAATGATCAAGTAGTGGCCAACCTCTTTAAGTTATGCCCAGGTGTTTTCCATCCAGTAGCAAAAGGGAAAAGACTAATCAGGGCCATGCCGCATCTATCCAAGAGCGCCAAGAAGGCCACATGGTTCTTTTCTGTGTTATGTATGAATTGAATCAATGCATCATCAAAGTAAATGCTAATATCCAGCTACATTTAATTTCTCTTTCAGTATATTTGTAAGAGAATTATTCCTTGTAAACTCACAGGGACCCTCAGACTCACACAAGGGTGATAGCGCCTTTGTCTGTGGTTCACACCCACCCAGCACCACCTCCCTTTATTGTCACACTGTACCAGATGGGGTCGATGTGCTAGCCTCTATAAAACACCCCTGAGGCATATCCTATTGCTCAGGTATTTAACAAAAGGGACACACTGGCTTTCTTGTATTTTGCTCCTCGCACCTCTGCTTTCTTTTATGAAAAAGGGAAAATACAGTAGACAACAAAATTCTCTGCAATTTTGTTATTCAGCGTAAAGTAATCGACAAGGTTTTTTTGTGGTACATTTAATTCTAACGACACCAGATGTTTTTTAAAAAAAAGGAAGATATTAACTTCTGGCCCAGAGGACAAAGGCAGGCATGAAGATATGTGTGAGTAGTATAACACCAGATTTACGAATTGATTACCAGACCTCTCAGACCTTGTATGTAAACTATTACAGGGCATATCGTGTCTTTATCATTGCCAGTTTTCAACACTACTATTAGAGATGAGCGACTTTGCCTTTTTTCGGGTCGAGTCAGATTTCATGAAACCCGACTTTCTCAAAAGTCGGGTCGAACAAAATCGGCCGATTATCGTGAAAAGTCGAAGGCCGACTGAAACACGAAACTCAATACAAGTCAATGGGGAAGAAAGTCGGCAGTGAGTGGAGGACAGGAAACACACCTACAGTGCCCATTTTAATGCCAAAAACATCAATTCTTATTACTTAAGCTTGTCAACCTTAATTTACTTTATAATAATAGTTAGGCATTGAAAACTGGGGGTTATTTGGCTAAAGTTGTGGGGGGGGTAGGGCTGACTCCAGATTTTCATGGGTCCCGGGCCAAAGAGTGTCACAGGGCTCTTTGAACACATGCCACAATCCATGATCCTCTGATACGGCAGATAAATAGTGGTATAGTACAATGAAAAATACTTCACTTCTTACATCTCATGACTGATATCCATTTTAAATTCTCCAATAGCTCCAAAAACGGACAGTATATTACTCCATACAGTATTATGGCCACCGCATAGTGCGCTATACAGAGTAATGAGGCCCATATATTTCTCCATATAGAATCATTGGTCACATATTATGTTTGAAACCATATATGATGAGCTCCACATAATGCTATTGTATATGATGGGCCCTATGGATGAAGCTCCACTGTCTTATGGGCCCAAATAATGCTCCATATATAATGGGCCCCATTTCTAATGTTCCAGTGCATAATGGGCCCTGTAAATGCTGCTCCAGTGTCTGATGTTCACCTTTGGAATACTCCAGTGTATGGTAGGCCTCATATATCATTCTCCAGAGAATAGTGCTCCCCAAAAATAGCTGTCCCAACATTGAAAACAATTAAATAAGCCTCCTCGCTAGGGAATCCTTGTACTAGTCTGGACTACTCGTCATCCCCATCTTCCATCTCACTGCACTTGGACTGTTTAGGCAGAGGGCATACAGACGTGATGTCATCGCGCTCTCTGACCAGATTGTCACTGTCAGGAAACGCGGAAGACGTCACGGTGGTGGAGCAGGGAGAGGTAAGTATTTCAACTTTGCAAGTGCTGTCATCCTGAGCAAGCGGGGGGGGTCCACTAGTTGGCAACGGCACTGGCACAGGGCCCCTCATAGTACGGCGGTGTGTCTGACGGCGGGTGGGCCCGCCACTGCCCTCCCACCGGCAGAGACACTTTTGCGTACTATGAGGGGGCCCTGTGCCAGTGCCGTCGCCCATGAGTATGCCCCCCCACCTGCTCAAGGAACCTGCACTTTCATCTGCACCTTCCTCTTTGTCACCGTGTAAGGTGGTATAGTATGCGGGAAGGGGAACCTGAGTTTCATCAGGGTCAGATTCTGGCTGTGTAGAGTGCGAGGGGAATGTAATGGTCTGGGTCAATGTACCAGCAGAATAATCTAGCAGTGGCTGGGCATCAGTGCACTTGTGGCGCCCCCAGGAGTACGGTCGCCACAGTGGCATTACCTTCCTCCTAGTGAGTGTGATGTCATGCTTGGGAGCAATGAAGAATCTCTCTAGCAGTTAAACCAACACACAACACAATTCCCACTTCAGGCCAGCAGGAGAGCTCTGAACCTGACTGCTGAGGAGCTGCTCTCTGTGGTCGGGAGGAGGTAAGTTAGGGCACTCTGTGCAGGGAAAGGGAAGTGTGTGGATGTGAGAAGGGGAGCTGGAGGATGAGCAGAGTTAAGGCTCACTCCTAGCTGGAGCGCATTGTCGGGATTCCGGTCTCCGAGTTTGTAGGGATACTGACGGTCCTGCAGCAGAAACCGGAGGAAGTAGCAGCTGTAAATGCTCTGTTCCCAACTAAGGCTCGGAGGCCCCAGCAGTGACGTGTGTGAGCCAGAAGGAAAACGCTATGGCTGCCTGCCATACGAGAAAGTTCCAAAAGAGAGTCAACAGGGGGAACTTCAGTGAACTCAGTACTGCGAGTACCTCAGATAAGCGCTAGAATGGAGGCCACACTACCTATCTGCAGAGACAGAATTCCTAATTTGCTTCCAGGCTGACCAACTCCTTCTCCATCTGTACGCTGGGTCCTGGACGGCACTTACCAAGTACAGGTAAAGGAACTGTACGACTCTGTCTGTCATCTTTCTCCTGCGCCTGGCGCATGACTCTGCCTCATCCTGCACTGCACACCATCTACCAACTCTTACATCTGCCCTGCGACTATGGCCCTACCTGTGCAGGGCTTCAACATCTTAGCTGCACCACAACATCTGTCCCAGAGAAGCGACACTGCAGCGCTGGTCAATCTGATCAGAAACCACAGGTGGCGTCATGTATCATTCACCTATAAACGTTATTCACCCCTTTGCATGGACACCCAGGGCCACGGAATGGGTCATTACCACCAACGTGACACATCCCTCTGAGACACCGGCCCGGTACCGATTTACCCCTACTGCCCTGGCTAGCCACGCACACTCCATGTCAGATTCATCATGGACTGGGGAATTCACGATTTGACTTGATAACCCAGGCATGGTATGATAGAAAGAGCTACATGGACTAATGTGAAGTGTGGCCTGCTGCATCATTCACTTTTGGTGGGGGTGAAGGACACAAGGAAAGGGGTTCTTCCTGACCAGGAGCCAGCACTTGACGACTCAGTGCTTGCATTTTTTGGAAACTTCAGAATAGGAGGGCATATTTGCTGGAGTCTGTTTCGGCAATGTAAGCCAAAACCAGTTCCTGATGCTCCGGCTTTAAAAGCGGTTAACCTACTCCCAGAAAAGGTAGCCTTCCAGGCGTTCCAGAGCCAGACCATGACGCAGGCTCAACACCTCCTGCCTTAGCTGCTATTGTGCTTTTGCCACTACCAGCAGATGCACCACCACCATCAGCACCAGCTGGCCCCCCACGTCCGCGGCCTCTTCCACCAAACTTCAAAATGTTGCAGAAAATGAACCCAAAATAACATCAGATATATGGTACTGTATCAGAAGAGTACAGCTCTATACAGTCAAAGGATGATTGTCAATCTCCCTATATATACCATCAGTCACACAGAGACACTCACAGGCTCAGTATGGATTAGACAAGAATATAAAAGTAGAAAAAGTGTACTGTATCATCAGATAGCAGGTATATATAGTATAGTTTAAACATTCTAAATCTCTGTAGATATTTCAGGAGGCAGACACAGACACTCTCAGGCTCAGTATGGATTACAACACAATACAAAAAGCCGTAAAACAGTAATGGATCTGAAGAGTACAGCTGTACACAGTGTAGGGTTCATTGTTGTCAATCTCAGTATTTATTTCCACAGTCAGAAAATAACTCTCTCTTGGTCAGTTTGGATTAGACCAGAATATAAAAAGCAGTAAATGGGTAATGTATCACAAGCGTAGAGCTGTATACACTAGTGTTGGGGTAATTTTTAAATGTACATCTAAATTGCAGGAGTAACCCAGAGACTGTCACATGGCTATATTGGTGGGTATGAGACACGGGCCTACCCGCCCCAACAAGAAGCCCCTCAGCAGTATTTCTCTGCCCACTACCCCCAACAATCACAGGAGGAAGGTCAGTACCAACATCATGAGCAACAGTATGCCCCCACACAGGGCGATGTTGCTCAAAATAGTCAGCAGCAACCACAGGCTGCTCTTCCGCCTTCTCCTTCCCCAACATTCCACAATTTATAAGTGGCTACAAATATGCAAATTGTTGATGCATACTGTACATCGGTGTCCATAAGCGGACTGATGGCAGGAGATGTCCAGTGTGTTATAACTGGTGCTAAAAATCACAATTCTAAGTAAAAAAGAGGTGCTCTACATCATCAAAATTATGTAAAAACTATAAAATGAACATTTATTATGTAGGTTTTCAAAGCATATTAATAAACCACCATGACAGGCAAGGCTACCTTACTCGTTTCTGAGACATATTACATGTCTGTAAGAAATACAATATTTCACCGCGCTATACTGGTAAAGTCAAAGGATCAAAATAGACTACTCACTTGATAATACATAGAAAAGGCGTGCTGTCCATATAAAATTCGTAAATTTGTGGGCAGCTAACTTTCTCTCCAAATCAAGGCAAACAGCCTCAAGAACATCACGCTCTCTCTATGTATTATCAAGTGAGTATTGTAATGTGATCCTTTGAGTTTCCCTGTATAGTGCGCTGAAATATTGTCTTTTTTGCAGACATGTAATATGTCTCAGAAACGCGTAAGGTAGCCTTGCCTGTCATGGTGGCTTATTAATATGATTTGAAAACATTCATAATAAATGTTTGTATTATATTTTTTATATCATTTTGATGATGGAGACCTCCTCTTTTTGACTTTGGAATCCAATTGTCTAATGTTGCAATGTTGTTATTGCATTATATCTTTTGTTGGATATGTTTGTAAAGTTTATTTTGCAACAATGTTCAAATCTGCAAAATGGCCAATTTGGCCCATTGCCCAAGTTTTACATAGGGCAAGAATATGTTTGCCTTTAAGAAAAAAAACCCTAAAAAAAGGCAAAAGTAAAAATTTGTCAACTACACTTTACGTCTCTGTCTCAGTTCTCAAAAACCGTATCAACATACGCATACCAATGCAATTAAACAGTCATAGATTCAGAAGGGGTAGAAATATATATTTTTGGACACACATGAAACCAAAATTTACAACATAGAGACAGCATGCTCTTGCCAAGAAGTTTCCCCCTCAGGTGCCAGAAAGTAATTAGTGAATATATCACGCACATTGAGGCCAGAGAGCGGTCTATGTTGAGGGTTGATAGGTGGTCTCACCCTACGCACATTGTCCGGCCTTCGCACAACACCAGCAGAGGAGGAACAATCATGTATCCTGGTGAAGTTATGAAGAACCACACAGGCTTTCACTACTTCATTAACATTTTGTTCACTCAGCTGAATGGCAGACTGAAGTACACGCCATTTGGCACAAAGAATTCCAAAGGAACACTCCACCAGTCGCCGAGCACATGATAGGCGCAAGTTAAAAATTCTGCGCCTGTGGTCAAGGTTGCGACGGGGATATGGCCTCATGACATTGCGTGTTAACTGAAACGCCTCATCTGCCACAAGGACATAAGGGACAGATTCTTGAGTGGAGCCTGGTAGCTGGCGTGGTGGTGGTAGATCCAACTGGTTGGCGCGTAGCCGCCGAGCCATAATGGAAGTATTGAAGACTCTAGAGTCTCCCGTCCTTCCATAGGCCCCAATGTCAACAATTATAAACTTGTATTGAGGGTCGGCAAGAGCCAAAAATACAACAGAAAAGTATTGTTTATAATTGAAGAATTGGGAGCCAGAGTTCGGCGGCTTACGCACCCGGATATGTTTGCCATCAAGGGCCCCAATACAATTTGGAAACTGGCATTCCTCCTCAAAGTCCCTTGATATCCTCAATCAGTCTTCCATCCTGGGCTCGGGCATGACGACTTGATGTAGTCTTGTCCAGATTTCACTACATGTTGACCTGACTATGCCAGAAATGGTAGATCTTCCAATCAGAAACTCATGGTGTAGGGCAGCATAAGACAGGCCAGTGGCCAGGAAGCTGAAGAACAACAGAAAAGGAATATTTTAGAATGCACACATTTACAAAACAAACAGGTCCATACATAACAAACTTGGTAGGATTTCAGAGCAAATAACACACACATTTTTGTTTGCACAATGAGTTAGAGATATTCAGTACATATTACACATAACATTCTGGTCTGTAAGTTGACACATATGGGGACTAAGATGAGGGCATAAAAGTTACTCCAAGAAGCAAAAAATACATACTTTGGCCAACACATCATGAACATAGAGAATATGGTTGTGTAGTATATACCGTATTGTGAGTAGAAGTCGCTCCTCTGCAGATATAGCTTTGCGCATCCTTGTGTCCTGAAAGGTTATCCCAGGGCGCACTGTCTCCAAGAGTCGATCAAATGTTGCAAGGCTCATGCGACAGTATTGGTAGAATTTAGCCGGATGCTCCCGCAGAGAAGAATAGAGGGGGTGAAAATGACATCTTGTGAGTCGCTGCCTCAAAAGTGGATGTACCCACATGCGTCTCCTCCTCCGCGGATCCACTATCACTGGGTATGGTTGGATAAAGCGGCGTGACAAAAGCCAGTTGAAGAGAACCTGCTCAGTTGTGTTGAAAGTCAGACTGTTTGCCATGTTGCACATACAACCCCAACACACCTAGTGAAGGCAAGGTCACAAATGGACAGAATGGAGGCAGCCACCAGTTCCTGAGCCAATAAATAGGGTGCAGGCTAATGATTTAAATAGTTGGCAGGCCTCAAAACCGTTAAATGTCCATTTTGCAAGGCTGCGAGAAAATCTCACCATATGGAGTCCATACGGATGCCATACGGATTACATACGGATGCTGACATGCGCAAAATACGCGACCACACCTTGCTTACGGATGACATACGGAGCTCTATTTAGGGGTCATTCATCCATATTACGCCTGTAAACTACGGACCGTATTTTGCGTCAATTAGTGTGACCCCGGCCTAAGTGCTCTTTATGTAGCTGGATAATAGCGAGAAAATAGCAATTAGAAATAGACGATTGTAAGACCTCAGAAGAAGTGCTTAAGGGAAACAAAATATATATATATATATATATATATATATAGATGCTGGTGGCAATCTTAGTTCCAACCTGAACAATCATTAAAAACTAAAAAGGCATGAGTGAGGGTAAAAACCTAAAATCACTGAACAGGTTATATACTGCAGGGTACTTCTTCCTGATAGCAGCTTAAAAAAAAAAAAAAGTCAAAGGCAAATTGCAGCCTGTGAACGGCTGTGCAGAGTAGCCACAATAGTAAATGCACAAGTCAGAGAGCGGTACCTGTAAAGATAATGCGATGCGAAGTCCTCACTCCAGTAAGCGGTGCAGGTTAAAATAGCGCTTTTTGCTACAGCGCTTGGAAAAAGAGGGGGGGTTTGTACACAGGGGTATAGGCGAGTTACAGGGGCTGCCCAGGCCGGTGGTAGCCTCCTCTCGGTGTACCTCCAGCTGTGGAGCAGACGTGAGCGGCCTCTCGTGCTCCCGACGTCTGTGAGCTGCTCCAGGAGTACAGGACCTTCGTGGTGTGAGTCAGCACATGACCACGTCGGTTTCACTTGCTGGTGGTTGCGACGGGGACCATTGGACTTTCCAACATGTTTCAAAGACTAAAGGCCCTGTCACACTAAGCGAGATCGCTAGTGAGATCGCTGCTGAGTCACTAGAACTGTGACATTATAGCGATCTTACCAGCGAGATCGCTGTGTGTGACAGTGACCAGCAACCAGCCCCCCTGCCGGGTATCGCTGATCGTGCCTGAAATGTCTGGACATTTCTTTGGTCGCTCATGTCCCGCTGAGTCGCTTGTTTCGTCACGTTTGACACCTAGCCTAACTACCTCGTTAGCGACTCAGAAGCAAGACAAGGCGGGGATTAGCGTTCCCGTTTCCACGCCTACCTCGGCTCTGATTGGTGGTCACTACAGTGTCCTGATTGGCGGGCTTCCTTTTAAAAGAAGCTAACAAAGTAGCGCTTCAGTTCTTTGTTCCTGACCCGGGTGTGTCCAAGTTGTGATCCTGTTTTTGTCCAACGGCTGCGACTCCATTTTGGACCATCTGCTTTTCCATCTTCGTTGCTTCTCTAGCCAGTTAATGGTAGGTATTCTTTTGGGGTCTCAACAGCGATTCCACATATTTGTTGTTTTTTTTTTATTTTATTTAGTTTTGGTGGTTTTTTTTTTATTTATTTATTTTCTTTGTGCGAACAAAGAGCCATATCTGGGTAGCCATTTTAGGCTATATGAAGTGAACACTCCCAACACCCTGTTTTTTTATGGGTTTTTTTTTTGTCATATACCTTAAAGTTCCATTGATGTTCATGGTTTGTTAACCGTATTTTTCTATTTGCAGATGTCTTACAACAGCGAGGAGTTCATTCGGGAGATGATCGAGCTGTATCGATCTCTTCCTTGTCTTTGGAAGATAAAGTGCAGCGAGTACAGTAACAGGATTAAGAAAAGAGGCTTATGAGAAGTTATTTGCCTATTTAAGCGTCACAACCCTAGCGAGAAGGTGGACGAAACCGTTGTAAGGAAAAAAATCCAGTCTCTCTGCACTGTATATAAAAAGGAGCTCAACAAGGTGGAGAAGTCGAGGAAGTCGGGTGCCGGCACAGATGAGGTTTATGTGCCCACGCTGTGATACTACGACCTACTCGGCTTCACCCGCGACCAAGAACTTCCAAGGAAAACAGTGTCTTCAATGCGGCCGAATGTGCACCCTGACACTGAGATCGAGAATGATCCAGACACCCCAGTTGGAGATGTAAGTACCGTATTGTTTTTCAAAAGTAATAGAATTATTAATTTGCATGTACATGCCGGATTTTTTGTGTAAAAAATGTTAACATTAGCATATGGCCCATAAGTCATTGAAACCTGCTCCGTATATTACAGTGTTTGTTTTACGTAATTTGTTTTGTTTTCTTTGTTCCCACATCAGCAGCGTGAACAAGATTGGGCGACGCAAGGGAGTGACCCCATCATGGGGTGTGAACGTAGTTTGGATGACGCATTTGAAGGCTCAAGTCAACATCCCGCTCCCCTATGCCGACGACAAAATAATACTCGCAAAAGGAAGGAAACTTTGCCCCCCTCCCCAGACCTTATGGGTTTGGCCAACCATATAATGGCAAGCTCGGCCATGGACACCTTTGCCCAATTCACAGCTGATCGACTTGGAAAGCTGGATGCTAACCAGAGGAAACATGCTGAACGGCTCATATTTGAAACTTTGAGTGAAGCTGATTCTGGTCGGTTGGATGAAACCTCAACCGTAAAAAGATTGATCGCCCGTGAGCCTTCTTGGCCAGCTTCATGGGCAGAAATTCAAGGTCCCCTGTGGAGCACACCAGTACGGAGGATTGGGCCACCGCAAAACCATCCCCAAACCCCGCCCAACCACCATTTTACTCACTACTCACAGTCTTTTCACTCCCAACAATGTTCTCCGCCCAGACGGGGTTTTTCAAATTCAGATATTCAATATGAAGAATTATAGCTTTTCTAACATTTTTTCCGCAATCTGTTTAAAAATTATTTAATTGTTTAATTATTTGTTGTATAATTTAAAAATTGTTATTCTTTTTAGGTTGTTGTGTTTTAATAAAATTCCTGTGTTTTAACTTTAATTGACTGAATTCCTCATTTTACTTTGACTATTTTTAACAAATATGTGTTGCCTCAATAGGAATGAAAAGCGTTATCATGCATTAGAGAGAGGGTATTTTTTTTTTTGATAGAGAAAACGCAACAACTGTTGATGTGTAATTTTTTTTATCGCCGTCTTTTCGGCAACTGTAATAAAACAAGAACTTACATAACATAAAAAAAAAATTATAGTCTTGCGCTACGTGCTTGGGCCGCCACCGCCACCCTTAACAGCAGCTGTTTGTGGTCCTCCACTGCTTTTGTCACTCTCCTCAGTGACTGCAGGAGCTCTTCAGGTGTTGGGATTCCTTTGGTGTGAAATGTTCAAACTTTACAATACAAAACATGATACATATTATCGGTTATTTTGTTTGTTGAATAAACTCTTACGGTTTCTCGCTGCGTCCGATTCTTCGGAGGATGAGGGGCTTATGTTCCAACCGGATCCTCGTGCATCCTCTCCTCCGTTTTCCGGTGTGTCTGGCAGTGGCATGGGCTCTACATCTTCTGTTCCAACTTGGCTCTCGGTATCTGGAGGACAAAGAAAAAAAATATATAAATTATCAGGAACTAAATTGGGGAGCGTGTGTCTGTGCAGGTACTATGCGGGTGTGTGCAAGTTCTGGGAGGGACTTTTCAGGGACTATATTTGGGTGCGTGTGTCTGTGCAGGTACTATGCGGGTGTGTGCAAGTTCTGGGAGGGACTTTTCAGGGACTATATTGGGGTGCGTGTGTCTGTGCAGGTACTATGCGGGTGTGTGCAAGTTCTGGGAGGGACTTTTCAGGGACTATATTGGGGTGCGTGTGTCTGTGCAGGTACTATGCGGGTGTGTGCAAGTTCTGGGAGGGACTTTTCAGGGACTATATTGGGGTGCGTGTGTCTGTGCAGGTACTATGCGGGTGTGTGCAAGTTCTGGGAGGGACTTTTCAGGGACTATATTGGGGTGCATGTGTCTGTGCAGGTACTATGCGGGTGTGTGCAAGTTCTGGGAGGGACTTTTCAGGGACTATATTGGGGTGCGTGTGTCTGTGCAGGTACTATGCGGGTGTGTGCAAGTTCTGGGAGGGACTTTTCAGGGACTATATTGGGGTCCATGTGTCTGTGCAGGTACTATGCGGGTGTGTGCAAGTTCTGGGAGGGACTTTTCAGGGACTATATTGGGGTCCATGTGTCTGTGCAGGTACTATGCGGGTGTGTGCAAGTTCTGGGAGGGACTTTTCAGGGACTATATTGGGGGGGTCTGTATAATGTGCACTTACCATGCTGGGAGACCATCTGGGCACGGACACGGGCAATACGGCTGCTTGAGCGGTAGCGCAGATCCGCAAGCATTTTCCTGTTCTGCCTGGTCGACCGATCCACTCCAAATTGTCTGGCCAAGCCCCGCCTAATACTACGGAGTACTGCCTGCTTATTAAGTACAGGGTGTGGATGCTGCTGCGTGCATGCATAATCCTGCTCATCCACCTCCCTGATCAGAAACCGCACCTCTGCATCACCCCAGTGACTTGAGCGCCGCCTGGTCGCCATGTTAAAAAGGTCTAGGCCGCAGTTAGGGCATAACACACGCCCACGACGCTATTGCTCCACCCACATTTATTATTGACATGCGGCGGCTTCTAGGACGCTATAGCGTCCTCCAAGGGGTTTCCCCGCCATAGAAACAACCCGACTGGGAAGCTTTTGCGTTCTGAAACCAAACCACACTTCGCATGGGCATATATTTATTTTGTGTAATGATTGTGTGTGTGCTCTTCTTTTTGTGATTGTGTAGGACGTGTATTTTTTTGTAGGTAAAGACACATTAATGGTTAAGTGTCTAATGTGAGTACATGTTTTATATGTACCTTAATCTGTTTCGTAAAAAATTAAAAACAGCAAACGAATATTTTAGAATAAAAAAAAATTATTACTACAGAATGTATAAAACAAGTTATTTATAAACATGGTACAAAAAAACAAAAAAAAAATCACTGCTGATGCTGCCAAGGAACAGCGCCAGGACCATTGAAATAATGGCAATACTCTTCACGGCAGGTCATGGCATCCTGGGTGTATCTGCCGGGTCCAAGAGGGCAGTACGAACTGGAATCTCGCCGACGGAGAAAGTTGTGTAGCACACAGCAGGCCATCACCACAGAGTCAACTGAGTCCAGTTTCATGTTCATTGGCGTGTGCAATACACGGAACCGATTGGCCATGATCCCAAAGGCATTTTCAACCACTCGGCGTGCCCTTGACAAGCGGTAATTGAAAATACGTCTTTCTGGCATTAGAGTTTTTTGGGGGAACGGTTTCAGCCAATGTGGATGAAGCGGGAAGGCCTCGTCACCGACAAGCACAAAGTTCATGTTTCCTCGAGTGTCCGAGTTTTGAGGCAACTGAAGGTAAGAGCCAAAGAAACTATCTCCAAAATGGGTATGTTCCAAGACCTCTCCATCGGAAACCCTTCCATTCATCCCCACGTCCACATAAATAAATTGATACCTTGCGTTTACAAGGGCCATCAAGATGATACTAAAGTAGCCCTTGTAATAGTAGAAGCATGACCCACTGTTTGATGGTTGGGTGATGCGGACATGTTTCCCGTCCAAGGCACCACCACAATTAGGAAACTGCCAGAGATCCTTGAAATCGGAGGCTATCTGTTTCCAATCCTCATCCGTTTTAGGAAAATCCATGAAGCTGCGTAGACACTGGAAAATCGCTCTGCATGTCTCCGGAATAAGAACACTGAGGAGGGGCCTTGAAACAGCGGCAGAGAAATGCCAACTATCCAGACATTTGTTGGGAATCTCTCTCAGGCAAAACTAACAGGTCAAGGAAATTCTTATCCTCTCTTGCTGACAACTTTATCTTCCAAAAGGTAGGGAAGAAAACAAGGGGAACTGCTACCTTGGATCTAATCCTTATAAACAGGGAGGAAATGGTTGAAGAGGTAAAAGTGGCTGGGACCCTAGGAGGTAGCGACCATGCTATTTTAGAATTTTGGATAACTAGAGGAGGAAGACCTGTGAAGACTCAGACGTCACGGTTAGATTTCAGAAAGGCAGATTTTAAGGGATTCAGAAAGAGAATTGGAGGGATCCAATGGCTGGATATCCTTAAAGACAAAAATGTCCAGGAAGGATGGAAAATCTTGAAAAATGAAATTCTCAAAGCACAATTGTTAACAATTCCGAAAAGAGGGAAGAATAGGAAGCATTTAAGGAAGTCAGGATGGATGAACACAGAACTTAAGCACATGCTAAAATGGAAGAAAAAAATGTTTATAAAATGGAAAGAGGGAGGCATATCTAAAGAAGAATATAATGCTGTCTGCAGAACCTGCAGGGCACAAATCAGATTACTAAAGCTAACAATGAATTGAGGCTTGCAAGAGATGTCAAAAGCAATAATAAAGGATTTTGGGGATATGTCAAAAGTAAAAGAAAAGTCAAAGATGATATAGGATTTTTACAGGATGAAAATGATGAAATGGTAAGACAGGATGTTGAGAAGGCCGAACTTTTAAATTCCTATTTTGCATCTGTTTTCTCTCAGAAAGGAAATGTAACATCAACTGTTCTTCACTGTCCTATTAAGGGAATAGAAGAAACCAGGATATCTATAAACAGAAATATAGTGAGGAAACACTTAGCTAACCTAAATGATTTCAAGTCTCCAGGTCCAGATGAATTACACCCCAGAGTACTGAAGGAGATAGCAGAAGAAATTTTTGAACCCCTCTCCATAATCTTTGAAAATTCTTGGAGAACAGAAGAAGTCCCAGAAGACTGGAGAAGAGCAAATGTTGTTCCTATCTTCAAAAAGGGGAAGAAGGTGGACCCAGGCAACTATAGGCCGGTGAGTCTGACTTCTATACCAGGAATGATCTTTGAACAAATTATTAAACAACATCTTTGTCAGTACCTGGATAAGAATGAAGTGATTAAACAGAGTCAGCATGGGTTTGTAACTAATAAGTCATGTCAGACTAACTTAATTTCCTTCTATGATGGAATCACTGATTGGGTGGATCAAGGAAATGCTGTAGATATAGTATATCTTGACTTCAGCAAAGCATTTGACAAAGTATCTCATACAATCCTTATTGAAAAAATGACTAAGTATGGAATGGACAAGGCAACTGTTAGGTGGATTCATAACTGACTTAGTGATCGGACCCAAAGAGTGGTCGTAAATGGCTGCACATCTAGTTGGAAGAATGTCTCAAGTGGGGTACCACAGGGCTCTGTCCTGGGCCCTGTATTGTTCAAGATCTTTATCAACGATTTAGATGAAGGAATTGAGGGTAAACTGATTAAATTTGCTGATGACACAACGCTCGGAGGGATAGCTAATACTAGAGAAGAGAGAGAGAGGATTCAAAAAGATATAAATAAACTGGAGAAGTGGGCAGCAACTAACAGAATGGTTTTTAACAGGGAAAAATGCAAAGTACTACATCTGGGCAATAAAAATGAAAAAAGCATATACAGAATGGGAGGAATAGGGCTAAGTAACAGCACATGTGAGAAAGACTTGGGTATACTAATAGATCACAGACTGAATATGAGTCAACAGTGTGATGCAGCAGCAAAAAAGGCAAATGCAATTCTAGGATGTATTAACAGAAGCATACAGTCTAGATCACGTGAAGTCATTATTTCCCTCTACTCCTCTTTGGTCAGACCTCATCTGGAATATTGTGTCCAGTTTTGGGCACCACATTTTAAAAAAGACATCAACAAACTGGATCAAGTTCAGAAAAGAGCGACCAGAATGGTGACCGGTCTGCAAACCCTGTCTTATGAGGAAAGGTTGCAGGATTTGGGAATGTTTAGTTTGCAAAAGAGAAGACTGAGAGGAGACTTAATAGCTGTCAACAAATATCTAAAGGGCTGTCACATTGTAGAAGGATCAACTTTATTCTCATTTGCACAAGGAAAGACTAGAAGCAATGGGATGAAACTGAATGGGAGGAGACACAGATTAGATATTAGAAAAAACTTTTTGACACTTAGAGTGATCAATGAGTGGAACAAGCTGCCACGAGAAGTGGTGAGTTCTCCTTCAATGGATGTCTTCAAACAGAGGCTGGACAGACATCTGACTGGGATGATTTAGCGAATCCTGCTTTGAGCAGGGGGTTGGACCAGATGGCCCAGGAGGTCCTTTCCAACTCTACGATTCTATGATTCTATGATTCTAGGTCCTGAAATGAGCGCCCGGTGGCCAGGAATCTCAGCGTGACTGCCAATCTTTCATCTATGGGGATGGCAGAACGCATTCTTGTATCCCTCCTTTCAATAAGTGGTGAAATTAGCTCCAATAAGTAGATAAACGATTCCTCGGACATCCGCAGGTAGTTCCGGAAATCGTGTGGATTTTTGTCCTGCAACTGTCTGACTAGCTGCATGTGCAACAATTCGGACCTCCTCTGCAGCCACCCTCTGGTCCACATTCGACGTTTGCTTTTGGAATGCCTCTCCAGGGTCTGGGCCTCATCACGACGGCGAGCTTCCTCAGCCAGCAATGCAGCCACCACAACCGAACACAGCGCCTTGTTCATGATGGAGCAAACTGCAAAAAATAAAGTTGAAATATGTTTAAAATTTAGAAAATAAAGAATTCACAACAAGCTACGTGTTATGCTACATTGCATACCACCCTATTACCCGGGCGTGGCTTTAACAAATGCAATTGCATATCATCGTATAACGGGCGTGGCAGTATACGTGCTTTTACACAGATTGCTGAGCATTCAATTGCATATGGGCGAGCCAGATATGAACCCACCAACTAAAATGGCTTACCATACGATAGGCGATGAAACCAAAGCCCTCCCTCAAGTAGAGCGAAATATACCCCAAAGATACATACCGTCAACACTGAATTGGCGTCTGGGTAAATCAATCTGGAATCACAGCCCGTGAACGCTATTTGGACAGCCGGTGAACGCTACTAGGGCAGGCGGTGAATGCAAATAAGACACTGATAACCATTACTCCGGTGTGCTAGCCAAAAGACGTGTTTGAGAACAATGAAATGGAGCGCTAGTACGTCACCTTCTTTTAAATGCACGGCCAATCAAGACGCGGCAGCGTCCACCATTCAGGGCTGAGAGGGCGTGAGAAAGGGAGCGCAATCCACGTCTGTGTAAATACAGCGTCACACAGTACATCCCTCATCGAGGTATGAATCGTCAATGGAACATGCAATGTGACAGGGTCCCAACGACCACCGACATCGTTACAAAGGTCGCTATGACTCACTAGATCGTTGCTCCATCGTTGGGTAGATTGGACTGTCTGACATCTCAATAGCGACCACATAGCGATGCGGCAACGATCCCTGTCATGTCGTATCGCTGTCGGGATCGTTATAGCGTCGCTAGGTGTGACGGGACCTTAACTGTCTTCTTCCTCAGGGAAGTTTTTTTTTTTCCTATAACCACCTAATTTAGATTTCCCTCTTCTTTATGAGTGTTCCAAGTGCACACTAATATTATGAGTTATAAACTGTTAACAATTCTTTTTGAAAGCATTTTTTCTGCACCTGACTAAAACTTTTGCACAGCACTGTAACTTTGAAATGTAAACTCCAAAATAAATAGTCATGTTGATGTTGATAAAATATAAGACACTTTCTGCTTCCTCCCCTAGCGATTTATATTCTAAAAACAGATTCCAGTGCTCTGAGGCCGAACTTTGCCCTAGTGACAACCGGACAGACTAGGATCTCTGCCCAGTTACAGGGCCTTATCTGACAGTTTTGCCAAGCAGATGAGTCTGCAACACGACTGGGAAGCAGCCGCGGGATTTGACCTACATTTCAATGGAGCAGGATTAATGCAGCTTGTGCAGCAAATCCTGAGGAACCAGTGCCACTCGCAACCTCTGCCCAGTAGACATTAAAGGAGAAAGAGGGTTAACCTCTTTAGTGTCACAATAAATCAGGCCTACAAAAATCAACCTCCGATGTACCTTCCTTTTTCAGGCTCTATGTTCACTACAATTATTAATCATTTTTATCGGCATTTAAAGCCCTTCGGGTGGAGTTTTCGAATGGCATAGATTTACATTGAATTTGTGAATTTGCCACTGAAAAAAACTTGTACATTGTAATAAAGTTTTAAATAAAAACAGATTATAGTCTTATATCCACCATAAAAATGAGTACCTTTGTAATATTATTTATGTAGCATCTCAATATAAAAGCAGCATTAGAGACATTCAAACTATTGCTCCTAAATACTATTTTCATGTTCCTACTGAGATGAGCGTAATCTCCTATCCCTCTAGTAACTCTTCCCTTCCTATTTGTTTTCTGCGGTAGTAAAGAAAAAAACTTTTCTAGATGGGCATAAACATATTATCCAGTTCACCGGTAGCAGTGGAATGGACCTACCAACTCTATCACATGGTGGAGAAAAGGGTGTTCGACAGGCAAAAAAATCTAAAAGTTCACATCTATTTGTATAAACATTAAAAACTAGTGCAAATAAAATCATAGCAGTAGTATTGTCATGATTAAAAGCATTTTGCTTGAAACGCGTAGACCAAACATATTGCCAAGATTTTATTTTTCCCCAGTTTTTAATGGTAATCCAAATAAATGTGGAGTTTTAGAGATTGTTGTTTTGATATAACGGCTGCTGGATTAACACGGTTTTCTACTGTATATTCAACCCAGGAACTGGCCTGGAGCTATCCTTGCACCACACTTAATTTCACATTCCTCCTTCATCGTTGAGCTTACAATTTTTCCTTTTTTCCCCTTCCCCACATTATTTTGATTGTCTATATCATGATACCAACATGTGGCCCCATTGCCACAACTATTGAGAAATAGAAATGTAGGGAGCTGGAGAGAGAGAATCAAATCACCAAAGTATGGTACACTTATGTCCATACCAGGGAGTCATCGCACAAAGCTGCCCGAGTCAAGGATGCAGAGAAGCATTCTTGAAGAGAAGAAATCCGCCAGTGATAACCAGGTAAGTATAAATAAAACTTCACTTTTATTAAAAATAATTAAAACTCTAGAGAGTGAGAACAGCAAATTCACAAGGAACCTGATGGACCTACACGTATACAGTATGAGCATATACAGTATAAGCCCCAACATAGACTCCTTTATACAGTATGGGCCCCTACATAACCTCCTGTATACATGAATACATATGAAAACAAAAAAAAACTCACTTCGTTCCTGTTCCCCGCCACTCTGCTCCAGTCTCCGGAGCACCAAATCTGCACAGTAGACAAGATGAAGTCACTTCATCCTGTCACCTGGCTCAGTCGCATGCACTGACTAGTGGAAGAAGGATCTGATGGCATCTTGAGGTCGGGGCGGGCGAGTGCGTGGTTGGCCCGTGGACCACTGTTTCAGCTCTTCAGCTGTCTCGGTTCGTGGGCCAAATTGGAACAGTCAGGGGGCTGGATGTGCCCTGCGGGCCACAGTTAGCCCAGCTCTGCCCTATGGTATGAATTGTCCAATGTATCTGGAAGCAATACATTCTCATCCAGGTCTAAAACCATTGACAGAATACACATGTCATCGTCTACACATGTCTTACTGGATAATTGGTATTGAACACAATATTGGCCTCACTTCTAAATTGTGATGCATAAAGCCAAATGCAAGCGGCTATGTGGATAGTTACCTGGGGTATGTGAACCATCACCATAATATTACCTAGTTTATCCAAATTCTGACAAATTAATAGAGATGCAGCAAATACAATCGCGACTCACTTCTACCTTCTTTTAGATATAAATGAGCACCTTAGGGCTTACCCCCTAATTGCTATTCCAGCCATTAAAAGTTCTCATGATTTGTGCTGAAACGCTGCTGTTAACATATTTCCTAAGTGAAACACATGCTGTGTGAATTTTATATATGCAGGATCATTAGATGCGAATTTAGAGTCTGATAATCAAATTTTACATGAAAGCTCTCAGAAACAGAGATGAAGAGATGGCATAGTAGAGACTTTAAAACGTCTGATAGCCCAGCTGCACAGGGAGTTGCGACAGGGTTAATGCCAATACTGACTGGCACAATCCCAGCTGAAGCTGCCTCCGTTCTTTGAAAAAGTAGGCCAGATTCCCACATGACTGCCGCCGCTTTCCAGCAACTCCTGCTTGTTTAGGGAGAAAGAGCTGAAAATAGGTCCTGTGGGAACCGTGACAGGAGAGACTAGCCAGGGGGGAGTTCCATTATGCCACCCAAATCAGTAATTCTCCAAGTATGCAAACAGTCTTATATCTAACTGAACAAGCCTTTAATTAGAGACTAATTTGGACAAATCTCTCTCCTAAATGTGTGGGGTCAGTTGGCTTGTTATGCAACACTGTTAAGGAGGCACAGAATAAGGCCCCACAACACTGACCAACACACATAATATTATAAGGCACGAACGCCGACCCTAGCTGGTTCTTTAGGAAATCCATATTCATACCATCCACCATCTACCCCATTTACTGTACTCATTAGGCAACATGAAATTACTTGATAACAACCCATCATGAGCTGATTTATTATTCTCCAGGTTCACCAGTTCATGTCCTGGAGGGTGAAATGGGAGGCATGGCAGGGGGTGTTTGAATAAAAAGCCTGGGAGATGAATTTACAATTCTATTATGTAGACTTTGTGCAGATTTTGTGAAAAATGAGACTTAACACTCCCGTCAACAAAATTATCAGGGTTTTCCTGTATTGCACTTTAGAAAGGACCTGTCAGCGAGCTGAATAGGGCGCCATTTAGCTGTAAATTGGAAACATTACTTGCCGTTTTTTAATTAGGTTTGGTTGAATAATCAATGGCATTTACAGTGGCAATTACCAAGTAATTACCCTCTTGAATATGTTAAAGGTGGGAGGGTTGTGAATAATAACACAAAAAACTAAATTGTCCCATTGAGCACCAATTTCCATTCTTTTTAGGCAAATCACTTTTATGGAAGCTGAATAGCTGAGAGAGGATCACTGCTGCCTGCAAAATTTGGGTTGTAGAATTGTCAAAACTAAGAACATTATGGGAAGAAGAAAACGTTCCTGGAAACAGACAACTCTTCAATGAGTGCTATGAATGAATTGCTAAATATTAGAAAGCTGAAGACCACACTTTATAAAGTTATTTTTGCACCTATTTGTAGAAAGGTAGTATGGTTTGTACCTGAAAGAAAGCACCTTATGTAAAAAATTAAATCATCCACATCGCAACCTGGCACAAACAAAGGTTATATTGAGTGGAAAAGAATTCTTAACCCAGCTATTCTGTTCGTTACGTCTTTACACTTGCTTGTTAGGGTATGTGCACACGCTGCGGATTCTGCTGCGTTTCCGCAGCGTTTTTGGCTCTGCAGAAACGCAGCAGATTTTGCTGCGTTGTACAGTACCTTTATTTCCTATGGAAATAAAAAAAAGCTGTGCACATGCTGCGTTTTTTTCCGCGCGGTTTTGCTGCGGTTTACAATCTGCAGCATGTCAATTGTTTGGTGCAGAAACGCTGCGGTTTTACACCTCATCCATTATGAGGTGTAAAACCGCAGGGCAAAACCGCAGAAAAAACGCAGATAATCCGCAGATAAACCGCAGAAAAACCGCAGCACTTTGTCCTGCGGATTTCCTGCGGTTTTCTCTACAAAATGCGCAGAGACTAAAAACTACGTGTGCACATACCCTTACAGTATGTTCCGGTCATTTTTGACCGGACCAAATAAGGTCTTGATTTTTAGCTAATTTAAGTGTTTTAATTGAATAATGTTTGCAGAATTATATTGTATGTGAACCTGGTTGTTTATAAACAAATGAAAAAAGGAAAGAAAAACTTACTTTTTATTTTTTTTGTGTCAAAGCATTTAACATGGTTTTATTGGAATATTTATGCATATTGCATATTTGCACATACAAAAATAATTATTTATCCAACTGTAAACTATAACTAATAACAATAAACTAAATGTAATTATATTGTTTTCCAACAAAAAAAATTAACAGTTCAGTTTTTTTTTATGTAAAATGATAAATAAGTCACACGGTGCAAAATTTACTCTTTGCAATTGTCACAGGTATAATTGACATGTCTTTTGCATAAATATTTTTCACATCTGTAACATATCACATTTGATTTGTGATTGCTTGATGTTGGACTGAAGTCGCATCGTTTCCGTTTTAGGCTGCTCTCTCCAGCTGGACTGAAAATGAAACTGGATAGACTACTATGGCAATTGTCTACTGATAAGATAAAATAAAACACCCCCCATCCTTTAGGATAAGAGCTTAGAGTAAAGCAAACACACTTTTCAGATAGAATTTATTAGTACTCTTTCAGGTCAGCATTTCACAGATATTAGGGCCCCGTCACACATAGCGATCTCACCAGCGAGATCGCTGTGTGTGACAGCGATCAGCGACCGGCCCCCCTGCCGGTATCACTGATCGCTGTAGGAAACCGCTGGACATTTCTTTTGTCGCTGGTCTCCCGCTGGCCAGCATGCATCGCTGCGTGTGACAGGCGAGAGACCAGCGATCTGCTGGTAACTAATGTACACATCGGGTATCCAAGGGACGTGCGTCCATTAGATACCCGATGTGTACGATAGTTACCAGCGCGCTGATGCAGGGAGCTGGTAACTAACGTACACATCGGGTATCTAAGGCGTCCCTTAGATACCCGATGTGTACGTTAGTTACCAGCTCCCTGCATCAGCGCGCTGGTAACTAACGAACACAGCAACGCCGCGCGCTCGGCGTCGCTGTGCTGATCGCTAGTGAAGCTGCCTGTTTGACAGCTCACCAGCGATCACATAGTGACTCACCAGCGATCCTGACACATTGATATCATTGTCGGGATCGCTGGTGAGTCGCTATGTGTGACTCCAGCTTTAGATCAGGGAACACAAGTAAAAAAAAGAGAATATGTTCATTTACAATATGAAATGTTGAGAACTGAATTGAACGATTTTACATGAACAGCAAAGTAAAAATATTTGGCACATAACTATACTGGAAGGTAATCCATCAGCAGTATTGTAATGAGAAAATGTATCTATGTGTAAATCTGCAAGGACCAAAAGGACCTAAATAAATTGATAAAAAGTAGTAGATGTAATATATAGTCCAAAATGAGATTATAGCTCCTTTATTGTACTCATAAAATGGCTGGAGATCACTATAAAAGGCTATCGGTCATTTTTGACCGAACAGTACAAGTGTATAAAAAATTGTGGCGCAAAAATTAAACAAAAAAAAAAAGTACCCATAGTAAAAACCCCTCAAATGAGGAAAAGTCAATCAACCACAAGTTTCAGAACCGCATCTTGAATATTTTAAAAAATATTAAAGTTCAAAATCGGTCGTTTTTGACCGAACATAACAGCAGGGTTAAAAGAGAAAGAAAGTTGGGTTTACTTGTTTGTTACTTTGTGGACAAAGTTTATTTATGTATTTACTCAATTATATAGTGCCATCATATTCTGCAGCGCTTTACAAACATCATCTATTCAGAGTGTAGGAGGAAACTGGGGTACGTGGCGGAAACTCACCAAATGGAGAGAACATACAAACTCCTTGAAGATGTTCTTAATGAGAGTTGAACTCAAGACCATAGCACTGCGAGGCCACAGTGTTGCCCTGTATTCACGTATGATCTCCATTTATTATTATTATTTATTTAACAGTCTTTGTCTCGATTTCGAGCCATGGCGACTTAGTGGATGTACAATTTGTAGGAATATTGATTTATTTTTTTTTTTGCAAGCATAGATAGGTCCACCAGTGTCTTCTCTGCCATTATTTTGATAGTATCAAGTCATTGGGTTGCTGGTCTTCCATTTCACTTTGTTCCTTCTATTCTTCCAATCATGATGTACTTTTCCAGTGATTGTTGTTTTCTAATGATGTGTCCAAAGTAGGCAAGTCATAGCTTGGTGATTCTTGCTTCAAGTGACATGTCTGGCTTATTTTGTTCTACAATTGACCTGTTTGTTCTTCTTGCCATCCATGGTACTGAAGTTCACCACTATTTCCAACGACTCCAACTACTTTAGTGAAGAAGAGCTCCTATAGGAACTATGACTGGAGAGACTAGCCTGAGGCAGGTCATTTTTTACACTGGGCCATGCAACAGTAGTCTGGTCTGTTTCTCTATTGAGTACACGGCTGGATGGAATGAAGGTGAAGGAAAATAGGGAGTATAGATTGCAAAAAACAACATTGAGTACTAGAGGAGTAACAATGTAGTGCGCATTCAGTAAAGCCTCCTTCATTCAGTGCAAGAGAATCCGCGTGGTACAATCCGGGGCTTATATGATTCCCAAGTCTCAGCACTTTTGTTGAAGATGGAAGATTTTTTAATATTGGAACTCAGTGATTCCTCATTCCTTAAATGTATAATAGATAACATAATATGGTTAATAGCTACATAAATTTTAATCGCAAGCACACAAAAAGTCAACCCCAGTCTACTTGCCCAATTAGGTCATATGGACATCAAAGAGAAACGTCCTCTACTTGGGATTTCCTCTATGAGTCACTTCTGTTCTGGGGGGCCCAAGTTATACTACATGGATAACGATAACCGTTTCTATGAACAGTAATACTACATTCCCTCTGCTTGAATTATCTGGCTGGTTGCAGCTTTCTTTGGTGTAGTAAACTGTTGGGGTTGAGAGTCGCAATTTCTTCGATAAGACAACCACTAATTGTAAAAGTAAAAAACAAAGCTTATGATATTCACACTTGTACATAAATGTTCCTGTAGGTTCCCTCAATTGGAAATATAGATGGTAAATAGATCGTCTGCCTTTACCCTGCCCAAAATGACTGGTCAAAAACCTTCACAGATACAATTTACCTTCACTCACAATCTAGACTAAACATAGTGTCTCCAACTGAGAAAGGGGGAATAATAATAAAACGTCACTAATTCATTTTAGTCACAGCAAAAGAAACCTTTTTACAGTTCTGCAAATAATTGTTTGTAGTAAAATGACCTCCAGACATGGACTGAGATAGTAACTTTGTGTCACGGCCAGGACGTTATTTGATAGCATATCATATTCCTAGTACATTTTCATAATAACCATTCATGATAATTAGCAAATAGACTAAACTGCTATTTACGGTTTCTAAAGTTATCCAAACTTTTAATTTTTAAAAGTAGAAATTTATGCAGAATTTAAGAATTCAAACATATAACTTCACATTAAAGCCTGCAACTTACAAGATTATAATGAAGATATTTTGCCACAGGTGATCATTGGCACAAGTGTTACTATATGTATGTGTGGGTATATAAAAAAGTAATAAAAGCAATAGTAAATACATTCATGATGAAGTTTAGGAGTCGGCAGACCTATTTGTGTAACTGCATTGTATTAGGAACTGAGAAGGAGGTCCTGCAGACTATAACCCCTAGCACCCCTCCCCCCCTAACAATCTGGCAGCTTTAGCACTGTGGCAAGGGTATAAATCTTACATAACATTTATATTGTTCCTTTACTGGCCTCAGTATGCTCACAGGAGCCAGTAAAGCAGCTCATAACCTCCTATAAAAGAATCCAGCTATGATATGGAGGCTGAAAATGAGCCAGTAAAATATTTAAAAACCTTGTAAAACAGTTTGTTTTTACAGCCAGTAAGAACAGAGAGATGGAGGGAGCTTTCTTGTACTTCTATCGGTAGCGAACAGTACAAAGTTGCAACGTCTCTATCCCATATAACGTGGAAATTTGAACAATTACATGAAGTTCAATGGAAAATGTGCATAAATTCCATGATTTGTAGGAACGTCATACAATGGTGGCTAAAGTACGCAATAGAGTCAAGCCAATGAAAAGCAGAAGTGGTGCACCTAGACTTGGGAAACAGGTAATTTTGAAGATATTCATCATTTATAGGTCAGGGTCGGATGGCCGTATAAATCGGAGGTTGATTGGAACACAGTGCACGGACTGGCGGCTTTCTTGACCCAAGCGTGACAGCTGCATGTATTTCTATGTAGCTGCCACGCTCAGGTTGGGAGAGCCGCTGGCCAGTCTGTGCACAGCGTTCCAAACTCGTTCTAATTTGGCAGAGCCGCTGGCCAGTCTATGCACTGCCTTCCAGTCTTGCTCTAATTCGGCAGAGCCGCTGGCCAGTCTGTGCATTGCCTTCCGATCTCGCTCTAACTTGGCAGAGCTGCTGTCAAGTCCCTGCACTGTGTTTTGATCTCGCTCCAATTCGTGAGAGCCACCGGCCAGTCCATGCACTGCTTTCTGATCTCGCTCTAATACAGCAGAGACACTGGCCAGTGTTATGCTTGGGTCACCGAGGAGGAGAGCAAGCCCAAGCTAAGCCACAGAAAACCAGAGAGGTGGGTAACTAAGCGGATTGCAGACCCCTGATCCTATCTACACAACTAGCAGTAGCCGTGGAGCGTGCCTACGATGATCCTAGACGCCTCGACGCAGCCGAAGAGCTAACTAAGCCTAAAGCAAGAAAGGGGAAATCTAAACTGCCCCAGAGCAGACCCCAAAGGAATAGATAGCCCCCAAACATATATTGTCGGTGAGACAAGATGAAAACACAAACTCAGCTAGGAAAATAGACTGAGCAAACGATGGGGCCCACACTGACTAGACAGGACAGGAATGACACTGTCTGCAATCATGCAAAAAACCCTGCAAAAAGGTCCAACACATTTGAAGCAAAAATACTGAAGTCGCACGACTTCGCCCACTATATCAGCACTCTGGTATATTCTGAAAACAGAGCAAAAAGAGGCCAATCTAATAAGGGACAAAAACAAACTGGCACAAGCAGTAACATATGGATGGTGATTCAGCACGGCCCCAGGCGGAGCTGGCTGACCCACACAAAACTGAAATAGACAAAACCAGATCAAATGTGAACAGAATAGCAAAAGAACACTTAGCTGAGCATGCAGGGACTGAGCTGGAAACTAAGACCTCAGGAGGCAGGAAAAAATCACCAGCAGGGATAGAGGGAGTCGGCTGTCTTAAATCCAGTCTGAAACCCCAGGTCTCCAATTGTCATCCTCATCAGGTGGCAAGCCTCTGTTAATCAGATCAGCTCAATTACCTCCAGTAACCACCAGAGGGAGCCCAGAAAGAGAACTCGCAACCCCTCCATCAACCTGACCAGCTCCACCACCTTCAGCAGTAACCAGAAGTAGGCCAGAAAGCGAATTCACAATAGTACCCCCCCTTGAGGAGGGGTCACCGAACCCTCTTCCACACCACCATGCCGATCAGGATGAGCCCGGTGAAAACCACAAACCAATCTATCAGCATGAATGTCAGAAGCAGAGACCCAAGAATTATCCTCCTGGCCATAACCATTCTATTTGACCAAGTACTGGAGTCTCCGTCTAGCCAAACAAGAATCCAGTATTTTCTGTACCTCATATTCCACATTGCCTTTAACCAATACAGGGTCAGGAGGCGCCGCCATAGGAACTACCGGCTCCACAAACCTCTTAAACAGAGATTTATGAAACACGTTATGTATCTTAAACGTAGCTGAAAGAGCCAATCGAAAAGAAACAGGATTAAGAATCTCCAAAATCTTATAAGGTCTAATGAACCTTGGCTTGAACTTTGGAGACGCAACCTTCATAGGAATATTCTTTGACGACAACCAAACCATATCACCCACTTTGAACCGGGGACCAATGGTCCTATGCGAGTTGGAAAACCGTTGGGCTTTTTCCTGAGAGAGGGACAACTTATCCACCACTTGGTCCCAAATCTGGTGCATTCTCTCTACCACAGTGTCCACACTTGGGCAGGTCGAAGATTCCACTTGCCCTGAAGAAAATCGAGGATTTAAAACAAAGTTACAGAAAAAGGGCAACATCAAAGTGGCAGAACTAGCTCTATTGTTTAGCGCGAATTCGGCCAAGGGCAAAAATTAGACCCAGTCATCCTGATCAGCAGATATAAAACATCTCAAATAGGACTCCAAAGTCTGGTTTGTTCTCTCAGTCTGCCCATTGGTCTGAGGATGAAATGCAGAGGAGAAAGATAACTGAATTCCCAGTTTGGAACAAAAAGCTCTCCAAAATCTGGAAACAAACTGGACTCCTCTGTCCAACACAATGTTCTCAGGAATCCCGTGCAACCGAACCACCTGTTGTACAAACAAGGGTACCAACTCAGAAGAAGATGGCAACTTTGAGAGTGGTACAAGATGGATCATCTTAGAAAATCTATCACAGATCACCCAAATAACAGTCATTCTCTGAGAGACAGGAAGATCGGAAATAAAATCCATTGATATGGGTCCATGGCCTCTTGGACACCGGAAGGGGCATCAACAACCCACTAGAACGAGAACAGGGTTTGGACCGAGATCAAGTCCCACAGGACTGTACAAAATTTCTGACATCCCGAGATAAGGCAGGCCACCAAAAAAACCAACTCACCAAATCTCTGGTACCAAAAATAACTGGATGACCAGCCAATGCGGAGCAATGAATTTCAGACATTACTCTTTTCCTCCACTGGTCAGGGACATATAATTTTCCCATAGGGCAACGTTCAGGTTTGTCCTCCTGAAATTCCTCTAGGGCACGTCTCAAATCGGGTGAGATGGCGGAAAAAACTACACCCTCATTTAGAATGGTAGCAGGCTCGGTCACAATAAGAGAATCCGCAAAGAAACTCCTAGAAAGGGCATCCGCCTTAACATTCTTAGTGCCCGGAAGAGACCACAATATTAAAACGTGTGAAAAACAAGGCGCACCTAGCCTGTCTAGGATTCAAGCGTTTGGCTGATTCAAGATAAATTAAATTCTTGTGGTCGGTGAGGACCACAACTTGATGTCTAGCTCCCTCCAACCAATGTCCCCACTCTTCAAATGCCCATTTCATGGCCAACAATTCCCGATTCCCCACATCATAGTTACGTTCAGATGGGGTGAATTTTCGAGAAAAGCAGGCATTCATTTTAGAAGTCACCAGATCTTTTTGGGACAAAACAGCTCCTGCACCAATCTCAGAAGCATCTACCTCCACCTGAAATGGGAGTGAGACATCAGATTGCCGTAGATCTGGAGCAGAAGTGAATCTCTGCTTAAGCTCCTGAAATGCCGAGGCTGTCTCTGGAGACTAATTCACCACATCAGCGCCCTTTTTGGTCAGATCAGTCAGTGGTTTGACAATACCAGAAAAATTACTTATAAATTTACGGTAGAAATTAGCAAAACCCAAAAACTTCTGGAGAGCCTTCAAAGAAGTGGGCTGAACCAAACATAAATGGCCTGTACCTTGGTCCGGTCCATTTCAATAGCCGACGGGGACAAAATGAATCCCAAAAATGAAATCCTCTGTACACCAAAGAGACACTTCGATCCCTTAACATACAGAGAATTTTCCCTCAAAATCCGGAACACAGTCCGGACATGTTCTACATGAGAATCCCAATCACTGGAAAAGATCAAAATATCATCCAGATAAATTATCAAAAACTTATCCACAAAGTCCCGGAAAATATCGTTCATAAAAGATTGGAAGACAGAAGGGGCATTAGTGAGCCCAAAAGGCATCACCAGGTACTCAAAATGTCCCTCCGGAGTATTAAACGCCGTCTTCCATTCATCCCCGTGCTTGATGCGAATAAGATTATACGCCCCCTGAGGTCAAGCTTAGTAAACCAGCATTCACTTTTAACTCTGGAAAATGAATCAGAAATCAGGGGTAACGGGTACTGATATTTAACAGTTATTTTGTTAAGGGAATGATAGTCAATACAAGGCCTTAATGAACCATCTTTCTTGGCCACAAAAAAAACAGCACCTAAAGGTGAAGAGGATGGTCTAATATGACCCTTCTCCAATGACTCCTTGAAATAAGATCGCATAGCATCATGTTCAGGTACCTATAAGTTGAAAAGCCGACCCTTGGGAAATTTACACCCGGGCATTAACTCAATTGCACAGTCATAACTCCTATGAGGAGGCAAAGATGTAGACTTACTCTCACTAAATACATCAGAAAAATCAGCCAAATAGTCAGGAACATCTTGAGACTGAGGAGAGGTGGAGAAAACAGGTCTCTAAGAACACACTGACAACCCCAACTCACCACAGACAGATTTTAATCCAAAACAGGATTATGAATTTGCAACCAGGGAAAACCCAGAACAATAGTATCATGCAAATTGTGCAACACCAAAAATTTACAATTTTCTTGGTGGTCCGGGGCGACCCGCATTATCACCTGGGTCCAAACCTGGGGGTTATTCTCCGCCAAAGGAGTAGCATCAATACCCCTCAAGGGATAGGAGTCCGCAGGGGTATTATGGGAAAACCACAAGTAATTGCCAAAAGGAACTTAGGCTGTACACTGCCCACGGCAAATGTGTGAGCAAAGCGTTTTTCTCATTTAGGGCAGACAGAAATAGTATGAGAGGTGTCTCCACAGAAAAAACACAGCTTATTACGTCTTCTAAACTCCTGATGTTGCGCCCTAGACAAAACCCTATCACATTGCATGGGTTCAGACGTTCGTTCAAAAGGCGGCAACGCCTCTCGTGTAGTTTTACGTTCACGTAAACGCCGATCAACTTGAATGGCCAATCACATAGAATAGTCAAGACCAGAGGGAACAGGAAATCCCACCATAACATCTTTTATGGTTTCTGCCTAAACCTTCTGAAAGAGAGCTGCTAGGGCATCGTCATTCCATTTAGTAAGGACCACCCACTTTCGGAATTTTTGACAATATAACTCTGCAGAATCCTGACCCTGGTTCAATGCCAATAAAGTTTTCTCAGCTTGATCAATAGCATTAGGTTCATCATACAACAACTCCAAGGCTTGAAAAAATGCATCCACATTAGTCAGAATAGGATCTCCAGGTGTCAGAGAAAAAGCCCAATCCTGGGGATCGGTGCGCAGCAAGGAGATGACAATTTTAACCTGCTGCACAGAGCTCCCTGTTGAGTTAGGCTTCAAGGCAAGAAATAGTTTACAATTATTCTTAAAATTCAAAAATTTAGACCGATCCCCAGAAAACACATCAGTAGTAGGGATTTTTGGTTCAACAGCAGATGATTGAGCGAGATAGGCAGAAATTCCCCGCACTTCAGCAGTGAGCTGCTCAACACGATCAGACTATTGCTTAATCTCCATTAAAGAAAAAAAATCCTACTACGGCAACAGAGAAAAAGAGGAAAAAATATATTAAAAAAATTCTGACATTTTTTTTTTTTACAATTCTTTCCTTCTTTTGAGTACCCTAGAGTCTGCGGTTTGGCTGGTGATTCTGTTATGATTGGGTCACCGAGGAGGAGAGCAAGCTCAAGCTAAGCCACAGAAAATCAGAGAGGTTGGTAACTGAGCGGATTGCAGACCCCTGATCCTATCCACACAACTAGCAGTAGCCGTGGAGCGTGCCTACGATGATCCTAGATCCCTTGACACAGCCGGAGAGATAACTAAGCCTAAAGCAAGAAAGGGGAAATCTAAACTGCCCCAGAGCAGACCCCAAAGGAATAGATAGCCCCCAAACATATATTATTGGTGAGACAAGATGAAAACACAAACTCAGGTAGGAAAATAGACTGAGCAAACGATGGGGCCCACACTGACTAGAAAATAGGGGGGGAAGCCAGCACTGCTTAAGGTTAGAACGCATAAATTGGAGTGCATATGCACATAATGTCTAGCTGTATTCAAAAATGAGATATTTAGCAAAAAAATTGATCAATTCAATTGAGCCACCCCGCCGCGCCAAGGCAATCTCATATGGGGGGTCCTACTCTATATATCTTTAATAAATGCTGTGCCATTACAGCCTCCTAAATACATCTAGAGCATGACCACATCAAGTGCAATCTGTACCTGAACATTACTGGATCGCTCCCATGAAGCCAGATGAAGCAAGTGCAGATGAAGGCCAACCAGGTCTGAACACAGACATATCAGGAATGGCCTCCACACATGTACAGATTGCACTTGATGTGGTCATGCTCTAAATGTATTTAGGAGGCCGTAATGGCACAGCATTTATTAAAAATATATAGAGTAGGACCCCCTATATGAGATTGCCTTGGCGCGGCGGGGTGGCTCAATTGAATTGATCAATTTTTTTGCTAAATATCTCATTTTTGAATACAGCTAGACATTATGTGCATATGCACTCCAATTTATGCGTTCTAACCTTAAGCAGTGCTGGCTTCCCCCCCTATTTTCTTGTTGTTGGTTTGTGGCTCACCACCACTGTTGCCGTGCACGCTTGGTTATGTCCGCCATAATTTTTCTGTGTTCATTGTGATGGATTAGGCTGCTGTGCACACACACGGCAGCCCCACCCTGCCCCAAGCTCTATTTAATTGTGCACCTGTGTCTGGACCAACATCGCCCTTCATCTATGTTTGCTGGTCAGGCAATGTGTGGAGGCCATTCCTGATATGTCTGTGTTCAGACCTGATTGGCCTTCATCTGCACTTGCTTCATCTGGCTTCATGGGAGCGATCCAGTAATGTTCAGGTACCGATTGCACTTGATGTGGTCATGCTCTAAATGTATTTAGGAGGCCGTTATGGCACAGCATTTATTAAAAATATATAGAGTAGGACCCCCTATATGAGATTGCCTTGGCGCGGCGGGGTGGCTCAATTGAATTGATCAATTGTTTTGCTAAATATCTCATTTTTGAATACAGCTAGACATTATGTGCATATGCACTCCAATTTATGCGTTCTAACCTTAAGCAGTGCTGGCTTCCCCCCCTATTTTCTTGTTGTTGGTTTGTGGCTCACCACCACTGTTGCCGTGCACGCTTGGTTATGTCCGCCATAATTTTTCTGTGTTCATTGTGATGGATTAGGCTGCTGTGCACACACACGGCAGCCCCACCCTGCCCCAAGCTCTATTTAATTGTGCACATGTGTCTGGACCAACATCGCCCTTCATCTATGTTTGCTGGTCAGGCAATGTGTGGAGGCCATTCCTGATATGTCTGTGTTCAGACCTGATTGGCCTTCAACTGCACTTGCTTCATCTGGCTTCATGGGAGCGATCCAGTAATGTTCAGGTACAGATTGCACTTGATGTGGTCATGCTCTAAATGTATTTAGGAGGCCGTAATGGCACAGCATTTATTAAAAATATATAGAGTAGGACCCCCTATATGAGATTGCCTTGGCGCGGCGGGGTGGCTCAATTGAATTGATCAATTTTTTTGCTAAATATCTCATTTTTGAATACAGCTAGACATTATGTGCATATGCACTCCAATTTATGCGTTCTAACCTTAAGCAGTGCTGGCTTCCCCCCCTATTTTCTTGTTGTTGGTTTGTGGCTCACCACCACTGTTGCCGTGCACGCTTAGCTATGTCCGCCATAATTTTTCTGTGTTCATTGTGATGGATTAGGCTGCTGTGCACACACACGGCAGCCCCACCCTGCCCCAAGCTCTATTTAATTGTGCACCTGTGTCTGGACCAACATCGCCCTTCATCTATGTTTGCTGGTCAGGCAATGTGTGGAGGCCATTCCTGATATGTCTGTGTTCAGACCTGATTGGCCTTCATCTGCACTTGCTTCATCTGGCTTCATGGGAGCGATCCAGTAATGTTCAGGTACAGATTGCACTTGATGTGGTCATGCTCTAAATGTATTTAGGAGGCCATAATGGCACAGCATTTATTAAAAATATATAGAGTAGGACCCCCTATATGAGATTGCCTTGGCGCGGCGGGGTGGCTCAATTGAATTGATCAATTTTTTTGCTAAATATCTCATTTTTGAATACAGCTAGACATTATGTGCATATGCACTCCAATTTATGCGTTCTAACCTTAAGCAGTGCTGGCTTCCCCCCCTATTTTCCCACACTGACTAGACAGGACAGGAAAGGAAAGACACTGTCTGCAATCATGCAAAAAACCCTGCAAAAAGGTCCAACACGTCTGATGCAAAAATACTGAAGTCGCACGACTTCGCCCACTATATCAGCACTCTGGTATATTCTGAAAACAGAGCATGAAGAGGCCAATCTAATAAGGGACAAAAACAAACTGGCACAAGCAGTAACATATGGATGGTGATTCAGCACGGCCCCAGGCAGAGCTGGCTGATCCACACAAAGCTGAAATAGACAAAACCAGATCAAATGTGAACAGAATAGCAAAAGAACACTTAGCTGAGCATGCAGGGACTGAGCTGGAAACTAAGACCTCAGGAGGCAGGAAAAAATCACCAGCAGGGATAGAGGGAGTCGACTGTCTTAAATCCAGTCTGAAACCCCAGATCTCAAATCGTCGTCCTCATTATCAGGTGGCAAGCCTCTGTTAATCAGATCAGCTCCCTTACCTCCAGTAACCACCAGAGGGAGCCCAGAAAGAGAACTCGCAACCCCTCCGTCAACCTGACCAGCTCCACCACCTTCACCAGTAACCAGAGGTAGGCCAGAAAGCGAATTCACAACAGGCCAGTGTGTGCACTGCCTTCCGATCTCGCTCTCATTCGGCAGAGCTGCTGTCCAGTCCCTGCATTGCATTCTGATCTTGCTCCAATTCGGGAGAGTCGCTGGCCAGTCCGTGCACTGTGTTTTGATCTCACTCTAATTCGGCAGAGACACTGGCTAGTCTGTGCACTGCCTTCCGATCTCGCTCTAATTCGGCAGAGCTGCTGTCCAGTACCTGCACTGCATTCTGATCTCGCTCCAATTCGGGAGAGCCGCCGGCCAGTCCATGCACTGCGTTCTGATCACGCCCTAATTCGGTTTAGCCACTGGCCAGTCTATGCACTGCCTTCCAGTCTTGCTCTAATTCAGCAGAGCCGCTGGCCAGTTTGTGCACTGCCTTCCGATCTCGCTCCAATTTGGAGAGCCGCCGGCAAGTCCATGCACTGTGTTCTGATCTTGCTCTAATTCGGCAGAACCGCCGGCCAGTCAGTGCACTGCGTTCCAATATATCTCCATTTCAGGACAGCTGCCGGCCAGTCAGTGCACTGCGTTCCAATCTCACTCTGATTTATACGGCCGTCCGACTCTGTCCTTAGCTAAACATGTAAAATCATTCACATTTTCATGAATTTCTAAAAATAATTCATTATTTACTTTAAGATTTATTATTATTATTATTTATGTATTTATTTATATAGCGCCATTAATTCCATGGTGATGTACATGAGAAGGGGGGTTACATACAAAGTTATAGATATCGTTAACAGTAAACAAATTTACAATGACAGACTGGTACAGAGGGGAGGGGACCCTGTCCTTGCAGATTTAGGAACTTCTATATTTTAGAAAAGCAGACAGTCACGTATTGCCCTGATCTGTTCTATATTATTTGTACAGAATGGTGCTGTGACACTACAAACCCCAAACCAGGCGGTGAGAGGAGAATGCATTACATATTTCACTGTCCATTGATTCTCAATACACATTCACAGTCAACCACCTGCTCTTCCACAAATTACAGCTAGATGGTTCAGAAAGGAACAAATCATTAAAGTGGCTTTCTGCTTTAGAAAATCCATATTCAAATATTCTATAAGGGCGTCCTGAGTTCACAGAGAGAAGTCCTCCATATGATAAAGCAGAGAGAAGCTGTGTCTCTCTAGAGGACCGTGCAAATCCAAGCGTTACATGGAAAGTCCATTAATCTGAATAGGCGCTGTGTAATGCTTCATCCCCCTGTGGTGGTACAGAGTTGAACGTTTGCTGCCAAATTCCTCCAAAGATTACAGTTAATTACTGAGAATCCCATCAGCTTATTTCTAGGCGAACTTTTATCAGAAAAGAGACAATCCTTTCATTAGCTAAGAAAAGTGCTTGTTGTAGTAGTAAAAAAAACTAGTACATTGTAGGATTCATTAGTTCTGTTAGAGAAACAGCCATGTACCATGAAACTGTGGTTTCCTTTATATAAATGGATTTTTGGATGAATTAATTGACTTAGGAAAATGAATAATTACATTTCTGCAGGTATGGAAAATTAGCCATAAATTTTATAGAACACTAATGATGCCCATACATATTAGATAAAATTTCACCAATTTTGGCAGGATTAACCAAACGTGTTCTATATATTGGAGTTTTCGACTATGGACTCACTCACACTAATGGGTGGCCCTCCCAGAGCTGTGGAGTACTCGGTACCGGGCCGGTGTCAGCGGGATGTGTCACAGCAGTGGTGACCCAGTCCGTGGCCCTGGGCGCCCAAGTAATGGGGGAATGTAATGGTGGAATGTAGTTAGATGAATAGTTTGTGACGCCACCTGTGGTGTTCGGCAAGTGAGGTGTTAAGCCGACACTGCTTGCAGATCCTCTGGGGCTGGTTGTGTGTGGCAGCCAAGATGGTGAAGCTCCCCACTGGTGGAGCTGTAGCCCCAGGGCAGTGTAGTTGTAATGGATGAGGAGAAGCGCAGGCAGTGTAGGAGCTGGTACCCAGATGTAGTGGTGCTGAGGGTGTAGGCGAGATAATGAATGGAGGACACCGGGGCTTGTAGTTCCAAAGCTTTACTCACAGTCTGTAGTGCACACCTGCCTCCGGGCCGTGTCCTCCGGGTCAGAGACTCAGTCAACCTCCAGGCAAGATGGTAGGCTCCCCTCCAACACTCCGCCAACATGTACCTTTCTGAACGTCTCCTCCATAGCGCCTTAAAGTGTGAAGATCTCCTAGTACTGAGTTACACTTGAGTTCCTCTCATCAGATGTTCCCAAGAACTCTCCTTGTACGGCAGACAGCTGTAGCCTGGGACTCCCTTCTCCTGAGTCTCGGCTCTCTATCCAAATGCTGTTGTGCCCCAAGTCTTAGATGGGAGTAGTACATTTACAGCCAACTACTCCACCGGTGTCTACTGCAGAACCATAAGTGTCCATACAATCTCGCGGACCGGGCCCCGGCCTTGCGCTTAGAACCTATAGGCAGGGTGCTTCCTTCCAACCCACGTCCTCTCTGTTCTATTCTCCTTCGTTCCGTACTATTCTCTCTTTCTTATGGATGCTTAGGTTACAGATCAGTGTCCTTCTTCCTTCCTTCCTTTCCCGTGCCAGCTGGCTCAGGTCACTGAGGCAGCTGCAGCACTCCTTTCTCCATCCCTTCTTCCAGGGATCCCCACTCATCTCCGAGTGGCTTCCTTCTCAGTCTTCCCTCATGGACTCCCCTAAGGGACTGCCTTTGCAGACTGACCCCTAATTCTAAACCTTCCCAGTCTTTTATGTATTATAACTCCACCCACCTCCCAGCACGTCCAGTGTTCCAAGCAGGGAACCACCAAAGGTGCTCTGCTACTCTCTAAGCACTGAGCCGCAATGTGGTTGTGCAGAACTACCCTGGTGTGTGGGGTGTGAGTGTTGGAGCGTGGAAAGGAGTTCCCACCTTACCTGGATGGTGGGGCACTACACCTTAGGAGAAGGTGCAGTACCTCTGTGGCGACTGAGCCTCAGGGGCGCCACACTAACATATAATATGGCTGAGTGCTAGCACTCACACCAATGCTACACTATGGGGCAGTACAGATCTGTGTTTTTTTTCTAATACCAATTCAGCATAAGAAATAAATCACAGCATGCAGCACAAATCAGATATTACACACCAATTCAAGTCCATGAGTGCGTGCAAAATATCGTACTGCACTCATGGGACATATGAGTGTAATCCGATTTCCACTATGGGGAAGATGAAGAAATTATGGTCTCCATCTCCTCACTTGTGCTACGATTCTCTCATACGAGAGAATCGGGTAACACTAATTTGACACTCTTGATGAGTGGGCATGTTGGAATAAGGTGCACGCCTCTTAATGAATCCGGCGCGTATGAAAAGGCGTGTGCGCCTCCATGAGATGTGCCACAAATCTTACTCCAGTCAGATACTGGAATAAGATTTCTGGCATCAGGTATGCCACAGCTCGACATGAATTATATGGAGTGTGCTGTGACAACCCCACTGCCACTTTAACAGCGCTGAGCAAAACTGCAGCAAAAGTTGCAAAATTTGTGCGTAACCTTGAGTTGTGACTTATATTAAAGTGCTTTATGCCACATTTCTAATGAAAGCCCATTCATAAATCAGGACCCATATGTCCACAAAAAAAAACATGGACACTTCTGTTTTTGAAAATCACTGACCGCGTACGGATGGCATCAGTGTGTAATCCGTGTACTGTCTGTGATTAACATTGCAATGGATAGGAGAAGCTTTGTAATTTTTTTTAATACATGAAAATCATTGATGAAACATTGATGGTAAAAATTAACAGTGACCAAATATTGATGAAAATTGGATCCAAAACACTGATAACACTCAGAGACAGTTTTGCCACTGTGGGGAAGTGAACTTCCTAAATGAGAGTTGCCACATAGGCGGACGACTTGCTGTTCTGCGTTGACCCTTGTCTCTCTTCATAACCTCCTCAAGGAATTGTCACAATAATAATATATAACTTCAAAAATTAGAGACCCTGAACTTCTTCTACTTGGCACACTCTCCTCATTATCCTCCTCCTTCCCCTTATGTTGGTCTTTCTCTGCCCTGTATTATTTGGGAGGTTATTTGACAGTTCAGACATCCAATTTATCTCAAATAAATCCCCCCCCCCACTCCGTCTCCAAACTCTACATCATAACGACATTCCACTGAAGACCTACTGGGTGTCTCATTAACACTGCCGAAGCATGCATTCTGGTTTTATGGAAACTTCCTGATGCTTTTTCTTTAAAGCACTGGCTTCAAAAAGTACATGAACTGCGGTGCGTGACGGATCTGGTCTCACAAATCCCCAACTACGATGATCAGCTTCTCAAGTGTTTGCATTTCTAGTTCGCATGTCAAGATGCTATTGAGTATAAAACAATAGGAGCATAAGAAGAAGCATTTGTTGGTTGTTTTTTGTGGCTTTGCCAGGGTCAAGAGTAGCCCTGGAGATTGAAAGTGTCTTTTCCAACTTCCGTGTCTACTTTCCTTACCTTTCCCCCCCATAATTTTTAATTGGTTTCTATCTGTGTCCAAAATGTTACAAAGGTCCTTCATGTCCTCATTTTGCTCTCCTCCTTCCACCTCACCCTATAATGGCTCGTACAGATCGTATAAATCAGACGAGTGCTATCAATGGTTTTAGCGGATAGTACTCGTACCCATATTATTCTATGGGGCTGTGCACATGTCTGATTTATTTCGTCGGACCAAGTGGTCTGAGGACAAAAATGACAGCATCCACGATTTTCCTCCGAGAATCAGATGACACTCGCCCACTCATGTCTATGGATCCGTGAAACGAATGGGACTGCACTTGGATGACATTCGGGTGTGGTTCAATTTTAATGGACTGAGATAATGGAGAAGGTGGAAAAAAAATTATTTCCATCACCGAGCGAATCAGATTCCACTGTGATCACATTCTAAACATTTCCTTGGAAGGTCGTCTGCACCTAACCTAACAGTGGTTCACATCCCCTTCTGATATTTTTTCTAAACCTTGTTCTTGAAAATGTTCTTTGAAAATGTTAAATAACTAAAATTAAAACAATTTGGGAAATTTAGTAATGGGTTATGCACAAAGCGTCTGAATCCCGAATCTGTCAAACCACTCTTATCTAGAATGAGCTCTGCTATTTACCGCCCCTGATATTCTTCAACTTTCCAGAAAAAATGTTTTTACAAATCCTTCCCCAATGACATTTTGCCCCCAATGCAGCTTTGACATACTACAATGGCTATGTGTTCGACATACATGAAATTTCCATATCTCTATATCTACCACACTGACTGTGGGGTGCAGGGCAACACACCATTTGATGCAATAATTGTTTGCATGGTTTGGATATCTTTTCAAAAAATGAGTGACTGTGTTTGACTCAAAGCCAGCGGTCTGTGACACTTAGGTGTACTTTGGCACAAGCCGGCTGTCATCTCATGGAGTAAATGCCTCTTAATACTGTTGTAGTGGTCTTGACAGGTATTGCTGCTCCCTGATCAATTAGCACCTTATCCGTCAAGTCTTAATAGGGTTGTTGTGTAATATAGTGCAGGGTGTTTGGGCAATGAAGAGTTAAACAGGAATGCTTTCATTGCTGGTAGAATTGTTTTTTTCTCCTCTGCATTTCATTAGCAGAGCTTGTCCCCAGGGGCAATCAGAGGGGCCAGCCATCCTGCCAGCTTAAGACAAGGTCACTGATTCCTCTCACCTCTCTGACCCTTGAACTTAACTGTGATGTTTGGAAATGGGGAAAACCGGAGGCAGGAGGGGGCAGGAAGCCTATACAGGGGGAGGGTTAAGAGAGGGCTTACTTTGGTTTACAGTTTAAGAAGGTTCATAAATTCATTAAGGATATTATTCTTTGAAATACAATAATATTAAAAATCAACGTTGCAACAAAATATATTTGATCTTAAATGCTAATGCTGCTGTGTTTGAAGAATGTACTTTTAATGTGTTGCAAATGAAGTAGGACTAGTCTAGCAGGATGTCAGTTCCCCGCCCCAGACTAGTCCTGCCTTGGAGCTTTTAATCACGCCTCCTTGGCCTTGATTGACAGCTTTTCATGACGGGGATTGTACGCAGCGGTCAATCAAGCCCCGGGAGGTGTCTTAGTTTTGTATTATTTGCATACGTGAAAACTACAGACTAAAACATTGTTAGAAAATTGCAGCATTAGGATTGCAAATAAAACAAATTAATTAAAATACAATAATATGCACCCATACTATTGTAGTAGTTGTTGGGGTCAGTTATGGGACCTGACATGTTCCCTTTAAAGTATATATTAAGTCACCACCCCCTATAATTACTTATCTTATTCAATTTAGAATTAAATGGACGTGAACCTGCGTCATTGTGTGTTCATTTGTGTTGATTTGATAAGTCATTTTTCCTGCATCTATAATACTATGGTATACGGTATGTCAGCGCTATATCTTTAAATATTATTATATATTCAAAAGTACTGCTGTTACTTATGACTTGTGTTTTGAAACCGTTAAACTGTAAAGCGCTGCGGAATATGTTGGCGCTATATAAATAAAGATTATTATTATTATTATTATTATTATTATTAAAAGTACTATTCATTAGTGCCAGAGCCAATATGTCACTCTCCACAAGGAGAAACATTACCTCTTAGACCTCAGTGGAGAACATCTCATCTAGCCAAATCAGTTTTCATACTTTGCACTGACGAGGGCCAAGAGACCAAAACACCGTGTCTGCAAATTGCGATTCTGATTTGACTTTTTATCCTAGGACATATTGCAAGACTCGTTAATGGGTTGATAGTGACTTGTTGGATTGCTGCTTCCAACAGGTGGCACTATAGAGATCAAGTCCTCTTCCTCTCTGAAGAGAGAATTTGCATACATAATAATAATACTCTTTATCTGTATAACACCAATATAATCCGCAGCACTTTACAATTCAGAGGAGACAAGTACAAGCAATATCAGCCATTACACAATACATAAGGGACCAGATTTTTGAAGAAAATTTAGGAAGGGAGAACAAGGAACAGTTGTATTAATCTAAAGAGATGTGTTTTTAGAGCACGCTAGAAATTGTTGATACTGGGAATTAACCAAGTTATCTGAGGTAGGGCATTACAGAGAACTGTCACAGCTCAAGAGAAGTCATGGAAATGTCGGTGTGAGGTTCAAAGTTCAAATCCCACCAAGGACAACATCTGCAAGGAGTTGTATGTGCTCCCCGTGTTTGCGTGGGTTTCCTCCCACACTCCAAAGACATACTGATAAGGAATTTAGATTGTGAGCCCCATCGGGGACAGTGCCAATAATGTCTGTAAAGCGCAGTGGAATTAATGGTGCTCTATAAATGAGTAAAATAAAAAAATAAATGATAGAGATGTAAGTCTTAGGTCGTTAGTAGAACAGAAAGCCCAGATAGGTGGTTGTCTGGAATTAGTGAGGTTATGTAGGAAGGTACAGAATTGTGGAGAGTTTTGCAGGTGAATGTGTTAAATTTATATTGTGCTCTGTAGCAGATGGGTAACCAGTACAATGACTGGCATAGGGTAGAGGAATCGGTGTAACTGCTGGACAGGAATATGATCCTGGCTGCCGCATTCAGAATAGATTGGAGAAGAGAGAGTTTAGTAAGAGGGAGAATGATTAGTATAGAGTTGCTGGAGTGCAGACATGAATGACTAAAAACAAAAATAAGTGTTTTTGCAGAGTCAAAGGTAAAAAAAAGGTCAGATTTTGAAGATGCTTTGGAGGTGAAGGTGACATGAGCGAGTAATTGCATCTAGGGTGAGAAGGAAAGACCAGAGTCACATATAACACTAAGACAGCTGTCGTGCTGCTTGGAAGATATGGTAGATCCACCCATAGAAATCGCAATTTCAGGTTTGGCTAGATTAGTAGATAGAAGAAACATTCAGTTTTGGAAAGATAGGGTCATAATTACTGTACTCAATAAATGCTATATTTCTGTGCTAAACTTTTGCTTTAATACTACAATCCCTGCATCATGATGATAGGTATAAATTTCTTCTCTACTTTGCGTCAGACATAAAGAGGACTCTAATGTTTAGCGATCACTTGTATTCCAATTCATAAGCCCCCGTTACGCTCCTTTTTGGGGACTAAAACCCTATATAAAATGTCTCTCTTGTTTGCAGTTTGGCCATAGTACAATTCTTTGTTGCGATACTATTTATTACCCCAGTGTTCTCCATTGAGACTTTTATCATGGTTTTACTTTGTCTTTAGAAGAAATAAAACACAGGGATATGATTTATTTAGTGGGAATGGAAAGCCTATAATTTCTGTTTCTGATTAAGAGGTCGCTGAGCTGCTCTATGTGACTGGATCAGCCCAAGATAAAAGACATTTGTCAGGTACTAAAAGGAAACCTGCATTAAAAAAATCAAACTCCAGCAGTGGAGCAAGTCATAACTCACACACCACCCTGGGCAACAGGGACAGAGTTAAAAGTGAGGGCTCAGGAACCAGGACCTGAACGGATGTGACCTATGAACAGAGACCCCAAATGTAGAAGTCAAGTAACAGAGCAGATGGATAGCCTGCTGGTTATTGTTACATTTCTCGGTGTAGACATTGTGAAGACCACTATATATTTATAAACTATATATACTCATATTGTAAACTATACTATATACTAGTATAGACTTACTATAAATTAATCAATTATACCAGTCTTACTAACAACAAGGTGTTTTTCCTAAATGATTATAATTCTTGAATAATACATTCCTCAGTGTTCTCCAAATGCTTTAGAAAATATTTATGTTTAATTACCGTTTTACTATCATTGGCCATTGTTAACCACAGAGTAGATTTTACCTCCCGGAGAAGCTCTGTCTGTCACATTCTCTCTCGTACACTGCATTCAGACTATAAGATAATATACCTTAGACCCATTTCCATAAGCCTTTGTACGAAATTCTGAATTAGCGGAGTATCCACTTTAGGCTTCTCATCTCTTGGCCAAAATAGAGAACAGTTACAAAAAGGACTCAATTTTATGAAGGACCCAGGAAACCCACCAGATTGAATGGGCCCTGTGAAATTTTTAATTTCCCCTGTGTTGGTGCTGCAGGCGAATTGAATAATACATGTAGAATACTATATTGTAAGAAAGTTGTGAATTAAGGACTATTACCCACTGTCTGAGACTTATATATTGTTTGCTAATTACTAATCCTTTTGTGGTGGAGATAACACCCAGATACCCAAGTTATTTTAACACTCTCGCACCTCTCCAGCCCATCCTTAAAGGTCCCGTCACACTAAACGATGCACCAGCGATCCCGACAACGATATGACCTTGTCAGGATCGCTGGTGCCTTGCTACATGATTGCTGGTGACCTGTCAAACAGGCAGACTCACCAGCGATCAGGACCAGCGAGGACGCTGGTATCCAAGGTAAATATCGGGTAACTAAGCGAGCGCGTCGCTTAGTTACCCGCGGTGTACCTTAGATACCTGCGTGCTGGCGCTAGGAGCTGGTATCTAAGGTACACAGCAGGTATATAAGCGCGCGCGTCACTAACTGACGGTGCACGCCTAATTACCTGATATTTACCCTAGATACCAGCTCCCAGCGTCTGCTTACAGCGCTGGGAGCTCGCTGATCATTGCTCTCCCGCTGCCACACGCAGCGATGCATGCTGGCCAGCGGGACACAAACTATCAAAAAACGGCCCAGGACATTCGTGCACGATCAGCGATACCCGGTGGGGGGGCGCGGTCGCTGATGCGTGTCACTCACAACGAGATCGCTGGCGAGATCGCTGATGCATCACAAAATCAGCGATCGCGCTAGCGATCTCGCTGTGTGTGACGGGGCCTTAACTCTGCTGCCCAACTAATCCATCTCTCTCCTTGCTACTCTTACCCTTCTCCCCTTTGCAATTCCCTTCATTGGCTCCCAATTCCCTAGCATATCCAGTTCAAACTGCTATCATTGACCTACAAAGACAACCTTTCTCCTCTGTACATCTCTGAACTAATCTCCCGTTATCTTCCCTCACATAATCTCTGGTCTTCCCAAGACCTCCTTCTCTCCTCCACACTTATTCATTACTCACCAATTGCCTCCAAGACTTTTCCCAAATATCCCACATCCTCTAGAATTCTGTGCCCCAACAAGTCTGATTGTCCCCCACATTGGGATCCTTCAGACGGAACCTAAAAACCCATCTCTTCAAGAAAGCTTACAGCCTGCAATGACCACGCTGCCACCTCAACACTACCAGAGCTACTGCCTCAACACCGGAGCTGCTGCAACCCCCCAACCTACTGTCTCCTTCCCCATCATCCTGTAGAATGTAAGCCCGCAAGGGTAAGGTCCTCTCCCCTCTGTCATTGTAAGCTTGTTTACTGTAAGTGATATTTGTATTTTGTATGTAACACCTTCTTATGTACAGCAGCATGGAATCAATGGTGCTCTATAAATGAATAATAATAATAGTTCCTTATTTTTTGATTATCATAGTTAGAGATTATAGTGATGTTATAAAGTGTGTTGCCAAAGTAGCATGAATTACTCTTGATCAAGGTCTCATTCTTATGCAGCCAGAAAAATGCCAGATGAGCTAGTCAAAAGTCGACCTGCCTGTTGGATGTGTATCAGCATACAGACATATGTTAGGCTAGGTTCACATTTGCGGCTGAGTCCGCAGCGTATCATCCGCAACTGCAAGCGCATGCAAAAATGCATGCAAACGCATGCATGCATTTGCGGTTGCGGACAACAGGCAAGTGCCATTTTCCCCAAATTTTTGAATTTACACAAGTCACGCCGTGGCTTATGTAAATTCTTGCGTACTCTAAAGCAAAGCGTACATATGTAGCTGCGTACGCTTGTGTTTACATAGCCAGTAATGTGATTTTTTTACACACGTCATCCGCAGTCATCCACATGCGGATGACTGCAGATATCTGACGCCGCAAAAAATGCAACAAGATGCATTCTGTGCGCCCCGCCGCATACCGCAAAAAGGCGCAACCATATGTAAACGCACCTGAACGCATACAAACGCATATCCCTGCATACCCAATGTTAAAGATAGGTACGCAGGACGCATGCGTAAATAGCCAGAAGGGGCGGATAGTACACTTTAAAATGGTAGGATTGGTTTTAAAGCCAACCTGTCACCAGGTTTGGCTGATACGAGTTACGACCTCCGCCTTTCAGGGCTTATCTACAGCATTGTACTGTATAGTGCTGATATTACTCGGCAATGAATAATGCACTATTATTATACCAATAATGTCAATATATGAGGTATATAAAACATTTTAAGTGCAAAAATACAAGGACAAATTCAAGGATCAATCGCTATGATAGCATAGAAAAACAAGAAATAAGCGACCAATAAGATCCAACAGCTAATAAAAATCTATACTTTATTATAAATCATTACATAGAAGGGAACAGGTAAATAGGGGAGAACAAAGTGCTTTTGTGCGTAAAAAAGAACATCCATAGGATGCAGGGAGCAAGCCGTAAGTATATAAGTACAAAGAAGTACATATCCAGATCAAATATCTACAAGAAATAGTAGTAGCAAAGTGGGTAAGTAATCATAAACAACATAGATTTCATCAGATGCCACACTCATAGAGAATATAAAAATATAGACACATCCATTATAAATCTTACCACAAATTGCTAGGTCCGGAATACTGCAGCGCCTGCACCCACCCCAACGCGTGTTTCAACTTGGCCTTCGTCAGGCCAAGCCGAAATGCGCATTGGGGTGGGTGCGGTATTCCGGACCTAGCAATTTGTGGTAGATGTTTCTATATTCTTATATTCTCTATGAGTGTGGCATCTGATTAAATCTATGTTGTTTATGATTACTTACCCACTTTGCTACTACTTTTTCTTGTAGATATTTGATCTGGATATGTACTTCTATGTACTTATATACTTACCGCTTGCTCCCTGCATCCTATGGATGTTCTTTTTCATGCACATATGCACTTTGTTCTCCCCTATTTACCTGTTCCCTTCTATGTAATGATTTATAATAAAGTGTAGATTTTTATTAGCTGTTGGATCTTATTGGTCGCTTTTTTCTTGTTTTTCTAAGCATTCTATAATGCTGGTGATAAGCCCCCGATCCGACCTGCAAGAGTAGAAAAATAAGTTTTATTATACTGAGGGGTGGTCCGGTCAAATGGGTGTTGCTGGTCTTTTTCCGGCGCCTCCCATCTTTTTGCGATGCCGCCCTCCTGCTTGCTTCATGGCTACCTGGCATTGTGCTCCTGCGCAGGCATAATTATCTGTCCTGTTCAGATTAAAGTACTGCAGTGCGCTGGCGCTTGGTCTCTCTGACCTTTCCCGACGCCTGCGCACTGCAGTACTTTGCTCTGTTCTGAACAGGACAGATAAGTACACCTGCGCAGGAGCGTGATGACGGGGAGCCATAAAGCAAGCAGGAGGGTGGCATCACAAGAAGATGGGAGGCGCCGGACCAAGACCTGCGACACCCATCCGACCAGACCATCCTGCATGTGAGTATAATAAAACGTATTTTTCTTCTCTTGCAGGTTGGATCAGAGGCTTATCTACAGCGTTATAGAATGCTGTACATAAGCCCTCAAAAGGCGGTGGCCGTAACACGTATCGGCCAAATCTGGTGAAAGGTTCCCTTTAAGTTTAGTCCTGGGTATATGTTCAAATGATAAGAGAAAAATAGATGATATTAAACTTTAAACGTTGTTGCAAACTTATATAGGCACCAACAAGTTTTAATAAGTACATTTACAGAAGTGTCATTGTGTCTTCTACCCTGACATGAAAATTTTGCCACAAGAAGGGAAAGCAACACTCAAATAGAGGTAGCACACATTTAGTGTTCATATCGTAATGCAATGTTTCGGCTATAAACAGTATAAGTCATGTTCATACTTGAAAAAGACTTGTATAAAGAAGAAATGTTGCAGCACTGAATTAAAATTTGTCACTTTTTGGAACTCCTATTTGAGGGCTGCCTGCGTTCCTCATCTACTGTATTACTGGATGCAATGGACCAGATCCAGAGACAGGCACGCACCGTCTGAACTTCATATTAGCCCAGGAGTGTTGTCCAAGATTCCTCAAGTTTATGAACATTTGGCAGCAGAATTCTGGAATCTGTAAGTCAGCATTCATTCTTTGTATGCCAAGCTGGCACACGGAAGCTTGTCTAGAAACTTTGGTGTTGCACTGTCTCTGTGAAAAGAGGATAATCTTCCTGCAAATTCCACTGGCACATCCGACTGTGGCATCTGTATAAAGAGCTGGACTAAACTTCCGCCTCTGTGAAATTTACGCCAGAAAGTGAAATAACAGGTCACAGTCTTTCCTAATGAGCATTCCTTAATAATAATGGGGTGTCTGTAAGCCTCTTATAATTAGGAGTTAACCATCGAAGATATTCTTACCATCTAAAGCTTATGCAGCTCACCCTTTTGGGGTATAAAAAGTGTTAGATCTGATATAAAAAAAATTTAAACTTCTACACAAAGGGAATAAAATGCATAAAGGGTGACAGTTTGCTTCCATTGACCATTTCTTTTCTAGGACAGTAGAACTTTGCTTAGTTGATAAAGGATTAAAGATCTGACCATAGTTCTTCTGATCACATAAATGGTCTTAGATTGCACCAAACTAAGTTTGCCACAAAGTATCACGTCTGTCATAAAATATAATGTGTTGTCACAAGCTCAGATTAAGAATGAGCAAGCGAATCCAGAAAAAGTTCTAAACACAATCCTGCTTCAAAGGGACAAGAGGGTCCGCACAGGAAAAGAAGGCGCCCCATTAATCTTAAAGTCATGATGGTGAACTGGGGGATGGGAAATTCTTTAGGAAGTCAATTCTCGACCAATCTATCCTCTGTATTAAAAATAAAATGTTGATAAGATATTTCTGTATTTTTGTGGAAGTTATAATACTGAACTTCTATGGGACCATACTGTACCTCTGCAGTGGGGTTTTTTATGAAATATTTTGTTGGTATCTAACAGAAGAAAAATAAGCTATGCTCAATTAAATCAGGTATCATTATGTATATTTTTCCCACGCAGGGAATGTTTTGTAGCATCATGTGGCAGTACATGTAAGACACCATGCGCTTTCACATAGACTCTGAGAGTATGGCTCTGCTGTGCACATGAGTCCTATATTTTGCATATTGCAAAAAAATCCTTTATCCTGGCTCTCATGGACTATACATCTGTTGGTCGGCCATCTAAAAATTAATGTTCTAAGAGACAATTTAATTCAGATTCTACAGTTGTTTTTTTCCTTTGTCCAAATACATACCTCCCTACCATTCTACATCCAGCGGGACATTTCAGGTTTTGGGAAGTTGTCTCATGGTCCTGAGAGTAGATGGTAGGTCCCAACTTCAGCTGTATCTGTGTCCTCAGGATGATATCACTAGATCATGTCTTCTGCACCAAGTTACACATAATACAGACCAGAGCAGACCTGTCTACCACCTCCACTAATTGTGGGAATGGGTCTAGGTGAGCATCTGTATTTCTTAATTGCTCAGTGTGCTGTCCTGATTGATGTGCTTTTATCATAATTTATGTGTAGATTGGTACCTTAGAACACTGTAATGTGGGGACATCTCGGAGCATCATACTGCGAGGGGGGTACTACAGGAAACTGTGAATGGTCCCATATGCATTACAGCAGACTAATGTCTGCCAGACCCACCAATATAGACTGGTTCAGCCTACAGTCTAGTGTGTATGGGGGCTCTGACAGATAGTTGTCAGGGATGTTAAGGATCTGGTATTTCCGATTTTGGATGGTTGATCCTTTTAGTTGTTAGAGATAAACCATCTCTGGTGCTGACTCCTAGAGATAAGCCATCTCTGGATGTGACTTTTAGAGATAAGCCATCTCTGATGGTGACTCTTAGAGATAAGCCATCTCTGATGGTGACTCTTAAGCTACTGTCACACTTAGCGATGTACCAGCGATCCCGACCAGCGATATGACGCGGTCAGGATCGCTGATACATCGCTAAGTGGTCGCTAGTGAGCTGCCACACAGGCAGATCTCACCAGCGACATCGCTGGAGATGGGGATCGCTACTTACCTGTCACACCAGGCGATCCTGCGTCCTCCCGCCCGGCTCCACGCGTCGCTCGTCGTCACAGCAGGAAGCGCCGCAGGAAGCTGAGGGCGAGAAACGGTCCAGGACATTCTCGCGCGATCAGCGATGACCAGCGGGGGAGCCGGTCGTAGGTAAGTATCACACACAGCGATATCGCTAGCAATATCGCTATAACGTCACAAGTTATAGCGATATTGCTAGCGTTATCGCTTAGTGTGACAGGCCCTTTAGAGATAAGCCATCTCTGGATGTGACTTTTAGAGATAAGCCATCTCTGATGGTGACTCTTAGAGATAAGCCAACTCTGGTGGTGACACTTAGAGATAAGCCATCTCTGATGGTGACTCTTAGAGATAAGCCATCTCTGGTGGTGACTCTTAAGGCCCCTTTACATTTAGCATTGCACCAGGGATCCCGACAATGATACGACCCGGTCAGGATCGCTGGTGCATCGCTAAATGGTCGCTAGTGAGCTGCCACACAGGCTGATCTCACAGCGATGTAGCAACACAGCAGTGGTCGTTACTTACCTTTCCCATTGAGAAATGGGAGAGGGGATGACAAGCTACAGAGCATGAGAATTAGGGCAGCTCCAACTGATAAGTGCAAAAAAAACTAGTTTGTCCTGTGAAAAGACAGAAAACTAAGGAGATTTCAGCTTGTCAGTATACAGATCAGCAGATTATACATCTTGTAGCCTCTTAAAATAAATAGTGGACTTAATCCAGGTTATAGTTTAAGCACTATACTTTTATAGTTCTATGTACAGTACATGACAAAATAATAAAACTAAAAATAAGTATAATAAAAAGTCTGTGATGAAGAACCCACAGACTCATTATTTGTTGTGATCAAGCTTTTAATATTTTCTTTGTAACATGTATGTGTGTCTTGTAGCAATCAGATCAACAATAGCAGATAAATACATTAGAAAGCATGTCTGCCTCATGATGCAACATTATACTTATTAGTGTAAGACATTAACTCACATTTTAACAATCACCCTGGGATTTCAGACAGCGAAAGAAATACTACATGCTGTGTAAGACAGGTCAGCAAGAGTTTGGTTGGTTATCTAGTGATAGTACCATACAGGATGGCCATATTTTTTTGAAATGGAGCCATGAGCATCACAATTGTACAAGTCATTGGATATTTGGTTTAATGAGTTGTGTAGAGCTAATATATTGATGACCTCTAGGAGAAGTAATAAATAGCTGATAGGTGGCTGACTGAAGATCAACTCCAGTTCCCGGCAGCGGCTGTTACACATTAAAGCGATCCTGACTGTGGATACCCATTGCTCGAGCCGCTGACAGCATGTATCAGACACTGGCTGTTTTATTTCATTTTTTGAGAAAGCTTACTGTAAAAGCTGCCAGGGACTGAGCTGCATGGGAGACTGCTTGAAAAGGCTGGTATCATGAGACTTCTTCCCTCCCGCTCCCCTCGAGTGACAGTTCGCTCCCTATATATACACACAGTGTTTGAAACAAGCTGCCCGTGGATCAGGCAGGATGTGACAACTGTCAGGTTCACTTTAAACGACGGTCTGCTATATTCAATGTTTACATCTGCTCGTCACAGCTGGTCATAGGGGTGCCGAGTCCGGAATAACCTCACCTAAATAAATACGGTAATATGCCAAAAAATTCCCTTTGAAGTGCTACATCAGTTAGACAGACTATTCTTTCTTACCCCACCTCATTGTAGCTGGAATACTTGTATGCCAATAATTTGTGCCACAAAATAGGACGTCTTTTCTAAATTTGGTGCATTTTATAACTCCTATTAGCCTCGCTCCTTTCTTAGAACACTTTTCAAAAAGATATTGAAACAGATTTCTTACATGATAACACATGCGCTCATATATTTATGGTGCATTTTGCAAAAGAATTCTGGAACAATTTGCTTCATAAATCTCCCACACTTTCACACTACAGGCTGGGCGCACACAATGATATATTATTATATTGCATATAATGAGTATGAATGGCTGCTACCAGTATTCTGGAATTTGTGCTGTCAGCACTTTGACTTATATGCCAAGTTGGCACAGGAAAACTGGTCAGAAACGTTGGTGTTGATCTCCTGTCACGAAAAGAGGATCTTGTTCTGCCACATACCACTGGAGCAACAGACAGTAGCTCCCATACAAAGGACTGGACTGAATTTCCACCTTTGTGAACTTTCCTTCAGAAGCAGAAATAACTGAGAGGCCACCTTAAAATCCTTCCTAATGAGCAGTCTCAGATAATGGCGGGATGTTTTTAGCTGGGTGCCAGCGTGATGCTTGGGTCCTTTAGCCTGTAATTACATTCCTTTGTTGTTGAAGCCTAATAATGCCTTGCATGGTGACCCATAAAATCATGCATCCTCTTTGTCTCACACTAATCCTTTTAGATTTCATCCTGACTATAAATGGTGCCATTATTTGATGTCAGCGGCTCATGCTCAAGCCCCTGACAGGTTAAAGCTGCTCGATGTGCCCCAACTCATGGATGCAAATAAGAAGCAGGAAAGAGGAACCATATCCTTAGTTCATCTCCAGCCAATTTACTCAGCATGTGATTGCAGAACCGCTGACTCTTCATGGTAATCTACAAATGTCATATAACAGCTCCTATAAGACAAATATTCCACAAACATCCAGCAAAGGACACATAATGGACATTTATCAATCTTCTATTGAGATACACTGTATGTAGAATTATTAAGCAAGTGAATATTTTGACCATATCATCACTTTTATGCAGATTTTACAACTCTGAGCGGTATAAACTTGGATTTTTAATGGCTGAAGCTAATCAGGTGAGGTGTAATTGTGTAATGAAAGAGGGTATGGCCTAAGGATACAACCCCCTTTCTCCAAGACGTGCAGAATTATTAGGCAGCTTGTTTTCCTTAGACAAAGTGGACCAAAAAAGATTTAATTGGCTTGGAAAAGTCAAAATTGTTAGAAATCTTACAGACGGTTGCAGCTCTCTTGAAATTGCTAAGATATTGGGACATGATCACAGAACCATCATTTGTTGCAAATAGTTAAGTCACAAAAAACATTGAGAAAAGAAGATGCTCATGAGCTGCTAAAGAATCAAACGTGAAGTGATCAGGAAGCCTTTATCCAGAATTGCCACCTCCCAGGAGGCCCAGAAATACAAAATGTTCAGTGTTCAGAGACAGAGCCAAGGTAAGGAAGACTGAAACCCAACCACCACTGAACGGGACATAGAAGTTGAAATGTCAAGACTGGGCCAAGAAATATCTGAAGACAGATTTTTAGGGTTTTATGGACTGATGAAATGAAAGTGACTCTTGATGGACAAGATGGATGGGCCTGTGGCTGGATAAGTAGCATGCACTGTCCTTCACTTCAACTAAGACGCCAGCAAATAGGAGGTGGGGTACTGCTATGGGCTTCGTGTTAAATATGAACTAGGTGGACCTTTTTGGGTTGAATATGGACTCAAAATTAACTCCTGAAGCTACTGCTAGTTTTTACAAGACACTTTCTTCAAGCAGTAGTACAGTAAAAAGTCAGCATCTGTCAAGCAAACCATCATTTTTATGAAGGACAATGCTCCATCGCATACAGTGAAGTCGAATAATGATACGGCCCCTTCCTCACTTGACCTAAACCCTCTTGAGAACTTGTAGGCCCCTCCTGAACAGTAGATTTATGGTGAAGGAAATCAGTCACCTCTCTGAACAGTGTCTGGAAGGCTGTGATTGGTGCTGAGCAAATAGTTGACATCAACAGAGTAAGAAACTGACAGACTCCCATGTATTGAAAGATTATGACAGAAAGGGAAAAGAAGGGCGGATATACTGGTCGCTGATATTTTTTTGAGAAATGTCAGAACTGCATTCTTATACATTTTGAGTTGTTTGGTTATTAGTCTCAATATAACAGATGAAAATAAATGATTGAGATGGGAAAATTAATGTTTTTAATTTAGCTGCATAATAATTCTTCTGCACACTAATAGCTGCCCAATAGTTCTGCACCCAGAGAAATTTTCCTAAGAAATACAAAATCCTCTGTATCTAGCTATCGCCCTATATGACTTCTTCCCTATGCCTCAAAACTGCTGGAACAACATGTCCATCTTGAACTGTCCTCCCACATCTCTTCTTGCTCCCTCATTGACCACTTACAATCTGGCATCCGGCCATACCACTCCACTGAAACTGCCTTAACTAAGGTCACCAATGACCTATTAACCGCCAAGGCCAAGCAACACTACTCTGTCCTCCTCCTATTGGACATCTCCTCTGCCTTTGACACAGTGGACCATTCCCTATTGCTACAAACCCTCTCATCTCTTGACATCACTGATTTGGCTCTATCTTGGATCTCTTCATACCTAACAGACGAGACATTCAGCATCTCCCACTCACACACCACATCTTCACCGCGCCCCCTATCCGTCGGAGTCCAGCAAGGTTCAGTCCTAGGGCCCCTGCTCTTCTCCATTTACACCTTCGGCCTCGGCCAGCTCATAGAATCTCACGGCTTTCAGTATCACCTCTATGCTGATGACACACAGATCTAAATCTCTGGACAAGATATCACCTCCCTACTAACCAGAATCCCTCAATGTCTGTCTGCTATTTCATCCTTCTTCTCTGCTAGATTTCTAAAACTTAATATGGACAAAAAAGTAAACAGCTGCCCACTCTCTCCAGTCCCACAAGCACGCTGCCTCGGGGTTATCCTTGACACTGATCTCTCTTTGAAACCACATATCCAAGCCCTTTCAACTTCCTGCTGACTTCAACTCAAAAATATTTCACAGATCCATACATTCCTCAAACAAGAATCTGCAAAACCCCTAGTCCATGCCCTCATCATCTCCTGCCTTGACTACTGCAACCTCCTGCTCTGTGGCCTCCCCTCTAACACTCTTGCACCCCTCCAATCTATTCTAAACTCTGCTGCCCGACTAATCCACATGTCCCCCCACTATTCCCCGGCCTCTCCCCTCTGTCAATCCCTGCACTGGCTTCCCATTATCCAAAGACTCCAGTTCAAAACCCTAACCATGACATACAAAGCCATCCACAACCTGAGTCCTCCATACATCTGTGACCTCGTCTCCCAGTACTTACCTGCATGCAACCTCCGATCCTCACAAAATCTCCTTCTCTACTCCCCTCTTATCTCCTCTTCCCACAATCGCATACAAGATTTCTCCCACGCATCCCCCCTACTCTGGAACGCTCTACCACAACATATCAGACTCTCGCCTACCATGGAAACCTTCAAAAAGAACCTGAAGACCAACCTCTTCCGACAAGCCTACAACCTGCAGTAACCACAATCCACCAAACTGCTGCACGACCAGCTCTACCCTCGCCTACTGTATCCTCACCCATCCCTTGTAGATTGTGAGCCCTCGCGGGCAGGGTCCTCTCTCATCCTGCACCAGTCGTGACTTGTATTGTTTAAGATTACTGTACTTGTATTTATTATGCATACCCCCCTCACATATAAAGCGCCATGGAATAAATGGCGCTATAATAATAAATAATAATAATAACCTCTTGACTATAAGTAGTAGTTGTTCAATGATAATATAATTAATTATTAAAACTACAAATTGCTTAATAATTGTGCACACAGTATACTTGCATTTTCTACTGACTGGTATTATCTTCACTTAGTCCAAATTTCTAAAAAGTGTGGCATGAAAAATTTGGCTCAATTTAGCATTTTAGACATTTTTCTCCTCCTTCCCCCACCTGATGGCTAGTGTACATATATACACATGCACACTTTAACATTGAAATTACACCAAGAAGGAAAAATTGTGGAACTCTGAAAATCATAGGATGGATAGACATGTTAATGTTATGTAAATGCTGAAAAATATCTAAACAAATTTTTAAAAATATCTCAATTTATTTAATATGGAGTATGCCAAGTGCAGAAATGCACCCATTTACATACTATCAACGAGATTCATCAAGTTCCGCTGCTGGTAGCTCTCTTTGCAGTTGCCTACTAATGACATCCCAGATGTGTTTACTGGGAGACAAGTCCTAAGACATTGGGATCCATGATAGCACACTTAGGCAGCACAAGCAAACTGAAGCCAGCCATTGTCGTGTTGAAACATGCCTCTTGGGATACTCTGGATAATAGTTTGTACCACTGGTTCCATGAATAAATCAATATGATGGCGAGCTGTTGGTATACATGGAATGAAGACAACAGGGGTCTGATTACATGACATTAGGCATTTGGTCCTGTTCCAATTTTTGTTTTGCCCATTCTGCAAATTCAGCGAGTCGATCATCCCTTCGGCGGATATTAGCTACTCACAAATGGCACCCTTACAAAATCCAGCTGCTGCAGCATCTCAACGAGGATGACCCAGATCGGCGCGCTGAATTTGCAGAATGGGCAAAACAAAAATTGGAACAGGACCCTCAGTTTACACAGAACATTATGTTCAGTGATGAGGCAATCTTTTTTGGGTGGGCCATTTATATGGATACACCTAAATAAAATGTGAATGGCGACAGTTTTCTTGTGTAGGGTGTCTTGCATTGAAATCTGCTGCAATGACGCGGGTACTGCGTTCACCACACATCAACACCATTTCTATCTGCTCCTCACGTGTTAACCTCTGCGACATGTCAATGTCTGTGTAATGTAATGTCTGCAAAGTATGATGTTTACTGTTGGAACCTTCCAGAATCTCCCCTTTCCTTCTGAGTTACATTGTACACTGTAAGCTTGTAGCAGTCCCTTCCCCCAAGTCTTATCAGCTCTGCCAGCATCTGAAACCTGAGATCGAGCATTTCCTCTTGAAGTCTCCCCCCCTCCTTGGCTATGCCAGGACAGGAAGTCCTTTGTCTCTAGACATGTGCTGGGATCAATATGAGAAGTATTAAAACAAGTCATATTGCAAAAACCATACACAGCACGGATATAACAATCATATTTCTGTGATCTGCACGGACCCGGTTTCGCTACGGTACCTCTTGCATAGTTCTAGGACCTCCAGAGACCGAGATATGGGTTGCTCCCAAATGGAATGTCGTAATTATGGCATGCTTGGTGTTGATTCATTCGATTCGATGAGCTACAACCCATGATACCATATATGTGTTTGTGCGGGTTCCCCTGCTAAGATATGATCCTCATAAGTTTTGTAGTCAAATCATAACTTGGAGAGAGGGAGGTTGGACCTCCCCAGACCGCCCAATTCGTGAGGTCACAGACCCAAAAGCATAAGGGATTCCCTCCACAAACACAGTCAGTTGGAGCTACAGCATCCGTGCTGACCAGAACCCAGATGAGTGGAGACATGTGGCTCCGCCTTCTCTCCCCAGCCGCATGGTCTGCCTGATACCGACTACGCACATGTGAGTGTATTTTCTGTTCTTTCATCCATTTTTGTTTTATACTTGTATTGCACATATTTTATGTCTCAACTTTATAGCAACTTTTATCTGTATAATCACTGCCAACATTTTGGGAATAAATCGTAAAATTATCAGTTTGTCTCCATGCGCTAAGAAACGAACTATGCGCCTCTTTTAGATAATCGCTACTGATTTCAGGGGTTTGCCACGGACCCTCTTAATTTAACTCTGTGAATTAAGAAAAGCGTGGATGGTGGCAGCGTGGTGTGTGCGACTGATTAGGCTAGTTGGCAGGACAGAAGGGTCTTATATTGCTAAAGGGGGGCTGCGGCCTTAGCATTGATAATTCCCTTACTGCGGTAGCCTAATTGTCCGTGCACAACAAGCAGCCCGTCCGGCGACTAATTATCCTAGGTGCAGTTCCCTGACTGACCTGAGGGTAAGGGGGGCACCGGAGAGCTGCGAGTTCCAAAGTGGAACTGAGAAAGTGGGATATACATAAATCCCCGCAGTATCTTGGAAGGTTGTTAGCAGTGGTGGGGCATCCAAAATACCCCCCTGCGGTAAATTGTTAGAGCAAGGTTAGCTTGCTGAATTTTTGTCACATGGTGCCAGTGGTGGGATAACTAAGATAAGTCCCCCACTGTGCCTGTGATAGCCGTGTGCCGGCAGTGTGTCGTGTTCCTCCGTCCGCTGATACACCCGTGTCAGTGGTGGGATTGTGACATATTGGTGACACAGGGTCCGCTGTCCGTCGCGTTTTGGTGGCAGCGGGACCCCCGTTCGTCACATATTTGTGGCAGCGGTGGGATTGTGACATATTGGTGACACAGGATCCGCTGTCCGTCGCGTTATGGTGGCAGCGGGAACCCTGTTCGTCATATATTGGTGTCAGAGCGGTGGGATAATCCTATTGTAGAGCATTAGTGATTTGGTTTGAGCAATCATTCCTCTCACTAAAGACCTGCACGGTTCCTGCGGGAATCCTGCATCATAGGTTTTGGAGAACAGACTCAGTGGTTACTAGTAGAGTTGAGCGAAACGGGTTGAAAAAAATCAAAAGTCGCCGACTTTTGGCAAAGTCGGGTTTCATGAAACGAAACCCGACCCTAGGATGAGGTCGGCCACGAGGTCGGCGACTTACGCGCCAAAGTCGCGTTTCAAAAGTTTGTTTTGCGCTCTTTTTCAGCCAATCAGGATCCACGGACACTGTGGGCAACGTGATGACATAGGCACAGGTCACCACCATCTTTCAGAAGGGCATGCAAGTGATTGGCTTGCTTTGGTGGGCGTCACAGGGGGTATAAAAGGGCGTGCACGCCGACCGCCATCTTACTTCTGCCGATCTTAGTATAGGGAGAGGTTGCTGCTGATTCTGTAGGGAGAGCGTTAGGCAGGGAAGAAGACAAAAAAACTGCTTCTGCTGCTAGCGATTTGGCCTGCACAACACACCAGTCACTGTGTGTGCAGTGCAAGGGGAGGCTATATAGTGGTGTATCAGTGGTGTTGGTTGTTGGGCTGCCTTTTAAGGCTTCCTGACAGGCTGGCATTGCTGTTTACCCACTGCTCCGCAAACTGCTTTTTTAAAAGCAATCCAATCTCCCTTATCCTCTAGTCACTTTTGTCACAGCTGTGCCATCGAGCCTGTCACATAGCGCTCAGATATTCATTGGGCCTCACACAATCCAAAAGTGTCCAGTGTCCAAAAGTGTGTGCAGAGATTCAAAATCTCCCTTATTCTCTAGTCACTTTTGTCACAGCTGTGCCATCGAGCTTGTCACATAGCGCTCAGATATCAGTGGGCCTCACACAATCCAAAAGTGTCCACTGTCCACAAGTGTGTGCAGAAATTCAAAATCTCCCTTATCCTCTAGTCACTTTTGTCACAGCTGTGCCATCGAGCCTGTCACATAGCGCTCAGATATCAGTGGGCCTCACACAATACAAAAGTGTCCACTGTCCACAAGTGTGTGCAGAAATTCAAAATCTCCCTTATCCTCTAGTCACTTTTGTCACAGCAGTGCCATCGAGCCTGTCACATAGCGCTCAGATATCAGTGGGCCTCACACAATCCAAAAGTGTCCACTGTCCACAAGTGTGTGCAGAAATTCAAAATCTCCCTTATCCTCTAGTCACTTTTGTCACAGCTGTGCCATCGAGCCTGTCACATAGCGCTCAGATATCAGTGGGCCTCACACAATCCAAAAGTGTCCACTGTCCACAAGTGTGTGTAGAAATTCAAAATCTCCCTTATCCTCTAGTCACTTTTGTCACAGCAGTGCCATCGAGCCTGTCACATAGCGCTGAGATATCAGTGGGCCTCACACAATCCAAAAGTGTTCAGTGTCCAAAAGTGTGTGCAGATATTCAAAATCTCCCTTATCCTCTAGTCACTTTTGTCACAGCAGTGCCATCGAGCCTGTCACATAGCGCTCAGATATCAGTGGGCCTCACACAATCCAAAAGTGTCCAGTGTCCAAAAGTGTGTGCAGATATTCAAAATCTCCCTTATCCTCTAGTCACTTTTGTCACAGCAGTGCCATCGAGCCTGTCACATAGCGCTCAGATATCAGTGGGCCTCACACAATCCAAAAGTGTCCACTGTCCACAAGTGTGTGCAGAAATTCAAAATCTCCCTTATCCTCTAGTCACTTTTGTCACAGCAGTGCCATCGAGCCTGTCACATAGCGCTGAGATATCAGTGGGCCTCACACAATCCAAAAGTGTCCAGTGTCCAAAAGTGTGTGCAGATATTCAAAATCTCCCTTATCCTCTAGTCACTTTTGTCACAGCAGTGCCATCGAGCCTGTCACATAGCGCTCAGATATCAGTGGGCCTCACACAATCCAAAAGTGTCCACTGTCCAAAAGTGTGTGCAGATATTCAAAATCTCCCTTATCCTCTCGTCACTTTGGTCACAGCTGTGCCATCGAGCCTGTCACATAGCGCTCAGATATCAGTGGGCCTCACACAATCCAAAAGTGTCCAGTGTCCAAAAGTGTGTGCAGATATTCAAAATCTCCCTTATCCTCTAGTCACTTTTGTCACAGCAGTGCCATCGAGCCTGTCACATAGCGCTCAGATATCAGTGGGCCTCACACAATCCAAAAGTGTCCACTGTCCACAAGTGTGTGCAGAAATTCAAAATCTCCCTTATCCTCTAGTCACTTTTGTCACAGCAGTGCCATCGAGCCTGTCACATAGCGCTGAGATATCAGTGGGCCTCACACAATCCAAAAGTGTCCAGTGTCCAAAAGTGTGTGCAGATATTCAAAATCTCCCTTATCCTCTAGTCACTTTTGTCACAGCAGTGCCATCGAGCCTGTCACATAGCGCTCAGATATCAGTGGGCCTCACACAATCCAAAAGTGTCCAGTGTCCAAAAGTGTGTGCAGATATTCAAAATCTCCCTTATCCTCTAGTCACTTTTGTCACAGCAGTGCCATCGAGCCTGTCACATAGCGCTCAGATATCAGTGGGCCTCACACAATCCAAAAGTGTCCACTGTCCAAAAGTGTGTGCAGATATTCAAAATCTCCCTTATCCTCTCGTCACTTTGGTCACAGCTGTGCCATCGAGCCTGTCACATAGCGCTCAGATATCAGTGGGCCTCACACAATCCAAAAGTGTCCACTGTCCAAAAGTGTGTGCAGATATTCAAAATCTCCCTTATCCTCTAGTCACTTTTGTCACAGCAGTGCCATCGAGCCTGTCACATAGCGCTCAGATATCAGTGGGCCTCACACAATCCAAAAGTGTCCAGTGTCCAAAAGTGTGTGCAGATATTCAAAATCTCCCTTATCCTCTAGTCACTTTTGTCACAGCAGTGCCATCGAGCCTGTCACATAGCGCTCAGATATCAGTGGGCCTCACACAATCCAAAAGTGTCCACTGTCCACAAGTGTGTGCAGAAATTCAAAATCTCCCTTATCCTCTAGTCACTTTTCTCACAGCAGTGCCATCGAGCCTGTCACATAGCGCTGAGAAATCAGTGGGCCTCACACAATCCAAAAGTGTCCAGTGTCCAAAAGTGTGTGCAGATATTCAAAATCTCCCTTATCCTCTAGTCACTTTTGTCACAGCAGTGCCATCGAGCCTGTCACATAGCGCTCAGATATCAGTGGGCCTCACACAATCCAAAAGTGTCCAGTGTCCAAAAGTGTGTGCAGATATTCAAAATCTCCCTTATCCTCTAGTCACTTTTGTCACAGCAGTGCCATCGAGCCTGTCACATAGCGCTCAGATATCAGTGGGCCTCACACAATCCAAAAGTGTCCAGTGTCCAAAAGTGTGTGCAGAAATTCAAAATCTCCCTTATCCTCTAGTCACTTTTGTCACAGCAGTGCCATCGAGCCTGTCACATAGCGCTGAGATATCAGTGGGCCTCACACAATCCAAAAGTGTCCAGTGTCCAAAAGTGTGTGCAGATATTCAAAATCTCCCTTATCCTCTAGTCACTTTTGTCACAGCAGTGCCATCGAGCCTGTCACATAGCGCTCAGATATCAGTGGGCCTCACACAATCCAAAAGTGTCCACTGTCCAAAAGTGTGTGCAGATATTCAAAATCTCCCTTATCCTCTCGTCACTTTGGTCACAGCTGTGCCATCAAGCCTGTCACATAGCGCTCAGATATCAGTGGGCCTCACACAATCCAAAAGTGTCCAGTGTCCAAAAGTGTGTGCAGAAATTCAAAATCTCCCCTGTCCTATAGACACCTTGTACCTTGTTTTACATTACTATATAGTTTGTTGGATTTTGTCTACATTTCTACCAAAAATGAGGAAGGCTGGTGGAAGAGGCTGTGGAATTGGGCGGGGGTTGGCAGCTGGTAATGATGGTGTTGGTGGTGGATCTGATGGTAGTGGCAAGAGCAAAATAGGACCGAATGCAGGAGGTGCTGACCCTGCGTCATCGTCTGGCTACATAAGGCCTCGAACGCTTAGTTTTCTAGGAGTTGGCAAACCGCTTTTAAAGCCAGAGCATCAGGAAAAAGTTTTGTCTTACATTGCTGACTCAGCCTCCATCTCTATCGCCTCCTCGTCTTCAGTTGTAAAAAGTAAAAGCACTGAGTCGTCATTGGAGGCTCATGTTCATGAACCACACCTTTCCTTGTGTCCTTCACCCCAACCAAGATTGAAGGATGACGCAGGCCATACTACTGATTACTCCATGGAGCTGTTTTCACATACCATGCCTGGATTATCAAGTCAAATGGTGAATTACCCAGGCCAAGATGAATCTGACATGGAGTGTACTGATGCACAGCCGCTTATGGATGATTCTGCTGGTACATTCACTCAGAGCACTACATTGTCCTCGCAGTGTACAGAGCCAGATTCTGACCCTGATGAGACTCAGGTGCCCCTTCCCGCACACTATACCACCATACACGGTGACAAAGAGGAAGGTGCACATGACATAGAAGAGGAGGTGATGGATGACCCAGTTGTTGACCCAGATTGGCATCCATTGGGGGAAGAGGGTGCTGCTTCCAATAGCTCAGATGAGGAGTATCCACAGCAGACATCGACATCGCAACAGCTGTTATCTGGCAGGCCCGGAGCACTCCAAAGACAGGTTCCAAACATCAAAAGAGTTGCTGGACAGCTTGTCCAGAGGGTCAAAAGATCACAGCGTGCTAGGCCGCAAAATGTCTGCCAAAGTAGGAAGAGTGCAGTGTGGCACTTTTTTGAACAAAATCCTCATGATCAGGCCAAGGTTATCTGTAAGAAGTGCGCAAAGACCTTTAGCCGAGGGAAAAATCTGAAAAATTTGAATACCAGTTGCATGCTTAGACATTTAACCAGCATGCACTTGCAAGCGTGGACACAACACCAAACCTCAAGTGCCACATGTGCAACTGATCACAACGAAGGTAGTCAGCAACGCTACATTGTTTCCCCCACTGTAAGCCCACCGGTTAGCACAGCAGCAAATGTTGAGGTGTCGTTGCAAGACCACAGCAGTCAGGGAATCCCACTGTTATATCAACGAAAGACTGATTCTAGGCCATCAGAAAGAACACCAACTCCATCACCATCATCAACCCTCTCTCAGTCCACCCTGTCCACCGCTACTTCCACCATATGCAGCTCTCAAGTCCAGCTCACCCTCCCAGACACTATGAGTAGGTCAAGAAAGTACTCAGTCTCTCATCCGCGTACACTGGGTTTGAACGCCCACATTGCCAAACTAATCTCGTTTGAGATGATGCCCTTTCGGTTGGTGGAAAGCACAGCTTTCCGCGAACTCATGGCCTATGCAGTACCACGCTATGACCTACCCAGTCGCCACTTCTTCTCTCGCAAAGCCATCCCAGCCCTCCACCATCATGTGAAAGACCGCATTGTCCATGCACTCAAGCAGTCAGTGAGCGGAAAGGTGCACCTCACAACTGATGCATGGTCCAGTCGGCATGGCCAGGGCCGTTACGTGTCCATCACTGCGCACTGGGTTAATGTGGTGGATGCAGGGTCCACAGGGGGCAGTGGTGGTGGGACAGTGCTGCCTAGCCCACGGTATAGGAAACAGTTGGCTGTAGGCGTTCGACCCTCCTCCTCCTCCTCCTCCTCCAGAAGCGAAAGCTCGTCCACAGAGCGCAGTCGTACGAGCACTCCATCTGCAGCTGCCACTGTTGCACACGATGTGTCCCCCTATCGAGCAGCTAGTGGAAAGCGTCAGCAGGCTGTGTTGCAGATGATGTGTTTGGGCGACAGACACACCGCCGAGGTGCTGGCCGAGTACTTGAAGCGACAAACTGAGTCATGGCTGGGCAGTGTACATCTTGAGGCAGGCAAGGTAGTTAGTGATAACGGCCGTAATTTTGTGGCAGCCATAGCCCTTTCAAAACTCAGCCACACACCTTGCTTGGCTCACACCTTGAACCTGGTGGTGCAGTGCTTCCTCAAAAATTATCCGGAGTTAACAGCCCTGCTCCAGAAGGTGCGAAGACTGTGCGCGCACATCCGCCGGTCGCCTGTACACTCCGTTCGTATGCAGAAGCTGCAGCGATTGCTCCACCTTCCCAACCACCGCCTCATTATCGACATTGCAACAAGGTGGAACTCCACCCTGCACATGGTGGAGCGGCTGTGCGAGCAGAGGCAGGCCATAATGCATTTGTGGGAGGATACACGGCCAGGCACTTTGAGAGCAGACATGGAGTTGACAGGTGTGCAGTGGTCGAAGCTGAAAGACCTTTGTAAAGTCCTTCAGTGTTTTGAGGAATGCACACGGCTGGTAAGCGCAGACGACGCCATCCTAAGCATGAGCATCCCACTTATGCGTCTGCTCATGCAAACTTTGACGCACCTTAAGGAGCAGGCGTCTGCAGCCAATGTTGATGAGGAGGAAGAGGAGGAGGGAATCCTTGATGACATTCAGCCATTGTCTGCTCAGGGACCTCTCCTGGACGAGGTGGAGGAAGAAGAGGAGGAGGAGGATGATGATGGGGATGATTACTTAGGGGAGGAGGATGCATCTCGTGGGGCAAGTGAAAATGTTGGCGTGGCAAGGTCTGGTACAGGGTTTGTGCGTGACTGGAGGGATGTGGATTTGCCAGAAAGTGCTCCTCCACCCAGCACTCGCAGTGCATCATTGACACCGGGAACATTGGCCCACATGTCAGATTATGCCTTGCGGATCCTAAAAAGGGACCCCCGCATTGCCAAAATGATGAACGATGACGACTACTGGTTGGCCAGCATCCTGGATCCACGCTATAAAGGCAAATTACAAAACATCATGCCACAGGAGAACCTTGACCTAATATTGGCTAATAAACAAGCAACTCTGGTAAATCGGTTGCTTGAGGCATTCCCAGCACACAGCAGCGGTGATGGTTCTCACACGAGCCGTACGGGCCGGGGGCAGCTTGGCAGAGGTGTTCGTGGTGCACACAGCAGAAGTGGCGTTGGAGACAGGGGTTTCATGACAATGTTGTGGACTGATTTTTCAAATACCGCTCACACAACTGGTAATACTGCATCGATGGAAAGTGACAGGAGACAGCAGTTGTCAACTATGGTTACAAACTACTTTTCCTCCCATATCGATGTTCTCCCACACAGGTCATTCCCCTTTGACTATTGGGCCGCTAAACTGGACACCTGGCCTGAATTGGACCAATATGCCTTACAGGAGCTCGCTTGCCCAGCTGCAAGTATGCTATCGGAAAGAGTCTTCAGTGCAGCTGGATCAATCCTGACAGAAAAAAGGACCCGTCTGTCAACCCAAAATGTGGATGATCTAACCTTCATTAAAATGAACCACGCATGGGTTTCCAAGGATTTTGTCCCACCTTCCCCTGATGACACATAGGGTGACAGAAAAATGGCTTGCTTTGGTCCACCTCTTCCTGGTACTTCACCTATTTCGCCTTTTGCATCAGCTGAATGTCCAACATCAACATATGCCACTTTCTAAAACTCCCTAACTGTGCTGTCCCCCCCCATGGCCGGGGTCACCACCTACCGCACGACACCGTGCGAGTGCCGTTGCCCTGGACAGGTGGGTAGGCCGACTCTTGGGCGCGGGCACTGGCACAGGGTCCCTCATAGTGCAATCAAGTGTCTCTGACGGTGGTGGTGCACACCCGCCGTCAGACACACCGCTGTACTATGAGGGGCCCAGTGCCAGTACCGACGCCCACGAGTGGGCCCCCCTTGCTTGGGCAGGGCCCCAGCATTTGCAATCTTTACCTCTCCCTGCTCCTCCGCTGTGTAATCTGGGCCGTCAAATCCATACTGTGCCTGACACCGTCTGAGCCTGCCTCCTGAGACATATATTTTGAATGTGTACGCTATCCATACATGTTATCCGGTGATACGGTACCCTTTCTAACCTTTGTGCAATCACGTGCAATCCATACTGGGCCTAACACCGTCTGAGCCTGCCTCATGCTGTATAGACATATATTTTGAATGTGTACGCTATCCATACATGTTATCCAGGGATACGGTACCCTTTCTAACCTTTGTGCAATCACGTGCAATCCATACTGGGCCTAACACCGTCTGAGCCTGCCTCATGCTGTATAGACATATATTTTGAATGTGTACGCTATCCATACATGTTATCCGGGGATACGGTACCCTTTCTAACCTTTGTGCAATCACGTGCAATCCATACTGGGCCTAACACCGTCTGAGCCTGCCTCATGCTGTATAGACATATATTTTGAATGTGTACGCTATCCATACATGTTATCCGGTGATACGGTACCCTTTCTAACCTTTGTGCAATCACGTGCAATCCATACTGGGCCTAACACCGTCTGAGCCTGCCTCATGCTGTATAGACATATATTTTGAATGTGTACGCTATCCATACATGTTATCCGGGGATACGGTACCCTTTCTAACCTTTGTGCAATCACGTGCAATCCATACTGGGCCTAACACCGTCTGAGCCTGCCTCATGCTGTATAGACATATATTTTGAATGTGTACGCTATCCATACATGTTATCCAGGGATACGGTACCCTTTCTAACCTTTGTGCAATCACGTGCAATCCATACTGGGCCTAACACCGTCTGAGCAGGCCTCATGCTGTATAGACATATATTTTGAATGTGTACGCTATCCATACATGTTATCCGGGGATACGGTACCCTTTCTAACCTTTGTGCAATCACGTGCAATCCATACTGGGCCTAACACCGTCTGAGCCTGCCTCCTGAGACATATATTTTGAATGTGTACGCTATCCATACATGTTATCCAGGGATACGGTACCCTTTCTAACCTTTGTGCAATCACGTGCAATCCATACTGGGCCTAACACCGTCTGAGCCTGCCTCATGCTGTATAGACATATATTTTGAATGTGTACGCTATCCATACATGTTATCCAGGGATACGGTACCCTTTCTAACCTTTGTGCAATCACGTGCAATCCATACTGGGCCTAACACCGTCTGAGCCTGCCTCATGCTGAATAGACATATATTTTGAATGTGTACGCTATCCATACATGTTATCCGGGGATACGGTACCCTTTCTAACCTTTGTGCAATCACGTGCAATCCATACTGGGCCTAACACCGTCTGAGCCTGCCTCCTGAGACATATATTTTGAATGTGTATGCTATCCATACATGTTATCTGGGGATACGGTACCCTTTCTCACCTTTGTGCAATCACGTGTAATCCATACTGGGCGTGAGAACGGCTGGCGAGCTGTTAAGCAAGCTACAGCACCTGTCCAGACAAGTACAGGGATTCCCTAGCGAGGAGACTTATTTGATTGTTTTCAATGTTGGGACAGCAATTTTTGGGGAGCACTATACTCTGGAGAATGATAGATGGGGCCCACCATACACTGGAACATTCCAAAGGTGGACATCAGACACTTGAGCAGCATTTACAGGGCCCATTATACACTAGAGCATTAGAAATGGGGCCCATTATGTTTGGAGCATTATTTGGGCCCATAAGAAAGTGGAGCTTCATCCATGGGGACCAACATATACTGTAGCATTATGTGGAGCTCATCATATACTGTTTCAAACATTATATGGGACCAATGATTCTGTATGGAGAAATAGATGGGCCTCGTCATGAGATGTAAAAAGTGAGGTATTTTTCATTGGACTATACCGCTATTTCTCTGCCGTATCGGAGCACGATGAGTTGTGGTATGTGTTAAAGGGGCGCTCTTTCGCCCAGGGCACATGAAAACCTGGAGCCAGCCCTCCCCCCCACAGTTTGTAGCCAAATAACCCCCATTTTTCAGTGCGTAACTTGTATTATGAAGTTAATTAAGGTTGACAAGCTTAAGAAAGAAGAATTGATGCTTTTGGCATTCAAATGGGCACTGTAGGTGTGTTTCCTGTCCTCCTCTCACTGCCGACTTTTATTCCCCATTGACTTACATTGGGTTTCGTGTTTCGGGACGACCCCGACTTTTCCCTATAATCGGACGATCTTGCTCGACCCGACTTTTGGAAAAGTCTTGTTTCACGAAACGAAACGCGACCCTAAAAAACCAAAGGTCGCTCAACTCTAGTTACTAGTCCTGAGTAGAGTTGAGCGAAACGGGTCGAAAAAATTCAAAAGTCGCCGACTTTTGGCAAAGTCGGGTTTCATGAAACGAAACCCGACCCTAGGATGAGGTCGGCCACGAGGTCGGCGACTTACGCGCCAAAGTCGCGTTTCAAAAGTTTGTTTTGCGCTCTTTTTCAGCCAATCAGGATCCATGGACACTGTGGGCAACGTGATGACATAGGCACGGGTCACCACCATCTTTCAGAAGGGCATGCAAGTGATTGGCTTGCTTTGGTGGGCGTCACAGGGGGTATAAAAGGGCGTGCACGCCGACCGCCATCTTACTTCTGCCGATCTTAGTATAGGGAGAGGTTGCTGCTGATTCTGTAGGGAGAGCGTTAGGCAGGGAAGAAGATAAAAAAACTGCTTCTGCTGCTAGCGATTTGGCCTGCACAACACACCAGTCACTGTGTGTGCAGTGCAAGGGGAGGCTATATAGTGGTGTATCAGTGGTGTTGGTTGTTGGGCTGCCTTCTAAGGCTTCCTGACAGGCTGGCATTGCTGTTTACCCACTGCTCCGCAAACTGCTTTTTAAAAAGCAATCCAATCTCCCTTATCCTCTAGTCACTTTTGTCACAGCTGTGCCATCGAGCCTGTCACATAGCGCTCAGATATCAGTGGGCCTCGCACAATCCAAAAGTGTCCACTGTCCACAAGTGTGTGCAGAAATTCAAAATCTCCCTTATCCTCTAGTCACTTTTGTCACAGCAGTGCCATCGAGCCTGTCACATAGCGCTGAGATATCAGTGGGCCTCACACAATCCAAAAGTGTCCACTGTCCACAAGTGTGTGCAGAAATTCAAAATCTCCCTTATCCTCTAGTCACTTTTGTCACAGCTGTGCCATCGAGCCTGTCACATAGCGCTCAGATATCAGTGGGCCTCACACAATCCAAAAGTGTCCACTGTCCACAAGTGTGTGCAGAAATTCAAAATCTCCCTTATCCTCTAGTCACTTTTGTCACAGCAGTGCCATCGAGCCTGTCACATAGCGCTCAGATATCAGTGGGCCTCACACAATCCAAAAGTGTCCAGTGTCCAAAAGTGTGTGCAGATATTCAAAATCTCCCTTATCCTCTAGTCACTTTTGTCACAGCAGCGCCATCGAGCCTGTCACATAGCGCTCAGATATCAGTGGGCCTCACACAATCCAAAAGTGTCCACTGTCCACAAGTGTGTGCAGAAATTCAAAATCTCCCTTATCCTCTAGTCACTTTTGTCACAGCAGTGCCATCGAGCCTGTCACATAGCGCTGAGATATCAGTGGGCCTCACACAATCCAAAAGTGTCCAGTGTCCAAATGTGTGTGCAGATATTAAAAATCTCCCTTATCCTCTAATCACTTTTGTCACAGCAGTGCCATCGAGCCTGTCACATAGCGCTCAGATATCAGTGGGCCTCACACAATCCAAAAGTGTCCAGTGTCCAAAAGTGTGTGCAGATATTCAAAATCTCCCTTATCCTCTAGTCACTTTTGTCACAGCAGCGCCATCGAGCCTGTCACATAGCGCTCAGATATCAGTGGGCCTCACACAATCCAAAAGTGTCCACTGTCCACAAGTGTGTGCAGAAATTCAAAATCTCCCTTATCCTCTAGTCACTTTTGTCACAGCAGTGCCATCGAGCCTGTCACATAGCGCTGAGATATCAGTGGGCCTCACACAATCCAAAAGTGTCCAGTGTCCAAATGTGTGTGCAGATATTAAAAATCTCCCTTATCCTCTAATCACTTTTGTCACAGCAGTGCCATCGAGCCTGTCACATAGCGCTCAGATATCAGTGGGCCTCACACAATCCAAAAGTGTCCACTGTCCAAAAGTGTGTGCAGATATTCAAAATCTCCCTTATCCTCTCGTCACTTTGGTCACAGCTGTGCCATCGAGCCTGTAACATAGTGCTCAGATATCAGTGGGCCTCACACAATCCAAAAGTGTCCACTGTCCAAAAGTGTGTGCAGATATTCAAAATCTCCCTTATCCTCTAGTCACTTTTGTCACAGCAGTGCCATCGAGCCTGTCACATAGCGCTCAGATATCAGTGGGCCTCACACAATCCAAAAGTGTCCAGTGTCCAAAAGTGTGTGCAGATATTCAAAATCTCCCTTATCCTCTAGTCACTTTTGTCACAGCAGTGCCATCGAGCCTGTCACATAGCGCTCAGATATCAGTGGGCCTCACACAATCCAAAAGTGTCCACTGTCCACAAGTGTGTGCAGAAATTCAAAATCTCCCTTATCCTCTAGTCACTTTTGTCACAGCAGTGCCATCGAGCCTGTCACATAGCGCTGAGATATCAGTGGGCCTCACACAATCCAAAAGTGTCCAGTGTCCAAAAGTGTGTGCAGATATTCAAAATCTCCCTTATCCTCTAGTCACTTTTGTCACAGCAGTGCCATCGAGCCTGTCACATAGCGCTCAGATATCAGTGGGCCTCACACAATCCAAAAGTGTCCAGTGTCCAAAAGTGTGTGCAGATATTCAAAATCTCCCTTATCCTCTAGTCACTTTTGTCACAGCAGTGCCATCGAGCCTGTCACATAGCGCTCAGATATCAGTGGGCCTCACACAATCCAAAAGTGTCCACTGTCCAAAAGTGTGTGCAGATATTCAAAATCTCCCTTATCCTCTAGTCACTTTGGTCACAGCTGTGCCATCGAGCCTGTCACATAGCGCTCAGATATCAGTAGGCCTCACACAATCCAAAAGTGTCCACTGTCCAAAAGTGTGTGCAGATATTCAAAATCTCCCTTATCCTCTAGTCACTTTTGTCACAGCAGTGCCATCGAGCCTGTCACATAGCGCTCAGATATCAGTGGGCCTCACACAAACCAAAAGTGTCCAGTGTCCAAAAGTGTGTGCAGATATTCAAAATCTCCCTTATCCTCTAGTCACTTTTGTCACAGCAGTGCCATCGAGCCTGTCACATAGCGCTAAGATATCAGTGGGCCTCATACAATCCAAAAGTGTCCACTGTCCACAAGTGTGTGCAGAAATTCAAAATCTCCCTTATCCTCTAGTCACTTTTGTCATAGCAGTGCCATCGAGCCTGTCACATAGCGCTGAGATATCAGTGGGCCTCACACAATCCAAAAGTGTCCAGTGTCCAAAAGTGTGTGCAGATATTCAAAATCTCCCTTATCCTCTAGTCACTTTTGTCACAGCAGTGCCATCGAGCCTGTCACATAGCGCTGAGATATCAGTGGGCCTCACACAATCCAAAAGTGTCCAGTGTCCAAAAGTGTGTGCAGATATTCAAAATCTCCCTTATCCTCTAGTCACTTTTGTCACAGCAGTGCCATCGAGCCTGTCACATAGCGCTCAGATATCAGTGGGCCTCACACAATCCAAAAGTGTCCACTGTCCACAAGTGTGTGCAGAAATTCAAAATCTCCCTTATCCTCTAGTCACTTTTGTCACAGCAGTGCCATCGAGCCTGTCACATAGCGCTGAGATATCAGTGGGCCTCACACAATCCAAAAGTGTCCAGTGTCCAAAAGTGTGTGCAGATATTCAAAATCTCCCTTATCCTCTAGTCACTTTTGTCACAGCAGTGCCATCGAGCCTGTCACATAGCGCTCAGATATCAGTGGGCCTCACACAATCCAAAAGTGTCCACTGTCCAAAAGTTTGTGCAGATATTCAAAATCTCCCTTATCCTCTCGTCACTTTGGTCACAGCTGTGCCATCGAGCCTGTCACATAGCGCTCAGATATCAGTGGGCCTCACACAATCCAAAAGTGTCCAGTGTCCAAAAGTGTGTGCAGAAATTCAAAATCTCCCCTGTCCTATAGACACCTTGTACCTTGTTTTACATTACTATATAGTTTGTTGGATTTTGTCTACATTTCTACCAAAAATGAGGAAGGCTGGTGGAAGAGGCCGTGGAATTGGGCGGGGGTTGGCAGCTGGTAATGATGGTGTTGGTGGTGGATCTGATGGTAGTGGCAAGAGCAAAATAGGACCGAATGCAGGAGGTGCTGACCCTGCGTCATCGTCTGGCTACATAAGGCCTCGAACGCTTAGTTTTCTAGGAGTTGGCAAACCGCTTTTAAAGCCAGAGCATCAGGAAAAAGTTTTGTCTTACATTGCTGACTCAGCCTCCAGCTCTATCGCCTCCTCTTCTTCAGTTGTAAAAAGTAAAAGCACTGAGTCGTCATTGGAGGCTCATGTTCATGAACCACACCTTTCCTTGTGTCCTTCACCCCAACCAAGACTGAAGGATGACGCAGGCCGTACTACTGATTACTCCATGGAGCTGTTTTCACATACCATGCCTGGATTATCAAGTCAAATGGTGAATTACCCAGGCCAAGATGAATTTGACATGGAGTGCACTGATGCACAGCCGCTGATGGATGATTCTGCTGGTACATTCACTCAGAGCACTACATTGTCCTCGCAGTGTACAGAGCCAGATTCTGACCCTGATGAGACTCAGGTGCCCCTTCCCGCACACTATACCACCATACACGGTGACACAGAGGAAGGTGCACATGACATAGAAGAGGAGGTGATGGATGACCCAGTTGTTGACCCAGATTGGCATCCATTGGGGGAAGAGGGTGCTGCTTCCAATAGCTCAGATGAGGAGCATCCACAGCAGACATCGACATCGCAACAGCTGTTATCTGGCAGGCCCGGAGCACTCCAAAGACAGGTTCCAAACATCAAAAGAGTTGCTGAACAGCTTGTCCAGAGGGTCAAAAGATCACAGCGTGCTAGGCCGCAAAATGTCTGCCAAAGTAGGAAGAGTGCAGTGTGGCACTTTTTTGAACAAAATCCTCATGATCAGGCCAAGGTTATCTGTAAGAAGTGCGCAAAGACCTTTAGCCGAGGGAAAAATCTGAAAAATTTGAATACCAGTTGCATGCTTAGACATTTAACCAGCATGCACTTGCAAGCGTGGACACAACACCAAACCTCAAGTGCCACATGTGCAACTGATCACAACGAAGGTAGTCAGCAACGCTACATTGTTTCCCCCACTGTAAGCCCACCGGTTAGCACAGCAGCAAATGTTGAGGTGTCGTTGCAAGACCACAGCAGTCAGGGAATCCCACTGTTATATCAACGAAAGACTGATTCTAGGCCATCAGAAAGAACACCAACTCCATCACCATCATCAACCCTCTCTCAGTCCACCCTGTCCACCGCTACTTCCACCATATGCAGCTCTCAAGTCCAGCTCACCCTCCCAGACACTATGAGTAGGTCAAGAAAGTACTCAGTCTCTCATCCGCGTACACTGGGTTTGAACGCCCACATTGCCAAACTAATCTCGTTTGAGATGATGCCCTTTCGGTTGGTGGAAAGCACAGCTTTCCGCGAACTCATGGCCTATGCAGTACCACGCTATGACCTACCCAGTCGCCACTTCTTCTCTCGCAAAGCCATCCCAGCCCTCCACCATCATGTGAAAGACCGCATTGTCCATGCACTCAAGCAGTCAGTGAGCGGAAAGGTGCACCTCACAACTGATGCATGGTCCAGTCGGCATGGCCAGGGCCGTTACGTGTCCATCACTGCGCACTGGGTTAATGTGGTGGATGCAGGGTCCACAGGGGACAGCGGTGGTGGGACAGTGCTGCCTAGCCCACGGTATAGGAAACAGTTGGCTGTAGGTGTTCGACCCTCCTCCTCCTCCAGAAGCGAAAGCTCGTCCACAGAGCGCAGTCGTACGAGCACTCCATCTGCAGCTGCCACTGTTGCACACGATGTGTCCCCCTATCGAGCAGCTAGTGGAAAGCGTCAGCAGGCTGTGTTGCAGATGATGTGTTTGGGCGACAGACACACCGCCGAGGTGCTGGCCGAGTACTTGAAGCAACAAACTGAGTCATGGCTGGGCAGTGTACATCTTGAGGCAGGCAAGGTAGTTAGTGATAACGGCCGTAATTTTGTGGCAGCCATAGCCCTTTCAAAACTCAGCTACATACCTTGCTTGGCTCACACCTTGAACCTGGTGGTGCAGTGCTTCCTCAAAAATTATCTGGAGTTAACAGCCCTGCTCCAGAAGGTGCGAAGACTGTGCACGCACATCCGCCGGTCGCCTGTACACTCCGTTTGTATGCAGAAGCTGCAGCGATTGCTCCACCTTCCCAACCACCGCCTCATTATCGACATTGCAACAAGGTGGAACTCCACCCTGCACATGGTGGAGCGGCTGTGCGAGCAGAGGCAGGCCATAATGCATTTGTGGGAGGATACACGGCCAGGCACTTTGAGAGCAGACATGGAGTTGACAGGTGTGCAGTGGTCGAAGCTGAAAGACCTTTGTAAAGTCCTTCAGTGTTTTGAGGAATGCACACGGCTGGTAAGCGCAGACGACGCCATCCTAAGCATGAGCATCCCACTTATGCGTCTGCTCATGCAAACTTTGACGCACCTTAAGGAGCAGGCGTCTGCAGCCAATGTTGATGAGGAGGAAGAGGAGGAGGGAATCCTTGATGACATTCAGCCATTGTCTGCTCAGGGACCTCTCCTGGACGAGGTGGAGGAAGAAGAGGAGGAGGAGGAGGATGATGTTGGGGATGATTACTTAGGGGAGGAGGATGCATCTCGTGGGGCAAGTGAAAATGTTGGCGTGGCAAGGTCTGGTACAGGGTTTGTGCGTGACTGGAGGGATGTGGATTTGCCAGAAAGTGCTCCTCCACCCAGCACTCGCAGTGCATCATTGACACCGGGAACATTGGCCCACATGTCAGATTATGCCTTGCGGATCCTAAAAAGGGACCCCCGCATTGCCAAAATGATGAACGATGACGACTACTGGTTGGCCAGCATCCTGGATCCACGCTATAAAGGCAAATTACAAAACATCATGCCACAGGAGAACCTTGACCTAATATTGGCTAATAAACAAGCAACTCTGGTAAATCGGTTGCTTGAGGCATTCCCAGCACACAGCAGCGGTGATGGTTCTCACACGAGCCGTACGGGCCGGGGGCAGCTTGGCAGAGGTGTTCGTGGTGCACACAGCAGAAGTGGCGTTGGAGACAGGGGTTTCATGACAATGTTGTGGACTGATTTTTCAAATACCGCTCACACAACTGGTAATACTGCATCGATGGAAAGTGACAGGAGACAGCAGTTGTCAACTATGGTTACAAACTACTTTTCCTCCCATATCGATGTTCTCCCACACAGGTCATTCCCCTTTGACTATTGGGCCGCTAAACTGGACACCTGGCCTGAATTGGACCAATATGCCTTACAGGAGCTCGCTTGCCCAGCTGCAAGTGTGCTATCGGAAAGAGTCTTCAGTGCAGCTGGATCAATCCTGACAGAAAAAAGGACCCGTCTGTCAACCCAAAATGTGGATGATCTAACCTTCATTAAAATGAACCACGCATGGGTTTCCAAGGATTTTGTCCCACCTTCCCCTGATGACACATAGGGTGACAGAAAAATGGCTTGCTTTGGTCCACCTCTTCCTGGTACTTCACCTATTTCGCCTTTTGCATCAGCTGAATGTCCAACATCAACATATGCCACTTTCTAAAACTCCCTAACTGTGCTGCCTCCCCCCCCATGGCCGGGGTCACCACCTACCGCATGACACCGTGCGAGTGCCGTTGCCCTGGACAGGTGGGTAGGCCGACTCTTGGGCGCGGGCACTGGCACAGGGTCCCTCATAGTGCAAGTGTCTCTGACGGTGGTGGTGCACACCCGCCGTCAGACACACCGCTGTACTATGAGGGGCCCAGTGCCAGTACCGACGCCCACGAGTGGGCCCCCCTTGCTTGGGCAGGGCCCCAGCATTTGCAATCTTTACCTCTCCCTGCTCCTCCGCTGTGTAATCTGGGCCGTCAAATCCATACTGTGCCTGACACCGTCTGAGCCTGCCTCCTGAGACATATATTTTGAATGTGTACGCTATCCATACATGTTATCCAGGGATACGGTACCCTTTCTAACCTTTGTGCAATCACGTGCAATCCATACTGGGCCTAACGCCGTCTGAGCCTGCCTCATGCTGTATAGACATATATTTTGAATGTGTACGCTATCCATACATGTTATCCGGTGATACGGTACCCTTTCTAACCTTTGTGCAATCACGTGCAATCCATACTGGGCCTAACACCGTCTGAGCCTGCCTCATGCTGTATAGACATATATTTTGAATGTGTACGCTATCCATACATGTTATCCAGGGATACGGTACCCTTTCTAACCTTTGTGCAATCACGTGCAATCCATACTGGGCCTAACACCGTCTGAGCCTGCCTCATGCTGTATAGACATATATTTTGAATGTGTACGCTATCCATACATGTTATCCGGGGATACGGTACCCTTTCTAACCTTTGTGCAATCACGTGCAATCCATACTGGGCCTAACACCGTCTGAGCCTGCCTCCTGAGACATATATTTTGAATGTGTACGCTATCCATACATGTTATCCAGGGATACGGTACCCTTTCTAACCTTTGTGCAATCACGTGCAATCCATACTGGGCCTAACACCGTCTGAGCCTGCCTCATGCTGTATAGACATATATTTTGAATGTGTACGCTATCCATACATGTTATCCAGGGATACGGTACCCTTTCTAACCTTTGTGCAATCACATGCAACCATACTGGGCCTAACACCGTCTGAGCCTGCCTCATGCTGTATAGACATATATTTTGAATGTGTATGCTATCCATACATGTTATCCGGGGATACGGTACCCTTTCTAACCTTTGTGCAATCACGTGCAATCCATACTGGGCCTAACACCGTCTGAGCCTGCCTCCTGAGACATATATTTTGAATGTGTACGCTATCCATACATGTTATCTGGGGATACGGTACCCTTTCTCACCTTTGTGCAATCACGTGAAATCCATACTGGGCGTGAGAACGGCTGGCGAGCTGTTAAGCAAGCTACAGCACCTGTCCAGACAAGTACAGGGATTCCCTAGCGAGGAGACTTATTTGATTGTTTTCAATGTTGGGACAGCAATTTTTGGGGAGCACTATACTCTGGAGAATGATAGATGGGGCCCACCATACACTGGAACATTCCAAAGGTGGACATCAGACACTGGAGCAGCATTTACAGGGCCCATTATACACTAGAGCATTAGAAATGGGGCCCATTATGTTTGGAGCATTATTTGGGCCCATAAGACAGTGGAGCTTCATCCATGGGGACCAACATATACTGTAGCATTATGTGGAGCTCATCATATACTGTTTCAAACATTATATGGGACCAATGATTCTGTATGGAGAAATAGATGGGCCTCGTCATGAGATGTAAAAAGTGAGGTATTTTTCATTGGACTATACCGCTATTTCTCTGCCGTATCGGAGCATGATGAGTTGTGGTATGTGTTAAAGGGGCGCTCTTTCGCCCAGGGCACATGAAAACCTGGAGCCAGCCCTCCCCCCCCACAGTTTGTAGCCAAATAACCCCCATTTTTCAGTGCGTAACTTGTATTATGAAGTTAATTAAGGTTGACAAGCTTAAGAAAGAAGAATTGATGCTTTTGGCATTCAAATGGGCACTGTAGGTGAGTTTCCTGTCCTCCTCTCACTGCCGACTTTTATTCCCCATTGACTTACATTGGGTTTCGTGTTTCGGGACGACCCCGACTTTTCCCTATAATCGGACGATCTTGCTCGACCCGACTTTTGGAAAAGTCGGGTTTCACGAAACGAAACGCGACCCTAAAAAACCAAAAGTCGCTCAACTCTAGTCCTGAGACATTTTTGTGTACTTGCAAGTATTCCCTCCCTCCTTCATCATTTTTCTTTTCTATCTTTTATTTGGCAACCATGGCGGCAAAAGGAGAACACTGGTACAGACAGCAGAAAAAGGAAAACCTTGCTGCAGTATGCACGTACCGAGGCATTGACGCCACAAGCAAAACTAGAGACCAACTGATCGCGGCTCTGGTGCAGCTGGACAATGACCAGAATCCAGCTGGCGCAGAAGTAGACCCAAGTGACAATGGGGCTTCATCAGAGGCTCCACTCCTGAGCGCTGGCCCCACATTTAACCAGAGCACGCTGGACCCCTACCTGCAAGCGGCCTTGGACGCACTCCCTGCCGAAGACCGTGACAGACGTCTGCAACTGATCCAGCAAGCTCAAGAGAGAGCGGAGCAGCGAGCCGAGCGGGAGAGAGTGGAGCAGCAAGCCGAACGGGAGGCTGAGAGAGGGCCTATGAGCTGGAGATGCTCCATCAGGTGTGGAATGCCCCCACAGCCCGAAGCAGTGAGCCCAGCAGCGTCCAGACTCCTAAACCCCGGCCAGAGCATTTTCCCGTGATGGAAAAGGATGGTAACTTGGACACGTTTCTGCGAGCCTTTGAGAAAGCCTGCAGACAGTACCAGCTGCCTACCGACCAATGGGCCAGGTACTTGACCCCAGGGCTAAAAGGCAAAGCCCTGGAGGCGTTTGCTTCTCTTCCGCAAGCGCATGATGATGACTATGATGCCATCAAGCAGGCCCTGATCGCCAAATACCGGCTGACACCTGAGGTATACCGAAAGAAGTTCTGGCACCTCCAACATGGCCCACATGATAGCTACAGTGATGTGGTGCAAGGACTTAGGACCCACTTTGACCAGTGGATCCATGGACTGTCAGTGAACACCTTTGAGCTGCTACGGGACCTGATGATCAAATACCAGTTCCTGCATCTCTGCCCAGCTGAGGTCCGACAGTTCATCCTGGACCGCGAACCACCAAATGCAGACAAAGTGGCGCAGATCGCCGACAACTATGAGGCCAACCAGAAGCCAGAGACGCGGAGGCCAGTCACCACCAGCTGGAGAGGAGGTAAGCCTGCAACCAACCCCAGTGCCCCAGCTAGCCGTCCCTCCGGAGGCCTTGTCCCTGTTGCCAACACCAGGCCTACTACTGACAGTCGCCTGTGTTTCACCTGCAATCGGACAAGTCACTTCCGATCCTCCTGTCCGGAAAAGCCGAAGAATCCCCCAGCCAAGGCCTCTGGGCCCAACGCCTCTGTTCTTTTGGTGGGAGGTGTGGTTGGGAGGATTGACGACAACGTTCAACCTGTTCAGGTGGAGGCCCGTCTTGCTACAGGCCTCATGGACACCGGGGCTGAACGAACCCACATCCGTCCTGGACTGGCGGCCCCTGGAGAGTTTGTTGAGGGGAAAACCCTGACTGTCACTGGGATTGGAGGCACCCGTTGTCCCTTGCCAGTGGCCCGGGTTTTTCTTGATTGGGGTGCTGGGAGCGGGTTGAGGGAGGTGGGAGTGTCTGAAAACCTGCCAACTGATGTTCTATTGGGGACTGACTTGGGGAGGATGGTTGCATACTATGTCCCTGAAACCCTTCCCCAATCTGATAATAAGGGTAACGTTAACCCTGGTGTTGATGATGATGATGATGGGAAACTGAATGTGTTACCTGCTAATGACGTGATGAGTAATGATGCAACTAACAACCATTCTTTCCCCAGGAATGATGCTGATGGTGATGTAAATGTACCAAAGAAACCTGATAACCATTCTTTCCCCAGGAATGATGCTGATGGCGATGTAAATGTACCAAAGAAACCTGATAACCATTCTTTTCCTAGGAATGATGATGATGATGATGTATCTGTGCCAACTGAACCTGTTAACCCTTTCTTTGAAACGGTAGATGTGTCCACAGGTACCGAAGTGCTCAGCCCCGTCACTCTGCGGAGAGAGACGGCTGAGGAACCCCTGGCAGGAGCAAGCAACGGTGCTCAAGGAAATGGGGAGGTGCATGGGGACCATGAGGAAGGTAATGCCATGCAACTGACCAGTGCCACCGAGGAAGATAACTGGCCCATAAGTAGCACTGCTCCTGTAGTGTTGGGGGTGGATGGGGAGGTAGAGCCCATGGCAGCGCCGATTGGTGGGTCTGTAGAAATCCCCAGGGAGACAGCATACATAGCAGCTGTCACACGCAGTCAGAGTGCCCAGATCGCAGGTAGCGCACTGTCTTCTGGACCCTCTTCTGCTACAGGAGAGACTGAACCAGAGGTGAACCCAGAGCCGGTTCAAGAGGGTCCCAGTAAGGAAGGGACCCTGACGTCACTTCTGGCAGCCTCCAGCAAGGAGTTCCAGGCTGCTCTGCACTCAGATGCCAGCCTGGAGAAATTGAGACACCTCGCCGAGACGCCCACCTCCGAGCCTGATAAGGAGAGGGTGTTCTGGGAATGAGAAAGGTTGTACCAGGAGACAGTACCTGGAGATTCCCGAAAGGAGTGGTTGAGGGAAAGACAGCTAGTCGCCCCATACAGTTCAGAACTGAGTTGTTGCGGATTGCCCATGAGATTCCACTCGCTGGACACTTGGGGATCAGCAAGACAAAGGCACGACTGTCTCAACACTTCTATTGGCCCAAGATGGGGACAGATGTCACGACCTACTGCCGCTCCTGTAACACCTGTCAAAAAGTGGGTAAGGCGGGGCCTGCTCTTAAGGCTCCCCTTATTCCTTTGCCGGTGATAGAGGAGCCTTTCCAGAGAATCGCGGTGGACATTGTAGGCCCGCTGGCCGTCCCCAGCAGCTCTGGAAAGTGATACATTCTCACCGTGGTAGACTACCCGGTACCCAGAGGCAGTAGCTCTGTCTTCAACCAGGGCAGATAAGGTGGCTGACACACTGGTGACCATCTTTTCAAGGGTAGGATTTCCCAGGGAGATGCTTACCGATCAAGGGACCCAATTCATGTCTCGCCTAATGGAGGCTCTCTGTAAGAGAATTCAGGTGAAGCAACTGGTATCGAGTGCGTATCACCCACAGACTAATGAGATGAGATGTTAAGGCTAGTGGTTATTCGACGGTCAAAAAGCGCGTGGGCTTCACCTGTAGTCCTCGTGCCTAAAAAGGATCGAACCACCCGGTTCTGCGTGGACTACAGGGGGCTCAACGTCATCACAACCTCTGATGCCCACCTGATGCCGCGCATCGAGGATCTGCTTGAGCGGTTGGCGAAAGCAAGGTACATATCCATCATGGATTTGAGTCGGGGATACTGGCAGATTCCCCTGAACCCCGAGGCGCAGGAGAAATCCGCCTTTATCACCCCCTTTGGACTGTACAAGTCCACAGTCATTCCCTTCGGCATGAAAAATGCCCCTGCCACTTTCCAGCGGATGGTCAACCACCTGCTCCGGGGACTGGAGGAGTACGCAGTGGCATACTTAGACAACATCGCCATCTTCAGTTCCACCTGGGAGGAACACCTTCAGCACCTCCAGGAGGTGCTCAAGCGTCTTCACCAGGCAGGCCTGACTATCAAGCCGGGAAAGTGCCAGATGGGCATTAGCGAGGTCCACTACCTGGGGCACCGGGTAGGCGGGGGTTCCATGAGTCGGGAGCCAGAAAAGGTGGACACAATAGCGTCCTGGCCCACCCCCAGGAACAAGAAACAGGTGAAGTCCTTCTTGGGCACTGCAGGGTACTATAGGCGGCTTGTTCAAGACTATAGCGCCCTTGCAAAACCCTTGACTGACCTCACCAAGCAGAGGCTACCCCAAACAGTCAACTGGACAGATGACTGTGAGGCGGCTTTCCAAGCTTTGAAAGCAGCCCTGTGCAGCTCTCCAGTGTTGAGAGCAGTCGACAGCAGTCGCTCGTGTCTGGTACAGACCGACGCCAGCTAGTTTGGCCTCGGTGCTGTGCTCAGCCAGGTTGACTCGGGGAACCAGGAGCACCCTGTGTTGTACCTGAGCCAGAACACTTTTGCCGAGGGAAGTGGCATACTCGACCATCGAGAAGGAGTGTCTGGCCATGGTGTGGGCACTGCAACGTTTGCAGCCCTACCTGTACGGGCGCACCTTCACGGTGGTAACCGACCACAACCCTCTGAGCTGGTTGCACACAGTGTCCGGAACCAATGGAAGGTTGCTCCGCTGGAGCCTTGCCTTTCAACAGTACGACTTTACTGTACAACATAAAAGGGGCAGTGAACACGGCAATGCCGATGGGTTGTCCCATGGGGGCGAACCCGCTGAGGTGCGCATGGCCGATTACCGACAGGTAATGCCTCCGTAGCGCCCTCTAAAGGGGAGGTGTAATGTCTGCAAAGTATGATGTTTACTGTTGGAACCTTCCAGAATCTCCCCTTTCCTTCTGAGTTACATTGTACACTGTAAGCTTGCAGCAGTCCCTTCCCCCAAGTCTTATCAGCTCTGCCAGCATCTGAAACCTGACATTGAGCATTTCCTCTTGAAGTCTCCCCCCTCCTTGGCCATGCCAGGACAGGAAGTCCTTTGTCTCTAGACATGTGCTGGGATCAATATGAGAAGTATTAAAACAAGTCATATTGCAAAAACCATACACAGCACGGATATAACAATCATATTTCTGTGATCTACGCGGACCCAGCTTTGCTACAGTGCCTCTTGCGTAGTTCAAGGACCTCCAGAGACCAAGATATGGGTTGCTCCCAAATGGAATGTCGTAATTATGGCATGCTTGGTGTTGATTCATTCGATTCGATGAGCTACAACCCATGATACCATATATGTGTTTGTGCGGGCTCCCCTCGCTAGGATATGATCCTCATAAGTTTTGTAGCCAAATCACAACTTGGAGAGAGGGAGGTTGGACCTCCCCAGACCGCCCATTTCGTGAGGTCACAGACCCAAAAGGATAATGGATTCCCTCCCCAAACTCAGTCAGTTGGAGCTACAGCATCCGTGCTGACCAGAACCCAGATGAGTGGAGACGTGTGGCTCCGCCTTCTCTCCCCAGCCGCATGGTCTGCCTGATACCGACTACGCACATGTGAGTGTATTTTCTGTTCTTTCATCCATTTTTGTTTTATACTTGTATTGTACATATTTTATGTCTCAACTTTATAGCAATTTTTATCTGTATAATCACTGCCCACATTTTGGGAATAAATCGTAAAATTATCAGTTTGTCTCCATGCTCTAAGAAACGAACTATGCGCCTCTTTTAGATAATCGCTACTGATTTCAGAAGTTTGCCACGGACCCTCTTAATTTAACTCTGTGAATTAAAAAAAGCGTGGATGGTGGCAGCGTGGTGTGTGCAATTGATTAGGCTAGTTGGCAGGACAGAAGGGACTTATATTGCTAAAGGGGGGGCTGCGTCCTCAGCATTGATAATTCCCTTACTGCGGTAGCCTAATTGTCCGTGCACAACAAGCAGCCCGTCCGGCGACTAATTATCCTAGGTGCAATTCCCTGACTGACCTGAGGGTAAGGGGGGCGCCGGAGAGCTGCGAGTTCCCAAGTGGAACTGAGAAAGTGGGATATACATAAATCCCCGCAGTATCTTGGAAGGTTGTTAGCAGTGGTGGGGCATCCAAAATACCCCCCTGCGGTAAATTGTTAGAGCAAGATTAGCTTGCTGAATTTTTGTCACATGGTGCCAGTGGTGGGATAACTAAGATAAGCCCCCCACTGTGCCTGTGATAGCCGTGTGCCGGCAGTGTGTCGCGCCCCTCCATCCGCTGATACACCCGTGTCAGTGGTGGGATTGTGACATATTGGTGACACAGGGTCCGCTGTCTGTCGCGTTTTTGGTGGCAGCGGGACCCCCGTTCGTCACATATTGGTGGCAGCGGTGGGATTGTGACATATTGGTCACACAGGATCCGCTGTCCGTCGCGTTTTGGTAGCAGAAGGACCCCCCGTTCGTCACAGGCTGTAAACAAATAGAAACTCGTAAATAGCTCATAAAAGAATAAAGTTACGTTAAAGCCAAGCACACAATTGTTTTTCTTGTGACAATCTCAATAAGTTTGATGTGTCACATGACTCTCTTCCCATTGGAATATTAAAGTTGGATCCAAAATGGCAGACTTCAAAATGGCCACCATGGTCACCACCCATCTCCCTTCCAAATACTAATGTGCCACAAACAGGAAGTTGATATCACCAACCATTCCCATTTTATTTAAGTGTATGCATATAAATGGCCCACCCTGTATATTATAAATCTTTCAATCACCTATTAAGCGCTAAAAACAGACACAGAGGCCTTTAATAGGATTACAGCTGCCATGACAATCAATCAACACAATGCAATCATGCTGTGGTATGGCGGGCAATGGGGTGACGAAGGGGCCTCGTCACCTTCTCCTTCTGTGATAATCATTTAGATGCAGCAGTTGCTACAGACCACAGCATCTCATAGGTTTCGCAGCAATTGGAGCTGGCTCTGATCCCAGCAATAACAAGAAGGTGCCACCAGTACAATACAGCAAGCACCTACCATACATGGAGCAGATTTTGTGCTGGAGCCCACTCCATACACCCCCTATTACCATTTGATGTATATTTTCATTATATGGTCATGAAGGTGCAAAAGAGTTAAATTACATTTTTAGTTTCCCCAACCCCTGCTTCACTGCTCACTTAATAAGTTTCAGATAGAAATTTATCACATGATATGGAATCATCTCCACACATGATAGCCAAGTTACTGGTTGGAAAGTCTATACCAGATTTAGCTATAATCCGGTATGTAGAGTGCTATTTTGCAATCCCAATTTCTTACAAACACTTCAGATTAGCCGAAATCTACCGTACTTAGATTCTACAACATTCATAGGGAATTAAACTGGTTTGAAGAAATCTACCTTATAAAAAACAAAGTCAGGCATAGGCTTTCTAAGATATACACACAACTCTCTGGATGAAACCTTAGCCAGCCCGCCCGTCTTACATCTGTTCCTGGGAGGCAGAGGTGAAACTGAGTCTCACCAAGGAAGTTTACTCTCATGACTTCTCAAGATGCATCAAGATGCCAAGAAAGCATTACAAATGACTTACCCAGTGGTGTATAACACCTGAGTTGCTCCACGATTTTGGGCTTATCATATGCTATGGAGATGCCAAAGTACAACAGGTTTCCTTTCACTCTTATGGAATAATCAGTTAGTAAAAACCTGTGAAGACATATAGTCTACTATACATAAAATATGTTCTCCTAAAATATAACTAGCATAAGACAATACTGTAGTCAGACCCACTTTATTTTTCCAACCATCTAAGAGCTCCCTGGCTACGTAATGTTTTCACCAAATGGATAGACAAGGTCCACTAAATCTGTAGTTTGGAAGAACTAACCAGCTTGCTAGACTTCACTACACACATGATACCTGTCAAACAACATGGGATCCCTGAAAAAATTGTTCCACCTGTCCTAATCTAACCTTACAACTATTAGCTTTGAACACCACAATACATCATGGATTCACCTACATTCATAGTCTTATATCTTCACCAAGCTCACAGATCTGAAACGTTGAATTTTTCCTATATTGAACTATCCCCAACAGTACAGAATGAAGACTGCTGCTCCCCACAACACATCCAAGTTCTTTTTCTTTCAATTTTTTTTAAGAAAGCATTTTTATCTGGCTGAGCATTGTCCTTAATGAAAATTAATGGAAGGATGCCTTCATCACTTGATTCTTCTCGGAATATAAAGTCGCAAAAAATGTCAGAGGACTATCTTGTGTCTTCTCTCACTGCTCATAGAACTGAATAATTAACTTAGAAAAATCTCTAAATTTAAGGTTTGATTTTTATTGTGTCAAATTCAATTTAACAACTTCCATATATTGTGTTGCGTTCCTCTTTTTTTATTAATTAAAAGACAATTGAAAAAATGTAAATTTTGTCCCATTACAGACATACACTGTACATGAACAGCCCATGTAAGTTGTGGGCGTATGGAACAGGCTCAGGAGGTGAGCCTGCACCATACCTGGCAGATGATGGCTGTGTTACATAAGCCATCATTTGATACTGGCAATTCCATACACAAATTGGCCCCTCTGCAACACAATTGTTGGGTGCAAATAAGTGGCCATGGCATTCAGGACGTGCTATTATACAGGGCCAGGCTGTACTGAGACTATGATTTTCTCTACGTGCTGTGATTTTCTCTGTATATTCTGTATACTGCATACTGTGATTTTCTTTACATACAACTGCAGTATATAAAACAACTGTTCAGATAATCATAGATTCAATTCCCCTAAAATAATTAAAAAGTAAAGATTTTTTTTAAATATTTAAACATTTCAAAAAAATAAAAAATGTTAATCATCGCCCTTTTCCCATTTAATAGCAAATGAGTTTAAAAAAAAAAAATATTCTATAGTAATGCCACACCCATAAAAGTCCAATCTGCCAAAATATAAAATTTAACCTGCATGGTCCACGCCGTAAAATATAATTGAACATCTAGAGTTGCCGTTTTTTAGTTGCCACACCTCAGCAAAAAAAAATGCACATCACACGGATGGCACACGAGTGGTACACACATACGGCCAACAGAAAACCACACGGGTAGTAAAAAGGGTCTCACGCATTTGATTTTTTTAAGCAGACGTGTGAGGGGGACCTTAGAAGAAGGGGAGGAAAGAACTAAATTGCAAAAAACGAAAATTGGCTATTGCATAAGATGAAGGAATTGTTTTTGCCAAGAAACTATACACAAGGGGATACAATCTATAATTAGTTGGAGGAAGACCAAAAGCAATGTCAGAAAACCATATTTTTCTCAAAGAGTAGTAGATGCTTTCTAACAAGCTCTCAAACTTCCAGCAAGTGAGTAACATACTGTACAGTACATTAACCTACAGTCTGTGAAGAAGCTGCAGCCTGTCATGTATGATGCTCATTTTCAGTTCATTTTTCAATATAACAGTGAAAATTGCGAAATTTTGAGCATATTAAGCTCTTATTAGGGAGCAGTTCTTCAGCTAATGGGACAATTTTTATATCAGCATGTTACTTAAAGGGAATCTGTCACCTTTTTTTTGGTATATAAGATGTGGCCACCGCCATCAGGGGCTTATCTACAGCATTCTGTAATGCTGTAGATAAGCCTCCGATGTAACCTGAAAGAGAAGAAAAACAAGTTATATTATACTCACCCAGGGGCGGTTCGGGTACAGAGGGTGTCGCGGTCCGGTCCGGCGCCTCCCATCTTCTAACAGTGACGTCCTCGTCTTTGCTTCCAGTCGCGGCTCCGGCGCAGGCTCACTGCTCTGCCCTGTTGAGGGCAGAGCAGATTACTGCAGTGCGCAGGCGCTGGACCTCTTCTGATGTTTTATCGAATCGCATTTCACCAAAAATAAGGTTATCTGTACCAGCCCTGAGGCTCGGGTCACACGCCTGTATTTTCTCCCATTGGAGAGAATCAGGCCCATTATGCTAATCACACTCTGATTACACTCTGATCCAATTTTCTCGGTTGTGATGAAGATGTAAAAAAAAATGTCTACATCTTCTCCTTCCGGTCAGTCTGTATTTTTTCCTCGGACAGAGTCTGTCCGAGGTAAAGATTGCAACGTGCGTGATTTTCATTGACATGTTTTGTCTGATCGTTTTTTCTGCACGAGCCCTAATTCTGAGCTTGTCTCATCTGATTTATGACTACAGACCTCGTTAAGGTTGAATGTGCAGGGAAACAAAGAGCACGTACAAGCAAAATGGTGTAAACATTTTACATTTTAATAAAGCTGAATTACAAAAATGATTTCTGTCCCCACATGCATTTATTTAGGTAAAAACACAAAAAAAAGTGGTCTCAGACGTGAGCAAACCCTTTAAGGAAACTCGTTTTCCTCTTATTTCTACACGTCTTGCTTAAAGCTTTTTACACAACAAAAACTTTTCCATATCCACATTGTACTAATCGCGAGGGAGACTCGGAGGATTTTCTTACTAATATACTGTAAATAGCAGATTTCTGCCCTTGACATTTCTTTTCCCCTCGGCACATTATTTGTGTCATCTTGACCTCCTCCCGCTATCACATCAGCCTTCCTCTATTAGCATGGTGGAAAGTAACTACTGGATTATGAATGATAATAACTAATGCATTTTATTGGTCTCATATTGTCTCCACTATTCTTTGTATAAAATAATAGAAATATAATCTACGGTACTCAAATGCTCTCTGTCATTTCAACAAACCTTGCACGAGTCAATAGTATAAGCAGAAAAACAAGAAACATCGTATATCATATTGTTGTAGAAAAATGCTTCTTTTTCTACTTATGAGCCATCTCTTCTCCACCCCCATCTGCCTTCTGATCTTATAATTAACACTGAAAAAACTGCAAAAATGCGTTTTGGTCAAAACAAAGCTGACTGACAGCTCACTGACGCTTCAGACCCCCATAGACCAATAAATTATCACCTATACTGTGGATAGTTAATAAGTTGTTTTCAACAGACAATCCCTTTAAGGGTTCATTAAGGGAGTCTGTCACCCATTTTTAGTGATATCATGTAAATATGTCATTCAATAGTGTGTCACATAAGGATTATATTAGTACTTTTGATTCCCCCTGACCCTGCACCTTTGATGCATAAATACCTTTTTTATCTCGGTTGAGATGTATGTAAATCGCCGCTGTCCGGTCGGATGGGTGGAGCTTATTTGCCTTCTCCCCCCTCCCTGTCTTGCTGTACGCATTTCTTTGTTCTTCTTCCTGCATTCACGTAGTGTTTCCGTGCTTGCGCATTGAAGAGAACTCCGGCACTTGCGCAGTATGCTTTGCCCAACTGTGGCCATCGGTACTGTGCATGCGCCGGTATTTTTCAGCGTGGTCTATGCCCCGGAAGTCTTCACATGCAGGACACACTTCCTGGCCACTGGATGCATTGTAAAGCCCTGCGCAGTGCAGAGGAAGCCATATTGCGCATGCGCCGGAGGCCTTTTCAATGCGCAAGATCGGAAAACTACGGCATCTGTGATATTCACAGATGAAGTTACGTTCAGCAAGCCGAGGAGGGGGGGAGAAGGCGAATAAGCCCCGCCTATCGGACCGGACCGTGGCGATTTACATACCTCTCAACCGAGATAAAAAAGGTACCGTATATACCCGTGTATAAGTCGACCCCCCTAATTTTACCTAAAAAAACTGGGAAAAATGTATTGACTCGCGTATAAGTCGAGGGTGGGAAATGCAGCCTTAGTGGGAGACAGCAGGAGGCTGAGAGAGACAGCGGGAGGCTGAGAGAGAGAGGCAACTTATGACAGGCTAACAAGCCTTTCACTTTATTGCTTTTTTAATACAGTATTTCATAACCTCATAACAGGCTCCGTACGGGCCGTGCTAGAGGAAAACCCAGCCACCCACCTCACCTACGCTCTTTTCAGCACGCATCTGCGTATGAGAATCAGAGCAGGGAGGGGGTGGGGGTGGAAATGCAAGACAGAGGAATTGAAAGTTAAAGCTGCAGAGCCGGAGGGGGAGGCGGGCCAGAGCGGCCAGAGCGACCAATTGCATTTCTCCTAAGTTCTCTGACTGGTGATTCACCAGTCAGAGAGAAAGCTTCAGCGCTGCAGAGCTGGAGGGGGAGGCGGCCCAGAGCGGCCAGAGCGGCCAATTACATTCGTCGTACCTTCTCTGACTGGTGATTCACCAGTCAGAGAGAAAACTACAGCTCTGCACAGCCGGCGGGGGAGGCGGGCCGAACCGCAGCTACTCATAAAGAAGACATGGCGCCGGAGCAACGCGGAGAACATCGCCGTGTGCTGGCAGTGTGCTGGCTGGACTGCCGCGTCCCCGCAACACCTCCCGAAAAGTAAGTTTGACTTAAAAACTTGCTTGACTCGCGTATAAGTCGAGGGGGGTCTTTTCAGCCCTTTTTTTGGGCTGAAAAACTCGACTTATACACGAGTATATACAGTAATTATGCATCAAAGGTGCGGGGTCAGGGGGAAGCAAAAGTACTAAGAGAATCATTTTGTGACATACAATTGAATGATATCTTTACATGATCTCACTAAAATTGGGTGACAGATTCCCTTTATTGCATGAAAGCAATGCATAGGGTGTCATGGCCAGTCCAAATTGCAAGAGGTAAGTTCTCTAAGCTCTCTTCCGTAGTCTAGACCCCTCTCATTCAGCGACTGGTGTGCGTTTCTCTAAAATAGTGGCAACGTGTGGAGATTAATTTTAAATGCTCCATAGCAATTTGTTGGTGTATATTATTTTACATGCATTTTTTAGGGTTTGTGAATGTAGTTCACTGATAGAATTGCTTACCTGCTGCCTGCACTCTTGCCTTGCGACTCACCACAGTCCCAAAACGATTTTGCCCCACGCAGTCATATTCACCCTTGTCAGAGGACCCATCCTCCTTATCGACATGGAAGAAAGGAATATAGAGAGAACCATTGGGAAGAGGAAACATGTCTGCCGCATTCCACAGGTGTGCGCCATTCTTCCTCCATGTAATAGTAATGGGCTGGACCCCATCTGCAGAGCACAGCAGAGTAAGAGGCTGTCCTGGTACTGCTACCTCATCGCTGGGCTCCACTGTAAATGCCAACTCCACTGAGTGTCCTTGACCTGTGAGTGAGCAAAACAGTTATTAACCAAGATGATTGGTGTATTCCATCTTTACATTACTTTCACATTTGATGTTTTTTAGGTGTTTTTTTTTGGATGTACAGTACATAAATAGAGAGATTTCAAAAATTCAAGCTTCGGTTGATTACGGTATACAGTATAGCGAATTTGATACATTTATTAGGAAAAAAACTAGGAGCATTTAAAAGCTACCAGAGTATCCACAGCAGGTTTGTTCCCAGGACGAAAACTAGATCTGGTTTATTACTAGTTTCCATATTAACTCTTGTAAATATGAAGAACATGCAGAATGTGGGTTTTGGTACTTTCCATACTTAAAGGTAGTGGAGATGTTTTCTATAAATAATAATAAATGACATCTAAATGTTACATGGACTCATAAACCTGTAATGTGCTTTGGAATATATTGCTTCTGTGTAAAAAAGAAAAAAAAAGTTAATACTTTCACAATAAGCCTTGCACACTATTACAATACAGAGCATTACAATACATGTGCGTTATAATGATCCCAGCTGGTTTGGGATACCTCAGTATAATGAAAATTTATTGTCTGGCAATGAAATCCACCTTTAAAAATGTTGGTACAGTATATTTGACACATAATAAATGCAAGGTATGTTTGCAGAATTCTGTGGCGCCCCCAGGAGTATGGCCGCCACAGTGACTTTGCCTTCCTTCAGGGAGGGTAATGCCAGGCTTGGAAGCAGTGAAGGGTCTCTCTCGCAGTTAACCTTTACATGCAACACAGTTCCGCTCCAGGCCAGCAGGGGGGACTCTGAACCGGAATTGAAGGGAGGAGTGCTCTCTGAGGGCCAAGAGGAAGGAGTAGTCAGTTAGTGTGAGGAGGGTGAAGTGTTCAGATGTGAGGGAGAAGCACAGAGATCGAGCGGAGAGGAAAGGCTCATCTCCAGTGAGAGCACATGAACTGGAGCCTGGTCTCCACGGTTGTACGGATACTAATGGTCCTGCAACAGACACCAGAGGAGTAGGAGGCTGTAAATGCCCTACCCCCATCTAAGACTCAGAGGCACAACAGCACGGAGTGAGCCAAGAGAGGAATAGCGGCTACAGCTGTCTGCCATATGAGGAGTGCCAGTAGAAGAGAATTAGGAGGAACTTCAGTGTAACTCAGTACTAGGAGTACTTCACTCAAATAAGCGCTAGGAAAGGAGACTGCACAGCCCATCTGCTGAGAGAGAACCCTGAGCTACTTCCAGGCTAGCCTGCTCCGATACCATCTGTAATCAGGACCCTGGACTGCATTTATCAAGTAAAGGTAAAGAAAATGCACCCTGCTGTGTCTTTGTCTGCTTCCTACCCTTCCGGCACTGCTACATCCCCGTGCCAACCACATCTACACTGCCCTGGGACTACAGCTTCACCTGTGGGGAGCTTTTACATCTTTGCTGCACCATACCATCAGTCCCAGTGGATCTGCAGCGTCGGCATAACATCTCACTTGCCGAACACCACAGGTGGCGTCACAAACTATTCATTTAATCAACTACATTCCACCATTCAATCTCCCCCTTTACTTGGGCGCCCAGGGCCACGGACCGGATCACCGCTGTTGTGACACATCCTGCTGACACCGGCCCGGTACCGAGTACCCCACAGCCCTGGGAGGGCGACCCACTTCTCTGCCTAAAATATGTGTTTCCTTTAAAGGAAATAAAACCTTCATTATATGGAAACAACAACACACAACCTAATGTCATGATCCAGGTTGGATCTGACAGTTTAAATGCACAAGTGAACTTTTTTTCCTTTGGCTGTGTGCCAAAGTGATGTGATTGCCCCCGGTGGCCATTAGAATTATTGCACTGTGGTGTCATTTGTTCTAAGTTGCCCAGGTGGTGGTGAGTGGTATCGCACTTTAGTTCTTTGGTTTAATGTGCACGTAATTACAAATCACGTGTTAGGCTCTATAAAAGAGTGTCAGGTGTGTTTGGTCACCGTTGGGTGATAGGTCTTCAGTTACTCATTCACAAGTAAGCCTGGATGAAAGATGGAGCTGAACAAGAGTCCTGGGCAGCCCAGCCAGAGGGGACAAGTGGCAGCTATGGAGTCTGCAAGGAGTGCTGGCATGGATTGGTGGAGTCCAACGATGGGGTCTGCAAGAAGGGCTGGCATGGCGTGGTGGAGTCGCACTTTATGATGTCAGCAGGAAGTGCTTGCATGGCTTGGTGGAGTGGCGACTATGGCGCGAGTTGCACTCAGCATGCTGGACTTGGTTGCTGAAAGCTAGACTCAAGCATGCTGGACATTTTGGCAGAAAAGTTGGACTCAAGTATGCTGGAATTTTTGGCAGAAGCTGGACTCATCTTTGGGACTCTGTTTACTGGGCAGCTGCAACTGGTGGTGGACTCTGCTCCAAGGCTGCACTATGGTGATGGATCCAGTTATGGTGATGGATCCTGTTGGAGGAGAAGATACACGTAGGTGGTGGGGCTCTGTTGCAGGGAGCACAAGCAACAGAGCAAAAAGCTAAGTGGTGTCCCCCTGTATTGTCATTTTCCCTGATGTGTGTTTAGTGCAGTGGTGAGATTAGTTTCCGCACCAACCAATTCCCTAGTGAGGGTTTAGGTGAAGGGCGAGTCAGGGTTTTAAGGTATGCGTGCGTCGCCCGGTGCGGAACCGGCATAGGGAATGTTAGGAGTGCAGGGACACTGGCTCAGGGGAGTGCAGGAGGTCTCCACATTCCCCGTTCCCTATTATTATTGTTACCCAGGTTTCCCCTTTATTATTTAAATTCACCTTACTGGAGGCGGGGTTTCCAGACTTTTGTATATATACGTGTAATATCTAAATTCGCCAGTTGGAGGCGGTGTATCCAGCTGCATGTCTTATTACTTAAATTCGCCCCACTGGAGGCGCTGTATCCAGGGTCACGTGTGTCATATGGGTTCGTCTTGCGGTACTCGCTGCATCCAGACACACGTGACCGTGACACCTAATAAGTGGCACATCCCTGAAATTAGTGTCTCAGCCCCAACATAATTATACTGTCATCAGAACACATAGCAAAAACTTGCCAACAGATTCCTTTTAATATATTCTTTAGCTTGGACTATAAAGGGGATGGGAGGTTGGGGGGACTTTACTAACTAAGCAAAAGCCTAGCAAGTACATTTAATAGAATTGTCTGAATCTACAAAATAGGGTGTTTTACTTATTTGTGCTCTTTCTTTATAGCAATAACTAACAGGAGCTGGGTTCGCCATTAGGCTGGACACACACTATCGATTTTAAAATCGGTCCGATTTTGATGCAGGAGAGTCGGACGATTATAATGCAAGTGTCATTCCAGTACAATCCAAATCTTCACACCTACCATCCGATTTACATCCGAGTGCAATGCGATTTTAACATGAGCTTTTACATACAGCAATTCTCTGTCCTTTACACATCATTTTCAAAGGAAATATTTGTCAAAACACACACGGTGATCCGCTGTGAAGACACTAAGCTTGAACTGCGGTGACCTCATCACTGGCATGTTCCCATGGTCCAAAGGTCACCCCAGTTCAGGTTGGCTGGGAACGCAGCCTCAGTGACGTCACCGCTAGTCACTGAAGCTGCGCTTCCAGCAGCTCATTTGTAAGGGGTTGCATTGAACGATATCTGCCTTTAACCCCTTTTTAATTACGTCCCGCTTTGTATAATTGTGGTTTACGTATGCAAAGTACTTTTGCTGCTACTGTATTATATTTACTGTTATCTTAAAGGGAAAGTACAGTTTCCCCTGTTTGTCACTAGATGGGGGGCATTATAATTATAGGGTTTAGTGTTACACATCGTTAAACATAGGAGGGGTCACGGTGGGATAAGGCAGGAAACACTTCCTAGTGGAGTCAGTCGGGGCCAGGGTGCCCATTAGCTTGGGTGGGCTATCTAGCCCTGGTGCCACCGTACCATGCAACGTTGCAAGTGTGGAACCCAGCCAACCAGTGACCATGGGCCGGAGCATCAGCAAGAGTAACAGCACAGCAGTAGAGGAAACTGTAATTCAAGAAGTAGTCACAGCATTGTGGGCAGGTCGCTCATCATGTGGCAGCTTATTGCGTGGGCTGATGCCCTCAGAACTGGGGAGAAACAGCTGGGGGAACTCCCGAACGAAGTAAGTCTTAACAGGGAGAATGCTGAGGAACCGAAAGATACGGTCCGACCCGGGAATGTGCTAGGTGATAGAGAGAGAAGGATAGGGAAAGAGGAAGAGTTGCATTTCATACAATCTAATACTGATGCTGTATTAAACATGGATGTGCTATGTAAGAAGATATTCAGTAAAGTAGTTTATTGGCAAGTTGAAATGGACTTTGGCTCATTTTGTGTACAACCGGACAGAGGAAGCTTCCCACCTCATGGAGGGGACCCTGAAGGTACAGGAGCTGGAATGAGCTGATGCCCTCAGAACTGGGGAGAAACAGCTGGGGGAACTCCCGAACGAAGTAAGTCTTAACAGGGAGAATGCTGAGGAACCGAAAGATACTGTCCGACCCAGGAATGTGCTAGGTGATAGAGAGAGAAGGATAGGGAAAGAGGAAGAGTTGCATTTCATACAATCTAATATTGATGCTGTATTAAATTGGATGTGCTGTGTAAGAAGAAGTTCAGTAAAGTAGTTTATTGGCAAGTTGAAATGTACTTTGGCTCATTTTGTGTACAACCGGACAGAGGAAGCTTCCCACCTCATGGAGGGGACCCTGAAGGTACAGGAGCTGGAATGATGGACAGCATATACTTGTGAAGGGAGGCCAGGGTGCATTAACACAAATAGCCTCAGCCATGACTACCACCCTGGCCAACCTTTACACATTCACCAGTCGTTTTCAGCCGGGACGGTCGCATCTTGGCATCGTCCAGGTTGAAAACTATTTCTCCCCCAGATATGGATTAAGTCATAGGACAGAACGACAGACAGGTATGATATATTGTTGTTTTATTATTTTACTTTTATTACAGGAGATCGAACGCTTCGCTGGAATTAGTCGAGTTTGTAAGTATGGTTTAATTAAGATTATTAAAGGAGTCTGTGTCTTTCTTTCAGTTAAAGGACTTTTTTATGGGTGTCTGTGTATTCTTACAATGTGACTATGGGGTTAGTAATGGGGGCGTCTTATTGACGCCTCTCCATTACTAACCACAGGGCTTGATGTCACCAGACAAAGGTGACATCAACTCCCCCAAATATTACTCCACTTGCCACTGCTACAGGACAAATGGGAAGAGCGATGCTAAGTGTAAGAATTGGCGCAACTTAGAGATGCGCCTTTTCTAGGGCGGCTGAGAGCTGATGTTTTTAGCTGGAGGGGGGCCAGTATCCATGGCCCCTTCCTATGCTATTAATATCAGCCCGCAGCTGTCTGCATAGCCTTTGCTGGCTATTAATTATAGTAGGACCCTACGTCATTTTTTTTAGGGTTCCCGATTTTAAAAGCCAATAAAGGCTAATTATACAGCTGTGAGCTGATATTATAAGCCTGGGAAGCTCCATGGGTATTACCCCCTTCCCAGGCTGTAAACTTCTGGCCCCAGCCATTGGCTTTCCCTCTGCTGTTAACGAAAATTGCGTGGGAGCCCAAGCCATTTTTTCCCCCAAAATAATCTTTTATTAATTAAATACATTTCTGGTCTTGTGCACACACACTGTACTAATTGTATTTGTCACAGACATTTATATATCTACCTATTCTATGTGTATTTACTGTATGTAATCCATCTCTTCTATCCTGTCAGCATATCTATTCTATTCTTACTTGTCAGTGTAATTTTACTGTACCCGCATATGAATTGCCGACTTTTCAAATGCGATCAGTGTGTATAAATCGGACAGCACTCGCATGGACCGAGTGCTATGTGATTTTTTTCTTGCACCCATTGACTTCTATTGCGGGATGCAATCCGAGTTCCAATTACAATCGCAGCATGCTGCGACTTTTTTCCAGTCTGATCATGATCCGTTCTGAGCTGAAAAAAAAACGCAGATGAAGACAATCATAGAATAACATTGGTCCGAATTCAATCTGATTTTTTATCGGATTGTATTCATTCAATTTCATGGCAAGTGGGAATGAGCCCTTAAGGCTCTGTTCACATGTCTATTTGGACATCCCAATTGTCTGTTCCATTTTACAGACAAAAGGCAGCAGAGGGCCCCCATTGAGTATTATAGAGTCCATCTGCTTTCCTTTTGGTGTCCGTCATGAAGGATTTTTCTTTTGTTTCTAAAAAGAAATCCCTTAATAATCAGTCGGGTCCTTCTGCTTCCGTTTGCATAACTTGTTCCACTTGTCTGTTCCTAAACTGGCAAGGACTAAATGAATGTCTGAATGGTCTTCTGAAAGGCAGCTAAGTGAGGAAAGTGACAGCCATTATTTCACATATGCCATCAGTAAATGGCTTGGGATGGTTTAGCCCCGCTAATGACTGCACATTAACACCCACTTTTGGGAGTGGTTTGCAAAAATCCTGCATTTTTCATGGTTTGGTTCCCAGGGTAGTCCTGACCAAATCGAGACTAATGGCAAGTATAGCAAAAGGGCACCTCTTGTCCTGCAACCAGCAGACTCGCAGTGTTCCCCAACTCCAGTCCTCAAGAGCCACCAACAGGTCATGTTTTAAGGATTTTCTTAGCATGGCCCAGATGATGGAATTGTTACCTGTCTAGGTGATGGAATGCTCACCTGGGCAATACTAAGGAAATCCTGAAAACATGACCTGTTGGTGGGTCTGGAGGACCAAAGTTGGGGAACACTGCAGTAGAGAATTCAATCATTCCTATGAGCATTGTGTAAGGTTTATTTCCCTGTGTTGTTTTCTGTTAAATGGAACCTGTCACCAGGTTTAGCCAATAAGAGATAAGTCCATCATCTTTCAGGGTTGATATACAGCATTCTATAATGTTGTACATCTGCCCCCAACCCGACCTGGAAGAGAAGAAAAATAACTTTCATTATACTTACCTGCGGGGTGGTCTGGCTCGCTGGTCTTGGTCCGGTGCCTCCTCTCTTCTTGCGATGCTGCCCTTCCACTTGCTTAGTGTGGATGACGCGTCTCCTCTGCACTGCGCTCCTGTACAGGCGTATTTCTCTGCCCTGTTGAAAGTACTGCAGTGCGCAGGTGGCGGGAAAGGTCAAAGAGCCCCGGCGCATGCACACTGCAGTACTTTGCTCTGCAACCGACAGTGCAGAGAAGTACTCCTGCACAGGAAAGAAGGGATGCCTCATTCACATGAAGCAATCAGGAAGATGGGGATCGTAAGAAGATGGGAGGCGCCGGACAAAGACCAGTGATGCCCATCGGACCGGACCGCAGCGCAGATGAGTATAATAAAAGTTTTTTTTCTCCCCTTACAGGTTTGGTTGGGGGCAGATATACAGCATTATAGAAAGCTATATATCTGCTCTGAAAGGTAATGGCTGTATCTCTTATTGCCCAAACCTGGTGATAGATTCAATTTAATGGACTCTGCTAGCGTGTAGGAATTGTCCATAGGTTGAGAACTCATTTAAGGCCCAATTGGTACAGTTGGATTTATACTATGACCATTAGTTCCAAAGGCCTAAGAAATCTGTGTTCGTTTAGAAATATTTTAAAAAATTGCCTCCATATGCTTCTACATTTTGGGTTAACGCCATGAATAAGGGCTTTTCAGCCTGATACGTGTAAGCGTACTGTTTCAAATTGGATTTTATTGGTGCGTTAGAGTTCTGGTTATTTTCTGTTCTGCTGTCAGCGATCACACAGGGCATTGGGATCTGGTATATAAGAACAGGGTGAGTGAAATTCTTTTGGTTCAGACTATAGATTCCAGTAATTGTCTGTAGCTCCAGTGTAAAATACATGGACTGCTTATTTAGAAGTGCTCTACCATGACCAATATTTGGGCATGTTTTCAGCACCCCTTCTCACCCATGAAAGTAAGTGTTGATTTTTATGTAACACATTTCTCATTTTTCACATTTGCAGCCTGTCTTATCTAAAAACACCAGATGTATCTAGTGCCACCCACACTACGAAAGGCTCCTCAGCCTCTACATGCAGAAAATCCTGCTGTAAAATGATCTTATGAAGTCCATTAGACTATATGGATACAAGCTGCTGGTTCTTGACTTCTATTAGCCCCTAATTAGGTTTCAATGCCTGTTACATCTGCTGCAGGTAATAGGTCCATAGTAATGTGTTAATGTATTTCATACTATATTTATTCGTCTTTCAACTCTTTGACTTTCTTATGTCATCATTTACGGTGTATAAATACAAATGATTTTTTGTTCTTTATACACAACCAAACAACTGGGCCAAATTTGCACCAAATTTGCCAAATAAGTAAATTATGAAGTTTGGAAGGTTTTGCTCCAGGTTTCATCTCTCTCTAGGACCTGCCATTCTCCATATATTCACCCCCCAAAAAAGTGGTATGTCTCAGCAAATATTAGTTTACATCCAAACAATGGACAAATCTGCCCCAAATTTGCCACATAGATATAAAGGGAGCACTTTCAAAGGTTTTGCACCAGGTGTCAGCTCTGTTGGACCTAAAATTATCGATATATTCACTAAAAGTAACAGAATATCACAGCAAATATTAATTTACAGTAAAACAACTGGACCAACTTGCCCCAAATGTGTCACATAGGTAAATCAGTAGCTTTGGAAGGTTTTGCACTAAATTTCAGCTCTCTAAAATTACCAATCTAAGCATATTCACAACCAAATATACAAAAGAAAATATTAATTTACAGCTAAAGAACTGGACTAATTTGCCCAAAATTTTGCATAGGTAAATCAGATTTTTATGGAAGGTTTTAGACCGTGTTTCAGCTCATAACATCTGAGGATTGAACACAGATAAACATCTGATTAGATAGTTTGTCAGTTATGCCAAAATCGTCAGTCTTGGATGACATTAGCCTAAAATGTATGGCCATCTTTAGGGTTAGCGATCTATATTATATACAGTGGGTGCGGAAAGTATTCTGACCCCTTTACATTTTTCACTCTTTGTTTCATTGCAGCCATTTGGTAAATACAAAAAAATTCTTTTTTTCTCATTAGTGTACACTCTGCACCCCATCATGACTGAAAAAAATCAGAAATGTAGAAATTTTTGCATATTTTTAAAAAAGAAAAACTGAGATATCACATGGTCATAAGTATTCAAACCCTTTGCTCAGACATTCATATTTATGTCACATGCTGTCCATTTCCTTGTGATCCTCCTTGAGATGGTTCTACTCCTTCATTGGAGTCCAGCTGTGTTTAATTAAACTGATAGGACTTGATTTGTAAAGGCACACACCTGTCTACATAAGACATCACAGCTCACAGTGCATGTCAGACCAAATGAGAATCATGAGGTTAAAGGAACTGGCCAAGGAGCTCAGAGATAGAATTGTGGCAAGACACAGATCTGGCCAAGGTTACAAAAGGATTTCTGCAGTACTCAAGGTTCCTAAGAGCACAGTGGCCTCCATAATCCTTAAATGGAAGAAGTTTGCAACCACCAGAAGTCTTCCTAGATCTGTCCGTCCAGCCAAACTGAGCAATTGTGGGAGAAGAGCCTTGGTGAGAGAGTTAAAGAAGAACCCCAAGATCACTGTGGCTGAGCTCCACAGATGCAGTAGGGAGATGGGAGAAAGTTCCACAAAGTCAACTATCACTGCAGCCCTCCACCAGTCGGGCCTTTATAGCCTCTCCTTAGTGCCAGACAAATGAAAACCTGCATAGAGTTTGCTAAAAAAAACACATGAAGGACTCCCAGACTATGAGAAATAAGATTCCCTGGTCTCATGAGACGAAGATAGAACTTTTTGGTGATAATTCTAAGCGGTATTTGTGGAGAAAACCAGGCACTGTTCATCATCTGCCCAATACAATGGGGGGAGTTTTTCAGCTGCAGGGTCAGGACGACTGGTTGCATTTGAAAGAAACATGAATGCGGCCAAGTATAGAGATATCATGGATGAAAACCTCTTCCAGAGTGCTCTGAACCTCAGACTTGGCAGAAGGTTCACCTTCCAACAAAACAATGACCCTAAGCACACAGCTAAAATAACAAAGGAGTGGCTTCAGAACAACTCTGTGACCATTCTTGACTGGTCCAGCCAGAGCCCTGACCTAAACCCAATTGAGCATCTCTGGATAGACCTGAAAATCGCTGTCCACCAACGTTCTCCATCTATCTTGATGGAACTGGAGAGGATCTGCAAGGAAGAATGGCAGAGGATCCCCAAATCCAGGTGTCAAAAACTTGTTGCATCATTCCCAAGGAGACTCATGGCTGTGCTAGCTCAAAAGGGTGCTTCTACTCAATACTGAGCAAAGGGTCTGAATAGTTATGACCACGTGATATTTCAGTTTTACTTTTTTAATAAATTTGCAAAAGTTTCTACATTTCTGTTTTTTTCTGTCAAGATGGGGTGCACAGTGTACATGAAAGAGAAAAAATGAACTTTTTTGAATTTACCAAATGGCTGCAATGAAATAAAAAGTGAAAAATATAAAGGGGTCTGAATACTTTCGGCACACACTGTATAAAAGGGAAAACATATGTAAGCAAACATTCCCCTCCTTTTTCCCACTCAAACCAATCTTCATTATCACTTTTAGAATATGTGCACACGCTGCGTATTTCTGCACCTTTTCTACTTCTCTTGGCAGGAAAAACACAGTTGCAAAAATGCATGTTTTTGCTTGCGTTTTTGATTGATTTGAGTGAAGTCTATGGTGTAAAATGCAAGGCAAAAACGCACGGAGAATTCACTTGCAGCAGCAGATTATTTCCTGCACCAAGTCTGCAAGTCAAAAATACTCAACGTGTGCATAACACTTCAGGTTTCTCATTCACTTTGATGGCATCAGGTTTTGCCACAAATAGGTGCAGAAAAAACGCAACAAAAGCGCACCAAATCTGCAACATGTGCACATAGCCTTAGGCTTTCTTTTTACGCCAGTCTTCATTAACAGTCCCAGGGTCGGCTTCAGCACCCAGCGCACCCAAGCAAATGCCAGGGGCCCTGGACATACGGGGGGCCCACTCGCCGTTGAAATGGGGCCTGGCGGGTGAGGGGCCTACCAACACCAGCAAATACTTTTGCTGGATGTGCATCCATTGGGTCCGTGGGCAGCAATTCATGCTTCCAGTCAATCAGAGGCCAGCAGCTGACATCGGCATGCGCGTGACTGGGGACACATGGCAGTGACGTCATGCACTTCCATCGCTGGTACGCTGTTAAGTCAGCTGCCGGCTTCAGAAGAGGACATCACGCAGTTGGGAGCTGATGGGAGGAGAGTGTGTTTCTCTTTTTTTTAAATGAGTGCGTACACGGTGCCCATATTACTAAGTGGATGTCTATAGACTGTGCATTATACTATGTGGATGGCTATGGACTGTGCATTATACTACAGTACATGGATGACTATGGGCTATGCATTATACTACATGGATGAATATGGGCTGTGCATTATGCCACATGTATGACTATGGGTTGTACATTATACCAAATGTATGACTATGGTCTGTGCATTATAATACATGGATGACTATGGGCTGTGCATGATAATACATGGATGATTATGGGCTGTGCATTATAATACATGGATGAGTGGGGAAATCTTTGACATTATACTATAGCTACACTACGGTTCAAAAGTTTGGAGTCACTCAGACAATTTTGTGTTTTCTGTGAAAGCTCCTACTTTTATTAATCAAATGAGTTGCCAAATTAATTTAAAATCTAGTCCAGACATTGACAAGGTTCGAAAAAAAGATAAATTTGAAATAATAATTTTCTCCTACAAACTTTGCTTCTGTCAAAGAATGCTGCCTTTGCAGCAATCACAGCATAGCAGACCTTCGGCATTCTAGCAGTTAATTTGCAGAGGAAATCTGGAGAAATTTCACCCCATACTTCCAGAAGCTCCTGCCATCAGTTGGTTTGGCTTCATGGGCACTTTTTGCATACCATACGGTCAAGCTGCTCCCACAACAGCTCAATGGGGTTGAGATCTGGTGACTGCGCTGGTCACTCCATTACAGATAGAATACCAGCTGCCTGATTCTTCCCTAAATATTTCTTGCATAATTTGGAGGTGTTCTTTGGGTCATTGTCCTGTTGTAGGAAGAAATTGGCTCCAATCAAGCGCTGTCCACAGGGTATGGCATGGCGTTGCAAAATGGAGTGATAGACTTCCTTATTCAAAATCCCTTTTACTTTGTACAAATCTCCCACTTTACCAGCACCAAAGCAACCCCAGTCCATCACATTACCTCCACCATGCTTGACAGATGGCGTCAGGCACTCTTCCAGCATCTTTTCAGTTGTTCTGCGTCTCACAAATGTTCTTCTGTGTGATCCAAACACCTCAAACTTGGATTTGTCTGTCCATAACACTTTTTTCCAATCTTCCTCTGTCCAATGTCTGTGTTCTTTTGCCCATATTAATCTTTTCCTTTTATCAGTCTCAGATATGGCTTTTTCTTTGCCAGTCTGCCCTGAAGGCCAGCATCCCGGAGTCGCCTCTTCAATGTAGACGTTGACTATGGTGTTTTGCGTGTACTATTTAATAAAGCTGCCAGTTGAAGACCTGTGAGGCGTCGATTTCTCAAACTACAGACTCTAATGTACTTGTCTTGTTGCTCAGTTGTGCAGTGGTGCCTCCCACTTCTCTTTCTACTCTGGTTAGAGCCTGTTTGTGCTTTCCTCTGAAGAGAGTAGTACACATCGTTGTAGGAAATCTTCAGTTTCTTGGCAATTTCTCACATGGAATAGCCTTCATTTCTAAGAACAAGAATAGACTGTCGAGTTTCACATGAAAGTTCTTTTTATCTGGCCATTTTGAGAGTTTAATGGAACCAACAAATGTAATGCTCCAGATTCTCAACTAGTTTAAAGGAAGGTCAGGTTTATAAATTTTCTAATCAGCCGAACAGTTTTCAGCTGTGCCAACATACTTGCACAAGGGTTTTCAAGGGTATTCTAACCATCCATTAAGGTACTGTCACACTTAGCGATGCACCAGCAATCCCGACAACGATATGGATCGCTGGTGCATCGCTAAGTGGTCGCTAGTGAGCTGCCACACAGGCAGATCTCACCAGCGACATAGCAGTGGTCGGGGGTCGCTACTTACCTGTCAGACGAGGCGATCCTGACGTCCTCCCGCCCGCATCCACGCGTCGCTCGTCGGCGCCACAGGAAGCCCAGCAGGAAGCTGACGACGAGAAACGGCCCAGGCCGTTCTCGCGCGATCAGCGATAATCATCGGGGGAGCCGGTCGGAGGTAAATATCACACATAGCGATATCGCTAGCAATATCGCTGCTGCGTCACAAAACCAGTGACGTTACAGCGATATTGCTAGCAATATCGCTTAGTGTGACGGGGCCTTTAGCCTTCTTACACAGTTAGCAAACTCAAAGTACCATAAGAACACTGGAGTGATGGTTGTTGGATATGGGCCTCTATACACCTATGAAGATATTGCATTACAAACCAGACATTTGCAGCTAGAATAGTCATTTACCACATTAACAATGTATAGAGTGTATTTCTGAATCATTTAATGTTAGCTTCATTGGAAAAACTGTGCTTTTCTTTCAAAAATAAGGAAATTTCTAAGTGACCCTAAACCTTTGATCGGTAGTGTATATTTCTCTGCCATTTCTGTGCATCATGATTCGTGGTATGTGTTAAAGGGGCCCACTGAGACACTTTTTTCTGGGGCCCACGAAAATCTGGAGCTGGCCCTGAACAGTGCGCTGGAGTAAGATGTGCCAAATTCAATAATAGGTGTGTGCCTCTTAAAGGGAACCTGCCGGAAAATCTCAAAGAAGAGCCCTGACACATGCGCACTGCAGTACTTTGCTCTGCCCTAGTGAGGGCAGAGAAATACGCCTGCACTGGAGTGTGATGCCAGAAACATTGTGTGGATGAAAGTAGCATACATCATCCACATGAAGCACAGAAGCAGGATGGCATCAAAAGAAGAAGGGAGGCGCCGGCCAGACCGGCAATACCCCTCAGACCCCTATTTTCAGGTGAGTATGTGTATGTGTGTGTATCGAGCCCCGCCCCCATTATGATGTCATAATGGTTGCCATGGTGATGCTGATGTCATAATAGCTTGCAATGGCGAAGATGATGTCATAATGGTTGCCATGGCGGCGATTATGCCATAATAGGTTGCAATGGTGAAGGTTATCTCATAATGGTTGCCATGGGGGCGATGATGTCATAATGGGTATATGGACTATGGGATGGAGGATATGTATGATGGGTATATGGGCACGGGACTATGGGATGGAGGATATCTATGATGGGTATATGGGCACGGGACTATGGGATGGAGGATAATCATTATAATTTGTTATAACTAACCACAGTTAGTTACTATGCCAGGGCAACGCAGGGCTCTTCAGCTAGTTGCACTATATCCCTCTGCTAGTAAAGCCAGAATTGAGTCCTTCTTTTCGTCACTCAAGACTTAAGCTCTTGGCCTTCTTAAACGCCAGTGTTGCATCTCATTGCTTTCATCAAACACTTATCACGATGTAAGTGTGAAAATGCATGCGGCCAGGGACCCGGAGAGCTTCCTGTCATCATCACAGCACTATACTCGTCAGCAGGAGGATTCCCAGTAGCTCACACAGTAGCAAGTTATTGAGTTACACAGATAATTCACGGATGGAATTCCAAGATTTTTCTCACCAACCTTCTGATTTTTCCCAGCTGCAGTTCACGGACACTCCACCTGTTTTAATAAATTAGTGACTTTCGGCAGCTTCTTTGTTTTTAAATCTATTAACCCTCGACTGACGCACAGAAATATGATAAGTCACGATGACCCATCGTATCATGTCATGTCATCAGTTACAGGACACTTGACTATGAAATACAATCCAGCCACCAAAATACATTTAAGTATGAAAGAAATTAATGCAAGTAATGGAAAATAAAATCGATTTTAAGCCGTAGTGTACACTAATGAGATATATAAATGCCTTGCCCAATGTTTTCTACAGCAATTTTGTGGGGTTTTTTGTAACATTTTGACTGGACAGTGTACAAGGGGTACACCTTGTCACGGTGGGACAGCTTTATGCTTTTTTTGATTAAAAACAGTGTTTACTAAGTACCATATGATAATTAGTTAATGCACTTGCTTTTACTTATTTATTTTCATTAGGGTATATGCCCACATTAGTAGACAGAAACATAAGGGGTGTTCCAGCAGATAAAATTTCTTGCTTTATTGAAAAATTAAAATAGTGCAACAGCTTACTCCTCAGGAGTGGATGGATGTGCTATGAGGCACTGAGACAACAGCTACACGTTTCGACCCTACATGGGTCTTTATCACAGCTGCACATTACTAGCATAGTGCAAACCTTATACTTAGTGCTGACCAATGAGAACTGCAATATAAATCACATGAGCAAGCCAAAGGTCCTGTGAGCATTACTACAATGCCTATGTTCCATAGAGACCAATGACGATATCACCTTCTATCACATGTTCTAATAGAAAGGTCCTGTGTGCAAAATTCCACATTCTCTAGGTTTGCATAATGATACAACATAAAAACAAATTAATTAACATATATACAAATACTTAAAATATAGCAATAACCATCCATAATGATACATGATCTCTGTTCTTTTGTTTAACCCATTTAGATATCTAGACCCCGAGAGAATATCCAAAAAGCCTCTCTTGTAAGAAGGCGTCTTTTTCCATCTCCACCACGCTTTGAATTTTTAACCCATTCTATTCCTGCAACTGACCGCCTCCAAATCCCCATTATGCTGCATTAGAAATGCTTAGACACCATAGAAGTGTTGCGTGTATTGATACTATTATTTTCTACATCCCTAATATGCTCCAGGATGCGAGTTTTTAGTTTCCTTGTTGTGCAGCCTACATAGGATAAATTGCATATTTTACAATGTATCCTATAGACCACATTTTCTGTATTACAATTAATAAATTGTTTGATGTAATACCTCTGGATATTGCCTGAGTCATTAAATGTTTTTGTTTTTTGTGCATATCTGCACATTTTACATTTACTAGAACCACATTTATAAAAGCCGGTGGTATTTAGCCAATTTTCCGATAATGCTGCAGATGTAAAGAAACTAGGGGATACAATATCTCCAATAGTGGGAGCTCGTCTGGCAACAACATTGGTGCCAGTATCTAACATTTTTGCTAATGTTTCATCCTCACAGAGGATTGGTAGGCATTTAAAAAAAATTGCAGACTATATTCAAGACTGACAAATATGTTATTATTTTTATTCATGTCTCTCTTTTTTATGGGATTCACATTATTTTTTGGTTCCAATAAATCTTTTCTGTCCCTATTATCTGCCCTGATTTTAGCTCTTTCTAACATCCAATTTGTATAGCCCCGTTTTTTCAGTTTTTTGTGCAGCGCATCAAATTCTTTGTTTTTCACCTGTTCCTCCGTGCAGTTTTTTTTTAACCTTATATGTTCTCCAACGGGAAAAGATTTAATTACATGCCTAGGATGTCCACTTCGGGCATGTAATATAGTGTTCCCTGTAATAGGTTTACAGTAAGTGTTAGACATAATTTTTTGTCCTACATTTCCCCTTAATTCTAGATCTAAAAATGATATTTGGGTTTTATTGGATTTGTGAGTGAATCTGATGTTATAGGTATTGGAGTTAATGTAATCCACAAATGCTGGTATGGTAGATACATCACCCTCCCAGATAATGAGGGTATCATCGATATATCTACCATACCAGTGGATACGCTGCACATAGGGGTTATTCACTGAATAAATATATTGTTTTTCCCAAAATGCCATGGTCAGATTAGCCAAGGATGGGGAGTACTTAGCTCCCATTGGGACTCCAGACTTCTGTAGATAGATAGTGCCATATAGTGCCATCAAATGCCAAAAAATTATGTTTGAGAAGAAAAAACACAACCTGCAACAGAAAATTGATCAAATCTTCTGAATATTCATTGTAACTCTGTAAAAAATACTCCAAAGCTTCCATAGCCAAATACTGCGGGATGCAAGTGTACAGCGATATAACATCGCAACTAAGCCATACAAAATTTTCTCGCCATGTTTTATCAGAAAAAGTGGCTAAAACATCCCTAGAATCTTTGAGGTAGCCTGGTAAACTCCGTACCAATGGCTGAAGAAGAGAATCAGCCCCTTCACAAAGGTGCTCATTTGAAGACCCAATACCCGATACAATTGGTCTCATAGGAGGGATATCTGCAATTTTATTAATTTTGGGCAAGCCATATATGATTGGCAAAATCGGATCCTGAACTATCAAATATTCAGCTTGTTTTTTATTTACTACTAGCTGAAGAGCCCGGCGCTGCCCGGGCATAGTAGCTAACTGTGGTTAGTTATAGAAAATTATAATTATCCTCCATCCCATAGTCCCGTGCTCATATACCCATCATACATATCCACGATCCCATAGGCCCGTGCCCATATACCCATCATACATATCCTCCATCCCATAGTCGAGTGCCCATATACCCATCACACATCCTCCATCCCATAGTCCCATGCCCATATACCCATCATACATATTCTCCATCCCATAGTCCCATTCCCATATACCCATCATACATATTCTCCATCCCATAGTCCCATGCTCATATACCCATCATACATATACGCCATCCCATAGTCGAGTGCCCATATACCCATCACACATCCTTCATCTCATAGTCCCGTGCCCATATACCCATCATACATATCCTCCATCCCATAGTCCCGTGCCCATATACCCATCATACATATCCGCCATCTCATAGTCCCGTGCCCATATACCCATCATACATATCCTCCATCCCATAGTCCAGTGCCCATATACCCATCACACATCCTCCATCCCATAGTCCCGTGCCCATATACCCGTCAAACATATGCTCCATCCCATAGTCCAGTGCCCATATACCCATCACACATCCTCCATCCCATAGTCCCGTGCCCATATACATATCCTCCATCCCATAGTCCCGTGCCCATATACCCGTCATACACATCCTCCATCCCATAGTCCGGTGCCCATATACTCATCACACATCCTCCAATCCATAGTCAACCATTATGACATCATAATGAGCGGCCCCAGGGCTTGCAACCTTTGATGACATCAGCGTCACCATGGCAACCATTGTGACATCATAATGAGGGGCGGGGCTTGATACGCACACACTGCTTCCCCAGTATGCAAATAGGGGCATTGTGACATCACAATGAGGGGTGGGGCTTGACGCGCACACACTTTTTCCCCCAGTATGTAGATAGGGGCAACATTGTTTGGTGAATTGGAATGCGTGGGGTTAAAATTTCGCCTCACAACATAGCTTAGGACGCTCTCGGGGTCCAGACGTGTGACTGTGCCAAATTTTGTGGCTGTAGTTGCGACGGTGTGGATGCCTATCCCGGACATACAAACAAACATACACACACACACATACACACATACATACACACATACACACTTTGAGCTTTATATATTAGATGCCCATATTAAGACCTTCCATGACTATATCTTCAGCTATTTTGTTATAGGTTTTTGTTGGATTAGAGATTAAATTCTCATAAACCTCATTGTCAGATAAAAGTTTTAACATTTGATTTTTGTAATCCTTAGCGTTAAGGACTACCACCATACCTCTCTTATCACTGTGTTTGATTACTATATCTGTCATGTTTTTCAGGTCTGTCAGTGCAGTTTTTTGTTTTTTACTGAAGTTTTTTTAAACACGAGTATCAATAGAGATTTCGTCTTTCAGTTGTTTAAGTTCTCTTTCTAGAACTTCCTGAAATTTATCCATACACTCCCCTCTACTTTGTATCGGGTAAAAATAAGGATTTTTAACATTTAAGTGCTGAGACTGATTAACTTTGTCTGTGTCACCTACACCATTTTCAGATTCTAAAGACTGCAGATTTAGGATAGATAATTGTTCTCTATGAAATAAAATCCAGCCACCAAAGTACATTTAAGTATGAAAGAAATTAATGCAAGTAATGGAAAATAAAATCGATTTTAAGCCGTAGTGTACACTAATGAGTTATATAAATGCCTTGCCCGATGTTTTCCACAGCAATTTTGTGGGGTTTTTTGTAACATTTTGACTGGACAGTGTACAAGGGGTACAGCTTGTCACGGTGGGACAGCTTTATGCTTTTTTTGATTAAAAACAGTGTTTACTAAGTACCATATGATAATTAGTTAATGCACTTGCTTTTACTTATTTATTTTCATTAGGGTATATACCCACATTAGTAGACAGAAACATAAGGGGCGTTCCAGCTGATAAAATTTCTTTCTTTATTGAAAAATTAAAATAGTACAGCGGCTTACTCCTCAGGAGTGGATGGATGTGCTATGAGGCACTGAGACAACAGCTACGCGTTTCGACCCTACATGGGTCTTTATCACAGCTGCAAATTACTAGCATAGTGCAAACCTTATACTTAGTGCTGACCAATGAGAACTGCAATGTAAATCACATGAGCAAGCCAAAGGTCCTGTGAGCATTACTACAATGCCTATGTTCCATAGAGACCAATGACGATATCACCTTCTATCACATGTTCTAATAGAAAGGTCCTGTGTGCAAAATTCCACATTCTCTAGGTTTGCATAATAATACCACATAAAAACAAATTAATTAACATATATACAAATACTTAAAATATAGCAATAACCATCAATAATGATACATGATCTCTGTTCTTTTGTTTAACCCATTTGGATATCTAGACCCCAGAGAGAATATCCAAAAAGCCTCTCTTGTAAGAAGGCGTTTTTTTCCATCTCCACCACGCTTTGAATCTTTAACCCATTCTATTCCTGTAACTGACATTGCCTCCAAATCCCCATTATGCTGCATTAGAAAATGCTTAGACACCATAGAAGTGTTGCGTGTATTGATACTATTATTTTCCACATCCCTAATGTGCTCCAGGATGCGAGTTTTTAGTTTCCTTGTTGTACAGCCTACATAGGATAAATTGCATATTTTACAATGTATCCTATAGACCACATTTTCTGTATTACAATTAATAAATTGTTTGATGTAATACCTCTGAATATTGCCTGAGTCATTGAATGTTTTTGTTTTTTGTGCATATCTGCACATTTTACATTTACTAGAACCACATTTATAAAAGCCGGTGGTTTTAAGCCAATTTTCCGATAATGCTGCAGATGTAAAGAAACTAGGGGATACAATATCTCCAATAGTGGGAGCTCGTCTGGCAACAACATTGGTGCCAGAATCTAATATTTTTGCTAATGTTTCATCCTCATAGAAGATTGGTAGGCATTTAAAAAAATGCTCTTTATTTTGTCAAATTGCAGACTATATTCAAGACTGACAAATATTTTATTATTTTTATTCATGTCTCTCTTTTTTATGGGATTCACATTATTTTTTGGTTCCAATAAATCTTTTCTGTCCCTATTATCTGCCCTGATTTTAGCTCTTTCTAACATCCAATTTGCATAGCCCCGTTTTTTCAGTTTTTTGTGCAGCGCATCAAATTCTTTGTTTTTCACTTGTTCCTCCGTGCAGTTTCTTTTTAACCTTATATGTTCTCCAACGGGAACAGATTTAATTACATGCCTAGGATGTCCACTTCGGGCATGTAATATAGTGTTCCCTGTAATAGGTTTACAGTAAGTGTTAGACATAATTTTTTGTCCTACATTTCCCCTTAATTCTAGATCTAAAAATGATATTTGGGTTTTATTGGATTTGTGAGTGAATCTGATGTTATAGGTATTGGAGTTAATGTAATCCACAAATGCTGGTATGGTAGATACATCACCCTCCCAGATAATGAGGGTTTCATCGATGTATCTACCATACCAGTGGATACACTGCACATAGGAGTTATTCACTGAATAAATAAATTGTTTTTCCCAAAATGCCATGGTCAGATTAGCCAAGGATGGGGAGTACTTAGCTCCCATTGGGACTCCAGACTTCTGTAGATAGATAGTGCCATCAAATGCCAAAAAATTATGTTTGAGAAGAAAAAACACAACCTGCAACAGAAAATAGATCAAATCTTCTGAATATTCATTGTAACTCCGTAAAAAATGCTCCAAAGCTTCCATAGCCAAATAGTGCGGGATGCAAGTGTACAGCGATATAACATCGCAACTAAGCCATACAAAATTTTCTCGCCATGTTTTATCAGAAAAAGTGGCTAAAACATCCCTAGAATCTTTGAGGTAGCCTGGTAAACTCCGTACCAATGGCTGAAGAAGAGAATCAGCCCCTTCACAAAGGTGCTCATTTGAAGACCCAATACCCGATACAATTGGTCTCATAGGAGGGATATCTGCAATTTTATTAATTTTGGGCAAGCCATATATGATTGGCAAAATCGGATTCTGAACTATCAAATATTCAGCTTGTTTTTTATTTACTATGCCCATATTAAGACCTTCCATGACTATATCTTCAGCTATTTTGTTATAGGTTTTTGTTGGATTAGAGATTAATTTCTCATAAACCTCATTGTCATATAAAAGTTTTAACATTTGATTTTTGTAATCCTTAGCGTTAAGGACTACCACCATACCTCCCTTATCACTGTGTTTGATAACTATATCTGTCATGTTTTTCAGGTCTGTCAGTGCAGCTTTTTGTTTTTTACTGAGGTTTTTTTTAAACACGAGTATCAATAGAGATTTCGTCTTTCAGTCGTTTTAGTTCTCTTTCTAGAACTTCCTGAAATTTATCCATACACTCCCCTCTACTTTGTATCGGGTAAAAATAAGGATTTTTAACATTTAAGTGCTGAGACTGATTAACTTTGTCTGTGTCACCTACACCATTTTCAGATTCTAAAGACTGCAGATTTAGGATAGATAATTGTTCTCTATGAAATAAAATCCAGCCACCAAAGTACATTTAAGTATGAAAGAAATTAATGCAAGTAATGGAAAATAAAATCGATTTTAAGCCATAGTGTACACTAATGAGTTATATAAATGCCTTGCCCGATGTTTTCCACAGCAATTTTGTGGGTTTTTTTGTAACATTTTGACTGGACAGTGTGCAAGGGGTACACCTTGTCACGGTGGGACAGCTTCATGCTTTTTTTGATCAAAAACAGTGTTTACTAAGTACCATATGATAATTATTTAATGCACTTGCTTTTACTTATTTATTTTCATTAGGGTATATGCCCACATTGTCTTTTCTTTGGTTTTCTTTTGACTGATCAGTGGTTAGTTTGGTGTAGATTCCATCAGGTCATCAAAAGTGATCTGCACTTTTGCTTTTCAAAACCTAAACTGGAAAAAAAACTGAGCATATGAACAGAAAAGCAGTTTTACAAAAGTAATAAATACAGAGAATCTTTCCAGCATTTTTTAAGTTATTTTCCCACCATAAAAAATTTTTAAAAAACAACTCTGTGTGCATATACTTTAACAGCTACATCTTTCCTGGCACCCTTAAACATATGCATTCTCAGTTTGGCCGCTCAGTGTGTGTGTTTTGAAAAGGGAGAGGGGAATTAGCCAACTCAAGGTGGGGACTAGTTTGTCATTAGCCCTCAGGAAGCCCCAATATACATTAGGCCATTTTCACACATCCATGCTTCGCATTCAATACTTGGACTGTAAAGCACATATTCATCACGGGTCTCTTGATCCAAACTGGCAACCTTATAAGCATATATGTGGCTGCTGAGATTAGGTTAGGAGAAACTCCTAGACGAAGACAAATGTGTGTAACCGGCCTTAGATGAGTGGCCTTTCCCACCAAAAACATTAATGTTGGACAACTTTTTTCCAATATTTTGGAGCATTATATGATAGATATTGCTGACATTTCTCTGTTACAAAGATAGTCACTACAAAAGTTACAAGGATAGTCACCTTTTTTGGGAATGGTCCTATTGTAACATCCACCCAAACTAACTGCTCCATTTCATCCAAACATTATTATTATTATTATTTATTTATATAGCACCATTGATTCCATGGTGCTGTACATGAGAAGGGGTAGTATACAGATTACAGATATCACTTATAGTAAACAAACTAACAATGACAGACTGATACAGAGGGGAGAGGACCCTGCCCTTTCGGGCTTACATGTTACAGGATGGTGGGGAAGGAGACAAGTAGGTTGGTGGTTTACAGCAGTTCCGGTGTTGGTTGAGGTGATATCACCGGTAGTGGTGAGAGAGAAGGAGGTAGCAGAGTCATTGCAGGCTGTAGGCTTTCTTGAAGAGGTGGGTTTTCAGGTTCCGTCTGAAGGATCCAAATGTGGTTGATAGTTGGACTTGTTGGGGCAAAGAATTCCAGAGAATAGGGGCAGTTCGGGAGAAGTCTTGGAGGTGGTTGGGTGAGGAGCGAATAAGTGTGGAGGAGAGAAGGAGGTCTTGGGAGGACCGGAGATTACGTGAGGGAAGGTATCGGGAGATTAGTTCAGAGACATATTGGAGAGACAGGTTATAGATGGCCTTGTAGGTCAGTATTAGTAATTTGAACTGGATACACTGAGGGAATGGGAGCCAGTGAAGAGATTTGCAGAGGGGAGAAGAGGAGGAGTAGCGAGGAGAGAGAAGCAATGTTCCTCAACCTCAGTCATCAAGGCCCACCAACAGATCATGTTTTCAGGATTTCCTTAGCACTGTATAATTCTATCACCTATGCCAATATTAAGAGCATCTGTTAAATGCAATCTGTTGATGGGCCTTAAGGACTGGAGTTGAGGAACACTGCACTAGAGCTAAACAGGACATGGCTGTATATACTAATGCACACACATTACCATATTACTTCCCGCTATTACATATTCTGGTTGACATGGATCAGACAGTGAATGGGTTAAGAATAATGCCTTCTGCGTTGGAAATTCCACAGCCAGCTGCCTGCAGACCAGGATTTGTTTAATTGGCCGAACATCATCCTGTTAATTTCCCTAACGAGGGAAAGCTGAGTGTCTACTTCTCCGTATAATGCTGGAATGGAAATGATAACTACCAAGAGTGCTGATACTGTACAAGCACACTCATCCTAATTCCAAAGACAGGATAATACATGAAAGAGGTTTACCATTTATAATCAGCATTATTACATTAAAGAATATGCTCACCCGTACATTTTATACAAGGAATAGAAACTTTGGTGATGTGCAACTCTAGTGCAGTAATACAGAAGTAACTAAATATATACCATGATAAGAATGTCCAATTTCACACAGAAGGGAAGCACCCATTATAGATACAAAATGAAAGACCCCCAGTGAAATGAAGCTGGCTATATAGCGGCAAATTTTGTCATTTGTAATGATTGATTTCAACCACTGATGACTGATTTTGACCACAATACACAACAGATTGGCCACAATACGGATCTATGAAAAGTCAAATCTAATGTGTTCTTCTTCTTTCTGTTGTTGTCAGATGTAGTTGGCCATCAAACCAACTCTCCCATCCACATTCTTCAGCTATGTGCTCCGGTGTTCTCTATGAGAAAGCTGCCGACTGACGCAAAATCAATGGGGAGCTGCCCGAAAAACATGAGAATTACATCAAATATCAGGCCACATTGTAGGGCGCATCTACACTATGTGACATTGTGGTAAACATTACATAGAGAATCAATAAAATTGGAAAAGACCCACGATCACTATATAAACTAAATTTCCCGCATCTGACAGACAAAATAATAAGAGAATTAGAAAAATGGAGAGAACTCCAGTTATCACTATTTGGGAGGGCACATTTATTAAAAATGATTAGCTTTTTCGCATTTTATATCCATTACAAACGATACCTATACTACTGAAACATTTAGATGTGCAGAGGCTGCAGTCAGCATTTACACGTTTCTTGCGGCAAAGACCAAGAATTTCAATAGAGAGGGGAATCTCATTACCTTTAGGCTAAGTGCCCACGTTGCAGAAATGCTGCGGAAATGTCAGTAGCATTTCTGCAACTCCCCGCCACGGGTAAAACACATGCGGAATTCTCATGCGTTTTCCCGCAAAATACAATCGTTTGCAAGCATTTTTAGCTTGCAGAATGCTTGCGCTTTCCAAGCGATTTGAAGTATCACTTGGAAAAGTGACTGACAGGTTGGTCACACTTGTTAAGCATAGTGCTTGACAAGTGTGACCAACTTTTTACTATTGATGCTGCCTATGCCTAAAATAATAAAAAAAAAAAATAGGGCTATACTCACCTTCTGACGACCCCCGAAATCCTCCCGCCTTTCAGTGATGCTGCCGGCACCTTCCGTTCCCTGGGATGCCTTGCGACAATGACCTCTGATGACGTAGCATCACTCAAGACTGCTACGTCATCAGAGGTCATTCGCGCAAGGCATCTGTGGCGCCCCTGAGGGTTCAGTTGCCACAGAGGTACTGCACCTCCTCCTGAGGTGTGATGCCCCACCATCCAGGTAAGGTGGGAACTCCTGACCACGCTCCAACACTCGCATCCCACACAACACAGTAGTTCAGCAAAGCCACATTGCGGCTCCCTGCTTGGAGTGTAACAGAGCACCTTTGGTGGCTCCCTGCTTGCAACACTAAACGTGCTGGGAGGCGGGTGGGGTTTAGAATACATAAAAGAGTGGGAAGGTTTAGAATTTCAGTCAGTTCGAGGTCAGTCAGTCGGTGAGTAACTCAGAGAGGAGTGAGGAGAGAGGATTCCTGGAAGAGGGATGGAGGAAGGAGTGCTGCAGCTGCCTCAGTGATCTGAGCCAGCTGGCACAGGAAAGGAAAGAAGGAGAAAGACATTGAACGGAAACCTGATCTTCCTTAAGAAGGAAAGAATAGTACGGAACGTAGGAGTAAAAGGGAACAGATGACGTGGGTTAGAGGAAGAACCCTGCCTAGAAGTTCGAAGCGCAAGGCCGGGGCCCGGTCCCCGAGGTTGTATGGACACTAATGGTTCTGCAGCAGACATCGGTGGAGTAGTGGGCTGTAAATGCACTACTCCCATCTAAGACTTGGGGGCACAACAGCAACATTGTTAGTGAGCAGGGACTCAGGAGTAAGGAGTCCCCGAAGCAGGCTACAGCTGTCTGCCGTACAAGTAGAGTTCTTTGGAACATCTGTCAGGAGGAACTCCAGTGTAACTCAGCACTAGGAGATCTTCACACTTAAAGGCGCTATAGAGGAGACGTTCAGAAAGGCACATGTTGGTGGAGTGTTGGAAGGGAGCGTCCTATCTTGCCTGGAGGTCGACTGAGCCCCTGACCCGGAGGACACAGCATGGAGGCAGGCACCTGTGTGCACTACAGATTGTGAGTAAAGCTTTGGAACTACAAGCCCTGGTGTCCTCCATTCATTCCTGCACCAACACACCTGGTACCGCTACATCTGGGTACCAGTTTCTACACTGCCTGCGCCTCTCAGCTACCCCCTACATCTACACTGCCCTGGGTCAACAGCTCCACCTGTGGGGAACTTCACCATCTTGGCTGCAACACACCACCAGTCCCAGAGGATCTGCATGCAGCGTTGGCCTAACATCTCACTTGCCGAACACCACAGGTGGCGTCACGAATTATTCATAAACTCTATTCACCCCTTTTTGCCATGGAGCCCCAGGGCCACGGACCGGGTCACAGCTTCCGTGACAACTCCCATTGAGATCAACAGGCCCTATTAATTGCCGCAATTCCGCACACATAGGAATGCATGAGAATCGCTTACTTCCCACATGTAGCTATGCCCACCATGCGGGAAGTTAAGCGTCTCATGTGCGGTTGGTACCCACGGTGTGGAGGAGAGGAGACTGTCCTCCAAGCCCTGGGTACCATACCCCTGTAAAAAAAAGAATAAAAAATAAAAAATCCGGGTATATTTACCTTCCGGCGTCCCGCGCTGCATTCCCGGCCTAAGCGTTCCCAGTAATGCCTTGCGGCATGGTCCAGTGATGACGTAGTCTCGCGTGACTCTAGCGGTCTCGCGAGATCGCTATAGCAACGCGAGACTACGTCATCACAGGTCTCGCAAGGCATTACTGGGAACGCTGTGGCCCGGGAATGCAGTGCGGGACGCCGGAAGGTAAATATACACCGATTTTTTAATTTTTTTTAGCATTTTAACATTCTATCTTTTACTATTGATGCTGCATAGGCGGCCTCAATAGTAAAAACCTGGTCACACTTGTCAAACACTATGTTTGACGAGTGTGACCAACCTGTCAATCACTTTCCAAGCGATGCTTCAAATCGCTTGGAAAGTGCTTGAATATCGCACACGAAAATCGCGGCAAAATCGCGATCATAATCGCGGTAAAATCGCGGTGAAATCGCGCGGAAAAAAACGCGCGATTTCTGGGAAGGCGTTCCGGTTTTGGTGTGCGTTTTAACACGCACCGTGGGCACATAGCCTGAAAAAGTTTTTTCTAATATCTAATATGTATCTTCTCCCTTTCAGTTTCATCCCATTGCTTCTTGTGTTTCCTTGTGCAAATAAGAATAAGGATGATCCTTCTATACTGTAACATCTCTTTAGATATTTGTAAACAGCTATTAGGTCTCCTCTTAGACTTCTTTTTCACAAGCTAAACATTCCCATATCCCTTAACTGTTCCTCGTAAGACATACGTAGGACAGTCCATTCACCATCCTGGTAGCTCTTTTCTGAACTTGCTCCAGTTTTTAAATGTGTTTTTAGAATGTGGTGCCCAGAACTGGACACAGTATTCCAGATGGGGTCTCACCAAGGAGGAGTAGAGGGGAATAATTACTTCTCGTGATCTAGACTCTATGCTTCTCTTAATACATCCTAGAACTGTGTTTGCCTTTTTGCTCGTGCATCACACTGTTGACTCATGCGCAGTCTGTGATCTATTAGTATACCCATTTCTTTTTCACACATGCTTTTGCTTTGTTCTTCTTACACTGCAGTTTCACAGTATTGCAGTATACAGCGAAAATTCAGATCTCCTTTGAAGCTCAGCATATAGCTGAGTTTCATGACAGTACCAAAATGGCAGTGACAGGAGTCTTTCATTAATACTCATCGGTGCCCCACAACTGCAATTTAATATAGCTAGTGCCTGCTGCATATGAAGAGAGCTCACCATCCAAATCATGTACACGTACTTGTTACTGCGGTAAGACGAAACCTGTCAGTCTGTTTTTAAATGGAAGTAGCCATATACTTGTATAGGAGCTAGTCCCCTAATAACAATGATACCATTTCTGTAGCAATTTAATGTGTCAGTCATGAGAAATTGAAATTAGAATAATATGTAAATCAAGTTGGAAGTGCATTGCTTTGCATTGTCATCACCCTTCTGCACGTCCAGCCTGATTTGTATATGGTTTCTACTCTAGATCTGTTGCGACTGAGAAATCAGATGTTTACAGAAAAAGATATTTTCATTGGGGAACAAGTACTTACACAGCTATACCACTACTTCCATATGTAAAAACGTGCTGCCAGGCTGAGACATTGATTTACTTAAGGCCTTTTGGAGGGTTAGCAGCATATCTAGGCTTTAGACTTTACTCTGATCCCTCTGAAATCAGCATTTTTAGCCGACGTTGACCTAAAACAACCCATACACGTGAGATATTTAACTGCTTTTTGTGTCTTTTGCTGTTTAGCTCAGGATTTCAGCTGCAGATTTATAGCTGCTGCTACACATAGAAACCACCCAGGAGGTATTGTAGCGCCATTGTAGGTAAATGGAAGCAACCGGAGACTTTTCAGTGCAAATCCATAGAAATAATGAACATGCTGTGGATTATAAAATGAAAGGGACAGATTTTTTACAAGTATGTGCATGAGGAATTTATATCTCATTCACATGCATTGCTTGCAGAATTGCAATGGATTCTGATCAGATTTAGATGCGCGTGTAAGCCAAGAATCTCCAATGTATGAACTGGCTTTATATATTTATATTTGGGGCCCAATAAGCTGTTACTGACCAAAGATGAAACTACAAAAACATGCTGCCAGGAAGGTTTAATGTGTAACTGAGGTTGCTGCGTCAGTGGAAAACTATGTAAATAAATACATATACATGTATAACGTCCCCAAAGGTCTATTGTGACCTATGGACTGGTTCTCTGCATAAAATATAGTGAAGGTAAAAACAAAAACACTAGGAAAAATAAACACTCCTACTAACTCTACCCATACTCTAAGGCTGTGTTCACACAATGAGGTTTTGGTGAGGTTTTTTGCGTATTTTTGCTATGTAAAATATGCATCAGTACACGTTGAGTATTTTTACGACACTGAGCAGCTATGACACGCAGCTCAGTGTCTCTGCTGGCTGCCAGGCTGAACACTCTCATCCTGCCAAAGTTCACCCTGACAGCTAGATGTAGCAGTGCTAAAATGATCGTGGAACAAGTGGATTATCTTCTCATCGGACAGGTGAGGAATATGGTGGTTTATTATTTTTTTCCTTTGACAGGGGACATGGCCTTCAGTGGAGTTTAACTTTATTTTTTTATTTTTTTACTTCAAAAAAAGGTGTCAGTGTCTTTAATTCAATTAAAGAACTTTATTCTGGGTGTTTTTTATTTACAGTATGACAATGGGGTTAGTAATGGGGGCATTTTATAGATGCCTTTCCATTACTAACCCCACCTCTCCATTACTAACCCCAGGGCTTGATGTCAGCTGGCAATACAGAGCTGACATCAACACAAATACTATTACCCCACTTGCCACTCCACCAGGGAAAGTGGTAAGAGCGGAGGCTAAGCGCCAGAAGTGGACATTTTTTTCTGCAATTTATTGATTTATTAATTAAATACATGTATAGTAAGCTACGCACGCACTGTACTAATTATATGTCAATCACATATTTCTAGCTATCATCTATCTATTGAATAATATTAACTTTGAAAACTATCTTTAAAGCGAACCTGTCAGCAGTTTTGGCCAATATAAGATACGGCCACTGCCTTTAAGGGCTTATCTACACATTCTATAATGCTGTAGTTAAGCCCCCCCGATCCAACCTGAAAGATAAGAAAAATAAGTTTTATTATACTCACCCGGGGGGTCAGTCCGGTGTGGTCTGGTCTGAGGGGTGTCCCAGGTCCGGGTCCGGAACCTCCTATCTTCTTGCGATGCCGCCCTCCAGTTGCTTCATCGCTCTCTGGCATCGCGCTCCTGCATAGGCATATGGGTCGCCCTCCCAGGGCTGTGGGGTACTCGGTACCGGGCCCTATGAGCTTCACTGGGAGATGTCACGGCAGCTGTGAGCCGGCCCGTGGCCCTGGGCGCCCATTGTAAAAGGGGGGTTGTTTCTGTGTGCTTGTGGCAGTGAACGTTTATAAATGATTCGTGACACCACCTGTGGTGTTCGGCAATGTGAATATAAGCCGAGGCTGCAGACAGTTCCTCTGGGACAGATGGTGTGGTGCAGCAATGATGTTATAGCCCTCCACAGGCAGGGCTGTAGTCCCAGGGCAGTGTAGGTGAGGTGACACGCAGATGGTGTAGTGTCAGGCGCAGAGGATGCAGCAGTGCTTGGCAGGTTCTTGCAGGAATGAGTGGAGGACACCAGAGCATGTAGTTCCAAAGCTTTACTCACTGTCTGTTGTACAAACAGGTGCCTGCCTCTGTGCCGTGTCCTCCGGGTTAGGGACTCAGTCACCCTCCCGGCCAGATGGAATACTCCTTTCCAACACTCCGCCAATATGTGCCTTGCTGCACGTCTCCTCTTATAGCACCTTTAAGTGAAGTACTCCTAGTACTGAGTTACACTGGAGTTCCTCCTGTCCGATGTTCCTATGAACTCTACTTGTACGGCAGACAGCTGTAGCCTGCTTCGGGGACTCCTTGCTACTAAGTCCCGGCTCACTATCCAGTTGCTGTTGTGCCCCCATGTCTTGTGTGGGAATAAAGTGGTCACTACTTCTATTCCTCTGGTGTCTGCTGCAGGACCATTAGTATCCATACAATCTCGGGGAACGGGCCCCGGCCTTGCGCTTAGAACTTCTAGGAAGGGTGCTCTTCTAACCCACGTCCTCTGTTCTCTCTTACTCCTCACGTTCTGTGCTAATCTTTCCTTCTATGGAGAATCAGGCTTTCAGTCTACATTGCTCTTTCTTTTCCTCTCCCGTGCCAGCAGACCCAGGTCACTGGGATCCGCTGCAGCACCTCCATCCTTCCATCCCTCTCTCCGGGGATCTTCTCCTCTCCAACTCTCTAACCAACTGACCTCTCATCCTAAACTCTTCTCGCTCCTTGTAATGTAAACTAACTCCACCCACCTCTCAGCACGTTTCGTGTTCCAAGTAGGGACTCACCAATTGATGCTTTGCTATACTCCAAGCAGGGAGCCGACGAAGGTGCTTTGCTACACCACTTTGTGGTGTGGGGTGCAGGTGTCGGAGTGTGGTCAGGAGTCTCCACCTTACCTGGATGGTAGGATACTACACCTCAGGAGGAGGTGTAGTACCTCTCTGGCGACTGAGCCACACATACTTATCTGCTCTGTTGAGGGCAGAGTAAAGTACTGCAGTGCGCGGCGCCGGGAAAGGTCAGAGAGGCCCAACACCTGTGCACTGCAGTACTTTCCTCTGCCCTCAACAGGACAGATAACTACTCCTGCGCAGGAGCGCGATGCCGAGGAGCGATGAAGCAACAGGAGGGCGGCGTCGCAAGATGGGAGGTGCCGGACCAGGACTTGCAACGGGACCGCACATCCGGGTGAGTATAATAAAACTTATTTTTCTTATCTTTCAGGTCGGACCGGGGGCTTATCTACAGCATTATAGAATTACATTATAAAATGTAAAAATGAATGTTAAAAATCACATTGCATACGGATCGCAAACGCATGGCATTCGGATGTCAGACAGATGCTAGGTAAGAAAAATCTCATTGTACTTGCATGAATATCGCATGCCACTTGCATGACTTCTCAGGAACAACATCGGACCAATTTTATTCATGCTGATAGGTATGAGCCCTTATAGAAAACCTGTCAGCAGATTTTTAAACCTTAAACTAACATAGTCTACTGTATCTAAGCAACAGAAATGTTGAGGAAGCCGCACAGACGCCATCAATCCTGGGGTGGAAACGCATGCGCAGTGAGGTCCTGATGAAGTTGTTAGAGTTGGCGTATAGATGTGCTCATGTGCCGACCCCGGGTATTGCAGCGCCATCATGATATCTCAGACAGGATACATAGAAGAGTGACCTGTCAGTTACAGACAGGAGGCCGGCGGGGGGAGATAGAGGGAGAGAGGCTGGAATGCTGTAAGTGCAAAACAAGCCCACTGCATTCGCCAAGAAAAATATTCAGAATTGAGAGTCCTCAGTGGTTGATACCTTTTAATGGCTAACTGACAAGATGGTAACACATTGCAAGCTTTCGAGACTACTCAGGTCTCTTCTTCAGGCTAGACTAATACAAAATCTGAAGAGTCACACATTTATGCATTCGCCAAGGATTTCTTGGATTTCTAGAAAATGGAAGCACGGACCTACAATATAAACACATATCTTTGCTCATATCTTTATATTTAGTTATACTGTTTTTCTCTCAGTACTGTTGCCTGTGGCTGCCCATACTGTAGTATCAGTTACCATAGACAATGACAGGGGCCGACATATCATTGGTGCAACCTGGGCAGCTGAACAGGGGCTCAAGACATAAGACTTCCTTCTCCAAAGTAGGAGGAATTTTGCTTTATGATGAGTTATTGAACCACAAAGGACCCATATACTGTTCTTGCACTGGGATCCACTTCTGTCTGTGTCAGCCAGTTTACAATGCAACTGCTGGATGTTCAGATACTTCAGAATCCATAATACGATGTTGGAAAAATATACATATCTAGGGTTTTTAATAGATCAGACCAGGTCCTATGGAAAAAATGAAAATGAGGTCTTTAACTAATACTGAATTATTCCACTACAGGAGCAGGTGGCACTGTCATGTGTTTGATCCTTATACTCGTGGAGGAGAAGGATGGGCCGAATATTTCCCTCTCCCTTTTTGGTAGCATTTCAGTGAGTGGACAGGGAGGCCCTGCACAGGTTGAAAAGATCAGATCTTCTTTCCCTTGTGCTGTAATAGTTTATTAATACTCCACGGAGAAATGGAATTGCAGGCTCAAGCCCACAAATAAGACATTTCATCCCTAAATAATGCGGAGATGTTAATACTTCTCAATGTTCATTGTAGGATGACTCATATGTAAAGGACTGAGGGACACAAAGTGTGCTACTAAGGACAAGCATGAGCAGGAAATTAGAGAGGAAGTCACATTATCTGGTTTAGGAGAAGGGGTCATTATACCAGAGGCCCACTGGGGAAAATCCTCCCCATCCTGATAATTTCCCTTTGATCTGACACAAGCAATATATGGGTTCTTGCACAAAGCAGGACCACCGCCCTATGTTTCACAGTTGTTTGCAGCCCTTGCAGGTGCACAATTTTCCCTTCATGTCTAAACACTGTAAACTGGTTCATGGTCACAATATTAGTGTCCCAAAAACATTATTTCAATGTGTGCACCATAAAATAGGCCATGTTCAAAGTTGCCTCATCATTTAACTTTCTTTCTCTAGAAAGGGCTTGATCAAATCTTCTATTTCCAAAATAAATTTAGTGAATGGGAATATTTTGAGAGATTTACAACAATGCTTTTTCTTAATGCACCCCTTCCGCGTTTTTTTTTTTCCATTTCAGCCCTAGAATGGTGCTAATAATGTCCCTGACCCTTGTCTTATAGCTACAAGCCGCTGCTTTCAGGTCTTCCCGGTGCTGCTCCAGTCCCAATCCGCCTTCTTATGATTGCAGCTCCTGAGTGACCGAAAGTCAGAGGTAACGGTCACAAGTTCTCAATTCAAGTCTATGAGAGCCAGAACGAAACTCTCATATTGACTTCCAGCTCGCCCAGCAAGCACTGGAGCAATCCAACTGATCAGAAACTGCCGGATACCAGCCGGAGTGGTGCCAATAAAAGATGAAAACAGCAGATGGTAAATATAAGACTAGGGGCAGGTAACTTAGATTTTAAAGGGGATCTGTCACCCCATTTTTCGCCTATCAGCTTCCAGCACCGCCATCATGGGCTTATCTACAGCATACTGTAATGCTGTAGATGAGCCACCAATGTAACCTGAAAGATAAGAAAAATGAGTTAGATTATACTTACCCGGGGGTCCGGTCCGGTCCGATGGCTCCCATCTTCATACGATGATGTCCTCCTCCTTGCTTCTCCCTCGGCTCCTGTGCAGGCGTACTTTCTCTGCCCTATTGAAGGCAGAGTAGAGTACTGGAGTGCGCAGGCGCCAGACCTCTCTGACCTTTCCCGGCGCCTGCGCACTGCAGTACTTTACTCTGCCCTCAACAGGGCAGAGAAAGTACGCCTGTGCTGGAGCCGAGGGAGAAGCAAGGAGGAGGACATCATCGTATGAAGATAGGAGGCGCCGGAGAGGACCGCGACACCCACCGCACCCGCACCCATCCCCCGGTGAGTATAATCTAACGTGTTTTTCTTATCTTTCATGTTTCACCAGGGGCTTATCTACAGCATTACAGAATTAATGCCGCAGCTTATAGGGCTAAAATAGGGTGACAGATTCCCTTTGATTGTACCACTCTAGCGCTGCAATAAAAAAAAACCCGCTGGAGTGGTGCTTTAACAGAAAATATTCAGGCGTCTTGTGAATGTCATGTATATGGATGCTTTTTCCAAGGAAAAGTAGCCAACTGGCGCTGTTCCTGGCACACAGCTCCCAGGCACTTTTCACTGCCAGTCAAAGCACAGTATTTCGAGGAGTAGAACGCATGGAACAAAGTTTTATGCAGTGTTAAAGTTTGTAAAGAAAATTCATAGAATGTCTCCCAACTGTGACTTTAAATAAGCTCTGAGCACTAATTACTATGCCCATATATTTTAATAAGGTCTTAGAGGCTACTGGAGCTACAGCTTATCTCCGCAATATTCATGAATATTCCCTCTTTCTATTTCCATTGTGCAAAGATAGAAACTTCTCAAATATATTCTGCAGTATGGAGAAACTAATAAAGCAATTTGATCTTTCTCATAATAGAAAGCTATTGCTCAGTAATTCTCAGATGGAGTCTGACTTCTCTATGGCTTTACACATTATATTTCTTACTTTAGAACTACTGTGTGCAGATATACAGTAATTAGAGGGGAAATACAGTCAACTACCTTTTTTCATATTTTACGGAGAGGTAGATGGATAACTACAGGGTTGAAGACTGTGATCCTAGACCACCATTGTTTTTTAGAAAGTAACCATAGGACACATAAACCCCTATGAAATATTTTTTTCTGCTTAAAATCTCACAAAATATTCTGAGCAAAATTACTTTTCTCAATGATGACGACATACAATTTACAACAATTGCATTTGTTTAGCGTGCACCATGTTTTCGTGACTTCAATAGACAGATGCCACTCGAAGCGTAGATAGAATTTGGGGATTATGGCACTTAGAGGGCAGCATCCGCCATCCATAGGAGTTTTAGCCCATAATGAGGTAATACCAAGCACCAAGAACCGACCATATAGTCCAAAATAATAACGTTTATTATTGTATAATATTCATAATAAAATACAGGTTTCATAGGTGCTCCTTTTTTCGTTATTCTTCATTGATCCGACTGTCCGCAGTATATTACTATAGTCCTTCTTCCTGGTATTTAAGGGTTATTATTATTTTTCTGCACCCTCACGTCTCATTGCAATTTCACAGAATATCATTTATACCTTTATGCCATGTGGTTATCCTTTGTTATTTCTCTTGAGATAGTGTTCTGTAAACTCTGGCACACCCTTTCATCCTTTTCCCACTTGCCATATAACTGATGGTCATCTGTTATATCATCTGTCAATAGATCTGCTTTAGCAGATCTAAAGGAATTTAGAGGCACCTCTAGTAAATCTATTACAGACATAACAAAAGGAACAAATGCAAAATGGAACCAAAGTGTGAATCCATTTTTTAAATTGATTTCATTTTTTTAAAAGATGAATCTGTTCAAAAATGGAAACTTTCATTTACATTTACTCCATTTGTTATGGGGTTAGCAGTCAAAGCAGCAAGGAGGGAGTCAACCTTCTCTTTGTTTTCCCGTCGCTTTCCCACTGAGTCTCTCCCGTTGCCGCGTTCAGCCCCTTTTACATTCCCCATGCCCCCTGCTGTCCAGCGTGAAGGTCCTCCCCTCCCAGAAGAACCCTCCCCCGGCAACAGTGGTGACAGTCCCGGTAGTTCCGGCCTCAAAAGGCACCGGAAACCGCCAACTCTGTTTCAGCTCATCTTCTTACATCCAGCTCATAAGAAAGCATACTGGACACAACTCATATGTAAGTCCAGAATTACACAGTGGTAGATACAATGACTGCACAACGTAAATTATCTACAATCCCTTCACCCATATGGGTCTAGATCATCTTCATCCATCGTTTCCTCCTACTTTATAAATTGGAGGGTTTCATAATTGTCTACTTTTTCAGTTCTATTCATATTGTAGGCAGAGATCTCTCTTTATACAGTATTGAGCACATAAAGAAGCTTTCTCCAATCTTTTTTACTTTGAGGGCCACATTCAGCTCTGAGAGATGGTCACAAGCAAAATTTAGCAGGACCTATTACATGTACATCATAGTGACACCAAGAGTCTCACAGTCCTGATATAATAGCCAAAGCTTCACTAAAGAAAGCACAAGGAATCTATGTGTTCCTTGTAGAGTGTATAGCTAAATCCTTGGATTACCTTTCGGTATTCTTCCATCAAACACCCTTACCAACCTTACTGCATCCAGCTTCAAGGGTCTCTTCTGACTGGCAGTATCATCCTATCTACAGGTTATTATATTTATGCGCCCTCCCCACCAGTATATGCGCATCCAGATCTGCTCTTCTGTGCAAAGCTACTCACAAAAGTCACCATGTGAAGATCTTCTCTTTGCTAAAGCACAAAGCTGGCAGACAACCGCGAGCCACGCAAAATTGACACATGTGGTTCCCAAGCCACAGGTAGGAGACCCCCGCTTTAGGGTATACAGTACAAGGGCAATATATGCATACATCCCTTTAGCCACATCCATTGCTAACTGATGCGTAAAATAAAACATCATGCAATTTCCATAGAGACACGAGCTGTAGAATAATTCATACTGTGAGCTCACTGACTTTTGTCATGGTCGTATCATAAGCTAACACATTTCTAACAAATCAGTTTATTAAATGTTTGCTCTGCTAGAGCTGTCCAGGATGAAAGTGCTATTCTGTAAATGGAAAAAGGAAACATGAAAGAGCAACAATATCCCACATCCTTGTCTGCATGGACTCTATAGGAAGGAAACATTTCTATAGACTGAGGCCTAATCGGAGTCTGGTATTTGCCAGGAATATTCTCAGTCAATTGCATAGTGCCAACAAGTTATATGGATGAGTAATAATGTTCTGGGTATGGATATCACCACCATGGTAGCACGCATAGCAGCTGCAGTGAAGCCACCAAAATATAAAGTCCACCTGTGTTTCAAGGTGAGGGTCAGTTAGTAGTGACTAAGGCCACGTTCAGTATCTGGTCAGTATTTTATATCAGTGTCTGTAAGTCAAAACCAGCAGTGGGTGAAAAATGCAGATGTGCTGACTTGTCTATATTTGGCTACGTTCCCACAATGAGTTTTGGGTGAGTTTTTTATGCTGCGTATTTTTGAAAAAATGCAAGTAACCAATTTTACTTTAGAGGTGTAGAAAATCTACGACATCAAAAACTCACCAAAAGCTCAAAGTGTAATCGGTGTACAGAATGGAACCCTGTGTGTACAAAGTGTACGGAGCTGAGCTGTGAGTTTACGGAGCGGAGCAGAGCCGTGTGTGTACTAGGTGTATGGAGTGGAGCTGTGTGTACAAGGTGTACGGAGCGGAGCAGAGCTGTGTGTGTATGAGGTGTACGGAGCGGAGCCATGCATGTACGAGGTGTTCGGAGCAGAGATGTGTACCAGATAAACGGAGTGGAGCTGCGTGTGTACAAGGTGTACGGAGTGGAGCCGCATGTGTATGAGGTGTATGGAGTGGAGTCGCATGTGTACGAGGTGTACGGAGCGGAGCCGAGTGTGTACGAGGTGTACGGAGCAGAAACGCGTGTGTACGAGGTGTATGGAGCAAAGCTGCATGTGTACAAGGTTTACGGAGAGGAGCCATGTGTGTACAAGGTGTACAGAGCGTGACCGCGTGTGCACAAGGTGAACGGAGCAGAGCCACATGCGTACGAGGTTTACGGAGTGGAGCCATGTGTGTACTGAGTGGAGCCGAGTGTGTGTGAGGTGTACAGAGCGGAGCTGTGTGTGTATGAGGCATACAAAGCGGAACCGTGTGTCTATGAGGTGTCCCGGATCCAGCGGAACAGCCCCGATTTTGAGAGTCTGCCCCACTGCCCCGGCTGGGAGCTTACTTTTCCCACAGACACAGGAGTACACGGCAGAGCCCCGAAGAGCACTTTAAAATTTGCACGTGATGTTCCAACAGAAGTGACGTGCTAGAAGCTGCCCAGAAATTAGGTAATTTCGGGAGGCGATTGTGACGGAACCATGGAGGCACTTCAGGGAATGCTTCAGATCCATCACCATGTCATGTTATGATTAGGTCACCGAGGAGGATAGCCGGGGAATAAGCTAGGCAACCAGAAAACCAGAAAGGTTGGTAACTAATCGGATTGCAGACCCCTAAAACTAACAACACAACTAGAATTAGCAGTGGGACATACCTACGATGCCCTAGACGTCTCGGCACAGCCAAAGAGTTAACTAAGCCTAAAGCAAGAAAGGGGAAAGCTAAACTGCCCCGGAGTAGAACCCCAAAGGAATAGATAGCCCCAAACATATATTGCTGGTGAGACAAGAAGAGGCACAAACACAAGCAGAAAATAGAGCAAGCAAATGATGGGGCCCAAACTGTCTAGATAGAATAGGACAGGAAAGGATACTGTCTGCAATCACGCAAAAAACCCTAAGAAATATCCAACATGTCTGATATGCAAAAATACTGAGGCCACACGACCTCTCCCCCACTAGATCAGCATTCTGGTATGAACTGGAAGCAAAGCAAAAGATACTGATATAACAGGGAACTAGCAATACTGAACAGACTGACAAAAGCTGTGGCAAATGGAAAGGGGTCCAGCACTGGTCCCAGCAGGGAACAATGCTGAACCCACACAGCAAAGCAGAGAAAGGCAAAAACTGGATCAAATGCAAAAAGATTCCAGCAAACAAATAACTTATCTGAACGATGCAGGACCAAGCAGGGGGCAAGCGGACTTCAAAATGCACAGGAAGAAAACCAAATCACCAGCAACAACTGAGGGTAGCTTGCTGACTTAAATCTTCCCAGTCTGTAACACCTGACCTCCAATCATCCTCTTCAGGTGATTGACTTCTGTCAACCCAACCAGCTCCATTACCCGCAGCAACCACCAGAGGGAGCCAAAACTCAGAAGTCAGGTCAAAAGTGTTCACAACAGTGTCCTCCTCCAATAGCACGGACAGTGGGATCACCTTGGACTCAGGGATGTCGGCCATGTGAGCGGATCATGATCATGATAGGGCCCTCACTCCTCTTGGTATTTGTTATAATCTACTGTATGTGATTATTGTTATGCTGTAATGTCTATTGTCTGTACAAATCCCCTCTGAAATGTAAAGTGCTGCGGAATATGTCGGCGCTATAAAAATAAAATTTATTATTATTATTATTATATGTCCTGCACCGGGAGGCTCAGGTGGGCATTACAATGGGAGCCGGGCTGCTATAGTATCTTTATAGAATCTTTCTTTCTCTCTGTTTCTTTCTTTCTCTCTCTAATCTATCTTTTTTCTTTCTTCTCTCTTCTTTCTTTCTCTCTGTTATTTCTTTCTCCTCTGCTTTCTCTCTCTCTGTTCTTTCTTTTGCTCTGTTCTTTCTTTCTTTGCCCTTTCTTTCTCTCTCTAATCTTTCTCTCTGTTCTTTCTTTCTTTCCTCTTTTTCTCTCTCTCTCTTCTTTCTTTCTCTCTGTTCTTTCTTTATTTCCCCTCTTCCTTTCATTCTCTCTCTGGTCTTTCTTTCTTTCCCCTCTTTCTTTCTCTCTAATCTTTCTTTCACTCTCTGTTCTTTCTTTCTCTCTCTCTGTTCTTTCTTTCTTGTTGTTCTTTCTTTCTCTCTCTGTTCTTTCTTTCTTTCCTCTCTTTCTCTCTCTGTTCTTTCTTTCTCTCTGTTCTTTCTCTCTCTGTTCTTTCTTTCCCCTCTTTCTTTCTCTCTTTCTCTGTTCTTTCTTTCCCCTTTCTTTCTTCCTTTCTCTGTTCATTCTTTCTTTCCCCTTTTTCTATCTCTCTCTGTTCTTTTTTTCTGTCCCTTCTTTTTTCTCTCTGTTCTTTCTTCTTTATTTCTCTCTGTTCTTTCTTTCCCCTCTTTCTTTCTCTCTCTCCATTCTTTCGCTCTCTCTGTTTTCTTTTTTCTCTCTCTGTTCTTTCTTTCTTTTCCTCAGTATCAGTCAATGTGCTGACAGTACCAGCCACTGTGCCCATAATGCCAGCCACTGCGCCCTCAGTACCAGTCAATGTGATCAGCAGTGCTAAATGAGTGTGGTTGGGGCATGGACATGGGTGTGACTGCTTGTGAAATGGGTGTGGTCGGGGCGTGGTTTAACATTTGCCACCGCACGATGCGCACGCCGCACCCTTTGTCCCTCTTTCCCTTCTTCAAAAGTTGCGAGGTATGGTGTTGGTGCTAAACTAAACCATGTTTTTTTGCCAACCCTAAGTGGGCAGATCCCTGCAGACATATGGACTGTGAGATACCATTTTGTTTTGTTTTTCTCTTTTGCCCAAAAGGCAGTGTTTGTTTTCACTTCACTATGGTTTATGCCACATGTACCTAATAAACCAGTGAAGGACTTAAAGAGACAGTATTCCTGCGTCTACCTCCGTGTACACCTGAGTGAGCTGATCTAACTGGTGTAGCTGGAAGTGGGCAATGGTAAAACTGGAACAGTGCACTGGTATAGCTGGAACTGGGCAGTGGTGCAGTATAGCTGGAACTGGGCAGTGGTATAGCTGTAAAGTTGTATGCTTCTATTTTCCAGCGAGGTTGTATTAGACATGCTCAACGATCACGAACTGTCGAGGCGCAATCAGAACAACTCCTTTTGTATTACAGTAGGGGCCAAAGTTTTAAGCTTTTATTGCCAAATACATCAAGTTTATGCAAAGACTCAAAATTTACAGTGTGGTCCCTTATTTTTGAAAAATTCTGCAATTTGCTCTGACAGCTGGATATCAACTCTTAGGCCAAATCCTGACTGATGACAACCCATTCTTGTCTAATCAGTGCTTCGAGTTTATCACGACCACTTTTTGAGTATTAACCACAGGTTCTCAATGGAATTGAGATCTGAGGTGCTTCCTGGACATGGATCTAAAATTTCAATGTTTTATTCACTGAGCCATTTAGTTATTACTTTTACCATGTGACACAGTGCTCCAACATGTTGGAAAAAACTGTGTTCTTCACCAAATTGCTCCAGGATGATTAATAAACTGACAGCTGTCTTGGAGAGCAGGTACAAGACCAGATCCATGCTGTCAAATGTATTCAGATCTTTCAGACACATTTAAAAGTTCTGACCGCCATCATTTCCAGAGTGAAGGCGATGAGGTCACCTATTCACGCCGCTGACATCACTGCAGTGCTGAAAGTAAGAAGAAAATGGCAGGAAGGTAAGCATTCCAATGGATGTTATAGAGGAGGTGAGAATAGGTGGGTACAGAATGGGGGGTGTAAGAAGGGGGCACAGTATGGAGATTGGGCAGTGTGGACGAAGACAGTATAGAAAGGGGGCAGAATAGGGGATGCTGTGTAGGCACAGTATAGCGATGGGACAGCATGGGGACACCATGTGAGAGCACAGTATAGAGATGGGGAAACTTGTGGGGACAGTGGGAGGGTACAGTTGTAAGGGAGTGAGATATGATGTCTTTCTTGCTTTCCTTCCTCGGATTGCCCCTTCGAATGTTAATACGTACATATTGCTAGTTGATAATGTTTATGATAAATGCCTGCAGTACTGCTACATAGAAATATGTATTATCGCTCATCTTTTATAGTATTGCCACAAGTATATCTGTGTTACCATTGTGTAGAGGACTGTTTTATATTGCCTTATGTTCATTTGATATAATATGTGTGATTAATGTTTATGTACAGTTAGGGTAAGTCAGTGCATCCTTTTGGGGGGGCATTAGAGGAGGGCACTTTAGATATGGGCAAGTGTAGTTCTGTTGTGGGCCACTAGATGGGGGGGCATACTAGTGGGCCTTTATGTGTATAGCTGATAGGATGTTTATAGAGGGTTAATTGTAGGAGGGGCTGCCGGGTTGTAAGAGGGGAGCTTAGAGGAAGTTAGGTCAGACAGGGCGAGGGTGCCCTAGTGTCCACATGGGCTATAGACCCAGCCACTGAGTGTCATAGCAATGGGCAAGTACAGGAAAGGAAAGATGTGGTGACTTATCGCCTGGGCAGATACTTTTAGGTTAGGAGTCGGTTGGACAGCTGGGATGAAGGAAGTTGGCGCTTCAACGAGATCAGTACAGACTGGTCAGATGCTTTACCAGAGGCAACCAAACCTGGTGACTGATGATTTCAAGTCTGGGGCGAAACAGGCAGAAGGAATTGTCATCATGGCAAGGTCAGGCCAGGAAGGAACTGGGGAGCAGTCTTGGACGGTCCAGTCCAGGTGTGTACTGCACAGAAGCGACAGTCAGAAAGAGAAAGATGAGGAAACCTGTAAATGTCATGATGTACCAAATGTGGATGTAACGTGTTAAGTACTCAGTTAAGAAAGTGTTAAAGTTAGCTTGGACTGTGTCTCCATTGATGAGGGTCGACTGAAAGAGAGACCGTTGTTGCCTAGAAAGTGTCCAGAGGAAGCTGAATCTGGAGATACAGGTATGCCGGAGAGAAGAGTGCAATTTTCCGTAGGGGAAGGACTGGACCTAGATATTGCGGTTATTCAGGTCATGACTACTGTCCTGTCCCTCCATTACACAGTATTTGGAAAAGTAAGAAAAGTGTGCCGCAAATATAGGGATAATGTAGTGGTTATAGCTAATAAGGGTAGACAGTGTGGTGGTTAGAGCTTATAAGGATCATGAGGGTGGCGGCTAATAAGGATGCAAATCGCATATAAGTGGTCACATGATGACAACTCATATCACTTTAGCGGTATTTAGAAGGGGCGCCAAGCTGAGTTTTTTTTCTGGGTACAGAAAAACCTAAATTTGTGTCTGCTATGGGACTACTGGAAATAGTGGAGTTCTGTATTCAGCTTCTCCAGCAGTCCCATAGGCAATGAATGGAGCAAAGGTGCAGTATGTGGACCTCACCTCTATTTAAAGTGGGGCTCTGCAGAATTCCATTCTTGGGATCACTGAGTGTCCCAGCATTTTACCACCCCGTGAAAAGCAGGTTATCACCCATGTTATTTATAGCGGATAACTTGTGATTTTAAGGAACTCCTGCAAGAGTTTTCAAGCTCTCCTTATTTACATCTATCAATGAAATGTTTCTTGTGCCTTTCAGCTATATATATGACACGTCTATTATTATTTTTGACTATCAGCAATGGATGACGTATCATTATTAGCGTGTAGTGTCAAAACAAGCAACATCATCCTGTGCATTAATCATAGCAGTAACCTTCCGGACCTAAGCTGTCGTGTGACTGGAGTCTGGTTCTCAGTGGGTAATGATGTCCACCCAGGTCATTAAGGTCCATTAATCTGTAAGTCTTTCAAGCAAAGAAAGAAAGAAACATTGATAGTCTGTGGTCCAAAATGAAAAATGAGGTTTTTCAGGAGCGTTAATACTCATTTTGAAGAGACAAAAGGCATTTTATTGGTATGTGAATTTTGATACGTGGTGACTGTAGTCCTCATCTTATAAGTAGTGCCCTGTCTTTACCAATCTAAACATGCTTTATTCCGTGTTTTTGAAGTCCAGAAAATCAAATTAATTAAAGTAACAAAAACCATAATAAATAAAGAATTTTCTATCATGTTCAACTGTCTAGTCAACCGTGCTGCCAATGTAGATCAGCTTTCATTCTGGAAATAGGGTTTGTCTGTTATTACTAATTTACATATGCAAACTTACTATACGTTGTGTGCCATCTGTTGTGGCGGACTGGCTTTTATTTAGAAGCCGCTCCTCTGACACATGGAGGACATCCGTAAGGAGCTACGGAGCCAAAGAACAGCGCCATGTAAATAAACATTCACAGCAGCCGCCTAACCGTCCCCTTATAGCGGCAGACCCCATCACTTTGGCATGGTATCCACATTTGAAAGTGTGAACATGACACATTGCTTTGCTAATGAATGATGTTTATATCAGAGCTACTTTTAGGGCATGTTCACACGAGGAAGAAAACATTGCGGATTTGCCGACTATATTTTCAGAATTTGCAGTAAAGTGATATGGATTTTAAAGAGGACCTGTCTCTTTCTCAAACTGAGATAAAAAATCTTTGAGCTCCCCTGATTCTGACATTCTGAGGTTTGTTTGTTTTTTTTTGTGTTTTGCACTATGTCGCTTCATTGCAATATATTCACATTTATTGGTTATGGAGCGCAGTATGTGAAATCTCTGTTATCAGACCAATTGGGTGTTTTTTCCAAGTCTTCTCAGGGGGTGTCCACTTTCAAACCTCCCTCTCAGATACTGCTAATCATAGCACCGCAGCGACTGAGACAGTTTCACTGCTAGATGAGTTTCCGAGTTGTGATTGGCAAGGCACAAAATACCTACGGAAAATAAACAGCATGTGCATGAGATTACAAAAATCACATTGATTATGCTGGTTGTATAAACATCAAATAGGCTGCATAAGGAAACACAGCAAAAAATTCCACGTAAGAACATACCTTTAATCACAATTTAAAAATCCAATATTTGGGAACAGTCTTATGGACATTTTTTTCCTGATCTACGGTTTCGCCAAACAGGTCAGCAATGACAGAATGAATGAGCAAAACTCTTGGTTTTCGGGTCAGATCATTTTTAAAGAAATTGAAAATCATTATTGATCAGCAGCACATCGCTTTGTGTAAAGTAAACGTGCTGCCAACAACATGACACAGAATGATCATGTTAATGATCGTTTGGTGATCATTAAAGTGTGCTCGGCCTCTACATAAGCTATCTAAATGGACCCTTAGATCTTCTGGTAAAATCTAGATGGAGAATCCTCTCCGCGTGTTTCCTGTCTGCATAATTAGTGATGAGCGAACGTGCTCAGATAAGGTGTCATCAGAACGTGCTCGGGAGCTAATCGAGTGTCCTAAGCGTGTTCGAATGATATGTTCGAGTCCCCATGCCTGCATGTCTCGCAGCCACAACACATGCATATTTTTCGAACACGAGAAGACACTTGGTTGGCACACGAACATGCTTGGATAACACCTTATCAGAGCACGTTCGCTCATCACTAATTATAATCTTTGCATATTACTCTGCTGATTTGATCAAATTGATTGAAAAAGACAGTTGAATAATGTACCAGGTTGCAGAGATGGCATCTATATATAAAGGTCTACTCTGGAGCTGACGGCCGAATATATTTCTTAGGTTAAATCTAACTGTGGTCTTGAGGTGTGATCTCATTAATGTAACAGTCATAGCCAAGCAATTAACCCATTGTTAAATGACCAGTTTAACTTTCATTCAAAGTTAATGCTAATTTAATGAGGGGTGGGAATGTGGGATAGAGATAAGCTGACTTTCTTCGTTCTTCTGGAATGTGCTCACGTCCCCAGATCTTGAAGTTCATGTCAGCAATATAGATATTTCAGAACAGAATGTTAAGGACAAGTTCTTCATTCTTGGCTTTGTTGCTCCTAGGAGCTGTCATTCTCTCGTAATGTCCCTGAAGTCACCACACGCCCTATTGTATCCTGGGATTTCTCATTCTCGCTTCCATCTGAAAGCCATCACATTCCCACACACTACCCAAATACCCTAAGGCTGGGACTACATGGGTGACTTCATCACTGAGAAATTGCCTGTGGCCTGGATGACCTTAAAACTGGGGTGGGTCAACACATAATCCATCACTATCATCATCATCAACCATTTCTCATTTTCCGCTTTCAGAGGAGACCTAGTGCAATTTTGACCAACTAAGCACCTTATATTATCTTCTGCTGTTTTGTAAAAGTCTCAAGTTTTCTGGGCATTTATTAATAAAGCAGAAAACCCACATCAGCTAACTGGACACATGATTTTAATGTGTGATTCGATGAAGATTAATTATTACTCATTGTACACACCTTACTTTCTAAATTTTGGTCAACCCATGATCTACTGCGTTCTGCTCTGTTGTTTGAATACTGAAGAGATCTAATATAAAAAATCATGAAAAATTTTGACAATTTTTTTCATGAGGTTTTGTACATTGGGTGCAAAATATCCGCATTTTCCTTAGTTATCATCCACTGAAGTATTACAAAAATCGATGCAATCGATAATCAGAATCTGTTGCTTTATTCATCCAATGTTCTACTGGCTGCTACTATTTTTTTTATCTACCTGAAAGAGATATTTTTTGGTCTCAACATTTAACCCACTTTTACTTTGGCCAATTGACCTTATTTTGGTGTACTAGCTAAATGGTGTTGTACTGTGTGCCATTTATAATTATTGGCGCACGCGAGATTTTTGTTATAAAAGAATAGCCTAAATTTAGAAAACTAAGAATTAGGCAAGCAAGGAGCGCCAGTGTGCGTCACTGTGATATACAGTATTTCACAAATCTTTAACTGCTTGAATTCAGTTTCCATTCTCTATCAGACAGCATTATTGCATGTAGGCCAATAGTTTACATTTGGGACACAAAAGTGCCAATACAAAGCAAGTATAGATCAATAGGATCAGTTGTAGCATCAGTTTTGATATATATTTTAGTCACTGTAAGGAGATGGACATGTTGTCCGTGTTTCCCTCTTGAAGAAACAAGTTTATTGTTGTATAATGTTATGTGGTGTATAATGTGACTTGTGATGTGGGTTTTAAGTTTTAGCAACACTGCTTGTTTAGTTTGACCATAGGCACAGTTAGAGTTAATGTTTTGGACTAACCCTGAATGGGAGGGGCTGTCTTGCAAGGATAGTGATAATTTTCTGTGAGAGAGTCATAAAGGGCCTGGAGTGCATAGCAAGTGAAGCTAAAGGTCTGAGGTGAGCAGTGCTGCATTCTGGGGTGACCCTAAGGGAGAGGAGACCAAAGAAAAGGAATAGTGAGATCTGGAGCAGACGTGACTAAGAGACAAAGTGACATTCAGGAAACGGGTCCTGGGAGAGGACGCCTAGCCATAAGGCCCCAAGTTTCAAATGCTTGAAGGTAACAGGCCTAAACAGAACTGAATTCGTGAGACAAGTAAAGTGTCCCAGACAGGGGTTCCAGAGCGTCAGCATTACTGGCCATACTGGCACCGTAAAGGGAAAAGAGGATGCAGAAGCACAGGACAAGTAATCGACTCTTGTGAAGCAGGACTGTAGTGTTAAAGCTGGGTTGTGGTGAAGTAGGGAGAAACGGTCAACATAGTGAACAATAGAGAAACGAAGGAAGGAAACTGTGTGGAAAATGCTCCAAGTTGAAGGAAACGTTCATAAGACTGTGTACCCGCTTTCTCTTGTATATATTTCAGACCAAGTTCCCGTTCAGTAAAAAGTTTATTTTTAAAGAGTGGTCTCTTTCATTGAACTGTGAAACATCTGGTCCTGGCGAACTAACAACATCAGTTACATGCAACCTGCACAGGCATAGCGCCCTCACAGCACAAGTCCACACACCCATACAGCGAGTCGGGGCGTGACTGACGAGTGCCTCAAGCTCGGCTACCACGTTACATCACAAAAATCAATTGGGACAAAAAAATAAATAAGTGTGAGCAAAGGCTTAAAGTAGCTGTCCCATTTCACTTTTTATCATATTCTCAGTTTGATTTTAAAAAAACACAACAAACTGAGCTTCACTTACTCTCCTTGGTCAAGCTCTGTGCTCAGATGCTGCCCCAATCTCTGTTGTTTGGCTTCATTGGTGACATCAGATTGACCGAGCTGTAGCCAATCATTGAACCGAGCGGATCTGCCAATGTAGATGACAAGAGATACCGGCCTCAGTGATTGGCTTGAGCGCTGTGACGTCACCACAACAGTCAGACAATGGAGACCGGAGCAACGGTGGAGTCAGAGCAGTGAACCTGGGGAGGGTGAGTAAAGCAAAATCCGTTTTTTTCTATAACAAACTGTAACAAACCGAGTATAATGAAAATCATTAATCAGATCTCTCTTGCTCTGTGCAAAGTTGAACAAACTAGGATTTTCTGCATCTGCAGCAGAAGTTGCAGAGAGCAGGCTTTGTCTATACAAATGCTGCAGTTATTTACATCCATACCACGTTGTGCATGCTGCCCACACTACGGGGATAAAGCTGCCATACACGTTACATAGCTGTCAGCTAATAATCATTTGTCCAACAGCCACCACTACTGACCCCCATACAAATGCACATTTGGCCCGGCTGAGCGTGCCTGTATTCTGAATGAGGATAGGGAAGGTAAGCAGCAGCAGCTTCCAGAAATCTCTGGTGACATCTTATCTCCTCTGGAAACAAAAGAATGAGGCATTTTGAAATCCAACATCCCAATATGTTGTTAGAATAGAGCCAGGAGGTCCGACTGCACATCACGTGCCCAGATCGGCACTGTGTCCTACCTTATTAATGAAGCATTTTTCCTGCAAAGGCGTATTCCCATTTAGACATTTATGATATAAATAGAATATGCTATAAATATCTGATATATACAGGTGCAACCTCTGGGTCTAGAACATTATGTGCAGGCCCCAGAGCTAGAATCAGGGCTGGCTTCAGGTTTTCATGGGCACCGGGCGAAAAGTCTCAGTGGGCCCCTTTAAAACATACCACAATTCATGATTCTCCAATACAGCAGAGAAATATAGGCATAGTACAAAGCCAAAGATTTCACTTACTGCTTACATTACATGAATGATATCTATTGTAAATTCTATGATAGCTCAGAAACCGGACAGTATAGTTCTCAATACAGTATTATGGGCACCACATAGCGCTCCATACAGAATAATGAACCCTATATATTGTTCCATACAGAATAATGAGCTCTATATATTGCACCATACAGAATAATGAGCCCCATATATTGCTCCATACACAATAATGAATCCTATATATTGCTCCATACAGAATACTGAGCTCTATATATTGCTCCATACAGAATAATGAGCCCTATATATTGCTCCTTACAGAATAATGAGTCCCATATATAGCTCTGTACAGAATAATGAGCCCTATATATCGCTCCATACAGCATAATGAACCCCATATATTGCTCCTTACATAATGGGTCCCATATAATCTTCCATACAGTATATGATGGGCTCCATATAATGCTCCAATATATGGTGAGCCCCATATATTGCTCCATATATAATGGGCCCCGTATAATGCTCCATAAATAATGGGCCCCATATATGATGATCCAGTGTATAATGGACCCCATATATAATGGGCCCCATATATGATGCTCCAATGTATAATGGGCCCCATATAAAATGCTCCATATATAATGGGCCCCATATATAATGCTCCAGTGTAAAATGCTCCCCATGTATTGCTCCAAACATAAAAAAATTGAATACTCACCTCTCCTCATTGGTCGCTGCTCTGCTCCAGACTCTTCAGCGTCTTCCAGCTCTCTGCGCTGTGACTGCTCAGACAGAGGGCACACAGTACTGACGTCATTGCGCCCTCTGACTTGAACATCACAGTCAAAAGATGTGGAAGACACCGGAGCGGTGGAGCGGGGAGAGGTAAGTATCACAAGTGCTGGGGTCCTGAGCAAGCAAGCAGGGGGCCAACTTGCTGGCGCCGGGCCCCTATAGCTCCCCGATATCCCAATGGTGAGTGGGCCCCTCGCCTGCTCAGGGTCCTGGCACTTGCCCGGGTGCACTGGGTGCTGATGCTGGCTCTGGTTGGGACCATCATCTTTTAGATATTTAAGGTATATTCTGTGGAGACCCCATGGAAGGTGATCTTTATGTCAAAGTGAAGTTACTTACAACTTACATCTAATCCTGATGCCTTTGCTTAGTATTAACCATTGGAAATTAATTGGTGACGACAGAAACATAGTAACATAGTTTTGAAGGCTGAAGGAAGACCTTATGTCCATCTAGTTCAGCCTATTTTTAGTGCAGCTGTTCTGCATTGTTGATCCTGGGGAAGGCAAAAAACCCACAGAGTAGAAGCCAATTTTCTCCATAGGGAAAAGAATTCCTTTCCCTAAGCTGGGTCAACCATCTACCTAATGCATCCCATGACCCTATTTGCTTTGGTGGCAGCTGCCTGACACTGGGCACTCCAATTTAGCTTCTTATTGACTAAGATGCCTAAGTCTTTTTCCATGTCTGATTTCCCCAGCAGTTTCCCATTTAGTAAGTAGTTGTAGCATCTGTTTCTCCTTCCCATGTGCATAGCCTTACACTTATCTGTGTTAAACCTCATTTGCCATTTTTCAGCCCAATTCTCCAATTTACTCAAATCTGTCTGTAGTTGCAAACTGTCCTCCTTTGTGTTAACTACCTTACATAGTTTTGTATCATCTGCAAATACTGATATTTTACTGTGTAAGCCATCCACTAGATCATTAATAAATATATTAAATAGCAGAGATGGCAGTGGCAACAGAAATTAAAAAGGGGCAGCTCAGTGGTGGCTCAGTGGTTAGCCCTGCAGCGCTGGGGTCCTGGGTTCAATTCCACCAAGGACAACATCTGCAAGTAGTTTGTATGTTCTCCCCATGTTTGTGTTGGTTTCCTCCGTGTTCTCCGGTTTCCTCCCACATTCCAAAGACATACAGATAGGTGATCTAGATTATGAGCCCCATCGGGGACAGCAATGATAATGTTTGTAAAAAGCTGTAGAATATGATGACGCTATGTAAGAAAAGCATAATAAATACGATTATAAAAAGAATGTTAATTTATTATTTAGTGCTGCCCCATCAATCGCGACACCCTAGGTGTCCAAAATACTGTCCTTCTTTGCAAAATATATTATGATTTCCCTTACTGTAATAAGAATTTCTGCAGTCTGTACCATGAGAACTGGCTGTCACCATGTGTAGGCAGCAACTACATGAAACTGCATGAAACTGTACATATTGCAAACTGCTATTATATTCTGTTAAATGGTTCTAAGGTGAATCTATATAATTGTGTTTTCAAATATTCTATTTCAGTGAAAATAAATAATTTCACAGTTTTCATCTAGTGGCTAAAAAAATGGGTAAAATACTTATTTTTTATAGTTCCACTGTGAATATATATAATATATACACTCACTGGCCACTTTATTAGGTACACCTGTCCAACTGTGTGTTAAGACTTAATTTCTAATCAGCCAATCACATGGCGGCAACTCAGTGCATTTAGGCATGTAGACATGGTCAAGACAATCTCCTGCAGTTCAAACCGAGCATCAGTATGGGGAAGAAAGGTGATTTGAGTGCCTTTGAACGTGGCATGATTGTTGGTGCCAGAAGGGCTGGTCTGAGAATTTCAGAAACTGCTGATCTACTGGGATTTTCACGCACAACCATCTCTAGGGTTTACAGAGAATGGTCCGAAAAAGAAAAAAAATCCAGTGAGCGGCAGTTCTGTGGCCGGAAATGCCATGTTGATGCCAGAGGTCAGAGGAGAATGGGCAGACTGGTTCGAGCTGATAGAAAGGCAACAGTGACTCAAATTGCCACCCGTTACAACCAAGGTAGGCAGAAGAGCATCTCTGAACGCACAGTGCGTCGAACTTTGAGGCAGATGGGCTACAGCAGCAGAAGACCACACTGGGTACCACTCCTCTCAGCTAAGAACAGGAAACTGAGGCTACAATTTGCACAAGCTCATCGAAATTGGACAGTAGAAGATTGGAAAAACGTTGCCTGGTCTGATGAGTCTCGATTTCTGCTGCGACATTCGGATGGTAGGGTCAGAATTTGGCGTAAACAACATGAAAGCATGGATCCATCCTGCCTTGTATCAATGGTTCAGGCTGGTGGTGGTGGTGTCATGGTGTGGGGAATTTTTTCTGGGCACTCTTTGGGCCCCTTGGTACCAATTGAGCATCGTTGCAACGCCACAGCCTACCTGAGTATTGTTGCTGACCGTGTCCATCCCTTTATGACCACAATGTACCCAACATCTGATGGCTACTTTCAGCAGGATAATGCGCCATGTCATAAAGCTCGAATCATCTCAGATTGGTTTCTTGAACATGACAATGAGTTTACTGTACTCAAATGGCCTCCTCAGTCACCAGATCTCAATCCAATAGAGCATCTTTGGGATGTGGTGGAACGGGAGATTCGCATCAGGGATGTGCAGCCGACAAATCTGCGCCAACTGTGTGATGCCATCATGTCAATATGGTCCAAAATCTCTGAGGAATGCTTCCAGCACCTTGTTGAATCTCTGCCACGAAGAATTGAGGCAGTTCTGAAGGCAAAAGGGGGTCCAACCCCTTACTAGCATGGTGTACCTAATAAAGTGGCCAGTGAGTGTATATATTATATATATATGCATATAAAAATATTTGTATATACATATATCCTTGGTGTCATTAAGTGCTATGGTCTACAAGATACAGTTAATGCAGTGGTCCCTTTTGCAGGTATGCCAACGATAGGCTAAAGCTTTTGTGCTGTTGTAATATCTATCATATCCACAAAGGGCAGCAGACAGGGTGGATCTCACATTTGTTCCTAAATCCAATGCACCTCTGGATGTCTTCTTAACTGTTTAATATTAAAAAAAAAAGCTTTTCTGATGGGTAATTCATATCAACTTTGACTTCAAATTTACATTGAATCCTAAAATGTAATTGATAATTTTATAAGTTTTATCATTTTATGACATTTAATCATTTCTAATGAAATTTTACACTGATCTTCATCCTGAGATATATGTGCTAAATTTACTGTATAACAGAAGTCACCTGCATTTCTTATTATGGATATGTTGGTGAATTAACCGCAATTTTGCAAATGTGGTTAAAAGAAATAATTGATGCTCAATTATCTCTAATTAATAACCCTCATTATTATTATTCATGTGAATTAAGTGAATTATCAAAATCCACGATGATCCTAATTATATGGGATTGTAGTAGTCTTTGCTCTTGCACAATAGACGCTGTGCATTTCTTAGCAGAATGGATTAAACACGCCTGGCGTGGTCCAGATAGAGCAGGCGAGATGTACAATATGTGCACACATGTCATCGTCAGGCGGGTAGCTCACATGCTCGCTGCGCCCAGATCCTGATCTGTACAAAGAGGAACCATGCACATTACAAGCACATAGATCAATGGGAACAGACCCCAGGAGGCTCATTATCCAAAGACGAAGATGCAAACAATGTCGCATCACTGTTGGTGTTTTCCTCGAAAAACGATTGTTAAAATCGCGGCATCGCGTGGGTTAATACGTTGTCGCTATCATTTTTTGGGGGGTTACGGCAAGGCATGCCACGCTGCCCGCTGTGCGTCCCTTTGCACATTATTTATTGCCATTTGGCACAATTCCCTGCAGCTCGGAGACTTGTTGACACAGCCATGTGCTCTAGTACTAGACAGCGTTACACACCCGGATGGTAGACAATGCTCTGCCCATCCACTAGCACTACAAAGAGATGTTATGATCAGGCTGCCATGGCAACAGTTCACTGAGGACCTCCAAGTCTTTTTTTTTAGGGAGGGGGTCTTTCACTGCAAGATGCTGCAGAGCAATGTGGCACTGAGGGGTCCATGGCTACGAGGTCTGGGGACAATACCTAGGGTAGACCGACATCCTTGCCTATAGGTGTGTGAGACGGAACTCATATGAATGAACAAGACAATGCTACCATAGCCCTAGACTGAGGTAGATGGGGGTAGTCTGGGCAGATTAGGGGAGTTTACCCCGAGAAACTTTATCAGTCCAAATAAAACAGAGAATACAACAAGGAGCCTAAATCTTCCTATACAATGAAGGAAATGTGTCAGAGGGCGAACATGCATCTCTAGTCTCTGTGCCATGCCAGGGGGCTGTAAGCTCTTGGGTTCAGGTGCCCAATATTTTTCGGCCACCTTGTGACTTTAGGTCCAGCTATGATTTAGACAACAAGTGCAAGAAGCAATTCATTTACTCACCGAGGATGGCGATCATCACTGCTAGTGACAATCCGAAGCAGCGTCCGCCAGCCATAGTGTCACTTTATAGCGTTCCAAAATAAAAATCTGCCAAAATGCTGCAAGCAAAAGCAGTATGAAGAGTGCAGCTTCACAAAGCAATCCGGCCAGACGGTGGTAAGTCTCAGTCACTCGTCACTGGGACAATCGCGGCACATTTGCACCATTTTGCACGTGCATTTAAAAAAAAAAATTGTCAGCATCCCCTTTGCTCCTATAGACCATCCGCATGAGTGTGTGAGTGTGTGTGTGCACTGAACCAGCAGCTCCCAGGTCCCCCTCCTTACCTCCTCCCTCTCACCACAGTTCTCTTGAGGCCCTTTCTGGGGAACAAAAGAGCCAGCTAGTGTTTTCAGCCAGTGGACTTTTTAAGCAAAGTGATCCCCATGCTTTTGAACTTCGGGCGTGTGGATTTTAGGGGAGGTATCAAAGATCCCCCTCACCCTCCTTTTCTACCCAAATCTTGTTATGTCACGCCTGATATTTATCTCCTCTTTCCAGGAGTGTGCCAGGAGATGCCAGGTTGCATCGGTGGGCGCTTGCCAATAATATGTGCTTTATAGATATTATTTTGCAGAGATATTTATTAAAGGAATCGATGTTGAGGCGTCAATTCTCCCAAACCTCTTGCATATAAGACAAAGAGATAGTACCTCTAGCGTGATAGATGGATGTGACAGGCGTAGGGTAGAGGATGGTATGGCTCCTACCTAGAGGGATGGCTCATTACACTGGAAAAGAAAGTAGAAGAATGGAGAGCAGAAAAAGTCACATGGAAGATCGAAAAGGGCAAGTGCTACCCACAAAAGACAGAACTGTTAAGGCATTAAAAGCAAAAGAGCTGCAAAGTTCCCAAACAGAAATGTTACACAAAGCTACAAAGTGAAACAGCAGAAGAAAGAAAAAACATAAAACACTATTCGTAGATATCAAATAAATATCAACAAAAACAAAAGCAGTAATGAGAAAGGGTGTTCTAGAGATACACTCTAGGATACATATATATAAACCAGCAAGAGAAACTAGAGCACAAAATAGGTCTCATAAAATTAAACATTTTATTGATATATAATTTAAAATATGAAAAACATACATGAAAAAAAAAAGGTCCTACACATGGTACCAGTACTCAAAAACAGCGTAAAATTTTGAACGGACGAAAGAACGTTAAGAATTTACAATGAATACCCCTAGCCAGAAAGCATGGTGCTGTGACTATTCTTAGACAGTTTAGTAAGATGATACAGGTAAATTATACTTACACCTATGTGGTGTGTCCAAAAGTGTGGGTAAATGTGCACTGGTCCACTACGCCCCTACGCGCATTTCACCCGTGGATATCGAATCCTGAATTTACAGAGATAAACATTTTGGAAACAGTTCATCGACCGAAGAAGAATTTCAAATGCCCAACATTGGGTTACAATTTAGTTCAATTAACTTCATTTGTTGAGGGTTGTGCTTGTGCAAATACCTTGTTTTATCAGTGTAAATAGAGTGATGACAGTGTACACTCAAGAGCAAAGCACTGATAAGCAATATTTTACAGCAGAACTTGTGATGAGCTTTATAGCTCTACTTAGGCCAGGGTCACCCTTGCGAGTGTGTTGCGAGAAACTTGAGCGAGTCTCTCGCATCGATACCCGTCACAGCCGCCGGCACTCGGACCAGAGTGTGCAGCTGCATTTATTTCTATGCAGCTGAACGCTCAGGTCCGAGTGCCGGCGGCAGTGTCGGGTATTGATGCGCAAGTTTGTCGCATCACACTCGCAAGTGTGACCCCGGCCTTAGGGCTCTCTCACACCGCCATATAATACAGAGGAGTACAATGCTAGAAAATCTATTATTGCACTCTGACCAGAGTTATTCCATGAGGCAGAGCAGATCTGCGCTTTTTTTCTCATGTCGATTCAGCGCGAGAATAAAAATTGCAGCCTGCTGTGATTGGCAGCATATCTTGCATGGTGCACGCCCTTTCAAGTCAATGGGTGCGTGCAAAACATTGGACTGAACTTGGATGCTATCCGAGTGCAGTCCAATATACGCCAAGACATGCAATGGAGAAGATGGAGAGATTAATCTTTCTTTCAATGTTCTTTCTCTCTCACCATTAACTAAAATCACTGATTTATTAGAAACCCCACCCCATCAAGCTGCAAAAATCCCAATTGAGCAACTCTTTGAGGATGGAACTCTTCTCCCCCTACAAGAAATGCGTAAGATACCAGGGCTATCAAGCCTTAGGGCCCTTCCCCGTCACACATAGAGACTCACCAGCGATCCCGACAACGATATCAACTTGTCAGGATGGCTGGTGTGTTGCTACATGATCGCTGGTGAGCTGCCAAACAGACAGCTTCACCAGCGACCAGCACCAGCGACGACGAGCGCTGGCGTCACTGTGTACCTTAGTTGCCTGCGTGCTGATGCAGGGAGCTGGTAACCAAGGTAAACAGCGGGTTTCTAAGTGCCGCGCGGCGCTTAGAAACCCGCTGTTTACCTTGGTTACAAGCTCCTGCTCGCTGATCGCTGGTCTCCCGCCTGCCACACTCAGCGATGCGTGCTGGCCAGCGGGAGATCAGCGACCAAAAAAATGTCCTGGCCATTCCAGCACGATCAGCGATACCCGGTAGGGGGGCCGGTCGCTGATAGGTGTCACACACAGCCATCTTGCTGTTGAGATCGCTGTTGTGTCACAAAACTTGTGACTCAGCAGCGATCTCGCTAGTGAGATCGCTGTGTGTGACGGGGGCTTTACATTCCTACAACATGGAAAGCTCTCCTATCTCCTCTGTTATCGAAACCACTTGATCGACCTCGATAGATCTTTAACACCCTATGAAGTCTTATGTGCCAAAACAAAAGCACCCACCAACATTCTTTCAACAATCTATCAGTCTTTACTTAAGATTAATCTTTCTTTCTTCTCCTCACCTGTGATCCGATTCTGGCACGCAAGAGGGTCGGCTCCCAGTAGGATGACAAACGGCTATCATGCTCCTGTGATGCAGGATGGTGCAGGCTCCACAAGATGGTAGTAGAGTAGAAGCAGGACTGCATCTAAACAGAGCTTGGCCTGCAGTGCAGCAGCAAGGCTACCACAGGTGGCAGAAGAGTAGTCGAACTAATCGGGTCAAAACCTAGACTGCAGTTCAGTACCAAAGGAATAAGCAAACTCACATTCATTGACAAGCCAGAGAATCAGCAACGGTCCGAAGCAGATAAGACAAAAGCAGGTCAGAATGCAAGCCATGTCAAAACCAGGGAGTCAGCGCACTAAAGGGAAACACTGAGTCAGGACGGGGATTGGGGAAAACAGAGACACAGGATCAGATAGCAAACGTAGCAGGACCAATCAGAGTCAGCTACAGCAGCCCTAGGCAGGAACTATAACCAACATCACCTGCAGGAAGTAGTGGTGATAAATAGCCAACCTGAACCAAGATTGAGGCTGAGAAAGGTTAACCCCTTCATGACCAGACCATGAAAAAGGGAAAACAGGACTCCAACCGTGGTCTGGATCACGACATCAGCTCACGCTCGCAGCAGAGTTTGAGCTGAGTGTCATTAGTATATCGCATATGCAATATGTTAAAATATCCCTGCCTCATGCTACAGCTCTGCAACTCACCAGAGCTGTCACTCAAGGAGGAGAGCCCACTCTGCCATTGGTCAGGAAGTAAGGAGACTGCATAACTCTGACCTCCTCTGTCATGATCCAAGGTGGATCTGACAAGTAAATGGACAAAGTGAACTTTTTTTCCTTTGGCTTGGTGCCAAAGTGGTGTGATTGCCCCGTTGGCCATTAGAATTGTTACACGTGGTGTCGTTCATTATAAATTGCCCCGGTGGTGGTGAGCGGTAGTGCACTTTAGTTTCTTTGGTTCAATGTGCACGTAATTATAAATCAGGTGTGAGGCTCTATAAAAGAGTCAGGTGGGTTCAATCACGGTTGGTGATATTGTGAGTTAGTCATTCTCAAGGAAGCCTGGGTGAAAGAAGGAGCTGAATGAGAGTCCTGGGCAGCCCAGCCAGAGGGGTTGAGTCAGCTATGGAGTCTGCATGGAGGGCTGGCATGGCGTGGTGGAGTCGCAGTTTATGGTGTCAGCAGGAGGTGCTTGCATGGCTTGGTGGAGTGGCGACGATGGTGAGAGTTGCACTCAGCATGCTGGACTTGGTTGCTGAAAACTGGACTCAAGCATGCTGGACTTTTTGGCAGAAGCTGGACTCATCTTTGGGACTCTGTTTACTGGGCAGCTGCAACTGGTGGTGGACTCTGCTCCAAGGCTGCACTATGGTGATGGATCCGGGTGGAGGAGAAGATGCACGCAGGTGGTGGGCTCTGTTGCTGGGAGCGTACGCAACAGAGCAAAGCTAAGTGGTGTTCCCCCTGTATTGTCATTTTCCCTTGTGTGTGTTTAGTGCAGTGGTGGGATTAGTTTCCGCACCGACCAATTTCCTAGTGAGGGTTTAGGGTCAGGGCGAGTCAGGGTTTTAAGGTTCCTGTGCGTCGCCCGGTGCGGAACCGGCATAGGGAACGTTAGGAGTGCAGGGACTCTGGCTCAGGGGAGTGCAGGAGGTCTCCACGTCCCTATTCCCTATCGCAGGACCCACCATTGTTAATGTTACCCAGTTCCCCTTTATTATTTAAATTCGCCTTACTGGAGGCGGGGTTTCCAGACTATTGTATAAATACGTGTAATACCTAAATTCGCCAGTTGGAGGCGGTGTATCCAGCTGCACATCTTATTATTTAAATTCGCCCAACTGGAGGCGGTGTATCCAGGGTCACATGTGTCATATGGGTTCACCTTGCGGTACTCGCTGCGTCCAGACACACGTGACCGTGACATCCTCAAGAGGCAACTTGACAATAACCCTCTAATTCAGTTAGACAACGACATATTTCACTAATTAGGATATACAGTATACTGGCCTGGTTGGACATATACAGTACATGGAACTTCACCGAGAGCTATGCAAATGCAAGACTTGCCTGTCCATAAAGTAGTCAGAATATAGTCTACCACAATAGTGAAAAAAAAAATCAATGTAGTAACGAATAAATTTTACTTCACGGTACTAAATTTTGCCACCAAAACCAGATGATCTTGATTTTTACTTTTTTCTTTTGAATACTCTGTTTTAATTTAGATGGTTATATAAGAAAAATAAGCAAGTGGCGTCCACACAACTCAGATGTGATTGGCTCCATGTGTAGGCCCTTATGCTTGTCTGCATCTCAGAGAAGAGCTGCTTTCTATTGCACGCACCATTCCAGTCTGTTAAACAGATTAATCTAGTATACACTACGATTTTTTTGACATATACATTAGTCTGGGAAGTTTGTCCATAAAAGTTGATTACTGCGTTGATGTTCAGCACCAGCACCCACCAGCAAAGATGCTGGAACCAACTACAGTGGGACCCCCTCTCTCCAAGGGCCTCATACCAGCCACATGTGGTGTTGCTAGAGGAAGAAATAAAAAAAAATCAAGATAATAATAGCATAAAATGGAAATCAGGGGTCACAAAAATGTCCTGAATAAAGTCCAGTACAGCACAGTGAAGCCTATAGCAGATTACCTTGATAAATAAGTGTTGAATACAATGAGTATTAAATATGTGGTAAGAATCACGAATATCACCAGAGAAAGAGCGTGATGGGATATTCACTCCTCAATATTAAAAATGCAGCACGGAGAAGGAAAAGTCATGGAATTACAGAAATCACAGGATGGCTGTACATGTTAATGATATGCAAATGATAAAAATGGGAACAACATTTTCAAAAAATATCTTGATTTATTCAGTATCGAATATGAGCGCAGAAATGCATGCACTTACACTCCTTGGCTGATAGCAATGCATATCATTAATATGTCTATCGATCCTGTGATTTCCATAATTATATGACTTCTCTTTCTTGGTATTGCAAATTTATTGTTGAGGATTGCATAATTGAGGATGCAGAGAAGCCGCAGCAACTAAGAGGTTATTATAGCTGGAGTCTTGGATTCATATCAGTCTGGGGTCACATCTGCATGGAGTTTTCATGCTCTCCTTGTGCTCGCGTGGTTCCTCCAGGTGCTGTGTTTTCCTCCAACCGAGACATGCTGAGGTGATTATTACTGCCTGTTGTGAAGAAATAAGTTTCTTACAGGGACAGATATCAACGATTACAATCTATGTACTTCGCTACACAATATGTTGGTGCTACTGGTAAGAATTAAAAAAAATAAACTGGGATAAGAGATCCCTAGCATAAAATTCTAGCTACAGATTACATTACCAAGCCAGAAAATAAGCCACCATAATGGTGGTCTACAGTATGCAGACCCCCATCCTAGATCCACTGAAGCGTGATGGACACATGACAAATATCAGTCCTGATTTACAGATAGCACACATTTGTGGCTATGCTGTGTCTGCTTGTTAAAAAAGACCTTTTTTTATCTAACAACATAAACTGCCATCTCCCCTTAAAGGGGAGGACGAGGCAAGGGCTGATTTCACTACTAGGCCAGTTATCAGGCACTTTAATAGTTAATGTAGAGTAAATGCAAATCCAATTCCAACACATGGGTAGGTATATATATTTGTTACGGTCACTGACAAGCTATGTAATAACCAAAGAAAAACTTGTTGCCACCACGAATCGTTTATACAAGCTGATTGGACACCCATTACTGGCAGCATGGGGCCTCACAAGGTTTCAGGGGTACAGTTTACAAAGCAAGATGAACAAAGCTCTTACCATATTTTTCGGATTAAAAGACGTGCTGGACAATAAGACGCACTCCACATTTTGGGATCTAATAAGGAAAATAAGTTTTTTAACTCCTTTCTGACTTCTGACAAAATAATCCGTCCCTGCACCCTGGGCCAATTCGACCAGGGACAGATTATTACGTCATCGCAATTTGCGAGCGGGTGATCGATGCCAGGTGTCAGCTGATTCTGACAGCTGACACCTGGCACTAAGTGCCAGGAGTGGTCACGCACTGCTCCCAGCACTTTATCCCTCTGAATGCTGCGATGGAATGCGATTGCAGCATTCCTGGAGCTGGCAGAGGGATGACATCCACTCTGCTTTTGGATCGGAGCCCCACGGTGTGACGCGGGTTCCCGATCGTTGCCATGGTGACATGATGTCATGACGACATCCGGGCCACCAGAGCTAGGAAGGTTGCTTGTTCATGCACAGTGCATGATTTTATTATTTTCACAGCTCAATGTTAAAAACTTCTGAGAAGCACCTGGGGGACAAGGTGCGCATCATGCATCTAAATGCATTCCTTGAGGGGGCTAGTTTCCAGAATGGGTTCACTTGGGTTTCCACTGTTTAGGGGCTCTCCAAACAGAACATGGTGTCTGCTAATGATTCCAGGAAATTTTACATTCAAAAAGTCAAATGACGTTCCTTCCCTTCTGAGCCCTGCCGTGCACCTAAACAGTAGATTTTCCCTCATATGGGGTACTGGCATACTCAGGAGAAATCACACTACAAATTGTGTGGTGCAATTTCTCCTGTTACTCTTATGAAAATGCCAAATTTGGGGCTAACATAACATTTTTTGTGAGGAAAATGTGACCATTATTTTCACAGCTCAACATTATAAACCTCTGTGAAGCACATGGGGCTCTAGGTGCTCACCACACATCTAAATACATTCCTTCAGTGGTCTAATTTCCAAAATTGGGTCACTTGTGGGAGATTTCCACTGTTTAGGCACATCAAGGGCTCTCCAAATGGGACATGACATCCGCTAATGATTCTAGGAAATTTCACATTCAAAAAGTCAATTGACTCGCCTTCACTTCAAAGCCCTGCCATGTGCCCAAACAGTAGTTTTTTTCCCTCATATGTGGTACTGGCATACTCAGGAGATATCGCACTACAAATTTTATGGTGAAATTTCTCCTATTACCATTATGAAAATGCCAAATTTGGGGCTAAAATAACATTTTTATGAGGAAAATGTAATTTTATTATTTTCACGGCTCAATGTTATAAACTTCTGTGAAGCACCTGGGGATTCAAGGTGCTCACCACACATCTAGATAAGTTCCTTTAGGGATTTAGTTTCCAAAATAGGGTCACTTGTCCAGGATTTCCACTGTTTAGGCAAATCAGGGGCTCTCCAAATGAGACATGACGTCTGCTAATGATTCCCAGAAATTTTACATTCAAAAAGTCAAATGACACTCCTTCCCTTCTGAGCCCTGCCGTGCACCCAAACAGTTGGGTATCAGCGCTTTTGGGGTTCATTTTTTCCTGTTACCCTAAATAAATAAAATTGTATCTGAAGTAAAATATTTGTGAAAAAAAGTTAAATGTTGATTTTTTATTTTACATTCCAAAACTTCCTGTGAAGCACCTGAAGGGTTAATAAACTTGTTGAATGTGGTTTTGAGCACCTTGAGTGGTGAAGTTTTTAGAATAGTGTCACTTTGAGTATCTTCAATCATAGAGAACCCCTCAATGTAACATCAAATATGATGTGGTCCCATAAAAAATGGTTTTGTAAATTTTGTTGGAAAAATGAAAATTCACTGGTCAACTTAAAACCCTTATAACTTCACAACAAAAAAAAATTTGGTTCCAATATTGAGCTGACGTAAAGTAAACATGTGGGAAATGTTACTTATTATTAACTATTTCATGTGACATAACTGTGATTTAAGGGCATGAAAATTCAAAGTTGGAAAATTGCAAAATTTTCCAAATTTTCGCCAAATATCCATTTTTTTCACAAATAAATGCAATTTCACTGGGATTCGTTAACACTAGAACTACTGGAGGGGTCATTTTGATCCTTTTGCTATTTCTTTTTCCTATCATTTCTAAAATTTTAACAAATGAGTTCTGACTTTTTGTGACTTTTATTTATTCATGGTAGTGTATATTTTAGGGCACAAAAATGAATTGTAACTTTTTCAGGGGCCCGGATTTTACAATTCATACCTATAAGTACTGAAGGGTCAATATGACCCCATACATAATAGTAGTAGTAGGCAAGTCACCTAATATTGCAGAGTACAGAAAATCATAGTGCTTCTCCCTAGTTGTAGAGTGTAATTGTATCTTTGCATATCAGGGATGATTCAGCATTTTGTTTTATCTAAACTTGTCTGAACATGTTTGATCCATGTCTCTTGTAGCAATTTCTGTCTGCACTTCAGTAGCAAACATTACAGCTGAAGCTTCAACTCTGCATGTTTGAAACACAAACAAAGCACAGAATGAAAAATGTGCAAAAATACCTTGCAGTAAGACATATAATAGTAGTCAGCAAGTGCTGATAAAAAGATGACAACAAATACAGGGTATTTAGTTGATACGTTTTTTTTGCAAAAAAAATGTATGCCAAGCTGCTCCACCACGTCAAGGTAACCCCTATTGAAGCAGTCCCTATCTAATATATTTAAAACCTGAACATGTGAACAGTGTCTAAATGAGCAGGATTAAGACTGGCGCTTACCTGTACGGGATCGTAGCGTGAGACAGCTCCTTTTGTGCATGTCACACAAGAGAGGGGTGGGGTCTCTGTTATGAATTGGAAACCAAGGAGGAAAAAAAGACAACAAGCTAAGTCTCAGAAAACCAGAGAAGTTGGTATCTATGCAGATTGCAGATCCCTGATCTTACCCGCACAACTAGCAGCAGTCGTGGAGCGTTCCTATGTTGGTCCTAGACGCCTCGTCACAACCGGAGAACTACATAAGCCTAAAGAAGGAAAAGAGGAAAACTAACTGCCCCAGAGCAGACCCCAAAGGAAAGACAGCCCCCCACATGTATTGACGGTGAAACAAGATGAAAATACAAACAAAGGCAGGAAAATAGGCTGAGCAAACGATGGGGCCCGGCTAACTAAAAAGGACAGAAAAGGAAAGACAATGTCTGCAATCTGCCAAAAAAAACCTACAAAAATATTGTCCAACACTTCTGATAGCAAAATTAACCCTGAAGTCACTAGACTTCTAAACCTATATCAGCACTCTGAAATATTCTGAAACAGAGCAAAAAGAGGTCAATCTAATAAGGGACAAAAAGCAGATTGGCAAATACTGATTAATAGGAGTGGAATTTCAGCATAGCCCCAGCAGGGGCAGGCTGATTACACAAAAAACTGAATTGACCAACAAGCGCAAGTGTGAACATTAGCAAAAAACAAACTTAACTTGAGAAGACTGGAAGAGAGCTGAAGTCCAGGACCTGAGAAGCAGACTGAATCACCAGCACCCGGATAAGGCGTCGGCTGTCTTATATCCAATCTGAAACTCCAGAGATCCAATCGTTATCTTCCTCATCAGGTTGCAGATCACTACCACTTAAACCAACCGCACTACCTCCTTTCACCTCCAGAGGGAGAACGGAAGGGGAACTCTCAACTGGTGGAGCAGAAAATGAGTTCATGACAGATCTCTCAAATCATGCATAAGCACGAAAAAAACTGGATTAAAAACACATGTGAAATGCACAAATGTGAACAAGTCTGTAGGACAATGTTCACACCACCCACTGATTGAAACACAAACAAAGCACAGAATGAAAAATGTGCAAAAATACCTTGCAGTAAGACATATAATAGTAGTCAGCAAGTGCTGATAAAAAGATGACAACAAATACAGGGTATTTAGTCGATACTTTTTTTGCAAAAAAAGTATGCCAAGCTGCTCCACCACGTCAAGGTAACCCCTATTGAAACAGTCCCTATCTACTATATTTAAAACCTGAACATGTGAACAGTGTCTATATGAGCAAGATTAAGACAGGCGCTTAACTGTATGGGCTTGTGGCGTGAGACAGCTCCTTTTGTGCATGTCACACAAGAGAGGGATGGGGTCTCTCAAATCATGCATAAGCACAAAAAAACTGGATTAAAAACACATGTGAAATGCACAAATGTGAACAAGTCTGTAGGACAATGTTCACACCACCCACTGATTGAAACACAAACAAAGCACAGAATGAAAAATGTGCAAAAATACCTTGCAGTAAGACATATAATAGTAGTCAGCAAGTGCTGATAAAAAGATGACAACAAATACAGGGTATTTAGTCGATATGTTTTTTTGCAAAAAAATGTATGCCAAGCTGCTCCACTACATCAAGGTAACCCCTATTGAAGCAGTCCCTATCTAATATATTTAAAACCTGAACATGTGAACAGTGTCTAAATGAGCAGGATTAAGACAGGTGCTTACCTGTATGGGCTCATGGCATGAGACAGCTCCTTTTGTGCATTTCACACAAGAGAGGGGTGGGGTCTCTCAAATCATGCATAAGCACGAAAAAAACTGGATTAAAAACACATGTGAAATGCACAAATGTGAACAAGTCTGTAGGACAATGTTCACACCACCCACTGATTGAAACACAAACAAAGCACAGAATGAAAAATGTGCAAAAATGCCTTGCAGTAAGACATACTGTATAATAGTAGTCAGCAAGTGCTGTTAAAAAGATGACAACAAATACAGGGTATTTAGACGATACTTTTTTTGCAAAAAAATGTATGCCAAGCTGCTCCACCACGTCACGGTAACCCCTATTGAAGCTGTCCCTATCTAATATATTTAAAACCTGAACATGTGAACAGTGTCTAAATGAGCAGGATTAAGACAGGCGCTTAAAAAGGCGCTGTATCTGTTGTCATCTTTTTATCAGCATTTGCTGACTACTATTATATGTCTTACTGCAAGGTATTTTTGCACATTTTTCATTATGTGCTTTGTTTGTGTTTCAATCAGTGGGTAATGTGAACATTGTCCTACAGACTTGTTCACATTTGTGCATTCACATGTGTTTTTAACTCTGCATGTTTGTACAGTGTCGTTTTATTACTTTTGCGATCTTACAAGTCCCTTTTTGCGACGTATATTTGAAGCATGAGTAAGCAGAGGGGTCTGAAAAGTGATGAAATTTTGAAATGTCTTCAGAATTTATCTGAAAATGAGTTGTCATGATCTCAGTGCGGGTTTGACTCGCACACGTGGGGTTAATGTCTGGAACCAGTGCTGATGACTGGCATTTCTGGGGTTAAAGGTTGTGATCCCGATGCAGGCTTACCTGCACACCTGGGGCTATGATTGTGGCCTCTCCCTGGTTCTGGGGGAGGCTTCTTATAGCCTCAGGACGCTCCCATCCCTGTCAGTTATACTTTCGCCCTTGGCATTGTGTGGTGACCCCTAAGTGTGTTTGTGCTGTGTTCTGGTTACTTGATTCTCTGTGTATGACTCGGTCTGTTCCCTGGATATCGCTTTGGATTCTGCCTGGTACCTCCTATGTCTGTTTGGTTTTGATCTCTGCTTGGCCCTGATTATCCACTCTGTCTCATCCCTGGTACTGTACTGTGATCCTGTGTATGACCTTTGGCTTTGTCTGACCTCCCATCTGTTTATCCCTCCTGTACCTCGCTGGTCTGTACTGTACATGACTTCTGTTTTGCCTGAATCTGAGTTCTCTGGTTTCTCTGAAAGCCAACGCTAAGCCCCGCCCCCCTTGCAGTCACATGACCGTTCACATCACTGAAGGTCCCGTGCCTGCTTTCCAGACTTCTACGTTCAGGTCCCGTGCATCTGCATTTCCTGGCTATTCTTGTCCCCGGGGGTCCCTGCGGTGCGGGTGAGTCCCTGCTTAGCAGAGGCTGCACGCTGGCGCTGTCAGGACCCTGACATTATAACTGACCATTTCAGTTTTTTTTTTTTTCTGAAGAAAAAAAAAAGTGTGTGTTATTGTCATGGATCCCATACAAGCCTTGTCTGATCAGGTCAAGCACCTGACCCAAATGTTCCATAAGCTCAATGTGGAACAACGCACGATGGCCCAGACCCAGCAACAGTTGGTGGTTACTGTGCAGGGGGCTATCGATGCAGGGGCTTCTGGTTCAGGTCCCGTGCATCTGCATTTCCCGGCTATTCTTGTCCCCGGGGGTCCCTGCGGTGAGGGTGAGTCCCTGCTTAGCAGAGGCTGCACGCCGGCGCTGTCAGGACCCTGACATGAGTCAGAAGAAGTGACCCATCATCCGCATTGTCTGAACCACAAACAAAAGGACAAGAAATCCGCAAGCGTCGAAAATGTGAAGTTGGAAGATGCAACGAAAACAAAACAACTAAAACTTGCGCAAGCTGTAACAAACCAGTTTGTGGAAAATGCACTGGGAAAGTGGAAGAAAGTACTGTTTGTGTTAACTGTTGGACACCGCATGCTATGACCATGTAAAAGGAAAATGCGTGCTGTACTTGATCTTAACACTGTTCCTACTAAGTTAAAATAAATGTTCTTTAATTTCTTGGCAACAAAAAAGTTATTTTTACTCCAGAGTCAGTACTTTTGAATGGGGGTCAAAATGACCCCTAATGGTAGTTATAGGTATTATGAAACATGTGGTAGTTCTAGTGTTAAAGCGTTTAAATGTAAACCATGTGTCATTTCATGTTGGATTTTGTAATGGTTTTACAGAAGCCGGCAATTGATTTAACAGCTATTCTGCTATGTAGAAGTCTATGAAATATAAAAATATATATATAAATATATATATATGTGTGTGTCTCAATGACATATATATATATATATATATATATGTATATATTCTGTGTGTCTATATCTATTCTTTCTATTTATTAAACATGTCAGTGTGATTTTACTGTATCGTGCACTGAATTGCTGGCTTTTGTTAAAGGACACTGGTGCGTATTTCTCGCAAGTTACACGTCTGGTCCGTGTGTAATCCGATTTTGTCTCGCACCCATAGACTTGCATTAGCGAATCCGATCCGATAATCGCTGACAATCGCAGCATGCTGCGATTTTCTCAGCCCGATTAAAACATTGTTTCGATTTTTTATCGCATTGCACTCGTCCGTTTTTCTCGCTAGTGTGACTCCGGCCTTAGAGTGTTAGTTCTTTTGGCTTCATTTACAAATTATGGTGTAGCCATGCTTTTATGCCCAATATGAGAGTGATACTAATTTTAGGGTGTTTTTAAGTTTCTCAGCATTAGTACCCAGGGAGCACCACCCACTTGATAAAGAATAAAAACTTAGAAACCAGCCACTCTTGGCCTGATGATGGCAGGTTCTCTTGACGCAACCGCCTGCTCCTCATACCCTTTGCCCAGGCAAGGCTTGTTCCAGTTTAATGCATTGATTGTCATCATCATTCCCCGTTTTTCCTTGCAAGCCTGCATTTTAGGCCGGGGTCACACTAACCGACGCAAAATACGGTCCGTAGTTTACAGGCATAATACGGATGAATGACCCCTAAATAGTGCTCTGTATGTCATCCGTAAGCAAGGTGTGGTCGCGTATTTTGCGCATGTAAGCATCCGTATGTAATCCGTATGTTATCCGTATGCTGAGATTTTCTCGCCGGCTTGCAAAATGGACATATAATGGAGCCCTATGACAGGTTTTATAACACAAACGAAAGAATAGATATAGACACATAGAATACATATATATATATACATGTCATTGAGACACATATATATATATATTTATATTTCACAGAGTTCTTCATAGCAGAATAGCCGCTAATTCAATTGCCGGCTTTTGTGAAATCTTTCCCCCAACCCGACATGAAATCACACATGGTTCACATACAGTAAACCATTTCATTTCATGTTTTGTTTTGTATGTTTTTCATTAATAATTAGATGAGAATTGATGTGTAAAATATGGGAGGTGTAGGTGTTAATTTAAGAGGTTAATTCGTTGTAAAAAAATGTGTGGGCTCCCGCGGTAATTTGTCAATGCGGGAGTCTCTCACTCGTTCGTATTCCTCTCTAGTGTGACCCCAGCCTTATACTCATGTTATGGTCGGCTCATGGATGAACTTCATGCAACACTTATACCTAATGCCGATTGACCAGTGTTCACACTGCCTACTATTACTGACAGATCACTTTATCAGACAGTAATCTTAATAATCAGTATGGAACATACTTGGGAATTATACGACAACGAGAGGTTATACTAAAACTGTAAGTAAACTCAAAATGCAGAAAGGTTGCTACACATTTTATTAGATTGAAGACACTTTTCTATGAAATTACGGTACCAGGAAACATAGGAGCACTTTACTCACTGCAGCACGGTTCTGTCCATTAATGCAAAGTGAAGTAGAGGTTCAATTTATTGTCTGCAAATAAAGTATCCTACATGTCTATAAAGATTTTCAAGCTTCCTAGTACCTGACTTACCACTAGTAGAAATGCTTCCTATTCATTTACTCACTGAGTTAGATACTTAATTTAAAAGGAAAATTAACTCCTTGCTTTCCCATTTGCATGCCCGTTCACCCCACCGCCAATTGGGTTAATGCTTGTGCTAAAGCTTTCCAGGGAAAATCAAAAGAGATCAGTTCCCATAGAAATTAATCAGTGGTAAATAATACAAAAGGCATTAACTCCTTCCTTGACATGGGTTTTATAGGACGACAGGGATTAACGGAGAATGGCCAGTTGATGTCTCTCTTACAACTTGAAATATCAAATATCTGATGGAGGCTGCACTATAATCATCGGCCATGTTAGTATATAGTCCATGATAAAAAAGCTTCATTCTTCCATATGTTCACACATGCCATAACCCCCTTTTCTGTTATGTGGCCACACCCTTAATGTAATGAACAGAGGACCCCTGGAGGACCTTGCCTAGGATTCTATGAAATATTCATTAGTGAGATATGGATTGTGGGCTGCAGTTGGGGTATTGCTGCCGCTAGCATTGACTGTCAGCTTGATGTTCATTTGTGTAAGGAGAGATGTAGTCTCTGGATGCAGGCGGACATCCTTCGTCTTACTGAAATGACTGCTGCTTCATTTGGTTAACTTTATGAATGTGACACGCGTTCCTTCTGTCCTATTTACTACTGAAAAAAAAGGCACTGAGATTATTAATCGAGGCAACATCACACAATGATATGTGGTACTGTCTGTACTTCTAATTCACAATTGTAGGGTTTGCAAATTGTTAATTTTTCATCAATGTGGGCAAATTTGACTTACTAGATTAGAGGTGGGCAATTTATTTTCCCCAGGTGCCACATGAGAGACCGTTATGATTGTGGAGAGCCGAACCAATAGGCTGAAATTAATTCTGCTCAATACTAATGTTAACATATTAATGATTATTTATATTAATATTATTTGTATCACTTAATATTGAGCATAATTGAAGGGGCTTCAAGCAAAAATTCATTTTATTCACTAGATCTTGGAATAAAAATAATATCCACAATTGGATGTGTTAAAAAAATGTTCCTGTGCTGAGATAATCTTATAAATGTGCCCCTGCTGTGTAATGTCTGTGTCTGACCATACAAGAACATGGTTTGATCATACCACATCTCCTGGGCTGGGATGGAGAAAAAGAGAGAATACAGATGTTGTCATGGCAGGTACGCGGGATGCAGTGATGAGACATGAGACGGATTGAACTTTAGGTAGTAACTTTTATAGATTGATGCCAGTAGGGCTATCCTAAGCAACCAAATAAGATAACAGAAATTGTCCTCGCAGGAACCCAACACAAGCAAACACTGGTTATGAGAACACGACTACTCCGGCAAAGGCCGGACACTATAGGGCCGCGGTATGGCCGACTACGGGTCCTTAGTTATATTGTGTCACATATCCGTCTGGACGTCCCTCGGCGTCCCGGACGATGGTGCTTCAACGTCGCAGCCGCTGGGCCCAGCTGCTGAGGATCTGGCGTAGTCTTCGGGCGTTCCGACGCCCAGGTGAAGCAGGGGCACAACAGGCCCAGAAGAGTTCTTTGGCGGATTGTCCCCCAGCAGAGGCAGCGGAATACCTCCCGGGAGTGGGAGAGTCATGGCCGCAGCCCCCGAACAGGGGTGGGCAGCGGCGGTGTTGAGTGGCGGTTGGTAGGCCACCGGCGTAGCCAGCGGCTGCACTAGGGAACCCGCGGCAGGCGACGGCCTGGCCCTTGCCACGAACAGGAGCGGGGTGGTGGCAGCTGCGGGCGGTAATGGACAAGCCGCAGCCGCAGTCGGGAGTGGAGCGGTAGCGGCTGCGGGCAGCGGCGGGCAGGCCTCAGCCGCGGACTGGAATGGGGCGGCAACGGCTGCGGGTGGCTGCGGGCAGGCCGCAGCCGTGAGCTGGAGTGAGGCGGCAACGGCTGCGGGCTGGAGTGAAGTAGTGGTCTTCTGTCGGTCGGCTTGGCGCCATCTCTCTGCAGACCACCGTGAGTCTCCCTCCTGTCGTTGTCCTCCTCTCTGGTTACTGCTTGTGGTTCTGGCTCCCTGGCGCTTCCACAGTCTCCTGCTCCTTCTCTCCCATTCTGCTGACTCACTCTGACTTGGGTCCTCCACCCCTTTTATATAGGCTCCTCCCCCAACCATCCTGTCAGTCTCAGAGGTCCATCTCCTAACTCTGCTCTCCAGAAACAGACCCCCTAGATGACAGTCCCCTTGGTTCCGGCCCGGACACCCGGCGTAGGCCCTTCTTCCTACACTCCCCCATCCTGTATGCTCGCCAGTCCTCAGGCGAGGGCCTTAGTAGGCTCGGGTTGGCCTTTGGAGATGAAAGTTCTTGTTGCCATACGAACTGGTCCTGCTCGTAACGTTCGGGGGGTATGCCAGCTGTTGACCGCTCGGAGCGTCTTAGTTCAACTGTGGTGGAGCTTTCTGGGGTGGTGGAAGGTGGTGGGCTGGTCAGTTCTGGTGGGCTGACTGAGCCTACTGGGATATCATTTCTTGGAGGGCCCACGGGTACTGCTGGGAAGTCTCTTCGTCATCCAGGTCCCAGACCGTTGGCAGTGGTCCGGGTACCTGAGGAGTAGGCTCAGGTCACATGGGGTCGGCGGATGTGCAGGGCCGCAGCATATTACGGTGCACAGAGCGAATGGGAAGTGCCCCATTTTTTTCAGGTTGTATCTCGTACACAGGCCCATCGGAGCTTATTCGGCGCAATACTCGGTAAGGAATTTCTTCCCACTGAGGTTCTAACTTGTTCAGGGTGCGCTGGTCTAGTACGAGTACTCGATCCCCAGTCTGGAGGTCGGTGGACAGAGGCCGAGGTCCTCCTGGGTGTTCTAGGTCCTGGAGTTTTGTATGGACGATTCGGTGGAGGATTTGTAGCCGGTGTCGGTGGGTTTGGACCCTCGACGACACTCCGGTCCAGGGTTGGGGTTCCTCTGAGTTCAATTCTACCTCTGTGATCCCTTTGCCTTCTCGCCCAAATAGCAGCGAGTAGGGGGTATAGCCAGTAACCCGGTGCACCCAGTTGTTATAGACCTACACTAGTTTAGGGACATACTCAGGCCAGCAAGCCTTTCGGTCACTCTCCAGGGTACACAACATTTGAATTAGTGTCTGATTAATTCGTTTGCAGGCCCCGTTTCTCTGCGGGTGGCATGGCGTGGTCCGAGATTTATTGATACCATAGAGAAGATGTAACTCCTCCATGACTTTCTCCAGGAAGCACGCTCCATGGTCTGAATGTATCCATTGAGGGCAGCCGTACACTTGGATAAAGTTTTTACAGATTGCATAGGTGGCCGACTCCGTAGTTTGATCTCGGGTGGGAGTTACCACGTCAAATTTGGTGAAATGATCCACCATGACGAGACAATGTTCATACCCCTGGTATGCGGGACCAATGGTCAAATAGTCCACCATCAAGAGCTTGAGGGGTGCTGATGTCAATATCGTTTGCACCAGGGCCCGTTGTGCGGGTGGTTTAGCTAGCTCGCATAGGCGGCAGGCCTGGCAAGTTTCGTCCACAGCAGCGTGCAAGCGCGGATGGTAAACTATCTGCTGCCACCATTGCAAGGTCTTTTGACCTCCGAAGTGAGCCCCCTTTTCGTGGGCTTCCCGTGCCAGTTCACTGAGTTGGGCTCCGGGCACGACTACCTGCCAAGTTGTTACAGACGTTGTCCGTGATACTGCCTTATGATACAATAGTCCTTTTTTGATGACTAGTTTCTCCCATTGGTGTAACATCAGCAACATATCCTGAGTCAAGGTCTGTCTCTGAGAGTCAGTGGGTAGTCTTCCGGTGGTTACCCATCAGCATAGGAGCCCAATTTCTTCATCTTCTTGCTGCTGTTGGATCCATCTGTCACATGATTGTTCCAGCAAACCCCTTGGGGGTCCTAGATGAGATTCTTCCTGTGTGGCAGCCGTAAGCACGGCGCCGGTGAGGGTGTACGGAGACTCTTCCCCTTCCAGTTCATCGTCTCGACTTTTCCCTGGGGTTGTATGCCGGATCCTGGAGAGGGCGTCAGCGTGTACATTTTCTGCTCCTCTTTTATAGATGATCTTATAGTTGAACTTGGCCATCCGGGCCACCCATCGCTGCTCCAGGGCCCCTAGTTTAGCATTTTCCAAATGGGCCAGCGGGTTGTTGTCGGTTTGCACCACCACTTCGGAACCCGCCAGGTACTCTGCGAACCGCTCCGTCATGGCCCACACTACCGCGAGGAGCTCGAGCTTAAAGGAGCTGTAATTGTTAGGGTTACGCTCGGAGTCATGAAGTGATTGGCTCCCATAAGCGATCACTCTCTCCCGGCCGTCTTTAACTTGTGACAACACAGCCCCTAGCCCGTGGAAGCTCCCATCGGTGTGCAGTATGAACGGTTGCGATAAATCCGCATAAGCTAACACCAGGGCACCCGAGAGTGCAGCCTTAAGGTCTTGGAAAGCCTCCTCTTGTGGTTGTTGCCACTGGATTTTCCGCCCATTTGCCACGGCAGGAGCCCTTAGCAGGTCCTGCAGGGCTCGGGCTCGGCATGCAAAATTCTTTATGAAACGACGGTAGTATCCGGCCAGCCCCTGGAAGGCCCGCATGTCTTTGACCATCTCTGGGGTAGGCCATCCCTGGATGGTGGCAACCAAACAAGATAACAGAAATTGTCCTCACAGGAACCCAACACAAGCAAACAATGGATATGAGAACACGACTACTCCGGCAAAGACCTGTCACTATAGGGCCGCGGCATGGCCGACTACGGGTCCTTAGTTATATTGTGTCACTTATCCGTCTGGACGTCCCTCGGCGTCCCGGACGATGGTGCTTCGGCGTCGCAGCTGGCGTAGCCTTCTGGCGTTACGATGCCCAGGTGAAGCAGGGGCCCAACAGGCCCAGAAGAATTCTTTGGCGGAGTGTCCCCCAGCAGAGGTAGCGGAATACCACCCGGGAGTGGTAGAGTCGAGGTCGCAGCCCCCAAACAGGGGCGGGCAGCGGCGGTGCTGAGTGGCGGTTGGTAGGCCACCGGCGCAACCAGCGGCTGCACTAGGGAACCCGCCACGGACGGAAGCGGAGTGGTGGCGGCTGCAGGCGGCAATGGACAAGCCACAGCCGCGGTCGGGAGTGGAGCAGGCAGGCTGCAGCCACGGACTGGAGTGAGGCGGCAATGGCCACAGGTGGCTGCGGGCAGGCCGCAGCCACGAGCTGGAGTGAGGAGGCAACGGCTGCGGGTGGCTGCGGGCAGGCCGCAGCCATGAGCTGGAGTGAGGCAGCAACGGCCGCGGGCTGGAGTAAAGTAGCGGTCTTCTGTCGGTCAGCTCGGCGCCGTCTCCCTGCAGACCACTGTGAGTCTCCCTCCTCTCACTGTCCTCCTCTCTGGTTACTGCTCGTGGTTCTGGCTCCCTGGCGCTTCCAGGGTCTCCTGCTCCTTCTCTCCCGTTCTGCTGACTCACTCTGACTGGCATTCTCTGCCCCTTTTATATAGGCTCCTCCCCCAACCATCCTGTCAGTCTCAGCGGTCCGTCTCCTAACTCTGCTCTCCAAAAACAGACGCCCTAGGAACCTAGATGACGGTCCCCTTGGTTCCGGCCCGGACACTCGGCGGGGGCCCTTCCTCCTACACAGACATCACAGCATGGGTTCACAGCTGATTCTTTCTGTGAGATAAAGCATTGCTTAAAAACAGGCAGGGAAATATTTTATCTCACAGAAAGAATCAGCTGTGATCCCATGCTGTCCTGTCTATATACTCTTTTGCTTCCTCCCCTGCCCAGGAGAGACACAGCCATTACAATTACATTTACACAGGACATAGCAGGGTCACATTTATAAGATTATCTTAGCACAGGAACATTTTTTTAATCATATCAAATTGTGGATTTTTAATTCCAAAATCTATTGATTTAAATGAACTTTTGTTCATGAGAAAACCCCTTTAAGTATGCTGATATTACCCTATATACCGTATGAGCCCGCATACAGTCCCTTATATGTTACAAGCTCCCACATAGCCTCCTATGTTTAATATACAGTTGTGGCCAAAAGTATTGACACCCCTGCAATTCTGTCAGATAATACTCAGTTTCTTCCTGAAAATGATTGCAAACACAAATTCTTTGGTATTATCTTCATTTAATTTGTCTTAAATGAAAAAACACAAAAAGAATTGTTCTAAAGCCAAATTGGATATAATTCCACACCAAACATAAAAAAGAGGGTGGGCAAAAGTATTGGCACTGTTCGAAAAATCATGTGATGCTTCTCTAATTTGTGTAATCAACAGCACCTGTAACTTACCTGTGGCACCTAACAGGTGTTGGCAATAACTAAATCACACTTGCAGCCAGTTGACATGGATTAAAGTTGACTCAACCTCTGTCCTGTGTCCTTGTGTGTACCACATTGAGCATGGAGGAAAGAAAGAAGACCAAAGAACTGTCTGAGGACTTGAGAAACCAAATTGTGAGGAAGCATGAGCAATCTCAAGGCTACAAGTCCATCTCCAAAGACCTGAATGTTCCTGTGTCTACCGTGTGCAGTGTCATCAAGAAGTTTAAAGCCGATGACACTGTGGCTAACCTCCTTAGATGTGGACGGAAAAGAAAAATTGACAAGAGATTTCAACGCAAGATTGTGCGGATGTTGGATAAAGAACCTTGACTAACATCCAAACAAGTTAAAGCTGCCCTGCAGTCCGAGGGTACAACAGTGTCAACCCGCACTATCCGTCGGCATCTGAATGAAAAGGGACTGTATGGTAGGAGACCCAGGAAGACCCCACTTCTTACCCCGAGACATAAAAAAGCCAGGCTGGAGTTTGCCAAAACTTACCTGAAAAAGCCTAAAACGTTTTGGAAGAATGTTCTCTGGTCAGATGAGACAAAAGTAGAGCTTTTTGGACAAAGGCATCAACATAGAGTTTACAGGAGAAAAAAAAAAGAGGCATTCAAAGAAAAGAACACGGTCCCTACAGTCAAACATGGCGGAGGTTCCCTGATGTTTTGGGGTTGCTTTGCTACCTCTGGCACTGGACAGCTTGACCGTGTGCATGGCATTATGAAGTCTGAAGACTACCAACAAATTTTGCAGCATAATGTAGGGCCCAGTGTGAGAAAGCTGGGTCTCCCTCAGAGGTCATGGGTCTTCCAGCAGGACAATGACCCAAAACACACTTCAAAAAGCACTAGAAAATGGTTTCAGAGAAAGCACTGGAGACTTCTAAGGTGGCCAGCAATGAGTCCAGACCTGAATCCCATAGAACACATGTGGAGAGATCTAAAAATGGCAGTTTGGAGAAGGCACCCTTCAAATATCAGGGACCTGGAGCAGTTTGCCAAAGAAGAATGGTCTAAAATTCCAGCAGAGCATTGTAAGAAACTCATTGATGGTTACCGGAAGCGGTTGGTCGCAGTTATTTTGGCTAAAGGTTGTGCAACCAAGTATTAGGCTGAGGGTGCTAATACTTTTGTCTGGCCCATTTTTGGAGTTTTGTGTGAAATGATCAATGTTTTGCTTTTTGCTTCATTCTCTTTTGTGTTTTTTCATTTAAGACAAATTAAATGAAGATAATAATACCAAAGAATTTGTGTTTGCAATCATTTTCAGGAAGAAACTGAGTATTATCTGACAGAATTGCAGGGTGTCAATACTTTTGGCCACAACTGTAAGCCCCAACATAGCCCCCTATATACAGTATGAGCCCCCATATGGTCTTGCTATATACACAATAAACCCTAACATAGCTTCCTATATACAGTATGAGCCCCCAGGTAGCCTCTACATACAATATGAGCCCCCACATAACCTCCAACATTCAGTATGATTCCCCGCATAGCCTCCTATATACGGTATGAATAGCCCCAAAATAGTCTCATATATAGAGAATGAGCTACCCAAATGGCCTCCAATATACAGCATGATTCCCCATATAGCCTCCTACATTCAGTATCGGCCCCCACATAGCTTCCTTTATACAGTATAAGCATCCACATAGCCTCCTATATACAGTATGAGGCACAACATAGCATCCTACATTCAGTTTGAGCCCTCACATAGCCTCCTACATTCAGTATGAGCCCCAACATAACCTCCTATATACTATATTATAATAATAAATTTTATTTCTATAGCGCCGACATATTCCGCAGCACTTTACATTTCGGAGGGGATTTGTACAGACAATAGACATTACAGCATAACAGTAATCACATAGATTATAACAAATACCAAGAGGAATGAGGGCCCTGCTCACAAGCTTACAATCTATGAGGAAAAAAAAGGGAGACACGAAAGGTGGGTGGTAACAGTTGCCCTGATTGTATGGACCAGCCATAATGTTAAGTGTGTATCAGTACAGACACAGAGGGCTAATGGATGCATAAAGCATGTGGGAACATGATGCGGGGAACCTGGTTATGGTAAAACTTTTGGCTGTGCCACACAGGGATAGATTAGGTTAATGTGTTGAGGCGATAGGCCGGTCTGAATAAATGCGTTTTCAGGGCACGCTTAAAATTGTGGGGATTGGGGACTTATCGTATTGACCTGGAAAGTGCATTCCAAAGAATTGGCGCAGCACGTGTAACGTCTTGGAGACGGGAGTGGGAGGTTCTGATTATTGAGGATGCTAACCTCAGGTGATCAGCAGAACGGAGGGTGCGGGTAGGGTGGTATACTGAAACAAGGGAGGAGATGTAGGGTGGTGCTGAGCCATGGAGGGCTTTGTGGGTGAGGGTAATAAGTTTATACTGAATTCTGGAGTGGATGGGTAGCCAGTGTAATGACTGGCACAAGGTAGAGGCATCGGAGTAACGATTGGTGAGGAATATGATCCTGGCTGCAGCATTCAAGACAGATTGGAGAGGGAAGAGTTTGGTAAGAGGGAGACCGATTAGAAGAGAGTTACAATAGTCGAAACAAGAATGAATAAGAGAAACAGTAAGAGTTTTTGCAGACTCAAAAGTAAGAAAAGGTCGAATTCTAGAATTGTTTTTGAGGTGCAGATGACAAGAGCGAGCCAGTGATCGAATGTGGGGGGGCAAAGGAAAGCTCGAAATCAAGTATGACCCCAAGACTGCGGGCATGTAGCTGGGGAGTAATAGTGGAGCCACACACAGAAATGGCAATGTCGGGTATAGGTACATTAGTAGAGGGAGGAAACACAAGGAGTTCAGTCTTTGACAGGTTCAGTTTCAGATGTAGTGAGGACATGATGTTAGACACAGCGTTTAGACAATCGCCGGTGTTTTCTAGAAAGGCTGGCGTGATGTCAGGAGAAGAAGCGTATAATTGGGTGTCATCAGCATAGAGATGGTACTGGAAACCAAATCTACTGATTGTTTGACCAATAGGGGCAGTGTACAAGGAGAAGAGGAGGGGGCCTAGGACTGATCCTTGAGGAACCCCAACAGTAAGGGAAAGGTGAGAGGAGGAGGAACCAGCAAAAGATAGAGTAAAGGAGCGGTCAGAGAGATAGGAGGAGAACCAGGAGAGAACGGTGTCCTTGAGGCCAATGGAACGGAGCATAGTGAGGAGGAGCTGATGATCCACAGTGTCGAATGCTGCAGAGAGATCCTAGCGAATTAGCATGGAGTAATGACCATTAGATTTAGCTGTTAGTAGATCATTAGAGACTTTAGTGAGGGCAGTTTCAGTAGAGTGTAAGGAGCGGAAACCGGATTGGAGAGGGTCGAGAAGAGAGTTATCAGAGAGATAGCGGATCAGACGGGAGTGGACCAGGCATTCCAGGAGTTTAGAAATGAAGATTAGAGACAGGTCTATAGTTAGCGGCACAGTTTTGGTTGAGGGATGGTTTTTTAAGTAGTGGATGTATGATGGCATGCTTAAATGAGGAGGGAAAGATACCAGAAGAGAGAGAGAGGTTAAATATTTTAGTTAGGTGAGTGGTGAGAGCAGGGGAAAGGGACTGGAGGAGATGTGACGGAAATGGGTCACTGATGCAAGTGGTTGGGCGAGAAGATGCAAGGAGCCTGCTTACTTCTTCTTCTGTGACTGGTTCAAAATCAGAGAGTGAGCTAGATGCAGTGGGGGAGGGAGGACAGTGCATGGTATGAGGTGATTGGGAGATAATTTCCTGTCGGATCTGGTCAATTTTTTCTTTGAAGTAATTGGCCAGATCGTCAGCTCGGAGCTCCGTGGTTGGGGCCTGTACTCTTGGGTTGAGTAGAGAATGAAAAGTGTCAAAGAGACGTTTTGGGTTATTGGACAGTGAGGTGATGAGGGTGTTGAAATAGGTTTGTTTGGAGAGGTGAAGGGCAGTGTAGTATGTCCGAAGCATAAACTTATAATGGATGAAATCTTCATGTAGATTGGATTTTCTCCACGACGTTCAGCGCACCTGGAGCACCGCTGCAGGAAACGTGTTTGCAGGGTGTGCCAGGGTTGACGCCATCTGTGTTGTGGTGTTCTATTTATAGTGGGTGCAAATTCATCCAGGGCACTTTGAAGTGTTTCATTGTAATGCTTCAGTGCAGAATCAGGACATGAGAGGAAGGAGATAGGGGCCAATGAAGACTGCAAGTTCTTCGTAAGTTTCTGGGTGTTAGTGGCCTGTATGTTTCTATAAGAATGGACAGTGGGGGTGACCTGAGCAGCCTGGCAGTTCTTGATAGAGAATGAAAGAAGATTGTGGTCAGAGAGCGGGAGAGGGGAGTTACCGTCTTCATGTGTTGGAGAATTAGTAAGCTGCAAAAGGCCAAACGAGGAGGTTAGAGATAAAAGGTGAGTAGCAGATGGGGAGAGGGGAAGAGCAATGGGGATGTTGAAATCTCCCATGATGAGGGTAGGGATGTCACAGGAGAGAAAATGTGGAAGCCAAGTGGCAAAATGATCCAGGCACTGATGGGAGGGGCCGGGAGGACGATACACCACCGCCACTCGCATGGAGAAGGGGGTGTAGAGTCTGACAGCATGGACCTCAAAAGAAGACAGTATGAGTATACAGTATGAGCTCCACATAGCCTCCATATATTCAGTGTAAGTGCCACATAGCTTCCATATTTACAATGTGAGCCTCACATAGCCTTCATATATACAGTGACAGCCCTGCATAGTCTCCATATATACAGTATGAGAGCCACATAGAATATATATATATATATATATATATAGTGTGATCCTCACATAGAATCCATATATACAGTGTAAGCTCCACATAGTCTCCAAATATACAGTGTGATCTCCACATAGCCTCCTATATAACATGATCCCCACACAGCTTCTTATGTACTTTCAAATATCCCATACACTTGAAAGAGCAACACATACTCACTTGGCTTGCATTCCCCCATCATTCTGCTCTCTCAGACGCACTGAGTCTCAGCAGCAGTGTTATGAAATTGCTGTCTCCCGTGCTGCTTGGTGGAAGATGGAGCCGGTGAGCCCTGTTCTCCACCAATGTATTCGTCACGGTCTGCATCCTGAGGATGCAGATAGTGGTAACAGCAGGTGGCGGCTGCAGATGGATGGGCGTGTGGAGGGCATGGTGCGACCCATGGGCACCTGTTTCAGCCTTTCAGCTGTCTCAGTCTGCGGGCCAGACTGGACAGCCAGAGGGCCGGAAGTGGCCTTTTGGCCACAGTTTGCCAGGTCTGCTCTAGATTATATAATATGATATTAAACTAATCAAGTTATGGATCTCCAACTACTCAACAAAATGCTGTTTATATTGCTGTCAAGCTTCATGTGGAACAGCTTCTTAAGATACTATATTAAAATACTGGTATTTTTGGAATGGCATAACAGGAGTTGCCAACACTTGGGGCACAGCAATAATGCTTGCAGAGTGCCCCATTGAAATAAATAATACCCGCTGAGTGGCCCGTTTGGAAAATATTAATGACTACTTAAATTTATTTTTGCAGGATTTTTATTCAGAGACAATTACCCAGTTCTGTGAGGAGACAGACACAGCCTCAGTATTCTGTTGTCAGAAACTTGTGTTATGTTAAACAGACTTTGTTTTGCTAGTTTGAGCTGCAATTTGGAAAGAACCAGATGAAGCCCAATGCCAGGGGGCAATGCAAGCAATTGGAAGGAAGTGCCTGACAGGAAGTGGCTGGTTCGGTGGCCATCTTGGGAGACTGAGGTAATAGCTGGAAGAAAGAGGACGTGTGACATCTCCATAGAGCAGCATCCACGAAGCTGTATGTTCCAGGGGAACAAAGACCACACCAGTTAGCAGAGGGTACCGTCTTGTTCCAGGTTCACCAGCAGGAGAGATGTTTGGAGTGACCATGTCCACAGGAAAACCTACAAAAGACAAAATGAGAAAAACCCTGCTGTAATTAAACAAATAAAAAGCAAAAGTGCATTTAAATAATTCAGAGTTCTTAGTAATACTGCATTTGATCAAATATAGCATAAACGTTGTCCCACCATTGACAAGTTGACTCTGTGATCGGGGCAGTCCTACACTGTCTATTATTAAAAACCTTATCATGTGTCAAAGTTGACGTCAGTGTGTGAATAGGAGCAGACAAAAGGACCGGGTCCCAACCAGTGGACACCAGTCAGGGGAAGCCTTTAAATACAATTTCCAGCTCAGGAGAGGGAAGCCACACCCCGGCTTGCACAGAATGCAAAAATACAAAGTAAAAAAACAGAAACTGACCTTGGTTTGAGTTGGTATACAAGCAGCATATAAACACATTTTCACATTGGCCATAAAGCATACAAAACCTACAAAAGACAAAATGAGAAAAACCCTGCTGTAATTAAATAAATAAAAAGCAAAAGTGCATTTAAATAATTCAGAGTTCTTAGTAATACTGTATTTGACCAAATATAGCATAAAAGCCATCCCACCATTGATAAGGTGACTCATTGATCTGGATGGTCCTACATTGTCCAATATTAAAAACCTTATCATATGTCAAAGTTGACGTCAGTGAGTGAATAAGAGCAGACAAAAGAACCGGGTCCCAACCAGTGGACACTAGTCAGGGGAAGCCTTTAAATACAATTTCCAGCTCAGGAGAGGGAGGCCACACCCCGGCTTGCACAGAATGCACAAATACAAAGAAAAAAAAAAAAACAGAAATTGAGCTTGGTTTGAGTTGGTACACATGCAGCATATAAACGCATAAAGCTTTATGGCCAATGTGAACATGCGGGGAGCCAGCGCAGCCTTAGTGACATCAGCGGTAGTCACTGAGGCTGCGCAGACTCCCCGCCTGACCTGCGGTGAACTGACAGTGTGGGAAAGTGTTCAGAAATTTTCCCATGCTAATCAGTTCATCTCCGGTCAGGCAGGGAGGCTGCGCAGGCTGCTTTTCATTCATTCCTCCGTGGTTTACAGCCAGGCCGTCGCATTAGCACTGCTCCCAGTTGTAAACTATTTAACCCCTTCAGATGGGTTGCGGCATGGGACTTGACTGTACGGCTAACAGGTATGGGATATTGTTGCTTTTTTATTTTGGATTTTTTACGGGAGTACGATGGCTTCGATTGGATTGGGAGTTAAATAAAGATGAAAAAAATTTGTGTTTGTCTATTTCATTAAAAGTCTTTATTATTAATGGGTGTGGGTTTTTTTTAACCCTTTCAGACTAGTGGATTAATAGATAGGTGTCTTATTGGCACCTCTCCATTATTAACCAGGCTTAATGTCACCTTACAATAGCAAGGTGACATTAACCCCTTATTACCCCATATGCCATCCACTACAGGGCAATGGGAAGAGAGAGGGTAAGTGCCAGAATTGGCACATTTTACAGTTGTGCCTTTTCTGGGGTGGCTAGTGGCAGATTTTTTAGCCGGGGGGCCCAAAAACAATGGTCCCTCTCTAGGCTATTAATTTCTGCCCTCAGTCACTGGCTTGCCCTCTCTGACGGAGAAAAATGCGTGGGAGCCTACGCAAGTTTTTTCTGTGAATTAAACCTTTAATTTAACACCTACAGCTCCAACATTTTACACACACACTCTACTAACATTATTAGTAAGAGACATATATAAATCGAATGGATATGTAATGGTTTACTGTATGTAAACCATGTCTCATATCCTGTCGGCTTCTATAATGATTTTACAGAAGGCGACAATTGAATTATCGGCTATTCTGCCATTTACCTCTGTATGAAATATAAGTATATTTATATATATAGTCTATATATATATATATATATATATATATAGGTGTTTCACTGATATATACTATATATATATATATATATATATATATATATATATATATATATATATATATATATATAGTACAGACCAAAAGTTTGGACACACCTTCTCATTCAAAGAGTTTTCTTTATTTTCATGACTATGAAAATTGTAGATTCACTCTGAATCAAAACTATGAATTAACACATGTGGAATTATATAATTAACAAAAAAGTGTGAAAAAACTGAAAATATGTCTTATATTCTAGGTTCTTCAGCCACCTTTTGCTTTTATTACTGCTTTGCACACTCTTGGCATTCTCTTGATTGGTGCATGTGTACTGTCCCGGATATTCAGCAGTATCGATACCACTGCTGCTGTTTATTGTCATTTAAAATATTGATCCCTTAAACTTTTGTGACAAGGGTAATCGTCCCTGCGCCCCCTCCAACAACGCTATGCCACTGGTGGTGTTTAGTAAAACAAGTGCAGATTAAATGTGAGGCGATACCCATAAAAGCCAATGAGATTACTGCTCTAATTTCCAACCTGACGAAAAGGCTCTGTCCACACTGAAATAACTGTGTGAGGTTTTTACTATTATAAAAGATAAAAATAATTTGATAGCTCCTTTTATCTCTATGAGACAAAGGTCAATTTTACTCAGCAGCCTTGTTATCAATATTTTGCATCAGTTATTGTAAGCCAAAACACAGGAGTATAAATTGAAGCTGACACATCACTCCTTTATATTGTAGGTAGTGCCTGGATAAAGGGTTACCACTCCCTTATATCAATATAAATAGATTATCCGGCACTCAATATTGCTGATCAAAGTTATTTTATTTCAGATTCATAATCCAAAGAAAATGTAACGTTTCAGTCTTTATTGACCTTCATCAGACTGAAATAAGTAAAAAAAATTCACATAAGTTTTTTAGAAAGAATGAACGGAATTTACATGACAAAATCACGTTTGAAATGGTAATAAGCAAAATATTTAGTGGCAATATTTTCTTTTATAGAGAGAATATCATATAATTGTGCTTAGACTATTATGTGGCAAGTCACAAATAATTACATGCAAGACAATCTCATGAACCTAAGATTAAACAAAATCCTACTGATCTCAGCAAAAAAATGCATAAAGAAAAAAAGGTTAATATCTATAGAGTTTGCTCTACCTGAAAAAAGAGGGGGGGGGAGATTTGCTTACCAGATTATGTTAATTGAAGATTATTCGGAAGGTAAAGATAGAAAAAATCTGTAAGCAAAAGACCACCTATATAAGTGCTGCTGAGCGGTATCATAATAATCTCCAACGTTATGTAAAGGAGATCTTCAGTAGAATATTCAAAAAATCTTACCCCAATGTGTCATAAGTATATACAGGGTTTCTACACCTGTGACTCAAAATCTGTTATATATGCCATCAAATGCCCATGTGGGAAAATATATGTTGGTGAAACTACACAGGCGCATATCACACCATAAATCGGACATACGTTGTAAAAAACATCACCTTCCAATTCCATACCATTTTCATACGGCAGGTCATACAATTGCCCAGTTACGTTTTTTGGTGCTGGAACAAGTCAATGTGAATAGAAGAGTCGGCGATCTAATTAGGAAACTTCAGTTAAGAGAAGCCTATTGGATACATTATTTACAAAGTTTAGAACCCAAGGGACTTAACAGGGATTACAATATTGTGGGTCTAATTTGAATCATATTGTGTATGGGTATATACATTTACCTTGTTTATGTGTATACACACACACATTCAACATATTGTCTTTGAATGATTTCCCATGATTATTGGGGGCTCATTATGGGATGTATAACATTTTACATATATATGACTCTGTAATCTTGTTTTTTCAATTGGTGTTCTCTGTTGTGCCCTGTAAGTCTTTTCTTTTGGTATGTAAATTTTGTTATATAAAGTTGTATACAATTTTTGAATTTATTCTTCCTAATATGATTTTCTTGATATCTTTTAGGTCATCCCATGATTTCAATCTATTTCATGAAATAGATCTGTATATTAGATTCCAGTAATGAGCCTTCCTCTATTTTCACTCTGGATCGTCTCCTGCGCCATCTTCTTCCTGTTTGCGTTCCACCACGATCCATCCTGCACCAACCTTTTCCTGTTTGCGTTCCATGTGAACGCATCATTGAGCATCTCTGTTCCTGAGCAGCTTGAGTGACACACTTCCGGTCCGCGGTATCATGCCTTTTCACTCACACTCCACTGACGTTTAGATGTAAGTATCGGCCCCACACTTCCGGATATGACACTATAATAGGGTGCACCCGCTCACTGGATCCCTTAGGGCGCATTTCCATTGGCAGCACACCATTTCCCTGAGCGCTCCTACCGGGACTTTACTTATGACACATTGGGGTAAGATTTTTTGAATATTCTACTGAAGATCTCCTTTACATAACGTTGGAGATTATTATGATACCGCTCACCAGCACTTATATAGGTGGTCTTTTGCTTACAGATTTTTTCTATCTTTACCTTACGAATATTCTTCAATTAACATAATCTGGTAAGCAAATCTCTCCCTCCCCTTTTTTCAGGTAGAGAAAACTCTATAGATATTAACCTTTTTTTCTTTATGCATTTTTTTGCTGAGATCAGTAGGATTTTGTTTAATCTTAGGTTCATGAGATTGTCTTGCATGTAATTGTTTGTGACTTGCCACATAATAGTCTAAGCACAATTATCTGATATTCTCTCTATAAAAGAAAATATTGGCACTCAATATTTTACTTATTACCATTTCAAACGTGATTTTGTCATGTAAATTCCGTTCATTCTTTCTAAAAAACTTATGTGAATTTTTTTTACTTATTTCAGTCTGATGAAGGTCAATAAAGACCGAAACGTTACATTTTCTTTGGATTATGAATCTGAAACAAAATAACTTTGATCAGCAAAACACAGGATTGTCTCTGTTACGATCGCGGACACAGCGTGGCTTACAGCCAACGCTCCCGTGTCGTCGAGCTATAACGACGACTGGGTATGCGTCCCAGGTGATCGCGGAATGTGGACCCACTGGACTACGAAGGGTAGCGACCAGGGTCTGCGGCAGCTGAGCTTGTGGACAAGATGGCCATATGCAGGACTAAAAGACACCGCACAACTTCAGGTATGAAGAAAGATAAAGTTTACTGAAATAAGGTAAAAACATAGAAACACCAGGTTCCGGGATATGCACATCATGAAGGAAACACCTCTCAGGTTGACAGGCGAAGCAGGAGGTAATCATGGGTTGACGCAGTCCAGGATTGTCTGGCATGGGCTTACTAGGAGGGACCGCACATGCGGGTGGTCATGTAGCACAGCGGAACCACGCACACATGTACGGCTATGGGCGTAGCACAGGCGCAGCAGGAGAACGTCAGACGCCGACCTCAGATGATGGCAGAGGTCATCATGGGGAAATGCAATCCAGGGTTAACTGGCTTGGGCATACTAGGATAGCCTCGCTCTCAGACCTCAGGCGTAGCACCGACACAGCGGGTGAGCATCAGACACCAACCTCAGGCAGCCTCCAGACTATGGCAGGAGCCATCACGGGTAAGGCCCCAGGGAACCGGCAGGACATCAGAACAGGAGTGAACATCAGGAACACGGAGTGGACATCAGGAACACGGAGTGGACATCAGGAACACGGAGTGGACATCAGGAACACGGAGTGGACATCAGGAACACGGAGTGGACATCAGGAACACGGAGTGGACATCAGGAACACGGAGTGGACATCAGGACATCTGATGGACATCGCACATCGGGAGAGGTCGTCAGACACCGGACATCAGGCTCCAAAAGAAAGGCCATGGTTTTCAAGCTCCGGACATCTGGCAGCGACCTAGAAAGGAACCCAAGCGGTCTGGTGAAAACCCTGCCAGGTTGGACTGGAACCGGCAGGGAATTGCACCGAATTCCCAGCTGAGTACAGAGTAGCAGAAAGTCAGCCGACACACTGGACCCCTACTTCCTAGATGAACCCAGGTTAGATCACGGAAAGTCAAGTAGCAACGAGTCACAGTCACTGGGCACAGGGTTCCAGACACGGAAGGACCACAGGAACATCACATAGTGAACACAGTTCAGACAGGGTCAGGTAAAGGAGCAGATCCAGGATCCAGGATTCAGGAAACACACACGGGCCTGGATATGCAGCCTCCAGGAAGGGTGATCTGGGTATTTCTATCCCCAGAGCAGGCGGAGAAACAAGACACAATTCAGACAGGCCTGGATATGCAGTGTCATGGTCACGTGTGTCAGGACGCAGATGATACCGCAAGGCGGACCCATAACACACGTGACCCTGGATACACCGCCTCCAGTGGGGCGCATTTAAATAATAAAACGTGCAGGTGGATACGCCGCCTCCACCTGGCGAATTTAGGTATTACACGTTATACAATAAATCAAATGATAAAGGGGGAACCTGGGAAACTTTAACAATGGTGGGCCCTGCGATAGGGAATGGGGACATGGAGACCTCCTAAGCTCCCCTGAGCCAGTGTCCCTGCACTCCTTACATTCCCTAAACAGGCTCCGCACCTGTCGCCGCACGCGTACCTTAACGCCCTTGCTCACCCTGACCCTAAACCCTCACTAGGGAATGGGTCGGTGCGGAGACTAATCCCACCACTGCACTAATAACACACATGAGGAAAGAGACAATACAGGGGAAAACACCACTTAGCTTTGCTCTGTTGCGTGCGCTCCTAGCAACAGAGCCCACCACCTGCGTGCGTCTTCTCCTCCACCCGGATCCATCACCATAACAGGACCCTTCACCTTAGTGCAGCCTTGGAGCAGAGTCCAACACCAGTTGCAGCTGCTTAGTACCAGAGTCCCAAGGAAGTGTTCAGCTTCTGCCACGAAGTCAAGCATGCTTGAGTCCAGCTCAGCGGCCAAGTCCCACATGGTGAGTGCCACTCTCCATAGTAGCCACTCCACCAGACCATGCAGACACTTCCCGCTGACTCCATCACTGCGACCCCACCACGTCATGCCAGCCCTTCGTCCAGACACTGTAGCTGCAACACGTCCCCCCTGGCTAAGCTGCGCAGGACTCCTCACCAGCACCATCCTTCCTCCAGGCTCTCCAAAAACAGAGTGAACACAAACTCATAATATCACAGGCAGTGATTGCACACCTTTATACGGTGTCACACCTGATACCTAATTAAGTGCACAAAAACCCAAAGTGCAATACCACAACCACCACCGGGGACAGTCAAAACACCTTTGAACTTAACCAAAGTAAAAAAAGTTCACTTTGTGCTTTTAATACCGCCAGATCCAACACTAGATCATGACATGCAGCCTCCAGGAAAGGCGATCTGGGTATTATGCCCCCGGAGCAGGCCGAGATACAAGACACAGTTCACAGAGGGACAAAGAGCAACAGCTCCCCCACAACTGAACAGAATCAGAGCAGAACACAAACTCACATGGCAAGGTTCAGGAACTCAATGCAAAGCTCTGGCCATGCCCCAAAGGGGGAGGGACCTTTATATAGGAGCTGCCACACAGCCATAGGCTGGAGCAGCAATTGTAGCACACACCCATTCCTGATAAAAGGAAGGGAGATGTGGCCGCGCGCACCCTAAGCAAATCCAAACATAATCAGCAATGCAAAGGACACCTGGCAGGAGCTGAAGCCTGAACACATGTGGTAAGTCATGCAGAGTGCAGCAGACCTATTAACCCACGGGTGGCTGCCAGGGACCGCACACACGGGTGGTCATGCAGCGCAGAGGAACCACGCACGCATGTACGGCTATACAGCGGAGCCGGGCACTGAGCAGCATCCACACAGATAACTGACAACAGCATTCCAGCACATTAGAGGGAAAAGAACGAAGGGTTAAAGCAGAGATGCAGAGTAACGCTGTGAATCAAGGTCCAAACACAGCGACGTTACAGTCTCCAAAATATGGAAGAGTTGCAAATCTTTTCATTATACTATTTTTGCTTTATGAACTATTTTTTCCTTAATTAATGCAAAATATTGTTCAAAATACTGTAATGTGAATGAGGTCTTGTTGGAATATGTTTGGTGCAACAACTCCATTCCTGTCTATGAGTGTTTAGACTGGTTTCAAATTTGCGTTTTTCAGAGCTGCGGAGGGCTGCGTAGTTCCTCCGTGAAGCTCTGCCCACTGCCGCACCTACTCCGTTCAGCTCTGTCTACGTCTGCATGCGGCCTGCGTACCTTTCTTTAATATTGGGCATGCAGGCCGTGCCGATGTATGCAGATGCTTCCGCATGCATCGTTTTAACGCTGTGGCGACCTGCGTCAAACGCAACAGGTTGCATTTTGTTGCGTTCGCCGCAGCGTCAAAGCAACGCATGTGGACGCATCCGCATACATCCTCATGGCCTGCATACCCAAAGTTAAAGATAGGTACGCAGGCCGCATGCAGACGTAGGTGAAGCTGAACGGAGGTTCGGCATTGGGCGGAGCTTCACGGAGGAACTACGCAGTCCTCCGCAGCTCTGACATCCACAAATCTGAACCTAGCCTTAGTTGCTAGATTTCTATGCTGTTCATAAAGTTAGATTAAAAAAAAGTATTTCCAGTTTTTCCTGTGTCTGTGTATGAGAGAAGCTGTCTGCTGTAAATGCTGCACAGATAGACACACAAATGATTGATTCCTGATCTATTAAGCTTATATATTGTTCCTGTTTGTTCCTGAATAAAGAAGCTCTGTTGTCACTTGGTTGGAGAGAATCCTGAATAATCCACTGCCAATATGGACCCAGAGTGACACAGAACCCCAGAGTAGCACAGCAACAGAAGCCCAAAGCAAAAGCAGCACAGAGATATAGAAGATGTCCACTAGCAGCAATCCTGTCAAGTTCTCATTGCCAAGCCTCACTAACCAGAACTACCAGTCCTGGAAATTCAAGGTGAAGATGCTGCTCATAAGAGAAGGTACGTGGAAATATACTCAGGAACAAGTGCCTCGTCCATTACCAGATGATTGACTAGAGAAACTCGAGAATGTTTTTTCTGCAAAAAGCCCGGCCACCTTAAAGCAGACTGCAGAATTTGGAAAGCAAGAATGAGTCAGCTTAACAGGCAGAACAGTCATCAAAGGGTTAAAACAGCTGTAAAGGAAGATTCTGCATTTGTTGATACTGCATTTAATGCCAGTACAGGCCCATCTGCAAAGCATATACAGTGGGGGAAAAAAGTATTTATTCCGCCACGAATTGTGAGAGATGCCTGTAATTGACATCATAGGTAGACCACAACTATGAGAGTCAAAATGAGAAAACAAATCCATAAAATCACCTTGTCTGATTTGGCAAGATTTATTTAGCAAATCATGATGGAAAATAAGTATTTGGTCACCTAAAACATGCAAGATTTCTGACTTTCACAGACCTGTAACTTCTTCTTTAAGAGGCTCATCTGTCCTCCACTCATTTCCTGTAGTAATGTCACCTGTGTGAACTTGTTATCAGTATAAAAGACACCTGTCCACAACTTCAAACAGTCACTGTCACGATCCCACAGCTGACACCAATATGTCACGGACAGGGGGATATGTCACGGCTATCACAGGCACAGGGGGGCTTATCTTAGTTATCCCACCGCTGGCACCATGTGATAAAAAACAGCAAGCTAGTCTTGCCCTAACAATTTATCGCAGGGAGGTTTATTTTGGTTATCCCACCACTGCCTCAATATGTTACTGGATTTATGGGTATCCCACTTTCTCAGTTCCACTTTGGAACTCACAGCTTTCCAGTGCCCCCCCTTACCTTCAGGTCAGTCAGGCAACTACACCTGGAATAAGTGGCCGGCTGCTTCAATGAGGACTAGCCACCCGGCACACTGAAATGAGGGAATTATAAAATGCTCTGGCCGCAGCCACCCAATTAGCTTATAAAATCCCTTTCCATCACAGTCAGCAGTACCCGGGACCCAGACCACACTTCGCCGCCACCAGCTCCAGATTTCTCTGATTAATATTTAAACTTAATAGAGGTTTATGAAAAAATAGAAGCCATTAGATCCGATACTTTCCAAGGTATCTGGGAACCTTGGATCCAGGCATTTAATGGTGAGGACCTCTCTAGGACGATATCTTTATCTATATAGTTTATTGACAAGGTAGTTACTGTCTATATTTGTATACCCTGAACCGCTTATGCTAGTATTTCACGTCAACTCATCTTATATTATTGACACTCAATGTATACCCTCCTTTCCCCCCCTCTTTTAAACCTAATTTGGGTATGCTAAAACTGTTGTTTAGTAAGTCTTTCAAACTAAGACGACGAAGTCAAGGATACTATATAGGTTTCCCATGCTCTTTCTTAAATATTTCCCCCTGCGAGGGGATCCTTGTACTCTAATGTGAATGTATTTCATGTTAAATGATGTTTTCTTTTCAATAAAAACATTGAAACTAAACTTAATAGAGGGGTTCGAAGCCAACCCAAATCAGTAGTGTAATTATCTTAAAGGCACGTAAATTCGTTTTTAGAGCATGAAGGCAGACTGATAAAGTTATAATTTATTCCCAAAAGACTAGTAGTGTCGCCTACGATGCCCTAGACACCTCGGCACAGCCAGAGAGCTAACTAAGCCTAAAGCAAGAAAGGTGAAATCTAAACTGCCCCAGAGTAGAACTCCAAAGGAATAGATAGCCCACAACCATATATTGTTGGTGAGACAAGATGAGACACAAACGCAGGCAGAAAATAGACTGAGCAAATGATGAGGCCCAAAATGACTAGATAGGATAGGAAAGGAAAGACACTGTCTGCAATCACGCAAAAACCTAAAAAATCCAACATGTGTGATGTACAAAAAACACTGAAGTCTCATGACCTCTCCCCCACTATATCAGCATTCTAGTGAGAACTGGCAGCAAAGCAAAAGAGACTAAAATAACAGGGGACGGAACAAACTGACACAAGCTGTAACATATGGAGCAGGGTCCAGCACAGCCCCAGCAGGGAGCTCACTGAACCCTCACAGCAAAGCAGAAAGAGGAAAAACCAGATCAGATGCAAAGGATTAGCAAATGAACAACTTAACTGAAAAATGCAGGATCAGGCAGGAAACAGCAGACCTTAGAATGCACAGGGAGAAACTAATCACCAGCAGCCTGCTCACTTAAATACTCCAGTCAGTAACCCCAGATTTCCAATCATTGTCATCAGGTAGCAGACTTCAGCCAGCTCCACTACCCACAGTAACCACCAGAGGGAGCCCCTACTCAGAAGTCAAATCGAGAGAGTTCACAACAGTCCCCCCCTTGAGGAGGGGTCACCGAACCCTCATCCACGCCACCAGGCCGATCAGGATGGGCCCAGTGAAAAGCACGAACCAATCTCTCGGCATTAATGTCAGAAGCAGAGACCCAAGAATTATCCTCCTGGACATAACTTTTCCACTTGCCAAGTACTGGAGTCCCCATCTAGCCAGATGAGAATCCAATATCTTCTCTACCTCATACTCCAAATTACCCTTAACCAATACAGAGTCAGGGGGACTACAGGCTCCACAAACCTTTTCAACAAAGATTTCTGAAAAACGTTATGAATCTTAAACGTAACTGGAAGAGCCAAATGGAAAGAAATGGGGTTAAGGATTTCCAAAATCTTATAAGGTCCAATGAATCTTGGCTTGAATTTTGGAGACGCAGCCTTCATGGGAATATTTTTTGAGGACAACCAAACCATATGACCCACTTTAAACCGGATACCAATGGTCCTATGCTGGTTGGAAAACCATTGGGCCTTTTCCTGAGTGTGGGACAACTTATCCACTACTTGGTCCCAAATCTGCTGCATTCTCTGTACCACAGAATCCACACTTGGGCAGGCCGAAGCTTCCACCTGCCCCAAAGAATATCGAGGATGAAACCCAAAGTTACAGAAAAATGGAGACATCAAAGTGGCAGAATTAGCCCTATTGTTTAGCGCGAATTCGACCAAGGGCAAAAATGAGACCCAGTCATCTTGATCAGCAGATATGAAACATCTCAAATAGGATTCCAAAGTCTGGTTTGTTCTCTCAGTCTGCCCATTGGTTTGAGGATGAAATGTAGAGGAGAAAGATAACTGAATTCCCAGTTTGGAACAAAAAGCTCTCCAAAATCTGGAAACAAACTGGACTCCTCTGTCCAACACAATGTGCTCAGGAATCCCGTGCAAACGAACCACCTGTTGTAAAAACAAGGGCACCAACTCAGAAGAAGATGGCAACTTTGGGAGTGGTACAACATAGACCATCTTAGAAAATCTATCACAGATCACCCCAATAACCATCATTCTCTGAGAGACAGGGAGATCAGAAATAAAATCCATTGAGATATAGGTCCATGGCCTCCTGGGCACCGGCAGGGGCATCAACAAACCACTAGAACGAGAACAGGGCTTGGACCGAGAACGAGTCCCACAGGACTGCACAAAATTCCTGACATCACGAGATAAGGCAGGCCACCAAAAAGCCCGACTCCCAAAATCTCTGTTACCAAAAATACCTGGATGACCAGCTAACACGGAGCAATGAATTTCAGACATTACTCTTCTCCTCCACTGGTCAGGGACATACAACATACATACAATCGTTCAGGTTTGTCCTCCTGAAATTCCTCCAGGGAACGTCTCAAATCGGGTGAGATGGCAGAAAGAACTACACCCTCATTTAGAATAGTAGTACGCTCGGTCACATCAAGAGAGTCCGCAAAGAAACTCCTAGAAAAGGCATCCGCCTTAACATTCTTAGTGCCCGGAAGAAAGGAGACCACAAAATTAAAGCGCGTGAAAAACAAGGCCCACCTAGCCTGTCTAGGATTCAAGCGCTTGGCTGATTCAAGATAAATCAAATTCTTGTGGTCAGTGAGGACCACAACTTGATGTCTAGCTCCCTCCAACCAATGTCTCCACTCTTCAAATGTCCACTTCATGGCCAACAATTCCCAATTCCCCACATCATAGTTACGCTCAGATGAGGAACATTTTCGAGAAAAGAAGGCAAAGGGATTCTTCTTAGAGGTTACCGGATCTCTTTGGGACAAAATGGCTCCTGCACCAATCTCAGAAGCATCTATCTCCACCTGAAATGGGAGTGAAACATCAGGTTGCCGTAGAACCGGAGCAGAAGTGAATCTCCGCTTAAGTTCCTGAAATGCCGAAACTGTCTCTGTAGACCAATTCACCACATCAGCGCCCTTTTTGGTCAAATCCGTCAGTGGTTTAACAATACCAGAAAAATTACTTATAAATTTACAGTAGAAATTAGCAAAACCCAAAAACTTCTGGAGAGCCTTCAAAGAAGTGGGTTGAACCCAATCACAAATGGCCTGTACCTTGGCCGGGTCCATTTCAATAGCAGACGGGGAAAAAATAAATCCCAAAAACGAAATCCTCTGTACACCAAAGAGACATTTCGATCCCTTAGCATACAGAGTATTTTCCCTCAAAATCCGGAACACAGTCCAGACATGTTCCACATGAGAATCCCAATCACAGGAAAAAATCAAAATATCATCCAGACAAATGATCAAAAACTTATCCACAAAGTCCCGGAAAATATCTTTCATAAAAGATTGGAAGACGGAAGGGGCATTAGTGAGCCCAAAAGGCATCACCAGGTACTCAAAATGTCCCTCCGGAGTATTAAACTCCGTCTTCCATTCATCCCCGTGCTTGATGCGAATAAGATTATACACTCCCCTGAGGTCAAGTTTGGTAAACCAACAAGCACTTTTAACTCTGGAAAATAAATCAGAAATCAGGGTTAACGGGTATTGATATTTAACAGTGATTTTGTTAAGGGAACTATAGTCAATACATGGCCTTAATGAGCCATCTTTCTTGGCCACAAAAAAAAAACCAGCACCTAAAGGTGAAGAGAATGGTCTGATATGACCCTTCTCCAATGACTCCTTGATATAAGCATCATGTTCAGGTACCAATAAGTTGAAAAGCCGGCCCTTGGGAAATTTACAACCGGGCATTAACTCAATTGCGCAGTCATAACTCCTATGAGGAGATGAAACGTGGATGGGTCTTTCAGCATGATAATGATCCTAAGCCCACCACTAGGGTAATGAAGGAGTGTCTTCGTAAGAAGCATATGAAGGTCCTGGAGTGGCCTAGCCAGTCTCCAGAGCTCAACCTCATAGAAATCCTTTGGAGGCATTTGAAAGTTCGTGTTGCCCAGCGACAGGCCCAAAACATCACTGCTAGAGAGGAAATATGCATGGCGCAATGGGCCAACATACCACCAAGTGTGTGGCAACCTTGTGAAGACTTACAGAAAATGTTTGACCTCTGTCATTACCAACAAAGGATATATAACAAAATATTGAGATGAACTTTTGTTAATGACCAAATACTTATTTTCCACCATAATTTGCAAAATAAATCTTGCCAAATCAGACAAGGTGATTTTATGGATTTGTTTTCTAATTTTGACTCTCATAGTTGTGGTTTACCCATTATGTCAATTACAGGCCTCTCTCATCATTTAAGTGGGAGAACTTGCACAATTGGTGGCTGACTAAATACTTTTTTTCCCCACTGTATGGTGTATAGATTCTGGTGCAAGCAGCCATATGACAAATAACAAGGATTTCTTCACAGACCTTAATGAAAACAAGTCAGAAAAGGTCATCTTAGCTAATGGTCACTATATGACATCAGAAGGAATAGGAGATAGCTACCTCCACTGTCCAGTTTCCTCAGCATAAAGCAGAAAGATCCCAATAAACGATGTTCTCTATGTTCCCAACCTTGAAAGCAATCTTCTGTCAGTAAAGAAGCTCACACAAAAGGGGAATGTAGTTACTTTTAAAGATAACAGCTGTATTATCTCAAAGAAGGGTCACACTCTTGCAGAAGGAAAAATCTAAGATGAACATTTTCAGCTAAAATTCAAAGAAAGAGTGTACAGTGCTAAACAAGATCTACATAAGAACTGTATCCATGTATGGCACAGACGTCTTGGGCACAGAGACCAAGAAGCAGTAAGGAAGCTAGCTCAACTTGCAAATGGTATTGAAATCAAGCAGTGTAGTCAAATGATGAAGTGCACTAGCTGTCTTAAAGGGAAAATATCCTGAAAATCCTTTCCTAAAATAAGCACCACTAGATCTGAACAGCCACTGAATCTGATACATACAGATGTATGTGGTCCAACGAGTGTTCAAACTCCTAGCAAGAAGAGATATTTTCTCACATTTATTGATGACTACTCCAGATATACAGTCACCTACCTGCTTCACAGTAAGGATGGAGTTCCACAGAAACTTGAATATCTTGCTGTAGTGTTTAACAAATTTGGAAGAATGCTAAAAGCCCTGCGTGCAGATAATGGAACCAAATATACAAGTGGTAAGGTGCAAACCATTTTGAAAAAGGATGGAATCGTGTTCCAGACTAAGATTCCATACAGCCCAGAACAAAATGGCATTGCAGAGAGAAAGAACCATACTCTCTGTGAAAGTGGAAGAAGTACTGTATGTTGTTTGATGCAAATCTACCTACAACGTATTGTGGAGAAGACATGATGACGGCTTGCTATATTCAAAACAGAGTGTCAGGTAAAGCCACAAATAAAACTCCATATGAGCTATGGAACTGCGAAAAGCCTAACCTGAAGCACCTCAGGATATTTGGATGCAAAACGTTTATGTATGTTCCCAAAGAAAAATGTTCCAAGTGGGAATCACATGGAAAGGAGTTCTGGTGGGCTATAGCGAACCTCAAAAGGGATACATAATCCTGTACCCAGAGACCAACACAGTAACAATCAGCAGAGATGTGATTGATGAAAACTCTGTATCGCTCAAATTCCTTGATGTTACACCAGTTATTCAACCTAAGAAGCAAAAACAAGAATCTGTCACCAAACCCAGATGCTGAAAAGGAAAACACTGAAGTGTGGATAAGCTCTGAAGCCACCAAGGAAGACAGAGAAGAACCAAGTCAGTTTCGAGTCTGGAGATCAGAAAGGCCAAACCATGACTCCCCAGATAGTCGCCTTTCTTATATGGTCAGAACACTTCCTGAACCAGAGCCATGGTCATGGCAAGAGATGCAAAAACTGCCTGTTCACGAGAAGCAGAAGTGGATAAATTCCGCTAATGAGGAGATGGAGTCCCTTCACCAACTCCACACATGGGAGCTTACTAAGCTACCACAAGGAAAAAGAGCTATCCGATGTAAGTGGGTCTTTGAAAAACAAATATAACTCAGAAGGTAAAATACACCGGATTAAGGCAAGATTGGTCACAAAAGGGTGCTCACAAAAGTATGGTGAAGATTATGATGCTACATTTTCTCCATAGAATCATAGAATCATAGAATCGTAGAGTTGGAAGGGACCTCCTGGGCCATCTGGTCCAACCCCCTGCTCAAAGCAGGATTCGCTAAATCATCCCAGTCAGATGTCTGTCCAGCCTCTGTTTGAAGACTTCCAAATTCAGAACTTTAATGTCCGTAGCTGCAGTTCAACAGATGACAGTGAGACATTTTGACATCAAAACAGCCTTCCTACATGGTAACATTGAAGAAGAGTTCTACATGAGCCAACCCTAGGGATATAGTAAAAAGGGCGAAGAGCAGCTTGTTTGTAAAATGCAAAAATCTCTCTATGGACTTTAGCAGTTGGCAAGAGCTTGGAACTCGAAAATGAACAAAGCTTTGATGGATGAAGGATTTAAAAGATCTCAAGCTGATCCATGTTCGCATGCGAAAAATGTAGCAAAGGAGTGGATGTATGTTTTCCTATATGTAAACGATGTAATCATGTCTCATCAAGATGAAAAGGAAATTGCAAAGCTAGGTGAAATTCTTAATTAGCACTTTGAGACTAAGGACATTGGATATGTGACATATTATTTGGGAATCCAAATCCAAAGAGAGGAAGATGGGGTTTTCTCCTCAACCAAAGTTCTAAAATTTCCTCAATACTAAACTAGTTTGGAATGTCAGAAGCCAAATGTGGGTCAACACCAATGGATCCGTCCTACTTAAAGTTGTAAGGAGAAGAAGATCTGCTACCCTGCAATGAGAGTTACAGACAAGTAGTGGGGGTGCTTCTGTACATAGCAACCACAACTCATCTGGATATCAGAGCCACAGTCGGAATTCTCTGCTGACGTGTAAGCAAGCCACACCAAAGAGACTGGAATGCAATTAAGAGAATTCTTCGATATCTTAAAGAAACTCAAAGGCTAAATCTTAAGATATTTGCATCAGAAGATCTCACTCTCACAGGTAATGTGGATGCAGATTGGGCTGGAGATTCAAGTGATCGGAAATCAACAAGTAGTTACTTGTTCAAGTTAGGACAAAATTAAATTTCTTGGTCCAGCAGAAAACAAGTGTCAGTCACATTATCTTCTACAGAAGCAAAATACATGTATATGTCTCCTGCTAATGCAAGTAAAGAAGTATTTTGGTTGAAACAACTTTTGGAATATTTCGGCACGACTTTAGCTCAACCAACAGTTATCCATGAGGACAACCAAGGATGCATTAAACTTGCCAGCAGTGAGAAGATTAGTGCAAGGACTAAGCACGTTTATGTAAAACATCACCACTTACCTGACTTAGTGGAACGTGGTGTACTCGAGTTTCTTTATTGCGAGTCTGACAAGATGATAGCTGATGGTATGACAAAGCCATTATTAAGAGCCAAGTTTGCTGACTTCAGAACCACAATGGGACTAACAGGATAAGTAATTGTTGAGTGGGGTTGTTGGAATATGTTTGGTGCAATAACTCCATTCCTGTCTGAGTGTTTAGTTGCTAGAATTGTATGCTGTTCCTAAAGTTAGAATAATAAAAAAACTCCCAGAGGCTCACACAGGGAGAGCATGTGACTGTATTTCCAGTTTTTCCTGTGTTTGTGTATGAGAGAAGCAGCCTGCTGTAGATGCAGCACAGATAGACACACAAATGATTTATTCCTGATCTATTAAGCTTATATATTGTTCCTGAAAAAAGAATCTCTGTTGTCACACGCTTGGAGAGTATCCTGAATAATCCGCTGCCAACAGGTATTCTACTGATGACCACAGGTGCAACCTGAAGCATCTGATTGCCAAATCTTAGTAGGGCTTGCTGCCCACACCTATGTTGTGGCATTTATAGTTATGTGGTACTGTATGGAGCCCATTGTACTGTATGGAACATTATATAAGGCCCATTATATTGTATGGAGCATTATATGGGGCCCAATGTATTGTATATAGCAATATATGGGATCCATTGTACTGTATGCAGCAATATATGATGTCTATTATACTGTATGTAGCAATATATGGGGCCATTATAATGCATGTAGTACTAAGTGGGGCTATTATACTGCATAGAGCAATATATGGGGCCCATAATGTTAGGCATCGGGTTCCTGTCACTGCACAGCAGGAATCCCGAGCCTTGCTTCCAGCGGTCTCCCATTCCTCTCCAGCCGCAGAGGAGGCTGCTCAGCAGACTTGTCAGTACTGGCACTCTGCCCAGACTAGCTCCGTGGGTTTGGTTGCTGCTGTCACCTCTGGCCCAGCTATAGCAACGCATGCTGGTCAGCAGCAATCCACTCCAGGGACTAAGTCCTCCTTTCAGTCCACTGAGCATGCCCATGGGACGATCTCTTTGGAGATCGGAGATCACATGCTCAGGGCCTTCTCCAGCTCAGATTTTATCATCAGAAAGGTCAGGAAGGTCCTGGAAGGACGTGGCTATAAAAGGTTTGCATGGCCGCTCGGCCATGCGCAAGTATAGACTGCATTACCTGACTATGAGGAGTGAGTGTTGTATGCAAGTATGAATGTCTCTGGTGACTGACTCATTTGAAACCCCTACCCTTGGTACGCATGTGTTGTGCAGCCTAGCCTGTTAAGCGCCCAGGCTTAGGTGTAGGTGGAGGCAGAGTCTGAGACTGACATCAGTGTCCACCGGTGGCTCTGCACGCCACGGTGCACGTGCTCGACACTCCACCATAGTCAGCATCTATAGTGGCATCCGCAGGTACAACGCTGCATGCTCAGCAGGTCTAGAGGGACTCAGACCTCGTGTCCTTGGGGCTAAGTTCTGTGACCGCATACTGTGCGCTCTCTTGCCGAGTGCTGTGATTTAACAGGCTCCAGCATTTATGTTCAGCGGTGGCACGGCTCTGTGTCGTAACAGAGTTCGCTTCTGTTCGCACTGGGTGACGTTAACCCACATGTGACCTCTTGTATACCACTTTATACTTCCACCATTACTAAGCAGCAGTTTACCACCCCTGCACGGTGGACCTCGGGCTGCGAACGCACCTTACTATTATTTTACTATTTGGTGCGTTCCGCCAGCCCTAACACATTATACTGTATGGAGCAATATATGAGGCCCATTATACTGTTTGTAGCACTATGTGGTGCCCATTATATTGTATGCAGCATTATATGGTGCCCATTGTACTGTATGGAGCATTATATGGGGCCCATTATACTGTAGGGAGCATTACATGGGGACATTATACTGTATAGAGCACTATTTGGGACCATTAAACTGTATGGAGTAATATATGGGGCCCATAATACTGTATGGAAGAATATGTGGGGCCCATAATACTGTATGGAGCACTATATGGGGCCCATAATACTGTATGGAGCACTATGTGGGGCGCATACTACTGTAGGGAGGACTAAACTGTCTGGTCTAAAATGAAAAGTCTACAGTCACTCTGTATTGAATCCCCCCAGGGCACGCACTGTGCGCTGTGAGGATTCGCTTGTTTCTGACCTATTGTAGAATTTAGAATAGTTATCATTCATGTAATGTAAGAAGTAAGTGAAATCTTTGGCATTGCAATATACCTATATTTCTCTGCCGTATTTGTGCATCTGAATTGTGATATGTGTTAAAGGGGCCCACTGAGACTTTATCGCCCATGAGAACCTGGAGCCGGCCCAGGTTCAAGCATTAGCATGCAAGTCACAAGCTGTTTGCCATTTTCCAAGAACAACTATACGGGCTATTTTTCAGTAAGTACACACCTTTCTGCTTATTTTGAATGCAAAGAGACATGGAAAACAACAACAACACTATGAAGGGAAGAATGATTCACTTGATTCACTGTAGTGAATATGTAGTCAGTCATCCTGTGATGGATTATTTTGTGCATAGATTTTCCTGCTATATGTATCTTCTCTGTAACAGTAGGTGTCACACAGAGTATATTTGGTAACCTGGGCTATACTTACAGTAGTTCACTCATCATTTATAGTATGTCGCCTAATGAACTGAAACAAGCCACAGGTTAAAAGACTATTATAGAATAATACATGGATGACATTTCATAAAGTGTGTGTCTAGAATATCTGATATTATTGGATTGCATGCATACATGGAGCATGAACAATGCTGTGGTATACTAGGGTCATCGTGATGGCTCGATAACACTGATTTTGCCTATGCTGCACTTCTACATCACAAAATGACCTACAGATCATTTATGCTGCACTTACAAAAAATGTCCCTACTTGGTAAGTGTTATGTTACATTAACTATGTAGAGACATGATCCTCGTTAAGGTTCTATTTTAACATTTTAGAGTAAAAGTTAAGAGTCTAATTCCACTTTTACAAAATGTAATATTTTTTTTACTGATGCTCTTTAGTTATTTAGATTTTTATTATCCATTTTTTTATTCCAAAATGTTTACAAAATTCTGCTGACTCACCTTGGAGCTGTCACGATGTGACTGGCCCTGCGTGACGCGATCCGACGGTCGGTCGGTCGGTCACCAAACAACAAGACAAAACAAGGGGACAGCGGGGACACAATTACAATGGTGGGCCCTGCAATAGGGAACAAGGACAGGGACACCTCCTGCACTCTCCTGAGGCTGTGTCCTGGACTATCCTGACGTCCCTATACGGCTTCTTTCAAACCGTTGCTGACCAGGATACCTCAGCCCTCACTTGCCCTCCACCTATCTCTCACTAGGGAATTGGCTAGGCGGACACTGGTCCCACCGCTGCACTAATACAACTCCAAGAAAAATAACAGACAGGGAAAAACAAACAACACTTAGCTTTCTCTGCTGTCATGCACTGGACCGCAGAGTAAGGCCCCCGAATACAGCTTTCAGCAGAAACACCACTGCTCCAGAAAGCTCCTCTCTTCAGCAGCATCACCTCTACTCCAGATAAGCTGAACCACCTCTGCACCAGGTAGGACCAGTCTTCACAACGGTTGGTTTCCATAGGACCTGTATTACCAAACAGTCAGCTTGTGACGGAGTCAGCTTACGCTGAGTCGTTTTCTTTAGAGTGGACCCTCTGGGTTGTGGCACCCACTCATCGAGCTGACCTTGTAAGGAACCACCCCCTATACAGGGAGTGTCAGGGGCAAGACCAAGCTGGTGAGCCAACATGACTGCTGGAACCAGACGGCCGGCTCAGGTAGACACTAAATACGAGTGTCTGACGACAAAGGACGTGCAGGAAACAAGACAAGACAAGACGTGAATTCAAGGTATCTTCATTAAGGCAAACTCAGGGTTACATCAGGTGCAAGACGTGATAACAGGGAAACACAGCAAGGTGCGTGCGAGGGCACGCCAAGGTCCATGGCATGGTATGTGCTAGATGGCACGCCTAGGTACAAGCAAGGTTCGATGGCATCGGACTCTGGACAGCTGGCAACGGTCGACAGGATCAGGGCATCAGGTTGCGGACATCAGCTCCGGACATCAGGTCGCAGTCATCAGGCTTACGATCTCTGGCAGCAATCGGCAGGTTCCGGGCATCCGGCAGGCAAAGCAGGGTTCAGGCAAGGAGGCACGACAGAGCTCCAGACATGGTGCGTGTTAGGGAACACGCCAAGGTCCAAGGTAAGGTTCCAGGCAGGGTGCGTGCTAGGGGCACATCAGGGTCCAGGGCAAGGTGCAAGGCAAGGCGAGTGTGTAGGGGACACGCCAGGTTCAAAGTACAAAACATGGTGCGTGTGTAGGGGACACGCCAGGGTCCAAAGTTCAAAGGACAAGACATGGTGCGTGTGTAGGGACACGCCAGGGTTCTAGGTCCAAGGCAAGGTCCTGCGCGTGCCGAGGGACACGCCAGGGTCAGGGTACAAGGCATAATCCTGCGCGTGCAGAGGAGCACACCAGCGTCAGGTTCAAGTCAGGGGCCTGCGCGTGCTAGGAGGCATGCCAGGGTTCAGGCTAAGGCCTGTGCATGCAAGAGGGCACGACAGGGTACAAGCTAGGGCCCGTGTGTGCAAGAGGGCACGACAGGGTACATGGCAAGACCTGCGCGTACTTTTACAGAAGCACGGGGAGGTATGCCAAGGAGCAGGCTAGGGCCTACGCGTTCTATTAGAGAAGCACGCAATGCACAGTGCGGGGCAGCGTGGGTGCAAGGAAGCACAAAGTACGGCTGCGGCACTGGCTAGCTGGTCGGGCTGAGGCTAACACTGGCAGGCACAACCAAGGCAAGCACGGCTGAAGCACAACAGGCGGACACAGCTTAGTCACTGGCCTACGAGCATGGCTGAGGCACAGACAGGCGGGCACGTATAGCATGGCATGGCTGAGGCACAAACAAGCAGGCAAGGGAAGGCCAGGCACGTGCAAAGGGCACACGAAGAAACAAGGCAAAGCAAGGCTAGGCAAAGTATGGAATAAGGAGCGGAACATAGGCAGAAGCACTGAGCCAGTTCAGAGAGAGTATAGGGCTAGCAGCAGAGCGTAGGCCGAAGCCCAGAGCCTGGTCAAGGGAGAACCTTGAGACTAGCCAGGAAATGTGCTAGAGAGCACCATAGGACAGAGTCTAGCAGCGGAGCGTAGGCCAAAGCCCAGAGCCAGGTGAAGAGAGAACCTTGAGACTAGAATGTGCTAGCGAGCACCAGAGGGCAGAGTAAGGAAAACCAGGCAGAGACAGAGAACGTGGAATACTACAAGGCTCAGAATAGCAAAGGCCAGACATGGCGAAACAGGCAAGGCAGAGAACAGAGGAAGGACTACAAGTCAAAGAATAGCTAAGACGAGACATAGCAAAACAGGCCAAGGCAGAGAACAGAGGAAGGACTACAAGTCTAAGAATAACAAGGAAAAACACAGCACGAGAGAAAACACAAGACAAGGCACGGGACAAGAGGCAGAGTACAAGCACAGAACGTGTGCAGAGAAGCACTACAGGGCAGAGTGCAGGGGCACAGAATACAGAGAGCGACCGAGCAGACCAAGCAGCCATGCAGGGAAGCAACACGATACTCAGGCCCCGACCATAGGAAGGGGCGGTCTAATATAGGGCATTAGCACCTGCACTTCCGGGTCAGGACCAGGAGAGGACTTCCGGTTCAGATCCTCCAGGATCATAGAGAGGGTCACATGGTTGAGTCCTCCAAGACCATAGAGAGGATTGCTGGATCAGACTGTGCTGGAACATAGGAAAGGTCACATGATCAGGGTCTCCAGGATCACAGAGAGGATAGCTGGATCAGACAGTGCTGGAACATAGGAAAGGTCACATGATCAGGGTCTCCAGGATCATAGAGAGGATCGCTGCAGGCAGAGCAGAGACGGGAGGTCACACAGCAACGGTGTGTAGCAATGAGGTAAAACACACATGCGCACTGGCAATGGCAGGCAGCCATGAGATGAGGCGCGTGTGCACACTGCTCCAGGCATCTTGCAGCAAGACAGTCACGAGGTGCTTGTGCACACTGCTTCCAGGGATCTTTCAGCATAAGACATAAAGGGCATGATAGTTCAGTGCAAGTGCACACTGCTCCAGGAGTCATGCGGCATACCAGACATGGCGGGCATGATAGTTCGGTGCACGTGCACACTGCTCCAGGAGTCATGCGGCATACCAGACCTGGCGGGCATGATAGTTCGGTGCGCCTGCACACTGCTCCAGGGGTCATGCGGAGTAACAGACATGGCGGGCATGACACAGCTGGTGCAGCAGGTGACCTTATATAGGAAGGTGGGAGTGGTCCCCACCAGAACCAGCAGTCTAACTAAACATGTAGTAACACCAGCAGCCACCGGCGGGAAAAACTGACATTAACCCCCGATGGCCTGAAATGAAAAAAGTTTATATCAGAGAAGCCCAAACTGACAGAGATCCAAAAATGGATCGTGACAGGAGCATAAAGAATTTTAATATTTCCCCTGGCTGTTAAAGGGGTTGTCCGGTCAAAACCGACTCTGTGTGATTGCAGACTTATGAATCCCCCCAGTGCACACACTATTCACTGCGGGGATTCGCCGTTTTCAGACCAGGGAACGGAGGGTATGTATGAGCTATACATATCCCTGGCCAGTGGATGCGGCCTCTCTCTTTATACACTTAGAACTCATATATAACCTCCTTTCCCCGGTCTGAAACCAGTGAATCCCCGCAATGCACAGTGCATTCGCTGGGGGGATTCATAAGTCTGCAGTTACACAGAATGCCTGCAGACTTACCAGGTTTGATAGGACAACACATTTAAGCATTGTATTCTTTAGTCACATCACATATAAGTCTTCCATCAGGTCTGTATACCAGGATACCAGTGAATAAGTCACTATTTGGTGTGGTCGCTAGAGTTGAGCGATACCGTCCGATACTTCAAAGTATCGGATCGGAATGGATCGGCCGATCTTAAAAAAAAGTATCGGTATCGCCGATTCCGATACCGGAAGTCCCATTCAAGTCTATGGGACTTCCGGTATCGGAATAAGAAAAACCCTGTTTTTGCCTTATACAGCCTTTCTGGGGTCTGTACGGGCCTTTCGGGGGGCTGTGCCGGCCTGCCAGGGGGTCTGTGCAGGCTCCGGTGGTCTGTGCCGGCCTGCCGGGGGGCTGTGCCGGCCTGCCGGTGGTCTGTGCAGGCTCCGGTGGGCTGTGCCGGCCTGCCGGGGGGCTGTGCCGACCTGCCGGGGGGCTGTGCAGGCTCCGGGGGGCTGTGCCGGCCTGCCGGTGGTCTGTGCAGGCTCCGGGGGGCTGTGCTGGCCTGCCGGTGGTCTGTGCAGGCTTCGGGGGTCTGTGCAGGCATCGTCCGATGGGACTACAAGTCCCATCGGGCGATGCCTGCTACCATGACAGTGATTGACACATTAGCCAATGATGGGACAGTAGTAGTCCCATCATCCGGCTAATGTGTTGAATGTAAAAAAAAAAAAAATTACATGCTACATACGTGCTACATACATACAACATGCATACTACATGTAACATACATACTACATATATACTACATGCAACATGCATACTACATACATGCTACATTCATACTACATACATGCTACATTCATACTACATATATACTACATGCAACATACATACTACATATATACTACATGCATGCAACATACATACAACATATATACTACATGCATGCAACATGCATACTACATATATACTACATGCTACATACATACTACATATATACTACATGCATGCTACATACATACTACATATATACTACATGCATGCTACATACATACTGCATGCTACATACATACTACATGCTACATACCACATATATACTACATACATACTACATGCATGCTACATACATACCACATACATACTACATACATACTACATACATACTACATGCATGCTACATGCATGCTACATGCATGCTACATGCTACATACATAACACATATATACTACATGCATGCTACATACATACTATATGCTACATACATACATACTACATACATACTACATACATACTACATGCATGCTACATACATACTACATGCTACATACATACTACATATATACTACATGCATGCTACATACATACTACATGCTACATACATACCACATACATACTACATACATACTACATACATACTACATGCATGCTACATACATACTACATGCTACATATATACTACATGCATGCTACATACATACTGCATGCTACATGCATGCTACATACATACTACATACATACTACATGCTACATACATACCACATATATACTACATACATACTACATGCATGCTACATACAATACATACATAGACATACAGTACATATAACATAGAGTAACATACTTACCAATACTTGTCACATTGTTCCCCGAAGCCATTGTCTTTTACGGAATAAATATTAACATAACAAACCACAAAAATACTCACCCACGATCCGAAGCAGTCCACGAGTGTGTCCCACGACGATCTTGGGTAGAGAACGGCAGCATCAGCTGATGCTGCCGTTCTCTACGGGCTGCAGGAATCCAATGATGGAAGGTAGGTATCCTTCCGCACTGTATTCCTCCGCCACTTAAAAAAAAAAAGTCCCTAGTCTCACTTTATGCCATCCCACACAGCAATGGCATAAAGTGAGACTAGGGACTTTTTTTTTTTTTAAGTGGCGGAGGAATACAGTGCGGAAGGATACCTACCTTCCGTCATTGGATTCCTGCAGCCCGTAGAGAACGGCAGCATCAGCTGATGCTGCAGTTCTCTACCCAAGATCATCGTGGGACACACTCGTGGACTGCTTCGGATCGTGGGTGAGTATTTTTGTGGTTTGTTATGTTAATATTTATTCCGTAAAAGACAATGGCTTCGGGGAACAATGTGATAAGTATTGGTAAGTATGTTACTCTATGTTGTATGTACTGTATGTCTATGTATGTATTGTATGTAGCATGCATGTAGTATGTATGTAGTATATATGTGGTATGTATGTAGCATGTAGTATGTATGTAGCATGTATGTAGTATGTATGTGGTATGTATGTAGCATGTAGTATGTATGTAGCATGCATGTAGTATATATGTGTTATGTATGTAGCATGTAGCATGCATGTAGCATGCATGTAGTATGTATGTAGTATGTATGTGGTATGTATGTAGCATGTAGGTGGTATGTATGTAGCATGTAGCATGCATGTAGTATGTATGTAGTATATATGTGGTATGTATGTAGCATGTAGTATGTATGTAGCATGTAGTATGTATGTAGCATGCAGTATGTATGTAGCATGCATGTAGTATAAATGTAGTATGTATGTAGCATGTAGTATGTATGTAGCATGCATGTAGTATATATGTAGTATGTATGTAGCATGTAGTATGTATGTAGCATGCATGTAGTATATATGTAGTATGTATGTAGCATGTAGTATGTATGTAGCATGCATGTAGTATGTATGTAGTATTTTTTTTTTTTTTTTAACATTTAACACATTAGCCGGATGATGGGACTACTACTGTCCCATCATTGGCTAATGTGTCAATCACTGTCATGGTAGCAGGCATCGCCAGATGGGACTTGTAGTCCCATCGGACGATGCTTGCACAGACCCCCGGACATCAGCACAGCCCCCCGGCAGGCCGGCACAGCCCCCCGGCAGGCCGGTACAGACCCCCACAGGGTGCACAGACCACCGGCAGGCCGGTACAGCCCCCCGGCAGGCCGGTACAGACCCCGGGCAGTCCACACAGCCCCCCGGCAGGCCGGCAGAGACACCCGGAAGGCCCGAAATGACGGCGCATCATGATGCGCACACACCGCGCATCATGATGACGTCATTTCAGCTGTTAATCAACTTTGAACTTCCGATTCCGATGCCGACTTCCGATATTGAAAAAATATCGAAAGTCGGTATCGGAATTCCGATACAGCAAGTATCGGCCAATACCCGATACTTGCGGTATCGGAATGCTCAACACTAGTGGTCGCTCTTTGCATTCAAAACAGCATTAATACTTCTAGATACACTTGCACACAGATCTTGAAGGAGCTTGGCAGGGAGGTTGTTCCAAACATCTTGGAGAAGTAGGAACAAATCTTCTGTGAATGTAGGTTAGCAGAAATCCTCCTGTCTCTTCACTGGATCCCAGACAGAATTGATGATGTTGAGATCAGGTCCATATCATCACTTAAGGGACAAATTTCATGGTAATGACTGCACTGGCCTGTTTTCTACCACTCTGAAAAAATTCACTTGCCCCTGTGTTTCATTATAGTTGTCAAAGGTTAATGATATTTCAGTGGAATGTAAAAGCTTGGGCACCACTGGTCAAAATTACTGTTATTTTAAACAGTTAAGCAAGTTGAACATGACATGATGTCTAATAAGCCTAAAGTTGAAGATTACACATTTCCTTTGTATTTTAGGCAAAAAATATATATATTTTCATCTTTTACATCTTAAAAATTACAAAAAGGAAAATGGGCTGATGCAAAAGTTTGAGCACCCTGCACGGTTAGTACCTAGTAGCACCCCATTTGGAAGTATCAAATCTTGTAAACACTTTTTGTAGCAAGACAAGAGTCTTTCAGTTCTTATTTGAGGGATTTTCATCCATTCTACATTGGAAAATTCTTCCAGTTCTGTGAGATTCCTGGGTCGTCTTGCTTGCGCTACTATTTTCAGGTCTAGCCATAGATTTTCAATGATGTACAGATTACGGGACTGTGAAGGACATTGTAAAATCTTCAGCTTGCTCTTTTTGAGGTAGTCTATTGTGGCTTTTGACTTGTGTTTAGAATCATTCATTGTAGAAGCCATCCTTTTTTTAACTTCAGCTTTTTTGCAGATGATGTAATGTTTGCATCCAGAATTTGTTGAAACTTCATTGAATTCATTCTTCCCTCTAGCCATGAAATATTCCATGTGCCATTGGATGCAACACCACTCCAAAGCATGATTGATCCACCCCCATTTATAATGATTGGCGAGATGTTCTTTTCCTCGACACAAGCCTTTGATCATTGTGACCAAACAGTTCTATTTTAACCTCATTGGTCCACAGAAATTGTTTTCAAAATGCATCAGGCTTGTTTAGAAATGCTTTGGCATACTTCTAATGCTGAATTTTTTGGTGAGCAAGCAGGAGAGGTTTTCTTCTGATGACTCTTCCATGAAGACCATATTTGTGCAGGTTTCTCTGAACAGCAGAACGATTTACTACAACTCCAGAGTCTGCTAAATCTTTCTGAAGGTCTTTTACAGTCAAGCAGGGGTTCTGATTTGCCTCTGTAGCAATCCTACGAGCAATTGTCACTGAAATGTTGCTTGGTCTTCCAGACCTTATCTTGACCTTCACTGTTCCTGTTAACTGCTATTTCTTAATTACATTTCAACTTAAAAACATTTTCCTATCTTCTTATAGTCTTCTCCTTCTTTGTTGGCCCCCACCATTTTCAGGGTGCTAAGCAGCTGCTTAGAAGAACCCATAGCTGTTGGTTTTTGGCACAAGGATATAGGAGGCAGCGTTTTTATAAAGCTGCGAAATTTGCTGCCCCTGGCCTTTCTTACTGATAATAGTGAACAAGTCTTAACCCTAACACGATAATTAAGGTCTGAAACCTTGGTCAAAGATATCGCAGCACACAAATCTACAGGGTGTGCAAAGTCATTGGCCCATTTTCCTTTTTGTAATTTTTAAAATGTAAAAAATGGCAATTTTGTTTGCATAAAATACAAAGTAAACGTGTCATGTTTAACTTAAGCCCTTTTAGAGATCATTTCATTTTCAACTTGTTTAACTGTTCACAATAACAGTAATTTTGACCAGAGGTGCTCAAACTTTTACATTCCACTGTATGTACAGTATATGGAGGACTTGACACTCTCCATTCAAGATACATATGCAAAGTTTTGAAACACCTGATTTCACTGAATGGAATTTCAACAGACTACTGAGTGTCCAGATCTGCTGTAAAATCTTCCTGAAAGTTTGATATGAATACATATTCATCAATCTTTGACTATACAGTCCTTTCGGGCCTCTTAGGGCTCATACTCACTGGCGATAAAATGGACGATTTAAAATCGGATTGCACCCTGACCAATGTTAGTCAATGGATGACATCTCACTTGCGATTTTTTTTCCCATCCAAAATCGGACTGAGAAAAAAATTACAGCATGCTGCGATTTGCTGTGATTTTCGCCAATGCAATTCAATAGGTGTGATTTAAAAAACGAACCAAAAACGGACATCCGTTTTCCATCCGTTTTAAACAGATACATTACCAGTCTGTGGCATAGAACACTGTAAATGGTCCTGTAAATGACTGTAGAAAAACAGTTGCTGCGAGAAAAAAAACAGATTGCAAATGGATGTAAAACGGATAGAAAGATTAAAAATCGCATAGAAATCTCATGACACTCCACCCTTTTTTACAGTCCAGAAATCGGACCGTTTTTTTAATCGCCAGTGAGTATGAGCCCGGTTCCATAGTCCTCTTTTTTCCATTCCTCTCTTTCTTTTTTCTTCTCTTACTTCACCTATCTTTGCCCTCTTCCTTTCAACAAAATCCTTTAAGATTCAGGCTGGGATACACTACTCTTGAAGAAATATGCTCTCCCATCCTCAGCTTCGTTTTTACATTTTATTTATTTTACTCACTTATATAGCACGATTACTTCCACAGCGCTTTACAGACATTATTAGCACTGTCCCCACTGGGTCTCACAATCTAGATTCCCTATCAGTAGGTCTTTGGAGTGTGAGAGGAAATTGGAGACTCCAGAGGAAACCCACGCAAACATAGGGAGTACATACAAACTCCTTGTCCTTGGTGGGATTTGAACCCAGGACCCCAGCGCTGCAGTGCTAACCACTGAGCCACTGTGCTGCCCAACATGCTTGATTTGAATTTTATCAGCAAAATGGATGTTATGATAATGTGGTGGTTATGCTGTTTCTTTCTCTGGTTCTTCTAAATATAAAGAATTATTAAAAAAATATAAGAGAGATACCTCCAAAAAACGAGAATTACTTATTTAATTTTTTTTTTATTCAAAATACCATTGTTTTTTTATTTGCACATAGTTGTGATAATATTTAGTGCATTGCAAGGTTTGCCATTTACAGAACAGGGAAAGCGTAGTGCTCCCTTTGGACACTAGAGTTCAAGAATGAAAAGTATAGAGAATTGTCTATAGCTTTGGCTGTAAATAAGTCATTAGTAATATTGGTCAGGGCAGTTTCAGTGGAATGATGGGGACGGAAGTCAGATTGTAGGTTGTCGAAGAACAAATTAGATAACAAGTGTCATGATACCAGTGCTGGGTAACCGGCACTGCTGGGGTTAATGTTCTGACCTCAGTGCAGACTCTCACCTGCACACCTGGGACCTATTATGGTGGCCTCTCATTGGTTCTGGGGAGGCTTCTTATAGCCTCAGGAAGCTCCCATCCCCCATCAGTTATACTTTCGCCCTTGGCATTGTGGGGTGACCCCTGAGTGTGTTAGTGCTGTGTTCTGGTTGCTTGATTCTCTGTGTACGACTCGGTCTGTTCTCTGGATTTTGCTTTGGATTCTGCCTGGTACCTTCTACGTCTGTTTGGTTTTGATCTCTGCTTGGCCCTGACTATCCGTTCTGTCTCATCTCTGGTACTTTACTGATATCTTGTGTATGACCTTTGGCTTTGTCTGACCTCCCGTCTGTTTATCCTTCCTGTACCTCGCTTGCCTGCACTGTGCATGACCCCCGCTTTGCCCGACTTTGAGTTTTCTACCTTCTTTGAAAGCAGGACGCTAAGCCCCGCCGCCTTGCAGTCACATGACAGTTCACATGACTGTAGGTCCTGTGCCGGCCTGCTAAACTTCTACATTCAGGTCCTGTGCATCTTTATTTTCCGGCTGTTCTTGTCCCCAGGGGTCCCTGTTATGAGCTCATTTTCTGCTCCACCAGCCGGGAGTTCTCCTTCCTTTCTCCCTCTGGTAGTGACAGGAGGTAGTGAGGTTAGTTTAATTGGTAATGGTCTGCCACCTGATGAGGAGGATAGTGATTGGATCTCCGGAGTATCAGACTGGATATAAGACAGCCAACGCCCTATCCTGTTGCTGGTGATTCAGTCTATTTCTCACGTCTTGGACTTCAGCTCTGCTCCAGTCATCTCAAGTTAAGTCTGTTTTTTGCTAATGTTTACACTTGCTCTTGTTGGTCAACTCAGTTTTTCTGTGGTCAGCCAGCCCGCCTGGGCTGTGCTGAATTTCCACTATTATTTATCTGAATTTGCCAACTTGCCTTTTGTCCTTTATTAGATTGGCCTCTTTTTGCTCTGTCTCAGAATATTCCAGAGTGCTGATATAGTGGGAGAAGTCTAGTGACTTCAGGGTTAATTTTGTTATCAGAAGCGTTGGACATTATTTTTGGTAGGGTTTTTGGCAGATTGCAGACAGTATCCTTCCTTTCCTGTCCTTTCAAGTTAGTTTGGCCCCATCGTTTGCTCAGCCTATTTTTCTGCCTTTGTTTGTGTTTTCATCTTGCTTCACCGTCAATACATGTGGGGGGCTGTCTTTCCTTTGGGGTCTGCTCTGGGGAGTTAGTTTTCCTTTTTTCTTACTTTAGGCTTATTTAGCTCTCCGGTTGTGACGAGGCGTCCAGGATCACCGTAGGCACGCTCCACGACTGCTTCTAGTTGTGTGTTAAGATCAGGGCTCTGCAGTCTGCATAGTTACCAACCTCTCTGGTTTTTGAGAATTAGCTTGTTTTGCTTTTTTCCTCCTCGGTGACCCATTCATAACAGGTCCCTACGGTGCGGGTGAGTCCCTGCTTAGCGGAGGCTGTAGGCCGGCGCTGTCAGGACCCTGACAACAAGTGGGAGGAAAGTTCAGCGTGAACATGCTGCTAAAGGAGTTTGGAAGTGAATGTATCAGCGATATGGGGCAATAGCTGGACATAGCGGTTGGGTCACGGGATGGCTTTTTGAGGGTGGGTGTGATTGTGGCATGTTTGAAAGTGGAAGGGAAGGTACCAGAAGTTAGTGATAAGTTGGATATATGGGTTAGGGGTGAAATTAGTGTGGTGAGATTCAGGAAGAGGTGGGATCGTATGGGGTCAAGTGCACAAGTGGTTAGTTGTGATTTGGAGAGGAGACAAATAATCTCTACTTCAGTAATGTTGGAGAGGGAGGATATGGGGTAAGGGCATTGGTCAGGTATAAATAAGTGGTTGTAGTGATCGAACAATGAGAACTTGTCTTGTTGGGTCGATCTTATTTTTGAAATGTGTGGGTCTAAGGAGGTGGCGGGAAGCCTCAGTTTCTCCCTCTCTCCTTTATGTTGGGCACGTATCCCTCATGCGGTGCCCTGACAGTTTGGTTATAACTACTCTGTTATTCATGTGCTATGTTTGTATATCCTATCTTGTCTTAACGTTTCACTATTGTGCATTGTAATATACAATATGCAGATGTTAGATTAAGGCTAGTAAGAGGTTAACTAAGGGGGCTGGATCAGCAGCCTCAAAGGTACAGGAAGTTCCTGTCTCTCAGTCAGTGCCCGAGCAGGCATGCCCGTGGCAGGATGCTTCTACAGACAGGAGCAGGAGGTGCCCAGGATGTGGGGATAAAGCTGCTGCAGACCGCTGCCTCAGTCTGCCGGTGTCACGTGCCCTGTCCTGAGTGACACGGCCAGCAGGCCGGTAACTGATACAACAGGACGCGTCACGTGTAATTGTCCTTTGTGACGCGGTCCACAGGCTGGTAACTAATACAATAAGACAAGGGAATAGGGAAAACCTGGGTAACAATAACAATGGTGGCCCTGCGATAGGGAATGGGGACGTGGAGACCTCCTGCACTCCCCTGAGTCAGTGTCTCTACACTCCTACCTTTCCCTAGGCCGGTTCCGCAACGGGCGCCGCTCAGGATACCTTTAAACCCTAGCTCGCCCTGCACCTAAACCCTCACTAGGGAAATGGTCTGTGCAGAAACTAATCCCACCACTGCACTAAACACACATAAGGAAAAGAGACATAACAGGGGAACACCACTTAGCTTTGCTCTGTTGCTTACGCTCCCAGCAACAGAGCCCGCCACCTGTGTGCATCTTTTCCTCCACCGAGTCCAACATCTGGGTGCACTGTCCAGCAACAGAGTCCAGCGTGCAGCCTTGGAGCAAACAGAGTCCACACCTGCGTGCAGCTGTCCAGAAACAGAGTCCAGCAAATGAGTCCAGCTTTTCTGCCAGAGTACAACATTTTGAGTCCAGCTTTCTGCAACCGAGTCCAGCATCCCGAGTGCAGCTCTACACCATAGCTGCCACTCCACCAAGCCATGAGAGAACTCCTTGCTGACACCATAGCTGCAACTCCACCAAGCCATGCCAGCCCTCCTCGCAGACACCATAGCTGCCACTCCAGGACTCTCACTGAGCTGCCCGGGACTCTCTTTAGCTCCATCCTTCACCCAGGCTTGCTAGTAACTGAGGACTAATCACCAACCGTGATTGTCACACCTGACACTCTCTTATAGAGCAATCACACCTGTTACATAATTGCGTGCAAAAACTAAAGTAACCAAGTGCAATGACACTCACCACCACCGGGGGGCAAATTTAGAACAAAAGACACCACAGTGCAAAAATCCTAATGGCCACCGGGGGCAAATCCACCTTTGGCACACAGCCAAAGGAAAAAAAAAGGTTACTTTGTGCATTTATCTCTGTCATATCCAACCTGGATCATGACAGTCAGGCAGCATTGTTTCATGTACAGTAAAGTTTTCCCTTTTGGATCAGAACTGTGCCTGTCATGTCTTTTCTGGATCTGACTGTGCTGTAGAATTGGGACCGCACCTGTCTTCATGTGCAAGGGGCCGAGGTGCTTTTGGACTGTTGCTTTAATAGCCTCAGTCATGACTACCACCCCGTGCCACCTTGTTACATAGCAAAGACGTCAGCAGAGATGAGGGAAGTCGGAGGGGGCAGTGGAGGTTGAAGAAGGGAGTTAAAAGTGTTGAATAACTATTTGAGGTTGTAGGATAAGGAGGATACAAGGGATGTAAAGTAGGCCTGTTTAGCAGAGGTAAGGGCTGGAGGAAAGAAGGTTTAAGCATAATCACAGACGCGGATTCTTTACTGTAAGAGCAGTGAGACTATGGAACTCTCTGCCATATGATGTTGTAATGAGTGATTCCCTACTAAAATGTAAGAAGGGTCTGGATGCCTTTCTTGAAAAGTATAATATTACAGGGTATATACACTAGTTTCCTTAATATTGCGTTGATCCAGGGAGCTAGTCTGATTGCCGTATGTGGAGTCGGGAAGGAATTTTTTTCCCAGTGTGAAGCTTACTGTTTGCCACATGTGTTTTTTTGCCTTTATCAACATGTTAGGGCAGGTTAGGATAGGATATGGGTTGAACTAGATGGACTTAAAGTCTTCCTTCAACCTTAATAACTATGTTACTAAGTGTTACTTGGATTGCTTAAGAAAAACAAAGTTATGACTTTGTAGTGGCCTTGTCAAAGTCCTGACTTTAATCCGAAAAAGATGCTGTGGCATGACTTTTAAAAGGCGGTTCATGCTCGGAAACACTCCAATGTGGCTGAGTTACAACAATTCTGGGAAGATGAGTGGGGCAAAATTTCTCTAGAGAGTTGTAAAAAACTCATTTCCAGTTATTAAAAATGCTTGATTGCAGTTGTTGCTGCTAAGGGTGGCCCAACCAGTTATTAGATTTAGGAGGCCTTGTAAGTTTGGATCTCTTTTTCCCTTAAAGGGAATCTGTCACCCTTTTTTCGGCCTATTAGCTGCCGGCACTGACATCAGGGGCTTATCTACAGCATTCTGTAATGCTGTAGATAAGCCCCCCGATGTAACCTGAAAGATAAAAAAAAATTAGATTATACTCACCGGAGTGGGCGGTCCGGTCCGATGGGTGTTGCAGTCCGGTCCAGGGCCTCCCATCTTCACACGATGCAGTTCTCTTCTTTTCTTGCTGTAGTGGCTCCGGCACAGGCGCACTGCTCTGCCCTGTTGATGGCAGAGCAGAATACTGCAGTGCGCAGGTACCGGACCACAACACCCATCGGACCAGACCGCCCACTCCGGTGAGTATAATCTAACGTGTTTTTTTTATCTTTCAGGTTACATCGGGGGTTTATCTACAGCATTACAGAATGCTGTAGATAAGCCCCTGATGTCAGTGCCGACAGCTAATAGGCCGAAAAAAGGGTGACAGATTCCCTTTAATAATAAAGACCTTCATTTAAAAACTGCATTTTGTGTTTAATTGTGTTTTCTTTGTCTAATATTTACATTTGATCTGAAACTTAATTGTGACAAACATGCAAAAGAAAAGGAAATCAGGAAGGGCGCAACACTTTTTCACACAACTGTACATCCCAGGTGCTGGGTGGACTATACATATATATCCCAGGTGCTGGGTGAACTGTACAGATACATCCCAGGTGCTGGGTGCTCTATATACTATATTCCTGGTTCTGGGTGCACTATACAGTTACATCCAAAATATAGCTTGCTGAGTTTTGCCAGATCACATTTTTCTTTGCTTATGTCTCCCTCTAGTGGTCGTTATTCATATTCTAGTTTAAAACGGGTTTAGTTTCCTAGCAATTAGTTTCTGTGGATGAGCTAAAATGCTGACAGTTCTGCTTTACAGGTTGACATTGACATATGTACTTATATTGCTATTTAAAAATATTAAATGATGCAATTTGTAGAGGTGAAGAACAGCGTTAAAATAAATTAACCCATTAAAGAGACAACATCACAAAGGTTATTTATGCATGTAGCGTACATAGTAGGCATTCATACTGATAAGCACTTGGACCATTAAAATTATTATTATTATTCCATGGCACTTTACATGTGAAAAGGGGTATATATAACAAAAAGAAGTACAATAATCTTGAACAAAATGAGTCACTGACTGTTGCTGCAGGGGAGAGACCTGCAAGGGCTCACAATCTAAAATCACTAAACGCAAAGTCCATGGCATGTGTTGTACTGCATAGCATTTATGTAGATGCATGTTATAATCTGTTCAATGTATTTTGTGTGTGCGCTCTCGTTGCATGCCAAAATCAGCTGCCAGCTGCAGAAGTAGACCCCGCGCGGCGTGGGAGCGCTGGGAAAGTCAGTAGGAATGCTTAATTGGGGGGTTTTCTGTTTATTGAACAACATCTGGGCCATATACCTATAGTCCTCAATACAGTATAGTGCATGCCAATAGTTATCCAGGTAGTCTAATGCACAGCCCATGGGCCTACTTGTAGAATAATGCACAGCCCATAGTCCTCCATATAGTATAATGTACAGCCCATCTTGGTATATGTCTCCCATCCTGGTATATGTCCCGCATCCAGGTATATGTCCCTCATATGGGGCCATATTCCAGGATGGGGGCCATGTACTAGAATGGAGCAACACACACGGATGGAGGCCATATACCAGGATGAGGGCTAATATACCAGGATGGGGCCCAGAATGAGGGCCATATAGCAGGACGGGCCCAGGATGTGAGCCATATGCCTGGATGAGGGCCATATACCAGGAAAAGGCCAAGGATGGGGGCCATATACCAGGATAGAAGCCATATACCAGGATAGGGGCCATATACTGGATGGGGCCCAGAATGGGGAAGCCGTGCTAGGATGGTGGATATATATACCAGGATGGGCTGTGAATTATACTATATGGAGGACTATGAGCTGTGCATTATAATACATGGATGACTGTGGTCAAAAACCAGTTTTGTTCCTCATATTAACCAGGTACAAAAATAAAAGTGACCAACAACAGTTTTTACAGTTATAAAAACATAACTAGAGATGGGCGGACACCTGGATTCACTTGAATGGGGGGCCCAAAAATCCAGTGTTTGCCACACTGTCATGTGCATTTCAGTGCAGAAAACACGGCTTCTGATGGGCTTGCACGCACAACACTTCAGTCACCAGTGGTTCTCAGCCTGGACAATCACATCTTGGCATCGTCTAGGTTGAAAACTGTGAGGTCGTAAGTATGGTTTAATTAAGATTATTAAAGGAGTCTGTGCCATTCTTTCAATTAAAGGACTTTTTTTCTGGATGTCTGTGTTTTCTTACAAATGTGACAATGGGGTTAGTAATGGGGGCGTCTGATTGACGCTTCTCCATTACTAACCTCAGGGCTTTATGTCACCTGACAATACAAAGGTGACGTCAACCCCTCCAACTATCACCCCACTTGCCACCACTACAGGGCAAGTGAGAAGAGCCAGGCAAAGTGCCAGAAATGGCGCATCTAATAGATGTGCCTTTTCTGGGCAGCTGTGGGCTGCTATTTTTAGGATGGGGGGCCAATATCTATGGCCCCTTACCAGCCCCCAATTCTCTGCTTTAGCAAGGTCGGTTGTCAAAAATGGGGGGACCCACGCCGTTTTTTTTTTTTAATTATTTATTTAAATAATTTTAAAAAAAAGCTTGGGGACCCCTCTATTCTTGATATCCAGCCTTGCTGAAGCTGACAGCTGAGGGTTGCAGCCCTCAGCTGTGAGTTTTGCCTGGCTGGTTAGCAAAAATACAGGGGAACCCACACAGGTTTTTTTTAACTTACTTATTTACAGCACAATAGCGGCTGATGAATACACCTATCAGCCGCTCCTGCTCTCACTGTAATTAGCAGCTGCAGGTGTCAGATGATGGGAGCAGTAGTCCCATCAGCTGACAGCAGTGACCGGAGGTAAGCTCTATACCTCCAATCACAGCTGAGTGCTCTCGCTGTCTTTTGACAGTGTGGAAACCACGGTTCTCTGAATGGCGGGGATGATTTCATCACCAATCAGAAGCAGTGTTTGCCGCCCTGCAAATACTACCGGACCTGCTTGCCGTTTGCCGGACCTGCTATACTACCACACGGCAACTAATATAACTACAGAGAAACTGGTAACAAGCCTCCTTTTCAACGTAACAGGTTCCTCCTACAACTATTCTGAATTAATATATGATACTAGGGAGCCGGACAGCTCACCTACAAGTTTTCCATTACAGTAGGAACTCACGCTTGTTCCCCATTTCTCCAAAATACTTTTAAGCAGTTGGACTGATGAAGGCATTGTAGGCTGAAACGTTTTGCAGACTGCATAATAAAATTTTCTTCTATGGACCCTTAAGTTGAGTGCCAAGTTACTTTTCACTATTGAGCTTTGGTTTGGGTAACCTACTTGCTCACCCTGCAGTAGTGCCACGCTATATTATGTGAGGTTCATTAGACTGTATGGGGGAGTATGGGGAGTACAATTTACTATTTGGAGAACTATGGGGGTGCATCATACTGTAGGGGGGACTAGGGGCTGTGCATTATACTATAGGGAAAACTATGGGGAGCGTGTTATACTTCTGCTAAGGGGCCTCATGACTTCTGTGTTCATCCCTGGTGAGTATAATGGTTTACTTTTTTTCTGTACATTATAGAACAGCAGCAGAACGGGGTTTAAATATACCAGGATAGGGCCCAAGATATGAGACATATACCAGGATATAGGGCTTATATATACAATATTGAGAGACATATATAACAGAATGGAAGACATAACGTTGTGCTCATAAGTTGACATACCCCGGCAGAATTTTTGCTTTCTTTAGCCTTTATTCAGAGAATATGAATGATAACATCAAAATTTTTTTCTCCACTCATGGTTGGTGGTTGGGTGAAGCCATTTATTGTCAAACTACTGACAATAGAGATAACAAACTGGGCCCCCTAGGTCTCTTGGCCCTGGTTGTGGTCTCTTTGCCCTGACTGTGGTCTCTTGGCCCTGGCTGTGCCCCCTATGATAGGGGACCTAAAGGGCAAAGCCAGGACCAGTGGACCTAGGGGTCAGTATATGGCACATTATTAAATAAAGGGGGCCAGGATGAGGGACTTAAAGGGAACCTGACAGGTCCCCCTTGCCCTCCAACCTGGCAGCATTCACTTATTTAGGAGTAAACTCCCTGCGTAACCAGCCCTGTATAACAGCCCTGTATAACATTTGTTTGTAAAAATGAGGTTTAAAAAAAGCATTAATATTGTTCCAGTTTCCTATGCTTTTGAGGGCTTTGACTAGTCAATGGGGCATTAGTTGCCCATGACTAGTCAGCCGTTCTTCAGTGTTATCAAGGGGCTCAGAGGCGCACAGCACATGATCTGAAGTTCAGAACATGAATTCCGGCCATGCGCAGTGCGCCTCTGAAGCGTAAACTTGGCTGAAGAGATGTAGTGACATTTCTGAAATGTGAGGCAGGTGCGATTTGAAATGACTGGCGATTTCAACAGCTCCTGCAAATTATGCTATCACGCCAGGGCCGGACTGGACTGAAAATCAGCCCTGGCACACAAACCAGAGCAGCCCACATACAAATAGCTATTCTTAAATAGTAAATAAATGTATCTTCCATGCAACCTTTTCTGTACAGCTTGTAGGTGAGAACAGTAAGGCCTCTTTCACACTTCAGTTGTTTGACGTCAGTCAAAATCCGCCAGTTTTATAAAAATACGGATCTGCCTTTTTTTGGTGGGTCCGTTTTTTTTTTTCCCATAGACTTGCATTAGCGGCGGATTATGACTGATGGTCGTCCGTTGCATCTGTTTTTTGACGGATTTGTTTGTTTTTTAGCATCTGCCATCTGGAGTAGACAGACTAGGGAACGTTTTTTTCAGGGGTGGACCCACTATTTTAAACTGCGCATGCCCGGAACATTTATTCTGTCATGCATTTTAACCCCAAATGCCGTTCTGGCAATGGCGAATCTCTCTCTTCTCTCTTCCGGTGCATTCTTTTTTTGCATAGCGGAAAATGATCCGATTTTTCACACTTTGGGGGTTTGCAACTGACGTCAAACAACTGAAGTGTGAAACAGGCCCAAGGGAGTTCAATAGGTGAAAAATGACTTTTTCTTTAAAAGTTGGGAGATACAGCATTCTGTGACCGCGCCTATGCCCCGTGACCCCGCTGGCAATTTTTGGTTTTGGAAGGGGAATCATAATTAAGACGTCTTCAATGCCTTCCCTAGGTGCAGGAGGACCTAACGTCACTACATCTTATTTATACACTCAGCCCATACTCCAACATTGTTAAAGGGGTTATCCACCCATTGCACATTGTTAGCAGTGCAGCTTGCTGAACACTAACAGAGTGTAATGTTGGGATTCGTGGTGGTGCAGGCAGTTGTTACGTAACCATAACTTTGTGATTTGCCAAACACGTTCTCATTACTTCTCCTCCAATTCTCTTACTTTTCTATTGATGGAGGCAGACGAGAACTTGTTTGGCGCAGCGAGGGCTCGCTAAGGGTGGTTTCACATTAGCGCTTTTTAAGCGCACGCACGGCCGGGGGTAGCTCCGCCCCCGAGCCGGCTCTCTGCCCGGCGTGCCCGCCCCTTGCTTGTAGCGCCGCCTCCTAGTGGACAGCGGCGCCAGCGATCGGCGCACCCTATCTTTAGCATAGGATGCGCAGATCGTGCGCAGGCCGTGCGCTAGTTGCGCTTTGACCTGCGCTGCGCACTTTTGACGGTGCGCCGTGCGCGCCAAAATCAAACTTTTCGGATTTTGGCGCGCACGGCGCACCGTCAAAAGTGCGCAGCGCAGGTCAAAGCGCAACTAGCGCACGGCCTGCGCACGATCTGCGCACCCTATGCTAAAGATAGGGTGCGCCGATCGCAGGCGCCGCTGTCCGCTAGGAGGCGGCGCTACAAGCAAGGGGCGGGCACGCCGGGCAGAGAGCCGGCTCAGGGGCGGAGCTACCCCCGGCCGTGCGTGCGCTTAAAAAGCGCTAATGTGAAACCACCCTTACACTGGCGTATAATACGGCAGAGCGCTGTGTGATGTTTTATCAGATAGCACTCAGCCCAGTGTTATACTATGGGGCAGAGCAGATCTGCGTTATTTTCTTCAGTCCAAATAGGTCTGAAATTTGCAGCATGCGGCGAGTGACTTTGGAATTTGGATCACCCGTACAAGTCTATGGGTGCGTGTGACACATTGGACTTCACTCTGACCTCATTCAACTACAGTCTGATTTAAGCTGACGTAGACAATGGAGAAGGTGGCGACATTAAGTTCGCTGTCTCCTCCACACCTGTGATACCATACTCTCATGCGAGAGAAGCAGATCACAGTAAACTGACACTGATCAGACGCGGATCAGAGTGTGACCAAAGTCATTACCATAATCCATCTGATTCTCTGGCAATCAGCAATCAAGTGAACAAGCTCTTAATGTTATCACCACAAAGAAAATTAAAGCAGTTGTCGCCCTACTAAAAACAGACAGTCCTCCAGCCAGACCTCCACCAGGAGCTTATTTGGCCTAAAAGATCTGATTTATATAGGGACTGATTGTCCAGCACTGATAGAAATCATATGTTCTTGGCCAAATAAGCTCCTGGTGCAAAACCGGTTGGAGGATTGGCCATTTTAGTAGGGAGAAAACGTAATTATCATCAGCACCAAAAGTTAGCGACAAGCCAGGTTTGTACCAGAGGAGGGAAACATGAGTATTTAAAGGGGTTGCCCACTACTTTAACACTGATGACCTATACTTAGGACAGGTGATCAATGTCTGACCGGTGTTGCTGTGACACTTGGCACCACAGGCAGATCAGCTGTTCTCAGTGCCGGTGGGAACTGCTTAGTTACAGAACTGCACAGCAAAGCTCAATCTACTGTAAAGTGGCCACAACTCTGTTCTGTACATCCGCCCCTTATTGATTTGAATAGGTCACGAATGTGCAGTACACGGCCGTGGCCAGTATACAGTAGACAGCTGTGCCGTAACTGAGCAGTTCCAGCCATCACCGAGAACAGCCAATTGGCAGAGATGCCAGGAGTCACACCCACACAGATCAGACATTGATGAGATAAGGATAGGTCATCAATGTTAAAATAGTGGACATTCTCTTTAAATTTACTAAATTTGTCTCTGGGATGGCATAGAATCCTAACTCATCCAGTGACCCAGATTGCTGCAGATTGGGGCAGGAACAACAACATACTGCGGCTGACTGATGGTCTGGAGCTTCATGGGGTCCCAGAGCAAAAGTCCTAATAGCCCTGCAAATACTGTGATAGCCCCAAATATAATGGCAGCACATACAGTACGATGGCCCCACATATAATGGCATCACATACAGTACACTGGCCCAACCTGTATTCTCCCAAATAGTATACTATTAGTATAATTAGTATAATAGTATAATAGTATAATAGTATAGTAACCACCGATCGACCAAACCGCTGCATGACCAGCTCTACCCTCGCCTACTGTATTCTCACCCATCCCTTGTAGATTGTGAGCATTCACGGGCAGGGTCCTCTATCCTCCTGTACCAGTTATGATTTGTATTGTTTAACATTATTGTACTTGTTTTTATTATGTATACCCCTCCTTACATGTAAAGCGCCATGGAATAAATGGCGCTATAACAATAAATAATAATAATAATAATAACTGGACCCACCTGTAATCCCCCATATAGTAAGCTGGCCCCACCTGTAGTCACCCATATAGTACGCTGGAGCCACCTGTCACCCCTCATAAAGTACACTGGCCCCACCTATGTCATCCATCATATAATACGCTGGCCCCACCTGTGTTGTACCCCATGTAGTACACTGGCCCCACCTATGTCTTTCCCCATATAGTATGCTGGACCCTGATGTAGTCCCCCATATAGTAGACTGGCCCCACATGTTATCCCCCATACAGTACACTGGCCCCACATGTCATGCCCCATACAGCACACTGGCCCCACATGTCATGCCCCATACAGTTCACTGGTCCCACATGTCATCCCCCATACAGTACACTGGCCCCACATGTCATCCCCCCTACAGTACACTGGTCCCACATGTCATGCCCCATACAGTATACTTGTAGGGAAGGTGACCTGATGGACGGACTAGTCAGAGTGAAGAAGGAAGGTTTGCACAGTGTGGGTAGGTGTCAGTTACTACAGTGGGGAAACAGCTAGGAAAGTGTAGTGGACGTGCAGTACCTTGGGTTGACCATTAGATGGCAGGGAGGAGTGTGAGCAAAGGACTTGACATCAGCTTAGGGCTTTAGAAACCGTTGGTCATGGGGGGCGGAGTGACAGTTTCAAGGAACCGGGTTAGCTATAAATACTGAGGGAGGGTTCCAGAAGGTTCCAGTCCCCAGGGGGAGCTCCAGTGACAGGAGGACTGTGACAGTCTGTGCGCTGTGAGGAGAATCTAAACCAGGGGGACTGAGGAGAGAGAACATCAGGGGGGTGGTCCTGACAGGAAGAACCGCAGAAGGGACGAGGCACTGGGTGTGAGACACCGTATTTGACACGACGACTGATCAGTGGAAGCGCTGTTGGTTTAAGGGCCTAAGGCGGCCACAGTGACGGACCTGTCAGGAGCGTCGACGAGTGAAGAGGGGACGGTGTGTGCATACACGTCCCCAGTATAGAGTATGGTGTTTGAGAAGCGGCCCTGGAAACGGAGGGCCGTGAGGTAAAGAAAGTGCGGTGTGCTCTGAGGCCGTCAGACGGACGGCGAGTTAAATAAACTTGGACCTGTTGCATCCAGAATCTGCCTCCATCTTGTCTCTGTTTTTATCTCTGCACGGTAAGAAGAGGGACCACCCCCCAGCTCGGCGCACCAACCCTACACACTGGCCCCACATGTCATGCCCCATACAGTACACTGACCCCACATGTCATCCCCCATACAGTACACTGGCCCCACATATCATCCCCCATACAGTACACTGGCATCACATGTCATCCCCCATACAGTACACTAGCCCCACATGTGGTCCCCTACATAATACTGTTTGATTTCTAAAAAAAGAATAAAACTAGACTCTCATCTTGTTTCCTGCTGCTCTGGCTCGGCCACGGCTGCAGCGTAACCAGGGCCGTGGCTGCAGCATCACCAGGGCCGCACCGTCCCCGACTCGCCCACGCCACGCGCTCAAATTAAAAATGGCCGCGGCCGCAAGGTTTCCTCCTGCTCCTGCTGCGGTCCGGGGGCAGGGCCTTGTCGACCGACGACGTGCAGCGTCACCACGTCACGGCACGTTTTTAACCCCCGCTGCCTGCCGCCTTGCCAGAAAATTTAAAGGACCGGCGGCAGGAAAAAAGAGGCCGACTGGCGGCCGCCGCCGCAGCCAGCGGCCCATAACCTCATGAAAATGGCGCCCCAGCAGGAAAATGCCCGGTTGGGTAAGTGGCCAATCCAGGCCTGTATCACGCCCACTGTCAAAGCCCTCATTAGCATAGGAAATGAGGGCAATATAAATCTTTTTTTAAATCTTATTTTTACAGACAAATATTATACAGGGATAGTTAAGCAGGGAATTTACTCATAATTAAGTGAATGCTGCTCGGTTGAAGGGCATGGGGACCTGACAGGTTCCCTTTAATTACTGTTTAGGAGCCAGAATGAGTCACTTTTTTATTCATCTGGCATAGATCAGCTATAGATAAATGTGTCTTATTTTCTGCAGAGACGAGTCCTGGCTGGAAGAAGTGATAGTTGTCTGCACCAGAAGAAGAAGAAAAGTGAAGATAAAGAACTTAACATAGAGACATCACTGGTGAGTCATTGTATCACATGTACATGCACACTTTACACTATATACAGAGCTCCTTTGTAAAATGTCACTGGTGATCACTATATTAAAAGACAAATCTTTGTTCCGGCTCCTTAGGTAAAAATCTTCAAAATTTTATTCCAATAATTAAAACATGACAAAAGACATACTCCAAGACCACACCATATTAAAGCTTTGATGTTTTAATTATTGGAATAAAATTTGGAAGATTTTTACCAAAGGAGCTGGAACAAAGATTTGTCTTTTTTTGTTACATATCATCTCATCAGGACAGAGATCCTGAGTTCCCATGCACCTGGAATGTGGTGAGCTGGCTTCATTTCCTTTTTGTATCTGATCACTATATTACCTGTACACTGACACTATATACCGAGCTCCTGTGTATAATATCACTGGTGATCACTGTATTTCCTGTACACTGACACTATATACAGAGCTCCTGTGTATATTGTCACTGGTGATCACAGTATTACCTGTATACTGACACTATATACAGAGCTCCTGTGTGTAATGTCACTGGTGATCACTGTATTACCTGTACACTATATATTATATACAGAGCTCCTGTGTATAATCCTGTGTATAATGTCACTGGTGATCACTGTGTTAAGGGCCTGTCACACTAAGCGATATCGCTAGCAATATCGCTATAACGTCACTGGTTTTTGTGACGTTATAGCGATATTGCTAGCGATATCGCTATGTCTGATTCTTACCTCCGACCGCTCCCCCGCTGGTTATCGCTGATCGCGCGAGAGCGTCCTGGACCGTTTCTCGTCGTCAGCTTCCTGCTGGTCTTCCTGCTGTGGCGACGAGCGACGCGTGGACGCGGGCGGGAGGACATCAGGATCGCCTCGTCTGACAGGTAAGTAGCAACCCCCAACCCCTGCGATGTCGCTGGTGAGATCTACCTGTGTGACAGCTCACTAGCGACCACTTAGCGATGCACCAGCGATCATGACCGCGTCATATCGCTGTTCAGGATCGCTGGTGAGAAAAAAAAAACAAAAAAAACAATCCTTAGCCTCCTATATATTCAGACATAGTTTGGGGAACGCATTTATGCAGGGGGCATTTAGGCACACTTTATCGAAGTACAGTTTATCAAAGTACCGGCAGTTATAACATGGCTGTTAGACAGGGCAGGAGACAGGTAAGACATTTATATACATCTACTCCCTGTACATTTGGAGTACAACAAATATATACCATATGCATTTGTGTAATTTATATCCTGGCCGCTGCATTCACACACATCCACCGCCCTGGCATTAACTCTCTACACTCCATCCATATCGGCCCCTCGCTTCTTTCCTCTCCTATGTATAGCACTCACGCTCTTTTCACATTGTTAAATTGCACAGATCCAGTCAGTCCCCCCATTCAACATAAGAGACGCTCTCACAATTCCCTTAACCATCTGCTCACACTTTCTATCCTCCTTCTCCTAGTCGCAGGAGAAATTGCTCCCAACCCTGGTCCCCCATGTTATAGAAAGTCAAACCCCCCAACTGCTACACTCAGAAACCCCTCTAATCTTATTAATATTCCCTGCATGCCATCTGTCTCTCTTAATTGTGCACTTTGGAATTCTCGCTCAGTGTGTAACAAACTCTCCTTCATTCATGACTTTTTCCTTTCTATTTCTCTTAACCTCCTGGCTCTTACTGAAACCTGGATCCGCTGCTGCTGCTCTTTCATATGCTGGACTACACTTCTCTCATACCCCAAGATCAGACAATAGAACAGGTGGAGGCGTTGGTCTGCTTCTATCACCAAACTGTACCTTTCAGGTTATCCCTGAACTACCCTCACTAATCTTCCCTTCTTTTGAGGTCCATGCCATCAGACTCTACAACCCCTTCTTCATGTGAGTGGTGGTGGTGTATCGTCCTCCCGGCCCCTCCCATCAGCTCCGGGATCATTTTGCCACTTGGCTTCCACATTTTCTCTCCTGTGACATCCCTACCCTCATCATGGGAGATTTCACCATCCCAATTGCTCTTCCCCTCTCCCCATCTGCTACTCATCTTTTATCTCTAACCTCCTCGTTTGGCCTTTTGCAGCTTACTAATTCTCCAACACATGAAGACGGAAACTCCCTCGACTTGGTCTTCTCTCGGCTTTGTGCAGTGGATGATTTCGCAAACTCCCCTCTCCCGCTCTCTGACCACAATCTTCTTTCATTCTCTATCAAGAACTGCCAGGCTGCTCAGGTCACCCCCACTGTCCATACTTATAGAAACATACAGGCCATTAACACCCAGAAACTTACGAAGAACTTGCAGTCTTCATTGGCCCCTATCTCCTCCCTCTCATGTCCTGATTCTGCACTGAAGCATTACAATGAAACACTTCAAAGTGCCCTGGATGAATTTGCACCCGCTATAAATAGAACACCACAACACAGATGGCGACAACCCTGGCACACCCTGCAAACACGTTTCCTGCAGCGGTGCTCCAGGTGCGCCGAACGTCTGTGGAGAAAATCCAATCTACACGAAGATTTCATCCATTATAAGTTTATGCTTCGAACATACAATACTACCCTTCACCTCTCCAAGCAAACCTATTTCAACACCCTCATCACCTCACTGTCCAATAACCCGAAACGTCTCTTTGACACTTTTCATTCTCTACTCAACCCAAGAGTACAGGCCCCAACCATGGAGCTCCGAGCTGACGATCTGGCCAATTACTTCAAAGAAAAAATTGACCAGATCCGACAGGAAATTATCTCCCAATCACCTCATACCATGCACTGTCCTCCCTCCCCCACTGCATCTAGCTCACTCTCTGATTTTGAACCAGCAGGCTCCTCTTCTCGCCCAACCACTTGCATCAGTGACCCATTTCTGTCACATCTCCTCCAGTCTCTTTCCCCTGCTGTCACCACTCACCTAACTAAAATATTTAACCTCTCTCTCTCTTCTGGTATCTTTCCCTCCTCATTTAAGCATGCCATCATACTTCCACTACTTAAAAAACCATCCCTCAACCAAAACTGTGCCGCTAACTATAGACCTGTCTCTAATCTTCCCTTCATCTCTAAACTCCTGGAATGCCTGGTTCACTCCCGTCTTATCCGCTATCTCTCTGATAACTCTCTTCTCAACCCTCTCCAATCCGGCTTCCGCTCCTTACATTCTACTGAAACTGCCCTCACTAAAGTCTCTAATGATCTACTAACAGCTAAATCAAATTTTCATTAATCCATGGTAATTCTCTTGGATCTCTCTGCAACATTTGACACTGTGGATCATCAGCTCCTCCTCACTATGCTCTGTTCCATTGGCCTCAAGGACACCGTTCTCTCCTGGTTCTCCTCCTATCTCTCTGACTGCTCCTTTACTGTATCTTTTGCCGGTACCTCCTCCTCTCACCTTCCCCTTACTGTTGGGGTTCCTCAAGGATCAGTCCTAGGCCCCCTCCTCTTCTCCTTGTACACTGCCCCTATTGGTCAAACAATCAGTAGATTTGGTTTCCAGTACCATCTCTATGCTGATGACACCCAATTATACGCTTCTTCTCCTGACATCACGCCAGCCTTTCTAGAAAACACCGGCGATTGTCTAAACGCTGTGTCTAACATCATGTCCTCACTATATCTGAAACTAAACCTGTCAAAGACTGAACTCCTTGTGTTTCCTCCCTCTACTAATGTACCTATACCCGACATTGCCATTTCTGTGTGTGGCTCCACTATTACTCGCCAGCAACATGCCCGCTGTCTTGGGGTCATACTTGATTCCGAGCTTTCCTTTGCCCCCAACATTCGATCACTGGCTCGCTCTTGTCATCTGCACCTCAAAAACATTTCTAGAATTCGACTTTTTCTACTTTTGAGTCTGCAAAAACTCTTACTGTTTCTCTTATTCATTCTCGTCTCGACTATTGTAACTCTCTTCTAATCGGTCTCCCTCTTACCAAACTCTCCCCTCTCCAATCTGTCTTGAATGCTGCAGCCAGGATCATATTCCTCACCATTCGTAACACCGATGCCTCTACCTTGTGCCAGTCATTACACTGGCAGTGGCTACCCATCCACTCCAGAATTCAGTATAAACTTATAACCTTCACCCACAAAGCCCTCCATGGCTCAGCACCACCCTACATCTCCTCCCTTGTTTCAGTATACCACCCTACCCGTGCCCTCCGTTCTGCTGATGACCTGAGGTTAGCATCCTTAATAATCAGAACCTCCCACTCCCGTCTCCAAGACGTTACACGTGCTGCGCCAATTCTTTGGAATGCACTTCCCAGGTCAATACGATTAGTCCCCAATCCCCACAATTTTAAGCGTGCCCTGAAAACGTATTTATTCAGACTGGCCTATCGCCTCAACATATTAACCCTTTCCTGACATCCGACGTACTATCCCGTCCATGGGACCCGGGCCCCTATGCCCATGGACGGGATAGTACGTCTACCGCGATCAGCAGCGCCCACGTGGTGAGCGCCGCTGATCGCGGCCGGGTGTCAGCTGATTATCACAGCTGACACCCGGCACAATGTGTCAGGGGCGGTCACGGACCGCCCCCGACACGTTAACCCCTTGCACATCGCGATCAAACACGATCGCGGTGTACCAGGAGTTAAAGGGAAGCATCGGCAGGGAGGGGGCTCCCTCCGTGCTTCCCTGAGCCACCCACGGCAGCGCAATGTGCAGCGCTGCTGCGGGGGGCTCCTTTCCTCCAGGCCCCCGAATCCAAGATGGCGACGGGGCCTTCGGGGGCCTGCAGGAAGCTGGCTTCCTCAGTGCCTGCAAAGCGCAGGCAAGAGGAAGTCTTCTTCAATGCCTGTGACAGATTGCTGATCTGTCACAGTGATCTGTGATGTGACAGATCAGCGATCTGTCACAGGACAGTGATGTCCCACTTGGGACTATGTAATAAAGTAAAAAAAAAATAAAAGAAAAGTGTAAAAATAATTTTAAAAAAATCGCCAAATAAATTAGTAAAAAAAAAAAAAAATATTCCCCAATAAATTCATTTTTTGAAAATAAAAAAAAACAAAACAATAAAAGTACACATATTAGGTATCACCGCGTCCATAACGACCCGCCCTATAAAACTGTCCAATTAGTTAACCCCTTTAGCGAACCCCTTAAAAAATAAAAATAAAAAACGAAGCAAAAAATAATGATTTATTATCATACCGCCAAACAAAAAGTGTAATAACGCGCGATCAAAAAGATGCATATAAATATCCATGGTACCACTGAAAACATCATCTTGTCCCGCAAAAAACGAGCTGCCACACAGCATCATCAGCGAAAAAATAAAAAAGTTATAGCTCGCAGAATAAAGCGATGCAAAAATAATTATTTTTTATATAAAATAGTTTTCATTGCATAAAACAGACAAAACATAAAAAAACGACCTAAATGAGGTATCGCTGTAACCGTACTGACCCGAAGAATAAAACCGCTTTATCAATTTTACCGCACGCGGAACGGTGTAAACGCACTCCCCCAAAAGAAATTCATGAAACGCTGGTTTTTGTTCATTCTGCGTCCCAAAAATCAGAATAAAAAGCGATCAAAAAATGTCACGTGCCCGAAAATGGTAACAATAAAAACGTCAACTCGTCCCGCAAAAAATAAGACCTCACATGACTCGGTGGGTCAAAATACGGAAAAATTATAGCTCTCAATATGTGGTGATGCAAAAACTATTTTTACAATAAAAAGCGTCTTTTAGCGTGCGACAGCTGCCAAAAATAAAAACCGCCATAAATAGTAAATCAAACCCCCCGTTATCACCCCCTTAGGTAGGGAAAAATAATAAAATTAAAAAAATGTATTTATTTCCATTTTTCCATTAGGGTTAGGGTTAGGGCTAGGGTTAGGGCTAGGGTTAGGGTTAGGGCTAGGGTTAGGGCTAGGGTTAGGGTTAGGGCTAGGGTTAGGGCTTGGGTTAGGGCTAGGGTTAGGGCTGAGATTAGGGTTAGGGGTGTGTTGGGGTTCGGGTTGGAGTTAGAATTGGGGGTTTCCACTGTTTGGGCACATCAGGGGCTCTCCAAATGCAACATTGCGTCTGTTATCAATTCCAGCCAATTCTGAGTTGAAAAAGTCATATGGTGCTCCTTCCCTTCCAAGCTCTGCCATGCGCCCAAACAGTGTTTTACCCCCACATGTAGGGTGTCAGCCTACTCAGGACAAATTGAAAACAATTTTTGTGGTCCAATTTCTCCTGTTACCCTTAGGAAAATAAAAAATTGGGGGTAAAAATATCATTTTTGTGGAAAAAAATGATTTTTTTATTTTCACGTCCGAGCGTTATAAACTTCTGTGAAGCACTTGGGGGTTCAAAGTGCTCACCACACATCTAGATAAGTTCCGTGGGGGGGTCTAGTGTCCAAAATGGGGTCACTTGTGGGGAGTTTCAATAGTTTAGGTACATCAGGGGCTCTCCAAACGCACATGACACCCGCAGACCATTCCATCAAAGTCTGCATTCCAAAATGGCACTGCTTCCCTTCCGAGCCCCGACGTGTGTCCATACAGTAGTTTTCTCCCACATATGGGGTGTCAGCGTACTCATGACAAATTGGACAACAACTTTTGTGGTCCAATTTCTCCTGTTACCCTTGGGAAAATGAAAAAATTGGGGACTAATTGATCATGTTTGTGGAAAAAATATGATTTTTTTATTTTCATTCCCGGGCATTATAAACTTCTGTGAAGCCCTTGGGGGTTCAAAGTGCTCACCACACATCTAGATAAGTTCCTTAGGGGGTCTAGTTTCCAAAATGGGGTCATTTGTGGGTGTTTCCACTGTTTAGGTACATTAGAGGATCTCCAAAGGCAACATGACACCCGCAGACCATTCCATCAAAGTCTGCATTCCAAAACGTCACTACTTCCCTTCCGATCCCCGACGTGTGCCCATACAGTAGTTTTCTCCCACATATGGGGTATCAGCATACTCAGGACAAATTGGACAACAACTTTTGGGGTCCAATTTCTCCTGTTACCCTTAGGAAAATAAAAAAAACGGTGACTAAAAGATCATGTTTGTGGAAAAAATAAGAATTTTTTATTTTCACGCCCGGGCATTATAAACTTCTGTGAAGCACTGGGGGGTTCAAAGTGCTCACCACACATCTAGATAAGTTCCTTGGGGGGTCTAGTTTACAAAATGGTGTCATTTGTGGGGGGTTTCCACTGTTAAGTACATCAGGGGTTTTCCAATCGCGACATGGTGTCCGATCTCAATTCCAGCCAAAAACGTCAAATGGCGCTGCTTCCCTTCCGAGCTCTGCCATGCGCCCAAATAGTGGTTTACCCCCACATGTGGGGTATCAGCGTACTCAGGACAAATTGCACAATAACTTTTAGGGTGCTGTTACCCTTGGAAAAATAAGAATTGAGGGTGAAAAGATCATTTTTGTGGAAAAAATATGATTTTTAAATTGTACGGCTTTATGTTATAAACTTCTGTGAAGCCCTTTGGGGTTCAAAGTTCTCACCACACATCTAGATAAGTTCCTTAGGGGGTCTAGTTTCCAAAATGGTGTCATTTGTGGGGGGTTTCCATTGTTTAGGTACATCAGGGGTTTTCCAATCGCGACATGGTGTCCGATCTCAATTCCAGCCAAAAACGTCAAATGGCGCTGCTTCCCTTCCGAGCTCTGCCATGCGCCCAAATAGTGGTTTACCCCCACATGTGGGGTATCAACGTACTCAGGACAAATTGCACAATAACTTTTAGGGTGCTGTTACCCTTGGAAAAATAAGAATTGAGGGTGAAAAGATCATTTTTGTGGAAAAAATATGATTTTTTAATTGTACGGCTTTATGTTATAAACTTCTGTGAAGCCCTTGGGGGTTCAAAGTTCTCACCACACATCTAGATAAGTTCCTTAGGGGGTCTAGTTTCCAAAATAGTGTCATTTGTGGGGGGTTTCCACTGTTTTGGTACATCAGGGGTTTTCCAATCGCGACATGATGTCCGATCTCAATTCCAGCCAAAAACGTCAAATGGCGCTGCTTCCCTTCCGAGCTCTGCCATGCGCCCAAATAGTGGTTTACCCCCACATGTGGGGTATCAGCATACTCAGGACAAATTGCACAATAACTTTTAGGGTCCTGTTACCCTTGGGAAAATAAAAATTGGGGTGAAAAGATCATTTTTGTGGAAAATATATGATTTTTTAATTGTACCGCTGTACGTTATAAACTTCTGTAAAGCCCTTATGGGTTCAAAGTTCTCACCACATATCTAGATAAGTTCCTTGGGGGGTCTAGTTTCCAAAATGGGGTCACTTGTAGGGGGTTTCCACTGTTTAGGTACATCAGCGACTCTCCAAACGTGACATGGCGTCCGATTTGAATTCCAGCCAATTTTGCATTGAAAAAGTCAAACGGCGCTCCTTCCATTCTGAGCTCTGCCATGCGCCGAAACAGTCGTTCCCCCCACAAATCAGGTATCAGCGTACTCAGGACAAATTGCACAATAACTTTTGCAGTCCAATTTCTCCTGTTACCCTTGATAAAATAAAAAAAATTGAACCTGAAGTATTTTTTTTGTGAAAAAAAGTTAGATGTTCATTTTTTTTTAAATATTCAAAAAAATTCCTGTGACGCACCTAAAGGGTTAATAAACTTCTTGAATGTGGTTTTGAGCACCTTAAGGGGTGCAGTTTTTAGAATGGTGTCACTTTTGGGTATTTTCTATCATATAGACCCCTCAAAGTGGCTTCAAATGTGATGTGGTCCTAAAAATAAAATGGTGTTGTAAAAATGAGAAATCGCTGGTCAACTTTTAACCCTTATAACTTCCTAACAAAAAAAAATTTTGGTTCCAAAATTGTGCTGATGTAAAGTAAACATGTGGGAAATGTTAGTTATCAAGTTGTTTGTGTGCTGTATCTCTGTGATTTAAGGGCATAAAAATTCAAAGTTGGAAAATTGCGAAATTTTCAAAATTTTTGCCAAATTTCCGTTTTTTTCACAAATAAACGCAAGTTATTTGAATGAAAGTTTACCACTAACATGAAGTACAGTATGTCACGAGAAAACAATGTCAGAATCACCGAGATCCATGGAAGCGTTCCAGAGTTAAGACCTCATAAAGGTACAGTGGTCAGAATTGTAAAAATTGGCCCGGTCATGAACGTGCAAACCACCCTTGGGGGTGAAGGGGTTAACCTAATCTATCCCTGTGTGGCACAGCCAAAAGTTTTACCATAACCAGGTTCCCCGCATCATGTTCCCACATGCTTTATGCATCCATTAGCCCTCTGTGTCTGTACTGATACACACTTAACATTATGGCTGGTCCATACAATCAGGGCAACTGTTACCACCCACCTTTCGTGTTTCCCTTTTTTTCCTCATAGATTGTAAGCTTGCGAGCAGGACCCTCATTCCTCTTGGTATTTGTTATAATCTATGTGATTATTGTTATGCTGTAATGTCTATTGTCTGTACAAATCCCCTCCGAAATGTAAAGTACTGCGGAATATGTCGGCGCTATAGAAATAAAATTTATTATTATTATTATAAGTGTGACAGTACCTTTACCTGTACACTGACACTATATATAGAGCTCTTGTGCATAATATCACTGATGATCACTGTATCAAATGTACATTATACACTATAAACATAGCTCTTGTGTATTATGTCACTGGTGATCCCTGTATTACCTGTACACTGACACTATATACAGAGCTCCTGTGTATAATGTCACTGGTGAGTCATTGTGTTACCTGTACACTGACACTATACTTGAAAAGTATAATATTACAGGGTATATACACTAGTCTCCTTAATATTGCGTTGATCCAGGGAGCTAGTCTGATTGCCGTATGTGGAGTCGGGAAGGAATTTTTTTCCCCAATGTGAAGCTTACTGTTGCCACATGGGTTTTTTTTGCCTTCCTCTGGATCAACATGTTAGGGCAAGTTAGGATAGGATATGGGTTGAACTAGATGGACTCAAAGTCTCCCTTCAACCTTAATAACTATGTTACTATGTTACTATACACTGTATGCTATCTACAGAGCTCCTGGGTATAATGTCACTGGTGATCCCTGCATTACCTGTAGTGTACACTGACACGATATACAGAGGTTCTGTGTATAATGTCACTGGTAATCACTGTATTACCTGTATACTGACACTATCTACAGAACTCATGTTTATAATATCACTAGTGATCACTGTATTACCTGTACACTACACGCTATATGCAGAACTCGTGTGTGATGTCACTGGTGATCCCCGCATTACCTGTATACTGACACTATACACAGAGTTCCTATGTATAATGTCACTGGTGATCCCTGTATTACCTGTACATTGACACTATATACAGGGCTCCTGTGTATAATGTCACTGGTGATCACTGTATTACCTGTACATTGACACTATATACAGGGCTCCTGTGTATAATGTCACTGGTGATCCCTGTATTACCTGTACATTGACACTATATACAGGGCTCCTGTGTATAATGTCACTGGTGATCACTGTATTACCTGTACATTGACACTATATTCAGGGCTCCTGTGTATAATGTCACTGGTGATCCCTGTATTACCTGTACATTGACACTATATACAGGGCTCCTGTGTATAATGTCACTGGTGATCACTGTATTACCTGTTCACTGACACTACTGTATATACAGCACTCATGTGTATAATGTCATTAGTGATCACTGTATTACCTGTACACTACACACTATATGTATATATGCTTCTGAATAAAAAAAATGCCCCTCACTATATTGTCTGCACAAACAATGACACCCACACTGTCACTCTTATGGTACATGCTCTTGACACTGACCTCTCCTTTGCATACTGGCCCCCCTCTTCACACTGTCCTCTCACACTGTGTCCCCCTATAGGGCCCAGTCTTTATACTGTACTCTCTCATCACACTCCCCCTCCTTGGTATACTGTCCCCTCCTGGCTGTGCCCCTACACTGTCCCTCCATGCTATGCCCCCACTACTCACTTTCTATTCTGTGCCCACTGGCTTTTTTCCCCCATACTGTCTCCTCACACTATTCCCCCCCTCCTCATCCTGTCTTCTCTCACATCCCCCTCTTCACCATACCGTCTCCTCATATATTTATTTTCTATACTGCCTGTTCACACATACCCCCAACTCCACTTACTGTGTCTGCACACATCCCATCACCCTAACTTTTCGTACTCTGTCCACATACATTTTTCCCATCGCTACTCATACTGTGTCCGTCATACATTCCCCTGTTCGCTCCCCATACTCACTCACCATACTGTCTGCACCCATCCCCCATACTGTTTCCTCGTACATATGCCCCCATTCCCCCATACGGTTTCCTCGTACATGCCCCCCATTCCCCCATACTGTTTCCTCGCACATGCCCCCCATTCCCCCATACTGTTTCCTCATACATGCCCCCATTCCTCTGTACTGTTTCCTTCATACATGCCCCCATTCCCCCTTACCATTTCCTCATACATGCCCCCCATTCCCCCTACCATTTCCTAATACATGCCCCCCATTCCCCCTTACGGTTTCCTCATACATGCCCCCATTCCACCTTACTGTTTCCCCATAATGCAATGCATCGCCCCCTTTTCTCCTCATTAAACACCCTCATCCCCCTCCAAATCTCCCCACACACAATAAATCCCCCCATCCCCACTCGAAATCTCCCCATGCATTAAACACACCCATCCCCACTCAAAATTTCCCCCCACACATTAAACACCCACATCCCCACTCAAAATTTCCCCCCACACATTAAACACCCACATCCCCACTCCAAATATCCCCCCACACATTAAACATCCCCATCCCCACTCCAAATCTCCCCCCACACAATAAATACCCCCATCTCCACTCCAAATCTCCCCCCACACAATAACCCCCATCTCCACTCCAAATCTCCCCACAAAATAAACAACCCCATCGTCACTCCAGATCTCCCCCACAGACAATAACCACTTCTCCATTCCAAATCTCCCCCCACAAATTAAATCCTCATGCACTTATCTTTGATGTCTTCAGCTTCACTGGAGCACTTACCACCCATCCTGCATCTCTGCAGCGTCGGTGAGTAACGTCAGCAGCGTGATCACATGATTTGATCACGCTGCTGGCGTCTCTGTGACCCGGCAGTCAGCGCTTCGCATCTGTAAGACGTGAGTCCATTTGATCCCTGGGAGGCGACATGCAGTAGCTTCTCTGTCACATGCCCCAGCTGCCCCCCCCTAGATACGCCTCTGCTGGCGCCACACTGCTGCTGACGGTGATTCTGATCTTGTACACTTGTTGCAATCTATAACGTGTTTCATGGCTATATTAAAACTTAAAAATTCTTTAAATATAAAGATTTGAGATTGAGGAGGATTTCATGAGTACCTGCTCCAAAAACATAGTTTAAGTTAGCGTGTGTTCACATTGCTTTTTTTGTAGCAGTAACTTAGCAGAAACTCTCCATATCTTGCTCAAATACTCAAAACTTTGATCTGGTGATCTATTAATATACTGATGGTATTTCTGGTGATGTATTTATGTAAGTACCCTTATAAAAATGTTTGCAGCCCTTGGGATTAGTTCACAATGGCAATGTGGCCCTTGGACCAAAAATGTTGTAAACCCCTATTTTTGAAGCTCCCTACACTGGCAATGGCATGCCTGTCATGACGGTGGAGGGAGATTTATAGGCCATGCAATGATCCTCTGGTAAATTAAATATGAATATTGTCTCTTCAGAGAGGAAGACGGCTAGAACTCTAGTGCCACCTACTGGAAGTATTGGTTGCAGTTGGATGAACACGTAGGTGGGCTGCGCTGCTGGAGTAAATCAGTTCTTCAGAAATGATGATGAGAAAAATGCTTTATATTCACACCTTGTTTCAATACCAATCTAGCGTGTTTTTCAAGTGAAAAAAACAAATGTCATTTGTTTTCTTTCACTTGAAAAAGACGACGGTATGGTGTTAAAATGCGCTGTGAATAAAAAGCCTTTTCCTCATCATCATGTCTGAATTATTGATTTACTCCACCTGCGCAGCCCACCTACGTGTTCATCCAACTGGACCCAATATCTCTTGAAGGATTTATTCACCAGCTATGGGGCAGCAGCAGCTATTTTTCTTCATGTCTACATAGGCTTTGTGCTTGTCACAACTCCATCAGATGAGCGAAACCAACAGTCTCCTACTCTCCTTGCATAGGGTATCACCATACTGTGCGCTCTGTTTCCCACTTCAAGATTTACAAACCTACTGGTAGAAGACATCCTAAAAGTCAATATCAACTCTTTAAGGAGCCTTGCCATATGACTTAGAATAAAAGCCAAACCAGAACTTCAAGTTGCAGACATGTTTCAGGGTGTTGCCACTCCTCAGTGCAAAGTATAGTCTCCCCTTAGACCCTAGTCCAGAGTTTCTCAACTCCAGTCCTCAAGACACACCAACAGGTCATGTTTTCAGGATTTCCTTAGTATTGCACAGGTGATAATTTCATCACCAGCTCCAGCATTAATTCCATCACTTATGCAATACTAAGGAAATCCTGAAAACATGACCTGTTGGTGTGTCTTGAGGACTGGAGTTGAGTAACACTGCACCTAGTCAGAGACCTCTCATACAGCCAAATCAGATCTCAAGCTTTGCACTGAGTAGGGGCAACACATGTCTGCAAATTAAGATTCTGGCGTTTTTATCCTAAGCCATGTGGCAACCCTTGTTAGAGGGTCGATATTGACGTTTAGGATTGCTACTTCAAGTAGTTGGCACTAGAGTTTTTAGCTATCTTCCTCTCTGAAAAGGCAAATAGCATATGCTATAGATTTGCCACATAAAAAGAGGACTTGTGACCTTTTTTATTGATAGATCGGGTGATTCTGAACGCGGCGATACCAAATATGTGTACAGTTGTGGCCAAAAGTATTGACACCCCAGCAATTCTGTCAGATAATACTCAGTTTCTTCCTGAAAATGATTGCAAACACAAATTCTTTGGTATTATTATCTTCATTTAATTTGTCTTAAATGAAAAAAACACAAAAGAGAATGAAGCAAAATGCAAAACATTGATCATTTCACACAAAACTCCAAAAAAGGGCCAGACAAAAGTATTGGCACCCTCAGCCTAATACTTGGTTGCACAACCTTTAGCCAAAATAACTGCGACCAACCGCTTCCGGTAACCATCAATGAGTTTCTTACAATGCTCTGCTGGAATTTTAGACCATTCTTCTTTGGCAAACTGCTCCAGGTCCCTGATATTTGAAGGGTGCCTTCTCCAAACTGCCATTTTTAGATCTCTCCACAGGTGTTCTATGGGATTCAGGTCTGGACTCATTGCTGGCCACCTTAGAAGTCTCCAGTGCTTTCTCTCAAACCATTTTCTAGTGCTTTTTGAAGTGTGTTTTGGGTCATTGTTCTGCTGGATGACCCATGACCTCTGAGGGAGGCCCAGCTTTCTCACACTGGGCCCTACATTATGCTGCAAAATTTGTTGGTAGTCTTCTGACTTCATAATGCCATGCACACGGTCAAGCAGTCCAGTGCCAGAGGCAGCAAAGCAACCCCAAAACATCAGGGAACCTCCGCCATGTTTGACTGTAGGTACCGTGTTCTTTTCTTTGAATCCCTCTTTTTTTCTCCTGTAAACTCTATGTTGATGCCTTTGCCCAAAAAGCTCTTCTTTTGTCTCATCTGACCAGAGAACATTCTTCCAAAACGTTTTAGGCTTTTTCAGGTAAGTTTTGGCAAACTCCAGCCTGGCTTTTTTATGTCTCGGGGTAAGAAGTGGGGTCTTCCTGGGTCTCCTACCATACAGTCCCTTTTCATTCAGACGCCGACGGATAGTACGGGTTGACACTGTTGTACCCTCGGACTGCAGGGCAGCTTGAACTTGTTTGGATGTTAGTCGAGGTTCTTTATCCAACATCCGCACAATCTTGCGTTGAAATCTCTTGTAAATTTTTCTTTTCCGTCCACATCTAGGGAGGTTAGCCACAGTGCCATGGGCTTTAAACTTCTTGATGACACTGCGCACAGTAGACACAGGAACATTCAGGTCTTTGGAGATGGACTTGTAGCCTTGAGATTGCTCAGACAGTTCTTTGGTCTTCTTTCTTTTCTCCATGCTCAATGTGGTACACACAAGGACACAGGACAGAGGTTGAGTCAACTTTAATCCATGTCAACTGGCTGCAAGTGTGATTTAGTTATTGCAAACACCTGTTAGGTGCCACAGGTAAGTTACAGGTGCTGTTAATTACACAAATTAGAGAAGCATCACATGATTTTTCGAACAGTGCCAATACTTTTGTCCACCCTCTTTTTTAGGTTTGGTGTGGAATTATATCCAATTTGGCTTTAGGACAATTTTTTTTGTGTTTTTTCATTTAAGACAAATTAAATGAAGATAATAAGACCAAAGAATTTGTGTTTGCAATCATTTTCAGGAAGAAACTGAGTATTATCTGACAGAATTGCAGGGGTGTCAATACTTTTGGCCACAACTGTATGTTAGATTTTTTTTATTGTTTTATTTTGAATGGGGCGAAAGGGGGGTGATTTGAACTTTTGTATTTTTTTTTATATCTTTCAAAACAATTTTTTTTTACTTTTGGCATGCTTCAATAGTCTCCATTGGAGACTCGAGCCTTCCATAACCCGATCGGCTCTGCTACATACAGGTGATGATAAGATCACCTGTATGTAGTAGATTTACTAACTTGCTATGAGTGCTGACCACCAGGTGGCGCTCATAGCAATCCAGCAGTGACAACCATAGAGGTCTCCAGGAGACCACTCGCTGTCATGCCAACCCACCCGTGACCCGCGATCACATGAGGTGGGTCACTGGTGGGTGGATTTCTGGCCCAATGGCCGGAAGCGCGCGTTAAATGCCACTGTCAGAGTTTGACAGCGGCATTTAATGGGTTAATAACAGCGGGTGGATCGCTATTCCATCCGCAGCTGTTCCGGGCACATGTCAGCTGTTCAAAATAGCTGACATGTCCCGGTAAAGATGTGGGCTCACCCCCGGAACCCACATCAAATGGGGGGACACAACATGCGCAGTACTAGTACAGCGCATGTCGTGAAGGGGTTAAACCTATTCTGTGATCAGACTACAGAAAGTAAAAGTCCCATAGTGGGAATAAGTAAAAAAAAAAGGGAAAAAGTTGTAAAATAAATGAAAAACATATTCCATTCGTAAATAAATATTATTATTAAAAAAAAGCAAACAATAAAAGTACACATATTTGGTATTGCCATTTCCGAAACAACCCAACCTATAAAACTGTCACATTAGTTAACTCCTTTAGAGAACACTGTAAAAAAAAAATCGTGGCAAAAAATAGAATTAGACCTACCGGTAATTCGGTTTCTAGGAACCTTCCACAACAGCATAGGAGGTTGTCTCCACGCCCTAATGGGGGACAGGAAGCACAAAGAGGTTAAAAACCCTCCCACCTCCCAATTACCAGTGACTTATAACTAACACCATAGCACCAGTTACCTTTAAATTCTCAAATCTGTCCAAGAATATAGGAAGGGAATTAGTGCTGACGTGGAAGGTTCCTAGAAACCAAATTACCGGTAAGTCTAATTCTATGTTTGGTAAAGGTATGCAACAAATACCCTGTTGCAGCCCTGCAGATCTGGTCAGTGGATGTGCCTGTCCTTTTATCCCAGGAGACTGAGGTAGACCTTGTAGAGTGAGCTTTTATTCCTGCAGGTGGCTTCAAATTCTGGGCCAGATGTTTCAGCTATGGCCCTTTTGATCAAATTTGCAATTGTACTTTTTGCCAGTTTCTTCCCCTTATTACGACCTGATGGATGTATAAATAGATTTTGGTCAACTCTCCAGCGTTTGGATTGTTCCAAGTAGTGTAAGATTGTGCGCCGGACATCCAATGTATGGAATTTCTCCTCCTTTGGATTTGCTGGATTTCGGCAGAAAGAAGGGAGGACGATGTCTCGTGACCGGTGGAAATCAGACACTACTTTCGGAAGAAAGGACGGATCAAGTCGGAGAATTAGAGAGTCATCTCTGATACAGTGCTGTGCAAAACAGGCACTCACATCTGTTCAAAGCAGTTAAAACTGGTTTGAATCACTGACTGGTAACCAATTTATGATTTTACTTAAAAAAATGCTTTGTCCCAATTCATTTGCACAGCACTGTAATTAAATAAGGCTCTCTAATGGATAAAAATTCTTAATAAATATAATTCTGGATTAATTATTCAACGGCTCATATACAAAAAAAATCAATCCTTAAAAGATACTTTATTAACCAATCATTAAAAAGTTTTCAAAACTTCAAAAAACAGGCAAACAAAAATAGGCTTATTGCTGATTTTCAAAATCCAGCCACAAACACTAGAGAGTCGTTCCAATGTCAGGTAGAGGGTCACAAACCTATTTGTCCCTATAGGGCCCTATATCTCTCTCCTACCTGACAGCGGAGGTTGGCACCCTCTTGATACGCAAATGGCGCCCCCGCTCCTCGGCGGCTCTCCCTAATCACCCTGTTGACTCCTATCTAAATGACATCAGCTTGGAGTATAACAGATGGCCAGGGACAAAAATATAATAAATAATAACCCCATGCCACAAACCACCAAGACAAAAATGTAAGGAATAGTAACTGGAAAAAACTCTAATTTTTGGCAGATTTGTAAACATTTGCTTTGGGAGGAAAAGGGGTCTAAATAACCCTATTTAGGTGTCTCCCTGCCTGACAGCGGAGCTTTTACACCCTACGTTACTCTGGTGCCCCTGCTCCACGAGGGCTGACCCTTACTGACCCCTCACTTCTCTAATGGATAAAGCCTGCAATTCCCCTACACGCCTTGCTGTGGTTATGGCGACAAGAAAAGCTGCCTTGTATGAGAGGAGTTGAGGAGTACAAGAGGACAAAGGCTTGAATGGTGGACCCGTGAGACCTTTAAGTACCAAGTTTAAGTCCCAGGATGGAACAACGATCTGTTTTCTGGGATGCAGCCTACTGTAAGTGCTGATACCATAAACCTCTCGATCCAACGATGGGTGGTTTAAGACCTAATTCTAGCCCTTTCTGCAAAAAGTTCAATATTTGTGAAATATTTGGGTGTAAGGGGTCAGGTGGATTAGGATGACACCATGATGAAAACTTCTTCCACACTTTATTATAGATAGCATTGGTGACTGGTTTCCTCGATTTCTGTAAGGTAGTAATTACTGCATCCGAGAGCCCTCTAGCACATAACACTTGGGCTTCAGTAACCAGGCAGCTAGGTTCAGCATTTGAAGATTCGGATGGTGAAGAGGACCTTGCAGAAGGAGATCAGTCTCAAATGGCAAGTGGACTGGTCCATCTACCTGAAGCTCTATGATAAGATTGAACCAGCTCCTTTTGGCCATACGGAGCTACCAGAATGTTTGGTACCCGATCCTCTTGAATCTTCCTGAGGGTCTTCGCAAGCATCGGTATTGGAGGGAAGGCGCATGCCAACCGGAAGCTCCATTTTTGAGCAAAGGCATCATCTCCTAGAGAATCGTCCCTGGGGTTTAGGGAAAAGTAAGTTTCGACCTGTGCATTCTGGCTTGAGGCGAATAGATCGACCACTGGTAGGCCCCACCTGTCTACCAGCACACTGAAGATAGCCTTTTTCTGGCTCAATTCCCCTGGCTGTACGTCTTGGCGACTCAGAAAATCTGCCTGGAGGTTGGAGGACCCCTTCAGGTGGACTGCTGTCAAGGAAAGAAGATGTTTTTGGCCCAACAGAATATTTGGCTTGAAATGCCCTTTACACTGTAGAACCTCATGCTGCCCTGATGCTTGAGGTGGGCCATGGTAGTCATGTTGTCTGAATACACTCTGACGTGACACCTGGAGATCAGACTGCTGTCATGGTTAGGACATGGTTAATGTCCTGGTTTCTCAGGGTTAATCTTGCTGGCCTCCCTTTGGCTCTGGGAGGGGTATTTATACTCACTCCAGACTAGGATTCTGTCAGCTCTACTGTTATTTTGGCTGTGTGTCTGACCCCTGGTGGGCTTGTATACTGCATTGCTTGTTTGATTCCCTTGTATGACACAGTCTGTCCCCTCACGCTGTTCTCTGTCTCATGTTTTGGTATTATTGGCTTCTCCGGTTCTGACCTCCTGGCTTGACTATCGTTACTTCGTTACCGTTTGCCCTTATTGTACCGTCTATTGCCCGTTCTGGTTTTCTGATCTATTGCTACGTCCTGACTATCTGTCTAACCCTTTGGTACTGTCCTGCTATCTCGTGCTTTGACCCCGGCTTGATCTGGTTTACGTCCCTGTCTATGCCCCTTGGCAACTTGTCCCGTAGTTACCTTTCTAGTTTTCCTCAGCTCCTAGCTCCTCATGGATCCCTTACAAGCTTTGGCTGATCAGGTCAAGCACCTGACCCAAAAGTTCCATAAACTCAATGTGGAAACAGCGCATGATGGCCCATACCCAGCAACAGTTGGTGGTTACTGTGCAGGGGGCTGTCGATGCAGGGGCTCCTAGTTCTGGGGGTAGAGATGTGTCATTAGCGTCCCCCGAATCTCCAGTCAAATTGCCACACCCTTTCTCAGTGGATAAAAAGGAGTTCACGTCTTTCAGAGAAGGATGCAAGCTTTTTTTTTCTCTAAGGCCCCGCTCCTCCGGGGACGAGTTCCAGAGGGTGGGGGTCATTATTTCCCTACTTCCCTACTTCGGGGGGCTCCGCAAGCATGGGCTTTCTCTCTGTCTTCCTCTGCTCCTGAACGGATGTCAGTGAACTTGTTCTTTGAGGCTCTGCAGCACATCTATGATGAGCCTGATAGAGCGCGTCTGGCAGAGGATATGGTGATGAGTGTGACACAGGGGAGGCACTCTGGTGAATGGTTCTGCTCAGAGTTTAGAAGTTGGACCCCCAAAGTATCCTGGAACGACGCCGCCCTGAGGGGGTTGTTCCGCAGGGGCCTGTCTGACCATCTGCAGGACCCTCTGGTATTACATCCTCCTCCTGATACCCTGGAGGACGCCATGATGCAGGCGGTCCGTATGGACCGGAGACTCCATGCTAGAGGAATGATGCAACAAGAGTCTCCCTTGTACCCCAAATTATGTGACACTGCACCTGTATCTGAGCCCATGGAGGTTGGGTCAGTCTCAGTTAAGGGGAAAGAGAGAAGGCACCGTAGAGACAATCTACTATGCTTTTACTGTAGAGCCTCTGGATATTGGAAAAGGAATTGTCCCTCCTGCCCTTCTTCAGAGAAGCCATCAGAGAAATGACTGAGTCTGGGCAACAATTGAGGAGGTTGTCCAGACTCCCAGGTACATTTTTTTTCATGTACAAAGATGGTGCTCCAGGTTGAATTGGAACTTGCTGGCGGTCCTGTTATGACCACCGCCTTTGTTGACTGTGGTTCCTCCATTAATCTGATTGATGCCCAAGTTGTGACTCTTAATAAGATAGGGACAGTCAGGTTAAAAGACCCTGTTAAAATCGTGGCTGTGGATTCATCCCCTGTTACCCGGGATGGAAATTGCTTTATGTCTGAAATTTTTTCTATGAAAGGTGGTTCCACTCATGTGGAAAAGTTAAGTTGTTTCATTATGAATAATCTGCCTGCAGGACTGGTATTGGGGATGCCCTGGTTGCAACGCCACAATCCTCTCATTGATTGGGTGAAGGGGGAGATTGTTATGAATGAGTCACCAGAGGAGGAGAAAACAAAAATACAAGCTAAGTCCAGAAAACTGGAGAGGTTGGTAGCTATCGAAATTGCAGACCCCTGATCCTATTCACCACAACTAACAGTAGCCGTGGGGGGTTCCTATGGTGCCCTAGACCCCTCGTCACAGCCGGAGAACTACATAAGCCTAAAGAAAGAAAGGGGAAATCTAAACTGCTCCAGAGCAGACCCCAAAGCAATAGACCGTCCCCAACATGTATTGTCGGTGAAAAACAGATGAAAACACAAACACAGACAGAAAGACAGGCTGAGCAAACGATGGGGCCCAACTAACTAGATAGGACAGGACAGAAAAGATGCTGGCTGCAATCCGCAAAAAACCCTACAAAAATGTCCCAACCGTCTGATAGGAAAAAAGGCCCTGAAGTCGCTAGACTTCAAAATCACTATATTAGCACTCAGGTATATTCTGAAAACAGAGCAAAGAGATCAACTGATCAGACAAAAATGGAATTCAGCCAGTCCCAACCAGGACTGGCTGAATACAAACACTAAGGAAACCAGACAAAATCTCATGGAATAATAGCAGGGCAAAAACTTAGCTTTTAGTAGACAGGAACTAAAACTGGATGCCAGAGCTCAGAGCAGAAAGGATCACCAGCAAACCCTGCAGGGCATCGGCTGCCTTATATCCACTCAGAAATTCCAGATGTCCAATCACACTCCGCCTGTTCAGATAACAGGTTCTTCCCATCCCAATTAATTTCACTACCTCTCTTCACCAGCAGAGGGAGTTCATCAGACATCAAAGGTGAAGGGGAAAATGAACTCACAACAGGAGATCATCCGATGGGGATGTAATGATAATGGTTTGTGTGGTGACCCGGTTTCTTTGGTCAATCCGATAAAATCTGTATCTGTGTCGTCTGTCGGTCTGGAGGGTATTCCGGAGTACCTGAGAGACTTTGAAGACGTGTTTTTCGAAAGCGAGACTGAGGCACTCCCACCACATAGACCATAAGATTGTGCTATCAATTTAATACCTGGAGCCAAATTACTCAAGGCTCGTTTGTTTAATTTGCCCGGGCCTGAGCGCCAAGCTATGAAAGAGTACATTAAAGAGAGCCTTCGCAAGGGGCATATTCAGCCCTCGGTCTCACCCATGGCAGCGGGGTTTTTCTTTGTAAAGAAAAAATTTGGGAGCTGAAAAAAATTACTGTTAAGAACATATACCCTCTCCCGTTGATTCCTGATCTATGCAACCAATTCACGGGGGCCAAATGATTTTCTAAGCTCGATCTATGAGGGGCTTATAACCTTATAAGGATCCGGGAGGGGTCGAATGGAAAACAGCGTTCCTCACAAATGAGGGGCTGTTTGAAAACCTGGTTATGCCCTTCGGCCTCACTAACGCTCCTGCTGTTTTTCAGAATTTCATTAATGTTGCTTTTTTTGACTTGATTGGGCGTTATGTAGTCATTTACCTGGATGACATCTTGATATACTCTGAGGACGGTCATTCACACTTACACCATCTACGTACGGTTCTTATGAGACTCCGGGAGAACTATTTGTATGCTAAGCTGGAGAAGTGCTCATTTTTTATGCAAGAACTATCTTTTCTGGGTGTAATTGTATACGGGGAGGGATTCTGCATGGATCCAAGGAAGGTTCAGGCTATTACCGATTGGGTGCAGCCTTATGACCTGAAGGGGTTGCAGCGATTTCTGGGCTTCGCTAACTATTATAGGAAGTTCATTAAAGGGTTCTCGCAGGTGGTGAAACCCTTGACGGCCCTCACTCTTAAAGGGACAGATGTAAAAAATTCGTCCGTGGCCGCAAAAGATTCCTTCCTTACATTAAAGAAGTGTTTTACCACAGCCCCTGTGTTGGTACAACCCGATTCGTTAAGACCTTTTATCGTCGAGGTCGACGCTTCGGAGGTGGGGGTGGGGGCAGTATTGTCACAGGGCCCCTCTACCCTGAATAACCTCAAACCCTGTGCTTTTTTCTCTAAGAATTTCTCTTCGACCAAGAGAAACTATGATGTCGGTAACAGGGAATTGTTAGCGGTTAAATTGGCCTTCGAAGAATGGAGGCATTTTTTGGAGGGGGCCGATCATCCCATTACGGTCATCACTGATCATAAAAACCTGGCCTATATTGAGTCTGCTAAGAGATTGACCCTCAGACAGGCTCGGTGGGAATATTTTTTTCTCGATTTCATTTTACCATCACGTTCCGACCAGGGTCTAAAAATGTAAAGGCAGATGCCTTATCCCGAAGTTTTGATTCTGTGTCCCCTCCAGAACCTCCTTCCTCCATTCTTCAACTGGGAGTGGCTGTAGCTGAAATCTTCTCTGAGCTACAGAGATTCTGGAAGCACAAGCTCCCAGGAATAAACCCCCAGGTAAATTGTTTGTACCCGAACAATTCAGTCTCACACTCCTTCAAGAATTTCATGATTCGGTGTTAAGTGCACACCCTGGTATTGCAGCTACCCCGGGGGGCAGTAGCGAGGGGTTTTTGGTGGCCCTCTATAGGTACTGATATAAAAAAGTTTGTAAATACTTGTGGGGTGTGCGCTCGCTCTAAAAGCTCTCAGGTTCGGCCAGCCGGGGAATTGGTGCCTTTGCCAATTCCAGATAAAACATGAACACACCTGTTCATGGACTTTATCACTAATGTTCCATCTTCCAAGGGGAACTCAGTGGTATGGGTAGTAGTTGATAGATTTTCTAAGCAAGCCCACTTTGTGCCATTACCTGCGTTACCATCTGCTGGAACCTTGGCCCGCTTGTTTATACAGCACATTGTTCAGTTGCATGGAGTGCCTGTGAACGTGGTGTCGGGGAGTGCAGGGGAGTGCAATTTGTGGCCAGGTTTTGGAGAGCGTTTTGTATGAAGTTGGGGGTCACGTTGTCCTCTGCCTATCACCCGGAATCCAACGGACAGACTGAACGCACCAACCAGTCTGTCAGCACCGCCGCGACTGGTCCCGCTGCCCCTGCCACCTCCGTACTCACCGCTGGCCATGCCGCCGCTTCTGCTTCCGGTCTGGGTCCCTCCTGCCTCTCGGCTCCAGTGCGCGCCTCCGGTCTTCCTCCTTTCCGGCGGGCGGCCTCCCGGCGCGCTCCTCCTCTACCCTCGGCCGCGTGCACTGTGCCTCTGCGCACGCGCCAGGGCACCAGACCGCGCGTCCCTGCAGTATGGACGTCCGTCAGCCTGACCTGACCCGGACCCACCGCCTGGCCAATCAGGGGCTACCATCAGGTATTTCAGGCCACCCTCCCTTAGGGGAGGCGCCTGACTATCGAGTTCCTCTCGCTGGGTCCAGTCCCTGCTCGCTGTTGCTAGTCCCTCGCTCCAGCTCGCTCTCCCGGCTCCCGTGTCTCCCTTGCCTGTTTCCCTGCTAACCTTTCTGTGTGTCTTCCTTTTTTGCAGTTCCCTGTAACCCCGGTTTCCGCCTGGTTCCCGCTGTCCTCCTTCATCCACCAGCAACTCTCTCTCCATTCCCTGGACCCTGGTTACCCCGGATCTCTCTCTGGGTTCTCCACCACTCCTCTGCTACTCATCCTCTCGAGCCGAACCCTAGTCTTGGCTGCCGTGACGTTTGAACTCCTTGAGCCTGCTCCCAAACGGTCCCTGTATAGGGGTCGGTCCACCTGGTGCGCTCGCTCAGGGAGGGTTCGACGTCACAGTCCAGTGGGTCCACTCTTGCTCCCGTCTCCAGAAGCGTAACAGAATAGTCAGGCCATGGACCCCGCCGGTGCCACCGCCCAAAAAGAGCTAGTGTTTCTACGGGAGAACCAAACCCATATAATGTCTTTTATGAAGACTACGGACTCCCGCCTCTCGGCCTTGCAGGCCGCAGATCCCAGCAACGCCTCCCAATTGGCCAGTCTTCAGCAGGAGTTGGGTCAACAACGAGATACCCAGGCCCATATTCTTTCCTATATGGCTTCGGTCGATGATCGGCTGCTCTCCCTCCAGTCAGCAGCCGCACGAGACCCGTCTCACAGCCCAGATCCTGTACCTGCCCCGTCCCCTAGGCTTGGAAAACTGCCGCGGTATGGCGGCGACCCAAAGTTGTGCAGGGGTTTTTTGAATCAGTGCAGGTTGCACTTTGAACTCCTACCACAGCAGTATCCCACTGACTGGGCTAAAATAGCCTTCATTGTGTCCCATTTGGAAGGAGAGGCCCTCTCCTGGGTGAATCCCCTGTGGGAACGGGACGATCCCATAGTCTCTAGTGTCCAGACCTTCACGGACACTTTTCGCAAAGTTTTTGATGAGCCAGGCAGGTTGGCTTCCACAACTGAGTCCGTTTTCTGCCTCACTCAGGGTTCTCTCACGGTCGGACAATACGCCATCCGGTTCCGCACCTTGGCCTCTGAGTTGGGGTGGAATAATGAGGCTTTGGTTGGGGCCTTTTGGCGTGGTCTCTCGGGCAAAATTAAGGACGAACTGGCGGGGCGAGATACCCTGGCTACCTTGGAGGATCTCATTTCTTTGGCCACACGGATTGACCTCCGGTTCCAGGAACGCGCCCGCGAGGCCGCAATGGAGAGGAGACCGCTTAGACCTTCTTCTTCTCTCCACAGGCCATCCAGTCCACGTCCTCTTGGGCCGTCCTCCAGTCCGATGCCAGAGCCGATGCAAATAGATCGGGTCAAGTTGGCAGAACAGCGCCGGAGGGAGAGATTGATGGAGGGCTTGTGTCTGTATTGTGGCAGCGCAGCTCACTTCCTGCGTTCTTGTCCCGAGAGGCGGGGAAACTCCTCCGCCTAGGCCAGGTAAGAGAGGCCGTCCTAGCTGTGTCTCACTCCTCTCAGCCTCTTACTCTTTCTGTACAGCTGGTTTTTGGTCAGAGACGGGGTTCGGAGGTGGCCTATGTGGACTCGGGCGCGGCGGGGAACTTCATCCGGTTGAAGGAGGTGAAGAAGTACCAGATTCCCGTGATTACTCTGAAGACTCCACGTGTCATCGCCTCTATTGATGGGAGACCTGTACAAGTATCTGTGTCCCTGGTTACGGAGGAGGTGCATCTGCACGTCGGGGCATTGCACCAGGAGCTGTTCGCATTCTATGTCCTACCCAACCTGTCTCACGCTCTGCTACTGGGCCTTCCCTGGCTTAGGACACATGAACCCGTTTTGGATTGGCGTTCCGGTGAAGTCCTCCGCTGGGGGCATCCTTGCCAAGAGAGGTGCCTAGGGTCCGTTCTTCCTGTCACTCCTCATCCAGTCTCCTCGGGTCCTGTGGGCTTACCTGCCGCATACTGGTCGTTTTCTGACGTGTTCGATAAGAAGGAGGCAGAGACACTTCCCCCACACCGCCCGTATGATTGTCCTATTGATCTACGACCCGGGACCAATCCGCCCAGGGGGCGAATTTATCCCCTGTCCCCAGCTGAGACTAAGGCCATGTTCGAGTACATTCGTGATAATTTAGCCAGAGGGTTCAAACGGAAGTCTTCTTCTCCTGCCGGTGCCGGGTTCTTCTTTGTGAAAAAGAAGGACGGTTCGCTCCGTCCTTGCATCGATTTCCGGGGATTAAACAACATTACGATAAAGAATAAATATCCCTTGCCTCTCATTCCTGAACTCTTCGACCGCTTACGTGGAGCCCGCGTCTTCTCGAAGTTGGATCTACTCGGAGCCTATAATCTCGTCCGCATCCGCTCCGGCGACGAATGGAAAACGGCCTTTAACACCCGGGACGGGCATTATGAATATCTTGTTATGCCCTTCGGCCTCTGCAATGCTCCCGCGGTGTTTCAGGAGTTCGTTAATGACTTCTTCCGAGACCTGCTGTACTCCTGCGTGGTCGTGTATCTAGATGACATTCTTATTTTTTCCCCGGATCTGGCGTCCCACAGGAGGAGTGTTCGTCACGTACTGCAGCGCCTGCGGGAGAATCACCTCTACGCGAAGCTTGAGAAGTGTCTCTTTGAGCAGTCTTCGTTACCCTTCCTGGGCTACATTGTTTCGGATTCTGGGCTGGAAATGGATCCTGAAAAATTGTCGGCAATTCTTCAATGGCCCCATCCGGTGGGGGTCAAGGCGATTCAACGGTTCCCCGGCTTCGCCAATTACTATCGTCAATTTGTGCCACATTTTTCATCTCTCATCAAACCCATTCCCAGTCTTACTCGCAAGGTCACCAACTCCTAGCTCTGGCCTCCAGAGGCTGAAGAGGCTTTTTCCAGGTTGAAACAAGCCTTTGCGACAGCACCGGTGCTCCACCGACCCGAGGCTAACAAGCCATTCGTTTTGCAGGTAGATGCCTCATCCACGGGAGTGGGTGCAGTTCTCTCTCAGAAATCCCCGTTCGGACGACTGGTTACCTGTGCGTTCTTCTCAAAGGCCTTTTCTCCTGCTGATTGTAATTACTCCATCGGGGACCGCGAGTTGTTAGCCATAAAATTGGCAATGGAGGAGTGGCGCTATCTTCTTGAGGGAGCCGTCCAACCGTTTACCATCTTTACCGATCACAAAAATCTAGCGTACCTCCAGTCAGCCCACAGACTGAACTGTTGTGAGTTCATTTTTCCCTTCACCATTGAGGTCTGATGAACTCCCTCCTCTGGTGAAGGAAGGTAGTGAGGCTGATTACCAAACACCTGGGCAGATAGATGATGACTGGGTGGCTGGAATTGAGGACTGGATATAAGGCTGCCGACGCCCTTCTTCCTGGCTGGTGATTTTCCTGCTGGATTCTTGGAGACCAGTCCGATTCCTGCATCTCAAAGCTAAGTTTTTCTGCTCTTCTTTGTACTCTTCAGTTTTGTTTTTGTTTTGCCTTGTTTTTTGGGAGTCCTGCCATCCCCGGCCAGGGGTGAGCTGAACTCCATTTTTGTCTCTGATCTGTTGATATTTTGCTTTGTCTTCAGAATATACCTGAGTGCTGATCTAGTCTTTTGAAGCCTAGCGACTTCAGGGCCTGTTTTTCCTATCAGTCGGTTGGCTCATTTTGATAGGGTTTTTGCAGAAGGCAGACAGCAGCTTTCCTATCCTGTCCTATGTAGTTAGCTTGGGCCCCATCATTTGCTCAACCTATCTTTCTATCTGTGTTAGTGTTTTCATCTTGCTTCACCGTCATTATATGTTGGGGGCTGCCTATTGCTTTGGGGTCTGCTCTGGGGCAGTTTAGTTTTTTCCCCTTTCTGTCTTTAGGCTATATAGTTCTCCGGCTGTGATCGAGGGGTCTAGGGCACCGTAGGAACCCCCCACGGCTACTGCTAGTTGTTGTGGATAGGTTCAGGGGTCTGCAATCCGATAGCTGCCAACCTCTCTGGTTTTTCTGGACTTAGCTGGTATTTTGTTTTTTCCTCCTTCGGTGACTCATCATAACAGAATCACCAGCCATACCGCAGATCCTAGGGTACTCAATAGCAGGAGAGAATTGTAAAAAAGGGAAAAAAAATGTCAGAATTTTTTTGTGTGCATATTTTTTCCTCTATATCTCTGAGGCCGTAGGGGGAATTTTTCTCTCAATGGAGATGAAGCAATTGTCTGATCGTGTGGAGCAGCTCGCTGCTGAAGTGCGGGGAATTTCCGCCTATCTTGCTCATTCACATGCTGCTGAACCAAAGATTCCTACTCCTGATGTATTTTTGGGGGATCAGTCTAAATTCTTGAAATTCAAGAATAATTGTAAATTATTTTTTGCCTTGAAACCTAACTCGTCGGGGAACTCCGCGCAGCAGGTTAAAATTGTCATCTCTTTGCTGCGCGGCGATCCCCAGGATTGGGCGTTTTCTTTGAAACCTGATGATCCTATTCTGAATAATGTGAACGCATTTTTTCAAGCCTTGGGATTGTTGTATGATGAACCTAATGCCATTGATCAGGCTGAAAAGACCCTGTTGGCATTAAGCCAGGGTCGGGATTCGGCAGAGTTGTACTGTCAAAAATTCCGAAAGTGGGCGGTCCTTACTACCTGGAATGATGGTGCCTTGGCAGCCTTCTTTCGGAAGGGTTTGTCAGAAACTGTAAAAGATACTATGGTGGGATTTCCTGTTCCCTCTGGTCTTGACTATTCATTAGCCATTCAGGTGGATCGGCGTTTACGTGAACGCAAAACTACACGAGAGATGTGACCACCTGTTGAACAAATGTCTGAACCTATGCAATGTGATAGAGTTTTGTCTAGGGAGCAATGTCAGGAGTTCAGAAGGCGTAATAAGCTGTGTTTTTTTTGTGGAGATGCCTCGCATATTATTTCTGTCTGCCCTAAACGAGAGAAACGTTGTGCACACACGTTTTCTGTGGGTGGTGTTCAACCTAAGTTTCTTCTGGCAATTACTCTGATCTGCTCCCTGTCCACATTTTCCACCAAGGCTTTTGTGGATTTAGGAGCAGCTCTGAACCTGATGGACTTGGATTTTGCTAAACGTTGTGGATTTCCTATGACACCTCTGCGGACGCCTATCCCTTTGAGGGGTATTGATGCTACTCCTTTGGCGAAGAATAAACCTCAGTTTTGGACCCAGGTGGTAATGCGGGTCGCCCCAGACCATCAAGAAAATTGCAGATTTTTGGTGTTGCATAATTTGCATGATACCATTGTTCTGGGGTTTCCCTAGTTGCAAATCCATAATCCAGTTCTGGATTGGAAATCTTTGTCTGTGATGAGTTGGGGTTGTCGGTGTGCCCTTAGTGATGCTCCTGTTTTCTCCACCTCTCCCCAGTCGCATGATGTTCCTGACTATTTGGCTGACTTTTATGATGTATTTAGTGAGAATGAGTCTGCGTTTTTGCCTCCTCATAGGAGTAATGACTGTGCAATTGAGCTGAACCCGGGGTGTAAATTCCCCAAGGGTCGGCTTTTCAATTTATCTGTACCCGAGCACGAGGCTATGCGATCCTTTATTAAGGAGGCATTGGAGAAGGGTCATATTAGACCATCCTCTTCACCCTTAGGTGCTGGGTTTTTTTTCGTGGCTAAAAAGGATGGTTCATTAAGGCCTTGTATTGACTATCGTGCCCTCAACAAAATTACTGTTAAATATCGGTATCCGTTACCCCTGATTTCTGATCTATTCTCCAGAGTTAAAGGTGCTTGCTGGTTTACCAAGCTTGACCTCAGGGGGGCGTATAATCTTATTCGTATTAAGCATGGGGATGAATGGAAGACGGCGTTTAATACTCCGGAGGGACATTTTGAGTACCTGGTGATGCCTTTTGGGCTCACTAATGCCCCTTCTGTCTTCCAGTGCTTCATGAACGATATATTCCGAGACTTTGTGGATAAATTTTTGATTTTCTATCTGGATGATATTTTGATCTTCTCCAAGAATTGGGACTCTCATGTGGAACATGTTCGGACTGTGTTCCGGATTTTGAGGGAGAATTCCCTGTATGTCAAGGGATCGAAATGCCTTTTTGGGGTACAGAGGATTTCATTTTTGGGATTTATTTTGTCTCCGTCAACTATTGAAATGGACCCGGCCAAGGTACAGGCCATTTATGATTGGGTTCAGCCCACTTCTTTGAAGGCCCTCCAGAAGTTTTTGGGTTTTGCTAATTTTTATCGGAAATTTATAGCTAATTTTTCTGGTATTGCCAAGCCATTGACGGATTTGACTAGGAAGGGTGCTGATGTGCTGAATTGGTCTCCTGAGGCTGTTTCTTCCTTTCAGGAGCTGAAGCGAAGATTCACTTCTGCTCCGGTTTTGCGGCAACCTGATGTCTCACTCCCGTTTCAGGTGGAGGTGGACGCTTCTGAGATTGGTGCAGGAGCGGTGTTGTCCCAAAAAGATCCTGTGACATCTAAAATGAATCCTTGTGCTTTCTTTTCCCGAAAGTTCTCCCCATCCGAACGTAACTATGATGTGGGGAATCGGGAACTGTTGGCCATGAAATGGGCATTTGAGGAGTGGAGACATTGGTTGGAGGGAGCCAAACACCAAGTCGTGGTCCTTACTGACCACAAGAATTTGATTTACCTGGAGTCGGCCAAGCGCTTGAATCCTAGACAGGCTAGGTGGGCCTTGTTTTTCACACGTTTTGATTTTGTGGTCTCTTTTCTTCCGGGCACTAAGAATGTCAAGGCAGATGCCCTCTCTAGGAGTTTCCTTGCTGATTCTCCTGTTGTGACTAAGCCTGCTACCACATTAGGTGAGGGGGTAGTTCTTTCTGCCATCTCGCCCGATTTGAGACGTGCTCTGGAAGAGTTTCAGGAGGACAAACCTGAGCGTTGTCCCAGTGGAAAGTTGTATGTTCCTGATCAGTGGAGGAAGAGAGTGATGTCTGAAGTTCATTGCTCTGCATTGGCTGGTCATCCAGGTATTTTTGGTACTAGAGATCTGGTGAGTCGGTCTTTTTGGTGGCCCGCCTTGTCTCATGATGTCAGGAATTTTGTGCAGTCCAGTGGGACTTGCTCCCGGTCTAAACCTTGTTCTCGCTCTAGTGGCTTGTTGATGCCTTTGCCGGTGCCCAGGAGGCCATGGACCCATATTTCAATGGATTTTATCTCTGATATGCCTGTCTCTCAGAGAATGACTGTTATTTGGGTGATTTGTGATAGATTCTCTAAGATGGTCCATCTTGTACCACTCCCTAAGTTGCCATCTTCCTCTGACTTGGTGCCCTTGTTTTTGCAACAGGTGGTTCGCTTGCACGGGATTCCTGAGAACATTGTATCTGACAGAGGAGTTCAGTTTGTGTCTAGATTTTGGAGGACTTTCTGTTCCAAGCTGGGAATTCAGTTGTCCTTCTCCTCTGCGTTTCACCCTCAGACCAATGGGCAGACGGAGAGAACAAACCAGACTTTGGAGTCATATTTGAGATGTTTTATTTCTGCCGATCAGGATGATTGGGTTTCATTTTTGCCCTTGGCCGAATTTGCTTTAAATAATAGAGCTAGTTCTGCCACTTTGATGTCACATTTTTTTTGTAACTTTGGTTTTCACCCTCGATTTTCTTCAGGGCAGGTGGAGCCTTCTGCCTGCTGTGATAAAACACTCCAGGATTGGCTTTGCTGGGGTCAAAGGTCACGTGCGTTCAGCATGAAACTCAGGCGCAGAGCTGGGGTTCGGGTGAAACGGACCGTGGGTCAGGTTTATTAACGGTGAAAGCAATGCAAAAAAGGAAATAAAACATAAAACAAATCCTTGCCTGTCCGGCACTAACTAAACAATGGACAACCTAACTACCAACTGGCGGGCTTCTCCCGTCCAGCCAAACCACAGTTGCAGTGGGCACTGCTTCCACTCACGTGTGTCTCTCACACAGACAAGCTCTCTGTGTTCCCAGGCTGAGACACTCACACAACCACCTGGCATCCTTTTATATCCACCTCCCATTATTCATTAGTAAGCAGGTGCGATACTGACCAGACTAGGCCACATAGGAAAGGAATCTGGGCGAGATATACCTGCCCTCATCCACTATTCCCACATGATTCTCACATATCCCCCCCCTCTGCTCAGACCACTCCGGTCGAGCAATGGCACCCGCCAAACAGTGCACTCGGGACAGGGCATCTGCATTTCCCATCTGTACCCCTGGGCGGTGCTCCACCGTAAAAGTGTAGGCCTGCAGGGCAAGGAACCACCGGGTCACCCGGCTATTCCGTTCCTTGTTCAAGTGCATCCACTTGAGAGGGGCATGGTCAGTGATCAGCCTGAACTTTCGGCCCACCAGGTAATATTTGAGGGCCTCTAGAGCCCACTTAATGGCGAGGCACTCTTTTTCTACGACTGCATACCTTTGCTCGTGTTTATTCAGCTTTCTCTTGAGATAGAGGACTGGGTGTTCCACTCCGTCCCTCACTTGTGAGAGTATGGCCCCGATACCGGTATCAGAGGCATCCGTTTGTACCACAAACTTGCTGCGGAAGTCCGGAGTCACCAGTACGGGCTGAGAGCAAAGTGCCCGTTTTAGGCTATGGAAGGCTTCTTCAGCCGCTAAACTCCATTTAATCATGACGGAGTCTTTCCCTTTTGTAAGATCCGTCAGGGGGGTAGCGATGGATGCAAAATTGGGTATGAACCGGCGATAATAGCCGGCGATCCCCAGGAAGGCTTGCACCTGCTTCTTGTTGACAGGTTGTGGCCAGTCCTGAACCGCCTGAATCTTATCAACCTAGGGTTTAACAACACCCCTCCCAATTACATACCCCAAATACCGGGCTTCTTCTAGCCCGATGTGACATTTCTTGGGGTTCGCGGTTAGACCTGCCTCCCACAGGTCGTCAATCACAGCTTGTACTTTCTGGAGATGAGTCTCCCAGTCCAAGCTGTAAATGACAATGTCATCCAAATAGGCCGAAGCGTACCGCCTATGTGGCCTCAGGACTCGATCCATCAGTCTCTGGAAGGTCGCCGGTGCCCCGTGCAGTTCAAACGGCATATACACATACTGAAATAAACCTTCCGGCGTAGCAAATGCCGTCTTTTCTCTGGCAGCCTCAGCCAGAGGGATCTGCCAATACCCCTTTGTTAGATCTAGGGTCGTAATATACCGGGCTTTTCCTAACCGATCTATTAACTCGTCGACCCGGGGCATAGGATAGGCATCAAATTTTGAGACCGCATTCAGTTTCCTGAAGTCATTGCAGAACCGGATGGTGCCGTCCGGTTTAGGAATTAGCACAATCGGGCTGGACCACGCACTGTGCAATTCCTCAATGACTCCTAACTCTAACATTGCCTTCACTTCTCGGGAAACTGCTTCACGGCGCGCTTCCGGGATTCGGTAGGGCTTTACGTGAACTGTGACACCAGGTTCCGTTACGATGTCATGTTTCATTAGTATAGTCTGCCTGGGTTTTTCTGAGAAAAACTTTTGGTTGTGAAGTAGAAACTGCCTGACCTCAGTCTTTTGCCGCTCCGAGAGTGTCTCTGCAACCCGTACCTCCGGTACGGTATGCGAGCAGACGGGACGGGCCAGCTCCGCTGACAAGGCAGACCGATCCTTCCAGGGCTTTATCAGATTTACATGATAAATCTGTTCAGGTTTCCGTTTACCTGCCTGGTATACTTTGTAGTTTACTTCACCAACTCTTTCCTTGATCTCAAAGGGGCCCTGCCACTTTGCCAGGAACTTACTGTCCACCGTGGGGACCAGGATCAACACCCTATCTCCGGGTGCAAACGTACAGATCTTGGCGCCCCTATCATAGATTCTTTTTTGGGCTCCTTGAGCCTGTATCATGTGTTCTTTGACTATAGGCATAACAGCCGCAATACGGTCCTGCATTTGTGTGACGTGATCTATCACCGTTTTAAACGGTGTGACCTGACCCTCCCAGGTTTCTTTTGCAACGTCTAACAGTCCGCGAGGACGTCGGGCGTACAATAACTCGAACGGCGAGAATCCCGTGGAAGACTGGGGTACTTCCCTGATGGCAAAAAGCAAATACGGAAGTAAATAGTCCCAGTTCTTCCCATCCTTGTCTATCACCTTTCTCAGCATCTGCTTCAGAGTTTTATTGAACCGTTCGACCAACCCGTCTGTTTGAGGGTGATACACGGATGTGCGTAATGGTTCGATTTGTAACAATCGGCAGAGCTCCTTCATTACCCTGGACATAAAGGGGGTCCCCTGGTCGGTGAGTATCTGTTTTGGTATACCGACCTGACTAAACACATGCACCAGTTCCTTGGCAATCGTCTTGGTGGCCGTGTTACGCAAAGGGATGGCCTCCGGGTAACGAGTGGCATAATCCAAGATGACCAGGATATGTTGGTGTCCACGTGCAGACCGTGGAAGGGGCCCAACTAAATCCATCCCAATCCTCTCAAACGGGACTTCAATAATAGGTAGGGGTACCAAAGGGCTACAGAACCGGGGCTTAGGTGCAGAGGCTTGGCAGTCAGGACAAGACTCACAATATACACGAATATCGTGATGCATGCCTGGCCAAACAAAACAGTGTGATATCCTTTCGGTGGTTTTCTGGACTCCCAGGTGACCTCCCATCACATGTCCGTGGGCCAGTTCCAGCACCTGCAGCCGGTAGGGTTTTGGCACGACTAATAGTTGCACCGTATCTTCCCCCTTTTTCTCTATCTGATAGAGTAAATCATTCTGCAGAACCATGTAAGGATATGCCAGCCTAGAGCCAGGTTCTACGGGTACCCCATTTATCACTTTTACATTTGTCCTAGCCTGAGAAAGGGTAGGATCCTTTATTTGCTCGCTTTGGAAGTCATCTTTCTGAACTTCTAAATCCGGCAAACGGGGAGGTGGACGGCTGTCGGCCTCCTCCTCTTCCCTGGTCTCCTCCGTATCACCAGCCATGACTGAAAACGGGAACTGCAGGTCATTTCCCGCAGACTCTTCCCCCGAGTCTTTCGGGGAGACCTCTTCCAGGGGTTCTGGACCCACACGCGCCCTGGGAGAAGAATCATGTACCCGATTACCCGAGGGCATCAGCTGATTCTCCCACAATTGCCAGAAGTGTGGAAAATCCCGGCCCAGGATAACATCATGCAATAACACCGGGACGAGTCCCACTTTATGTTGCACAGACCCATAGGAAGTAGTAATGCATATGACCGTGGTGAGGTACGAACAGGTGTCTCCATGCACACACGTTACAGAAAATTTGTCTGATGGTCCGGTCGGGGCTGACACCAGACTGGCCTTCACCAGAGTCACCACACTTCCCGAGTCTAACAATGCCACCACATTTTTGCCATCAACAGTTAAATCACACAGGTGTTTTTCCACATCCTTTTGACCGGCATTCACACTCACTACCCGTGCAACCATAGACATGCGGTTTTTAGAGTCTGTGACGTCGCACTGCATGGGTTCAGTAGTGACCGGACAGTTCGCAGTAATATGTCCTATCTCTTGGCAGCGGAAACACCTAACGAGCCGCTTGCTTAGACCATAGTTCGTTACTCTCGGCCTCGCAGTGCGGGCAGTCCCGTTTTCCTCCCCCACTGTCTTAGGGATTTTTCCATCTCCCCTACTCCCTGGAACAGTCTTACCGGTTCCACGTGGAGATGATGAAGAACGAGGTGGGGTAGAGTCGTCTCGGAGTCCTTCCGCCACGGAGTAACGTTCAACCAGATCCACCAGTTGATCTGCCGTCGTAGGATTTCCATGGCTTACCCACTTCCTCAGGGCTGGCGGTAGAGCTCTCAGGTACTTGTCCATGACGACTCTCTGGATTATCTCTGGCGCTGTCAACACCTCGGGTTGTAGCCACTTCTTCGTCACGTGGATCAGGTCGAACATCTGTGACCGCGGTGGTTTATCCGGCTGATAAGTCCATTGATGCACTCTCTGTGCACGGACAGCGGTCGTCACTCCCAGCCGGGCCAAGATCTCGGCTTTCAATTTGTCAAAGTCCTGCGCAGCTTCAGGTTCCAAGTCATAATACGCCTTTTGGGCCTCACCGGAAAGAAACGGGGCAATCAGGCCGGCCCATCGTGCCTTCGGCCATTTTTCTCGCACCGCCGTCCGTTCAAACGTGGTCAGGTATGCCTCGACGTCATCTTCGGTCGTCATCTTCTGCCAGTACCGACTCACGTGAATCACTCTCGACTCTGCTTCCAGGTTAACATCAGGTAAGCTTGCCAGGCGCTGCGCCACCTGCTGGAGAAGCGAACAATCGGTAGCTGTCATGTCCACCAACTCCTTCAGCTGGGCCATCATCACCCGATTAGCTTCTTGCTGGACGGCGGTGGACTGTACCAGCGCTTTCACCACGTCCTCCATGCTCATGCTTGCAACGTGATGCCCGCGTTCTCCACCACAATGTGATAAAACACTCCAGGATCGGCTTTGCTGGGGTCAAAGGTCACGTGCATTCAGCATGAAACTCAGGCGCAGAGCTGGGGTTCGGGTGAAACGGACCCTGGGTCAGGTTTATTAACAGTGAAAGCAATGCAAAAAAGGAAATAAAACATAAAACAAATCCTTGCCTGTCCGGCACTAACTAAACAATGGACAACCTAACTACCAATTGGCGGGCTTCTCCCGTCCAGCCAAACCACACTTGCAGTGGGCACTGCTTCCACTCACGTGTGTCTCTCACACAGACAAGCTCTCTGTGTTCCCAGGCTGAGACACTCACACAACCACCTGGCATCCTTTTATATCGACCTCCCATTATTCATTAGTAAGCAGGAGCGATACTGACCAGACTAGGCCACATAGGAAAGGAATCTGGGCGAGATATACCTGCCCTCATCCACTATTCCCACATGGTTCTCACACTGCCCAGGTGTTGACACTGTGGTGGAGAGAATGCACCAGATCTGGGACCAAGTAGTGGATAAGTTGTCTCTCTCCCAGGAAAAGGCCCAGCGGTTTTCCAACCGGCGTAGGACTGTTGGTCCCCAGTTTAAGGTGGGTGATATGGTTTGGTTGTCATCAAAAAATATCGCAATGAAGGTGGCTTCTCCTAAGTTTAAGCCTAGATTTATTGGACCTTACAAGATTTTGGAGATTATTAATCCGGTCTCTTTTCGGTTAGCTCTTCCTGTCACATTTAAAATTCATAATGTGTTTCATAAGTCCTTGTTGAAGAGGTTTGTTGAACTAGTAGTTCCTGTGGTGGCACCTCCTGACCCTATATTGGTTGAAGGTAACATGGAATATGAGGTAGAGAAGATACTGGATTCCCGTCTGGCTAGACGGAGACTCCAGTATTTGGTTAAGTGGAAGGGTTATGGTCAGGAGGATAATTCCTGGGTCTCTGCCTCTGATATTCATGCCGAAAGATTGGTGCGTGCCTTTCATCGGGCTCACCCGGATCACCCTGGTGGCATGGATGAGGGTTCGGTGACCCCTCCTCAAGGGGGAGGTACTGTTGTGAGTTCATTTTTCCCTTCACCATTGAGGTCTGATGAACTCCCTGCTCTGGTGAAGGAAGGTAGTGAGGCTGATTACCAAACACCTGGGCAGCTAGATGATGACTGGGTGGCTGGAATTGAGGACTGATATAAGGCTGCCGACGCCCTTCTTCCTGGCTGGTGATTTTCCTGCTGGATTCTTGGAGACCAGTCTGATTCCTGCATCTCAAAGCTAAGTTTTTCTGCTCTTCTTTGTACTCTTCAGTTTTATTTTTGTTTTGCCTTGTTTTTTGGGAGTTCTGCCATCCCCGGCCGGGGGTGAGCTGAACTCCATTTTTGTCTCTGATCTGTTGATATTTTGCTCTGTCTTCAGAATATACCTGAGTGCTGATATAGTCTTTTGAAGCCTAGCGACTTCAGGGCCTGTTTTTCCTATCAGTCGGTTGGCTCATTTTGATAGGGTTTTTGCGGATGGCAGACAGCAGCTTTCCTATCCTGTCCTATGTAGTTAGCTTGGGCCCCATCATTTGCTCAACCTATCTTTCTATCTGTGTTAGTGTTTGCATCTTCCTTCACCATCATTATATGTTGGGGGCTGCCTATTGCTTTGGGGTCTGCTCTGGGGCAGTTTAGTTTTTCCCCTTTCTGTCTTTAGGCTATATAGTTCTCCGGCTGTGATCGAGAGGTCTAGGGCACCGTAGGAACCCCCCACGGCTACTGCTAGTTGTTGTGGATAGGTTCAGGGGTCTGCAATCCGATAGCTGCCAACCTCTCTGGTTTTTCTGGACTTAGCTGGTATTTTGGTTTTTCCTCCTTCGGTGACTCATCATAACACTGAACCCCCGGCAAGCCAGATGGTCTCTTTTTTTTGTCCGGTTCGATTTTAAGCTGCGTTTTCGTCCCGGACCTAAAAACGTCAAGGCTGATGCATTGTCCCGGTCTCTGCAGTCTCCTGATTTGGTGGAGGAACCGACTCACATCATCGATCCGGCCAGGATCATCACGGTGGTTCCTGTGAGTCTGATCACTCCTCCTCCAGGCAAGACCTACGTTTCTGAGGCAGACAGAAAAGAGGTGCTGCATTGGGGACATTCCTCTAAACTTTCTGGGCATGTCGGAGTCAAGAAGACACTGGATCTCATTGCTCGTTTTTATTGGTGGCCTTAACTTCGCCAGGATGTGATTGACTTCACGGCGTCTTGTTCCTCTTGTGCCAAGGTCAAGGTTCCTAGACAGCCACCCTCCGGTCTTCTGCTTCCTCTGCCAATTCCCTTGGTTCCATGGCAACATATAGCTTTGGATTTCGTCACCGATTTGCCTAACTCATCCGGATGTACGACTATCCTGGTAGCAGTCGATCGCTTCTCTAAGATGGCCCATTTTATTCCTCTTCCAGCACTGCCCTCTGCTCCAGAGTTGGCAAAGATTTTTATCCAGCATGTCTTCCACCTTCACGGCTTCCCGCAATATATTGTCTCTGATCGTGGTTTACAATTCACCTCTCGGTTTTGGAAAGGCTTATGTAAACTTCTGGAGGTCAGATTGGACTTTTCGTCCGCATAGCACCCTCAGTTCAACGGGCAAGTGGAACGCGTCAATCAGGTGCTAGCATCATGTTTACGCCTGTTCTCTAATGCTCACCAAGATAACTGGGTCCATCTCCTCCCCTGGGTAGAATTCTCCTACAATAATCATTCCAGCGAGTCCTCAGCCAAGTCTCCATTTTTTGTGGTGTTTGGGATGCATCCAGGTATTCCGCTACCGATATCCACTACCTCCGGTGTGCCTGCAGCGGATTCCCTGGCCATAGAGTTCTCCAAAGTCTGGTCCGAGACTAATGAAGCTCTCAAGAAGTCCGGGGAGCGCATGAAGAGACACGCTGAAAAGAGATGCTTGGATTCTCCGACTTATCTCCCGGGACAACAAGTTTGGCTTTCGGCCAAGTATATTAGGCTAAAGCTCCCTTCTTACAAGCTAGGACCTCGCTACATTGGGCCTTTCAAGATTCTCAAACGCATCAACAACGTGTCCTACCGGTTGGAGTTGCCTGCCTCGCTCCGAGTTCCCAACACCTTCCACGTCTCTCTCCTTAAGCCAGTTGTCCTGAATCATTTCCACCCGGCTCCGAACTCTTCCCCTCCACCAGTCAGCTCTGATGATGTTTTTGAGGTGAGAGACATTTTGGCCTCAAAAAGGGTAAGGGGTAAAACATTTTTTCTCATTGATTGGAAGGGTTTCGGTCCCGAGGAGAGATCCTGGGAGCCGCAAGAGAACATCAATGCTCCACGCATCCTTAAGAGATTTCTATCCAGAGACAGTAGAGGGGGGGTGTAAGAGAGGGGGTACTGTCAGCACCACCGCGACTGGTCCCGCTGCCCCTGCCGCCTCCGTACTCACCGCTGGCCCTTCCGCCGCTTCTGCTTCAGGCCTGGGTCCCTCCTGCCTCTCGGCTCCAGCGCGCGCCTCCGGTCGTCCTCCTTTCCGGTGGGTGGCCTCCCGGCGCGCTCCTCCTCTTCCCTCGGCCGCGCACACTGTGCCTCTGCGCAAGCGCCAGGGCACCAGACCGCGCGTCCCTGCAGTATGGATGCCCGCCAGCCTGACCTGACCCACCGCCTGGCCAATCAGGGGCTACCATCAGGTATTTCAGGCCACCCTCCCATAGGGGAGGCGCCTGACTATCGAGTTCCTCTCGCTGTGTCCAGTCCCTGCTCGCTGTTGCTAGTCCCTCGCTCCAGCTCGCTCTCCCGGCTCCCGTGTCTCCCTCGCCTGTTTCCCTGCTAATCCTTCTGTGTGTCTTCCTTTCTTGCAGTTCCCTGTACCCCTGCATCCGCCTGGTTCCTGCTGTCCTCCTTCGTCCGCCAGCAACTCTCTCTCCATTCCCTGGACCCTGGTTACCCCGGATCTCTCTCTGGGTTCTCCACCACTCCTCTGCTACTCATCCTCTCGAGCCGACCCCTGGTCCTGGCTGCCATGACGTTTGAACTCCTTGAGCCTGCTCCCAAACGGTCCCTGTATAGGGGTCGGTCCACCTGGTGCGCTCGCTCAGGGAGGGTTCGACGTCACGGTCCAGTGGGTCCACTCTTGCTCCCATCTCCAGAAGCGTAACACAGTCGTTGGAGCAGATTCTGAGGTGCCTGGCCTCCTCCAGACAGGAAGACTGGTTTGAGGTATTATCCATGGCAGAATTTGAATTTAATTGTCGTATTAATCCGTCTACCGGAAAGTCTCACTTTCAGGTCAATTATGGGTTTGTTCCGCAGTTTGGGGAATTTTCCCATATGGATTTGGATTGCCCTGGTGCCGAGGGGATGGTACAACAGTTAAAAACCCTCTGGAGGGAGGTGCAGGGGAACATCTCCAAAGCCCAGAAGAGGTACAAACATTTTGCGGACAGGAGGAGGGGGTTGGGTCCTGTGTTAACTGTGGGGGAAAAAGTCTGGTTGTCCACCCGTAACATCAAACTTAAGATACCCTCTATGAAGTTGGGACCCAAATTTATAGGCCCATACAAGATTCTAGAGGTGATCAACCCGGTGGCATACAGATTACAGTTGCCCACCTCCTTCAAAATATCTAACGTCTATCACAGGTCCCTATTAAAGCTTGTGGGGACATTTAGAGAAGATCCCTCATCCGTGGCTCCACCAGTATTGGTAGAGGTTCAACTGGAGTATGAGGTAGGGCACATCATTGATTCACGGTGGGTGCGCCGGAGACTTCAGTACCTTATTCATTGGAAGGGATATTCCGTTGAGGATCGGTCATGAGTTCCGGCCAGTTCAGTGCACGCTGATCGACTGGTGCGGGCTTTTCATGCCAGATACCCTGAGAAACCTGGGGGTCGAGTAGCCCCCCCATTAAGAGAGGGGTACTGTCATGGTTAGGACATGGTTACTCAGGGTTAATTTTGCTGGCCTCCCTTTGGATCTGGGAGGGGTATTTATACTCACTCCAGACTAGGATTCCCTGTCAGCTCTACTGTTATTTTGGCTGTGTTTCTTACCCCTGGTGTCCTTGTATACTGCATTGTTTGTTTGATTTCCGTGTATGACACGGTCTGTCCCCTCACGCTGTTCTCTGTCTCATGTTTTGGTATTATTGGCTTCTCTGGTTCTGACCTCCTGGCTTGGCTATCGTTACTCCGTTACCGTTTGCCCCTATTGTACCGTCTATTGCCCGTTCTTGTTTTCTGATCTATTGCTACGTCCTGACTATCCGCTCTGTCTAACCCTTTGGTACTGTCCTTCTATCTCATGCTTTGACCCCGGCTTGATCTGGTTTACGTCCCTGTCTATGCCCCTTGGTAACTTGTCCCATAGTTACCTTTCTAGGAGTTTTCCTCAGCTCCTAGCTCTGTGGAGCTTAGGCCACGCCCCCTCCCTGTGTCCAGCGCAGGCCTCCATAATCTTCAGCATGCTCTGCACGCCATTCGGTGCTCCAGAGGCCACAAGGGCCAAAACCGGAAGTAGATGCATTCCACCCTGGAACGCAAGGCCCGGAAGTGACACACACCCATTGATGACATCACTTCCGGGTCGCCAAATAGCGCGCATGGGAGGGGGAAAGACCGGAGAGCTCAGGGAGGCCTCCGGTATGGGGATCACTGGCCCACTTTACCCCCGAATGGGGATGCAAGTGGGCCAGGAAACAGTCCCGAATCCACCCAAAGGGGAGATGGGAACAGCAATGGGGGACAGGAAAGACACTGGTAATTGGGAGGTGGGAGGGGTTTTTAACCTCTTTTTGCTTCCTGTCCCCCATTAGGGTGTGGAGACAACCTCCTATGATGTCGTGGAAGGTGACTAGAGAAAAAGATACTTTATCATCATACCACAGAACAAAAAGTGGAACAAAACGTTATCAAAAAGACGAATGTAAATAAAAATGGTACCACTTCATCTTGTCCGGCAAAAAATAAGGTGCCATACAGCTCCATCAGTGGAAAAATAAAAAAGTTATAGCCCTCAGAATAAAGAGATGCAAAAAAATTTTTTTTCTTCTATAAAATAGTTTTATATAAATGTGGTATCACTGCAATCAAAAATAAAACTGCCTTATCAATTTTACCATACACGGAACGGCATAAAAAAAACAATTCCTGAATTGCTTTTTGTTTATTCTGCCTCCCAAAAATTGGAATAGAAAGCAATCAAAAAATGTCATGTCATGAGCCTTAAAATCGTACCAATAAAGTGTCGAGTTGTCCCATAAAAAAACAAGCCATCACGTGAATGTCAACCAAAATATGGGAAAATTATAGCTGTCTAAATATGGTGATGCATAAACTAGTTTTTGAAAAAAAAATATACGTGTTTTAGTGTGTGAGAGCAGCCAATCATAATAACCTGATATACAGCTCTGGCAAAAATTAAGAGACCACTTTCAAATGTTCAGTTTGTCTAATTTTTCTTTATAGGTATATTTTTTAGTAAAATGTAAATTGTTCTTTTAGTCTATAAACTTCTGTCATGTCTCCGAATTTCCAAGCAAAAAATTTTGTATTTTATTTCTGACAAAGAAAGGCTAGTTTCACACTAGCGTTTTTTTGCGCACCGTTTGGTGCGCACAAACGCGTTACAAAAACGCATACAAACGCTTGTAAACGCTGTTTTTTTTGTTGCATCATCATGTACCTAAAGCCAAAAAACGCAGCGTTTGTATGCATTTTCAAGCGTTTTTCATGCATTTGCGCTTTTTATTGCACATGGTGTGACAATCACAGGAGGAAAATCCTTGACCAATCAGTGCAACAGACTCCACCAATGGGACAGCAGTGGGCGTCTGTTATGGGAATTCTTTATATAGACCCTGTTTACAGCTATAAATTCTTCACATTTGCTTGCTTTTTATCTTGACGACATGGATCTGCGCTGGAAGAGTTTTTACTTCAACTTGGATCTGGACATCAGGATAGCTCAGGCTTATGCAGTTGCTTGCCATTAACAAAGGGAGAGAGAGAGACAGCGAAGACGGCAGCGGCGGCGTTTGTGGATACATCCGATTGTTGAACTCTGTGAGAGCCGTGGAGCATACCACACCCTCTACAGCGAGCTACAGGCAAACCCGGAGAAATTTATGGACTATACACGGATGTCCCAAAAAAGCTTCATGTATTTGCTTGGTCGTGTCCAAGATACCATCCGGAGACAGGACACAAAGCTCCGTCGTGCAATTCCTCCCGAGGAACGGCTCCTGGTCACATTACGGTACGTAGTATTGCAAAACCAATGCCTGCATAATTTTATTTGTTCTCAGATGTACTATTCCTAAGCTGGCAGAATTATTGTTCTTCCATGTACTTAACCAAAGGCTGCAGCATTATTTTTATGCCATGTAGTAAAGAAAAGGCTGCATATTTATTGTTATGCCTTTATTTTTTATTTTTTTTAAAAAAAATTTTTGGTGTTGTAAAAATCCATATACACAAATATTATTTTTGCTGTTTCTTTGTATCACAGATTCCTGGCTACTGGAGAGACCCTCTATTCACTGCACTTCCAGTACCGACTTGGAATATCCACCTTGTCTGGAATAGTTGCAGACACCTGCCAGGCTTTGTGGGACGTTCTCTGTCCCGATTTTCTGCTCCTGCCCACCGTGGAAAAGTGGATGGAAATAGAAAAATTCTGGACAGTCTGCAATTTCCCAAACTGTTTGGGTGCGATGGATGGGAAACACACCAGGATTATAAAACCAAAAAGAACTGGATCAGAATACTATAACTATAAAAAGTACTTTTCTACAGTACTCATGGCCATTTCAGATGCAGACTGTAAGTTTGTTGCAGTGGACATTGGGGCATTTGGCATTGGGAATGACTCCCAGGATTTTAAGAACTCTGACATTGGCCGGAGGTTGTATGGGAACCAGTTCAATTTCCCCATGCCACAGCCTCTTCCCAATACTGAAGGTCCGCCACAGCCCTTTGTAATGGTTGGTGATGAGGCATTCCGGATGTGCCAAAACCTGCTCAAACCCTACTCCAGCCGTGACTTGGACCACACAAAAAAAATCTTTAATTACAGGCTGACCAGGGCCAGAAGAACTGTGGAGTGTGCCTTTGGTATACTTGTCTCTAGATGGCGCATTCTCAGCACAGCCATTAACCTGAAACTGGAAACAGTGGATGAGGTGGTGAAGGCCTGTGTGGTTCTACACAATTTTGTCATGGTTAGAGAGCACCCGAACTTTGAACTCTATGATGCCGCTCCTAACCCCTTGCCTCAATTTACTCAGCACCCTCTCAGGTCATTCGTTGAAGTTGGCCAAATGAGGGACCAATTTGCGGCCTACTTCAACTCAGATGTAGGACGGGTGGCCTGGCAAGAGCAAATGGTGTAACACATTTTACTTTTGTGTGAATGTTAATAAAAAACCTGTGTTGATAGCTGTACCGAGTGCACTCTGTCTTCTTGCACTTCAATACAATAATCAACTGGCCATGTGTACCAGTGAATTCATGATGCTAGGTTTTGTGAGTCCTGAATTTAATAGTACTCAAGACCAGGTGATTGTACATACACACAACTTGTATGATCTTTATTATCTTTACACTTTGAGTTCAATGGTATGAGACGGTTTAGATAATACAAATAATTTTTGTGTCACCTGACATGATGTTAATTTTATTGATTTTAGAAAGCAGTAGGATCCCAAACTATTTATGAGACCTAATGCTGTGACTATCAATATTATTTGTATTATCATCACTGTGGCCAGTTTGAACGCAAGCCTGTATACATGATAAAGTTAATACAACTTCTACAATACACAGGCCTAGTGTCATGCTGAAGTGAGGACGCCAAAACTAACGCATCCAGACATTCAGAACGTTATCACACATTGTCAGAATACACAGAAGAGGTAAACTGCAGCATCGCTACAGTCTGAGTGAAATATATGCAGATCAAAGCGACGATGCTGGTTAAAACTCATGTGTATTCACCTGCCCAGGTGTGATAGTTATGATACAAGGGCAGGATATTGTACATATGGCGTGTATTTTCCCCATCATCTCCTCAGTTTATCAACACACACTGAATAGAGGATGAGGTTAATTACAAGGGCTATCTAATATATAAAGCTCAAGTGTGTGTATGTATCTATGTGTGTGTGTATGTGTGTATGTCCAGGATTGGCATCCGCACCGTCGCAGCTACAGCCACAAAATTTGGCACAGTCACACGTCTGGACCCCGAGAGTGTCCTAAGCTATGTTGTGAGGCGAAATTTTAACCCTGCGCGTTCCAATTCACCAAACAATTTTGCCCCTATCTACATAATGGGGAAAAAGTGTGTGTATCAAGCCCCGCCCCTCATTATGATGTCATAATGGTTGCCATGGCGACGCTGATGTCATCATAGGTTGCAAGCCCCGCCGCTCAATATGATGTCATAATGGCTGACTATAGGATGGAGGATGTATGATGGTGTTGTGGATGGATTTACTTTAGATTTGGGTAGATTTACCCCTGTGCATACTGTGGCCTGTCCTAATTAGACAGAGTCTTATTGAGCACTCAAGGAAGGAAAGGCACCAGACTTGGCTGGCAGCAATACCTCCCAGCAAAACTCTGGAAGTTTTTTGAATATACTTGGTTTTATCAGTTGTTCAGAAAGGTGTGGCTACTCAGGGGAAGAGTCTTGAGGAGATCATTTGCATATTCCCAGTGCCTTCTGGGATAAGTGAAGAGTCTCCGCGAGCTCAACGATCACTGGGTTTTGGCCGTTGCAGCTGAAAAGAGGAAATTGGAAAACCAGGGGAAGAGTCTTGAGGAGATCATTTGCATATTCCCAGTGCCTTCTGGGATAAGTGAAGAGTCTCCGCGAGCTCAACGATCACTGGGTTTTGGCCGTTGCAGCTGAAAAGAGGAAATTGGAAAACCAGGGGAAGAGTCTTGAGGAGATCATTTGCATATTCCCAGTGCCTTCTGGGATAAGTGAAGAGTCTCCGCGAGCTCAACGATCACTGGGTTTTGGCCGTTGCAGCTGAAAAGAGGAAATTGGAAAACCAGGGGAAGAGTCTTGAGGAGATCATTTGCATATTCCCAGTGCCTTCTGGGATAAGTGAAGAGTCTCCGCGAGCTCAACGATCACTATCGGCGCGCGAAATTTGGCTCATCTTTCATCGTTTTTAAGAAATCTCAAGATGGAAGAGGCCAGGAGCCATTTGGTGAGCTGCATTTCTTGCTACATGTTCACAGATTTACCAGTGGAAAAGCCAAACTTCACATGCCACAAATGCAAGCTTGTGTCCCTGTTGGAGGAAAAGTTGCAAAATCTCGAAGAGAGGTTAGCTACGTTGAAGATCATTAAGGAAGGTGAAGAGTTCTTGGACAGAGCACAATTATCTCTTCATGTTACAGAAAGAGAAGAAATTCGAAGTGCACCTGAAGAAACAGAGGAATGGAGACATGTGACCCAGAGAAGCAGGAGGATCAGGAGGCAGTCAGCACCCATACTGCTCAGGAACCAGTACCAGGCTCTCACGCAGGAAAACGATGAAGAAATACATCAGGATAAGACTTTGCCAACAAACAGCAACCTTGTACGCCCTCAGAGTCCTCCTGGATGGAGAAAGAAAAATGTTGTGAAGAAGAAACGGAGAGTGGTGGTCATGGGGGATTCCCTGCTGAGAGGAACAGAGGCCGCTATCTGCAGACCGGATATAACTACAAGAGAAATGTGCTGTCTTCCAGGTGCAAAAATTAAAGATGTGACTGACAGGATATCAGGACTCCTCAGACCTACAGATGACTACCCATTCCTGCTACTACATGTGGGGACAAATGACACCGCAAGAAACGACCTGGAAACCATCTGCAGAGACTTTGAAGACTTAGGCAAGAAAGTGAAAGAACTGGGAGCGCAGGTGGTCTTCTCTTCCATCCTCCCAGTGGATGGCCATGGAACAAGGAGGTGGAATAAGATTCTGCAGGTGAACAACTGGCTACGTCGATGGTGCCGTCAGCAACGATTTGGATTTCTGGATCACGGAGTGAACTACTTATACGATGGACTACTTGCTAGAGATGGGGTGCACCTTACGAAGACTGGAAAGCATGTATTTGGAAGTCGCCTTGCTACACTTGTAAGGAGAGCTTTAAACTAGAACAACATGGGAAGGGAAGCAAAAGACCAGAAAAAGCCATACACCTGACAAATGCTATTGAGAACTCTGCTATTAGAAGTGGAAAGGAAGAACAAAGACGAAAGAATCTAATTAATAAAAATATTGGCGAAAGAGAAACCAATCACAAACTAAAATGTTTCTATACTAATGCACAAAGCATGGGCAACAAACAAGGAGAATTGGAACTACTAACACAGGAACAGAAATATGATGTAATTGGAATCACTGAAACTTGGTGGGACAATACACATGATTGGAATACAAGACTAGAAGGATACAACTTATTTGCAAGAAACAGACTTGATAAACGAGGAGGGGGTGTCGCATTGTATGTTCGAAACGCGTATATCTGCACAGAGATTGAAGCTTCAGAGACTGGGAGTTCTGTGGAAACTGTTTGGGTAAGAATACAAGGACAGAACAATGGAAAGGACACCATTGTAGGCATTTACTACAGGCCGCCTGTGCAAGCCGAAGATATAGATGAACTCTTTATGCATCAGATGGCCAAGTTCTCCAAAAAATATGACATAGTTGTCATGGGAGATTTCAACTATCCAGACATTTGTTGGGAATCTCTCTCAGGCAAAACTAACAGGTCAAGGAAATTCTTATCCTCTCTTGCTGACAACTTTATCTTCCAAAAGGTAAGGGAGAAAACAAGGGGAACTGCTACCTTGGATCTAATCCTTATAAACAGGGAGGAAATGGTTGAGGAGGTAAAAGTGGCTGGGACCCTAGGAGGTAGCGACCATGCTATTTTAGAATTTTGGATTACTAGAGGTGGAAGACCTGTGAAGACTCAGACGTCAAGGTTAGATTTCAGAAAGGCAGATTTTAAGGGATTCAGAAAGAGAATTGGAGGGATCCAATGGCTGGATATCCTTAAAGACAAAAATGTCCAGGAAGGATGGGAAATCTTGAAAAATGAAATTCTCAAAGCACAGTTGTTAACAATTCCGAAAAGAGGGAAGAATAGGAAGCATTTAAGGAAACCAGGATGGATGAACACAGAACTTAAGCACATGCTAAAAAGGAAGAAAAAAATGTTTATAAAATGGAAAGAGGGAGGCATATCTAAAGAAGAATATAATGCTGTCTGCAGAACCTGCAGGGCACAAATCAGATTATCTAAAGCTGAAAATGAACTGAGGCTTGCAAGAGATGTCAAAAGCAATAATAAAGGATTTTGGGGATATGTCAAAAGTAAAAGAAAAGTCAAAGATGCTATAGGATTTTTACAGGATGAAAATGATGAAATGGTAAGACAGGATGTTGAGAAGGCTGAACTTTTAAATTCCTATTTTGCATCTGTTTTCTCTCAGAAAGGAAATGCAACATCAACTGTTATTCACTGTCCTATTAAGGGAATAGAAGAATCCAGGATATCTATAAACAGAAAGATAGTGAGGAAACACTTAGCTAACCTAAATGAATTCAAGCCTCCAGGTCCAGATGAATTACACCCCAGAGTACTGAAGGAGATAGCAGAAGAAATTTTTGAACCCCTCTCCATAATCTTTGAAAATTCTTGGAGAACAGGAGAAGTGCCAGAAGACTGGAGAAGAGCAAATGTTGTTCCTATCTTCAAAAAGGGGAAGAAGGTGGACCCAGGCAACTATAGGCCGGTGAGTCTGACTTCTATACCAGGAAAGATCTTTGAACAAATTATTAAACAACATGTATGTCAATACCTGGATAAGAATGAAGTGATTAAACAGAGTCAGCATGGGTTTCTAACTAATAAGTCATGTCAGACTAACTTAATTTCCTTCTATGACGGTATCACTGATTGGGTGGATCAAGGAAATGCTGTAGATATAGTATATCTTGACTTCAGCAAAGCATTTGACAAAGTCTCTCATACAATCCTTATTGAAAAAATGACTAAGTATGGAATGGACAAGGCAACTGTTAGGTGGATTCATAACTGGCTTAGTGATCGGACCCAAAGAGTGGTCGTAAATGGCTGCACATCCAGTTGGAAGAATGTCTCAAGTGGGGTACCACAGGGCTCTGTCCTGGGCCCTGTATTGTTCAACATCTTTATCAATGATTTAGATGAAGGAATTGAGGGTAAACTGATTAAATTTGCTGATGACACAAAGCTAGGAGGGATAGCTAATACTAGAGAAGAGAGAGAGAGGATTCAAAAAGATTTAAATAAACTGGAGAAGTGGGCAGCAACTAACAGAATGGTTTTTAACAGGGAGAAATGCAAAGTACTACATCTGGGCAATAAAAATAAAAAAAGCATATATAGAATGGGAGGAATAGGGCTAAGTGACAGCACATGTGAAAAAGACTTGGGTATACTAATAGATCACAGACTGAATATGAGTCAACAGTGTGATGCAGCAGCAAAAAAGGCAAATGCAATTCTAGGATGTATTAACAGAAGCATACAGTCTAGATCACGTGAAGTCATTATTTCCCTCTACTCCTCTTTGGTCAGACCTCATCTGGAATATTGTGTCCAGTTTTGGGCACCACATTTTAAAAAAGACATCAACAAACTGGAGCAAGTTCAGAAAAGAGCGACCAGAATGGTGACCGGTCTGCAAACCCTGTCTTATGAGGAAAGGTTGCAGGATTTGGGAATGTTTAGTTTGCAAAAGAGAAGACTGAGAGGAGACTTAATAGCTGTCTACAAATATCTAAAGGGCTGTCACATTGTAGAAGGATCAACTTTATTCTCATTTGCACAAGGAAAGACTAGAAGCAATGGGATGAAACTGAATGGGAAGAGACACAGATTAGATATTAGAAAAAACTTTTTGACAGTTAGAGTGATCAATGAGTGGAACAGGCTGCCACGAGAAGTGGTGAGTTCTCCTTCAATGGAAGTCTTCAAACAGAGGCTGGACAGACATCTGACTGGGATGATTTAGCGAATCCTGCTTTGAGCAGGGGGTTGGACCAGATGGCCCAGGAGGTCCCTTCCAACTCTACGATTCTATGATTCATTAACATAAAGGCTTTACTTCTTAGCTAATTGGTCAGTTTTAATGCATAAACATATATGGGCGTCGACCTAAGGTGACTTAAGCATCAGATGATATACTGCTCTTTGTCTTACAATGTCAGCAATGTTCTGATATTGGCTGGCACATCTGGCCTAAACTTCCTCTTTCTATGTCTGGGACAAATATCACAAGACAATGCTATCATAAGATACCATCTGCTCCCCAGCCTCTCTCATGGGGGGGCAGTAGGTCATTTCCACCAACTAGTTACAAGGTTCAAACTGTGAATATGTATCTGTGTGCATATAAGAATATATAAGAGTATATAGCAGTATATGGAGTATATAGCCTATAGCAGGCAAGTGAAATCTATATGAAATACATATACATATATATTTCCATAACAATCCCCCCTTAGATATCACTTGCCCTAAAACCCTGCTCCTGGCCCAAAGCGCTGCAACTCTTTTATGCTGCCAGTGGACTGACATATGCCTAGTGCATACATCCTCCTCTGTACAGACTTTCGCAAATGAGCGGTCAGGAGATCTGTCCGTAAAGGGGGTGTGGTGCAATGTAATCAAAGTCTCTTAGTTAGCAGTCTATGCAGTCAGTGCATGTGTATTCTCTTTCAGGTAGGTAATTTATTCAGTCAGGGAGGTCATCCACAGCATCATTCCAGCTCAGGTGTATCTTCTGGTATGAAGGCCTTTTCCTGCAATGCGATGCGTGGATCCAGGCGGGGTTTTCCTTCCAGGTCGGTGGCGTCAGCACTTGGAGAAGGGCCATCGGATCAGGGATTGAGTGCTTCTCTTTGTGGACTTTTTCCACCAACACTCAGCAGTCTCCCGACTTCAGGGCGTGCATACCAGGCACCGAAACTGGACCTGGCAATGAAGGAGAAAACTCGAGAATGGACATTAGCAAAATTCTTGATAAATTCAATTACACATGCAGACAAAGTATCATTTTGCATAGTCAACTGCTAAGTAAAGAATACCCCTAAACTGGGTTTTTTACCCAAATAAAGTCTCATATTGGTGACAGCTTTTTCTGAGCCTATGGGAGTGTCTAATGCCAGGGTTTGTCTGTCTCTTGGGCATATTTTTTAGCATGCTGCTCTTAAGTGTCCCACCTAGTCTATGGTGTGGGATGATGAGAAGTGTGTAGGCCTACGTCTGACCCTACTGCTGATCAGATCCCTTGTGTAAGGTTTGCTGTGTATGCGGGTCCCTGATCACTTGCTATTGCTTCTGGAAACCACATATCTGCACACTATTTTTGAGAGTAGCTTCTTTGCAGTAGTCTTCGCCAACTGGTTCCTTACTGGGAAGTCTTCAGGCCAGATGATGTGGGGGAACTTTTCCCACTTGTCCGATGTTAAATTTGTCGGTGGCCGAACAGCTGCTGGGAATCTTCGCTGTTTAGGTGTGAGTTGAGTCCAATCAGGTCATTCATCTGTGTTTTCAATTCTGTGTGGGGGCCATGTGCCCATTGAACCACCATAGGGTACACACTTTGAGATAGACTGGGTCTGTCTTGAGATAGACGTTTTGAGGTAGACGGTTTGAGGTAGACGGTTTGAGGTAGACTAGGCCTGTCTTGAGGTAGACGTTTTGATGGAGACGGTTTCTTGGAGCCCAGTGCTTTTGACCTTCAGCATCCAGCTTTCCTTCTCCTCCTTCCGAGTCTGATCCTGTTACTTCTTGTACAGGTTTCAGGAAGTCATTTTGTCAGGTTTAGTGACTGGGCTGTGGTAATTGACATTCTCTGAGCTGATGGTGGGATTTTAGCTGAGGTTTCGTCTCTGTCCGCGCCTCCCTCTGTATGAAGACTCTGGTTAGACTGTGTCAGAGGAGGACTTGGGACTCTTTGCATTGGTACCGATCCAGCCGACATTCTCCGGGGATGAGGGGGAAGGTCAAACTGTTGTAGCCTGGGGATGCCTTCGGACTCATGCAGCTCGTCTCGGGGGGATGGGGTAAGTGTTGCCGTGGACTGCTGACCGTAGGACTGTGCTGGAGAAGAAGCTTCCCCACGAGAGGGTGGTGGAGGACATCTTCTGGAATGTTCTCCATCAAATACGTCCTTTCTGGAAAGGTAGGCACCATTCTTCTGCCTCAGAATTCATATTCACGTCAGAGTCTTCATCCTGGAAGTGATTCAGCTTGTTGGCTGGTGGAGGAGGAGGCAGCACTTCTGTCCAATTCAGAGATGGCATCTTCAACGGTTTTCCCATTGACTTCTGTTTGCCAGGTTTTCTCGTGTTCGGTCGTCATGTAGTAGCCGTCCGGCTCTACGACCTCTCCCATTTTCCATATTGTCTTCCTCTGGCTGCTTTTTTGGCTGCCACATCTGCCATGCTGATACCCCGTGTCTCTACTGTGTTCAGTTTTCCGTGTGCCTTGACCTTCAACACTGCCACCACTTTTAGTAGTTGAAGAGCGTCCAGCAGGTCTCTGATGGATCCATGGTGCTTCACAGTCTATCCGCTTGCTGTGATGAAGTTTCTTGCAGCCCAGATGGGTCCGAAGTCGGGTGCCATGTCATGCGAGTACCTGGAAGTTTTTGTTCTTCGCAATCTGGCAGGTCTTTCGTCAGCTCTATCAGCTCCGCTTCTTGGGCTCTTGGGCTGACGACCTTCTGGACCATAGAATGTCTTGATTGCTGGTCGCTGCACATCCCGTGTGGAACCTTCCTTCATCATCTGCAAAACTGGAGCCATCTACGGTATCTTGCAGATTTTTCATCTGAGGGTCTGTATCCGCATCCCCCCTTGGGAGTGGGAGTAGAGACAGGTAACGGCTGCGAGCACTGAAGACTGGTGGAGAGCAGCCTTGTCAGGAGGGCGTGTGCTGCGGGTATTGTTTTCATGCAGGAGGGCCCCCCCCTTGCAACTGGATCCAGGCCGGCTGAGAGGTAGTCTAGAGGCCTCTGGTTTTCCTCCGTGGGTCTGTTTTAAGCCTGGCCAGTAGCATGACCTTCTCCTTCTTGGTCCTTCTTTTTCCGTTTTGGTCAGGACGGGATGGCTTCTCGTAGTCAGGGAGGCCTAGAGTTGGTGCAGAGACTATGAAGTCTTTCAGTTTCCTGTACGAGATGAAGGTTGCAATGCGTTGATGCAATTGTACAGAGGCTGCATTAAGCCTGGAGCACCAGGGATCCAAGTTCTGCAGTACGAGACTAGACTAAGGAAGGACTGCATCTTCGGAGTTATTGAGGGAGCCATCTTCTCCTCCGCGGCCCTCCGGTCATCTGTCAAGTGTTTCGTCTAGTGGGCGATACAGTGTCTTCAGGAACTTGCTTTTGACACCACTGGACTCTGTTTTGCAGAACTTACGTTGCTGCTCTGCCAGGCAGAGTAGAGGAGACATGGAAAGCGCTGTGCAGGTAGCGGTGTCGATGACTTCTGCATGCTCCGCAATCCAGTTGGTGGGGACGGAGGGCAATGCTCTTGCAAGCTGTGAACGGCTGTTCCGGGCCCTCTTGGGCCTCACTGTCCATTTGTTCCACACCCCCCTTGTGCGTTTTCAGGAACTGGTCGTCCAGGTGAGGGGGAACATTGAGGGAAGCTTCGGGCAGATCCATTGCCATGAGCACCGTTGCTGTGGCTGGCACGTTTGTCAGCAGAGTGTGCAGATCTGGCACAACTGGGGTTTCAAACACGGTTGCTTCGCTCACAGTCCTCAGGTTATGCACCATTCAATCTGATCTGGTTCTCTTTTCACAGTCTTCCTCTTGATCGAGAGAAGCTGGGACCGCATGATGATTCCCGTGGGTGAGGCGGCTCAATCTGGCCTTGCTCTTCACAGTGCCGTGAGTGACTCCCATCTTCTGGCACAGGGCTGGCAGGAAACCAATCTGTTTGCTGGGGTCCTTATTTTTCGTCAGAGGTGATGTTCAACTGAGCTTTCTTGCTTTCACAGGGGGTCTTTTTGCTGGGGCATCTTCTTTACCAGCCAGCAGCAGTTCCTTTCACCCAGCTTAATTCCAGGTCAGCGTCTTGTTAACCAATTTGAGGAGCTGAGTGGCTGTCTTCTGGTCCAGGGCCTGGATTAACTTCAGGGAGCACCTTCAGAATCTTGTCCAAGATGATCCTATGGCGCTGGAATCGGAAGCAGTGCAGCCATTTCACGAAGCGGGTGTGGTCCCTCTGGGTTGAGAGTTTTCCTGGCCCATGCCAAAGTTCTTAGGCCGTTTCTGAACCGCAGTTCCACTTAGACCTCCAGTTGGTCAGAGGCAGTTTAGCTCTGGGTGATGAGCTGCGGATGCTGGGCCTTCGGAGCGTCCGGGTTTCCAGACTTGAGTGACACCCGCACTGGCGCAACTTGAAGTCTCCCTTGGGCCATAGGCTTCTGGGTGCTATGTCCAGCACCTCCTTGGGTAGGCTTGCACCGGTTATTCGAGCGAGGCTCTTGTAGGGCCACCAGCATGATTGATTCTTCATGGGTCTGAGGTGGAGAAGAGGTCAAGGTCACATCTTCATGGGACACTTTGGTCACCTTCAGTTCCTGCAGTAGGTCTGAGCTCATCAGGTGGGGTGGGCAGGTCTCCACCGTAAACTGGAACAGGATGGAGTGTCCTGGCAGTGTCCTCATGCTTAGGGGCTTGCAAGCTGGGGAACGTCTGTCTTGACCTTTAATCCCCATACAAGACACAGAGTGTTCTGATAGACTGGTGGGGTCGGGGATTTTCACTTCTGACTGCACCAGTGTCCACAAGGAAAGATATGACAGCCCCCAGTGATTTGAGGTATTGGGTCCGCTGATGGGGTTTCACATGTCAGGGGCGTGATGTCTGGCGGACTTGGTTTGCCTCTGTCTTATGGACAGGGTTCTTCATTGTCTTCTGTGTTTCTTTCTTGGCCTATTCCTCTGCGTGATGACCTGTGTTGCCGGGGTGCTGTGCACTGGTTCCGGAAATGGCCAAGGTTGCCACAGTTGAAACACTTGACAGGTCTTCTGTCTCTGCAGGGTGGCTGTTCCTCCACGTCAGTGGCCATCACGGGATGGCCTGTCCTCCGCACTCCTGAGAGGGACTCAATACTTCTGGCTGCTGTAAGCATTACATCTACTGCTATTGTCCTGTACTCAGGCCTGGCCACTATCAGCAGTCTCTTGATTGGTTCTCTTAGTCCATGCACAAAGGCCTGTTCCAACATCTGTCGGTGTATCTGATCATGAATAGTGAAGCCTAAAATTTGGAATACTTGCCTCACTCTGCCATGAAACCTGTCTAGAGACTCTGTCTCGGCTTGTCTCATGTTATGCAGGCTGAGTGCTTGTCTGGGGTTGGCCCACTCTCTAAGCTGTTCAATTAGCTTTGATCCTGATTCCCAGGAATGCACATCTAATTCTGATGGAAGCTTGAAGTGTTCCTTCATGATTTTAGAATACTGAACATCTGACTAGGGGTGAACGGCACATAGTGTAAGAGTTCTGGCTCTATCTGCCCCTGCCTACTATGCAGCATAATCTCCTCTTCATGTTCATCAGAGGAGGAACTGTGCCACTGTGTGATTGTCTTTCTGTGTGTGTATAGCACTCCCCCCTTCTGAGACTGCAGCTCCGTTTGGCACATAGGATCTCCAGTCTCAGCAAGTGCAGTGTCTGATGGCCCACACCTCCCTTCTGCTATACGTTGTTTCGGGAGGGCACCTGTGTTGTCATGTTGTCATGTGTGGGGAGTGATTCACTTTCTTCTCCCGGTGTCATAACTGTCTCTTTAGAAAGAGTCCCCTGTGGAACTAGGGACACTTCATTGTCTGGATCTGGCACTGGGCCAGCGGGTGACGATGAACTGAGGTGGGTGAGGAAAAAGAAGAAGAAGAAGAAAGGGTGGAGGAGATGGTGAAGACAAGGAGGAGGGAAGAGGAGACGGGTGCGGTGGATGAGAGTGATGAGAGGTGGGCGTTGGTGATGAAGATGGAAAGGGAGGAGAGATAGGAGAGAGAAAGGAGGGGGAAGAGGAGGGATAGGAGGAGAGACAGATGAGAGAGGGGAGGAGATTTTGCATTGTGAGAATAGCAGAGATAGAGGGAGGAGGGAGATGGGAGGAAGGAAGAGAGAGGGAGAGAGGAGATGGGGGCGGACTGCTTCCCCCCCGCCGTCACGGAAGGCATTCTTAGACCTGTGGTCCTTCTCAGACGGCACAGATTAGTATGAAAACACTTTTTCCTACACGTAAAACAAAAAAAACAATCCTGTCTTGTTCACACTATCTGCTAGCACCTACTGCGCTGTTAAATGCTCTGTCACTTTAAGAAATGCAGACTGCAATTGAGCTCAGCTAGCTACTTCCCTTTTTTCCTTTCAATACATTATGCCATACTACAGCATACGGAGCTGCCCATAGAAACCAACATGCTTAACTTTCTGAATAACACCTACTGTGTCTGTTCCAAAAACTTCAAAAAAGGTAAGTGATTAAAAACTTTAAACACTTTGCAACCCCTTTTAACCTGCTTAAAAGGGAAAAAAAAGAAAACAAGAATATGGAAAATCAAAAATTGGCAAGATAACACAGGAATTACCAAAGCAGGTACAAATTCAAAATTCTTTTTTTTTTAACAAAAAACTGGAAGAAAGAAGTGAAAATTCTCTTTTTAACAAAAACAGAAAAAAAAAGTGAAAACTAAACCTAAAAACTGATAAAATATGTCACAAAAAACGAGGAAGAAAAACTCGGAAGAAAAATTAAGAGATAAAAAAGGAAAAAAGGAAAAAATTTTCTTTTTTTTTTTTCCTTAAAAAGATTTTTAAAGGATGAAACCCCCCCAAAAAATTGATAAAATCAAAAAGTATATAGTATATAAAACTTTAAACCAACAATAAAAGGGTTAATGTAGAATGTAGAATGCAGGCACCCAACTTCCTCTTTTTTATGCCTGCGTCTCTGTAAAATCTGAGAACAATGTAAAACCAAAAAACAGACTCAAAATGACCCAGCTTTCCCAAAAAATTCTCATACTGCAGTAACAAAAGCCTCTACCAAAAATGCAAAATAAAAGATAAAATAGGGAAGAACAGAGTCCAAAATATAACAATATGAAAAATATGTATATATCAGGGGCACACCCTGCAGGCAAAAGAGGAAGTTTACAATAAAAAAAAAGGCAAAACTCTTTCTGCTTCAGATCTTTGCGGAAACCTGCAATAAATTCACATATAGATGTCCGGGGAGAGAGATCGAAAGCCCTTCTGTGACACGTCAAACAGCTGCTGACAACCGGTAACTGCCAATTACCCATGGCGCTTTGGTTAGCACCGGGATATATCACCCTCCGTCTGCTGGGAGACGGGAGCCGTGATATCCCATTAGATTATCACCCCTCTGTGTGCACCCGAGAACCGTGATAACCTCTCCAGTGATCAGTCTGTGATATCCCCCCAGTCTGCCGCATCCGCGTGTGTGCGGGGACTGTGGCAGCCGAGAGATTCACCTGTGATACCTCCCTTAAGCTGACACCTCCGTGTGTGTGCGGGGACCGTGACAGCCGTGGGATTCACCTGTGATACCTCCTTGAAGCTGACACCTCCGTGTGTGTGTGCAGGGACCGTGACAGCTTTTTCAGAGGAAGCCACCTGTGATATCCCGTTTAAGTCAAAACCTCCGCGTGGTGCGGGGACGTGATCTGACTTAGTCAGAGAGACTCAGTCTTGTTATCGGTGTCTCAGCAGCCACAAATCAAGTCACAGTCTCCACCAACTCTCTCACCCGAATCTCAGACACACAGGATCACAGTAGACACTTAGCTTATCCCAGGGTTTGGATTTCCTCGTGGAGTTTTCAACACTACCTGGGTTTGGTGACCACACTGACCGGCTAGAGTTGCTGACCCGGACTGGGCACAGGGAACATTCAGGTAAGATAACTAGATTTTCTTACCTTACTTATGGAGTTGCGCAAATCTCCGTTCCCATGAGCCAAGACCTTGGCCGGCACCTCTGTCCTCTCCGGTCAGCAGGATCCCCGTGCGTTTTCGTCCACGGCCCCACGTTGGGCGCCACTTGTTGTGGATGGATTTACTTTTGATTTGGGTAGATTTACCCCTGTGCATACTGTGGCCTGTCCTAATTAGACAGAGTCTTATTGAGCGCTCAAGGAAGGAAAGACGCCAGACTTGGTTGGCAGCAATACCTCCCAGCAAAACTCTGGAAGTTTATTGAATATACTTGGTTTTATCAGTTGTACAGAAAGGTGTGGCTACTCATTAACATAAAGGCTTTACTTCTTAGCTAATTGGTCAGTTTTAATGCATAAACATATATGAGCATCGACCTAAGGTGACTTAAGCATCAGATGATATACTAATCTTTGTCTTACAATGTCAGCAATGTTCTGATATCGGCTGGCACATCTGGCCTAAACTTCCTCTTTCTATGTCTGGGACAAATATCACAAGACAATGCTATCATAAGATACCATCTGCTCCCCAGACTCTCTCATGGGGGGGCAGTAGGTCATTTCCACCAACTAGTTACAAGGTTCAAACTGTGAATATGTATCTGTGTGCATATAAGTATATATAAGAGTATATAGCAGTATATGGAGTATATAGCCTATAGCAGGCAAGTGAGATCTATATGAAATACATATACATATATATTTCCATAACAATGGGTATATGGACACTGGACTATGGGATGGAGGATATGTATGACGGGTATATGGGCACGGGACTATGGGATGGAGGATGTGGGATGGGTATATGGGCACTGGACTATGGGATGGAGGATATGGAGGATATGTATGATGGGTATATGGGCATGGGACTATGGGATGGCGGACATGTATGATGGGTATATGGGCACGGGACTATGGGATGGAGGATATGTATGATGGGTATATGGGCATTGGACTATGAGATGAAGGATGTGTGATGGGTATATGGGCACTCGATTATGGGATGACGAATATGTATGATGGGTATATGGGCATGGGACTATGGGATGGAGGATGTATGATGGGTATATGGGCATGGGACTATGGGATGGAGGATATACATGATGGGTATATGGGCACGGGACTATGGGATGGCTGATATGTATGATGGGTATATGGGCATGGGACTACTGGATGGAGGATGTATGACGGGTATATGGGCACGGGACTATGGGATGGAGAATATGTATGATGGGTATATGGGCATGGGACTATGGGATGAAGGATGTGTGATGGGTATATGGGCATGGGACTATGGGATGAAGAATATGTATGATGGGTATATGGGCATGGGACTATGGGATGGAGAATATGTATGATGGGTATATGGGCATGGGGCTATGGGATGGAGGATGTGTGATGTGTATATGGGCACTCGACTATGGGATGGAGGATATGTATGATGGGTATATGGGCACGGGCCTATGGGATCGTGGATATGTATGATGGGTATATGGGCACGGGACTATGGGATGGAGGATAATTATAATTTGTTATAACTAACCACAGTTAGTTACTATGCCCGGGCAGTGCCGGGCCCTTTAGCTAGTCTAGAATAAACTTGGATTGTATCACAAAAAGTTAAATGATGCTAAAACACACCATAGTCAATTAACTGTTTATGATACAAGGCAAGGTAACAATAGATAGATAGGCCTTGCACTCAACACCATCCTCTATTCAGTCTGTGCTATTACCTGACTGAAGAGACTGCTGGGGAAAATACAAGTCATATAGATTTCTGTTTTTGACTACACATATCTCCAAGATTGACACGCGAAACATGTGTCAGTAATGCAGCAATGTGTTGACAAAAAACGCTAAATGTATGGCGCAGTGTGTGTACGGTGCAGTGTGTGTAGGCGGCGAAAGACACATTAACCAAACATTTATTTTTTTTAAAGAAAAAAAAGATTATTTTTCTTTGGAAGGACGTTTGGGGGAAGAGTGGGATACTTTGGGGGTGTGGAGAGATGAGGAACGGCTGGAAAATGAGGAAGGGGTTCTAGGTGAAGGGGCTACTAAAGTACTGGGGGAAGGGAGATCAGGGATGGAAACAGAGGCAGTTTGAGAAACATTGGAAGGAGAGGGGGGACTGACAAAGTTTTTTGTTGCTTTCTCTTCTTTGGGGCAGGAGTCACCTTAGGACCGCCTTACTTTGGATGGCCTAGAGATGGTGAACCGTGCCTGTGATGAAAAAAAGACTGAATGTGGGTCTCACCTTTGCTGCTCGGTGGTGGCGCTGGCGGTGCTCCTTGAAGGAGAACATGTGGTGTAAAATGTACCTTTCAGGTTATCTCTCAAGTATCCTCACTAGTCTTCCCTTCTTTTGAGGTCCATGCTGTTAGACTCTACACCTTCTCCATGTGAGTGGCGGTATTGTATCGTCCCCCCGGCCCCTCCCATCAGTTCCTGGATCATTTTGCCACTTGGCTTCCACATTTTCTCTCCTGTGACATCCCTACCCTCATCATGGGCGATTTCAACATCCCCATTGCTCTTCCCCTCTCCCCATCTGCTACTCACCTTTTATCGCTAACCTCCTCGTTTGGCCTTTCGCAGCTTACTAATTCTCCAACGCATGAAGACGGAAACTCCCTCGATTTGGTCTTCTCTCGGCTTTGTGCAGTGGATGATTTCACAAACTCCCCTCTCCCGCTCTCTGATCACAACCTTCTTTCATTCTCTATCAAGAACTGCCAGGCCGCTCAGGTCACCCCCACTGTCCATACTTATAGAAACATACAGGCCATTAACACCCAGAAACTTATGATGAACTTGCAGTCTTCATTGGCCCCTATCTCCTCCCTCTCATGTCCTGATTCTGCACTGAAGCATTACAATGAAACACTTCAAACTGCCCTGGATGATTTTGCACCTCCTATACATAGAACAACACGACAAAGACAGCGACAACCCTGGCACACCCTGAAACACGTTTCCTGCAGCGGTGCTCCAGGTGTGCTGAACGTCTATGGAGAAAATCCAATCTACACGAAGATTTCATCCATTATAAGTTCATGCTTAGAACATACAACACTGCCCTTCACCTCTCCAAACAAACCTATTTCAACACCCTCATCACCTCACTGTCCAATAACCCGAAACGTCTCTTTGACACTTTTCATTCCCTGCTCAACCCAAGAGTGCAGGCCCCAACCACAGAGCTTCGAGATGACAATCTGGCCAATTACTTCAAAGAAAAAATTGATCATATCCGACAGGAAATTATCTCCCAATCATCTCATACCATGCACTGTCCTCCCTCCCCCACTGCATCTAGCTCACTCTGAGTTTGAACCAGTTACAGAAGAAGTAAGCAGTCTCCTTGCATCTTCTCGCCCAACCACTTGTACCAGTGACCCATTTCCGTCACATCTGCTCCAGTCCCTTTCCCCTGCTGTCACCCCTCACCTAACTAAAATATTTAACCTCTCTCTCTCTTCTGGTATCTTACCCTCCTTATTTAAGCATGCCATCATACATCCACTACTTGAAAAACCATCCCTCGACCAAAACTGAAATACACATGATTAAGCCCTCTTAGGGTGAAACGCGTAGGAAATTGCTCCCCTCCATACGCCTCTTTATGTCGTTTTTACCTGATGGTATGAAGATTTTATATTCTCAATAAAGCAATTATTATTTTATCTCCTGGAGACGCTGGAAAAATCCTTCTTTATGTTGTGCATCGACCAAAACTGTGCCGCTAACTATAGACCTGTCTCTAATCTTCCCTTCATCTCTAAACTCCTGGAACGCCTGGTCCACTCCCGTCTGATCCGCTATCTCTCTGATAACTCTCTTCTCGACCCTCTCCAATCCGGTTTCCGCTCTCTACACTCTACTGAAACTGCCCTCACTAAAGTCTCTAATGATCTACTAACAGCTAAATCTAACGGTCACTACTCCATGCTAATTCTCTTGGATCTCTCTGCAGCACTCGACACTATGAATCATCAGCTCCTCCTCACTATGCTCCGCTCCATCGGCATCAAGGACACCATTCTCTCCTGGTTTTCCTCCTATCTCTCCGACCGCTCCTTTACTGTATCTTTTGCTGGCTCCTCCTCCTCTCATCTTCCCCTTACTGTTGGGGTTCCTCAAGGATCGGTTCTAGGCCCCCTCCTCTTCTCTTTGTACACTGCCCCTATTGGTCAAACAATCAGTAGATTTGGTTTCCAGTACCATCTCTATGCTGATGACACCCAATTATACGCTTCTTCTCCTAACATCACGCCAGCCTTTCTAGAAAACACCGGCGATTGTCTAAACACTGTGTCTAACATCATGTCCTCACTATAGCTGAAACTGAACCTGTCAAAGACTGAACTCCTTGTGTTTCCTCCCTCAACTAATGCACCTATACCCGACACTGCCATTTCAGTGTGTGGTTCCACTATTACTCCCCAGCAACATGCCCGCTGTCTTGGGGTCATACTTGACTCCGAGCTTTCATTTACCCCCCACATCCAATCACTGGCTCGCTCTTGTTATCTGCATCTCAAAAACATTTCTAGAATTCGACCTTTTCTTACCTTTGACTCTGCAAAAATTCTTACTGTTTCTCTTATTCATTCTCGTCTGGACTACTGTAACTCTCTTCTAATCGGTCTCCCTCTTACCAAACTTTCCCCTCTCCAATCTGTCTTGAATGCTGCAGCCAGGATCATATTCCTCGCCAATCGTTACACCGATGCCTCTACATTGTGCCAGTCCTTACCCTGGCTACCCATCCACTCCAGAATCCAGTACAAACTTATTGCCCTCACCCACAAAGGACTTCATGGCTCAGCACCACCCTACATCTCCTCCCTTGTTTCAGTCTACCACCCTACCCGTGCCCTCCGTTCTGCTGATGACCTGAGGTTAGCATCCTCGATAATCAGAACCTCCAACTCCCGTCTCCAAGACTATACACGTGCTGCGCCAATTCTTTGGAATGCACTTCCCAGGTCAATACGAGTAGTCCCCAATCCCTACAATTTTAAGCGTGCCCTGAAAACTCATTTATTCAGACTGGCCTACCGCCTCAACACATTGACCTAACTATCCCTGTGTGGCACAGTCAAAAGTTTTACCATAACCAGGTTCCCCGTATCAGGTTCCCACATGCTTTATGCATCTATTAGCCCTCTGTGTCTGTACTGTTACACACTTAACATTATGGCTGGTCCAAACAATCAGGGCAATTGTTACCACCCACCTTTCGTGTCGCCTCTTTTTCCCTCATAGATTGTAAGCTTGCGAGCAGGGCCCTCATTCCTCTTGGTATCTGTTATGATCTATGTGATTATTGTTATGCTGTAATGTCTATCGTCTGTACAAGTCCTCTCTGAAATGTAAAGTGCTGCGGAATATGTCGGCGCTATAGAAATAAAATGTATTATTATTATTATTATTATTATGTGGTGTCGGTGCTCATACAAGGAGAAGTGTTCGCGGTGCTTCTGGTGGGAGAAGTGGTGGCGGTGCTCTTCTGATGAGGCGTGGTGGCGGTGCTCCGAGGAGGCAAAGCGCTGGCGGTGCTCCTCTGAAGAGGAGTGGTGGCGGTGCTCCCATGAGGAGATGTGGTGGCGGTGCTCCTCTGATGATGAGTGGTGGAGGTACTCCTGGAATGATGAGGAGTTGTGGCGGTGCTCCCATACTGATGATGAGAAGTGGCGGTGCTCCGATCCGGAGATGATGGTGTCTCTGTGCTCCGAACAGGAGAACCGGTGGCAGTGGCCCAAGCTGATTTTGCGCTGGTTGTGCGCCAAGATGACGTAACAGTGGCAGTCTGGAGCACCGCTTGCCATGGTGGTGGCGGGGGTGGAGTGTCCAGCAGCACTCGGCATTGATGTTGTATAGTGGTGTCAGTCTTGGCTAGGAATGCAGGTGGCTGTGCAGTGGTATGCAGCAGAAGTCGGTACTGTGGTGAAGCGAGTCAGTGGTAGCACAGGTGGGAATGACACCACTGAGTGCTGCACGTACTGATTCTGCTGCATAGCATGCAAGTAAGCAGTGTGGCAGGCGTGAAACACATTCAGCTGTTGCTCAGGACTAAGGTGATCCGCCATGCCCCATTCAATTTTACTAAAGAAATGGTGCGCTGGTCTATTGAGGTCGGCCTCCAGCCGGTTAAGGAAGAGGTTTTCCATGTGGTTAAAACCACGTTCCATTAGTGAAAAAACGCTTTCCACTCTTTCGGACAGCGACTTGAGGCTGGCAAGAAAGGCCTCGCTCAAGTGCATGAACTCGGGCATGACAGCCCTGTCCGAGGCCCTCTGCCGCTGCCGGGTAGTGCCCGCATAACCAGTGGCAGAGACCTGGGTCAGGGGAACACCTGATTGACCAGCTTCCTGGTCACCAGCTGTCAGTGTTGCTGACCTGCAAGTTGCTTCCTGGCTGTCGGATGGCTGGGACGGGTCCGCGGTCAATCGATGAAGAACCGCTCCTGGGACAGGTTGCAGGGTGCTGCTCCAGGTGCTGTGGAAAGAAAAGTAAAATATTAGTATCATGCATTTTCAAGAAGCATCATCTGTGGAATATAAAAGCACCGATTATGTTCAATTTAAAAAAAATTTAAAAAAATGTTATACTTACGCTCTGGTGGCAAGGACCAGTTGTAGAAATTCCAACGCGCGGTGATATCGGTACTTTGTTCTGGTCCTTGCCGCTGACCCACTGAGAACCTGTCCATCAGCACAAACATCTGTGTTGAAGCGGTCCTTCATCGAGCGCCAACGTGTGCGGACTTTGTTCACTGTTGAAAAAGTAAAAAAAAAAACCGTTATACAATGCACTGATGGCAACATCTGCATCATCACACACCTGAGTGACCTTGTCGACCAGTCAATGCGGCATCCCAAAAGAATTCAATACACACTGCATTCACTGTTGAACCTGAGGACACTTGTGTGTTTACTGCAAGAATATATTTTGCAGTAAACACACAAGTATCTTCAGCATCAAGAGTGTAAGCATTGTAGGGATTCGCTCTGGTAGGTAATGGCAGGGCGGCAGTAACGAGGCAACACACAGGCATAAAGTCCAGTTTCAGTGGTTTAATATCACTTAGTAACCAGCCGGTTAACAGAACATAAGGAAAAACCATACACATACTCCAGCTTGGAGAACCACTGGTCCCAGACTCACCCCTTGCACAGGACGGGCTTAACTAAGCGGCTGCCAGGTCCTGCGGCATCCGCCAGGTGCCATTCCCGGGGTTCTTCCGAGTCTTGCTGCTACAGTCCTGCAGCATGGGGATCCTGTATACAAGTTTCAGGCTAAGTTCAGCCAAGTACCTGTAGCTTCCAGAAACACACACTCCCTGTGGCAATTACCAACCTCCATTACATAGGGCCCAACCCCTCCCACCAGTGAGATAGACATCACATTGGCTGATCACATGAACCTGACATCATCGCAGGTCCTGTCTTTAGGGAAAAACCCGGCTAAACATTAATCTGCTGGGAGAAACATATCTCCCATCCAGTAAAACACCCTTTACTGTACCACATACCTCCCCCCTATGTTCAACCCTAAGGGGGTGGACACATGACATACAGTGAACTCTGGACAGGGCATCTGCACTCCCCTGTAGTCTGCCTGCGCGATGTTCCACTGAAAACTTTGCAGGGACAGGAACCACCTGGTGACTCAGGCATTCCGCTCCTTAGCTTGACTCATCCACGTAAGAGGGGAATGATCTGTCACCAACCAAAATGTTCTCCCCAGCAAATAGTAACGCAATGACTCCAGTGCCCACTTGATGGCCAGGCACTCTCTCTCCACAATACTGTATACTGTATCGGGTTTCAGCTGGGGTAAGCTTCCGGCTTAGGAAACTAACGGGATGCTCTTCCCCGTTAACTTCCTGAGACAACACGGCACCGAGCCCTACCTCAGAGGCATCAGTCTGCACAACAAACTCTTTTTTGAAATTTGGAGTGATCAGGATTGGAGTACCACACAGCGCCCATTTTAACTTTGTAAAGGCTTCTTCCAACTGATCGTTCCAGTCGGCCATCACAGATTTTTTTCCTTTTAAGCAATCTGTTAAAGGCGCGGACAGGGTTGCAAAGTTGGGAATGAATCGCCTATAATATCCCACCAAACCTAAAAAGGCTTTTACCTGTTTTGTTGTGAGGGGACGGGGCCTGTTCTGGATTGCCTCTACTTTGTTTAGTTGGGGATTGAGAACTCCTCTCCCAATGACATAACCCAAGTACCGGGCTTCTTCCAACCCTATGGAACACTTCTTTGGGTTGGCAGTTAGCCCTGCTTGTCGCAGAGAGTCTATCACTGCCTGTACTTTTGCTAAGTGGCTTTCCCAGTCAGTGCTGTACACAATGATATCGTCTAGATAAGCTGAGGATAGCGGCGATGGGGTCGGAGCACAATATCCATTAACCGCTGGAACGTTGCTGGAGCGCCATGCAACCCAAAGGGTAACACCTTATACTGGAACAGCCCCTCAGGTGTTACAAAAGCCATTTTTTCCTTTGTCGCCTCTGTTAGGGGTACCTGCCAATAACCTTTTGTGAGGTCCAGAGTTGTAAAATACCGTGCTTGCCCAAAGCGCTCTATCAACTCGTCAACCCGGGGCATGGGGTAGGCGTCAAACTTTGAAATGTCATTTAGTTTTCTAAAATCATTACAGAATCTTAGAGACCCATCAGGCTTGGGTATTAGGACTATTGGGCTGGCCCACTCACTTTGAGACTCTTCTGTGACCCCTAACTGTAGCATAGCTTTTACCTCTCCCGAGATGGCTTGTCGCCGGGCCTCAGGCACCCGATAAGGCTTTAGTCGGACCTTGGCCTGTGGCTCTGTGACAATGTCATGTTGGATTAGGGAGGTGCATCCAGGGAGCTCCGACAAAACATCTGTGCTCCTGCTAATGAACTCCCGGACCTCCTGAACCTGTCTAGGAGACAAAGTATCTGCAATTTTGACCGGGGGTTGGGCTTCTCCTGCCTCCTGTAACGGAGCCTTTTCCATCTGAAATGCTGGCAGCGGACTATCCCCACCAAGGTGCTCTCTATCTTTCCAGGGTTTAAGCAAATTAATATGGTAAACCTGTTCTGGCTCTCTCCGTCCTGGCTGGTGTACCTTGTAGTCTACTGGCCCCACCTTCTCCATGATCTCGTAGGGTCCCTGCCACCTTGCGAGAAATTTGCTATGTACGGTAGGCACAAGCACCAACACCCGATCCCCAGGGCTAAAGGTTCTTACCCGAGCCTCCCGGTTATAGACCCGACTCTTTGACCGTTGTGCTGCCTCCATATGTTCCCGGACCAAGGGTATGACTGTCTCCATTCTCTCTTGCATTTTTGCAACATGTTCTATCACACTTTTGTGAGGGGTAGGTTGGTTCTCCCAGGCCTCTTTGGCTATATCGAGTAAGCCCCGTGGATGTCTGCCGTACAATAGTTCAAAGGGCGAGAACCCCGTAGATGCCTGAGGCACCTCCCGTACTGCAAACAACAAATATGGCAATAAGAGATCCCAGTCCTTCCCATCTTTGGAAACTGCCTTTTTTAACATGCTCTTCAGTGTCTTATTGAACCTTTCTACCAGACCATCTGTTTGGGGATGATAGACCGATTTGCGCAACTGTTTAACATTTAACAACCGGCAGAGTTCCTTCATAATTTTGACATAAAGGGGGTTCCCTGGTCTGTCAAAATCTCTTGCGGAATTTCCACCTGTGAAAACATACCCATAAGTTCCTTTGCTATAAGTTTAGCTGATGTGTGGCGCAGAGGAATGGCCTCAGAATATCTGGTAGCATAATCTACAACTACAAGAATGTGTTGGTGTCCCCTTGCCGACTTATTGAGAGGCCCCACCAGACCCATGGCCACTCTCTCAAAGGGCACCTCTATAATTGGCAAAGACACCAAAGGGCTCCGAAAGTGAGGCTGGGGACTGGTTACCTGGCACACTGGACAGGAGCTACAGTACCGTTTAACTTCTTCATGGACCCCTGGACAGTAAAATCGCTGCAGAATTCGGTCGAGGGTTTTCTTTTGGCCCAAATGCCCCCCAAGTACATGCGCATGCGCTAAATCCATTACCAGCCTCCGATACGTCTGCGGTACCAGTAATTGTTCTACCATTTCCCCCCGTATTTTCTCCACTCGGTACAACAAATCCTGGCTCAGCTCAAAGCGTGGCAACACTGTATCTGCCCCAGGTTGTTGGGGTTCCCAATTGACAAACAGTACATTTTCTCTGGCCCGGGCTAAAGTAAGGTCTCGGAGTTGCGCTGTACCAAAATTGTCACCTGACACATTCAAGTCTGACAACTCAGGTACCGGCGGCAAGTCTTCCACCTCTCCGGCCAATACCTCCCTGGGAGAATTCTCCCCCTCCTCCACCGAAGGGAAGGTTATTCCTATAGCCAGCACTTCTGACTCCGGGCCACCAGGTTCATGCCCCACTTCTGGAGAATGTAACCTGGTTGCCTCTGATGCCGGCAGTTGCTCAGTGGGTGGGACAACAGACGGACACAGCACAGAATACAACGGAAAGTCTCGTCCAATTATCACATCATAATGTAAATTAGTCACAACCCCCACCTCGTGGCACCGCCTCCCCGCTGGGGTGCTGATTACCACTAGTGCGGTGGGATAGTCTCTTAAGTCTCCATGTATACACAACACCCCAATTTTCCGACCCGTATACTCGCTGGTGTGTATCCAGCTGGCTCGTACCAGGGTTACAAGACTCCCTGAGTCCAATAGGGCCACAGCCGGGGTCCCCTCCACTTCAACCCGACATAAATGTTCCATATTGGGACCTTTCGGGGTACCCATTGCATACATCGGTTCGGCATAGTGGGACTGGCGGTACCCAAAATTTGTGTCCATGGGCTCAGTCAGGTGGAGGCAATCAGCTCTCCTATGACCTGGTTCCTGGCACTGCCAGCAGATTATAGGGTTCCTTACTTCCCCAGATAAGTCCTGAGTGGCCTTCCTGGGCTCCGCTCGCTGAACCAGGGGTGGGGACTTAGGGAACCTTCCTGTCACCTTCCGGGGAGTCCCTCCCTGTAGCTCTTTGGTAGCCCCATATGTTGTGAGTTCATTTTCTGGTCTACCAGTTGTGAGTTCTCCTTCCAGGCTCCCTCTGGTGGTAACAGGAGGTAGTGAGGCTGATTTAATCAGTAGAGATCTGCCACCTGATAATGAGGATGACAATTGGACCTCAGGAATCTCAGATTGGATTTAAGACAGCCGACGCCCTACTCTGGTGCTGGTGATTCCTTCTGCTTGTCAGTTCTTGGTTCTCAGCTCTGTTCCAGTCAGCTCAAGCTAAGTTTCTCTGCTAATGTTCACACTTGATTTTGTTGTTCTATTCAGTTTTTTGTGTGGTCAGCCAGCCCCGGCTGGGGCTGTGCTGAATTTCCACTCTTATTTATCTTTATTTGCCAATTTGCTTTTTGTCCCTTATTAGATTGGCCTCTTTTTGCTCTGTCTCAGAATATTTCAGAGTGCTGATATAGTGGGAAAAGTCTAGTGACTTCAGGGTTAATTTTGTTATCAGAAGTGTTGGACATTGTTTTGTAGGGTTTTGGGCAGATTGCAGACAGTGTCTTTCCTTTCCTCTCCTTTCTAGTTAGTTTGGGCCCCATCGTTTGCTCAGCCTATTTTCCTGCCTGTGTTTGTGTTTTCATCTTGTTTCACCGTCAATACATGTGTGGGGGCTGTCTATTCCTTTGGGGTCTGCTCTGGGGCAGTTAGTTTTCCCCTTTTCTTGCTTTAGGTTTATTTAGTCCTCCGGCCATGATGAGGCATCTAGGTTCATCGTAGGTAAGCTCCACGGCTGCTGCTAGTTGTGTGGTTAGGATCAGGGAGCTGCAATCTGCATAGTTACCAGCCTCTCTGGTTTTTCTGGGCTTAGCATGTTTAGGTTTTTTCCTCCTCGGTGACCCATTCATAACACCCATACCTTTCTATTTTGTCTATCATCTGCATGGCATTAGTAGAGGATGCCTGTCTGACCCATGTCTGGAGGGAGTGGGGCAAGGCCCTCCAAAATGTATCAATCACTATGCGGTCCAGCATGGCCGTGGGGGACAACACCTCAGGCTGCAACCACTTTTGTAACAGGTGCAACAGGTCGTAATACTGGGACCGGGCTGGCTTGGAGGGGGTAAACTCCCACTGGTGTACCCAATGGGCCCGCACTAACACATTTACCCCAAGACGTGCCAGTATCTCACCCTTGACGACCGTGTAGTCCGCCCTTTGCTCTGTGGGTAGGTCCCGATATGCTTTCAAAGGTCCTGGGGTCGGAGCGAGGATATCCGCACAATGGTCCCGGGGTAGCTTCTCTCTCTCAGCGACTCCTTCGAACATCTCCAGGTACGCCTCCACATCGTCCGATTTCTCTATCTTGGGAATCGCTAAACGAACCGTTTTCCAGATCTCATGGATTCCCCGGTCAGCTCCTTTTGTCTGCGCTGTCGTGATATGCTGTATCAACAGCTGATTGGTTTCCTGCTGCTGCTGCATAGCCTGCTGCTGCATAGCCTGCTGTCGCATGGCCTCTTGTTGCTGCTGCCGCATGGCCTTCTGTTGCTGCTGCATAGCCTGCTGCTGCTGTGTAGCCTGCTGCTGCTGTCGCATGGCCTCTGAGCATTTTTACCGTGGCCTCCATTTCTGGAAAGTTCCCCGCCTGGGTCTCTGCCACTCGTTTCACCCAGGACATAGGCTGGGGTACAAATCAAAAAATAATAAAAACAGCCTGGCCTCACTGCTTCTGCCTGCATTCTCCACCAATTGTAGGGATTCGCTCTGGTAGGTAATGGCAGGGCGGCAATAACGAGGCAACACACAGGCATAAAGTCCAGTTTCAGTGGTTTAATATCACTTAGTAACCAGCCGGTTAACAGAACAAAAGGAAAAACCATACACATACTCCATCTTGGAGAACCACTGGTCCCAGACTCACCCCTTGCACATGACGGGCTTAACTAAGCGGCTGCCAGGTCCTGCGGCATCTGCCAGGTGCCATTCCCGGGGTTCTTCCGAGTCTTGCTGCTACAGTCCTGCAGCATAGGGATCCTGTATACAAGTTTCAGGCTGAGTCCAGCCAAGTTCCTGTAGCTTCCAGAAACACACACTCCCTGTGGCAATTACCAACCTCCATTACATAGGGCCCAACCCCTCCCACCAGTGAGATAGACATCACATGGGCTGATCACGTGACCCTGACATCATCGCAGGTCCTGTCTTTAGGAAAAAACCCGGCTAAACATTAATCTGCTGGGAGAAACATATCTCCCATCCAGTAAAACACCCTTTACTGTACCACAGCATGAACAATACAGCATGACAATACACAATGCATTCACTATTGAACCTGAGGACACTTGTGTGTTTACTGCTAGAATATATCTTGCAGTAAACACACAAGTATCTTCAGCATCAAGAGTGTAAGCATGAACAATACAGCATGACAATACACAATGCATTCACTATTGAACCTGAGGACACTTGTGTGCTTACTGCAAGAATATATCTTGCAGTAAACACACAAGCATCTTCAGCAGCAAGAGTCAGTGCGGCATCACACGACAGGGAAATACTTACTAAACGCCTTTTTTGAAGCTGCAGAGGCGCTGTCACAGCCCTCCATCAACGCTGCGGCCACCTCATTCCAGAGCTGCCGGCTCACCACATTGTCCTGAAAGACCAAAAAAACCCATTAAGACATTATATATTTTAAAGGACAGGCTCACATAAATTGATTTTAGAATACTCACATTATAGCTGCTGTGTTCTCCAAAGTAGTGGATGGTCTCTGGCTGGGTGGGTGTTTTCCTTGCCTTGCTTCTCTGGCAGTCTGTCTGGAGAGTAATGATTTGGCACTACAGACCCCTTCTTTTATGTCCCCTCCTCCAAAACAATGTTGCTTGTTTAGGGGGTGTATTAATCAAGTGTCTAGACATGGTATACTCTGAAAGCGCGTGCTCTCACAAAGCGCTGACATGCGCACTTCACAGCGCACGTCAGCGACCCCATAGACTGTAATGCTATTATTTTGTGCATTGCGTGTGCACACGCGTGCATGCGATTTTTTAACGATGTTGGGCGGAACAAAAAATGCAACATGTAGCGTCCGGCGCGTCTGGTCGCACACCTGAAACATGCGCACCAAGCGAAAACGCTGAGGCACGCGTGCAATCGCTGGACACTGTGCCCGCCATTTTAAAGATAGGAGACAATTGCGCATGATCAATATTTTGTGGAATAACCGTGATATTTAAAAACAACTTTCATGCATCTTTCACACTGCTTCTGGCACAAAAATTTACTGTATATACTCGAGTATAAGCCAACCCAAGTATAAGCCGTGGCACCTAATTTTGTCACGGAAAACTGGGTAAGCTTATTGACTCGAGTATAAGCCGGGTATGCATTGCCCCCTCATCCCTGTCCTGGTATGTGTGGCTCCCCCTGTTGTATGCATGACTCCCCTGTCCTCCCCCTTGTATGCATGGCTCGGTGTCCTCCCCCTTGTATGCATGGCTCGGTGTCCTCACCGTTGTCCTCCCCCTTGTATACATGGCTTGGCGTCCTCCCTGTCCTCCCCCTTTGTATACATGGCTCAGCGTCCTCCCTGTCCTCCCCCTTGTATACATGGCTGGCGTCCTCCCCCTTGTATGCATAGCTCGGCGGCGTCCCCGTCGTCCTCCCTTGTATACATGGCTCGGCGTCCTCCCCCTTGCACACATGGTTCGGCGTCCTCCCCCTTGTTTGCATGGCTTAGCGTCCTCCCCCTTGTTTGCATGGCTTGGCGTCCTCCCTCTCCCCCCTTGTATACAGGGCTCGGCGTCCTCCCTCGATCCTCCTCCTTGTATACATGGCTCGGCGTCCTCCCTCCATCCTCCCCCTTGTATACATGGCTCAGCGTCCTCCCCCTTGTATACATGGCTCGGCATAGCTTGGCTCCCCCCTCCTCCCTGTCATACTCACCCCCTCCAGGCACGGTCTCTGCACTTCTCTGCTTCTCCAATAGTCTCCGTCGCCGGCAGCTTCATCCTGTGTTCAGCGGTCACGTGGTACCTCTCATTAAAGTAATGAATATGCTCTCCACGCCTATGGGAGTGGAGACGTGTGCATATTCATTACTTTAATGAGCGGTACTAAGTGACTACTGAACACAGGAAGAAGCTGCTTCCCGGGACAACAGAGATGCAGGGAGGACATGGAGCGACCGCACCAGGAGGGGATGAGTACGATTTGACAGCCACTGGCTCCTGAGGCTCCCCCACCCCCTCCCCCTCCGGCTTTCTGGGACAATGACTCGTGTATAAGCCGAGGGGGGATTTTTCAGCACAAAAAAGTGCTGAAAATCTCAGCTTATACACGAGTTTATACGGTAAGCAATTCTTCTTTGCTTGATGGCTTGTGACTATCCATCATCCTCTTGATTACAGTCCAGAGGTTTTCAATGAGGTTCAGGTCTGGAGAATGGGCTGCCCATGACAGGGTTTTGATGTGGTGATCTCTAAATTTTTTCCAGACTTGTAAATCTGGTATCGCTGTAATCGCACCGACCCAAAGAATAAAGTCGTCTACTCACTTATACTGCTCGAGGAACGGCGTAAAAAAGAAATAAAACCAATTCTTCACCTGCTGTTGATTTATTCATTCTGCCTACGAAAGATCACAGTAAGGCTCAGAGAATATTTATCCTGCGCTCTACACTGAGCTCTTCCTCCCAGATTTCTGTGTAAATCTTTGAAATACGTGACTCAGACGAAACCCTCAATGGAAGACTCCCTATAATGAGGCAGATGAAGACACTGTGGACGTCATCAGACCTGTGACCTGGCGGTATCTGTCTTTTTATTCGACGTGCATAAAAATGCAGTCGGCCACAGTTTTGTGCACCTCTGAAAAAAAGGACACCGCTGAACAGAGAGGCCATAGTCCAGAGTGACTCTGCTGCCTTATTATAGTGAATGGATCCATCGGAGGGTTTCATCAGAATTACGTCATTAGGAGGGAAACCTCAATGTAAGTGCTCAATGTAGAGCTTCCACGTTACTGGTAGCACAATGGCTCTGGAAAAGAAAAATGGCCCTCATCCCCAAAAGAAATTCAGCAAATTGTGCTACCAAATCCAAATGCCCCTGCCTTCTGAGCTCCAGTGTGCCTAAACCACAGCATCCACGTTTGCCATTTCTGTAGCAATCAGAGCCTGCTTAATTTATAGGTGCTGGTCACTACAACGGCAGTTTGCAATTTTCACTCAGCAACATCCACTGCTGCTTATTTGTGAAAAACACCCATGGAGTCAAAATCATCACTACAACTGTAGATACATTTTCAAAGGGGTATTATTTCCAAAATGGGGTCACTTGAGGGTAGATTCTGCGCCTCTAGCACTTAGGGGCTCTTTATATGGAGTCCACAATTATAGAAAATTCTGTGTTACAGGATGCCTCCTGTGTAACAGTACTGCTTAGCCATACAGCGAGACTCCCTCCCGAGTCTCTCCGTATGGCTAGGCAGTACTGTACAGCCATATATGGTGAATTTCTACATTCATCAGAAATTGTGGGATAGAATTTTATACCATTGGGCAATGAAGAAGAAAATAATTTGTGACCCACCTTTGATGTCAATAATGAATTCATTGAGAGGTGTAGTCTGTAAAATGAGGTCTTTTTATGGGGGGGTTCTGCTGTTCTGGTACCTCAGGGGCTCTGCCAATGGCACTCTCAAATTAGTCCATCAAATTGTGAACTCCAATATGGCGCTTCTTCCCTTCTGAGATTTGCATTGTGCCTCAAAAGTTTTTTTTGACCACATATGGGGTGCATTGTGCCTCAAAAGTAGTTTTTGACCACATTTGGGGTATCAGTGTAATCAGGTGAAATTTCACAAGTTTTGGGGTCCATTTTCTCCTAAAAAAATATTTTCACGGCTCTACATTATAAACTTCTGTGTAGCACCTGGCGTATCAAGGTGCTCACCACACTTCTAGATAAGTTCCCTGATGGGTCTAGTTTCCAAAATGGTGTCACTTTTGGGGGGTTTCCACTGTTTAGGCACATTAGGGGCTCTCCAAATGCCATATGGCATCCACCAATTATTACAGCAAATTTTGCATTCAAAAAGTAAAATGGTGCGCCTTCTATTCCAAGCCCTACAGTGCTCCCAAACAGCAGTTTTCTCCCACATATTGGATATCCACAAACTCAGGAGAAAATGCACAACAAATTGTATGGTGCAATTTTTCCTGCTATCCTTGTGAAAATGCAAAATTTGGGGCTAAAAAACTTTTGTGGGGATAATGTGATTTCTTTTTATTTTCACGGATCAATTTTATAAACTTCTGTGAAGCAACTGTGGAAAAATGTTGCTAATCACACACCTATATAAGTTGCCTGAGGGGTCTAGATTCCAAAATGGTGTCACTTGTGGTGGATTTCCACTTTTTAGACACATCAGGGGCTCTCTAAGATCAACAAGGCATTTGCTAATTTTTCCAGAAAATTTTACATTCAAAAAGTCAAATGGAGCGCCTTCCCTCCTGGGCACTGCCATGTGCACAAACAGTGATTTTCCCCATATATGTGGTATCAGCATGCTCAGGAGAAATTGTGCAACAAACTTTGTGGTCCATTTTTCCTCTTAGGCCTCTTTCACACATCAGGTTTTCGCCGTCAGGCGCGATCCGGCGGTTTTGACAGAAACCGGATCCGGCGAAATGCAATGGCGGATCCGGTTTCCCCCCCATTGACTTGCATTTGCGCCGGATAGCGCTGGATGGCCATGCGTTTCATCTGGTTTTCGCCGGATCCGGCAATGTGTCGCAATGTGTCGCGATCCGGCGTCTGGAAAAAACGTCTACTGTAACGTTTTTTGTCTCCGGCGAAAAAGCCGGACACGCCGGATCCGGCGCGTCCGGCTTTTTCACACAATGAAAGCCTATGAGCGCCGCAATGCGCCGGATCCGGCGAAAGCCTGATCCGGCGGCCGGATCCGGTTTTTTGGTCTGAGCATGCTCAGTAGCTCTGCCCACAAGACATATATAAAAGCAAGACAGTGGGACCCACAGCCACACCCAACATGCCACCCAAGACAGCAACCAGGCGCAGGAGAAGGCAGGAGACATCTGCAGCAGCACCATCAGCACCACCCCAATTGGAGCAGCATGCTGAACAACGGGAGGGGAGTCCAGCAGCAGATGAGAGACGGTAATTATCAAATCACCCATTCCTCCAAACTAGGGCTATTGAATATCAAGATATTCATTGGCCCTTTGTTTCTCTTTATTCAACAGCCGCCCAATAGATGCAGCAGCAGCAGCAGCAATGGCAGCAGCTGGAACACCACCCACAGGCATGGAGTGTGGCCACCAGGAAGACAGCACATCATCTTCTGGGAGCCCTCCCTCGCATCGTCAGCGTTTGACGGTAAGTTTTTATTTCCAAAATCCATCTTGTCTGTAATATATGTCTATTCATGGCCTTTTATATCAAAACAGGAATCACAAGATGAAGAGGAGCTCCCAGAAGAAGAAGGAAGGGGTGGACAGACACCTGGAGTGGGCTCACAATTGGTAAGTTTTTTGCATCAAACGCAGAAACACAACATCACACTACACACAACACATAGAAAACAATGTTCTGCAGACCACACACAGCAAACAAATGCCTACATCCAAAGACATAACTTTTTTGTTTTCTTCTCTAGTCTTCCCAATCTGGTGCTTGGCCAAGAGGTCCTCGCAGTGCCTCCCAGGGTCGTCGGCGACAGCAATGCGGCGGTCACCAGCGTGTAAGTATAAATATTTTTGCTTTGTTTTTTTGCACTTTTTATTTCATTTCTTTTGTGGAGGCTAATTATGTTATTTTTGTCTTTTTCTTTAACAGCCTTCACAGCGTGCTCCCGACTCTGACGTTGAGGATGGAGGGATTGATGTGGACCGCCTCATCGATCTCGTCAGAGAAAGGGAGCCGCTCTGGAATATGGCTGACCGCCGCCACGCTGACCTGATCGTTACCCGACGACTCTGGGAGGAAATCTGTTCGCTCCTTGTGGGCCGCTGGGAGGACCTCGATGTTCGGGCCCAGATTACAGAGCGTAAGTATATACAGTACCGGTTGCTTGATTTAAACCAGTGTTTCCCGAACTCCAGTCCTCGTGGTCCCCACGGATCATGTGTTCAGGATTTCTATTTACTATGGAAATCCTGAAAACATGACCCCTGGGGACCATGAGGACTGGAGTTTGGGAAACACTGATGTTGTATACTAACCACTCCTTTCTCGTTTCAGGGAACAGAATTGTGAATCGGTGGCGGTCTGTGAGGGATCGTTTCAAGAAGGAGTTCAATAAAGAGATGCGGGCCCCGAGTGGATCTGGAGGACGCAGGAGCAAGTACAAGTACGCACAAGCCCTGTCGTTCCTCCGGGAAACAATGCTCACCAGAAGGTAAATATTACACACCACATGTGAAAAAAAATGTTAGATGTAAAAAAATTTTTCAGCCAGGGCCATACCATGTCAGTATTTTAATTGTTTTTTTTTCTCTTTATTCCACAGCACGGTGAGCAGCACTCGGGAGCCGGCACGATTGGACCCTTCTGAGGCGATCCCTGAGGAGACCGGCACCGAGGGACACTTCGACCGCCCCGGTACATCTGCACCTTCCCAGCCTTCCCACACATTCGACCCATCTGTCCCATCCACCAGCACAGGAGCATCGTGGACGCCTACATTACATGAAGCTGCTGGTGAGGAGATCGCTTTCCCTTTACCCCACCCTTCTGCCCCTGCCACCTCTAGTACACCTGCGGGTACTGGGCGGCAGCGGCAGAGGGGTCAGGAAAAGACTTATGCGCCAGAGTTCTTGCATCTGAATGCATCTTTCCAGAACTGTCTAAAAGTCTTGTCAGAGCAAATCTCCGCAGGCTATCAGCAGATCAACTCCAGCATTCTGGAGGTGAAGACACTTCTGCAAACCATGCATTCAGAAGCAAGATCTTCGCCAAACCACACCTTTTTCAGGTCTGTTGTGGAGCGCATGGAAACGCTCTCTCCTGCCCAGCAGATGCATGTAATGCATTCATGCCACGCTTCTCTCCAGCAAGTTACCTCCCAACCTCCTCCTCCTCCCACCACAGTAGTTCCTCCACCTGCACCCCCTCCAGCCACTTTCCATCCTCCCCCTCCTATTACATCTACACCCCCTCCAGCCACTTTCCATCCTCCCCCTCCTATTACATCTACACCCCCTCCAGCCACTTTCCATCCTCCCCCTCCTATTACATCTACACCCCCTCCAGCCACTTTCCATCCTCCCCCTCCTATTACATACCATCCACCTCCAGCCACTTTCCATCCTCCTCCTCCTATTACATACCATCCACCTCCCCAGCACCATCCACCTCCCCAGCACCATCCACCTCCCCAGCACCAGCAACCTCCCCAGCACCAGCAACCTCACCAGTACCAGCAACCTCCACAGTACCTGCAAACTCCCCAGTACCAGCAACCTCACAAAGGACCAGACATCTCCCCACTTCCAGCAACCTGCCCCGTACCAGACATCTCCCCACTTCCAGCAACCTACCCCGTACCAGACATCTCCCCACTTCCAGCAACCTGCCCCGTACCAGACATCTCCCCACTTCCAGCAACCTGCCCCGTACCAAACTCCTTCCCCATACAACTTGCCATCAACATCATCTGCTCCTACAGTCCCTGCCCAACCCTCCACTCCACCACACACCACCTCTTCTGCTTCCCACATGTCCACCCATTCTGTAGTTTTTTCCACACCTTCACCTCTCACTGTTCCTTCCCCACCACGATCCCAGTCCTCTCTCCACACTCCCAGTGTCGAAGTGTCCCGCAGCCCCTACAGCAGTATTTCCACCACACACTACACCGAATTATAATGTGTGTATTTAAATAAAAATGACCAGTTTTATGGTTTCAGTTTTATAGTTTCAAATTTTTATTAAACATGTTTATTACAATTTTAAAAAAGTTTACAAAAAAAAACATTTTTCAATAAAAGTTAAATTATTTTACACTGGTTGTCTGTCATTTCTTTCTGCGGCGAAAAAGGTTAAATACAGGGTATTTAAAAGGTGAAATGGTATTCAAAACTAGGTATATAACTGTGGGTAAATTTTAGCTTTTTGCCACAGTTGTGTTCCTGGTTGTGTTTGAAGCAAAGTATTTCACCTAAAAAGTTGTGTTTATTGTTGGTGATTTCCTAACAATGTACACAACGTTTGTTAAAAGGTGAAATACTTTGCATAAAACACAACCAGGTACACACCTGTGGCCTAAAGCTAAAAATAGAGACCATGACAAGATAGCCAACTTTGGTTGGCAAAGGTATATACTGTTGGTACAGAAGGTACACAAGTTTGGTTAGGGCACAAATCTTTCACACTCTGTCATCCTGCCAGTGTACTCTGCCTTGAGGTGACATAAAGTATAGTGCAAAATTGTCCCTCATTACTGAAACCGTCACAGAACTTCTAGTGGTAATGTCATGGTAATCTTGCAAGGTGGTTTCTTCAGAGGTGTCCTCAATGGAAATGGGTTCCTTGCAGATAACAAAATTGTGGAGTACCACGCACGCTTTGATCACCTCGTCCACAGTTTCTGTCTTGAGGTTGATCGCAGTCAATAGGACCCGCCATTTGGCTGTCAGAATACCAAAGGTACATTCAACCATTCTTCTTGCTCTTGTGAGGCGGTAATTAAAAATGCGTTTTGGTTTTGTCAATCCTCTGCTAGAGTACGGTTTCAAAAGGTGTTCTGACAGCTGGAAGGCTTCATCCCCTACACAGACAAATGGCATAGGTGGACCAGATGTTTGCGGCAGCGGTCTAGGTGGTGGGAACTGGAAGGTGTTTCCATACAGTTTACGCCCCATGGCAGACAGTTTGAAAACTTGAGAGTCATTGGAGCGGCCATAGGCCCCAATATCAACCGCAATAAATTTGTATTCCGCGTCAGCGATGGCCATGAGGACAATTGAAAAATATTTCTTGTAATTGAAATATTCCGATCCCGATCCAGCTGGCTTTACAATGCGGATATGTTTCCCGTCCACAGCGCCCAAGCAGTTTGGAAACTGACATATCTGTTGAAACTTGTCAGCAATTTCAATCCACCTCTCTGTTGTGGGCTCTGGTAAAAACTCTTCAGCTAAGGAGTCCCACAGTGCACGGCATGTGTACTTCACAATTCCAGATATGGTGGAAATCCCGAGTCTGTACTGGAAATGCAGTGACGAAAGGGATTCTCCAGTTGCAAGAAATCTGTGGGGAATTAACAAACAATAAATTAGTTTTAAATCACAGCATTACATACCAAAACTGACCTATAACACTTGGAGATACAAATTACCACCAACAAGATTGCAGTGAAAGTGTGCTCTGATGCGATCATATCCAATAAATGTGGCTTACCTTAAAGTCACCATCAGACGCTCTGCGGGTGAAACTGAGAAGCGGCAATAGGTGTCCGCTTTTCTTATGAGGTGTGCAATGCGCTCCACCAAGTAATCAAAATTCTCCATTTTCATCCTAACATATCCAAAAAATTTATCCGGGTTTCGTCGAAGGTCCATGCATAGTGTAGAATAGACCCCATGCGTCATTCTCTTGGCTGTGATGGGGTGGATCCACAAACGTCGTCTACGATGCCTGATGCGCTGCTGTCTCGCTCTCTCCTTCTCCAGAACAATCACCCTCAAACGATTTGCCTCCGCTGTAAAATCCGCCAAATTCTTCAAAATATTTCCAATGACAACATCCATCTTCGCCAGTACTTGCTCTTCTCTCCAACCTGCACTTTCTCCTCTACAACCTGTCAAAGAAGGGCTGTAGGAACATGCTATATATAGTTTTCCAGTAGCCAATCCCGTTCGGAAGGCCACAAGGGTCAATTTTAAAAACCGGATCCGGCGTAATCCGGCGAAAAACGGATAGAAAAACGGATGAACCGGATGAGAAGGATCCGGTTTTGTCTGTCAAGAAAAAGACGGATCCGGCAGAAAACCGGATCCGTCACATCAGGTTTTACTAAACATTTGCCGGATCCGGCGTTCCGGCACGACGCCGGATCGCGCCTGACGCCGAAAACCTGATGTGTGAAAGTAGCCTTATTCTTGCGAAAATAAAAAAAAAATTGTGTCTAAAGTAACATTTTTGTGACAAAAAGTTAAATGTTAATTTTTTTCTTCAATATCCCAAAAATTCCTGTGAAGCACCTGGAGGGTTAATTAACTTCTGGTATGTGATTTTGAGCACTTTGAGGTTTGAGCATCTTGCAGTTTTTTAGAATGTGTAAGGAGGTGACAGAGGCCGTCATATGTCTCCCCTTCTTTGCACAGTGTTCATATTAAATGTGTGTGGTTTTATGGTGTTTATTACTGTTAATGAGTTCATGTAATGCTGCTGTAATTTGTATGCACCTGATATGTGTTGTGTATAAGATTAGAGATAGCATAGGATAGTAGTGGGACTAATGTAGAATAGTGGGGCACACTAGAGTTAGGGAATAAGAGTCTTAGCATAGGTATAGTTAGCATGGGGTTTTCCAGACTGGGAGGAGTTACAGAGGGGTGTAGTGTAGGGCAGTAGGATATTGCTAGGACTTCCTGGTCCTGAGGGCAGTAGTGATGTAGCAGGACAAGAGGACAATCTGATAGTCATGGGGGTAAGGCTGCTAAGGCAGGAAGGGACCCTAGGCTGAGTGGCGTGCAGGCGGTCACCAGCTTGAACAGTAACCATTCCGAAGAGGATCCGGGGCCTACGACCTGGACTAGGCGAAGCTGAGACAGCAAGCCTTTTACCTTTTCCTTTTGAAACCGGACAAGGGGAATGGGAGGAAGCTGGTGGGCTTAAAGGCACGGATGGGACAGTGATTGCCAGCATGGGACAGGGATTGTCCGGGAAAAGCAGTGAATATCAGGACGGGACAGGGATTGTCCAGGAAGATCAGTGATTGCCAGGAAGGGACAGAGATTGTCCAGGAGGAGCAGTGATAGCCAGGAATACAGGGCAAGCCCTAGGAATATCATTATGTAGGCACTGTCAGGCATTTGTCATGAAAACCCTGCTGATGAGTAAAGTTGAACTGTTGAGAATGGACATTGTATCTGGAGTTGTTTGTGAGACACGTGGATCTGGAGCCGGAATGACAGAATCAGAGGGGACCGCCGGCAATTAGCGTGAGTGTTCTGTTGCACACGTTACACATACAGCAGAAGGGACATTATGCTTCATTTGTGGGGTGCCAGGGTGTGGAAACACTACAGCTCATTGCCACGACTACCACCATGGTCTCCTTACAAATGGTGTCACTTTTTTGGTATTTTCTGGCCCTTCACAGTCACTTCAAATGTGATGTGATCTCTAAAATAATGATTTAGCATATTTTCATAGAATCATAGAATCGTAGAGTTGGAAGGGACCTCCTGGGCCATCTGTTCCAACCCCCTGCTCAAAGCAGGATTCGCTAAATCATCCCAGTCAGATGTCTGTCCAGCCTCTGTTTGAAGACTTCCATTGAAGGAGAACTCACCACTTCTCGTGGCAGCTTGTTCCACTCATTGATCACTCTAACTGTCAAAAAGTTTTTTCTAATATCTAATCTGTGTCTCCTCCCATTCAGTTTCATCCCATTGCTTCTAGTCTTTCCTTGTGCAAATGAGAATAAAGTTGATCCTTCTACAATGTGACAGTCGTTTAGATATTTGTAGACAGCTATTAAGTCTGCTCTCAGTCTTCTCTTTTGCAAACTAAACAATCCCAAATCCTGCAACCTTTCCTCATAAGACAGGGTTTGCAGACCGGTCACCATTCTGGTTGCTCTTTTCTGAACTTGCTCCAGTTTGTTGATGTCTTTTTTAAAATGTGGTGCCCAAAACTGGACACAATATTCCAGATGAGGTCTGACCAAAGAGGAGTAGAGGGAAATAATGACTTCACGTGATCTAGACTGTATGCTTCTGTTAATACATCCTAGAATTGCATTTGCCTTTTTTGCTGCTGCATCACACTGTTGACTCATATTCAGTCTGTGATCTATTAGTATACCCAAGTCTTTTTCACATGTGCTGTTGCTTAGGCCTATTTCTCCCATTCTGTATATGCTTTTTTCATTTTTATTGCCCAGATGTAGTACTTTGCATTTTTCCCTGTTAAAAACCATTCTGTTAGTTGCTGCCCACTTCTCCAGTTTATTTATATCTTTTTGAATCCTCTCTCTCTCTTCTAGTCTTCTAGTATTAGCTATCCCTCTTAGCTTTGTGTCATCAGCAAATTTAATCAGTTTACCCTCAATTCCTTCATCTAAATCGTTGGTAAAGATGTTGAACAATACAGGGCCCAGGACAGAGCCCTGTGGTACCCCACTTGAGACATTCTTCCAACTGGATGTGCAGCCATTTACGACCACTCTTTGGGTCCGATCACAAAGCCAGTTATGAATCCACCTAACAGTTGCCTTGTCCATTCCATACTTAGTCATTTTTTCAATAAGGATTGTATGAGATACTTTGTCAAATGCTTTGCTGAAGTCAAGATATACTATATCTACAGCATTTCCTTGATCCACCCAATCAGTGATTCCGTCATAGAAGGAAATTAAGTTAGTCTGACATGACTTATTAGTTACAAACCCATGCTGACTCTGTTTAATCACTTCATTCTTATCCAGGTACTGACATACATGTTGTTTAATAATTTGTTCAAAGATCTTTCCTGGTATAGATGTCAGACTCACCGGCCAAGAGTTGCCTGGGTCCACCTTCTTCCCCTTTTTGAAGATAGGAACAACATTTGCTCTTCTCCAGTCTTCTGGGACTTCTCCTGTTCTCCAAGAATTTTCAAAGATTATGGAGAGGGGTTCTAAAATTTCTTCTGCTATCTCCTTCAGTACTCTGGGGTGTAATTTATCTGGACCTGGAGACTTGAATTCATTTAGGTTAGCTAAGTGTTTCATCACTATCTTTCTGTTTATAGATATCCTGGATTCTTCTATTCCCCTAATAGGACAGTGAAGAACAGTTGATGTTACATTTCCTTTCTGAGAGAAAACAGATGCAAAATAGGAATTTAAAAGTTCGGCCTTCTCAGCATCCTGTCTTACCATTTCATCATTTTCATCCTGTAAAAATCCTATAGCATCTTTGACTTTTCTTTTACTTTTGACATATCCCCAAAATCCTTTATTATTGCTTTTGACATCTCTTGCAAGCCTCAATTCATTGTCAGCTTTAGCTAATCTGATTTGTGCCCTGCAGGTTCTGCAGACAGCATTATATTCTTCTTTAGATATGCCTCCCTCTTTCCATTTTATAAACATTTTTTTCTTCCTTTTTAGCATGTGCTTAAGTTCTGTGTTCATCCATCATGGCTTCCTTAAATGCTTCCTATTCTTCCCTCTTTTCGGAATTGTTAACAATTGTGCTTTGAGAATTTCATTTTTCAAGATTTCCCATCCTTTCTGGACATTTTTGTCTTTAAGGATATCCAGCCATTGGATCCCTTCAATTCTTTTTCTGAATCACTTAAAATCTGACCTTTCTGAAATCTAACCTTGACGTCTGAGTGTTCACAGGTCTTCCTCCTCTAGTTATCCAAAATTCTAAAATAGCATGGCCGCTACCGCCTAGGGTCCCAGCCACTTTAACCTCCTCAACCATTTCCTCCCTGTTTATAAGAATTAGATCCAAGGTAGCAGTTCCCCTTGTTTTCTCCCCTACCTTTTGGAAGATAAAGTTGTCAGCAAGAGAGGATAAGAATTTCCTTGACCTGTTAGTTTTGCCTGAGAGAGATTCCCAACAAATGTCTGGATAGTTGAAATCTCCCATGACAACTATGTCATATTTTTTGGAGAACTTGGCCATTTGATGCATAAAGAGTTCATCCATATCTTCAGCTTGCACAGGCGGCCTGTAGTAAATGCCTACAATGGTGTCCTTTCCATTGTTCTGTCCTTGTATTCTTACCCAAACAGTTTCCACAGAACTCCCAGTCTCTGAAGCTTCAATCTCTGTGCAGATATACGCGTTTCTAACATACAATGCAACACCTCCTCCTCGTTTATCAAGTCTGTTTCTTGCAAATAAGTTGTATCCTTCTAGCCTTGTATTCCAATCATGTGTATCGTCCCACCAAGTTTCAGTGATTCCAATGACGTCATATTTCTTTTCCTGTGTTAGTAGTTCCAATTCTCCTTGTTTGTTGCCCATGCTTTGTGCATTAGTATAGAAACATTTTAGTTTGTGATTGTTTTCTCTTTCTCCAATATTTTTATTAATTAGATTCTTTTGTCTTTGTTCTTCCTTTCCACTTCTAATAGCAGAGTTCTCAATAGCATTTGTCAGGTGTATGGCTTTTTCTGGTCTTTTGCTTCCCTTCCCATGTTGTTCTAGTTTAAAGCTCTCCTTACAAGTGTAGCAAGGCGACTTCCAAACACGCTTTCCAGTCTTCGTAAGGTGCACCCCATCTCTAGCAAGTAGTCCATCGTAAAGGTAATTCACTCCGTGATCCATAAATCCAAATCGTTGCTGACGGCACCATCGACGTAGCCAGTTGTTCAACTGCAGAATCTTATTCCACCTTCTTGTTCCATGGCCATCCACTGGGAGGATGGAAGAGAAGACCACCTGCGCTCCCAGTTCTTTCACTTTCTTGCCTAAACTCAAGAGTCGTTGTCCGCCTGTCCCGAAGCCATTCCTGTGTCTCGGGGTTTAGTCCATTAAAGAATCGTTCTAGCAGGAAGAGCTAGAGGACGTCCTCCTTAGTGGTTGCTTGGCTCCCTTGTACCCACTGTAGCAGTGACCGCCGTAATTTACAGGCCCATTCAGCGTGGGCATCAGTTACGCGTTTAATAATTCCGTGGAACTTTTGGCGGTAGGCCTCTGGTGTCAACGCATACCGGGCCAAGATCACTTCTTTGATCCGCTCATAGTCCATACAGTCCTCATCAGGTACCGTGCGATAGGCATCCGCTGCCCGGCCTGTCAGCTTGCTGGACAGAATCTGAACCCGTTCCTCTGGCTTTACTTGATGAAGGGCACACTGCTGCTCAAAGTCCTGCAGAAAGCCATCAATGTCTTCCTCTGCCTCCCCCAACTGTCGGAAGGCATTGTACTGGATCTTTTTGTGGCTTACTGTTGAAGGTACCTGGTTGAAGGCCAGAGCTCCCCCTGCTCGCTGACTCTCCTCTCTCAGCTCTGCCATCTCCATCTTGGCCAGCTCCACTTTGGTCTGCTCTGCCATTTCCATCTTGGCTAGCTCTATCCTGGTCCGCTCGGCCATCTTTTCCTTCAGATCAGTACGCACATCAGCCATCACCTCTCATATGATCTCTACTGCAGGGTTTGGGCCATAGAACGCCAGTCTGTTCTTTACCTCCCTCTGGAATTCGGTCTACTCCACGTTTACATTGGGGGGCACTGCACTGTCGTTTTCCATGATGGCTGCTATCAAATCCGCTTTTGTTTTGTTGCTGGCGATCAACCCTCGGGCTTCCACCAGATCTTTTAATGTAGTCCACTTTAACTTCTGGTAGTTATTTTCCATTCATTCCTTTTCTCCTGTAGAAGGGGTATCAAATCCCGATGGCTGCAACCAGTGTAACGGGGTCTTACAAGCTGGGGTACCTCTTTCAGTACCACCCCGTGTTTTCGGAGGTCCGCTCTACGTTGGCTGGAGTCTGAATGAATGACGCTGGCTGGAATTCCTCTGAGTGCATGGGCGCATATAAAAGATCACTGCTTCTCCATGTATTTCCAGTCTGACAACACTTTACTCACAGGACACAGAAAATATCACACAGATACAGAGGGCCGGCCAATAGACAGACGTCAGGACATACATGCATTACAAAAGCTGCAGGTGGCCGGAGCCTGCGGATGTTTACTGTGGGAATTACAAAGGTGGGGGTAGGGCGGACACTAATGATACATTAGGGACATGCATCTCAAATGGAACCAATTATATATACATAAAACTGCACAACATATTTTGGGTGCTGAGTGGTTCTCTAACAGTGGGCCCACACTCCGTCCGAGTCTCGCCTAGTTAGGGGCCCACACTCCGTCCGAGTATCGCCTAGCTAGGGGAACCACACTCCGAGTGCCGCCTATCTAGGGGGCCCACACTCTGTCCGAGTGTCAACGAGCTAGGGGGCCCACAATCCGTCCGAGTGTCGCCTATTTAGGGGGCCCACACTCTGACCGAGTGTCGCCTAGCTAGGGAGCCCACACTCCGTCTGAGTGTTGCCTAGATAGGGGGCCCACACACCGTCTGAGTGTTGCCTAGCTAGGGAGCCCACACTCCGTCCGAGTGTTGCCTAGATAGGGGGCCAACACACTCCGTCCGAGTGTTGCCTAGCTAGGGAGCCCACACTCCGTCCGAGTGTCGCCTAGCTAGGGAGCCACACTTAGTCCGAGTGTCGCCTAGCTAGGGGGCTCACACTCCGTCCGAGTGCCGCCTAGCTAGGGGGCCCACACTCCGTCTGAGTGTCGCTAGGGGGCCCACACTCCGTCTGAGTGTCGCCTAGGTAGCGGGCCCACACTCCGTCTGAGTGTCGCTAGGGGGCCCACACTCAGTCCGAGTGTCGCCTTGCTAGGGACCCCACACTACGTCCGAGTGTCCCCTAGCCACACTCCGTCCGAGTGTCGCCTAGCTAGGGGGCCCACACTCCGTCCGAATGTCGCCTAGCTAGGGGGCCCACACTCCGTCCGAGTGTCGTCTAGCTAGTGGGCCCACACTCCGTCCGAGTGTCGCCTAGCTAGAGAGCCGACACTCCGTCCGAGTGTCGCCTAGCTAGGGTGCCCACACTCCGTCTGAGTGTCGCCTAGCTAGGGGGCCCACACTCCGTCCGAGTGTCGCCTAGCTAGGGGGCCCACACTCCGTCCGAGTGTCGCCTAGCTAGGGGGCCCACACTCCGTCCGAGTGTAGCCTAGCTAGGGGGCCCACACTCCGTCCGAGTGTCGCCGAGCTAGGGGGCCCACACTCTGTCCAAGTGTCGCCTAGCTAGGGGTCCCACACTCCGTCCAAGTGTCGCCTAGCTAGGGGTCCCACACTCCGTCCGAGTGTCGCCTAGCTAGGGGTCCCACACTCCGTCCGAGTGTCGCCTAGCTAGGGGGCCCACAGTCCGTCCGAGTGTCGCCTAGCTAGGGGGCCCACACTCCGTCCGAGTGTCGCCTAGGCGGCCCACACTCCGTCCGAGTGTTGCCTAGCTAGGGGGCCCACACTCCGTACGAGTGTCGCCTAGCTAGGGGTCCCACACTCCGTCCTAGTGTCGCCTAGCTAGGGGGCCCACACTCTGTTCAAGTGTCGCCGAGCTAGGGGGCCCACACTCTGTCCAAGTGTCGCCTAGCTAGGGGTCCCACACTCCGTCCAAGTGTCGCCTAGCTAGGGGTCCCACACTCCGTCCAAGTGTCGCCTAGCTAGGGGTCCCACACTCCGTATGAGTGTCGCCTAGCTAGGGGGCCCACACTCCGTCCGAGTGTCGCCTAGCTAGGGGGCCCACACTCCGTCCGAGTGTCGCCTAGCTAGGGGGCCCACACTCTGTCCAAGTGTCGCCTAGCTAGGGGTCCCACACTCCGTCCAAGTGTCGCCTAGCTAGGGGTCCCACACTCCGTCCGAGTGTCGCCTAGCTAGGGGTCCCACACTCCGTCCGAGTGTCGCCTAGCTAGGGGGCCCACAGTCCGTCCGAGTGTCGCCTAGCTAGGGGGCCCACACTCCGTCCGAGTGTCGCCTAGGCGGCCCACACTAAGTCCGAGTGTCGCCTAGCTAGGGGGCCCACACTCCGTCCGAGTGTCGCCTAGCTAGGGGTCTCACACTCCGTCCGAGTGTCGCCTAGCTAGGGGGCCCACACTCCGTCCGAGTGTCGCCTAGCTAGGGGGCCCACACTCTGTCCAAGTGTCGCCTAGCTAGGGGTCCCACACTCCGTCCAAGTGTCGCCTAGCTAGGGGTCCCACACTCCGTCCAAGTGTCGCCTAGCTAGGGGTCCCACACTCCGTCCAAGTGTCGCCTAGCTAGGGGTCCCACACTCCGTCTGAGTGTCGCCTAGCTAAGGGGCCCACACTACGTCCGAGTGTCGCCTAGCTAGGGGGCCCACACTCCGTCCGAGTGTCGCCTAGCTAGGGGGCCCACACTCTGTCCGAGTGTCGCCTAGCTAGGGGTCCCACACGCCGTCCGAGTGTCGCCTAGCTAGGGGTCCCACACTCCGTCCGAGTGTCGCCTAGCTAGGGGTCCCACACTCCGTCCGAGTGTCGCCTAGCTAGGGGGCCCACAGTCCGTCCGAGTGTAGCCTAGATAGGGGGACCACACTCCGTCCGAGTGTCGCCTAGGCGGCCCACACTCCGTCCGAGTGTCGCCTAGCTAGGGGGCCCACACTCCGTCCGAGTGTCGCCTAGCTAGGGGGCCCACACTCCGTCCGAGTGTCGCCTAGCTAGGGGGACCACACTCCGTCCGAGTGTCCCCTAGCCACACTCCGTCCGAGTGTCAACTAGCTCAGGGGCCCACACTCTGTCCGAGTGTCGCCTTGCTCGGGGGCCCACACTCCGTCCGAGTGTCACCTAGCTAGGGGTTCCACACTCCGTCCGAGTGTCGCCTAGCTAGGGGCCCCACACTACGTCCGAGTGTCGCCTAGCTAGGGGGCCCACACTCCGTCCGAGTGTCGCCTAGCTAGGGGGCCCACACTCTGTCCGAGTGTCGCCTAGCTAGGGGTCCCACACGCCGTCCGAGTGTCGCCTAGCTAGGGGTCCCACACTCCGTCCGAGTGTCGCCTAGCTAGGGGTCCCACACTCCGTCCGAGTGTCGCCTAGCTAGGGGGCCCACAGTCCGTCCGAGTGTCGCCTAGATAGGGGGACCACACTCCGTCCGAGTGTCGCCTAGGCGGCCCACACTCCGTCCGAGTGTCGCCTAGCTAGGGGGCCCACACTCCGTCCGAGTGTCGCCTAGCTAGGGGTCCCACACTCCGTCCGAGTGTCGCCTAGCTAGGGGGCCCACACTCCGTCCGAGTGTCGCCTAGCTAGGGGGCCCACACTCTGTCCAAGTGTCGCCTAGCTAGGGGTCCCACACTCCGTCCAAGTGTCGCCCAGCTAGGGGTCCCACACTCCGTCCAAGTGTCGCCTAGCTAGGGGTCCCACACTCCGTCTGAGTGTCGACTAGCTAGGGGGCCCACAGTCCGTCCGAGTGTCGCCTAGCTAGGGGGCCCACACTCTGTCCGAGTGTCGCCTAGCTAGGGGTCCCACACTCCATCCGAGTGTCGCCTAGCCACGGGACCCACACTCCGTCCAAGTGTCGCCTAGCTAGGGGTCCCAAACTCCATCCGAGTGTCACCTAGCTAGGGGGCCCACACTCCATCCGAGTGTCGCCTAGTTAGGGAGCCCACACTCCGAGTGTCGCCTATCTAGGGGGCCCACACTCCGTCCGAGTGTCGCCTAGCTAGGGGGCCCACACTCCGTCCGAGTGTCGCCTAGCTAGGGGGACCACACTCCGTCCGAGTGTCCCCTAGCCACACTCCGTCCGAGTGTCAACTAGCTCAGGGGCCCACACTCTGTCCGAGTGTCGCCTTGCTCGGGGGCCCACACTCCGTCCGAGTGTCACCTAGCTAGGGGTTCCACACTCCGTCCGAGTGTCGCCTAGCTAGGGGCCCACACTCCGTCCGAGTGTCGCCTAGGTAGGGGGCCCACACTCCGACCGAGTGTCGCCTAGCTAGGGGGACCACACTCCGTCCTAGTGTCGCCTAGCTAGGGGGCCCACACTCCGTCCGAATGTCGCCTAGCTAGGGGGCCCACGCTCCGTCCAAGTGTCGCCTAGCTAGGGGTCCCACACTCTGTCCGAGTGTCGCCTGGCTAGGGGGCCCACACTCCGTCCGAGTGTCGCCTAGCTAGGGGATCCAAACTCCGTCAGAGTGTCGCCTAGCTAGGGGCCCACACTCAGTCCGAGTGTCGCCTAGCTAGGTGGCCGACACTCCGTCCGAGTGTCGCCTAGCTAGGGGGCCCACACTCCGTCCGAGTGTCGCCTAGCTTGGGGGCCCACACTCCGTCCGAGTGTCGCCTAGCTAGGGGGCCCACACTCCGTCCGAGTGTTGCCTAGCTAGGGGGCCCACACTCCGTCCGAGAGTCGCCTAGCTAGGGGGCCCACACTCCGTCTGAGTGTCATCTAGCTAGGGGACCCACACTCCGTCCGAGTGTCGCTTAGCTAGGGGGCCCACACTCCGTCCGAGTGTCGCCTAGCTAGGGGGCAACACTCCGTCCGAGTGTCCCCTAGCTAGGGGGCCCACAGTCCGTCCGAGTGTCGCCTAGCTAGGGGGCCCACACTCCGTCCGAGTGTCGCCTAGCTAGGGGACCCACACTACGTCCGAGTGTCGCTTAGCTAGGGGGCCCACACTCCGTCCGAGTGTCGCATAGCTAGGGGGCCCACACTCCATCCGAGTGTCGCCTAGCAAGGAGGCCCACACTCCGTCCAAGTGTCCTCTAGCCACACTCCGTGCGAGTGTCGCCTAGCTAGGTGGCCCACACTCCGTCCGAGTGTCGCCTAGCTAGGGGTCCCACACTCCGTCCGAGTGTCGCCTAGCTAGGGGGCCCACACTCAGTCCGAGTCTCGCCTAGGTAGGGGGCCCACACTCCGTCCGTGTGTCGCCTAGCTAGGGGGCCCACACTCCGTCTGAGTGTCGCCTAGCTAGGGGGCCCACACTCCGTCCAAGTGTCCCTTAGCCACACTCCATCCGAGTGTCAACTAGCTCAGGGGCCCACAGTCCGTCCGAGTGTCGCCTAGCTCGGGGGCCCACACTCCGTCCGAGTGTCACCTAGCTAGGGGGCCAACACTCCGTCCGAGTGTCGCCTAGCTAGGGGGCCCACGCTCCATCCAAGTGTCGCCTAGTTAGGGGGCCCACACTCCGTCCAAGTGTCCCCTAGCCACACTCCGTCCGAGTGTCACCTAGCTCAGGGGCCCACACTCCGTCCGAGTGTCGCCTAGCTCGGGAGCCAACACTCCGTCCGAGTGTCGCCTAGCTAGGGGGCCCACACTCCGTCCGAGTGTCGCCTAGCAAGGGGGCCCACACTCCGTCCAAGGGTCGCCTAGGTAGGGGGCCCACACTCCGCTCGAGTGTCGCCTAGCTAGGGGTCCACACTCCGTCTGAGTGTCGCCTATCTAGCGGGCCCACACTCCGTCCGAGTGTCGCCTAGCTAGGGGGCCCACACTCCGTCCGAGTGTCGCCTAGCTAGTGGGCCCACACTCCGTCCGAGTGTCGCCTACCTAGGGGGCCCACACTCCTTCTGAGTGTCGCCTAGCTAGGGGGCCCACACTCCGTCCGAGTGTCGCCTGGCTCGGGGGCCCACACTCCGTCCGAGTGTCGCCTAGCTAGGGGTCCCGCTCTCCGTCCGACTCGCCTAGCTAGGGGGCCCACACTCCGTCCGAGTGTCGCCTTGCAAGGGGTCCCACACTCCGTCAGAGTGTCGCCTAGCTAGGGGGCCCACACTCCGTCCGAGTGTCGCCTAGCTATGGGGCCCACACTCCGTCCGAGTGTCGCATAGCTAGGGGGCCCACACTCCGTCCGAGTGTCGCCTAGCTAAGGGGCCCACACTCCGTTCGAGTGTCGCCTAGCTAAGGAGCCCACACTCCATTCGATTGTTGCCTAGCTAGGGGGCCCACACTCCATCAGAGTGTCGCCTAGCTAGGGGTCCACACTACGTCCAAGTGTCCCCTAGCCACTCTCCATCAGAGTGTCGCCTAGCTAGGGGGCCGACACTCCGTCCGAGTGTCGCATAGCTAGAGAGCCGACACTCCGTCCGAGTGTCGCCTAGCTAGGGGGCCCACACTCCGTCCGAGTGTCGCCTAGCTAGAGAGCTGACACTCCATCCGAGTGTCGCCTAGCTAGGGGGCCCACACTCAGTCCGAGTGTCGCCTAGCTAAAGGTCCCACACTCCGTCTGAGTGTCGCCTAGCTAGGGGGCCCACACTCCGTCCGAGTGTCGCCTAGCTAGGTGGCCCACACTCCGTTCGAGTGTCGCCTAGCTAGGGGGCCCACACTCCGTCCGAGTGTCGTCTAGCTAGGGGACCCACACTCCGTCCGAGTGTCTCTTAGCTAGGGGATCTCACACTTCGTCCGAATGTCGCCTAGCTAGGGGGCCACACTCCGTCCGAGTATCGCCTAGCTAGGGGGCTCACACTCCGTCCGAGTTTCGCCTAGCTAGGGGGCCCACACTTCGTCCGAGTGTCGCCTAGCTAGGGGGCCCACACTCCGTCAGAGTGTCGCTTAGCTTGGGGACCCACACTCCGTCCGAGTGTCGCTTAGCTTGGGGGCCCACACTCCATCCGAGTGTCGCCTAGCTAGGGGGCCCACAGTCCGTCCGAGAGTCGCCTAGCAAGGGGGCCCACACTCCGTCCAAGTGTCCTCTAGCCACACTCTGTCTGAGTGTCACCTAGCTAGGTGGCCCACACTCCGTCCGAGTGTCGCCTAGCTAGGGGGCCCACACTCCGTCCGAGTGTCGCCTAGCTAGGGGGCCCACACTCCGTCCGAGAGTCGCCTAGCTAGGGGGCCCACACTCCGTCCGAGTGTCGCCTAGCTAGGGGGCCCACACTCCGTCCGAGTGTCGCCTAGCTAGGGGGCCCACACTACGTCAGAGTGTTGCCTAGGTAGGGGGCCCACACTCCGTCCGAGTGTCGCCTAGCTAGGGGGTCCACACTCCGTCCGAGTGTCGCCTAGCTAGGGGGCCCACACTCCGTCCGAGTGTCGCCTAGCTAGGGGGCCCACATTCCGTCCGAGTGTCGCCTAGCTAGGAGGCCCACACTACGTCCGAGAGTCGCCTAGCTCGGGGGCCCACACTCCGTCCGAGTGTCGCCTAGCTAGAGGGCCCACACTCTGTCCGAGTGTCGCCTAGATAAAGGTCCCACACTCCGTCCGAGTGTCGCCTAGCTAGGGGGCCCACACTCCGTCCGAGTGTCGCCTAGCAAGGGGGCCCACACTCCGTCTGAGTGTCGCCTAGCTAGGCCTAGCTAGGGGGCCCACACTCCGTTCGAGGGTCGCCTAGCTAAGGGGACCACACTCCTTCCGAGTGTCGCCTAGCTAGGGAGGACACACTCCGTCCGTGTGTCGCCTAGCTAGGGGGCCCACACTCCGTCCGAGTGTTGCCTAGCTAGGGGGCCCACAGTCCATCCGAGTGTCGCCTAGCTAGGGGGCCCACACTCCGTCCGAGTGTCGCCTAGCTAGGGGGCCCACACTCCGTCCAAGTGTCGTCTAGCTAGGGGACCCACACTCCGTCCGAGTGTCGCTTAGCTAGGGGGCCCACACTCTGTCCGAGTGTCGCCTAGCTAGGGGGCCCACACTCCGTCCGAGTGTCGCCTAGATAGGGGGCCCACACTCCGTCCGAGAGTCGCCTAGCTAGGGGGCCCACACTCCGTCCGAGTGTCGTCTAGCTAGGGGACCCACACTCCGTCCGAGTGTTGCTTAGCTAGGGGGCCCACACTCCGTCCGAGTGTCGCCTAGCTAGGGGGCAACACTCCGTCCGAGTGTCCCCTAGCTAGAGGGCCCACACTCCGTCCGAGTGTCGCCTAGCTAAAGTGCCCACACTCTGTCCGAGTGTCGCCTAGCTAGGGGGGCCCACACTCCGTCAGAGTGTCGCCTAGCTAGGGGACCCACACTCCGTCCGAGTGTCGCTTAGCTAGGGGGCCCACACTCAGTCCGAGTGTCGCCTAGCTAGGGGACCCACACTCCGTCCGAGTGTCGCCTAGCTAGGGGGCCGACACTCCGTCCGAGTGTCGCATAGCTAGAGAGCCGACACTCCGTCCGAGTGTCGCCTAGCTAGGGGGCCCACACTCCGTCCGAGTGTCGCCTAGCTAGAGAGCTGACACTCCATCCGAGTGTCGCCTAGCTAGGGGGCCCACACTCAGTCCGAGTGTCGCCTAGCTAAAGGTCCCACACTCCGTCTGAGTGTCGCCTAGCTAGGGGGCCCACACTCCGTCCGAGTGTCGCCTAGCTAGGGGGCCCACACTCCGTTCGAGTGTCGCCTAGCTAGGGGGCCCACACTCCGTCCGAGTGTCGTCTAGCTAGGGGACCCACACTCCGTCCGAGTGTCTCTTAGCTAGGGGATCTCACACTTCGTCCGAATGTCGCCTAGCTAGGGGGCCACACTCCGTCCGAGTATCGCCTAGCTAGGGGGCTCACACTCCGTCCGAGTTTCGCCTAGCTAGGGGGCCCACACTCCGTCCGAGTGTCGCCTAGCTAGGGGGCCCACACTCCGTCCGAGTGTCGCCTAGCTTGGGGACCCACACTCCGTCCGAGTGTCGCCTAGCTTGGGGGCCCACACTCCATCCGAGTGTCGCCTAGCTAGGGGGCCCACACTCCGTCCGAGTGTCGCCTAGCAAGGGGGCCCACACTCCGTCCAAGTGTCCTCTAGCCACACTCTGTCTGAGTGTCACCTAGCTAGGTGGCCCACACTCCGTCCGAGTGTCGCCTAGCTAGGGGGCCCACACTCCGTCCGAGTGTCGCCTAGCTAGGGGGCCCACACTCCGTCCGAGAGTCGCCTAGCTAGGGGGCCCACACTCCGTCCGAGTGTCGCCTAGCTAGGGGGCCCACACTCCGTCCGAGTGTCGCCTAGCTAGGGGGCCCACACTACGTCAGAGTGTTGCCTAGGTAGGGGGCCCACACTCCGTCCGAGTGTCGCCTAGCTAGGGGGTCCACACTCCGTCCGAGTGTCGCCTAGCTAGGGGGCCCACACTCCGTCCGAGTGTCGCCTAGCTAGGGGGCCCACACTCCGTCCGAGTGTCGCCTAGCTAGGAGGCCCACACTACGTCCGAGAGTCGCCTAGCTCGGGGGCCCACACTCCGTCCGAGTGTCGCCTAGCTAGGGGGCCCACACTCCGTCCGAGTGTCGCCTAGCTAGGGGGCCCACACTCTGTCCGAGTGTCGCCTAGCTAAAGGTCCCACACTCCGTCCGAGTGTCGCCTAGCTAGGGGGCCCACACTCCGTCCGAGTGTCGCCTAGCAAGGGGGCCCACACTCCGTCTGAGTGTCGCCTAGCTAGGCCTAGCTAGGGGGCCCACACTCCGTTCGAGGGTCGCCTAGCTAAGGGGACCACACTCCTTCCGAGTGTCGCCTAGCTAGGGGGGACACACTCCGTCCGTGTGTCGCCTAGCTAGGGGGCCCACACTCCGTCCGAGTGTTGCCTAGCTAGGGGGCCCACAATCCATCCGAGTGTCGCCTAGCTAGGGGGACCACACTCCGTCCGAGTGTCGCCTAGCTAGGGGGCCCACACTCCGTCCAAGTGGCGTCTAGCTAGGGGACCCACACTCCGTCCGAGTGTCGCTTAGCTAGGGGGCCCACACTCTGTCCGAGTGTCGCCTAGCTAGGGGGCCCACACTCCGTCCGAGTGTCGCCTAGCTAGGGGGCCCACACTCCGTCCGAGAGTCGCCTAGCTAGGGGTCCCACACTCCGTCCAAGTGTCGCCTAGCTAGGGGTCCCACACTCCGTCCAAGTGTCGCCTAGCTAGGGGTCCCACACTCCGTCTGAGTGTCGCCTAGCTAGGGGGCCCACAGTCCGTCCGAGTGTCGCCTAGCTAGGGGGCCCACACTCTGTCCGAGTGTCGCCTAGCTAGGGGTCCCACACTCCATCCGAGTGTCGCCTAGCCACGGGACCCACACTCCGTCCAAGTGTCGCCTTGCTAGGGGTCCCAAACTCCATCCGAGTGTCACCTAGCTAGGGGGCCCACACTCCGTCCGAGTGTCGCCTAGTTAGGGAGCCCACACTCCGAGTGTCGCCTATCTAGGGGGCCCACACTCCGTCCGAGTGTCGCCTAGCTAGGGGGCCCACACTCCGTCCGAGTGTCGCCTAGCTAGGGGGCCCACAGTCCGTCCGAGTGTCGCCTAGCTAGGGGGCCCACACTCTGTCCGAGTGTCGCCTAGCTAGGGGTCCCACACTCCATCCGAGTGTCGCCTAGCCACGGGACCCACACTCCGTCCAAGTGTCGCCTAGCTAGGGGTCCCAAACTCCATCCGAGTGTCACCTAGCTAGGGGACCCACACTCCATCCGAGTGTCGCCTAGTTAGGGAGCCCACACTCCGAGTGTCGCCTATCTAGGGGGCCCACACTCCGTCCGAGTGTCGCCTAGCTAGGGGGCCCACACTCCGTCCGAGTGTCGCCTAGCTAGGGGGACCACACTCCGTCCGAGTGTCCCCTAGCCACACTCCGTCCGAGTGTCAACTAGCTCAGGGGCCCACACTCTGTCCGAGTGTCGCCTTGCTCGGGGGCCCACACTCCGTCCGAGTGTCACCTAGCTAGGGGTTCCACACTCCGTCCGAGTGTCGCCTAGCTAGGGGCCCACACTCCGTCCGAGTGTCGCCTAGGTAGGGGGCCCACACTCCGACCGAGTGTCGCCTAGCTAGGGGGACCACACTCCGTCCTAGTGTCGCCTAGCTAGGGGGCCCACACTCCGTCCGAATGTCGCCTAGCTAGGGGGCCCACGCTCCGTCCAAGTGTCGCCTAGCTAGGGGTCCCACACTCTGTCCGAGTGTCGCCTGGCTAGGGGGCCCACACTCCGTCCGAGTGTCGCCTAGCTAGGGGGTCCAAACTCCGTCAGAGTGTCGCCTAGCTAGGGGCCCACACTCAGTCCGAGTGTCGCCTAGCTAGGTGGCCGACACTCCGTCCGAGTGTCGCCTAGCTAGGGGGCCCACACTCCGTCCGAGTGTCGCCTAGCTTGGGGGCCCACACTCCGTCCGAGTGTCGCCTAGCTAGGGGGCCCACACTCCGTCCGAGTGTCGCCTAGCTAGGGGGCCCACACTCCGTCCGAGAGTCGCCTAGCTAGGGGGCCCACACTCCGTCTGAGTGTCATCTAGCTAGGGGACCCACACTCCGTCCGAGTGTCGCTTAGCTAGGGGGCCCACACTCCGTCCGAGTGTCGCCTAGCTAGGGGGCAACACTCCGTCCGAGTGTCCCCTAGCTAGGGGGCCCACAGTCCGTCCGAGTGTCGCCTAGCTAGGGGGCCCACACTCCGTCCGAGTGTCGCCTAGCTAGGGGACCCACACTACGTCCGAGTGTCGCTTAGCTAGGGGGCCCACACTCCGTCCGAGTGTCGCATAGCTAGGGGGCCCACACTCCATCCGAGTGTCGCCTAGCAAGGAGGCCCACACTCCGTCCAAGTGTCCTCTAGCCACACTCCGTGCGAGTGTCGCCTAGCTAGGTGGCCCACACTCCGTCCGAGTGTCGCCTAGCTAGGGGTCCCACACTCCGTCCGAGTGTCGCCTAGCTAGGGGGCCCACACTCAGTCCGAGTCTCGCCTAGGTAGGGGGCCCACACTCCATCCGTGTGTCGCCTAGCTAGGGGGCCCACACTCCGTCTGAGTGTCGCCTAGCTAGGGGGCCCACACTCCGTCCAAGTGTCCCTTAGCCACACTCCATCCGAGTGTCAACTAGCTCAGGGGCCCACAGTCCGTCCGAGTGTCGCCTAGCTCGGGGGCCCACACTCCGTCCGAGTGTCACCTAGCTAGGGGGCCAACACTCCGTCCGAGTGTCGCCTAGCTAGGGGGCCCACGCTCCATCCAAGTGTCGCCTAGTTAGGGGGCCCACACTCCGTCCAAGTGTCCCCTAGCCACACTCCGTCCGAGTGTCACCTAGCTCAGGGGCCCACACTCCGTCCGAGTGTCGCCTAGCTCGGGAGCCAACACTCCGTCCGAGTGTCGCCTAGCTAGGGGGCCCACACTCCGTCCGAGTGTCGCCTAGCAAGGGGGCCCACACTCCGTCCAAGGGTCGCCTAGGTAGGGGGCCCACACTCCGCTCGAGTGTCGCCTAGCTAGGGGTCCACACTCCGTCTGAGTGTCGCCTATCTAGCGGGCCCACACTCCGTCCGAGTGTCGCCTAGCTAGGGGGCCCACACTCCGTCCGAGTGTCGCCTAGCTAGTGGGCCCACACTCCGTCCGAGTGTCGCCTACCTAGGGGGCCCACACTCCTTCTGAGTGTCGCCTAGCTAGGGGGCCCACACTCCGTCCGAGTGTCGCCTGGCTCGGGGGCCCACACTCCGTCCGAGTGTCGCCTAGCTAGGGGTCCCGCTCTCCGTCCGACTCGCCTAGCTAGGGGGCCCACACTCCGTCCGAGTGTCGCCTTGCAAGGGGTCCCACACTCCGTCAGAGTGTCGCCTAGCTAGGGGGCCCACACTCCGTCCGAGTGTCGCCTAGCTATGGGGCCCACACTCCGTCCGAGTGTCGCATAGCTAGGGGGCCCACACTCCGTCCGAGTGTCGCCTAGCTAAGGGGCCCACACTCCGTTCGAGTGTCGCCTAGCTAAGGAGCCCACACTCCATTCGATTGTTGCCTAGCTAGGGGGCCCACACTCCGTCAGAGTGTCGCCTAGCTAGGGGTCCACACTACGTCCAAGTGTCCCCTAGCCACTCTCCATCAGAGTGTCGCCTAGCTAGGGGGCCGACACTCCGTCCGAGTGTCGCATAGCTAGAGAGCCGACACTCCGTCCGAGTGTCGCCTAGCTAGGGGGCCCACACTCCGTCCGAGTGTCGCCTAGCTAGAGAGCTGACACTCCATCCGAGTGTCGCCTAGCTAGGGGGCCCACACTCAGTCCGAGTGTCGCCTAGCTAAAGGTCCCACACTCCGTCTGAGTGTCGCCTAGCTAGGGGGCCCACACTCCGTCCGAGTGTCGCCTAGCTAGGGGGCCCACACTCCGTTCGAGTGTCGCCTAGCTAGGGGGCCCACACTCCGTCCGAGTGTCGTCTAGCTAGGGGACCCACACTCCGTCCGAGTGTCTCTTAGCTAGGGGATCTCACACTTCGTCCGAATGTCGCCTAGCTAGGGGGCCACACTCCGTCCGAGTATCGCCTAGCTAGGGGGCTCACACTCCGTCCGAGTTTCGCCTAGCTAGGGGGCCCACACTTCGTCCGAGTGTCGCCTAGCTAGGGGGCCCACACTCCGTCAGAGTGTCGCTTAGCTTGGGGACCCACACTCCGTCCGAGTGTCGCTTAGCTTGGGGGCCCACACTCCATCCGAGTGTCGCCTAGCTAGGGGGCCCACAGTCCGTCCGAGAGTCGCCTAGCAAGGGGGCCCACACTCCGTCCAAGTGTCCTCTAGCCACACTCTGTCTGAGTGTCACCTAGCTAGGTGGCCCACACTCCGTCCGAGTGTCGCCTAGCTAGGGGGCCCACACTCCGTCCGAGTGTCGCCTAGCTAGGGGGCCCACACTCCGTCCGAGAGTCGCCTAGCTAGGGGGCCCACACTCCGTCCGAGTGTCGCCTAGCTAGGGGGCCCACACTCCGTCCGAGTGTCGCCTAGCTAGGGGGCCCACACTACGTCAGAGTGTTGCCTAGGTAGGGGGCCCACACTCCGTCCGAGTGTCGCCTAGCTAGGGGGTCCACACTCCGTCCGAGTGTCGCCTAGCTAGGGGGCCCACACTCCGTCCGAGTGTCGCCTAGCTAGGGGGCCCACACTCCGTCCGAGTGTCGCCTAGCTAGGAGGCCCACACTACGTCCGAGAGTCGCCTAGCTCGGGGGCCCACACTCCGTCCGAGTGTCGCCTAGCTAGAGGGCCCACACTCTGTCCGAGTGTCGCCTAGCTAAAGGTCCCACACTCCGTCCGAGTGTCGCCTAGCTAGGGGGCCCACACTCCGTCCGAGTGTCGCCTAGCAAGGGGGCCCACACTCCGTCTGAGTGTCGCCTAGCTAGGCCTAGCTAGGGGGCCCACACTCCGTTCGAGGGTCGCCTAGCTAAGGGGACCACACTCCTTCCGAGTGTCGCCTAGCTAGGGAGGACACACTCCGTCCGTGTGTCGCCTAGCTAGGGGGCCCACACTCCGTCCGAGTGTTGCCTAGCTAGGGGGCCCACAGTCCATCCGAGTGTCGCCTAGCTAGGGGGCCCACACTCCGTCCGAGTGTCGCCTAGCTAGGGGGCCCACACTCCGTCCAAGTGTCGTCTAGCTAGGGGACCCACACTCCGTCCGAGTGTCGCTTAGCTAGGGGGCCCACACTCTGTCCGAGTGTCGCCTAGCTAGGGGGCCCACACTCCGTCCGAGTGTCGCCTAGCTAGGGGGCCCACACTCCGTCCGAGAGTCGCCTAGCTAGGGGGCCCACACTCCGTCCGAGTGTCGTCTAGCTAGGGGACCCACACTCCGTCCGAGTGTTGCTTAGCTAGGGGGCCCACACTCCGTCCGAGTGTCGCCTAGCTAGGGGGCAACACTCCGTCCGAGTGTCCCCTAGCTAGAGGGCCCACACTCCGTCCGAGTGTCGCCTAGCTAAAGTGCCCACACTCTGTCCGAGTGTCGCCTAGCTAGGGGGGCCCACACTCCGTCAGAGTGTCGCCTAGCTAGGGGACCCACACTCCGTCCGAGTGTCGCTTAGCTAGGGGGCCCACACTCAGTCCGAGTGTCGCCTAGCTAGGGGACCCACACTCCGTCCGAGTGTCGCCTAGCTAGGGGGCCGACACTCCGTCCGAGTGTCGCATAGCTAGAGAGCCGACACTCCGTCCGAGTGTCGCCTAGCTAGGGGGCCCACACTCCGTCCGAGTGTCGCCTAGCTAGAGAGCTGACACTCCATCCGAGTGTCGCCTAGCTAGGGGGCCCACACTCAGTCCGAGTGTCGCCTAGCTAAAGGTCCCACACTCCGTCTGAGTGTCGCCTAGCTAGGGGGCCCACACTCCGTCCGAGTGTCGCCTAGCTAGGGGGCCCACACTCCGTTCGAGTGTCGCCTAGCTAGGGGGCCCACACTCCGTCCGAGTGTCGTCTAGCTAGGGGACCCACACTCCGTCCGAGTGTCTCTTAGCTAGGGGATCTCACACTTCGTCCGAATGTCGCCTAGCTAGGGGGCCACACTCCGTCCGAGTATCGCCTAGCTAGGGGGCTCACACTCCGTCCGAGTTTCGCCTAGCTAGGGGGCCCACACTCCGTCCGAGTGTCGCCTAGCTAGGGGGCCCACACTCCGTCAGAGTGTCGCTTAGCTTGGGGACCCACACTCCGTCCGAGTGTCGCTTAGCTTGGGGGCCCACACTCCATCCGAGTGTCGCCTAGCTAGGGGGCCCACAGTCCGTCCGAGAGTCGCCTAGCAAGGGGGCCCACACTCCGTCCAAGTGTCCTCTAGCCACACTCTGTCTGAGTGTCACCTAGCTAGGTGGCCCACACTCCGTCCGAGTGTCGCCTAGCTAGGGGGCCCACACTCCGTCCGAGTGTCGCCTAGCTAGGGGGCCCACACTCCGTCCGAGAGTCGCCTAGCTAGGGGGCCCACACTCCGTCCGAGTGTCGCCTAGCTAGGGGGCCCACACTCCGTCCGAGTGTCGCCTAGCTAGGGGGCCCACACTACGTCAGAGTGTTGCCTAGGTAGGGGGCCCACACTCCGTCCGAGTGTCGCCTAGCTAGGGGGTCCACACTCCGTCCGAGTGTCGCCTAGCTAGGGGGCCCACACTCCGTCCGAGTGTCGCCTAGCTAGGGGGCCCACACTCCGTCCGAGTGTCGCCTAGCTAGGAGGCCCACACTACGTCCGAGAGTCGCCTAGCTCGGGGGCCCACACTCCGTCCGAGTGTCGCCTAGCTAGGGGGCCCACACTCCGTCCGAGTGTCGCCTAGCTAGGGGGCCCACACTCTGTCCGAGTGTCGCCTAGCTAAAGGTCCCACACTCCGTCCGAGTGTCGCCTAGCTAGGGGGCCCACACTCCGTCCGAGTGTCGCCTAGCAAGGGGGCCCACACTCCGTCTGAGTGTCGCCTAGCTAGGCCTAGCTAGGGGGCCCACACTCCGTTCGAGGGTCGCCTAGCTAAGGGGACCACACTCCTTCCGAGTGTCGCCTAGCTAGGGGGGACACACTCCGTCCGTGTGTCGCCTAGCTAGGGGGCCCACACTCCGTCCGAGTGTTGCCTAGCTAGGGGGCCCACAATCCATCCGAGTGTCGCCTAGCTAGGGGGCCCACACTCCGTCCGAGTGTCGCCTAGCTAGGGGGCCCACACTCCGTCCAAGTGGCGTCTAGCTAGGGGACCCACACTCCGTCCGAGTGTCGCTTAGCTAGGGGGCCCACACTCTGTCCGAGTGTCGCCTAGCTAGGGGGCCCACACTCCGTCCGAGTGTCGCCTAGCTAGGGGGCCCACACTCCGTCCGAGAGTCGCCTAGCTAGGGGTCCCACACTCCGTCCAAGTGTCGCCTAGCTAGGGGTCCCACACTCCGTCCAAGTGTCGCCTAGCTAGGGGTCCCACACTCCGTCTGAGTGTCGCCTAGCTAGGGGGCCCACAGTCCGTCCGAGTGTCGCCTAGCTAGGGGGCCCACACTCTGTCCGAGTGTCGCCTAGCTAGGGGTCCCACACTCCATCCGAGTGTCGCCTAGCCACGGGACCCACACTCCGTCCAAGTGTCGCCTTGCTAGGGGTCCCAAACTCCATCCGAGTGTCACCTAGCTAGGGGGCCCACACTCCGTCCGAGTGTCGCCTAGTTAGGGAGCCCACACTCCGAGTGTCGCCTATCTAGGGGGCCCACACTCCGTCCGAGTGTCGCCTAGCTAGGGGGCCCACACTCCGTCCGAGTGTCGCCTAGCTAGGGGGACCACACTCCGTCCGAGTGTCCCCTAGCCACACTCCGTCCGAGTGTCAACTAGCTCAGGGGCCCACACTCTGTCCGGGTGTCGCCTTGCTCGGGGGCCCACACTCCGTCCGAGTGTCACCTAGCTAGGGGTTCCACACTCCGTCCGAGTGTCGCCTAGCTAGGGGCCCACACTCCGTCCGAGTGTCGCCTAGGTAGGGGGCCCACACTCCGACCGAGTGTCGCCTAGCTAGGGGGTCCACACTCCGTCCTAGTGTCGCCTAGCTAGGGGGCCCACACTCCGTCCGAATGTCGCCTAGCTAGGGGGCCCACGCTCCGTCCAAGTGTCGCCTAGCTAGGGGTCCCACACTCCGTCCGAGTGTCGCCTAGCTAGGGGATCCACACTCCGTCCGAGTGTCGCCTAGCTAGGGGCCCACACTCAGTCCGAGTGTCGCCTAGCTAGGTGGCCGACATTCCGTCCGAGTGTCGCCTAGCTAGGGGGCCCACACTCCGTCCGAGTGTCGCCTAGCTAGGGGGCCCACACTCCGTCCGAGTGTCGCCTAGCTAGGGGGCCCACACTCCGTCCAAGTGTCCCCTAGCCACACTCCGTCCGAGTGTCACCTAGCTCAGGGGCCCACACTCCGTCCGAGTGTCGCCTAGCTCGGGGGCCCACACTCCGTCCGAGTGTCGCCTAGCTAGGGGGCCCACACTCCGTCCGAGTGTCGCCTAGCTAGGGGGCCCACACTCCGTCCGAGAGTCGCCTAGCTAGGGGGCCCACACTCCGTCTGAGTGTCGTCTAGCTAGGGGACCCACACTCCGTCCGAGTGTCGCTTAGCTAGGGGGCCCACACTCCGTCCGAGTGTCGCCTAGCTAGGGGGCAACACTCCGTCCGAGTGTCCCCTAGCTAGGGGGCCCACAGTCCGTCCGAGTGTCGCCTAGCTAGGGGGCCCACACTCCGTCCGAGTGTCGCCTAGCTAGGGGACCCACACTACGTCCGAGTGTCGCTTAGCTAGGGGGCCCACACTCCGTCCGAGTGTCGCATAGCTAGGGGGCCCACACTCCATCCGAGTGTCGCCTAGCAAGGAGGCCCACACTCCGTCCAAGTGTCCTCTAGCCACACTCCGTGCGAGTGTCGCCTAGCTAGGTGGCCCACACTCCGTCCGAGTGTCGCCTAGCTAGGGGTCCCACACTCCGTCCGAGTGTCGCCTAGCTAGGGGACCCACACTCAGTCCGAGTCTCACCTAGGTAGGGGGCCCACACTCCATCCGTGTGTCGCCTAGCTAGGGGGCCCACACTCCGTCTGAGTGTCGCCTAGCTAGGGGGCCCACACTCCGTCCAAGTGTCCCTTAGCCACACTCCATCCGAGTGTCAACTAGCTCAGGGGCCCACAGTCCGTCCGAGTGTCGCCTAGCTCGGGGGCCCACACTCCGTCCGAGTGTCACCTAGCTAGGGGGCCAACACTCCGTCCGAGTGTCGCCTAGCTACGGGGCCCACGCTCCATCCAAGTGTCGCCTAGTTAGGGGGCCCACACTCCGTCCAAGTGTCCCCTAGCCACACTCCGTCCGTGTGTCACCTAGCTCAGGGGCCCACACTCCGTCCGAGTGTCGCCTAGATCGGGAGCCCACACTCCGTCCGAGTGTCGCCTAGCTAGGGGGCCCACACTCCGTCCGAGTGTCGCCTAGCAAGGGGGCCCACACTCCGTCCAAGGTTCGCCTAGGTAGGGGGCCCACACTCCGCTCGAGTGTCGCCTAGCTAGGGGTCCACACTCCGTCTGAGTGTCGCCTATCTAGCGGGCCCACACTCCGTCCGAGTGTCGCCTAGCTAGGGGGCCCACACTCCGTCCGAGTGTCGCCTAGCTAGTGGGCCCACACTCCGTCCGAGTGTCGCCTACCTAGGGGGCCCACACTCCTTCCTAGTGTCGTCTAGCTAGGGGGCCCACACTTCGTCCGAGTGTCGCCTGGCTCGGGGGCCCACACTCCGTCCGAGTGTCGCCTAGCTAGGGGTCCCGCTCTCCGTCCGACTCGCCTAGCTAGGGGGCCCACACTCCGTCCGAGTGTCGCCTTGCAAGGGGTCCCACACTCCGTCAGAGTGTCGCCTAGCTAGGGGGCCAAACTCCGTCCGAGTGTCGCCTAGCTATGGGGCCCACACTCCGTCCGAGTGTCGCATAGCTAGGGGGCCCACACTCCGTCCGAGTGTCGCCTAGCTAAGGGGCCCACACTCCGTTCGAGTGTCGCCTAGCTAAGGAGCCCACACTCCATTCGATTGTTGCCTAGCTAGGGGGCCCACACTCCGTCAGAGTGTCGCCTAGCTAGGGGGCCCACACTACGTCCAAGTGTCCCCTAGCCACTCTCCATCAGAGTGTCGCCTAGCTAGGGGGCCGACACTCCGTCCGAGTGTCGCATAGCTAGAGAGCCGACACTCCGTCCGAGTGTCGCCTAGCTAGGGGGCCCACACTACGTCCGAGTGTCGCCTAGCTAGAGAGCTGACACTCCATCCAAGTGTCGCCTAGCTAGGGGGCCCACACTCAGTCCGAGTGTCGCCTAGCTAAAGGTCCCACACTCCGTCTGAGTGTCGCCTAACTAGGGGGCCCACACTCCGTCCGAGTGTCGCCTAGCTGGGGGGCCCACACTCCGTTCGAGTGTCGCCTAGCTAGGGGGCCCACACTCCGTCCGAGTGTCGTCTAGCTAGGGGACCCACACTCCGTCCGAGTGTCTCTTAGCTAGGGGTCCCACACTTCGTCCGAATGTCGCCTAGCTAGGGGGCCACACTCCGTCCGAGTATCGCCTAGCTAGGGGGCTCACACTCCGTCCGAGTTTCGCCTAGCTAGGGGGCCCACACTCCGTCCGAGTGTCGCCTAGCTAGGGGGCCCACACTCCGTCAGAGTGTCGCTTAGCTTGGGGACCCACACTCCGTCCGAGTGTCGCTTAGCTTGGGGGCCCACACTCCATCTGAGTGTCGCCTAGCTAGGGGGCCCACAGTCCGTCCGAGAGTCGCCTAGCAAGGGGGCCCACACTCCGTCCAAGTGTCCTCTAGCCACACTCTTTCTGAGTGTCACCTAGCTAGGTGGCCCACACTCCATCCGAGTGTCGCCTAGCTAGGGGGCCCACACTCCGTCCGAGTGTCGCCTAGCTAGGGGGCCCACACTCCGTCCGAGAGTCGCCTAGCTAGGGGGCCCACACTCCGTCCGAGTGTCGCCTAGCTAGGGGGCCCACACTCCGTCCAAGTGTCGCCTAGCTAGGGGGCCCACACTCCGTCCGAGTGTCGCCTAGCTAGGGGGCCCACACTCCGTCAGAGTGTTGCCTATGTAGGGGGCCCACACTCCGTCCGAGTGTCGCCTAGCTAGGGGGTCCACACTCCGTCCGAGTGTCGCCTAGCTAGGGGGTCCACACTCCGTCCGAGTGTCGCCTAGCTAGGGGGCCCACACTCCGTCCGAGTGTCGCCTAGCTAGGGGGCCCACACTACGTCCGAGAGTCGCCTAGCTCGGGGGCCCACACTCCGTCCGAGTGTCGCCTAGCTAGAGGGCCCACACTCTGTCCGAGTGTCGCCTAGCTAAAGGTCCCACACTCCGTCCGAGTGTCGCCTAGCTAGGGGGCCCACACTCTGTCCGAGTGTCGCCTAGCAAGGGGGCCCACACTGCGTCTGAGTGTCGCCTAGCTAGGCCTAGCTAGGGGGCCCACACTCCGTTCGAGGGTCGCCTAGCTAAGGGGACCACACTCCTTCCGAGTGTCGCCTAGCTAGGGGGGACACACTCCGTCCGTGTGTCGCCTAGCTAGGGGGCCCACACTCCGTCCGAGTGTTGCCTAGCTAGGGGGCCCACAATCCATCCGAGTGTCGCCTAGCCAGGGGGCCCACACTACGTCCGAGTGTCGCCTAGCTAGGGGGCCCACACTCCGTCCAAGTGTCGTCTAGCTAGGGGACCCACACTCCGTCCGAGTGTCGCTTAGCTAGGGGGCCCACACTCTGTCCGAGTGTCGCCTAGCTAGGGGGCCCACACTCCGTCCGAGTGTCGCCTAGCTAGGGGGCCCACACTCCGTCCGAGAGTCGCCTAGCTAGGGGGCCCACACTCCGTCCGAGTGTCGTCTAGCTAGGGGACCCACACTCCGTCCGAGTGTTGCTTAGCTAGGGGGCCCACACTCCGTCCGAGTGTCGCCTAGCTAGGGGGCAACACTCCGTCCGAGTGTCCCCTAGCTAGGGGGCCCACACTCCGTCCGAGTGTCGCCTAGCTAAAGTGCCCACACTCCGTCCGAGTGTCGCCTAGCTAGGGGGGCCCACACTCCGTCAGAGTGTCGCCTAGCTAGGGGACCCACACTCCGTCCGAGTGTCGCTTAGCTAGGGGGACAACACTCAGTCCGAGTGTCGCCTAGCTAGGGGACCCACACTCCGTCCGAGTGTCGCCTAGCAAGGGGGCCCACACTCCGTCCAAGTGCCCTCTAGCCACACTCCGTGCGAGTGTCGCCTAGCTAGGTGGCCCACACTCCGTCCGAGTGTCGCCTAGCTAGGGGGCCCACACTCCGTCCGAGTGTCGCCTAGCTAGGGGGCCCACACTCAGTCCGAGTGTCGCCTAGCTAAAGGTCCCACACTCCGTCTGAGTGTCGCCTAACTAGGGGGCCCACACTCCGTCCGAGTGTCGCCTAGCTAGGGGGCCCACACTCCGTTCGAGTGTCGCCTAGCTAGGGGGCCCACACTCCGTCAGAGTGTCGTCTAGCTAGGGGACCCACACTCCGTCCGAGTGTCTCTTAGCTAGGGGTCCCACACTTCGTCCGAATGTCGCCTAGCTAGGGGACCACACTCCGTCCGAGTATCGCCTAGCTAGGGGGCTCACACTCCGTCCGAGTTTCGCCTAGCTAGGGGGCCCACACTCCGTCCGAGTGTCGCCTAGCTAGGGGGCCCACACTCCGTCAGAGTGTCGCTTAGCTTGGGGACCCACACTCCGTCCGAGTGTCGCTTAGCTTGGGGGCCCACACTCCATCTGAGTGTCGCCTAGCTAGGGGGCCCACAGTCCGTCCGAGAGTCGCCTAGCAAGGGGGCCCACACTCCGTCCAAGTGTCCTCTAGCCACACTCTTTCTGAGTGTCACCTAGCTAGGTGGCCCACACTCCATCCGAGTGTCGCCTAGCTAGGGGGCCCACACTCCGTCCGAGTGTCGCCTAGCTAGGGGGCCCACACTCCGTCCGAGAGTCGCCTAGCTAGGGGGCCCACACTCCGTCCGAGTGTCGCCTAGCTAGGGGGCCCACACTCCGTCCGAGTGTCGCCTAGCTAGGGGGCCCACACTCCGTCCGAGTGTCGCCTAGCTAGGGGGCCCACACTCCGTCAGAGTGTTGCCTATGTAGGGGGCCCACACTCCGTCCGAGTGTCGCCTAGCTAGGGGGTCCACACTCCGTCCGAGTGTCGCCTAGCTAGGGGGCCCACACTCCGTCCGAGTGTCGCCTAGCTAGGGGGCCCACACTCCGTCCGAGTGTCGCCTAGCTAGGGGGCCCACACTACGTCCGAGAGTCGCCTAGCTCGGGGGCCCACACTCCGTCCGAGTGTCGCCTAGCTAGAGGGCCCACACTCTGTCCGAGTGTCGCCTAGCTAAAGGTCCCACACTCCGTCCGAGTGTCGCCTAGCTAGGGGGCCCACACTCTGTCCGAGTGTCGCCTAGCAAGGGGGCCCACACTCCGTCTGAGTGTCGCCTAGCTAGGCCTAGCTAGGGGGCCCACACTCCGTTCGAGGGTCGCCTAGCTAAGGGGACCACACTCCTTCCGAGTGTCGCCTAGCTAGGGGGGACACACTCCGTCCGTGTGTCGCCTAGCTAGGGGGCCCACACTCCGTCCGAGTGTTGCCTAGCTAGGGGGCCCACAATCCATCCGAGTGTCGCCTAGCTAGGGGGCCCACACTACGTCCGAGTGTCGCCTAGCTAGGGGGCCCACACTCCGTCCAAGTGTCGTCTAGCTAGGGGACCCACACTCCGTCCGAGTGTCGCTTAGCTAGGGGGCCCACACTCTGTCCGAGTGTCGCCTAGCTAGGGGGCCCACACTCCATCCGAGTGTCGCCTAGCTAGGGGGCCCACACTCCGTCCGAGAGTCGCCTAGCTAGGGGGCCAACACTCCGTCCGAGTGTCGTCTAGCTAGGGGACCCACACTCCGTCCGAGTGTTGCTTAGCTAGGGGGCCCACACTCCGTCCGAGTGTCACCTAGCTAGGGGGCAACACTCCGTCCGAGTGTCCCCTAGCTAGGGGGCCCACACTCCGTCCGAGTGTCGCCTAGCTAAAGTGCCCACACTCCGTCCGAGTGTCGCCTAGCTAGGGGGGCCCACACTCCGTCAGTGTCGCCTAGCTAGGGGACCCACACTCCGTCCGAGTGTCGCTTAGCTAGGGGGACCACACTCAGTCCGAGTGTCGCCTAGCTAGGGGACCCACACTCCTTCCGAGTGTCGCCTAGCAAGGGGGCCCACACTCCGTCCAAGTGCCCTCTAGCCACACTCCGTGCGTGTGTCGCCTAGCTAGGTGGCCCACACTCCGTCCGAGTGTCGCCTAGCTAGGGGGCCCACACTCCGTCCGAGTGTCGCCTAGCTAGGGGGCCCACACTCAGTCTGAGTCTCGCCTAGCTAGGAGGCCAACACTCCATCCGATTGTCGCCTAGCTAGGGGGCCCACACTCCGTCCGAGTGTCGCCTGGCTAGGGGGCCCACACTCCGTCCAAGTGTCCCCTAGCCACACTCCATCCGAGTGTCAACTAGCTCAGGGGTCCACACTCCGTCCGAGTGTCGCCTAGCTCGGGGGCCCACACTCCGTCCGAATGTCGCCTAGCTAGGGGGCCCACACTCTGTCCGAGTGTCGCCTAGCTAGGGGGCCCACGCTCCATCCAAGTGTCGCCTAGTTAGGGGGCCCACACTCCGTCCAAGTGTCCCCTAGCCACACTCCGTCCGAGTGTCACCTAGCTCAGGGGCCCACACTCCGTCCGAGAGTCGCCTAGCTCGGGGGCCCACACTCCGTCCGAGTGTCGCCTAGCTAGGGGGCCCACACTCCGTCCGAGTGTCGCCTAGCTAGGGGGCCCACACTCCGTCTGAGAGTCGCCTAGCTAGGGAGCCCACACTCCGTCTGAGTGTCGTCTAGCTAGGGGACCCACACTCCGTCCGAGTGTCGCTTAGCTAGGGGGACCACACTCCGCCCGAGTGTCGCCTAGCTAGGGGGCAACACTCCGTCCGAGTGTCCCCTAGCTAGGGGGCCCACAGTCCGTCCGAGTGTCGCCTAGCTAGGGGGCCCACACTCCGTCCGAGTGTCGCCTAGCTAGGGGGCCCACACTCCGTCAGAGTGTCGCCTAGCTAGGGGACCCACACTACGTCCGAGTGTCGCTTAGCTAGGGGGCCCACACTCCGTCCGAGTGTCGCATAGCTAGGGGGCCCACACTCCATCCGAGTGTCGCCTACCAAGGGGGCCCACACTCCGTCCGAATGTCGCCTAGCTAGGGGGCCCACACTCAGTCCGAGTCTCGCCTAGGTAGGGGGCCCACACTCCATCCGAGTGTCGCCTAGCTAGGGGGCCCACACTCCGTCTGAGTGACGCCTAGCTAGGGGGCCCACACTCCGTCCAAGTGTCCCCTAGCCACACTCCGTCCGAGTGTCACCTAGCTCAGGGGCCCACACTCCGTCCGAGTGTCGCCTACCTCGGGAGCCCACACTCCGTCCGAGTGTCGCCTAGCTAGGGGGCCCACACTCCGTCCGAGTGTCGCCAAGCAAGGGGGCCCACATTCCGTCCAAGGGTCGCCTAGGTAGGGGGCCCACACTCCGCTCGAGTGTCGCCTAGCTAGGGGTCCACACTCCGTCTGAGTGTCGCCTATCTAGGGGGCCCACACTCCGTCCGAGTGTCGCCTAGCTAGGGGGCCCACACTCCGTTCGAGTGTCGCCTAGCTAGTGGGCCCACACTCCGTCCGAGTGTCGCCTACCTAGGGGGCCCACATTCCTTCCGAGTGTGGCCTAGCTAGGGGGCCCACACTCCGTCTGAGTGTCGCCTAGCTAGGGGTCCCGCTCTTCGTCCGACTAGCCTAGCTAGGGGGCCCACACTCCGTCTGAGTGTCGCCTTGCAAGGGGGCCCACACTCCGTCAGAGTGTCGCCTAGCTAGGGGGCCCACACTCCGTCCGAGTGTCGCCTAGCTATGGGGCCCACACTCTGTCCGAGTGTCGCCTAGCTCGGGGGCCCACACTCCGTCCGAGTGTCGCCTAGCTAGGGGGCCCACACTCCGTCCGAGTGTCGCCTAGCTAGGGGGCCCACACTCCGTCTGAGAGTCGCCTAGCTAGGGGGCCCACACTCCGTCCGAGTGTCGTCTAGCTAGGGGACCCACACTCCGTCCGAGTGTCGCTTAGCTAGGGGGACCACACTCCGTCCGAGTGTCGCCTAGCTAGGGGGCAACACTCCGTCCGAGTGTCCCCTAGCTAGGGGGCCCACAGTCCGTCCGAGTGTCGCCTAGCTATGGGGCCCACACTCCGTCCGAGTGTCGCCTAGCTAGGGGGCCCACACTCCGTCAGAGTGTCGCCTAGCTAGGGGACCCACACTACGTCCAAGTGTCGCTTAGCTAGGGGGCCCACACTCCGTCCGAGTGTCGCATAGCTAGGGGGCCCACACTCCATCCGAGTGTCGCCTACCAAGGGGGCCCACACTCCGTCCGAGTGTCGCCTAGCTAGGGGGCCCACACTCAGTCCGAGTCTCGCCTAGGTAGGGGGCCCACACTCCATCCGAGTGTCGCCTAGCTAGGGGGCCCACACTCCGTCTGAGTGTCGCCTAGCTAGGGGGCCCACACTCCGTCCAAGTGTCCCCTAGCCACACTCCATCCGAGTGTCAACTAGCTCAGGGGCCCACACTCCGTCCGAGTGTCGCCTAGCTTGGGGGCAAACACTCCGTCCGAGTGTCACCTAGCTAGGGGGCCAACACTCCGTCCGAGTGTCGCCTAGCTAGGGGGCCCACGCTCCATCCAAATGTCGCCTAGTAAGGGGGCCACACTCCGTCCAAGTGTCCCCTAGCCACACTCCGTCCGAGTTTCACCTAGCTCAGGGGCCCACACTCCGTCCGAGTGTCGCCTAGCTCGGGAGCCCACACTCCGTCCGAGTGTCGCCTAGCTAGGGGGCCCACACTTCGTCCGAGTGTCGCCAAGCAAGGGGGCCCACACTCCGTCCAAGGGTCGCCTAGGTAGGGGGCCCACACTCCGCTCGAGTGTCGCCTAGCTAGGGGTCCACACTCCGTCTGAGTGTCGCCTATCTAGGGGCCCACACTCCGTCCGAGTGTCGCCTAGCTAGGGGGCCCACACTCCGTTCGAGTGTCGCCTAGCTAGTGGGCCCACACTCCGTCCGAGTGTCGCCTACCTAGGGGGCCCACACTCCTTCCGAGTGTGGCCTAGCTAGGGGGCCCACACTCCGTCCGAGTGTTGCCTGGCTTGGGGGCCCACACTCCGTCCGAGTGTCGCCTAGCTAGGGGTCCCGCTCTCCGTCCGACTCGCTTAGCTAGGGGGCCCACACTCCGTCTGAGTGTCGCCTTGCAAGGGGGCCCACACTCCGTCAGAGTGTCGCCTAGCTAGGGGGCCCACACTCCGTCCGAGTGTCGCCTAGCTATGGGGCCCACACTCCGTCCGAGTGTCGCATAGCTAGGGGGCCCACACTCCGTCCGAGTGTCGCCTAGCTAAGGGGCCCACACTCCGTTCGAGTGTCGCCTAGCTAAGGAGCCCACACTCCATTCGATTGTTGCCTAGCTAGGGGGCCCACACTCCGTCAGAGTGTCGCCTAGCTAGGGGGCCCACACTACGTCCAAGTGTCCCCTAGCCACTCTCCATCAGAGTGTCGACTAGCTAGGGGGCCGACACTCCGTCAGAGTGTCGCCTAGCTAGGGGGCCCACACTCCGTCCGAGTGTCGCCTAGCTATGGGGCCCACACTCTGTCCGAGTGTCGCCTAGCTCGGGGGCCCACACTCCGTCCGAGTGTCGCCTAGCTAGGGGGCCCACACTCCGTCCGAGTGTCGCCTAGCTAGGGGGCCCACACTCCGTCTGAGAGTCGCCTAGCTAGGGCGCCCACACTCCGTCCGAGTGTCGTCTAGCTAGGGGACCCACACTCCGTCCGAGTGTCGCTTAGCTAGGGGGACCACACTCCGTCCGAGTGTCGCCTAGCTAGGGGGCAACACTCCGTCCGAGTGTCCCCTAGCTAGGGGGCCCACAGTCCGTCCGAGTGTCGCCTAGCTATGGGGCCCACACTCCGTCCGAGTGTCGCCTACCTAGGGGGCCCACACTCCGTCAGAGTGTCGCCTAGCTAGGGGACCCACACTACGTCCGAGTGTCGCTTAGCTAGGGGGCCCACACTCCGTCCGAGTGTCGCATAGCTAGGGGGCCCACACTCCATCCGAGTGTCGCCTACCAAGGGGGCCCACACTCCGTCCGAGTGTCGCCTAGCTAGGGGGCCCACACTCAGTCCGAGTCTCGCCTAGGTAGGGGGCCCACACTCCATCCGAGTGTCGCCTAGCTAGGGGGCCCAAACTCCGTCTGAGTGTCGCCTAGCTAGGGGGCCCACACTCCGTCCAAGTGTCCCCTAGCCACACTCCATCCGAGTGTCAACTAGCTCAGGGGCCCACACTCCGTCCGAGTGTCGCCTAGCTCGGGGGCAAACACTCCGTCCGAGTGTCACCTAGCTAGGGGGCCAACACTCCGTCCGAGTGTCGCCTAGCTAGGGGCCCCACGCTCCATCCAAGTGTCGCCTAGATAGGGGGCCCACACTCCGTCCAAGTGTCCCCTAGCCACACTCCGTCCGAGTGTCACCTAGCTCAGGGGCCCACACTCCGTCCGAGTGTCGCCTAGCTCGGGAGCCCACACTCCGTCCGAGTGTCGCCTAGCTAGGGGGCCCACACTCCGTCCGAGTGTCGCCAAGCAAGGGGGCCCACACTCCGTCCAAGGGTCGCCTAGGTAGGGGGCCCACACTCCGCTTGAGTGTCGCCTAGCTAGGGGTCCACACTCCGTCTGAGTGTCGCCTATCTAGGGGCCCACACTCCGTCCGAGTGTCGCCTAGCTATGGGGCCCACACTCCGTTCGAGTGTCGCCTAGCTAGTGGGCCCACACTCCGTCCGAGTGTCGCCTACCTAGGGGGCCCACACTCCTTCCGAGTGTGGCCTAGCTAGGGGGCCCACACTCCGTCCGAGTGTTGCCTGGCTCGGGGGCCCTCACTCCGTCCGAGTGTCGCCTAGCTAGGGGTCCCGCTCTCCGTCCGACTCGCTAAGCTAGGGGGCCCACACTCCGTCTGAGTGTCGCCTTGCAAGGGGGCCCACACTCCGTCAGAGTGTCGCCTAGCTAGGGGGCCCACACTCCGTCCGAGTGTCGCCTAGCTAGGGGGCCCACACTCCGTCCGAGTGTCGCCTAGCTAAGGGGCCCACACTCCGTTCGAGTGTCGCCTAGCTAAGGAGCCCACACTCCATTCGATTGTTGCCTAGCTAGGGGGCCCACGCTCCGTCAGAGTGTCGCCTAGCTAGGGGGCCCACACTACGTCCAAGTGTCCCCTAGCCACTCTCCATCAGAGTGTCGACTAGCTAGGGGGCCGACACTCCGTCCGAGTGTCGCATAGCTAGAGAGCCGACACTCCGTCCGAGTGTCGCCTAGCTAGGGGGCCCACACTCCATCCGAGTGTCGCCTAGCTAGAGAGCTGACACTCCATCCGAGTGTCGCCTAGCTAGGCGGCCCACACTCAGTCCGAGTGTCGCCTAGCTAAAGGTCCCACACTCCGTCTAAGTGTCGCCTAGCTAGGGGGCCCACACTCCGTCCGAGTGTCGCCTAGCTAGGGGGCCCACACTCCGTTCGAGTGTCGCCTAGGTAGGGGGCCCAAACTCCGTCCGAGTGTCGTCTAGCTAGGGGACCCACACTCCGTCCGAGAGTCGCTTAGCTAGGGGTCCCACACTTCGTCCGAATGTCGCCCAGCTAGGGGGCCACACTCCGTCCGAGTGTCGCCTAGCTAGGGGGCTCACACTCCGTCCGAGTGTCGCCTAGCTAGGGGGCCCACACTCCGTCCCAGTGTCGCCTAGCAAGGGGGCCCACACTCCGTCAGAGTGTCGCTTAGCTTGGGGACCCACACTCCGTCCGAGTGTCGCTTAGCTAGGGGGCCCACACTCCATCCGAGTGTCGCCTATCTAGGGGGCCCACACTCCGTCCAAGTGTCCTCTAGCCACACACTGTCTGAGTGTCACCTACCTAGGTGGCCCACACTCCGTCCGAGTGTCGCCAAGCTAGGGGGCCCACACTCCGTCCGAGTGTCGCCTAGCTAGGGGGCCCACACTCCGTCTGAGAGTCGCCTAGCTAGGGGGCCCACACTCCGTCCGAGTGTCGCCTAGCTAGGGGGCCCACACTCCGTCCGAGTGTCGCCTAGCTAGGGGGCCCACACTCCGTCCGAGTGTCGCCTAGCTAGGGGGCCCACACTCCGTCCGAGTGTCGCCTAGGTAGGGGGCCCACACTCCGTCCGAGTGTCGCCTAGCTAGGGGGTCCACACTCCGTCCGAGTGTCGCCTAGCTAGGGGGACCACACTCCATCCGAGTGTCGCCTAGCTAGGGGGCCCACACTCCATCCGAGTGTCGCCTAGCTAGGGGGCCCACACTCCGTCCGAGTGTCGCCTAGCTAGGTGGCCCACACTACGTCCGAGTGTCGCCTAGCTCGGGGGCCCACACTCCGTCCGAGTGTCGCCTAGCTAGAGGGCCCACACTCTGTCCGAGTGTCGCCTAGCTAAAGGTCCCACACTCTGTCCGAGTGTCGCCTAGCTAGGGGGCCCACACTCCGTCCGAGTGTCGCCTAGCAAGGGGGCCCACACTCCGTCCGAGTGTCGCCTAGCTAGGGGGCCCACACTCCGTCCAAGTGTCGTCTAGCTAGGGGGGACACACTCCGTTCGAGGGTCGCCTAGCTAAGGGGACCACACTCCTTCCGAGTGTCGCCTAGCTAGGGGGGACACACTCCGTCCGTGTGTCGCCTAGCTAGGGGGCCCACACTCCGTCCGAGTGTTGCCTAGCTAGGGGGCCCACAATCCTTCCGAGTGTCGCCTAGCTAGGGGGCCCACACTCCGTCCGAGTGTCGCCTAGCTAGGGGGCCCACACTCCGTCCAAGTGTCGTCTAGCTAGGGGACCCACACTCCGTCCGAGTGTCACTTAGCTAGGGGGCCCACACTCAGTCCGAGTGTCGCCTAGCTAGGGGGCCCACACTCCGTCCGAGAGTCGCCTAGCTAGGGGGCCCACACTCCGTCCGAGTGTCGTCTAGCTAGGGGACCCACACTCCGTCCGAGTGTTGCTTAGCTAGGGGGCCCACACTCCGTCCGAGTGTCGCCTAGCTAGGGGGCAACACTCTGTCCGAGTGTCCCCTAGCTAGGGGGCCCACACTCCGTCCGAGTGTCGCCTAGGTAGGGTGCCCACACTCCGTCCGAGTGTCGCCTAGCTAGGGGGCCCACACTCCGTCAGAGTGTCGCCTAGCTAGGGGACCCACACTCCGTCCGAGTGTCGCTTAGCTAGGGGGCCCACACTCAGTCCGAGTGTCGCCTAGCTAGGGGACCCACACTCCGTCCGAGTGTCGCCTAGCAAGGGGGCCCACACTCCGTCCAAGTGTCGCCTAGCTAGGGGGCCCACACTCCGTCCGAGTGTCGCCTAGCTAGGGGGCCCACACTCCGTCCGAGTGTCGACTAGCTAGGGGACCCACACTCCGAGTTTCACTTAGCTAGGGGGCCCACACTCCGTCCGACTGTCGCCTAGCTAGGGGGCCCACACTCCGTCCGAGTGTCGCCTAGCAAGGGGGCCCACACTCCGTCCAAGTGTCCCCTAGCCACACTCCGTCCGAGTGTCGCCTAGCTAGGTGGCCCACACTCCTTCCGAGTGTCGCCTAGCTAGGGGGCCCACACTCCGTCCGAGTGTCACCTAGCTCGGGTGCCCACACTCCGTCCGAGTGTCGCCTAGCTAGGGGACCCACACTCCATCCGAGAGTCGCCTAGCAAGGGGGCACACACTCCGTCCGAGTGTCGCCTAGCTAGGGGGCCCACACTCGGTCCGAGTGTCGCCTAGCAAGGAGGCCCACACTCCGTCCAAGTGTCCCCTAGCCACACTCCGTCCGAGTGTCGCCTAGCTAGGGGGACCACACTCAGTCTGAGTGTCGCCAAGCTAGAGAGCCGACACTCCATCCAAGTGTCGCCTAGCTAGGGGGCCCACACTCCGTCCGAGTGTCGCCTAGCTAGGGGGCCCACACTCTGTCCGAGTGTCGCCTAGCTAGGGGGCCCACACTCCGTCCGAGTGTCGACTAGCTAGGGCGCCCACACTCCGTCCGAATGTCGCCTAGTTAGGGGACCCACACTCCGTCCGAGTGTCGCCTAGCTAGGGGGCCCACACTCCGTCCGAGTGACGCCTAGCTGGGGGGCCTACACTCCGTCGGAGTGTCGCCTAGCTCGGAGTCCCACACTCCGTCCAAGTGTCACCTAGCTAGGGGGCCCACACTCTGTCCGAGTGTCGCCTAGCTAGGGGGCCCACACTCCGTCCGAGTGTCGCCTAGCTAGGGGGCCCACACTCAGTCTGAGTGTCGCCTAGCTTGAGAGCCGACACTCCATCCGAGTGTCGCCTAGCTAGAGGGCCCACACTCCGTCCGAGTGTCGCCTAGCTAGGGGGCCCACACTCTGTCCGAGTGTCGCCTAGCTAGGGGGCCCACACTCCGTCCGAGTGTCGACTAGCTAGGGAGCCCACACTCCGTCCGAATGTCGCCTAGTTAAAGGACCCACACTCCGTCCGAGTGTCGCCTAGCTAGGGGGCCCACACTCCGTCCGAGTGTCGCCTACAAGGGGGCCCACACTCCGTCCGAGTGTCGCCTAGCTAGGGCGCCCACACTCCGTCCGAGTGTCGCCTAGCTAGGGGGCCCACACTCAGTCCGAGTGTCGCCTAGCTAGGGGGCCCACACTACGTCGGAGTGTCGCCTAGCTCGGGGTCCCACACTCAGTCCGAGTGTCGCGTAGCTAGGGGGCCCACACTCTGTCCGAGTGTCGCCTAGCTAGGGGGCCGACAGTCCATCTGAGTGTCGCCTAGCTAGCGGGCCCACACTCTGTCCCAGTGTCGCCTAGCAAGGAGGCCCACACGCCGTCCAAGTGTCCCCTAGCCACACTCCGTCTGAGTGTCGCCTAGCTAGGGGGCCCATACTCAGTCTGAGTGTCGCCTAGCTAGAGAGCCGACACTCCGTCCGAGTGTCGCCTAGCTAGGGGGCCCACACTCCGTCCGAGTGTCGCCTAGCTACGGGGCCCACACTCTGTCCGAGTGTCGCCTAGCTAGGGGGCCCACACTCCGTCCGAGTGTCGACTAGCTAGGGGGCCCACATTCCGTCCGAGAGTCGCCTAGCAAGGGGGACCACACTCCGTCCGAGTGTCGCCTAGCTAGGGGGCCCACACTCCGTCCGAGTGTCGCCTAGCAAGGAGGCCCACACTCCGTCCAAGTGTCCCCTAGCCACACTCCGTCCGAGTGTCGCCTAGCTAGGGGGCCCACACTCCGTCCGAGTGTCGCCTAGCAAGGAGGCCCACACTCCGTCCAAGTGTCCCCTAGCCACACTCCGTCCGAGTGTCGCCTAGCAAGGGGGCCCACACTCAGTCTGAGTGTCGCCTAGCTAGAGAGCCGACACTCCGTCCGAGTGTCGCCTAGCTAGGGGGCCCACACTCCGTCCGAGTGTCGCCTAGCTAGGGGGCCCACACTCTGTCCGAGTGTCGCCTAGCTAGGGGGCCCACACTCCGTCCGAGAGTCGACTAGCTAGGGGGCCCACACTCCGTCCGAATGTTGCCTAGTTAAAGGACCCACACTCCGTCCGAATGTCGCCTAGCTAGGGGGCCCACACTCCGTCCGAGTGTCGCCTACAAGGGGGCCCACACTCCGTCCGAGTGTCGCCTAGCTAGGGCGCCCACACTCCGTCCGAGTGTCGCCTAGCTAGGGGGCCCACACTCAGTCCGAGTGTCGCCTAGCTAGGGGGCCCACACTAAAAGTCGGAGTGTCGCCTATCTCGGGGTCCCACACTCTGTCCGAGTGTCGCCTAGCTAGGGGGCCCACACTCTGTCCGAGTGTCGCCTAGCTAGGGGGCCCACACTCTGTCCGAGTGTCGCCTAGCTAGGGGGCCGACAGTCCATCTGAGTGTCGCCTAGCTAGGGGGCCCACACTCTGTCTGAGTGTCGCCTAGCTAGGGGGCCCACACTCCGTCCGAGTGTCGCCTAGCTAGGGGGCCCACACTCCGTCCGAGTGTCGCCTAGCTAGGGAGCCCACACTCCGTCAGAGTGTCGCCTAACTAGGGGGCCCACACTCCGTCCGAATGTCGCCTAGCTAGGGGGCCCACACTCCGTCCGAGAGTCGCCTAGCTAGGGGGCCCACACTCCGTCCGAGTGTCGCCTAGCTAGAGGGCCCCCACTCCGTCCGAGTGTCGCCTAGCTAGGGGACCCACACTCCGTCCGAGTTTCACTTAGCTAAGGGGCCCACACTCCGTCCGACTGTCGCCTAGCTAGGTGGCCCACACTCCGTCCGAGTGTCGCCTAGCAAGGGGGCCCACACTCCGTCCAAGTGTCCCCTAGCCACACTCCGTCCGAGTGTCGCCTAGCTAGTTGGCCCACACTCCTTCCGAGTGTCGCCTAGCTAGGGGGCCCACACTCCGTCCGAGTGTCACCTAGCTCGGGTGCCCACACTCCGTCCGAGTGTCGCCAAGCTAGGGGACCGACACTCCATCCGAGAGTCGCCTAGCAAGGGGGCCCACACTCCGTCCGAGTGTCGCCTAGCTAGGGGGCCCACACTCCATCCGAGTGTCGCCTAGCAAGGAGGCCCACACTCCGTCCAAGTGTCCCCTAGCCACACTCCGTCCGAGTGTCGCCTAGCTAGGGGGCCCACACTCAGTCTGAGTGTCGCCTAGCTAGAGAGCCGAAACTCCGTCCAAGTGTCGCCTAGCTAGGGGGCCCACACTCCTTCCGAGTGTCGCCTAGCTAGGGGGCCCACACTCCGTCCGAGTGTCACCTAGCTCGGGTGCCCACACTCCGTCCGAGTGTCGCCAAGCTAGGGGACCGACACTCCATCCGAGAGTCGCCTAGCAAGGGGGCCCACACTCCGTCCGAGTGTCGCCTAGCTAGGGGGCCCACACTACGTCCGAGTGTCACCTAGCAAGGAGGCCCACACTCCGTCCAAGTGTCCCCTAGCCACACTCCGTCCGAGTGTCGCCTAGCTAGGGGGCCCACACTCAGTCTGAGTGTCGCCTAGCTAGAGAGCCGACACTCGGTCCAAGTGTCGCCTAGCTAGGGGGCCCACACTCCTTCCGAGTGTCGCCTAGCTAGGGGGCCCACACTCCGTCCGAGTGTCGCCTAGCTAGGGGACCGACACTCCATCCGAGAGTCGCCTAGCAAGGGGGCCCACACTCCGTCCGAGTGTCGCCTAGCTAGGGGGCCCACACTCCGTCCGAGTGTCGCCTAGCAAGGAGGCCCACACTCCGTCCAAGTGTCCCCTAGCCACACTCCGTCCGAGTGTCGCCTAGCTAGGGGGCCCACACTCAGTCTGAGTGTCGCCTAGCTAGAGAGCCGACACTCCGTCCAAGTGTCGCCTAGCTAGGGGGCCCACACTCCGTCCGAGTGTCGCCTAGCTAGGGGGCCCACACTCCGTCCGAGTGTCGACTAGGTAGGGCGCCCACACTCCGTCCGAATGTCGCCTAGTTAGGGGACCCACACTCCGTCCGAGTGTCGCCTAGCTAGGGGGCCCACACTCCGTCCGAGTGACGCCTAGCTGGGGGGCCCACACTCCGTCGGAGTGTCGCCTAGCTCGGAGTCCAACACTCCGTCCGAGTATCACCTAGCTAGGGGGCCCACACTCTGTCCGAGTGTCGCCTAGCTAAGGGGTCCACAGTCCATCTGAGTGTCGCCTAGCTAGGGGGCCCACACTCCGTCCGAGTGTTGCCTAGCTAGGGGGCCCACACTCCGTCCGAGTGTCGCCTAGCTAGGGGGTCCACACTCTGTCCGAGTGTCGCCTAGCTAGGGGGCCCACACTCCGTCCGAGTGTCGCCTAGCTAGGGGCCCCACACTCCGTCTGAGAGTCGCCTAGCTAGGGGGCCCACACTCCGTCCGAGTGTCGCCTAGCTAGGGGGCCCACACTCCGTCCGAGTGTCGCCTAGCTAGGGGGCCCACACTCCGTCCGAGTGTCGCCTAGCTAGGGGGCCCACACTCCGTCCGAGTGTCGCCTAGGTAGGGGGCCCACACTCCGTCCGAGTGTCGCCTAGCTAGGGGGTCCACACTCCGTCCGAGTGTCGCCTAGCTAGGGGGCCCACACTCCATCCGAGTGTCGCCTAGCTAGGGGGCCCACACTCCATCCGAGTGTCGCCTAGCTAGGGGGCCCACACTCCGTCCGAGTGTCGCCTAGCTAGGTGGCCCACACTACGTCCGAGTGTCGCCTAGCTCGGGGGCCCACACTCCGTCCGAGTGTCGCCTAGCTAGAGGGCCCACACTCTGTCCGAGTGTCGCCTAGCTAAAGGTCCCACACTCTGTCCAAGTGTCGCCTAGCTAGGGGGCCCACACTCCGTCCGAGTGTCGCCTAGCAAGGGGGCCCACACTCCGTCCGAGTGTCGCCTAGCTAGGGGGCCCACACTCCGTCCAATTGTCGTCTAGCTAGGGGGGACACACTCCGTTCGAGGGTCGCCTAGCTAAGGGGACCACACTCCTTCCGAGTGTCGCCTAGCTAGGGGGGACACACTCCGTCCGTGTGTCGCCTAGCTAGGGGGCCCACACTCCGTCCGAGTGTTGCCTAGCTAGGGGGCCCACAATCCTTCCGAGTGTCGCCTAGCTAGGGGACCCACACTCCGTCCGAGTGTCGCCTAGCTAGGGGGCCCACACTGCGTCCAAGTGTCGTCTAGCTAGGGGACCCACACTCCGTCCGAGTGTCACTTAGCTAGGGGGCCCACACTCAGTCCGAGTGTCGCCTAGCTAGGGGGCCCACACTCCGTCCGAGAGTCGCCTAGCTAGGGGGCCCACACTCCGTCCGAGTGTCGTCTAGCTAGGGGACCCACACTCCGTCCGAGTGTTGCTTAGCTAGGGGGCCCACACTCCGTCCGAGTGTCGCCTAGCTAGGGGGCAACACTCTGTCCGAGTGTCCCCTAGCTAGGGGGCCCACACTCCGTCCGAGTGTCGCCTAGGTAGGGTGCCCACACTCCGTCCGAGTGTCGCCTGGCTAGGGGGCCCACACTCCGTCAGAGTGTCGCCTAGCTAGGGGACCCACACTCCGTCCGAGTGTCGCTTAGCTAGGGGGCCCACACTCAGTCCGAGTGTCGCCTAGCTAGGGGACCCACACTCCGTCCGAGTGTCGCCTAGCAAGGGGGCCCACACTCCGTCCAAGTGTCCTCTAGCCACACTCCGTGCGAGTGTCGCCTAGCTAGGTGGCCCACACTCCGTCCGAGTGTCGCCTAGCTAGGGGGCCCACACTCCGTCCGAGTGTCGCCTAGCTAGGGGGCCCACACTCAGTCTGAGTCTCGCCTAGCTAGGAGGCCCACACTCCATCCGAGTGTCGCCTAGCTAGGGGGCCCACACTCCGTCCGAGTGTCGCCTAGCTAGGGGGCCCACACTCCATCCAAGTGTCCCCTAGCCACACTCCATCCGAGTGTCAACTAGCTCAGGGGCCCACACTTCGTCCGAGTGTCGCCTAGCTCGGGGGCCCACACTCCGTCCGAGTGTCGCCTAGCTAGGGGGCCCACACTCCGTCCGAGTGTCGCCTAGCTAGGGGGCCCACACTCCGTCCGAATGTCGCCTATCTAGGGGGCCCACACTCCATCCAAGTGTCCCCTAGCCACTCTCCGTCCGAGTGTCGCCTAGCTAGGGGGCCCACACTCTGTCTGAGTGTCACCTAGCTAGGGGGCCCACACTCCGTCCGAGTGTCGCCTAGCTAGGGGGCCCACACTCCATCCGAGTGTCGCCTAGCTAGGGAGCCCACACTCCGTCCGAGTGTTGCCTAACTAGGGGGCCCACACTCCGTCCGAATGTCGCCTAGCTAGGGGGCCCACACTCCGTCCGAGAGTCGCCTAGCTAGGGGGCCCACACTCCGTCCGAGTGTCGCCTAGCTAGAGGGCCCACACTCCGTCCGAGTGTCGCCTAGCTAGGGGGCCCACACTCCGTCCGAGTGTCGCCTAGCTAGGCGGCCCACACTCCGTCCGAGTGTCGACTAGCTAGGGGAGCCACACTCCGTCTGAGTTTCACTTAGCTAGGGGGCCCACACTCCGTCCGACTGTCGCCTAGCTAGGGGGCCCACACTCCGTCCGAGTGTCGCCTAGCAAGGGGGCACACACTCCGTCCAAGTGTCCCCTAGCCACACTCCGTCCGAGTGTCGCCTAGCTAGGTGGCCCACACTCCTTCCGAGTGTCGCCTAGCTAGGGGGCCCACACTCCGTCCGAGTGTCACCTAGCTCGGGTGCCCACACTCCGTCCGAGTGTCGCCTAGCTAGGGGACCCACACTCCATCCGAGAGTCGCCTAGCAAGGGGGCCCACACTCCGTCCGAGTGTCGCCTAGCTAGGGGGCCCACACTCGGTCCGAGTGTCGCCTAGCAAGGAGGCCCACACTCCGTCCAAGTGTCCCCTAGCCACACTCCGTCCGAGTGTCGCCTAGCTAGGGGGACCACACTCAGTCTGAGTGTCGCCAAGCTAGAGAGCCGACACTCCATCCAAGTGTCGCCTAGCTAGGGGGCCCACACTCCGTCCGAGTGTCGCCTAGCTAGGGGGCCCACACTCTGTCCGAGTGTCGCCTAGCTAGGGGGCCCACACTCCGTCCGAGTGTCGACTAGCTAGGGCGCCCACACTCCGTCCGAATGTCGCCTAGTTAGGGGACCCACACTCCGTCCGAGTGTCGCCTAGCTAGGGGGCCCACACTCCGTCCGAGTGACGACTAGCTGGGGGGCCTACACTCCGTCGGAGTGTCGCCTAGCTCGGAGTCCCACACTCCGTCCAAGTGTCACCTAGCTAGGGGGCCCACACTCTGTCCGAGTGTCGCCTAGCTAGGGGGCCCACACTCCGTCCGAGTGTCGCCTAGCTAGGGGGCCCACACTCAGTCTGAGTGTCGCCTAGCTTGAGAGCCGACACTCCATCCGAGTGTCGCCTAGCTAGAGGGGCCACACTCCGTCCGAGTGTCGCCTAGCTAGGGGGCCCACACTCTGTCCGAGTGTCGCCTAGCTAGGGGGCCCACACTCCGTCCGAGTGTCGACTAGCTAGGGAGCCCACACTCCGTCCGAATGTCGCCTAGTTAAAGGACCCACACTCCGTCCGAGTGTCGCCTAGCTAGGGGGCCCACACTCCGTCCGAGTGTCGCCTACAAGGGGGCCCACACTCCGTCCGAGTGTCGCCTAGCTAGGGCGCCCACACTCCGTCCGAGTGTCGCCTAGCTAGGGGGCCCACACTCAGTCCGAGTGTCGCCTAGCTAGGGGGCCCACACTAAGTCGGAGTGTCGCCTAGCTCGGGGTCCCACACTCTGTCCGAGTGTCGCGTAGCTAGGGGGCCCACACTCTGTCCGAGTGTCGCCTAGCTAGGGGGCCGACAGTCCATCTGAGTGTCGCCTAGCTAGCGGGCCCACACTCTGTCCCAGTGTCGCCTAGCAAGGAGGCCCACACGCCGTCCAAGTGTCCCCTAGCCACACTCCGTCTGAGTGTCGCCTAGCTAGGGGGCCCAAACTCAGTCTGAGTGTCGCCTAGCTAGAGAGCCGACACTCCGTCCGAGTGTCGCCTAGCTAGGGGGCCCACACTCCGTCCGAGTGTCGCCTAGCTACGGGGCCCACACTCTGTCCGAGTGTCGCCTAGCTAGGGGGCCCACACTCCGTCCGAGTGTCGACTAGCTAGGGGGCCCACATTCCGTCCGAGAGTCGCCTAGCAAGGGGGACCACACTCCGTCCGAGTGTCGCCTAGCTAGGGGGCCCACACTCCGTCCGAGTGTCGCCTAGCAAGGAGGCCCACACTCCGTCCAAGTGTCCCCTAGCCACACTCCGTCCGAGTGTCGCCTAGCTAGGGGGCCCACACTCCGTCCGAGTGTCGCCTAGCAAGGAGGCCCACACTCCGTCCAAGTGTCCCCTAGCCACACTCCGTCCGAGTGTCGCCTAGCAAGGGGGCCCACACTCAGTCTGAGTGTCGCCTAGCTAGAGAGCCGACACTCCGTCCGAGTGTCGCCTAGCTAGGGGGCCCACACTCCGTCCGAGTGTCGCCTAGCTAGGGGGCCCACACTCTGTCCGAGTGTCGCCTAGCTAGGGGGCCCACACTCCGTCCGAGTGTCGACTAGCTAGGGGGCCCACACTCCGTCCGAATGTTGCCTAGTTAAAGGACCCACACTCCGTCCGAATGTCGCCTAGCTAGGGGGCCCACACTCCGTCCGAGTGTCGCCTACAAGGGGGCCCACACTCCGTCCGAGTGTCGCCTAGCTAGGGCGCCCACACTCCGTCCGAGTGTCGCCTAGCTAGGGGGCCCACACTCAGTCCGAGTGTCGCCTAGCTAGGGGGCCCACACTAAAAGTCGGAGTGTCGCCTATCTCGGGGTCCCACACTCTGTCCGAGTGTCGCCTAGCTAGGGGGCCCACACTCTGTCCGAGTGTCGCCTAGCTAGGGGGCCCACACTCTGTCCGAGTGTCGCCTAGCTAGGGGGCCGACAGTCCATCTGAGTGTCGCCTAGCTAGGGGGACCACACTCTGTCTGAGTGTCGCCTAGCTAGGGGGCCCACACTCCGTCCGAGTGTCGCCTAGCTAGGGGGCCCACACTCCGTCCGAGTGTCGCCTAGCTAGGGAGCCCACACTCCGTCAGAGTGTCGCCTAACTAGGGGGCCCACACTCCGTCCGAATGTCGCCTAGCTAGGGGGCCCACACTCCGTCCGAGAGTCGCCTAGCTAGGGGGCCCACACTCCGTCCGAGTGTCGCCTAGCTAGAGGGCCCCCACTCCGTCCGAGTGTCGCCTAGCTAGGGGACCCACACTCCGTCCGAGTTTCACTTAGCTAAGGGGCCCACACTCCGTCCGACTGTCGCCTAGCTAGGTGGCCCACACTCCGTCCGAGTGTCGCCTAGCAAGGGGGCCCACACTCCGTCCAAGTGTCCCCTAGCCACACTCCGTCCGAGTGTCGCCTAGCTAGTTGGCCCACACTCCTTCCGAGTGTCGCCTAGCTAGGGGGCCCACACTCCGTCCGAGTGTCACCTAGCTCGGGTGCCCACACTCCGTCCGAGTGTCGCCAAGCTAGGGGACCGACACTCCATCCGAGAGTCGCCTAGCAAGGGGGCCCACACTCCGTCCGAGTGTCGCCTAGCTAGGGGGCCCACACTCCATCCGAGTGTCGCCTAGCAAGGAGGCCCACACTCCGTCCAAGTGTCCCCTAGCCACACTCCGTCCGAGTGTCGCCTAGCTAGGGGGCCCACACTCAGTCTGAGTGTCGCCTAGCTAGAGAGCCGAAACTCCGTCCAAGTGTCGCCTAGCTAGGGGGCCCACACTCCTACCGAGTGTCGCCTAGCTAGGGGGCCCACACTCCGTCCGAGTGTCACCTAGCTCGGGTGCCCACACTCCGTCCGAGTGTCGCCAAGCTAGGGGACCGACACTCCATCCGAGAGTCGCCTAGCAAGGGGGCCCACACTCCGTCCGAGTGTCGCTTAGCTAGGGGGCCCACACTACGTCCGAGTGTCACCTAGCAAGGAGGCCCACACTCCGTCCAAGTGTCCCCTAGCCACACTCCGTCCGAGTGTCGCCTAGCTAGGGGGCCCACACTCAGTCTGAGTGTCGCCTAGCTAGAGAGCCGACACTCCGTCCAAGTGTCGCCTAGCTAGGGGGCCCACACTCCTTCCGAGTGTCGCCTAGCTAGGGGGCCCACACTCCGTCCGAGTGTTGCCTAGCTAGGGGACCGACACTCCATCCGAGAGTCGCCTAGCAAGGGGGCCCACACTCCGTCCGAGTGTCGCCTAGCTAGGGGGCCCACACTCCGTCCGAGTGTCGCCTAGCAAGGAGGCCCACACTCCGTCCAAGTGTCCCCTAGCCACACTCCGTCCGAGTGTCGCCTAGCTAGGGGGCCCACACTCAGTCTGAGTGTCGCCTAGCTAGAGAGCCGACACTCCGTCCAAGTGTCGCCTAGCTAGGGGGCCCACACTCCGTCCGAGTGTCGCCTAGCTAGGGGGTCCACACTCCGTCCGAGTGTCGACTAGGTAGGGCGCCCACACTCCGTCCGAATGTCGCCTAGTTAGGGGACCCACACTCCGTCCGAGTGTCGCCTAGCTAGGGGGCCCACACTCCGTCCGAGTGACGCCTAGCTGGGGGGCCCACACTCCGTCGGAGTGTCGCCTAGCTCGGAGTCCAACACTCCGTCCGAGTATCACCTAGCTAGGGGGCCCACACTCTGTCCGAGTGTCGCCTAGCTAAGGGGCCCACAGTCCATCTGAGTGTCGCCTAGCTAGGGGGCCCACACTCCGTCCGAGTGTTGCCTAGCTAGGGGGCCCACACTCCGTCCGAGTGTCGCCTAGCTAGGGGTCCCACACTCTGTCCGAGTGTCGCCTAGCTAGGGGGCCCACACTCCGTCCGAGTGTCGACTAGCTAGGGGGCCCACACTCCGTCCGAATGTCGCCTAGTTAAAGGACCCACACTCCGTCCGAGTGTCGCCTAGCTAGGGGGCCCACACTCCGTCCGAATGTCGCCTACAAGGGGGCCCACACTCCGTCCGAGTGTCGTCTAGCTAGGGCGCCCACACTCCGTCCGAGTGTCGCCTAGCTAGGGGGCCCACACTCAGTCCGAGTGTCGCCTAGCTAGGGGGCCCACACTAAGTCGGAGTGTCGCCTTGCTCGGGGTCCCACACTCTGTCCGAGTGTCGCCTAGCTAGGGGGCCCACACTCTGTCCGAGTGTCGCCTAGCTAGGGGGCCCACAATCTGTCCGAGTGTCGCCTAGCTAGGGGGCCGACAGTCCATCTGAGTGTTGCCTAGCTAGGGGGCCCACACTCTGTCTGAGTGTCGCCTAGCTAGGGGGCCCACACTCCGTCCGAGTGTCGCCTAGCTAGGGGGCCAACACTCCGTCCGAGTGTCGCCTAGCTAGGGAGCCCACACTCCGTCCGAGTGTCGCCTAACTAGGGGGCCCACACTCCGTCCGAATGTCGCCTAGCTAGGGGGCCCACACTCCGTCCGAGAGTCGCCTAGCAAGGAGGCCCACACTCCGTCCGAGTGTCGCCTAGCTAGAGGGCCCACACTCCGTCCGAGTGTCGCCTAGCTAGGGGGCCCACACTCCGTCCGAGTGTCACCTAGCTAGGGGGCCCACACTCGGTCCGAGTGTCGCCTAGCTAGGGGACCCACACTCCGTCCGAGTTTCACTTAGCTAGGGGGCCCACACTCCGTCCGACTGTCGCCTAGCTAGGGGGCCCACACTCCGTCCGAGTGTCGCCTAGCAAGGGGGCCCACACTCCGTCCAAGTGTCCCCTAGCCACACTCCGTCCGAGTGTCGCCTAGCTAGGTGGCCCACACTCCTTCCGAGTGTCGCCTAGCTAGGGGGCCCACACTCCGTCCGAGTGTCGCCTAGCTCGGGTGCCCACACTCCGTCCGAGTGTCGCCTAGCTAGGGGACCCACACTCCATCCGAGAGTCGCCTAGCAAGGGGGCCCACACTCCGTCCGAGTGTCGCCTAGCTAGGGGGACCACACTCCGTCCGAGTGTCGCCTAGCTCGGGTGCCCACACTCCGTCCGAGTGTCGCCTAGCTAGGGGGCCCACACTCAGTCTGAGTGTCGCCTAGCTAGAGAGCCGACACTCCGTCCAAGGGTCGCCTAGCTAGGGGGCCCACACTCCGTCCGAGTGTCGCCTAGCTAGGGGGCCCACACTCTGTCCGAGTGTCGCCTAGCTAGGGGGCCCACACTCCGTCCGAGTGTCGACTAGCTAGGGCGCCCACACTCCGTCCGAATGTCGCCTAGTTAGGGGACCCACACTCCGTCGGAGTGTCGCCTAGCTAGGGGGTCCACACTCCGTCCAAGTGACGCCTAGCTGGGAGGCCCACACTCCGTCGGAGTGTCGCCTAGCTCGGAGTCCCACACTCCGTCCGAGTGTCATCTAGCTAGGGGGCCCACACTCTGTCCCAGTGTCGCCTAGCTAGGGGGCCCACAGTCCATATGAGTGTCGCCTAGCTAGGGGGCCCACACTCCGTCTGAGTGTCGCCTAGCTAAGGGGCCCACACTCCGTCCGAGTGTCGCCTAGCTAGGGGGCCCACACTCCGTCCGAGTGTCGCCTAGCTAGGGGGCCCACACTCCGTCCGAGTGTCGCCTAGCTAGGGGGCCCACACTCCGTCCGAGTGTCGCCTAGCTAGAGGGCCTACACTCTGTCCGAGTGTCGCCTAGCTAGGGGGCCCACACTCCGTCCGAGTGTCGCCTAGCTAGGGGGCCCACACTCCGTCCGAGTGTCGCCTAGCTAGGGGACCCACACTCCGTCCGAGTTTCGCTTTGATAGGGGGCCCTCACTCCGTCCGAGTGTCGCCTAGCTAGGGGGCCCACACTCTGTCCGAGTGTCACCTAGCTAGGGGACCCACACACCGTCCGAGTGTCGCTTAGCTAGGGGGCCCACACTCCGTCCCAGTGTAGCCGAGTGTCGCCTAGCAAGGGGGTCCACACTCCGTCCAAGTGTCCCCTAGCCACACTCCGTCCGAGTGTCGCCTAGCTAGGTGGCCCACACTCCGTCCGAGTGTCGCCTAGCTAGGAGGCCCACACTCCGTCCGAGTGTCGCCTAGCTAGGGGGCCGACACTCCGTCCGAGTGTCGCCTAGCTAGGGGACCCACACTCCGTCCGAGTGTCGCCTAGGTAGGGGGCTCACACTCCGTCCGAGTGTCGCCTAGCTAGGGGGCCCACACTCCGTCCGAGTGTCGCCTAGCTAGGGGGCCCACACTCCATCCGAGAGTCGCCTAGCAAGGGGGCCCACACTCCGTCCGAGTGTCGCCTAGCTAGGGGGACCACACTCCGTCCGAGTGTCGCCTAGCTCGGGTGCCCACACTCCGTCCGAGTGTCGCCTAGCTAGGGGGCCCACACTCAGTCTGAGTGTCGCCTAGCTAGAGAGCCGACACTCCGTCCAAGGGTCGCCTAGCTAGGGGGCCCACACTCCGTCCGAGTGTCGCCTAGCTAGGGGGCCCACACTCTGTCCGAGTGTCGCCTAGCTAGGGGGCCCACACTCCGTCCGAGTGTCGACTAGCTAGGGCGCCCACACTCCGTCCGAATGTCGCCTAGTTAGGGGACCCACACTCCGTCGGAGTGTCGCCTAGCTAGGGGGCCCACACTCCGTCCAAGTGACCCCTAGCTGGGAGGCCCACACTCCGTCGGAGTGTCGCCTAGCTCGGAGTCCCACACTCCGTCCGAGTGTCATCTAGCTAGGGGGCCCACACTCTGTCCCAGTGTCGCCTAGCTAGGGGGCCCACAGTCCATATGAGTGTCGCCTAGCTAGGGGGCCCACACTCCGTCTGAGTGTCGCCTAGCTAGGGGGCCCACACTCCGTCCGAGTGTCGCCTAGCTAGGGGGCCCACACTCCGTCCGAGTGTCGCCTAGCTAGGGGGCCCACACTCCGCCCGAGTGTCGCCTAGCTAGGGGGCCCACACTCCGTCCGAGTGTCGCCTAGCTAGAGGGCCTACACTTTGTCCGAGTGTCGCCTAGCTAGGGGGCCCACACTACGTCCGAGTGTCGCCTAGCTAGGGGGCCCACACTCCGTCCGAGTGTCGCCTAGCTAGGGGACCCACACTCCGTCCGAGTTTCGCTTAGATAGGGGGCCCTCACTCCGTCCGAGTGTCGCCTAGCTAGGGGGCCCACACTCTGTCCGAGTGTCACCTAGCTAGGGGACCCACACTCCGTCGGAGTGTCGCCTAGCTAGGGGGCTCACACTCCGTCGAAGTGACGCCTAGCTGGGAGGCCCACACTCCGTCGGAGTGTCGCCTAGCTCGGAGTCCCACACTCCGTCCGAGTGTCATCTAGCTAGGGGGCCCACACTCTGTCCCAGTGTCGCCTAGCTAGGGGGCCCACAGTCCATATGAGTGTCGCCTAGCTAGGGGGCCCACACTCCGTCTGAGTGTCGCCTAGCTAGGGGGCCCACACTCCGTCCGAGTGTCGCCTAGCTAGGGGGCCCACACTCCGTCCGAGTGTCGCCTACCTAGGGGGCCCACACTCCGTCCGAGTGTCGCCTAGCTAGGGGGCCCACACTCCGTCCGAGTGTCGCCTAGCTAGAGGGCCTACACTCTGTCCGAGTGTCGCCTAGCTAGGGGGCCCACACTCCGTCCGAGTGTCGCCTAGCTAGGGGGCCCACACTCCGTCCGAGTGTCGCCTAGCTAGGGGACCCACACTCCGTCCGAGTTTCGCTTAGATAGGGGGCCCTCACTCCGTCCGAGTGTCGCCTAGCTAGGGGGCCCACACTCCGTCCGAGTGTCGCCTAGCTAGGGGGCCAACACTCCGTCCGAGTGTCGCCTAGCTAGGGAGCCCACACTCCGTCCGAGTGTCGCCTAACTAGGGGGCCCACACTCCGTCCGAATGTCGCCTAGCTAGGGGGCCCACACTCCGTCCGAGAGTCGCCTAGCAAGGGGGCCCACACTCCGTCCGAGTGTCGCCTAGCTAGAGGGCCCACACTCCGTCCGAGTGTCGCCTAGCTAGGGGGCCCACACTCCGTCCGAGTGTCGCCTAGCTAGGGGGCCCACACTCGGTCCGAGTGTCGCCTAGCTAGGGGACCCACACTCCGTCCGAGTTTCACTTAGCTAGGGGGCCCACACTCCGTCCGACTGTCGCCTAGCTAGGGGGCCCACACTCCGTCCGAGTGTCGCCTAGCAAGGGGGCCCACACTCCGTCCAAGTGTCCCCTAGCCACACTCCGTCCGAGTGTCGCCTAGCTAGGTGGCCCACACTCCTTCCGAGTGTCGCCTAGCTAGGGGGCCCACACTCCGTCCGAGTGTCGCCTAGCTCGGGTGCCCACACTCCGTCCGAGTGTCGCCTAGCTAGGGGACCCACACTCCATCCGAGAGTCGCCTAGCAAGGGGGCCCACACTCCGTCCGAGTGTCGCCTAGCTAGGGGGCCCACACTCCGTCCGAGTGTCGCCTAGCTCGGGTGCCCACACTCCGTCCGAGTGTCGCCTAGCTAGGGGGCCCACACTCAGTCTGAGTGTCGCCTAGCTAGAGAGCCGACACTCCGTCCAAGGGTCGCCTAGCTAGGGGGCCCACACTCCGTCCGAGTGTCGCCTAGCTAGGGGGCCCACACTCTGTCCGAGTGTCGCCTAGCTAGGGGGCCCACACTCCGTCCGAGTGTCGACTAGCTAGGGCGCCCACACTCCGTCCGAATGTCGCCTAGTTAGGGGACCCACACTCCGTCGGAGTGTCGCCTAGCTAGGGGGTCCACACTCCGTCCAAGTGACGCCTAGCTGGGAGGCCCACACTCCGTCGGAGTGTCGCCTAGCTCGGAGTCCCACACTCCGTCCGAGTGTCATCTAGCTAGGGGGCCCACACTCTGTCCCAGTGTCGCCTAGCTAGGGGGCCCACAGTCCATATGAGTGTCGCCTAGCTAGGGGGCCCACACTCCGTCTGAGTGTCGCCTAGCTAAGGGGCCCACACTCCGTCCGAGTGTCGCCTAGCTAGGGGGCCCACACTCCGTCCGAGTGTCGCCTAGCTAGGGGGCCCACACTCCGTCCGAGTGTCGCCTAGCTAGGGGGCCCACACTCCGTCCGAGTGTCGCCTAGCTAGAGGGCCTACACTCTGTCCGAGTGTCGCCTAGCTAGGGGGCCCACACTCCGTCCGAGTGTCGCCTAGCTAGGGGGCCCACACTCCGTCCGAGTGTCGCCTAGCTAGGGGACCCACACTCCGTCCGAGTTTCGCTTAGATAGGGGGCCCTCACTCCGTCCGAGTGTCGCCTAGCTAGGGGGCCCACACTCTGTCCGAGTGTCACCTAGCTAGGGGACCCACACACCGTCCGAGTGTCGCTTAGCTAGGGGGCCCACACTCCGTCCCAGTGTAGCCGAGTGTCGCCTAGCAAGGGGGTCCACACTCCGTCCAAGTGTCCCCTAGCCACACTCCGTCCGAGTGTCGCCTAGCTAGGTGGCCCACACTCCGTCCGAGTGTCGCCTAGCTAGGAGGCCTACACTCCGTCCGAGTGTCGCCTAGCTAGGGGGCCGACACTCCGTCCGAGTGTCGCCTAGCTAGGGGACCCACACTCCGTCCGAGTGTCGCCTAGGTAGGGGGCTCACACTCCGTCCGAGTGTCGCCTAGCTAGGGGGCCCACACTCCGTCCGAGTGTCGCCTAGCTAGGGGGCCCACACTCCATCCGAGAGTCGCCTAGCAAGGGGGCCCACACTCCGTCCGAGTGTCGCCTAGCTAGGGGGACCACACTCCGTCCGAGTGTCGCCTAGCTCGGGTGCCCACACTCCGTCCGAGTGTCGCCTAGCTAGGGGGCCCACACTCAGTCTGAGTGTCGCCTAGCTAGAGAGCCGACACTCCGTCCAAGGGTCGCCTAGCTAGGGGGCCCACACTCCGTCCGAGTGTCGCCTAGCTAGGGGGCCCACACTCTGTCCGAGTGTCGCCTAGCTAGGGGGCCCACACTCCGTCCGAGTGTCGACTAGCTAGGGCGCCCACACTCCGTCCGAATGTCGCCTAGTTAGGGGACCCACACTCCGTCGGAGTGTCGCCTAGCTAGGGGGCCCACACTCCGTCCAAGTGACCCCTAGCTGGGAGGCCCACACTCCGTCGGAGTGTCGCCTAGCTCGGAGTCCCACACTCCGTCCGAGTGTCATCTAGCTAGGGGGCCCACACTCTGTCCCAGTGTCGCCTAGCTAGGGGGCCCACAGTCCATATGAGTGTCGCCTAGCTAGGGGGCCCACACTCCGTCTGAGTGTCGCCTAGCTAGGGGGCCCACACTCCGTCCGAGTGTCGCCTAGCTAGGGGGCCCACACTCCGTCCGAGTGTCGCCTAGCTAGGGGGCCCACACTCCGTCCGAGTGTCGCCTAGCTAGGGGGCCCACACTCCGTCCGAGTGTCGCCTAGCTAGAGGGCCTACACTTTGTCCGAGTGTCGCCTAGCTAGGGGGCCCACACTACGTCCGAGTGTCGCCTAGCTAGGGGGCCCACACTCCGTCCGAGTGTCGCCTAGCTAGGGGACCCACACTCCGTCCGAGTTTCGCTTAGATAGGGGGCCCTCACTCCGTCCGAGTGTCGCCTAGCTAGGGGGCCCACACTCTGTCCGAGTGTCACCTAGCTAGGGGACCCACACTCCGTCGGAGTGTCGCCTAGCTAGGGGGCCCACACTCCGTCCAAGTGACGCCTAGCTGGGAGGCCCACACTCCGTCGGAGTGTCGCCTAGCTCGGAGTCCCACACTCCGTCCGAGTGTCATCTAGCTAGGGGGCCCACACTCTGTCCCAGTGTCGCCTAGCTAGGGGGCCCACAGTCCATATGAGTGTCGCCTAGCTAGGGGGCCCACACTCCGTCTGAGTGTCGCCTAGCTAGGGGGCCCACACTCCGTCCGAGTGTCGCCTAGCTAGGGGGCCCACACTCCGTCCGAGTGTCGCCTACCTAGGGGGCCCACACTCCATCCGAGTGTCGCCTAGCTAGGGGGCCCACACTCCGTCCGAGTGTCGCCTAGCTAGAGGGCCTACACTCTGTCCGAGTGTCGCCTAGCTAGGGGGCCCACACTCCGTCCGAGTGTCGCCTAGCTAGGGGGCCCACACTCCGTCCGAGTGTCGCCTAGCTAGGGGACCCACACTCCGTCCGAGTTTCGCTTAGATAGGGGGCCCTCACTCCGTCCGAGTGTCGCCTAGCTAGGGGGCCCACACTCTGTCCGAGTGTCGCCTAGCTAGGGGACCCACACTCCGTCCGAGTTTCGCTTAGATAGGGGGCCCTCACTCCGTCCGAGTGTCGCCTAGCTAGGGGGCCCACACTCCGTCCGAGTGTCGCCTAGCTAGGGGACCCACACTCCGTCCGAGTTTCCCTTAGATAGGGGGCCCTCACTCCGTCCCAGTGTAGCCGAGTGTCGCCTAGCAAGGGGGTCCACACTCCGTCCAAGTGTCCCCTAGCCACACTCCGTCCGAGTGTCGCCTAGCTAGGTGGCCCACACTCCGTCCGAGTGTCGCCTAGCTAGGAGGCCCACACTCCGTCCGAGTGTCGCCTAGCTAGGGGGCCCACACTCCGTCCGAGTGTCGCCTAGCTAGGGGACCCACACTCCGTCCGAGTGTCGCCTAGGTAGGGGGCTCACACTCCGTCCGAGTGTCGCCTAGCTAGGGGGCCCACACTCCGTCCGAATGTCGCCTAGCTAGGGGGCCTACACTCTATCCAAGTGTCCCCTAGCCTCTCTCTGTCCGAGAGTCGCCTAGCTAGGGGGCCGACACTCCGTCCGAGTGTCGCCTAGCTAGAGAGCCATCACTCCGTCCGAGTGTTGCCTAGCTAGGGGGCCCACACTCCGTCCGAGTGTCGCCTAGCTAGGGGGCCCACACTCCGTCCGAGTGTCGCCTAGCTAGGGGGCCCACACTCCGTCCGAGTGTCGCCTAGCTAGGGGGCCCACACTCCGTCCGAGTGTCGCCTAGCTAGGGGGCCCACACTCAATCCGAGTGTCGCCTAGCTAGGGGTCCACACTCCGTCCGAGTGTCGCCTAGCTAGGGGGCCCACACTCGGTCTGAGTGTCGCCTAGCTCAGGGTCCCACACTCCGTCCGAGTGTCGCCTAGCTAGGGGGCCCACACTCTGTCCGAGTGTCGCCTAGCTAGGGGTCCCACACTCCGTCTGAGTGTCGCCTAGCTAGGGGGCCCACAGTCCATCTGAGTGTCGCCTAGCTAGGAGGCCCACACTCCGTCCGAGTGTCGCCTAGCTAGGGGGCCCACACTCCGTCCGATTGTCGCCTAGCTAGGGGGCCCATACTCCGTCCGACTGTCGTCTAGCAAGGGGGCCCACACTCCGTCCAAGTGTCCCCTAGCCACACTCCGTCCGAGTGTCGCCTAGCTAGGTGGCCCACACTCCGTCCGAGTGTCGCCTAGCTAGGGGACCCACACTCCGTCTGAGTGTCGCCTAGCTAGGGGGCCCACACTCCGTCCAAGTGTCGCCTAGCTAGGGGGCCCACACTCCGTCCTAGTGTCGCCTAGCTAGGGGGCCCACACTCCGTCCGACTGTCGCCTAGCCAGGGGGCCTACACTACGTCCGAGTGTCGCTTAGCTAGGGGGCCCACACTCCATCCGAGTGTCACCTAGCTAGGGGGCCCACACGCCGTCCAAGTGTCCCCTAGCCACACTCCGTCTGAGTGTCGCCTAGCTAGGGGGCCCATACTCAGTCTGAGTGTCGCCTAGCTAAAGAGCCGACACTCCGTCCGAGCGTCGCCTAGCTAGGGGGCCCACACTCCGTCTGAGTGTCGCCTAGCTACGGGGCCCACACTCTGTCCGAGTGTCGCCTAGCTAGGGGGCCCACACTCCGTCCGAGTGTCGACTAGCTAGGGGGCCCACACTCCGTCCGAGTGTCGCCTAGCAAGGGGGCCCACACTCCGTCCAAGTGTCCCCTAGCCACACTCCGTCCGAGTGTCGCCTAGCTAGGGGGCACACACAATGTCCGAGTGTCGCCTAGCTAGGGGGCCCACACTCCGTCCGAGTGTCGACTAGCTAGGGCGCCCACACTCCGTCCGAATGTCGCCTAGTTAGGGGACCCACACAATGTCCTAGTGTCGCCTAGCTAGGGGGCCCACACTCCGTCCGAGTGACGCCTAGCTGGGGGGCCCACACTCCGTCGGAGTGTCGCCTAGCTCGGAGTCCCACACTCCGTCCGAGTGTCACCTAGCTAGGGGGCCCACACTCTGTCCGAGTGTCGCCTAGCTAGGGGGCCCACAGTCCATCTGGGTGTCGCCTAGCTAGGGGGCCCACACGCCGTCCGAGTGTCGCCTAGCTAGGGGGCCCACACTCCGTCCGAGTGTCGCCTAGCTAGGGGGCCCACACTCTGTCCGAGTGTCGCCTAGCTAGGGGGCCCACACTCCGTCCGAGTGTCGACTAGCTAGGGGACCCACACTCCGTCCGAATGTCGCCTAGTTAAAGGACCCACACTCCGTCCGAGTGTCGCCTAGCTAGGTGGCCCACACTCCGTCCGAATGTCGCCTACAAGGGGGCCCACACTCCGGCCGAGTGTCGCCTAGCTAGGGGGCCCACACTCCGTCCGAGTGTCGCCTAGCAAGGAGGCCCACACTCCGTCCAAGTGTCCCCTAGCCACACTCCGTCCGAGTGTCGCCTAGCTAGGGGGCACACACTCAGTCTGAGTGTCGCCTAGCTAGAGAGCCGACACTCCATCCGAGTGTCGCCTAGCTAGGGGCCCCACACTCAGTCCGAGTGTCGCCTAGCTAGGGGGCCCACACTAAGTCGGAGTGTCGCCTAGCTCGGGGTCCCACACTCTGTCCGAGTGTCGAATAGCTAGGGGGCCCACCCTCTGTCCGAGTGTCACCTAGCTAGGGGGCCGACAGTCCATCTGAGTGTCGCCTAGCTAGCGGGCCCCCACTCTGTCCGAGTGTCGCCTAGCAAGGAGGCCCACACGCCGTCCAAGTGTCCCCTAGCCACACTCCGTCTGAGTGTCGCCTAGCTAGGGGGCCCATACTCAGTCTGAGTGTCGCCTAGCTAGAGAGCCGACACTCCGTCCGAGTGTCGCCTAGCTAGGGGGCCCACACTCCGTCCGAGTGTCGCCTAGCTACGGGGCCCACACTCTGTCCGAGTGTCGCCTAGCTAGGGGGCCCACACTCCGTCCGAGTGTCGACTAGCTAGGGGGCCCACACTCCGTCCGAGTGTAGCCTAGCAAGGGGGCCCACACTCCGTCCAAGTGTCCCCTAGCCACACTCCGTCCGAGTGTCGCCTAGCTAGGGGGCACACACTCAGTCTGAGTGTCGCCTAGCTAGAGAGCCGACACTCCGTCCGAGTGTCGCCTAGCTAGGGGGCCCACACTCCGTCCGAGTGTCGCCTAGCTAGAGGGCCCACACTCTGTCCGAGTGTCGCCTAGCTAGGGGGCCCACACTCCGTCCGAGTGTCGACTAGCTAGGGGGCCCACACTCCGTCCGAATGTCGCCTAGTTAAAGGACCCACACTCCGTCCGAGTGACGCCTAGCTAGGGGGCCCACACTCCGTCCGAGTGTCGCCTACAAGGGGGCCCACACTCCGTCCGAGTGTCGCCTAGCTAGGGCGCCCACACTCCGTCCGAGTGTCGCCTAGCTGGGGGGCCCACACTCAGTCCGAGTGTCGCCTAGCTAGGGGGCCCACACTAAGTCGGAGTGTCGCCTAGCTCGGGGTCCCACACTCTGTCCGAGTGTCGCCTAGCTAGGGGGCCCACACTCTGTCCGAGTGTCGCCTAGCTAGGGGCCCACACTCTGTCCGAGTGTCGCCTAGCTAGGGGGCTGACAGTCCATCTGAGTGTCGCCTAGCTAGGGGGCCCACACTCTGTCTGAGTGTCGCCTAGCTAGGGGGCCCACACTCCGTCCGAGTGTCACCAAGCTAGGGGGCCCACACTCCGTCCGAGTGTCGCCTAGCTAGGGAGCCCACACTCCGTCCGAGTGTCGCCTAACTAGGGGGCCCACACTCCGTCCGAATGTCGCCTAGCTAGGGGGCCCACACTCCGTCCGAGAGTCGACTAGCTAGGGGGCCCACACTCCGTCCGAGTGTCGCCTAGCTAGAGGGCCCCGACTCCGTCCGAGTGTCGCCTAGCTAGGGGGCCCACACTCCGTCCGAGTGTCGCCTAGCTAGGGGGCCCACACTCCGTCCGAGTGTCGCCTAGCTAGGGGACCCAAACTCCGTCCAAGTTTCACTTAGCTAGGGGGCCCACACTCCGTCCGACTGTCGCGTAGCTAGGGGGCCCACACTCCGTCCGAGTGTCGCCTAGCAAGGGGGCCCACACTCCGTCCAAGTGTCCTCTAGCCACACTCCGTCCGAGTGTCGCCTAGCTAGGTGTCCCACACTCCTTCCGAGTGTCGCCTAGCTAGGGGGCCCACACTCCGTCCGAGTGTCACCTAGCTCGGGTGCCCACACTCCGTCCGAGTGTCGCCAAGCTAGGGGACCGACACTCCATCCGAGAGTCGCCTAGCAAGGGGGCCCACACTCCGTCCGAGTGTCGCTTAGCTAGGGGGCCCACACTCTGTCCGAGTGTCGCCTAGCTAGGGGGCTGACAGTCCATCTGAGTGTCGCCTAGCTAGGGGGCCCACACTCTGTCTGAGTGTCGCCTAGCTAGGGGGTCCACACTACGTCCGAGTGTCGCCTAGCTAGGGGGCCCACACTCCGTCCGAGTGTCGCCTAGCTAGGGGGCCCACACTCCGTCCGAGTGTCGCCTAGCTAGGGGGCCCACACTCCGTCCGAGTGTCGCCTAGCTAGAGGGCCTACACTTTGTCCGAGTGTCGCCTAGCTAGGGGGCCCACACTACGTCCGAGTGTCGCCTAGCTAGGGGGCCCACACTCCGTCCGATTGTCGCCTAGCTAGGGGACCCACACTCCGTCCGAGTTTCGCTTAGATAGGGGGCCCTCACTCCGTCCGAGTGTCGCCTAGCTAGGGGGCCCACACTCTGTCCGAGTGTCACCTAGCTAGGGGACCCACACTCCGTCGGAGTGTCGCCTAGCTAGGGGGCCCACACTCCGTCCAAGTGACGCCTAGCTGGGAGGCCCACACTCCGTCGGAGTGTCGCCTAGCTCGGAGTCCCACACTCCGTCCGAGTGTCATCTAGCTAGGGGGCCCACACTCTGTCCCAGTGTCGCCTAGCTAGGGGGCCCACAGTCCATATGAGTGTCGCCTAGCTAGGGGGCCCACACTCCGTCTGAGTGTCGCCTAGCTAGGGGGCCCACACTCCGTCCGAGTGTCGCCTAGCTAGGGGGCCCACACTCCGTCCGAGTGTCGCCTACCTAGGGGGCCCACACTCCGTCCGAGTGTCGCCTAGCTAGGGGGCCCACACTCCGTCCGAGTGTCGCCTAGCTAGAGGGCCTACACTCTGTCCGAGTGTCGCCTAGCTAGGGGGCCCACACTCCGTCCGAGTGTCGCCTAGCTAGGGGGCCCACACTCCGTCCGAGTGTCGCCTAGCTAGGGGACCCACACTCCGTCCGAGTTTCGCTTAGATAGGGGGCCCTCACTCCGTCCGAGTGTCGCCTAGCTAGGGGGCCCACACTCTGTCCGAGTGTCGCCTAGCTAGGGGACCCACACTCCGTCCGAGTTTCGCTTAGATAGGGGGCCCTCACTCCGTCCGAGTGTCGCCTAGCTAGGGGGCCCACACTCCGTCCGAGTGTCGCCTAGCTAGGGGACCCACACTCCGTCCGAGTTTCGCTTAGATAGGGGGCCCTCACTCCGTCCCAGTGTAGCCGAGTGTCGCCTAGCAAGGGGGTCCACACTCCGTCCAAGTGTCCCCTAGCCACACTCCGTCCGAGTGTCGCCTAGCTAGGTGGCCCACACTCCGTCCGAGTGTCGCCTAGCTAGGAGGCCCACACTCCGTCCGAGTGTCGCCTAGCTAGGGGGCCCACACTCCGTCCGAGTGTCGCCTAGCTAGGGGACCCACACTCCGTCCGAGTGTCGCCTAGGTAGGGGGCTCACACTCCGTCCGAGTGTCGCCTAGCTAGGGGGCCCACACTCCGTCCGAATGTCGCCTAGCTAGGGGGCCTACACTCTATCCAAGTGTCCCCTAGCCTCTCTCTGTCCGAGAGTCGCCTAGCTAGGGGGCCGACACTCCGTCCGAGTGTCGCCTAGCTAGAGAGCCATCACTCCGTCCGAGTGTTGCCTAGCTAGGGGGCCCACACTCCGTCCGAGTGTCGCCTAGCTAGGGGGCCCACACTCCGTCCGAGTGTCGCCTAGCTAGGGGGCCCACACTCCGTCCGAGTGTCGCCTAGCTAGGGGGCCCACACTCCGTCCGAGTGTCGCCTAGCTAGGGGGCCCACACTCAATCCGAGTGTCGCCTAGCTAGGGGTCCACACTCCGTCCGAGTGTCGCCTAGCTAGGGGGCCCACACTCGGTCTGAGTGTCGCCTAGCTCAGGGTCCCACACTCCGTCCGAGTGTCGCCTAGCTAGGGGGCCCACACTCTGTCCGAGTGTCGCCTAGCTAGGGGTCCCACACTCCGTCTGAGTGTCGCCTAGCTAGGGGGCCCACAGTCCATCTGAGTGTCGCCTAGCTAGGAGGCCCACACTCCGTCCGAGTGTCGCCTAGCTAGGGGGCCCACACTCCGTCCGATTGTCGCCTAGCTAGGGGGCCCACACTCCGTCCGACTGTCGTCTAGCAAGGGGGCCCACACTCCGTCCAAGTGTCCCCTAGCCACACTCCGTCCGAGTGTCGCCTAGCTAGGTGGCCCACACTCCGTCCGAGTGTCGCCTAGCTAGGGGACCCACACTCCGTCTGAGTGTCGCCTAGCTAGGGGGCCCACACTCCGTCCAAGTGTCGCCTAGCTAGGGGGCCCACACTCCGTCCTAGTGTCGCCTAGCTAGGGGGCCCACACTCCGTCCGACTGTCGCCTAGCTAGGGGGCCTACACTACGTCCGAGTGTCGCTTAGCTAGGGGGCCCACACTCCATCCGAGTGTCACCTAGCTAGGGGGCCCACACGCCGTCCAAGTGTCCCCTAGCCACACTCCGTCTGAGTGTCGCCTAGCTAGGGGGCCCATACTCAGTCTGAGTGTCGCCTAGCTAAAGAGCCGACACTCCGTCCGAGCGTCGCCTAGCTAGGGGGCCCACACTCCGTCTGAGTGTCGCCTAGCTACGGGGCCCACACTCTGTCCGAGTGTCGCCTAGCTAGGGGGCCCACACTCCGTCCGAGTGTCGACTAGCTAGGGGGCCCACACTCCGTCCGAGTGTCGCCTAGCAAGGGGGCCCACACTCCGTCCAAGTGTCCCCTAGCCACACTCCGTCCGAGTGTCGCCTAGCTAGGGGGCACACACAATGTCCGAGTGTCGCCTAGCTAGGGGGCCCACACTCCGTACGAGTGTCGACTAGCTAGGGCGCCCACACTCCGTCCGAATGTCGCCTAGTTAGGGGACCCACACAATGTCCTAGTGTCGCCTAGCTAGGGGGCCCACACTCCGTCCGAGTGACGCCTAGCTGGGGGGCCCACACTCCGTCGGAGTGTCGCCTAGCTCGGAGTCCCACACTCCGTCCGAGTGTCACCTAGCTAGGGGGCCCACACTCTGTCCGAGTGTCGCCTAGCTAGGGGGCCCACAGTCCATCTGGGTGTCGCCTAGCTAGGGGGCCCACACTCCGTCCGAGTGTCGCCTAGCTAGGGGGCCCACACTCCGTCCGAGTGTCGCCTAGCTAGGGGGCCCACACTCTGTCCGAGTGTCGCCTAGCTAGGGGGCCCACACTCCGTCCGAGTGTCGACTAGCTAGGGGACCCACACTCCGTCCGAATGTCGCCTAGTTAAAGGACCCACACTCCGTCCGAGTGTCGCCTAGCTAGGTGGCCCACACTCCGTCCGAATGTCGCCTACAAGGGGGCCCACACTCCGGCCGAGTGTCGCCTAGCTAGGGGGCCCACACTCCGTCCGAGTGTCGCCTAGCAAGGAGGCCCACACTCCGTCCAAGTGTCCCCTAGCCACACTCCGTCCGAGTGTCGCCTAGCTAGGGGGCACACACTCAGTCTGAGTGTCGCCTAGCTAGAGAGCCGACACTCCATCCGAGTGTCGCCTAGCTAGGGGCCCCACACTCAGTCCGAGTGTCGCCTAGCTAGGGGGCCCACACTAAGTCGGAGTGTCGCCTAGCTCGGGGTCCCACACTCTGTCCGAGTGTCGAATAGCTAGGGGGCCCACCCTCTGTCCGAGTGTCACCTAGCTAGGGGGCCGACAGTCCATCTGAGTGTCGCCTAGCTAGCGGGCCCCCACTCTGTCCGAGTGTCGCCTAGCAAGGAGGCCCACACGCCGTCCAAGTGTCCCCTAGCCACACTCCGTCTGAGTGTCGCCTAGCTAGGGGGCCCATACTCAGTCTGAGTGTCGCCTAGCTAGAGAGCCGACACTCCGTCCGAGTGTCGCCTAGCTAGGGGGCCCACACTCCGTCCGAGTGTCGCCTAGCTACGGGGCCCACACTCTGTCCGAGTGTCGCCTACAAGGGGGCCCACACTCCGGCCGAGTGTCGCCTAGCTAGGGGGCCCACACTCCGTCCGAGTGTCGCCTAGCAAGGAGGCCCACACTCCGTCCAAGTGTCCCCTAGCCACACTCCGTCCGAGTGTCGCCTAGCTAGGGGGCACACACTCAGTCTGAGTGTCGCCTAGCTAGAGAGCCGACACTCCATCCGAGTGTCGCCTAGCTAGGGGCCCCACACTCAGTCCGAGTGTCGCCTAGCTAGGGGGCCCACACTAAGTCGGAGTGTCGCCTAGCTCGGGGTCCCACACTCTGTCCGAGTGTCGAATAGCTAGGGGGCCCACCCTCTGTCCGAGTGTCACCTAGCTAGGGGGCCGACAGTCCATCTGAGTGTCGCCTAGCTAGCGGGCCCCCACTCTGTCCGAGTGTCGCCTAGCAAGGAGGCCCACACGCCGTCCAAGTGTCCCCTAGCCACACTCCGTCTGAGTGTCGCCTAGCTAGGGGGCCCATACTCAGTCTGAGTGTCGCCTAGCTAGAGAGCCGACACTCCGTCCGAGTGTCGCCTAGCTAGGGGGCCCACACTCCGTCCGAGTGTCGCCTAGCTACGGGGCCCACACTCTGTCCGAGTGTCGCCTAGCTAGGGGGCCCACACTCCGTCCGAGTGTCGACTAGCTAGGGGGCCCACACTCCGTCCGAGTGTAGCCTAGCAAGGGGGCCCACACTCCGTCCAAGTGTCCCCTAGCCACACTCCGTCCGAGTGTCGCCTAGCTAGGGGGCACACACTCAGTCTGAGTGTCGCCTAGCTAGAGAGCCGACACTCCGTCCGAGTGTCGCCTAGCTAGGGGGCCCACACTCCGTCCGAGTGTCGCCTAGCTAGAGGGCCCACACTCTGTCCGAGTGTCGCCTAGCTAGGGGGCCCACACTCCGTCCGAGTGTCGACTAGCTAGGGGGCCCACACTCCGTCCGAATGTCGCCTAGTTAAAGGACCCACACTCCGTCCGAGTGACGCCTAGCTAGGGGGCCCACACTCCGTCCGAGTGTCGCCTACAAGGGGGCCCACACTCCGTTCGAGTGTCGCCTAGCTAGGGCGCCCACACTCCGTCCGAGTGTCGCCTAGCTGGGGGGCCCACACTCAGTCCGAGTGTCGCCTAGCTAGGGGGCCCACACTAAGTCGGAGTGTCGCCTAGCTCGGGGTCCCACACTCTGTCCGAGTGTCGCCTAGCTAGGGGGCCCACACTCTGTCCGAGTGTCGCCTAGCTAGGGGCCCACACTCTGTCCGAGTGTCGCCTAGCTAGGGGGCTGACAGTCCATCTGAGTGTCGCCTAGCTAGGGGGCCCACACTCTGTCTGAGTGTCGCCTAGCTAGGGGGCCCACACTCCGTCCGAGTGTCACCAAGCTAGGGGGCCCACACTCCGTCCGAGTGTCGCCTAGCTAGGGAGCCCACACTCCGTCCGAGTGTCGCCTAACTAGGGGGCCCACACTCCGTCCGAATGTCGCCTAGCTAGGGGGCCCACACTCCGTCCGAGAGTCGACTAGCTAGGGGGCCCACACTCCGTCCGAGTGTCGCCTAGCTAGAGGGCCCCGACTCCGTCCGAGTGTCGCCTAGCTAGGGGGCCCACACTCCGTCCGAGTGTCGCCTAGCTAGGGGGCCCACACTCCGTCCGAGTGTCGCCTAGCTAGGGGACCCAAACTCCGTCCAAGTTTCACTTAGCTAGGGGGCCCACACTCCGTCCGACTGTCGCGTAGCTAGGGGGCCCACACTCCGTCCGAGTGTCGCCTAGCAAGGGGGCCCACACTCCGTCCAAGTGTCCTCTAGCCACACTCCGTCCGAGTGTCGCCTAGCTAGGTGTCCCACACTCCTTCCGAGTGTCGCCTAGCTAGGGGGCCCACACTCCGTCCGAGTGTCACCTAGCTCGGGTGCCCACACTCCGTCCGAGTGTCGCCAAGCTAGGGGACCGACACTCCATCCGAGAGTCGCCTAGCAAGGGGGCCCACACTCCGTCCGAGTGTCGCTTAGCTAGGGGGCCCACACTCTGTCCGAGTGTCGCCTAGCTAGGGGGCTGACAGTCCATCTGAGTGTCGCCTAGCTAGGGGGCCCACACTCTGTCTGAGTGTCGCCTAGCTAGGGGGTCCACACTCCGTCCGAGTGTCGCCAAGCTAGGGGGCCCACACTCCGTCCAAGTGTCGCCTAGCTAGGGAGCCCACACTCCGTCCGAGTGTCGCCTAACTATGGGGCCCACACTCCGTCCGAATGTCGCCTAGCTAGGGGGCCCACACTCCGTCCGAGAGTCGCCTAGCTAGGGGGCCCACACTCCGTCCGAGTGTCGCCTAGCTAGAGGGCCCCCACTCCGTCCGAGTGTCGCCTAGCTAGGGGGCCCACACTCCGTCCGAGTGTCGCCTAGCTAGGGGGCCCACACTTCGTCCGAGTGTCGCCTAGCTAGGGGACCCAAACTCCGTCCGAGTTTCACTTAGCTAGGGGGCCCACACTCCGTCCGACTGTCGCCTAGCTAGGGGGCCCACACTCCGTCCGAGTGTCGCCTAGCAAGAGGGCCCACAATCCGTCCAAGTGTCCCCTAGCCACACTCCGTCCGAGTGTCGCCTAGCTAGGTGGCCCACACTCCTTCCGAGTGTCGCCTAGCTAGGGGGCCCACACTCCGTCCGAGTGTCACCTAGCTCGGGTGCCCACACTCCGTCCGAGTGTCGCCAAGCTAGGGGACCGACACTCCATCCGAGAGTCGCCTAGCAAGGGGGCCCACACTCCGTCCGAGTGTCGCCTAGCTAGGGGGCCCACACTCTGTCCGAGTGTCGCCTAGCAAGGAGGACAACACTCCGTCCAAGTGTCCCCTAGCCACACTCCGTCCGAGTGTCGCCTAGCTAGGGGGCCCACACTCAGTCTGAGTGTCGCCTAGCTAGAGAGCCGACACTCCGTCCAAGTGTCGCCTAGCTAGGGGGCCCACACTCCGTCTGAGTGTCGCCTAGCTAGGGGGCCCACACTCCGTCCGAGTGTCGCCTAGCTAGGGGACCGACACTCCATCCGAGAGTCGCCTAGCAAGGGGGCCCACACTCCGTCCGAGTGTCGCCTAGCTAGGGGGCCCATACTCCGTCCGAGTGTCGCCTAGCAAGGAGGCCCACACTCCGTCCAAGTGTCCCCTAGCCACACTCCGTCCGAGTGTCGCCTAGATAGGGGGCCCACACTCAGTCTGAGTGTCGCCTAGCTAGAGAGCCGACACTCCGTCCAAGTGTCGCCTAGCTAGGGGGCCCACACTCCTTCCGAGTGTCGCCTAGCTAGGGGGCCCACACTCCGTCCGAGTGTCACCTAGCTCGGGTGCCCACACTCGATCCGAGTGTCGCCAAGCTAGGGGACCGACACTCCATCCGAGAGTCGCCTAGCAAGGGGGCCCACACTCCGTCCGAGTGTCGCCTAGCTAGGGGGCCCACACTCCGTCCGAGTGTCGCCTAACAAGGAGGCCCACACTCCGTCCAAGTGTCCCCTAGCCACACTCCGTCCGAGTGTCGCCTAGCTAGGGGGCCCACACTCCGTCCGAGTGTCGCCTAGCAAGAGGGCCCACAATCCGTCCAAGTGTCCCCTAGCCACACTCCGTCCGAGTGTCGCCTAGCTAGGTGGCCCACACTCCTTCCGAGTGTCGCCTAGCTAGGGGGCCCACACTCCGTTCGAGTGTCACCTAGCTCGGGTGCCCACACTCCGTCCGAGTGTCGCCAAGCTAGGGGACCGACACTCCATCCGAGAGTCGCCTAGCAAGGGGGCCCACACTCCGTCCGAGTGTCGCCTAGCTAGGGGGCCCACACTCTGTCCGAGTGTCGCCTAGCAAGGAGGACAACACTCCGTCCAAGTGTCCCCTAGCCACACTCCGTCCGAGTGTCGCCTAGCTAGGGGGCCCACACTCAGTCTGAGTGTCGCCTAGCTAGAGAGCCGACACTCCGTCCAAGTGTCGCCTAGCTAGGGGGCCCACACTCCGTCTGAGTGTCGCCTAGCTAGGGGGCCCACACTCCGTCCGAGTGTCGCCTAGCTAGGGGACCGACACTCCATCCGAGAGTCGCCTAGCAAGGGGGCCCACACTCCGTCCGAGTGTCGCCTAGCTAGGGGGCCCATACTCCGTCCGAGTGTCGCCTAGCAAGGAGGCCCACACTCCGTCCAAGTGTCCCCTAGCCACACTCCGTCCGAGTGTCGCCTAGATAGGGGGCCCACACTCAGTCTGAGTGTCGCCTAGCTAGAGAGCCGACACTCCGTCCAAGTGTCGCCTAGCTAGGGGGCCCACACTCCTTCCGAGTGTCGCCTAGCTAGGGGGCCCACACTCCGTCCGAGTGTCACCTAGCTCGGGTGCCCACACTCGATCCGAGTGTCGCCAAGCTAGGGGACCGACACTCCATCCGAGAGTCGCCTAGCAAGGGGGCCCACACTCCGTCCGAGTGTCGCCTAGCTAGGGGGCCCACACTCCGTCCGAGTGTCGCCTAACAAGGAGGCCCACACTCCGTCCAAGTGTCCCCTAGCCACACTCCGTCCGAGTGTCGCCTAGCTAGGGGGCCCACACTCAGTCTGAGTGTCGCCTAGCTAGAGAGCCGACACTCCGTCCAAGTGTCGCCTAGCTAGGGGGCCCACACTCCTTCCGAGTATCGCCTAGCTAGGGGGCCCACACTCCGTCCGAGTGTCGCATAGCTAGGGGACCGACACTCCAGCCGAGAGTCGCCTAGCAAGGGGGCCCACACTCCGTCCGAGTGTCGCCTAGCTAGGGGGCCCACACTCCGTCCGAGTGTCGCCTAGCAAGCAGGCCCACACTCCGTCCAAGTGTCCCCTAGCCACACTCCGTCCGAATGTCGCCTAGCTAGGGGGCCCACACTCAGTCTGAGTGTCGCCTAGCTAGAGAGCCGACACTCCGTCCAAGTGTCGCCTAGCTAGGGGGCCCACACTCCGTCCGAGTGTCGCCTAGCTAGGGGGCCCACACTCCGTCCGAGTGTCGACTAGCTAGGGCGCCCACACTCCGTCCGAATGTCGCCTAGTTAGGGGACCCACACAATGTCCGAGTGTCGCCTAGCTAGGGGGCCCACACTCCGTCCGAGTGACACCTAGCTGGGGGGCCCACACTCCGTCGGAGTGTCGCCTAGCTCGGAGTCCCACACTCCGTCCGAGTGTCACCTAGCTAGGGGGCCCACACTCTGTCCGAGTGTCGCCTAGCTAGGGGGCCCACAGTCCATCTGAGTGTCGCCTAGCTAGGGGGCCCACACTCCGTCCGAGTGTCGCCTAGCTAGGGGGCCCACACTCCGTCCGAGTGTCGCCTAGCTAGGGGGCCCACACTCTGTCCGAGTGTCGCCTAGCTAGGGGGCCCACACTCCGTCCGAGTGTCGACTAGCTAGGGGACCCACACTCCTTCCGAATGTCGCCTAGTTGAAGGACCCACACTCCGTCCGAGTGTCGCCTAGCTAGGGGGCCCACACTCCGTCCGAATGTCGCCTACAAGGGGGCCCACACTCCGTCCGAGTGTCGCCTAGCTAGGGGACCCAAACTCCGTCCGAGTTTCACTTAGCTAGGGGGCCCACACTCCGTCCGACTGTCGCCTAGCTAGGGGGCCCACACTCCGTCCGAGTGTCGCCTAGCAAGGGGGCCCACACTCCGTCCAAGTGTCCCCTAGCCACACTCCGTCCGAGTGTCGCCTAGCTAGGTGGCCCACACTCCTTCCGAATGTCGCCTAGCTAGGGGGCCCACACTCCGTCCGAGTGTCACCTAGCTCGGGCGCCCACACTCCGTCCGAGTGTCGCCAAGCTAGGGGACCGACACTCCATCCGAGAGTCGCCTAGCAAGGGGGCCCACACTCCGTCCGAGTGTCGCCTAGCTAGGGGGCCCACACTCTGTCCGAGTGTCGCCTAGCAAGGAGGCCCACACTCCGTCCAAGTGTCCCCTAGCCACACTCCGTCCGAGTGTCGCCTAGCTAGGGGGCCCACACTCAGTCTGAGTGTCGCCTAGCTAGAGAGCCGACACTCCGTCCAAGTGTCGCCTAGCTAGGGGGCCCACACTCCGTCTGAGTGTCGCCTAGCTAGGGGGCCCACACTCCGTCCGAGTGTCGCCTAGCTAGGGGACCGACACTCCATCCGAGAGTCGCCTAGCAAGGGGGCCCACACTCCGTCCGAGTGTCACCTAGCTAGGGGGCCCATACTCCGTCCGAGTGTCGCCTAGCAAGGAGGCCCACACTCCGTCCAAGTGTCCCCTAGCCACACTCCGTCCGAGTGTCGCCTAGATAGGGGGCCCACACTCAGTCTGAGTGTCGCCTAGCTAGAGAGCCGACACTCCGTCCAAGTGTCGCCTAGCTAGGGGGCCCACACTCCTTCCGAGTGTTGCCTAGCTAGGGGGCCCACACTCCGTCCGAGTGTCACCTAGCTCGGGTGCCCACACTCGATCCGAGTGTCGCCAAGCTAGGGGACCGACACTCCATCCGAGAGTCGCCTAGCAAGGGGGCCCACACTCCGTCCGAGTGTCGCCTAGCTAGGGGGCCCACACTCCGTCCGAGTGTCGCCTAGCAAGGAGGCCCACACTCCGTCCAAGTGTCCCCTAGCCACACTCCGTCCGAGTGTCGCCTAGCTAGGGGGCCCACACTCAGTCTGAGTGTCGCCTAGCTAGAGAGCCGACACTCCGTCCAAGTGTCGCCTAGCTAGGGGGCCCACACTCCTTCCGAGTGTCGCCTAGCTAGGGGGCCCACACTCCGTCCGAGTGTCGCCTAGCTAGGGCACCGACACTCCATCCGAGAGTCGCCTAGCAAGGGGGCCCACACTCCGTCCGAGTGTCGCCTAGCTAGGGGGCCCACACTCCGTCCGAGTGTCGCCTAGCAAGGAGGCCCACACTCCGTCCAAGTGTCCCCTAGCCACACTCCGTCCGAGTGTCGCCTAGCTAGGGGGCCCACACTCAGTCTGAGTGTCGCCTAGCTAGAGAGCCGACACTCCGTCCAAGTGTCGCCTAGCTAGGGGGCCCACACTCCGTCCGAGTGTCGCCTAGCTAGGGGGCCCACACTCCGTCCGAGTGTCGACTAGCTAGGGCGCCCACACTCCGTCCGAATGTCGCCTAGTTAGGGGACCCACACAATGTCCGAGTGTCGCCTAGCTAGGGGGCCCACATTCCGTCCGAGTGACACCTAGCTGGGGGGCCCACACTCCGTCGGAGTGTCGCCTAGCTCGGAGTCCCACACTCCGTCCGAGTGTCACCTAGCTAGGGGGCCCACACTCTGTCCGAGTGTCGCCTAGCTAGGGGGCCCACAGTCCATCTGAGTGTCGCCTAGCTAGGGGGCCCACACTCCGTCCGAGTGTCGCCTAGCTAGGGGGCCCACACTCCATCCGAGTGTCGCCTAGCTAGGGGGCCCACACTCTGTCCGAGTGTCGCCTAGCTAGGGGGCCCACACTCCGTCCGAGTGTCGACTAGCTAGGGGACCCACACTCCGTCCGAATGTCACCTAGTTAAAGGACCCACACTCCGTCCGATTGTCGCCTAGCTAGGGGGCCCACACTCCGTCCGAATGTCGCCTACAAGTGGGCCCACACTCCGTCCGAGTGTCGCCTAGCTAGGGCGCCCACACTCCGTCCGAGTGTCGCCTAGCTAGGGGGCCCACACTCAGTCCGAGTGTCGCCTAGCTAGGGGGCCCACACTAAGTCGGAGTGTCGCCTAGCTCGGGGTCCCACACTCTGTCCAAGTGTCGCCTAGCTAGGGGGCCCACACTCTGTCCGAGTGTCGCCTAGCTAGGGGGCCCACACTCTGTCCGAGTGTCGCCTAGCTAGGGGGCCGACAGTCCATCTGAGTGTCGTCTAGCTAGGGGGCCCACACTCTGTCCGAGTGTCGCCTAGCTAGGGGGCCCACACTCCGTCCGAGTGTCGCCTAGCTAGGGGGCCAACACTCCGTCCGAATGTCGCCTAGTTAGGGGACCCACACAATGTCCGAGTGTCGCCTAGCTAGGGGTCCCACACTCCGTCCGAGTGTCGACTAGCTAGGGCGCCCACACTCCGTCCGAATGTCGCCTAGTTAGGGGACCCACACAATGTCCGAGTGTCGCCTAGCTAGGGGGCCCACACTCCGTCCGAGTGACGCCTAGCTGGGGGGCCCACACTCCGTCGGAGTGTCGCCTAGCTCGGAGTCCCACACTCCGTCCGAGTGTCACCTAGCTAGGGGGCCCACACTCTGTCCGAGTGTCGCCTAGCTAGGGGGCCCACAGTCCATCTAAGTGTCGCCTAGCTAGGGGGCCCACACTCCGTCCGAGTGTCGCCTAGCTAGGGGGCCCACACTCCGTCCGAGTGTCGCCTAGCTAGGGGGCCCACACTCTGTCCGAGTGTCGCCTAGCTAGGGGGCCCACACTCCGTCCGAGTGTCGACTAGCTAGGGGACCCACACTCCGTCCGAATGTCGCCTAGTTAAAGGACCCACACTCCGTCCGAGTGTCGCCTAGCTAGGGGGCCCACACTCCGTCCGAATGTCGCCTACAAGGGGGCCCACACTCCGTCCGAGTGTCGCCTAGCTAGGGCGCCCACACTCCGTCCGAGTGTCGCCTAGCTAGGGGGCCCACACTCAGTCCGAGTGTCGCCTAGCTAGGGGGCCCACACTAAGTCGGAGTGTCGCCAAGCTCGGGGTCCCACACTCTGTCCGAGTGTCGCCTAGCTAGGGGGCCCACACTCTGTCCGAGTGTCGCCTAGCTAGGGGGCCCACACTCTGTCCGAGTGTCGCCTAGCTAGGGGGCCGACAGTCCATCTGAGTGTCGCCTAGCTAGGGGGCCCACACTCTGTCCGAGTGTCGCCTAGCTAGGGGGCCCACACTCCGTCCGAGTGTCGCCTAGCTAGGGGGCCAACACTCCGTCCGAGTGTCGCCTAGCTAGGGAGCCCACACTCCGTCCGAGTGTCGCCTAACTAGGGGGCCCACACTCCGTCCGAATGTCGCCTAGCTAGGGGGCCCACACTCCGTCCGAGAGTCGCCTAGCTAGGGGGACCACACTCCGTCCGAGTGTCGCCTAGCTAGAGGGCCCACACTCCGTCCGAGCGTCGCCTAGCTAGGGGGCCCACACTCCGTCCGAGCGTCGCCTAGCTAGGGGGCCCACTCTCCGTCCGAGTGTCGCCTAGCTAGGGGACCCACACTCCGTCCGAGTTTTACTTAGCTAGGGGGCCCACAATCCGTCCGACTGTCGCCTAGCTAGGGGGCCCACACTCCGTCAGAGTGTCGCCTAGCAAGGGGGCCCACACTCCGTCCAAGTGTCCCCTAGCCACACTCCGTCCGAGTGTCGCCTAGCTAGGTGGCCCACACTCGTTCCGAGTGTCGCCTAGCTAGGGGGCCCACACTCCGTCCGAGTGTCGCCTAGCTCGGGTGCCCACACTCCGTCCGAGTGTCGCCTAGCTAGGGGACCCACACTCCATCCGAGAGTCGCCTAGCAAGGGGGCCCACACTCCGTCCGAGTGTCGCCTAGCTAGGGGGCCCACACTCCGTCCGAGTGTCGCCTAGCAAGGAGGCCCACACTCCGTCCAAGTGTCCCCTAGCCACACTCCGTCCGAGTGTCGCCTAGCTAGGGGGCCCACACTCAGTCTGAGTGTCGCCTAGCTAGAGAGCCGACACTCCGTCCAATTGTCGCCTAGCTAGGGGGCCCACACTCCGTCCGAGTGTCGCCTAGCTAGGGGGCCCACACTCTGTCCGAGTGTCGCCTAGCTAGGGGGCCCACACTCCGACCGAGTGTCGACTAGCTAGGGCGCCCACACTCCGTCCGAATGTCGCCTAGTTAGGGGACCCACACTCCGTCCGAGTGTCGCCTAGCTAGGGGGACCACACTCCGTCCGAGTGACGCCTAGCTGGGAGGCCCACACTCCGTCGGAGTGTCGCCTAGCTCGGAGTCCCACACTCCGTCCGAGTGTCATCTAGCTAGGGGGCCCACACTCTGTCCGAGTGTCGCCTAGCTAGGGGGCCCACAGTCCATATGAGTGTCGCCTAGCTAGGGGGCCCACACTCCGTCTGAGTGTCGCCTAGCTAGGGGGCCCACACTCCGTCCGAGTGTCGCCTAGCTAGGAGGCCCACACTCTGTCCGAGTGTCGCCTAGCTAGGGGTCCCACACTCCGTCCGAGTGTCGTCTAGCTAGGGGGCCCACACTCTGTCCGAGTGTCGCCTAGCTAGGGGTCCTACACTCCGTCCGAGTGTCGCCTATCTAGGGGGCCCACAGTCCATCTGAGTGTCGCCTAGCTAGGGGGCCCACACTCCGTCCGAGTGTCGCCTAGCTAGGGGGCCCACACTCCGTCCGAGTGTCGCCTAGCTAGGGGGCCCACACTTGGTCCGAGTGTCGCCTAGCTCAGGGTCCCACACTCTGTCCGAGTGTCGCCTAGCTAGGGGGACCACACTCCGTCCAAGTATCCCCTAGCCACTCTCCGTCCGAGTGTCGCCTAGCTAGGGGGCCGACACTCCGTCCGAGTGTCGCCTAGCTAGAGAGCAGACACTTCTTTCGAGTGTCACCTAGCTAGTGGGCCCACACTCCGTCCGAGTGTCGCCTAGCTAGGGGCCCACACTCCGTCCGAGTTTCGCCTAGCTAGGGGGCCCACACTCCGTCTGAGTGTCGCCTAGCTAGGGGGCCCACACTCCGTCCAAGTGTCCCCTAGCCACACTCCGTCCGAGTGTCGCCTAGCTAGGTGGCCCACACTCCTTCCGAGTGTCGCCTAGCTAGGGGGCCCACACTCCGTCCGAGTGTCGCCTAGCTCGGGTGCCCACACTCCGTCCGAGTGTCGCCTAGCTAGGGGACCCACACTCCATCCGAGAGTCGCCTAGCAAGGGGGCCCACACTCCGTCCGAGTGTCGCCTAGCTAGGGGGCCCACACTCCGTCCGAGTGTCGCCTAGCAAGGAGGCCCACACTCCGTCCGAGTTTCTCCTAGCTAGGGGACCCACACTCCATCCGAGAGTCACCTAGCAAGGGGGCCCACACTCCGTCCGAGTGTCGCCTAGCTAGGGGGCCCACACTCCGTCCGAGTGTCGCCTAGCAAGGAGGCCCACACTCCATCCAAGTGTCCCCTAGCCACACTCCGTCCGAGTGTCACCTAGCTAGGGGGCCCACACTCAGTCTGAGTGTCGCCTAGCTAGAGAGCCGACACTCCGTCCAATTGTCGCCTAGCTAGGGGGCCCACACTCCGTCCGAGTGTCGCCTAGCTAGGGGGCCCACACTCCGACCGAGTGTCGACTAGCTAGGGCGCCCACACTCCGTCCGAATGTCGCCTAGTTAGGGGACCCACACTCCGTCCGAGTGTCGCCTATCTAGGGGGCCCACACTCCGTCCGAGTGACGCCTAGCTGGGAGGCCCACACTCCGTCGGAGTGTCGCCTAGCTCGGAGTCCCACACTCCGTCCGAGTGTCATCTAGCTAGGGGGCCCACACTCTGTCCGAGTGTCGCCTAGCTAGGGGGCCCACAGTCCATATGAGTGTCGCCTAGCTAGGGGGCCCACACTCCGTCTGATTGTCGCCTAGCTAGGGGGCCCACACTCCGTCCGAGTGTCGCCTAGCTAGGAGGCCCACACTCTGTCCGAGTGTCGCCTAGCTAGGGGTCCCACACTCCGTCCGAGTGTCGTCTAGCTAGGGGTCCCACACTCCGTCCGAGTGTCGTCTAGCTAGGGGGCCCACACTCTGTCCGAGTGTCGCCTAGCTAGGGGTCCTACACTCCGTCCGAGTGTCGCCTATCTAGGGGGCCCACAGTCCATCTGAGTGTCGCCTAGCTAGGGGGCCCACACTCCGTCCGAGTGTCGCCTAGCTAGGGGGCCCACACTCCGTCCGAGTGTCGCCTAGCTAGGGGGCCCACACTTGGTCCGAGTGTCGCCTAGCTCAGGGTCCCACACTCTGTCCGAGTGTCGCCTAGCTAGGGGGACCACACTCCGTCCAAGTATCCCCTAGCCATTCTCCGTCCGAGTGTCGCCTAGCTAGGGGGCCGACACTCCGTCCGAGTGTCGCCTAGCTAGAGAGCAGACACTTCTTTCGAGTGTCACCTAGCTAGTGGGCCCACACTCCGTCCGAGTGTCGCCTAGCTAGGGGCCCACACTCCGTCCGAGTTTCGCCTAGCCAGGGGGCCCACACTCCGTCTGAGTGTCGCCTAGCTAGGGGGCCCACACTCTGTCCGAGTGTCGCCTAGCTAGGGGTCCCACACTCCGTCCGAGTGTCGCCTAGCTAGGGGGCCCACAGTCCATCTGAGTATCGCTTAGCTAGGGGGCCCACACTCCGTCCGAGTGTCGCCTAGCTATGGGGCCCACACTCCGTCCGAGTGTCGCCTAGCTAGGGGGCCCACACTCCGTCCAAGTATCCCCTAGCCACTCTCCGTCCAAGTGTCGCCTAGCTAGGGGGCCGACACTCCGTCCGAGTGTCGCCTAGCTAGAGAGCAGACACTCCTTTCGAGTGTCGCCTAGCTAGGGGGCCCACATTCCGTCCGAGTGTCGCCTAGCTAGGGGGCCCACACTCCGTCCGAGTGTCAGCTAGCTAGGGGGCCCACACTCCGAGTGTCGCCTAGCTAGGGGGGCCCACACTCCGTCCGAGTGTCGCCTTGCTAGGGGGCCCACACTCGGTCTAAGTGTCGCCTAGCTCGGGGTCCCACACTCCGTCCGAGTGTCGCCTAGCTAGGGGGCCCACACTCTGTCTGAGTGTCGCCTAGCTAGGGGTCCCACACTCCGTCCGAGTGTCGCCTAGCTAGTTGGCCCACACTCCGTCTGAGTGTCGCCTAGCTAGGGGGCCCACACTCTGTCCGAGTGTCGCCTAGCTAGGGGGCCCACACTCTGTCCGAGTGTCGCCTAGCTAGGGGGCCCACACTCCGTCCGAGTGTCGCCTAGCTAGGGGGCCCACACTCTGTCCGAGTGTCGCCTAGCTAGGGGGCCCACACTCCGTCCGAGTGTTGCCAAGCTAGGGGGCCCACACTCCGTCCGAGTGTCGTCTAGCTGGGGGGCCCGCACACCGTCCGAGTGTCGCCTAGCTAGGGGGCCCACACTCCGTCCGAGTGTCGCCTAGATAGGGGCCCACACTCCGTCCGAGTGTCGCCTAGCTAGGGGGCCCACACTCCGTCAGAGTGTCGCCTAGCTAGGGGGCCCACACTTGGTCCGAGTGTCGCCTAGCTCAGGGTCCCACACTCTGTCCGAGTGTCGCCTAGCTAGGGGGACCACACTCCGTCCAAGTATCCCCTAGCCACTCTCCGTCCGAGTGTCGCCTAGCTAGGGGGCCGACACTCCGTCCGAGTGTCGCCTAGCTAGAGAGCAGACACTTCTTTCGAGTGTCGCCTAGCTAGTGGGCCCACACTCCGTCCGAGTGTCGCCTAGCTAGGGGCCCACACTCCGTCCGAGTGTCGCCTAGCTAGGGGGCCCACACTCCGTCTGAGTGTCGCCTAGCTAGGGGGCCCACACTCTGTCCGAGTGTCGCCTAGCTAGGGGTCCCACACTCCGAGTGTCGCCTAGCTAGGGGGCCCACAGTCCATCTGAGTGTCGCTTAGCTAGGGGGCCCACACTCCGTCCGAGTGTCGCCTAGCTATGGGGCCCACACTCCGTCCGAGTATCGCCTAGCTAGGGGGCCCACACTCCGTCCAAGTATCCCCTAGCCACTCTCCGTCCAAGTGTCGCCTAGCTAGGGGGCCGACACTCCGTCCGAGTGTCGCCTAGCTAGAGAGCAGACACTCCTTTCGAGTGTCGCCTAGCTAGGGGGCCCACATTCCGTCCGAGTGTCGCCTAGCTAGGGGGCCCACACTCCGTCCGAGTGTCGGCTAGCTAGGGGGCCCACACTCCGAGTGTCGCCTAGCTAGGGGGGCCCACACTCCGTCCGAGTGTCGCCTAGCTAGGGGGCCCACACTCGGTCTAAGTGTCGCCTAGCTTGGGGTCCCACACTCCGTCCGAGTGTCGCCTAGCTAGGGGGCCCACACTCTGTCCGAGTGTCGCCTAGCTAGGGGTCCCACACTCTGTCCGAGTGTCGCCTAGCTAGGGGGCCCACACTCCGTCCGAGTGTCGCCTAGCTAGGGGGCCCACACTCCGTCCGAGTGTCGCCTAGCTAGGGGGCCCACACTCTGTCCGAGTGTCGCCTAGCTAGGGGGCCCACACTCCGTCCGAGTGTTGCCAAGCTAGGGGGCCCACACTCCGTCCGAGTGTCGTCTAGTTTGGGGGCCCACACACCGTCCGAGTGTCGCCTAGCTAGGGGGCCCACACTCCGTCCGAGTGTCGCCTAGCTAGGGGGCCCACACTCCGTCCGAGTGTCGCCTAGCTAGGGGGCCCACACTCCGTCCGAGTGTCGCCTAGCTAGGGGGACCACACTCCGTCCGAGTGTCGCCTAGCTAGGGGGACCACACTCCTTCCAAGTATCCCCTAGCCACTCTCCGTCCGAATGTCGCCTAGCTAGGGGGCCGACACTCCGTCCGAGTGTCGCCTAGCTAGAGAGCAGACACTTCTTTCGAGTGTCGCCTAGCTAGTGGGCCCACACTCCGTCCGAGTGTCGCCTAGCTAGGGGCCCACACTCCGTCCGAGTGTCGCCTAGCTAGGGGTCCCACACTCCGTCCAAGTGTCGGCTGGCTAAGGGGCCCACACTCCGAGTGTCGCCTAGCTAGGGGGCCCACACTCCGTCCGAGTGTCGCCTAGCTAGGGGGCCCACACTCGGTCTAAGTGTCGGCTGGCTAGGGGGCCCACACTCCGAGTGTCGCCTAGCTAGGGGGCCCACACTCCGTCCGAGTGTCGCCTAGCTAGGGGGCCCACACTCGGTCTAAGTGTCGCCTAGCTAGGGGGCCCACAGTCCATCTGAGTGTCGCTTAGCTAGGGGGCCCACACTCCGTCCGAGTGTCGCCTAGCTATGGGGCCCACACTCCGTCCGAGTGTCGCCTAGCTGGGGGGCCCACACACCGTCCGAGTGTCGCCTAGCTAGGGGGCCCACACTCCGTCCGAGTGTCGCCTAGCTAGGGGTCCCACACTCCGTCCAAGTGTCGGCTGGCTAGGGGGCCCACACTCCGAGTGTCGCCTAGCTAGGGGGCCACACTCCGTCCGAGTGTCGCCTAGCTAGGGGGCCCACACTCGGTCTAAGTGTCGCCTAGCTAGGGGGCCCACAGTCCATCTGAGTGTCGCTTAGCTAGGGGGCCCACACTCCGTCCGAGTGTCGCCTAGCTATGGGGCCCACACTCCGTCCGAGTGTCGCCTAGCTAGGGGGCCCACACTCCGTCCAAGTATCCCCTAGCCACTCTCCGTCCAAGTGTTGCCAAGCTAGGGGGCCCACACTCCCTCCGAGTGTCGTCTAGCTGGGGGGCCCACACACCGTCCGAGTGTCGCCTAGCTAGGGGGCCCACACTCCGTCCGAGTGTCGCCTAGCTAGGGGGCCCACACTCCGTCCAAGTGTCGGCTGGCTAGGGGGCCCACACTCCGAGTGTCGCCTAGCTAAGGGGCCCACACTCCGTCCGAGTGTCGCCTAGCTAGGGGGCCCACACTCGGTCTAAGTGTCGCCTAGCTAGGGGGCCCACAGTCCATCTGAGTGTCGCTTAGCTAGGGGGCCCACACTCCGTCCGAGTGTCGCCTAGCTATGGGGCCCACACTCCGTCCGAGTGTCGCCTAGCTAGGGGGCCCACACTCCGTCCAAGTATCCCCTAGCCACTCTCCATCCAAGTGTCGCCTAGCTAGGGGGCCGACACTCCGTCCGAGTGTCGCCTAGCTAGAGAGCAGACACTCCTTTCGAGTGTCGCCTAGCTAGGGGGCCCACATTCCGTCCGAGTGTCGCCTAGCTAGGGGGCCCACACTCCGTCCGAGTGTCGGCTAGCTAGGGGGCCCACACTCCGAGTGTCGCCTAGCTAGGCGGGCCCACACTCCGTCCGAGTGTCGCCTAGCTAGGGGGCCCACACTCGGTCTAAGTGTCGCCTAGCTCGGGGTCCCACACTCCGTCCGAGTGTCGCCTAGCTAGGGGGCCCACACTCTGTCCGAGTGTCGCCTAGCTAGGGGTCCCACACTCCGTCCGAGTGTCGCCTAGCTAGTTGGCCCACACTCCGTCTGAGTGTCGCCTAGCTAGGGGGCCCACACTATGTTCGAGTGTCGCCTAGCTAGGGGGCCCACACTCCGTCCGAGTGTCGCCTAGCTAGGGGGCCCACACTCCGTCCGAGTGTCGCCTAGCTAGGGGGCCCACACTCTGTCCGAGTGTCGCCTAGCTAGGGGGCCCACACTCCGTCCGAGTGTTGCCAAGCTAGGGGGCCCACACTCCCTCCGAGTGTCGTCTAGCTGGGGGGCCCACACACCGTCCGAGTGTCCCCTAGCTAGGGGGCCCACACTCCGTCCGAGTGTCGCCTAGCTAGGGGGCCCACACTCCGTCCAAGTGTCAGCTGGCTAGGGGGCCCACACTCCGAGTGTCGCCTAGCTAGGGGGCCCACACTCCGTCCGAGTGTCGCCTAGCTAGGGGGCCCACACTCGGTCTAAGTGTCGCCTAGCTAGGGGGCCCACAGTCCATCTGAGTGTCGCTTAGCTAGGGGGCCCACACTCCGTCCGAGTGTCGCCTAGCTATGGGGCCCACACTCCGTCCGAGTGTCGCCTAGCTAGGGGGCCCACACTCCGTCCAAGTATCCCCTAGCCACTCTCCATCCAAGTGTCGCCTAGCTAGGGGGCCGACACTCCGTCCGAGTGTCGCCTAGCTAGAGAGCAGACACTCCTTTCGAGTGTCGCCTAGCTAGGGGGCCCACATTCCGTCCGAGTGTCGCCTAGCTAGGGGGCCCACACTCCGTCCGAGTGTCGGCTAGCTAGGGGGCCCACACTCCGAGTGTCGCCTAGCTAGGCGGGCCCACACTCCGTCCGAGTGTCGCCTAGCTAGGGGGCCCACACTCGGTCTAAGTGTCGCCTAGCTCGGGGTCCCACACTCCGTCCGAGTGTCGCCTAGCTAGGGGGCCCACACTCTGTCCGAGTGTCGCCTAGCTAGGGGTCCCACACTCCGTCCGAGTGTCGCCTAGCTAGTTGGCCCACACTCCGTCTGAGTGTCGCCTAGCTAGGGGGCCCACACTCTGTTCGAGTGTCGCCTAGCTAGGGGGCCCACACTCCGTCCGAGTGTCGCCTAGCTAGGGGGCCCACACTCCGTCCGAGTGTCGCCTAGCTAGGGGGCCCACACTCTGTCCGAGTGTCGCCTAGCTAGGGGGCCCACACTCCGTCCGAGTGTTGCCAAGCTAGGGGGCCCACACTCCCTCCGAGTTTCGTCTAGCTGGGGGGCCCACACACCGTCCGAGTGTCCCCTAGCTAGGGGGCCCACACTCCGTCCGAGTGTCGCCTAGCTAGGGGGCCCACACTCCGTCCAAGTGTCAGCTGGCTAGGGGGCCCACACTCCGAGTGTCGCCTAGCTAGGGGGCCCACACTCCGTCCGAGTGTCGCCTAGCTAGGGGGCCCACACTCGGTCTAAGTGTCGCCTAGCTAGGGGGCCCACACTCTGTCCGAGTGTCACCTAGCTAGGGGTCCCACACTCCGTCCGAGTGTCGCCTAGCTAGGGGGCCTACACTCCATCCGAGTGTCGCCTAGCTAGGGGGCCCACACTCCGAGTGTCGCCTAGCTAGGGGGCCCACACTCTGTCTGAGTGTCGCCTAGCTAGGGGGCCCACACTCCGTCCGAGTGTCGCCTAGCTAGGGGGCCCACACTCCGTCCGAGTGTCGCCTAGCTAGGGGGCCCACACTCCGTCCGAGAGTCGCCTAGCTAGGGGGCCCACTCTCTGTCCGAGTGTCGCCTAGCTAGGGGGCCCACACTCCGTCCGAGTGTCGCCAAGCTAGGGGGCCCACACTCCGTCCGAGTGTCGCTTAGCTGGGGGGGCCCACACTCCGTCCGAGTGTCGCCTAGCTAGGGGGCCCACACTCCGTCCCAGTGTCGCCTAGCTAGGGGGCCCACACTCCGTTCGACTGTCGCCTAGATAGGGGGCACACACTCCGTAAGAGTGTCACCTAGCTAGGGGGCCCACACTCCGTCCGAGTGTCGCCTAGCTAGGGGACCAACACTCCGTCCGAGTGTTGCCTAGCTAGGCGGCCCACACTCCGTCCGAGTGTCGCCTAGCTAGGGGTCCCACACTCAGTCCGAGTGTCGCCTAGCTAGGGGACCCATACTCCGTCCGAGTGTCGCCTAGCTAGGGGGCCCACACTCCGCCCGAGTGTCGCCTAGCTAGGGGGCCCACACTCCGTCCGAGTGTCGCCTAGCTAGGAGTCCCACAGTCCATCCAAGTTTCGCCTAGCTAGGGGGCCCACACTCCGTCCCAGTGTCACCTAGCTAGGGGGCTCACACTACGTCCGAGTGTCGCCTAGCTGGGGGGCCCACACTCCATCCGATTGTCGCTAGGGTGCTCACACTCCATCCAAGTGTCGCTAGGGGGCCCACACTCCATCCGAATGTCGCCTAGCCAGGGAGCCTACACTCTGTCTGAGTGTCGCCTAGCTAGAGGGCCCACACTCCATCCTAGTGTCGCCTAGCTAGGGGGCCCACATTTTGTCCGAGTGTCACCTAGCCAGGGGGCCCGCACTCCGTCCGAGTGTCGCCTACCTAGCGGTCCCAAACTCTGCCCGTGTCACCTAGCTAGGGGGCCCACACACGCAGTTTCTCCTAGCAAGGGGGCCCACACTCCATCCGAGTGTCGCCTAGCTAGGGGGCACACACTCCGTTCGAGTGTGACCTGGCTAGGGGGCTCACACTCCTTCTGAGTGTCGCTAGGGGGCATACACTCCATCCGACTATCGCCTAGCTGGGTGGCCCACACTCCTTTCGAGTGTCGCTAGGGGGCCCACACTACGTCCGAGTTTCGCCTAGCTTGGGGGCCCACACTCCGTACGAGTGTCGTTAGGAGGCCCACACTCCATCCGTGTGTCGCATAGCTAGGGGGCACACACTCCGTCCGAGTGTTGCCTGGCTAGGGGGCTCACACTTCTGAGTGTCGCTAGGGGGCCTACACTCCGTCCGATTATCGCCTAGCTAGGGGGCCCACACTCCGTCCGAGTGTCGCCTAGCTTGGGGGCCCACACTCCGTCCGAGAGTCGCCTAGCTAGGGGGCCCACTCTCTGTCCGAGTGTCGCCTAGCTAGGGGGCCCACACTCCGTCCGAGTGTCGCCAAGCTAGGGGGCCCACACTCCGTCCGAGTGTCGCTTAGCTGGGGGGGCCCACACTCCGTCCGAGTGTCGCCTAGCTAGGGGGCCCACACTCCGTCCCAGTGTCGCCTAGCTAGGGGGCCCACACTCCGTTCGACTGTCGCCTAGATAGGGGGCACACACTCCGTAAGAGTGTCACCTAGCTAGGGGGCCCACACTCCGTCCGAGTGTCGCCTAGCTAGGGGACCAACACTCCGTCCGAGTGTTGCCTAGCTAGGCGGCCCACACTCCGTCCGAGTGTCGCCTAGCTAGGGGTCCCACACTCAGTCCGAGTGTCGCCTAGCTAGGGGACCCATACTCCGTCCGAGTGTCGCCTAGCTAGGGGGCCCACACTCCGCCCGAGTGTCGCCTAGCTAGGGGGCCCACACTCCGTCCGAGTGTCGCCTAGCTAGGAGTCCCACAGTCCATCCAAGTTTCGCCTAGCTAGGGGGCCCACACTCCGTCCCAGTGTCACCTAGCTAGGGGGCTCACACTACGTCCGAGTGTCGCCTAGCTGGGGGGCCCACACTCCATCCGATTGTCGCTAGGGTGCTCACACTCCATCCAAGTGTCGCTAGGGGGCCCACACTCCATCCGAATGTCGCCTAGCCAGGGAGCCTACACTCTGTCTGAGTGTCGCCTAGCTAGAGGGCCCACACTCCATCCTAGTGTCGCCTAGCTAGGGGGCCCACATTTTGTCCGAGTGTCACCTAGCCAGGGGGCCCGCACTCCGTCCGAGTGTCGCCTACCTAGCGGTCCCAAACTCTGCCCGTGTCACCTAGCTAGGGGGCCCACACACGCAGTTTCTCCTAGCAAGGGGGCCCACACTCCATCCGAGTGTCGCCTAGCTAGGGGGCACACACTCCGTTCGAGTGTGACCTGGCTAGGGGGCTCACACTCCTTCTGAGTGTCGCTAGGGGGCATACACTCCATCCGACTATCGCCTAGCTGGGTGGCCCACACTCCTTTCGAGTGTCGCTAGGGGGCCCACACTACGTCCGAGTTTCGCCTAGCTTGGGGGCCCACACTCCGTACGAGTGTCGTTAGGAGGCCCACACTCCATCCGTGTGTCGCATAGCTAGGGGGCACACACTCCGTCCGAGTGTTGCCTGGCTAGGGGGCTCACACTTCTGAGTGTCGCTAGGGGGCCTACACTCCGTCCGATTATCGCCTAGCTAGGGGGCCCACACTCCGTCCGAGTGTCGCTAGGTGGCCCACACTACGTCTGAGTGTCACCTAGCTAGGGGTCCACACTCCATCCAAGTTTCGCCTAGCTAGGGTGCCCACAATCCGTCCGAGTGTCACCTAGCTGGGGGGCCCACACTCCGTCTGAGTGTCGCTAGGTGGCCCACACTCCGTCCGAGTGTCACCTAGCTAGGGGGCCCACACTCTGTCCGAGTGTCGCCTAGCTTGGGGGCCCTCACTCCGTCCGAGTGTCGCTGTGGGTGGGGCCAGAGGTACTCACAAAGCTCCTGGACTTTGGCATGTCTGTCTCGGTCATGGTGCCAAATTCCCTGCCTTGATTTCTGCTTTGTCCTGTTCCTTCGCCCTGCCCCGAAGGCGTTATATCCGGGCCTGAATCCCTGATCCTGTACCTGTCCTGTGCCTGACCCTGTCTAAATTCGCCCTGGCCTAGAGGCGGTGTATCCAGGCTTGAATCCTTGATCCTGTACCTATCCCGTACCTGACCATGTCTGAACTGTCTGCTATGTTGTGTTCCTGGAATCCCTCTGTGTTTGGAGCCCTGCACCCAGTGACTCTGAGACTCTTGTAACCGGTGTTCCTGCTGAGCATCTACTATGCTGTGCTCTGACTACCTTGCGGTGCTAGTTCCATGCAGGCCCAGCAATCCTGCGGTGTTAGCACCATCACGCTTGAGCTCCTTCCTAGGTCCGATGCCCAGAGCCTGACGACCGCAGTCTGGAACCTGCCTGGAGCCTGGAGCTGGATGACTGCAGTGGTGCCTGTAGGTCGTGTTGGATGTCCGGAACCAAACGACTCCCGTCTGATGTCTGCCGGTGACGCTGATGTCCTGCCTGCGTCTGGATGACCTCGTGTATCCTGATGACCTTGTGTGTCCTGATGACCTTGTGTGTCCTGGTTTTGTCTATGTACTGTGACTTTACATTAAGTAAACTTTACTTTATTTATACCTATAGTTGTGGGGTGTCATCAAGCGTAGGCGTCCTCTTTGTCCACATGCTCAGCTGCCACAGTATCCCGGTCGCTGCCCTTCCCTAGTTCGGGTAGGCCCGGGTCCCCCTTTGTGGTATAGAGGGTCCATATTGCGTCCCCGGGGGATACCCACCCCTAGCCATCGGCGTGGAGGCGCCTGCCGGGCCGCGGCTGCAGTCGTGACATACCCCCTCCTGTATACCTGTGTATTATAATGTATATACTATTTAAATATATATATACTAGAAATAGGCCCGATGCTATTGCATCGGGAGTGCGGTGAAATGAACATCCGCCGGCGGGCGGCTCAGCCAATGAGCAGTGCCGCACGGCTTTGGCGGGGGATTTGAATCCCCTGCCCTGCCGACTGAGCCAATGAGCGGTGCCACGCGGAATTTGAATGCATGCATGGCCCTCTCCCCTCCCTACCCTGGTATGCATGGTCCTCTCACCCCCCTATCCTGGTATGCATGGTCCTCTCACCCCCCTTATCCTGATATGCATGGTCCCCTCACCCCCCTATCCTGATATGCATGGTCCCCTCACCCCCCTATCCTGATATGCATGGTCCCCTCACCCCCCCTTTCCTGGTATGCATGGCCCTCTCACCCCCCAATCCTGATATGCATGGTCCCCTCACCCCCAATCTTGATATGCATGGTCCCCTCACCCCCTATCCTGGTATGCATGCTACCTCTCATCCCCCTATCCTGATATGTAGGGTCCTCTCACCACTATTAAACTGCACACCTACAAAAAAAAACAAAAAAACATTTATACTCACCTTTCTTCCCTGTGCTCCAGCGCTGTCCCGTTCTGCTGGAGGCCGGGGGAGGAGCGCCGGAGTACGCGCATGCCCATACTGCGCTGTCCGGCGCCATATTGCTGCAGGCACACTGCAAATGTGTCTTCAGTAAAATGGCACAGGATAGCGCTATGCACATGCGCGATTCCGATACCGCACTCCTGCCCCGGTCTCCGGTGAGAAAAGAAGCGCCGCGGCAACGCTCCTCCTGGTCAGGTAAGTATGTAAGTAATCCCCTGCCCCGCTGGCTGAGCCAATGAGTAGCACCACTCATTGGCTGAGGCCAGGGGAGCAGCTTGGGGGGATTCAAATCCAGCGCAGCAATGCTCATTGGCTCAGCCGGCGAGGCATATGAATCCCGGCCGCCAGATCGGAATACCCATAACTTGGGTGCAGTGGCATAACTACAATGTTATGGGCCCCGATGCTAACTTTCAAATGGGTCCCCCATGCCAAAATACATGCACATCTATGCTTCGTACACCTCGTACATGCGTGGCTCCGCACCGTACACATGGCTCCTCTCCGTCCACCTCATACACACGCGGCTCCGCTCCGTCCACCTCGTACAAACGCGGCTCCGCTCCGTCCACCTCGTACACAAGCGGCTCCGCTCCGTCCTTCTCGTACACACGCGGCTCCACTCCGTACACATGGTGCTTCTCTCCGTCCACCTCATACACACGCGGCTTCACTTCGTACACACATGGCTCCACTCACCTCGTACACACATGGCTCCGCTTCGTCCACCTCGTACACACGCAGCTCTGCTCCATACACACGCGGCTTCTCTCCGTAAACACATGGCTAAGCTCACCTTGTACAGACAGCTCCGCTCCGTACACCTCGCACACACACAGCTCCGCTCCGTACACCTTGTACATACACGGCTCCGCCCCATACACACGTGGCTGCGCTCCATACACTTTGTACACACGCGGCTCCGCTCCGTACCGTACACCTTGTACACATACGTTCTGCTACATCCACCCTGTAAACCCCTTCTGACCCCACACATAAACTTATCTTCATCCAGCACCATGACAACCAGCACAGCAGAGTCCTGCACACACCGAGGCCCCTGATTATGTGACCCCTGACTCCTCCCCTCTTGTGACCTCATCACAGGTCCTGTGCGCACAGAGAAGCCATCGCGTCAGGCCAATTGAAGCCTGGCAGCCACGGAGCTGCACAGCCAATGAGCGGCTGCAGCTCCACGATCGGGCCCCTAAGCACTCCGAGCCCGTGGCAGCTGTGACCGCGGTAGATACGCCCCTGCTTGGGTGTTCCAATATGGCGGTCTGCTCTATCACAGCTTCCGGCCGCAGTGGATTGTGGGATAGCGACACAATCGCCGGAAGCTGTGACAGAGGCGATTTGCAATTATATAGTAGACTAGCTGAAGAGCCCGGCGCCGCCCGGGCATAGTAACTAACTGTGGTTAGTTATAACAAATTATAATTATCCTCCATCCCATAGTTCCGTTCCCATATACCCATCATACATATCCACCATCCCATAGGCCCGTGCCCATATACCCATCATACATATCCTCCATCCCATAGTCGAGTGCCCATATACACATCACACATCCTCCATCCCATAGTCCCATGCCCATATACCCATCATACATATTTGCCATCTCATAGTCAAGTGCCCATATACCCATCACACATCCTTCATCTCATAGTCCCATGCCCACATACCCATCATACATATCCTCCATCCCATAGTCCCGTGCCCATATACCCATCACACATCCTCCATCCCATAGTCCCGTGCCCATATACCCATCACACATATCCGCCATCCCATAGTCTCGTGCCCATATACCCGTCATACATATCCTCCATCCCATAGTCCAGTGCCCATATACTCATCACACATCCTCCATCCCATAGTCAACCATTATGACATCATAATGAGCGGCGGGGCTTGCAACCTATGATGACATCAGCGTCACCAAGGCAACCATTATGACTAGAGTTGAGCGACTTTTGGTTTTTTAGGGTCGCGTTTCGTTTCGTGAAACCCGACTTTTCCAAACGTCGGGTCGAGCAAGATCGTCCGATTATAGGGAAAAGTCGGGGTCGTCCCGAAACACGAAACCCAATGTAAGTCAATGGGGAATAAAAGTCGGCAGTGAGAGGACAGGAAACACACCAACAGTGCCCATTTGAATGCCAAAAGCATCAATTCTTCTTACTTAAGCTTGTCAACCTTAATTAACTTCATAATACAAGTTACGCACTGAAAAATGGGGGTTATTTGGCTACAGACTGTGGGGGGGGAGGGCTGGCTCCAGGTTTTCATGTGCCCTGGGCGAAAGAGCGCCCCTTTAACACATACCACAACTCATCATGCTCCGATACGGCAGAAAAATAGCGGTATAGTACAATGAAAAATACCTCACTTTTTACATCTCATGACGAGGCCCATCTATTTCTCCATACAGAATCATTGGTCCCATATAATGTTTGAAACAGTATATGATGAGCTCCACATAATGCTACAGTATATGTTGGTCCCCATGGATGAAGCTCTACTGTCTTATGGGCCCAAATAATGCTCCAAACATAATGGGCCCCATTTCTAATGCTCTAGTGTATAATGGGCCCTGTAAATGCTGCTCCAGTGTCTGATGTCCACCTTTGGAATGTTCCAGTGTATGGTGGGCCCCATCTATCATTCTCAGACGGTGTTAGGCCCAGTATGGATTGCACGTGATTGCACAAAGGTTAGAAAGGGTACCGTATCCCCAGATAACATGTATGGATAGCGTACACATTCAAAATATATGTCTCAGGAGGCAGGCTCAGACGGTGTTAGGCCCAGTATGGATTGCACGTGATTGCACAAAGGTTAGAAAGGGTACCGTATCCCCAGATAACATGTATGGATAGCGTACACATTCAAAATATATGTCTCAGGAGGCAGGCTCAGACGGTGTTAGGCCAGTATGGATTGCACGTGATTGCACAAAGGTTAGAAAGGGTACCGTATCCCCAGATAACATGTATGGATAGCGTACACATTCAAAATATATGTCTCAGGAGGCAGGCTCAGACGGTGTTAGGCCCAGTATGGATTGCACGTGATTGCACAAAGGTTAGAAAGGGTACCGTATCCCCGGATAACATGTATGGATAGCGTACACATTCAAAATATATGTCTCAGGAGGCAGGCTCAGACAGTGTTAGGCCCAGTATGGATTGCACGTGATTGCACAAAGGTTAGAAAGGGTACCGTATCCCCGGATAACATGTATGGATAGCGTACACATTCAAAATATATGTCTCAGGAGGCAGGCTCAGACGGTGTTAGGCCCAGTATGGATTGCACGTGATTGCACAAAGGTTAGAAAGGGTACCGTATCCCCAGATAACATGTATGGATAGCGTACACATTCAAAATATATGTCTCAGGAGGCAGGCTCAGACAGTGTTAGGCCCAGTATGGATTGCACGTGATTGCACAAAGGTTAGAAAGGGTACCGTATCCCCGGATAACATGTATGGATAGCGTACACATTCAAAATATATGTCTCAGGAGGCAGGCTCAGACGGTGTTAGGCCCAGTATGGATTGCACGTGATTGCACAAAGGTTAGAAAGGGTACCGTATCCCCAGATAACATGTATGGATAGCGTACACATTCAAAATATATGTCTCAGGAGGCAGGCTCAGACGGTGTTAGGCCCAGTATGGATTGCACGTGATTGCACAAAGGTTAGAAAGGGTACCGTATCCCCAGATAACATGTATGGATAGCGTACACATTCAAAATATGTCTCAGGAGGCAGGCTCAGACGGTGTTAGGCCCAGTATGGATTGCACGTGATTGCACAAAGGTTAGAAAGGGTACCGTATCCCCAGATAACATGTATGAATAGCGTACACATTCAAAATATATGTCTCAGGAGGCAGGCTCAGACGGTGTTAGGCCCAGTATGGATTGCACGTGATTGCACAAAGGTTAGAAAGGGTACCGTATCCCCGGATAACATGTATGGATAGCGTACACATTCAAAATATATGTCTCAGGAGGCAGGCTCAGATGGTGTTAGGCCCAGTATGGATTGCACGTGATTGCACAAAGGTTAGAAAGGGTACCGTATCCCCGGATAACATGTATGGATAGCGTACACATTCAAAATATATGTCTCAGGAGGCAGGCTCAGACGGTGTCAGGCACAGTATGGATTTGACGGCCCAGATTACACAGAGGAGGAGCAGGGAGAGGTAAAGATTGCAAATGCTGGGGCCCTGCCCAAGCAAGGGGGGCCCACTCGTGGGCGTCGGTACTGGCACTGGGCCCCTCATAGTACTGCGGTGTGTCTGACGGCGGGTGTGCACCACCAGCGTCAGAGACACTTGATTGCACTATGAGGGACCCTGTGCCAGTGCCCGCGCCCAAGAGTCGGCCTACCCACCTGTCCAGGGCAACGGCACTCGCACGGTGTCGTGCGCTAGGTGGTGACCCCGGACATGGGGGGGGAGGCAGCACAGTTAGGGAGTTTTAGAAAGTGGCATATGTTGATGTTGGACATTCAGCTGATGCAAAAGGCGAAATAGGTGAAGTACCAGGAAGAGGTGGACCAAAGCAAGCCATTTTTCTGTCACCCTATGTGTCATCAGGGGAAGGTGGGACAAAATCCTTGGAAACCCATGCGTGGTTCATTTTAATGAAGGTTAGATCATCCACATTTTGGGTTGACAGACGGGTCCTTTTTTCTGTCAGGATTGATCCAGCTGCACTGAAGACTCTTTCCGATAGCACACTTGCAGCTGGGCAAGCGAGCTCCTGTAAGGCATATTGGGCCAATTCAGGCCAGGTGTCCAGTTTAGCGGCCCAATAGTCAAAGGGGAATGACTTGTGTGGGAGAACATCGATATGGGAGGAAAAGTAGTTTGTAACCATAGTTGACAACTGCTGTCTCCTGTCACTTTCCATCGATGCAGTATTACCAGTTGTGTGAGCGGTATTTGAAAAATCAGTCCACAACATTGTCATGAAACCCCTGTCTCCAACGCCACTTCTGCTGTGTGCACCACGAACACCTCTGCCAAGCTGCCCCCGGCCCGTACGGCTCGTGTGAGAACCATCACCGCTGCTGTGTGCTGGGAATGCCTCAAGCAACCGATTTACCAGAGTTGCTTGTTTATTAGCCAATATTAGGTCAAGGTTCTCCTGTGGCATGATGTTTTGTAATTTGCCTTTATAGCGTGGATCCAGGATGCTGGCCAACCAGTAGTCGTCATCGTTCATCATTTTGGCAATGCGGGGGTCCCTTTTTAGGATCCGCAAGGCATAATCTGACATGTGGGCCAATGTTCCCGGTGTCAATGATGCACTGCGAGTGCTGGGTGGAGGAGCACTTTCTGGCAAATCCACATCCCTCCAGTCACGCACAAACCCTGTACCAGACCTTGCCACGCCAACATTTTCACTTGCCCCACGAGATGCATCCTCCTCCCCTAAGTAATCATCCCCATCATCATCCTCCTCCTCCTCTTCTTCCTCCACCTCGTCCAGGAGAGGTCCCTGAGCAGACAATGGCTGAATGTCATCAAGGATTCCCTCCTCCTCTTCCTCCTCATCAACATTGGCTGCAGACGCCTGCTCCTTAAGGTGCGTCAAAGTTTGCATGAGCAGACGCATAAGTGGGATGCTCATGCTTAGGATGGCGTCGTCTGCGCTTACCAGCCGTGTGCATTCCTCAAAACACTGAAGGACTTTACAAAGGTCTTTCAGCTTCGACCACTGCACACCTGTCAACTCCATGTCTGCTCTCAAAGTGCCTGGCCGTGTATCCTCCCACAAATGCATTATGGCCTGCCTCTGCTCACACAGCCGCTCCACCATGTGCAGGGTGGAGTTCCACCTTGTTGCAATGTCGATAATGAGGCGGTGGTTGGGAAGGTGGAGCAATTGCTGCAGCTTCTGCATACGAACGGAGTGTACAGGCGACCGGCGGATGTGCGCGCACAGTCTTCGCACCTTCTGGAGCAGGGCTGTTAACTCCGGATAATTTTTGAGGAAGCACTGCACCACCAGGTTCAAGGTGTGAGCCAAGCAAGGTATGTGGCTGAGTTTTGAAAGGGCTATGGCTGCCACAAAATTACGGCCGTTATCACTAACTACCTTGCCTGCCTCAAGATGTACACTGCCCAGCCATGACTCAGTTTGTCGCTTCAAGTACTCGGCCAGCACCTCGGCGGTGTGTCTGTCGCCCAAACACATCATCTGCAACACAGCCTGCTGACGCTTTCCACTAGCTGCTCGATAGGGGGACACATCGTGTGCAACAGTGGCAGCTGCAGATGGAGTGCTCGTACGACTGCGCTCTGTGGACGAGCTTTCGCTTCTGGAGGAGGAGGAGGGTCGAACGCCTACAGCCAACTGTTTCCTATACCGTGGGCTAGGCAGCACTGTCCCACCACCGCTGTCCCCTGTGGACCCTGCATCCACCACATTAACCCAGTGTGCAGTGATGGACACGTAACGGCCCTGGCCATGCCGACTGGACCATGCATCGGTTGTGAGGTGCACCTTTCCGCTCACTGACTGCTTGAGTGCATGGACAATGCGGTCTTTCACATGATGGTGGAGGGCTGGGATGGCTTTGCGAGAGAAGAAGTGGCGACTGGGTAGGTCATAGCGTGGTACTGCATAGGCCATGAGTTCGCGGAAAGCTGTGCTTTCCACCAACCGAAAGGGCATCATCTCAAACGAGATTAGTTTGGCAATGTGGGCGTTCAAACCCAGTGTACGCGGATGAGAGACTGAGTACTTTCTTGACCTACTCATAGTGTCTGGGAGGGTGAGCTGGACTTGAGAGCTGCATATGGTGGAAGTAGCGGTGGACAGGGTGGACTGAGAGAGGGTTGATGATGGTGATGGAGTTGGTGTTCTTTCTGATGGCCTAGAATCAGTCTTTCGTTGATATAACAGTGGGATTTCCTGACTGCTGTGGTCTTGCAACGACACCTCAACATTTGCTGCTGTGCTAACCGGTGGGCTTACAGTGGGGGAAACAATGTAGCGTTGCTGACTACCTTCGTTGTGATCAGTTGCACATGTGGCACTTGAGGTTTGGTGTTGTGTCCACGCTTGCAAGTGCATGCTGGTTAAATGTCTAAGCATGCAACTGGTATTCAAATTTTTCAGATTTTTCCCTCGGCTAAAGGTCTTTGCACACTTCTTACAGATAACCTTGGCCTGATCATGAGGATTTTGTTCAAAAAAGTGCCACACTGCACGCTTCCTACTTTGGCAGACATTTTGCGGCCTAGCACGCTGTGATCTTTTGACCCTCTGGACAAGCTGTCCAGCAACTCTTTTGATGTTTGGAACCTGTCTTTGGAGTGCTCCGGGCCTGCCAGATAACAGCTGTTGTGATGTCGATGTCTGCTGTGGATGCTCCTCATCTGAGCTATTGGAAGCAGCACCCTCTTCCCCCAATGGATGCCAATCTGGGTCAACAACTGGGTCATCCATCACCTCCTCTTCTATGTCATGTGCACCTTCCTCTGTGTCACCGTGTATGGTGGTATAGTGTGCGGGAAGGGGCACCTGAGTCTCATCAGGGTCAGAATCTGGCTCTGTACACTGCGAGGACAATGTAGTGCTCTGAGTGAATGTACCAGCAGAATCATCCATCAGCGGCTGTGCATCAGTTCACTCCATGTCAGATTCATCTTGGCCTGGGTAATTCACCATTTCACTTGATAATCCAGGCATGGTATGTGAAAACAGCTCCATGGAGTAATCAGTAGTATGGCCTGCGTCATCCTTCAATCTTGGTTGGGGTGAAGGACACAAGGAAAGGTGTGGTTCATGAACATGAGCCTCCAATGACGACTCAGTGCTTTTACTTTTTACAACTGAAGAAGAGGAGGCGATAGAGCTGGAGGCTGAGTCAGCAATGTAAGACAAAACTTTTTCCTGATGCTCTGGCTTTAAAAGCGGTTTGCCAACTCCTAGAAAACTAAGCGTTCGAGGCCTTATGTAGCCAGACGATGACGCAGGGTCAGCACCTCCTGCATTCGGTCCTATTTTGCTCTTGCCACTACCATCAGATCCACCACCAACACCATCATTACCAGCTGCCAACCCCCGCCCAATTCCACGGCCTCTTCCACCAGCCTTCCTCATTTTTGGTAGAAATGTAGACAAAATCCAACAAACTATATAGTAATGTAAAACAAGGTACAAGGTGTCTATAGGACAGGGGAGATTTTGAATTTCTGCAGACACTTGTGGACACTGGGCACTTTTGGATTGTGTGAGGCCCACTGATATCTGAGCGCTATGTGACAGGCTCGATGGCACAGCTGTGACCAAAGTGACTAGAGGATAAGGGAGATTTTGAATCTCTGCACACACTTTTGGACACTGGATGGACACTTTTGGATTGTGTGAGGCCCACTGATATCTGAGCGCTATGTGACAGGCTCGATGGCACAGCTGTGACCAAAGTGACTAGAGGATAAGGGAGATTTTGAATCTCTGCACACACTTTTGGACACTGGACACTTTTGGATTGTGTGAGGCCCAATGAATATCTGAGCGCTATGTGACAGGCTCGATGGCACAGCTGTGACCAAAGTGACTAGAGGATAAGGGAGATTTTGAATCTCTGCACACACTTTTGGACACTGGATGGACACTTTTGGATTGTGTGAGGCCCACTGATATCTGAGCGCTATGTGACAGGCTCGATGGCACAGCTGTGACCAAAGTGACTAGAGGATAAGGGAGATTTTGAATCTCTGCACACACTTTTGGACACTGGACACTTTTGGATTGTGTGAGGCCCAATGAATATCTGAGCGCTATGTGACAGGCTCGATGGCACAGCTGTGACAAAAGTGACTAGAGGATAAGGGAGATTTTGACTCTCTGCACACACTTTTGGACACTGGATGGACACTTTTGGATTGTGTGAGGCCCACTGATATCTGAGCGCTGTGTGACAGGCTCGATGGCACAGCTATGACCAAAGTGACTAGAGGATAAGGGAGATTTTGAATCTCTGCACACACTTTTGGACACTGGACACTTTTGGATTGTGTGAGGCCCAATGAATATCTGAGCGCTATGTGACAGGCTCGATGGCACAGCTGTGACAAAAGTGACTAGAGGATAAGGGAGATTTTGAATCTCTGCACACTTTTGGACACTGGATGGACACTTTTGGATTGTGTGAGGCCCACTGATATCTGAGCGCTATGTGACAGGCTCGATGGCACAGCTGTGACCAAAGTGACTAGAGGATAAGGGAGATTTTGAATCTCTGCACACACTTTTGGACACTGGACACTTTTGGATTGTGTGAGGCCCAATGAATATCTGAGCGCTATGTGACAGGCTCGATGGCACAGGTGTGACAAAAGTGACTAGAGGATAAGGGAGATTTTGAATCTCTGCACACACTTTTGGACACTGGATGGACACTTTTGGATTGTGTGAGGCCCACTGATATCTGAGCGCTATGTGACAGGCTCGATGGCACAGCTGTGACCAAAGTGACTAGAGGATAAGGGAGATATTGACTCTCTGCACACACTTTTGGACACTGGATGGACACTTTTGGATTGTGTGAGGCCCACTGATATCTGAGCGCTATGTGACAGGCTCGATGGCACAGTTGTGACCAAAGTGACTAGAGGATAAGGGAGATTTTGAATCTCTGCACACACTTTTGGACACTGGACACTTTTGGATTGTGTGAGGCCCACTGATATCTGAGCGCTATGTGACAGGCTCGATGGCACAGCTGTGACCAAAGTGACTAGAGGATAAGGGAGATTTTGAATCTCTGCACACACTTTTGGACACTGGATGGACACTTTTGGATTGTGTGAGGCCCACTGATATCTGAGCGCTATGTGACAGGCTCGATGGCACAGCTGTGACCAAAGTGACTAGAGGATAAGGGAGATTTTGAATCTCTGCACACACTTTTGGACACTGGATGGACACTTTTGGATTGTGTGAGGCCCACTGATATCTGAGCGCTATGTGACAGGCTCGATGGCACAGCTGTGACCAAAGTGACTAGAGGATAAGGGAGATTTTGAATCTCTGCACACACTTTTGGACACTGGACACTTTTGGATTGTGTGAGGCCCAATGAATATCTGAGCGCTATGTGACAGGCTCGATGGCACAGCTGTGACAAAAGTGACTAGAGGATAAGGGAGATTGGATTGCTTTTAAAAAAGCAGTTTGCGGAGCAGTGGGTAAACAGAAATGCAGGAATGTCAGGAAGCCTTAGAAGGCAGCCCAACAACCAACACCACTGATACACCACTATATAGCCTCCCCTTGCACTGCACACACAGTGACTGGTGTGTTGTGCAGGCCAAATTGCTAGCAGCAGAAGCAGTTTTTTTGTCTTCTCAGCAGGACAAAAAAAAAATTGGGATTGCTTTTAAAAAAGCAGCTTGCGGAGCAGTGGGTAAACAGCAATGCAGGAATGTCAGGTAGCCTTAGAAGGCAGCCCAACAACCAACACCACTGATACACCACTATATAGCCTCCCCTTGCACTGCACACACAGTGACTGGTGTGTTGTGCAGGCCAAATCGCTAGCAGCAGCAGTTTTTTTGTCTTCTTCCCTGCCTAACGCTCTCCCTACAGAATCAGCAGCAACCTCTCCCTATACTAAGATCGGCAGAAGTAAGATGGCGGTCGGCGTGCACGCCCTTTTATACCCCCTGTGACGCCCACCAAAGCAAGCCAATCACTTACATGCCCTTCTGAAAGATGGTGGTGACCCGTGCCTTATGTCATCACGTTGCCCACAGTGTCCGTGGATCCTGATTGGCTGAAAAAGAGCGCAAAACAAACTTTTGAAACGCGACTTTGGCGCGTAAGTCGCCGACCTCGTGGCCGACCTCATCCTAGGGTCGGGTTTCGTTTCATGAAACCCGACTTTGCCAAAAGTCGGCGACTTTTGAAGTTTTTCGACCCGTTTCGCTCAACTCTAATTATGACATCATAATGAGGGGCGGGGCTTGATACACACACTTTTTCCCCATTATGTAGATAGGGGCTAAGTTGTTTGGTGAATTAGAATGCGCGGGGTTAAAATTTCACCTCACAACATAGCTTAGGACACTCTCGGGGTCCAGACGTGTGACTGTGCCAAATTTTGTGGCTGCAGCTGCGACGGTGCGGATGCCAATCCCGGACATACACACACACACACACACATACATACATACATACATACACACTTGAGCTTTATATATTAGATATCACCTACTCTACACCCTGTGTAATACTCCTATAATGTGTATATATATATATATACTATATAAACACCCCTGCTGTATAGCCTGTGTGAACTATATACATCCTGCAGTATAACCCTATAATATGTGCATATATGTGCACCCCTGCTCCCTTCAGTGAACGATGGGTGTCAGCGACCCAGTAAGAGCCGTTTGCAGTCTCATGGGGACTAAAATGGCAGTTGTCGGCGGCTGATGAAAACGAGCGCCAGAAATCCACACTGCCCATCACGAGTTGTCCTATAATTCACAAGTCCCTGTCATGAAAACCATCTGCCCCAGAGAAGCTCTTGAGGACTTACCTTGCTTTCTCTCTTCCCTCTGTTACCTTAGCTGCTGTCCTGGTCACTTGATCTCAGTGTTCTGACTTCCTGTGATGTCACGTCACCTTATCTCTGAGTTCCGGTCTCTGGAGTCTATTGTGACATCACAATCACGTGACATCATACCGTGTGGTGTGCGGGCCCCATCCAACAGCTGATGTGCAGTATGTACACCCCCTGCTCTATACCTGTGTAATATTTATGTACAACCCTGCTCTATACCTGAGTAATATATACACACCCTGCTGTGTACCCCTATAATGTGTATATATACTGTACACCTCGCTATATACCTGGGTAACATATATACATTATAGGGGGTTGTAAGGTTTGCACTCAGCTGCGTAGGATACAGGAGGCACATTCTCTTCAACGTTCTTGTGGGTTTATTTGCTTCATAAACCATGAAACCCACAACAGAAAGGTAAACAGTCCTAAACCCCTTTCTGACATCAGACGTACTATTCCGTCCACGGTACCCGGGCCCGTATGACCGGGGACGGGATAGTACGTCTAAGCGATCAGCGGCCCTCCCGAGGGGGGGACGCCGCTGATCGCAGGCGGGGTGTCAGCTGATTATCACAGCTGACACCCGGCACTATGTGTCAGGGGCTGTCACGGACCGCCCCCGACACGTTAACCCCTGCGTCAAACATGATCGCAGTGTACCCGGGGATTAGGGAAGCATCGGCAGGGAGGGGGCTCCCTGCGTGCTTCCCTGGACCCTCGAAACAGCGCGATGTGATCGCGCTGTTCCGAGGGCCTTCCTCCCTGCAGGCCCTCGGATCCAATATGGCTGAGGGAGCCTTTGGGGGCCTGCAGGTAGGCTTCTCAGCAGGCATTGAGCAAGCCTGTGATCGCTGATCTGACAGAGTGCTGTCCAAACTGTCAGATCAGCGATCTGACACATTACAGTAATGTCCCCCCCCCCAGGACAATAAATTAAAATGAAAAAAAAAAAATATGTGTAAAAATAATTTATAAAAAATCACTAGATAAATTAAAAAAATATATATATGTTCCCTAATAAATTCAATTTTTGGAAATAAAAAAAACAAACAAAGTACACATATTTAGTATCGCCGCGTCCGTAACGATCCGCCCGATAAAACCGTCCCACTAGTTAACCCTTTTAGTGATCCCGTTCAAAAATAAAAATAAAAAACAAACCAAAAAACAATGCTTTATCAACATACCGCCGAACATAAAGTGCAATAACATGCAATCAAAAAGACGGATATAAATAACCATTGTATAGCTGAAAACGTCATCTTTTCCCGCAAAAAATGAGCCGCCATACAGCATCATCAGCGAAAAAATAAGTTATAGCTCTCAGAATAAAGCAATGCAAAAATAATTATTTTTTATATTTAATTGCTTTCATTGCATAAAAGCGCCAAAACATAAAAAAAGACATAAATGAAGTATCGCTGTAATCGTACTGACCCGAAGAATAAAACCGCCTTATCAATTTTACCACACATGGAACCCTGTAAACGCACCCCCCAAAAGAAATTCATGATATGCTGGTTTTTGTTCATTTTGCATCCCAAAAATCGGAATAAAAAGCGATCAAAAAAGTCACATGCCTGAAAATGGTACCAATAAAAACATCAACTCGTCCCGCAAAAAATAAGACCTCACATGACTCAGTGGATCAAAATATGGAAAAATTATAGCTCTCAAAATGTGGTGATGCAAAAACTATTTTTACAATAAAAAGTGTCTGTTACAGAACCACTCAGCACCCAGAATATGTTGTGCAGTTATATGTATATATAATAGGTTCCATGTGAGATGCATGTCCCTAATGTATCAGCAGTGTCCGCCCTCCCCCCACCTTTGTAATTAGCACAGTAAACATCGGCAGGCTCCGGCCACCTGCGGCTTTTGTAATGCATGTCTGGCCTGACGCTTGTCTATTGGCTGGCCCTCTGTATCTGTGTGATATATTCTGTGTCCTGTGAGTAAAGTGTTGTCAGACTGGAAATACATGGAGAAGCAGTGATCTTTTATATGCGCCCATGCACTCAGAGGAATTCCAGCCAGCGTCATTCATTCAGACTCCAGCCAACGCAGAGCGGACCTCCGAAAACTCGGGGTGGTACTGAAAGAGGTACCCCAGCTTGGAAGACCCCGTTACACTGGTGGCAGACAGCGGGATTTGATACCCCTTCTACAGGAGGAAAGGAATGAATGGAAAATAACTACCAGAAGTTAAAGTGGACTACATTAAAAGATCTGGTGGAAGTCCGAGGGTTGATCGCCAGCAACAAAACAAAAGCGGATTTGATAGCAGCCATCATGGAACACGACAGTGCAGTGCCCCCCAATGTGAACGTGGAGGAGACCGAATTCCAGAGGGAGGTAAAGAACAGACTGGCGTTCTATGGCCCAAACCCTGCAGTAGAGATCATACGAGAGGTGATGGCTGATGTGCGTACTGATCTGAAGAAAAAGATGGCCGAGCGGACCAGGATAGAGCTAGCCAAGATGGAAATGGCAGAGCAGACCAAAGTGGAGCTGGCCAAGATGGAGATGGCAGAGCTGAGAGAGGAGAGTCAGCGAGCAGGGGGAGCTCTGGCCTTCGACCAGGTACCTTCAACAGTAAGCCACAAAAAGATCCAGTACAATGCCTTCCGACAGTTGGGGGAGGCAGAGGAAGACATTGATGGCTTTCTGCAGGACTTTGAGCGCAGTGTGCCCTTCATCAAGTAAACCCAGAGGAACGGGTTCAGATTCTGGCCAGCAAGCTGACAGGCCGGGCGGCGGAAGCCTATCGCACGGTACCTGAGGAGGACTGTATAGACTATGAGCGGAACGAAGAAGTGATCTTGGCCCGGTATGCGCTGACACCAGAGGCCTACCGCCAAAAGTTCCGCGGACTTATAAAACGCGTAAGCGATATCCACGCTGAATGGGCCTGTAAATTACGGCGGTCACTGCTACAGTGGGTACAAGGGAGCCAAGCAACCACTAAGGAGAACGTCCTCCAGCTCTTCCTGTTAGAACGATTCTTTAATGGATTAAACCCCGAGACACAGGAATGGCTTCGGGACAGGCGGCCAACGACTCTTGAGGAGGCCGCTCGTCTGGCCGATGAACATCATGATGCCAGGAGGCCGCAGTTCTCCGCATCAAAGGTGGTCACTAGGGGTCCGCCCATGGACCTGGAGGGCCCCAAACCACCGAAGATTGCAGGGGGATCAGCTAGAAACCCGGCCTACCACAGTCCCCCTGGGGCGCGATGCCACACCTGCCGTCAGCTGGGCCACCTGCAAAGACAATGCCCCAACCGGACTCAGCATACCCAGTGGCCAAAGGCGGGAACAGCTACCTTCAGCCGGGCTGCTGTACACTGCTACCAAGGCGAAGCTGACCCGGCATTGGGGGCTACGACTAACCAAGGGGTGGAAGAGATGGAGGAAGTGCTGCATGAAGTAGACCCCGTGCAGGCAGCCCGGGCAGATAATCGACAACAGCATCGACAGGTCGTGTGGGTTAATGGGAAACGTATGCAGGGACTAAGAGATTCTGGAGCAACTTTGACCCTTGTGAAGCCTTCTCTCGTCCGGGAAAAAGAGAAGACGGACCGGACAGTGGCAGTCCGTGTAGCAGGGGGAGCCATACATCGACTACCCACTGCCAGGATTCACCTGAACTGGGGAGTTGGGGATGGCCTTGTTGAGGTCGGCTTGATGGAGGATTTGCCTGCAGACGTCTTTCTGGGAAATGACTTGGGGCCCATGTTGTCTGCATTCTCGGTGGCCCCTCTGGCTGAGACCTATCCTGTGACCACCCGGAGACAAGCTCGAGCTGCGGAGGCGGAATCACACTCAGAGGAGGCCCAGGTAAGACATCCCAGCCCTGCACGTATTCCAATAGCCAGACACATTTCTTGGGCCACACCAGATGAATTTAAGAGGGAGTTACTTGAGGATCCTTCATTGGAGGGATATCGTGGGAAGGCACAGGAGGGGACAGGAGTACTAGAAGGGGAACAGTTTGTATAGAAGCAGGGACTCCTCTACCGGATCACAGAGCAGCACCACACAGGGACGAGACCCACTATAAAGCAACAGCTGGTAGTTCCCAAGAAGTATAGGCAGGAGCTAATGCGAATCTCTCATGGTATACCCTTGGCCGGGCACTTCGGCGTCAGTCGCACCAGGCATCATCTGACACAAAACTTCCTTTGGCCGGGGGTAACCTATGATGTTCGTCAGTACTGCCAGACCTGTGACAGTTGTCAGCGCATTGGCAAGAGGGGGGATCGATGCAAGGCCAAATTACGCCCCCTCCCCATTGTGGAGGAAACATTTAGCCGAGTAGCGGTCGATTTGATAGGGCCGTTAGCCAAACCCAGTCCGTCCGGGAAAAAGTATATATTGACAGTGGTAGTTTATGCCACAAGGTATCCAGAGGCGGTTGCGTTACCTAACATACTGGCAGAGACGATGGCGGCCGCCCTGCTCCAGGTTTTCTCACGGGTTGGATTTCCCCGGGAGATTATCTCGGACCAGTGTACCCAGTTTACAGCAGAGGTGACCAACCAAATGTGGAAGCTGTGCAGCGTAAAGTCCATTAGAAGCGCCCCGTACCACCCGCAAACCAATGGGTTGTGTGAACGCTTTAACGGGACATTAAAACAGCTCATTGGGACTTTTACCAGGACCTACACGGACTGGGAGAAATTCTTGCCACACCTCCTGTTTGCCTATCGGGAGGTGCCCCAAGAATCCATGGGGTTCTCCCCGTTCGAGCTGGTATACGGGAGACGGGTAAGGGGACCCCTAGACTTAGTGCTGGAACACTGGGAAGGGGAGGGCCTCATAGAAGGGGTACCTATTGTACCCTATGTGCTGGAATTCTGGGACCGCCTACAGGAGCTGACTCAGGCTGTACGTGAGAACATGCAGGCGACCCAGCGGCGCCAGCGCATATGGTACGATCGGAGGGCCAGAGAGCGCACCATGGAAAAAGGACAGAAGGTCCTGGTGTTAGAGCCCAGTAAACAGAATAAGTTTCAAGCTGCATGGCTGGGGCCTTACCAGGTAGTGGGGAAAATAGCCGACACAACCTATAATGTCGCCGATTGTGACGACCCCGGGGTTATCAGCATGTTCCACATGAATATGCTGAAGCCCTACCGGGAGCACCCTGAAGAAGTAGTGGCCATCTGTGCACCTGAAGCAGAGGATTTAGCCGGACTTCCCTTGCCGGATGTCTTAGGGGAAAGGACTCAGTCTAAAACATGGGACCAGGTACACTTGGGTGAAGACTTAGGCCCACGTGAGAGACAGCAGGCGGAGGCTTTGTTGAGGCTGCGACAGAGGATGTTTTCAGAGAGACCGGGGTACACTCGCCTGGCACATCACAAGGTTGAGACCCAGGATCAGACCCCCCTGCGACAAAACCCCTTCCGCGTCCCTCAGTCTGTACGAGAGGGGATGCGACAAGAGATACAAGAGATGTTGCATTTAGGGGTCATTGAAGAGTCAGATAGTCCCTGGGCATCCCCCGTAGTGTTAGTGCCCAAGAAGGATGGGACTACACGGTTTTGTGTAGACTATCGTAAGCTCAATGAGAAAACAGTGACGGATGCATACCCCATGCCGCGTGTGGATGAGTTGTTAGACCGGCTGGCGAGGGCAAAGTATTTGACCACCATCGATCTATGCAAAGGCTACTGGCAGATTCCCCTTAGTCCTGACGCTATTCCCAAGTCGGCATTTGTCACCCCGTTCAGCTTATTCCAGTTTCGAGTTATGCCATTTGGGATGAAGAATGCCTCGGCAACCTTCCAAAGGCTGGCTGACCGGCTTCTGGATGGTCTCCAGGACTATGCTTGTGCCTACCTGGACGACATCGCCATCTACAGTGCGACATGGGAAGAGCATCTAAATCACCTAGAAACAGTATTGGACAGGATCCACCGGGCCAGAATCACCCTGAACCCAAACAAGTGTCACGTGGGCAAAGCAGAGGTTCAGTATTTAGGGCATTGGGTGGGAAGTGGGAAACAGCGACCAGAACCAGCCAAGATTGAGGCCATAGCCAAATGGCCCATGCCACGCACTAAAACCCAGGTCATGGCGTTTCTAGGGACAGCGGGGTATTACAGGAAATTCGTTCCAAATTACAGCAGCGTAGCCAAGCCCCTCACTGATTTGACCCGTAAGAACCAACCCCGCCAGGTAACCTGGACCTCAGAGTGTGAGGAAGCCTTCCGCCAACTAAAGGACGCCCTCACCAATACCCCTGTATTGGCCGCAACCGATCCAACTACACGTTTCCTTGTTCATACAGACACTTCTATGTTTGGATTGGGGGCAGTACTGAGCCAAGTCGGGCCGGACGGCCAAGAACACCCGGTAGCTTACCTGAGTCGGAAACTACTGCCCCGTGAAGTAAGCTATGCGGCCATCGAGAAGGCGTGCCTGGCGGTAGTATGGGCACTCAAGAAGTTGCAACCATATTTGTATGGACGACAGTTTTCCCTCCTAACGGACCATAATCCCCTAGTCTGGCTTAATCGGGTCTCTGGAGACAACGCCAGATTGCTGCGGTGGAGTTTAGCCCTACAACCTCTGGACGTCACCATCCACTACAGATCCGGCAAACAAAATGGTAACGCCGATGGACTAAGTCGACAAACGGAACTTGTACCAACCCCATAAACTTTGGTCATCCCCAAACTGATCCGTTGAGGATCAGACTGTGTATGCCGATCGCGTCGCTGAAAAGGAGAGCCGTGTTACAGAACCACTCAGCACCCAGAATATGTTGTGCAGTTATATGTATATATAATAGGTTCCATGTGAGATGCATGTCCCTAATGTATCAGCAGTGTCCGCCCTCCCCCCACCTTTGTAATTCCCACAGTAAACACGCAGGTTCCGGCCACCTGCGGCTTTTGTAATGCATGTCTGGCCTGACGCTTGTCTATTGGCCGGCCCTCTGTATCTGTGTGATATATTCTGTGTCCTGTGAGTAAAGTGTGGTCAGACTGGAAATACATGGAGAAGCAGTGATCTTTTACATGCGCCCATGCACTCAGAGGAATTCCAGCCAGCGTCATTCATTCAGACTCCAGCCGACGCAGAGCGAACCTCCGAAAATACGGGGTGGTACTGAAAGAGGTACCCAAGCTTGGAAGATCCCGTTACATCCATAGATTCGGGACGCCTACCTGCACGTCCCCATTTTTCAGGGACATCAAAGGTTTCTGCGCTTTGCTGTGCAAGAGCAGCATTTCCAGCTTGTGGCCCTGCCATTTGGGCTGGCAACAGCCCCCAGAATTTTTACAAAGATTATGGCAGCAATGGTAACTATATTAAGGGTCAGAGGCATAATATTAGTACCATATCTCGACGATATTCTCGTCAAAGCACCCTCCTGCACTCAGGCCCAGGAAAACCTAGCGGTGGTTTTAAACACGCTGTTCTGGCTTGGTTGGATCATAAACAGGGAGAAATGTCACCTAACGCCAACACAACGCCTAGAATTCTTAGGGATGATAATCGACACCTGCCGCTCGAGGGTCTTTCTCCCAGAAAGAAAGTGTATTACCCTCCAGCAGGGAATTCATTCTCTGTTAAAATTCCGACTTCTATCCTTTCGTGCTGCCATGAGAGTCTGTTTCATTCCAGGATACTGCAGAGGAACATCCTCCTTCAGTGGGACAGGATCATCTCTTCGCTGGATCGCCCCTTCCTCCCTTCCATTCAGACCAGGGAATTCCTCAAGTGGTTGCTGATCTCCCCCCTCGATCATCTGGGATGGCCTTTTCCCCCTGTCCACTGGCAGGTGGTAACTACATGTAACGGGGTCTTCCAAGCTGGGGTACCTCTTTCAGTACCACCCCGTGTTTTCGGAGGTCCGCTCTGCGTTGGCTGGAGTCTGAATGAATGACGCTGGCTGGAATTCCTTGGTTACATGGGCGCATATAAAAGATCACTGCTTCTCCATGAATATCCAGTCTGACAACACTTTACTCACAGGACACAGAATATATCACACAGATACAGAGGGCCGGCCAATAGACAAGCGTCAGGCCAGACATGCATTACAAAAGCCGCAGGTGGCCGGAGCCTGCGGAGGTTTACTGTGGGAATTACAAAGGTGGGGGGAGGGCGGACACTGCTGATGCATTAGGGACATGCATCTCACATGGAACCTATTATATATACATATAACTGCATAACATATTCTGGGTGCTGAGTGGTTCTGTAACACGTAACACGGCTCCCCCTTTTCAGCGACGTGATCGGCATACACAGTCTGATCCTCAACGGATCGGTTTGGGGATGACCGAAGTTTATGGGGTTGGTACAAGTTCCATTTGTCGACTAAATCCATCGGCGTTACCATTTTGTTTGCCGGGTCTGTAGTGGATGGTGAAGTCCAGAGGTTGTAGGGCTAAACTCCACCGCAGCAATCTGGCGTTGTCTCCAGAGACCTGATTAAGCCAGACTAGGGGATTATGGTCCGTTAGGAGGGAAAACTGTCGTCCATACAAATATGGTTGCAACTTCTTGAGTGCCCATACTACCGCAAGGCACTCCTTCTCGATGGACACATAGCTTACTTCACGGGGCAGTAGTTTCCGACTCAGGTAAGCTACCGGGTGTTCTTGGCCGTCCGGCCCGACTTGGCTCAGTACTGCCCCCAATCCAAACATAGAAGCGTCTGTATGAACAAGGAAACGTGTAGTTGGATCGGGTGCGGCCAATACAGGGGTATTGGTGAGGGCGTCCTTTAGTTGGCGGAAGGCTTCCTCACACTCTGAGGTCCAGGTTACCTGGCGGGGTTGGTTCTTACAGGTCAAATCAGTGAGGGGCTTGGCTACGCTGCTGTAATTGGGAACGAATTTCCTGTAATACCCCACTGTCCCTAGAAACGCCATGACCTGGGTTTTAGTGCGTGGCATGGGCCATTTGGCTATGGCCTCAATCTTGGCTGGTTCTGGTCGCTGTTTCCCACTTCCCACCCAATGCCCTAAATACTGAACCTCTGCTTTGCCCACGTGACACTTGTTTGGGTTCAGGGTGATTCCGGCCTGGTGGATCCTGTCCAATACTGTCTCTAGGTGATTTAGATGCTCTTCCCATGTCGCACTGTAGATGGCGATGTCGTCCAGGTAGGCACAAGCATAGTCCTGGAGACCATCCAGAAGCCGGTCAGCCAGCCTTTGGAAGGTCGCCGGGGCATTCTTCATCCCGAATGGCATAACTCGAAACTGGAATAAGCCGAACGGGGTGACAAATGCCGACTTGGGAATAGCATCAGTACTAAGGGGAATCTGCCAGTAGCCTTTGCATTGATCGATGGTGGTCAAATACTTTGCCCCCGCCAGCCAGTCTAACAACTCATCCACACGAGGCATGGGATATGCATCCGTCACTGTTTTCTCATTGAGCTTACGATAGTCTACACAAAACCATGTAGTCCCATCCTTCTTGGGCACTAACACTACGGGGGATGCCCAGGGACTATCTGACTCTTCAATGACCCCTAAGCGCAACATCTCTTGTATCTCTTGTCGCATCCCCTCTCGTACAGACTCAGGGACGCGGAAGGGGTTTTGTCGCAGGGGGGATTGATCCTGGGTCTCAACCTTGTGTTGTGCCAGGCGAGTGTACCCCGGTCTCTCTGAAAACATCCTCTGTCGCAGCATCAACAACGCCTCCGCCTGCTGTCTCTCCCGTGGGCCTAGGTCTTCACCCAAGTGTACCTGGTTCCATGTTTTAGACTGAGTCCTTTCCCCTAAGACACCCGGCAAGGGAAGTCCAGCTAAATCCTCTGCTTCAGGTGCACAGATGGCCACTACCTCTTCAGGGCGCTCCCGGAAGGGCTTCAGCATATTCACGTGGAACATGCGGATAACCCTGGGGTCGTCACAATTGGCGACATTATAGGTTGTGTCGGCTATTTTCCCCACTACCTGGTAGGGCCCCTGCCATGCAGCTTGGAACTTGTTCTGCTTAGTGGGCTCTAACACCAGGACCTTCTGTCCTATTTCCAAGGTGCGCTCTCTGGCCCACCGATCATACCATACGCGCTGGCGCCGCTGGGTCGCCTGCAGGTTCTCACGTACAACCTGGGTCAGCTCCTGTAGGCGGTCCCAGAATTCCAGCACATAGGGTACAATAGGTACCCCTTCTATGAGGCCCTCCCCTTCCCAGTGTTCCAGCACTAAGTCTAGGGGTCCCCTTACCCGTCTACCGTATACCAGCTCGAACGGGGAGAACCCCGTGGATTCTTGGGGCACCTCCCGATAGGCAAACAGGAGGTGTGGCAAGAATTTCTCCCAGTCCCTGTAGGTCCTGGTAAAAGTCCCAATGAGCTGTTTTAATGTCCCGTTAAAGCGTTCACACAACCCATTGGTTTGCGGGTGGTATGGGGCGCTTCTAATGGACTTTACGCTGCACAGCTTCCACAGTTGGTTGGTCACCTCTGCTGTAAACTGGGTACCCTGGTCCGAGATAATCTCCCGGGAAAATCCAACCCGTGAGAAAACCTGGAGCAGAGCGGCCGCCACCGTCTCTGCCAGTATGTTAGGTAATGCAACCGCCTCTGGATACCGTGTGGCATAATCTACCACTGTCAATACATACTTTTTCCCGGATGGACTGGGTTTGGCTAACGGCCCTATCAGATCGACCGCTACTTGGCTAAATGGTTCTTCCACAATGGGGAGGGGGCGTAATTTGGCCTTGCATCGATCCCCCCTCTTGCCAATGCGCTGGCAACTGTCACAGGTCTGGCAGTACTGACGAACATCATAAGTTACCCCCGGCCAATAGAAGTTTTGTGTCAGACGATGCCTGGTGCGACTGACGCCGAAATGCCCGACCAAGGGTATATCATGAGAGATTCGCAGTAACTCCTGCCTATACTTCTTGGGAACTACCAGCTGTCGTTTTATAGTGGGGCTCGTCCCTGTGTGGTGCTGCTCTGTGATCCGTTAGAGGAGTCCCTGCTTCCATAAAACTGTTCCCCTTCCAGCACCCCTCTCCCCTCCTGTGCCTTCCCACGATATCCCTCTAATGAAGGATCCTCAAGTAACTCCCTCTTAAATTCATCTGGGGTGGCCCAAGAAATGTGTCTGGCTATGGGAATACGTGCAGGGCTGGGATGTCTTACCTGGGCCTCCTCTGAGTGTGATTCCGCCTCCGCAGCTCGAGCTTGTCTCCGGGTGGTCACAGGATATGTCTCAGCCAGAGGGGCCACCGAGAATGCAGACAACATGGGCCCCAAGTCATTTCCCAGCAAGACGTCTGCAGGCAAATCCTCAATCAAGCCGACCTCAACAAGTCCATCCCCGACTCCCCAGTTCAGGTGAATCCTGGCAGTGGGCAGTCGATGTATGGCTCCCCCTGCTACACGGACGGCCACTGTCCGGTCCGTCTTCTCTTGGTCCCGGACGAGATGAGGCTTCACAAGGGTCAAAGTTTCCCCGGAATCTCTTAGTCTCTGCATACGTTTCCCATTAACCCACACGACCTGTCGATGCTGTTGTCGATTATCTGCCCGGGCTGCCTGCACGGGGTCTACTTCATGCAGCACTTCCTCCCTCTCTTCCACCCCTTGGTTAATCGTAGCCCCCAATGCCGGGTCAGCTTCGCCTTGGTAGCAGTGTACAGCAGGCCGGCTGAAGGTAACTGTTCCCGCCTTTGGCCACTGAGTATGCTGAGTCCGGTTGGGACATTGTCTTTGCAGGTGGCCCAGCTGACGGCAGGTGTGGCATCGCGCCCCAGGGGGACTGTTGTAGGCCGGGTTTCTAGCTGGTCCCCCTACAATCTTCGGTGGTTTGGGGCCCTCCAGGTCCATGGGCGGGCCCCTAGTGACCACCTTTGATCCGGACAACTGCGGCCTCCTGGCATCATGATGTTCATCGGCCAGACGAGCGGCTTAGAATCATAGAATCGTAGAGTTGGAAGGGACCTCCTGGGCCATCGGGTCCAACCCCCTGCTCAAAGCAGGATTCGCTAAATCATCCCAGTCAGATGTCTGTCCAGCCTCTGTTTGAAGACTTCCACTGAAGGAGAACTCACCACTTCTCGTGGCAGCTTGTTCCACTCATTGATCACTCTAACTGTCAAAAAGTTTTTCTAATATCTAATCTGTGTCTCCTCCCATTCAGTTTCATCCCATTGCTTCTAGTCTTTCCTTGTGCAAATGATAATAAAGTTGATCCTTCTACAATGTGACAGCCGTTTAGATATTTGTAGACAGCTATTAAGTCTCCCCTCAGTCTTCTCTTTTGCAAACTAAACTAAACTATTTTGTTGGAAAAATGAGAAATCGCTGATCAACTTTTAACCCTTATAACTTCATAAAAAAAAATGTTTGTGCTGATGTAAAGTTGACATGTTGGGAAATGTTATTTAGTGTGATATATGTACCGTATTTTTCAGACTCTAAGGACTCTAAGACATATTGGACTATAAGACTCACCTGCGTTTTAGAGGAGGAAATTAGGAAAAAAATCTGAACCAAAAAATGTGGTCAATTCTGTACTTAGTATCCCCTATCCTGGTAAATATGGTCCCCTTATCCCCATCCTGATACACATGTCCCCTCATCCCTATCCTGGTATGCATGGCTCCCTTATCCTTACATGCATGGCCCCCTCATCCCTATCCTTGTAGGAATGGTCCCCATCATCCTTATCCTGGCAGGAATTAACACCCTCATCCCTATACTGGTATGCATGGCCCCATCCCTATCCTCTTAAGCAGGGCCCCCTCCTTATCCTGATATGATTGGCCCCATCCCAGTCCTGGTATTCATGGCGCCATCCTTATCCGGGTATGATTGGCCCAATCCCGGTCCTGGTATGCATGATCCCATCCTTATCCTGGCATAATTGTTCTCATCCCAGTCCTAGCATGCATGGTCTCATCCTTATCCTGGTATGATTGGCCATATCCCAGTCCTGGTATTCATGGTCCCATCCTTATCCTGGTATGATTGGCCCCATCCCGGTCCTGATATGCATGGTCTCATCCTTATTCTGGTATGATTGGCCCCACCCCCGTCCTGGTATGCATGGTCCCATCCTTATCCTGGTATGATTGGCTCCATCCCGGTCCCGGTATGCATGGTCCCATCCTTATCCTGGTATGATTGGCGCCATCACGCTACTGAAGAGCAATGAAGACTCACTGCTCTCTGCGATGAACAGTCCTGGTGAGTATTCCGGCGGCTGTGCTCTGCTTGTGAGCAGTGCATGACGTCCCTGCCATACCCTGCTTACAAGCATTATTCAGCTGCTGGCAACGGAGCAGGACGCTGCGAGGGAGCGGAGGAAGGTAAGTGTAATTTTTTTTTCTTTTTTAAATCTTTTCTGATGGAGCAATGCATACCAGGACTGGGATGGGGCCAATCATACCAGAATAAGGATGGACCCAACCATACCAGGAACGGGATGGGGCCAAGCATACCAAGATGCCAAAAAGAAATGAATATTCATTGCCCTCCATGACCATGGGCGTGGAATGCAGTGAATATTCATTTCTCTTTAGCAGCGGGCACAGGAGTTAGCCGGAGCCGCCGGCTCCTGCCTCTGTGACCCGCCAAAACCGCTCCCCAATCTCCCCGCCATAGCCGGTACATCCAGACTATAAGACGCTCCCCCCATTTTCCTCCACATTTTGGGAGGGGAAAAGTGCATGTTATAGTCCAAAAAATATGGTAACTCTCTGACTTAAGGGCATAAAAATTAAAAGTTTGAAAATTTCCTTTTTTTGGTCACAAATAGATGCAAGTTATATCGAAGAAATTTCACCACAATCATAAAGTACAATAGGCTTGGGGGGTAAAGGGGTTAATGAAGCAATAACAGTAATTACTGCAGACTAAACTACTACACAGTGTATAAGATATATTCAAACTTTGCTCACTATTTTTAATCTTGGGGTGAATGTAGGAAATTATAATGAAGTGATAATAAAAGTTATGTTTTATTACATTAAAATGTGTTGTGGGAGATAGTGACTAGGACTCACCCAAAGTCGCATTGTCGCAGCGCTTGTCTGGCTGCCATGGAGGGTGTAACTGGACGTTGGACCAGGGCAGCACAAATCTTATTCTCAACTCTACAGTAGACAGATCTGCTTTAAGGCAAGGTCCCATCAATACCCCTTTTTTCACAGGTACAGCATTGATCTTGGCCTTATATACATGCCTCTAACATATTCCACAAGGATAATTCAGACTTAAAACTCTTTGCAGTGATCTCATTCATTTTATTTTATTTTCCCTGCATTGTATAATAAAGATTATAAACAATATTCAGGTAAATTGATAAAAATGATTGTTAAACATCACTAAGTCCCTGCTCACATCAAGTTAAGAGGCTACAACTGGCGGATAGGAGAAATGTTTCCTTAGGACTCCATCCATCAGACAGAGGTCAGATGAGTGTCCTTTTGGCCTATGTGTACCTTTAATTTGCAATATGGAATAGTGTACTAGACTGTGCTATTCAATATATACAGTAAATAAGAACTTACCAAAGGAGCCTATTAGTCACAAATCCCATTGATTGCCTATACAATGGTGATAAGTCACAGCCTAAGTCTCCCCTTTTTATTTGATGATCGAGTGGGCAGCCCGAGACTGGTGATTTTACTGTCTATAAATTACGGTACTTACAAAAGTGTGCAGAACACTCAAACTCCATGCCAGGATCCCACAACCCAGAAGTCGGGCACTTTGGAGGAATATTAGGGAGTAACTTCTATTTAGAAAAATGAATAGTCTTAGCTGCCCACTCTTTTATTAAATAAAAAGAGCAGCCCCAGATTGGTGGTAATATGCTTTAAGTCCGTGGTTTACATCAGGAGATCTTCCATATCTTCCTACCTTCAATATAGACTCTTATGGTGATGTGAGCAGAGCCTAATGACTTAAACATGGTTTATTTTATGACCTTTGGTGGATCTAGGTCACAGTACATGACATGATCGTGACCATTCTTCTGTTGTAGACATGTCTGACTGCATCTCTCTTGACATTCAGCTGGACCTAGCGATGGATGTATACAACTGAAGTCCAGAAGGCTTTATAGCAAAAACCAACAATTAACACTTGTACTGAGAATTCAACAGATACGGGGCTGTTCAAATAAAAAAAATACAGGTGAGTGCCAAAGACCTACAAGTTTAGAAAAGAGTCGTGGAGGTGTTGGTGGGGCACTCACAGAGTGCATACGAGAAGGGCCAAAGTCACAGAAGGGTAAGGTTTAGCACCGTCCATAATTCCTCAATGTCTCATGCAATAATGTGTAGGGGTACCGAGCTGCAGTGCAAGCCTGTGATCAATGTGAGGGATAGAGGTATACATCCTGGTTCATGGTCGTCCAGCAATATTTTCTATAAGTTATAGAAACAAAAAGGAAATAATGCTGAAAATGATGAATTACAGTAATAATCCATAACGGATGGCATCCGGAATGTGAACAAGCCTTGGGCAGTGAATGGGCATAAGGCTGTCTGGAAATTATATAACACAGACATCGGATATAATAAAATACAACAGAACAGAAATACAATATGTGTAACGGTTAATGAGACAAGGGAGGCACTGATCTTCATAGTGGTGGGATGAGGCTCCTGGGTGACTGCAAACTGGTAGCGGAGCACCTACCTGCAATATGACATTTACAATACTAGTTCCTCATGTGGCAGAGGGAATATTGGGCACCAACAGGAATGGAGGTCCAGTTCTAACCTCGACCTGTATGCACCCTCTATAGCTAAGCCTCTGCTGGGTTCATCTAAAGTTGGCATTTACCATTTTCAGAAAGCACTGTCAGTGCAAAAGCAGTACACATGACGCCTAAGTATTGTTTCATTGGTTTTGCACTACAAGTACTAGAAGGCAACTTATTTGGTGGTTTCAGCCTGACTCAGAGCGACAGCACACGGTGCAAAACACAAATTCCTATGTAATAGCCTTTACTTTTAGCTCCAGGGGAATTTGGTTTTGAAGGAACTTCTGCAACAGTTTTATGCTACAACCTTTAGGTTCCTCTCCATAGAGGACAAACTGCCATAGACTATTTTGAAGTAAGTGCCCCAGTATCCAATTCACTGCTACCTACTGTATAGACATTCTCCATCTTATGAAGTGCATGCGTACTGCAACAAGACTGCCAGAAAATTCATCTAGGTCAGAACAGGCTTTAGTTGCACAAAATGGCGGAATATTCTCATGGTTTGTGATCTGTGATGTTATGACTATTGTACCCAAATCCTTTCTTTTGTAGGTTCATTTAAGCCCAAGATCATAAATCAGTGTACAATCTCTTCCGGGTCGAGTGGCTGTAGAGAGTCTGGGGTATTGCTTAGAGGCAGTTCTTGTTGTGCCTTAGAAGTTAAAGTCACATCCTCTGGACAGGGATCTCCACTGTCCACAGTGAATGGCAAGCCCATAATGGCCTGGTTCTCCTGAAAGTCCACACTCCTGGCACACTGGATACCATTGGCAAGGTGCTGGCTTTTTGCCGCCATTGAATTTAAACTTTGCTCTGTACTAATGACCATTAATGGCTGACTGCTCCACTCTTGGCTTCCATTTTCAGTTACCATGGATTGAGTTTGAGGGTTAGAGACCAGAGTCAAACAAGTCTCAGCCTGAATTTTGTCTGGATCCAAACTAAGTTCTTCCTCTTCTTCGGAGTCCAGCCCAGCACAATGCCCGCTGCGCTCTGAAGCCGAGAAATCAGAGTGTACAATGACATCAGCCTCCATTTGATTCTGAGATGGATTCCTGGGATTCCTTCCAACATCAACCTAATGAGAAATAAATTAGTATTTAGTATAGCAAAAATCAGTTCAAAACAAAAACATTTATGTCAACACATCAACATGCAATTTTACCTTATGTGGCTCAAAGGAAATGTCGTGTAAGACCATCCTTAGACCGCCAGAGGTCATATGATTTGCTGATCCATTGGCAGTACAAGTCAGGTCTCCAGTGATGGTGTCAGCATAGCTGGTGATGTGATTAGCCCAGTTCTGAGTGACTGATCCATTCCACGAAGGCTGAAGAGAGCAGAACATGGAGATAAGTTGTGTCAATGCTTTATTCTTGAGAGCATTAATGGGGTTGTCCACTAGTCGAACAACCTCTACTCAATCCCTATGTTTACCCCATGTAAAATGATTACACCTATACTAACCTCTGGTACCGGAGCCATTCCAGTAGAGTCAGCACTGGCCCTCCTGTGGATCGCGTGATACTGCTATGTCATGCAATCTCTGCAGTCGATAAGTATCTGCTTCACTCTCTCCGCCTTTGTATAAATTACATACATCTGGAGGAAGTGAGAGCTGCTGTTTTGTCTCGCGGCTGCAGTTTTTTTTTTCTTAAAACAAACCATGATGCTTCACTTATTCTATGCCAACGCCAGCTGTGTCTATTACTGTCTGCCAGGGTGGCCCCCAGGAATTTCAGGACCCCATATTGGTAAAATTTACAGACCCCCTTGAAATTCCATCCAGGCTCCACCCCAGCTCCGCCTTCACCCCACGAACCTTCCACAGTCACACCGCCCACTCTTGGAAAAAATCCGACCATTGGAAACCACACTGATCGGAAGAACGGGGAACTTTTATCTCCACTTTAAAATGTAGCATCAGGTGGGATGTCTCACAGCAATTATATTCATCCTTATCTGGGGTTTCTAGAAAAAGCCAAATGCAGCCACTGAGGGAATGAATAAATCAGCGGTCGAGTCGCACAAGAGCACCATTCTTAAAGGGATAAAAGTTCCACATTATTCTGATCGGTGCGGGTACCGGGAGTCAGACCCCCAACAATCAATAACTTAGCATTTATCCTTAGGCCACGTTCACATGTTCAATATTTTACATCAGCATTTGTAAGCCAAAATCAGTGTCATGATCCATGCTGGATCATGACAGATAAAATGCACTAGTAACCTTTTTCTTCTTAAGCTGTGGTGCTTAAAGATAGTTTTTGCCCCCGGTGGCCATTAGGGTCATTGCACTGTCGTGGTTTCAGTTCTAGTTTTGCCCCCGGTGGCCATTAGGGTCATTGCACTGTGGTGGTTTCAGTTCTAGTTTTTCCCCCAGTGGCCTTTAGGGTCATTGTACCCTGGTTTCTTTAGTTTAGTGCATGTGATTATAAAGCAGGTGTGATTGCTCTGGCACTGCTATAAAAGAGTGTCAGGTGTTGCAATCAGGGTTGGTGATAGTGGTCATTTCCAACCATCCTTGGTGAAGAAAGGAGCTAGAGAGAGTTCCTTGCAGCACAGTCAGAGTCCTGGTGTGGAAGGAGTCAGAGGGGATTTCCTTGCAGCTCTGACAGAGCTTGGTGGCAGCTATTCAGTAGGAAAGCTGCATTCTGGTGGTGGACTCTGTTGCTGGGAGCAAGAGCAACAGAGCAAAGCTAAGCGGTGTTTCCCTGTTTGTATTTTTCCATGGTGTGTACTAGTACAGCGGTGGGGCCAGTGCCTGCACCACCCAGCTCCCTAGCAACGGATAGGTTTAGGGTGTGCTAGGGTGACAGGTATCCTGATCGGCGCCCGGTGCGGAACCGGCCTAGGGAATGTTAGGAGTGTGAGGGACACTGACTCAGGGGAGTGCAGGAGGTCTCCACGTCCCCGTTCCCTATCGCAGGGCCCACCGTTGTAACTGTTTCCCTTCCCCTTGTCTTGTTGTTTTAGTTACCGGCCTGCGCGTCATGTCACACAGGACAGTTACACGTGCCGTGTCTTGTTGTCTTAGTTACCGGCCTGCGGGTCGTGTCACACAGGATGGGTCCAGGTTACACTCAGGAGAGGAACAATCAGATGAAAAGTATAATAGAAACACGTCACCACTTCTAGATTTTTTTCCCACTCGTGGCTTTGACTGACAAATATTGATGTAAAAAACTGACCAAATACTGCCTTGTGTTGTTCAACATTTTAATCAATGATTTAGATCAGGGGTGAGGAACTGTCATGGTCTGCCTGGAATTTTCTGTTACGGTCCTTCTAGGGATAATCCTATGTGGCCTCTCTTTGGTTTGGGGAGGGCTATAAGTAACCGCACTGGTGCTATGCTCGTTGTCAGTGATACATCTGTTCCTGGCTGAGTAGATGACCCTTGTATACCTGTGTATATTGCCTGCTTCTGTACGATTGCTCTGTGTATGACCCGGTCTGTTCCCCGCTAGATATTCGTCTGCTGGGCGGACCGAGATTTCAGGTATAACGTGTCAAAAGTTTGGTATTGCAACATATCATGGGGGGTAGAATTAAAATTCTAAGCTGGAACGTTAGGGGTCTCGCTAACGTCTCAAAACGGGCCGCAATTTTACAATATCTGCTGAAGCTGAGGCCCTCAGTGATTTGCCTCCAAGAAACACATCTGGTAAAAGACAAAGTAGCTATGTTACAAAAAAGGTGGGTGAGGAAGGCTTATCACTCAACGTACTCAGCCTATGCTAGGGGAGTGTCGGTGTTGATCCACACTTCTACTCCATATGAAGAAGTGAAGGCTATAATAGACAAGGATGGGCAATACGTGTTTATTGTATGTAGGATATTGAATAGATTATTATGTATTGTGTCTTTGTATATCCCTCCACCATTTTCTGGAAAAAAGATACAGTAAATTCTGGACTTATCCGGGAAATGGACTGGGGTCCCGTTGCTTGTAATAGGTGATGTGAATAATATTGCAAATGATCATTGGGATAAGGGTAAACATGCGGGGAGCAGAGAGGGAGGGAATGTGACACCTTTTGGAAACTACATGAGGGAAATTGGTTGGATAGACTTGTGGAGAGTTCGGAATATGGAGAACTACACTTACTCGTGCTACTCGGCGACGTATGGATCCCTGTCTCGCATTGATGTGGCTTTGGAAAATGAGGGGGTGGATAACTTGGTACAGGAAGTGGAATATTTGCCCAGAGTCCTATCGGATCATTGTCCACTGGTGATATCTCTACAATTGGGAGCACGGGGGGAGGTTGACAGGTATGGGATGGAAAATTCATCCCTTTTGGTTACGGTTGCTGGATATGGGAAAGATAGAAGAGGAGCTGGGAGAATTCTTTAGGATAAACGAAGGTAGTGCAGAGGGTCATGTAGTCTGGGATACTATGAAGGCGTTTTTGAGAGGGATTTTATTCAGAGAAGGAGGAATTAAGGGCGGCTGAGGAAGCATTGGGTGCGCAGTGTACTGAAGCTACGCAGACCCGCATGAGAGTGGCCCAGTCGGAAGTTAATAAACTTCACATCCGTAAGGCGGAGAGACGGCGGGCATTTCAGAATGAGGCATTCTATGCGGAGGGTGAAAAAGTGGGGCACCTGCTCTCAGTGATAGCTTCGGCACAACGGGAATCCTCACATGTATATGCAATTAAAACTAAGGAAGGTAATGTGGTTACACAGGGGGATCAAATTTTGGATGTATTTAAACAATTTTATAGTGGGCTATACTCCTCAAAGATACATAAAGGTCAAGAGGAGATGGACAGGTATCTGAGGGCGATTAAGCTTCCTAGATTAGGGGAGGAAGACAGAGAATGGATGGATAGGCCGCTTGCAGCGGAGGACTTGAGGATGGCACTGGTGGACATGGCGGGAAATAAGGCCCCGGGGGCGGATGGCATTCCGGCAGAGGTGTATAAAATTTTTAATGAAGAAGTAATAACTAAATTGGAGAAGGTATTTAATGAGTCATTGGAGAGGGGAATGTTACCTACATCTATGAGAGAGGCCATTGTGGTGGTCAATCCTAAAGCTGATAAGGACCCATTGAATCCGGAGTCCTACAGACCAATTTCACTCCTTACGGCAGATGTAAAGATTCTGGCGAAGGCCTTGGCCAACAGACTGACCCACGTGATTGATAAAGTAATCCACCCAGATCAATCGGGATTTATGCCCAATAAATCTACAGCAATCAATTTAAGGAGGCTATATTTAAATATGCAAATTCCAGCCGAAAATGCTGGAAAGAGAGTAGTAGTGTCTTTGGATGCCCATAAGGCATTTGATTGCATAGAATGGAAGTACTTGTGGTCGGTTTTGATGGGCCTTGGGTTCGGGCCCAAGTTTATATCGTGGGTGGGGTTGCTATACTCCTCTCCAACGCCAAAAATTAGAGTGAATAATGAATTATCTGATAGTTTCTCATTACATAGGGGTACGAGGCAGGGATGCCCGTTGTCTCCGTTGCTGTTTGCCCTCGCCGTGGAGCCTCTGGCCACTAAAATAAGGGATGCACAAGAGATAAAAGGATTTGTTTATGGAGTGAAGGAGGAGAGGGTGTCTTTGTATGCCGACGATATTTTGTTATTTTTGGAGGACTCAGGGGAGAATTTGGATAACGCGGTGGAATTAATTGAGGAATTCGGGGAATTTTCCGGACTCAAAATCAATTGGGACAAATCGTGCATAATGCCCATTGATGAGGTAGATAGGGATATGGGGGAGGTGGAAAGGTCAGCAAAATTGAAGGTGGTTTCGGGATTTAAATATTTGGGGATACAAATTGCCCTTCCGTTGACTAGGTTTGAAGAACTTAATCTAAGCCCTTTGCTACAAAAAATTCGCTCCAAAATATCAGCATGGAATAAATTACATCTTTCGGTAATTGGAAGGGTGAACCTTTTAAAAATGATTGTGATGCCACAGCTTTTATATGTACTGCATAATTCTCCAATTTGGATCTCGCAGAGTAGGTTCCACAAAATTAAATCGCTGTTTGGCGAACTAATATGGGGGGGAAAGCCCACGGTTTAAACAAGAAACTTTGCAGAGGCCAAAGGAGGAAGGAGGTTTGGCGCTTCCCAACCCCTGGGTCTATTTTTTATCAGCACAATGCCAGCATATTGGAGGATGGGGGGTGGAGACGGGACAGGGACAATCGCCTAGTAGTTTGAGATATTTGTTTGGAAAATGGCCTCTGGGAGAGAGTTTGGAAGGGGGGCAGTTTTTAAAATTAGGCTCTCGGTTTCCTACTGTTCTCCTAATTCATAAGGTTTGGGAAAAAGTTAAACAGATAAGGGGTGTCACGGGCTTTACCAAATACTCTCCTGTATGGCATAATATAAATTTGCAAGAATTCAAGCAAATGGAAGGATTTGGGCCCTGGAGAGAGGCAGGAATCAGAAGGATGGGACAGCTAATAGGTCAGGGGAGACTTAAGTCATTTGTGGAGCTGCAAACAGAATTCCAGTTACCGCATTCAAATTTGTTTCATTATAAAAGAATTCAGCATGCGTATCGGTCGCAATGTCTTATTGAGATCCAGTTTGATATCACGCTGGCCTCCATTTTGGAGAACAGCGTGACAAGGGGGGCAATCTCAGGAGTGTATAGAGATTTATTATTCACTTTTCTAGTCAAACATCCCATCAAGTCTAGAGTGAAATGGGAAGCTGAACTGGGAGAGATAAATGACGATAGATGGGAATCTATTTTAGAATATGTGCCTAAGATCTCTATGAGCGAACCTGGGAGGATGTCTCAGCTATACGTAATTCATAGAGCTTACAGAACTCCCGATAGACTGTTCAAGATGGGTTTGAGGTCCGATTCCGAGTGTCCACGATGTTCGCAGGAACGGGCAGACATGCTGCACATGCTGTGGCATTGCCCTAGATTGTCTACGTACTGGACAGTTGTATTGAGTCGGATTGAATTGATATATAGGTGTGCAATCCCCAGAGACCCTTTGGTCTGTATATTAGGTTATGTGGAAGAATTAGTAACGGTATCCATGGTCAAATTGGCGATTGCTAGACTGTTGTTCATAGCAAGGAAGTTGATCGCTCGGTTCTGGATCAGAGAAGAGCCTCCGACTAGACGAGACTTTCTTACGCAGGTGGAGCATATAATTTAATTGGAAAAAAGTATTTATACTAAGAGAAATAAACTTGATGTATTTCATAAGATATGGCAGCCATGGGTAGAATGGAGTTAGATTTGTGGGGAGGATGTATTATGATATAGATGATGTTCACAATAAACAATTATATATGGATGTGGGAAAGAGTACCGGAATAGAAATGAGGAAGACACTGTAGAGGTCTCGGAGGGGGGGGAGGGGGGGGGTTTGTTCATAAAAATATATGATTATATGTGAACAACTGCTTGATGTCATATATGTTATAATTGTTATCATTTAATAAAAATTTATCTGATTAAAAAAAAGATATTCGTCTGCTGATTCTGTGCTTTCTGTGTTACTCTTGGTTCTACCCCGGCTACATCCCTGACTTCCCATCTGCCTGTTCCCCTGGTACTGCTTGGCTCTCTCTGGCTTCTGACTCCTGGCTTGCTTCTTACCACTCTATTCGTGTTGCCCGCTTGATACTGTGCTTCCCTCTGGTCTGACCTCGGCTTTACTGACTTTTCTCCCGGCTCTGCTGGGTACCACTATCCCTGCTAGGAGTTCGGGACCTAGCTCCGCCCCCAGTCACTCCCCCAGTGGTCACGTGTTGCAGGTCCTGTTCCTCCTGCAGCACATTTTCACCCGTGTTCACATTCCACTGCAGGAGTCCTCGGGTTTCCCCAGCATGTCTTTGGACATGAGTACAGTCTCTGGTGGTGAGTCTAGTACGGTGTCCATCACAGGAACCTCCGACTTTTCATGCGGCCCGCGGGCAGGTCCTCGGAGTCCGCAATGCTCGGGCGGCAGACGTATCCTGTCAGCTGCCGACCCTTTAACTCCCAAGTGCACGGTACACAGTGTTCATTAGTGAATGCTGCCTGGCCTGCACATGAATGATGATGTCATCGGGGTGTGCGGGGTTAGCACCCAATGCGCTCTTGTCCTCCTGTCCTGGAAGATGAGCTGCTGCCAGAGAGTCTAGAACGATCTCTGTGCCTTTCTGCTGGTGATGTGTGCCTCTCAGCTATGTGCCCCCCTTTGATCTCTGTGCCCCAATATGATCTCTGTTCCCCCCTACTACATGCCCCGTAATTTCTGTGCCTCCCAGCTATGTGCCCCTATGTGATCTTTGTGCCCCCCCCCCCCTTTTGGATATGTGCACTGGTCTTCTATTATGAGGGACTATATATGTTATTTACAAATATGCACGCTGCACTTTCCAGCATTATAAGCCACCCCTGACTATATATTTTTTTTTGACAGATAAGATATAATCTAACTGGGTCATTGCTAACTATATGGGATCTTTCCTCACTTAGGTTATAATATAATATATAAATTTTTGGTAACATCAGCACATAATTTATTGGCAATTATATTTGTCCTGTATAGGATATTCTCTTGATACCATATGTCTGTGTTATAGTAAATCTCTGCAGACGTATTTTGTTCCTATTTTCATGCTTGCAGAGTGGTTTTGGATAAACACAATTTGGAGCAATCTATATATACTTTTTTCAGTCACTGTACTGTTATATGAGCTTATATCTTTATACTGTATGCTCTTTGTTGGTGTTTGTCTGCCATGTGGCAGTTAATATATGCATTTTCCTTGTAAGGCTTAATGGACATGTATCTCCTTTTAAGTGTTTTTATATGTTTTTTGGCATAGTGCATTAATAAAGGCTATTTTATATATGGCATAACTTCGTTTGTCTTGTTGGATATATTGTTGTAGTGAAGTGCCATTGATGTAGGCCCAGCCCTTTTGGATATATATTAATACCCATACAGTATATTACTGTGTTTCATAACCGTAGAATCCTAGAATGTTAAAGTTGGAAGGGAAGTTCAGGGCGATCATGACCAATCCCCTGCTCAATGCAGCGCAGGATTCACTAAACCACCTCAGACAGATGTCTGCCCAGCCTCTGTTTGAAGACTTCCATTGAAGGAGAACTCACCACCTCTCGTGGCAGCCTGTTCCACTCACTGATCACCCTCAGTGTCAAAAAGTTTTTTCTAATATCTCATCTGTATCTTCTCACTTTCAGTCTCATCCCATTGCTTCTCGTGTTTCCATGTACAAATGAGAATAAGGATGATCCCTCTATACTCTATACCCTTCAGATATTTGTAGACAGCTATCAAGTCTCCTCTTAGCCTTTTTTGCAAGCTAAAGGTGTTTCAATTTCTTTATATCATGATCAACTTCCTCTTTTCCAGCCATCTTCTACAGTTGCTTTTCCATTTGTATTATATATATGGTATACCAACCTTCAACTTCACTTGATTTTTGTCTTCTGTTGGTGGGTTTAAAACAAGGTTATGGCTTCCTAATAGATCAGAAACTGGAAGAGAAGAAGTATCTTCTTGTGAAGGAGGCATCAAAGTCTCCAACTCATGGGAGTCTTGGCAGTGAGTTTGGGAACATGACCCCTGTCTTGCCCTTTGATAGGATGATGGTCCCCTAGTAGATCTGGATCCCAGATCAGATCCCACTTCCCTAAAACAGAAAAAGTGAAACAGATGACAAATACAACACTTTCATAAGATTGGCAACATAAAAGCGGACAAGATGACTTAAAGAGGTTATCTCCTGCCTTCCGGGTTGCCAGAGGGAAGTGTGCTCCTGATGATACACAGTATGGAGCAGTGAAATGTCAGCACCGCTGGCCCGAACTGTGTGCTCTCAAATGCTGCAAGAAAAGGCAACTTTGCCTCCACAGCATGGAAGACTGTAGGGACTCTGAAACTGGCTGGATCTAGTGATCTGTCCAGCTTCAGAGCAGCACTTGCAAGCTCTATTGGAAATAACTTGTAAGTGCGGTGCATCTTACCTATTAGACCAGCCTTAGAATGCAGAGGTGGCCGGTAGGCTAGACAACAAGCAGCAAACAATAAAAATAGAAATCCTTTGTTCTTGGGAATGGAGAGGATATTTAACAACAAGTAAATAGCAAATTTGCTTATTTTAACAAGCACTTTTGATGTTTTCCAAATGTTAGAATTTTATAGAAAGCGGTTATATCTCCATTTGACTGGCCATGTATGCTAGATACTGAATAGTCATTAAGCCAAATGCTTTCTTGTCATAATTCCCAACACTTTCCTAAATCAATTCAATAAGTTTCTTTTTTTTTACTTTTTGAAAGACACTTGCAAGCACACACCACTTAAAGGCAAAAGAAGAAATGCTCAGATCTGATAGCGCCATGCGTCTGATTGCTGATATACATGACACATGCACAGTATACCGAGGAGCGCTACCTTCCTGACTGACTTACCGCTGCTTGCCCTGCTGGAAGCTAGCACACATACAGAGAAGTAGGCACAGGAGGCTCAGGCAGACACCAACAATGATGCCAGTAACAGAATTCATATCCAGGACATCTGAGAAAACAAAAGCTGTACAATGAGATGGATGGGGATCGTCAAGAAAGGAGATACTTTAATGGCACATGGAGCATTTAATTCTTAGCTGACCTTCTCCAGATTCTCCACTCTTATTTTACTCACTTATATAGCGCTATTAATTCCAAAGCACTTTACAGACATTATTGGCACTGTCCTCAGTGGGGCTCACAATCTAGATCCCCTATCAGTATGTCTTTGGAATGTGGGAGGAAACCGGAGGAAACCCACATAAACACGGGGAGAACATACAAACTCCTTACAGATGTTGTCCTTGTTGGTGGGATTTGAACCCAGGACCCCAGCGCTGCAACGTGACAGTGCTAACCACTGAGCCACCGTGCTGCCCACCCATCTTAAAAGTGAAACTTAAAGTGCACCTGTCACCTGTTTTGGCCAATAAGATGCGGCTGCTGCCTTTCAGGGATTATCTACAGCATTCTATAATGCTGTAGATAAGCCCCCGGTCCGACCTGAAAGATAAGAAAAATAAGTTTTATTATACTCACCCGGGGAGGTGGTCCGGTGCGATCCCAGTATCGCACTTCTGCGCAGGCGTACTTCTCTGCCCTTCTTGAGAGCAAAGTACTGTAGTGTGCAGGTGCTGGGCCTCTCTGACCTTTGCCTGAGCACTGCAGTACTTTGCTCTGCCCTCAACAGGGCAGATAAGTACGCCTGCGCAGGAGCGCGATGCCGGGAGCGAGGAAGCAAGCAGGAGTGCGACGTTGCAAGAAGATGGGAGCCGCCGGATCCGGACCTGCGAAACCCATTGGACTAGACCACACCAGACCGTCCCCCCCCCAGGGTTAGTATAATAAAAGTTATTTTTCTTATCTCTCAGGTCGGACCGGGGGCTTATCTACAACATTAGAGAATGCTGTCGATAAGCCCTGAAGGGCAGTGGCCGCATCTTATAGCAGCCAAAACAGGTGACAGGTTCCCTTTAAAAGAGGACCAGTCCCTGGGTCAACAGTGTCCAGTTTTTTTCTCTTACTTTATTCTCACTGCTCCTCTGAGTATTCTTTTTTTTTTTCTTTTTTTAAATCCACCATACAGGTCCAAAGACTTTTGTATTCAGTTCTAATTTCTACGCTCTTTACCAAGGGGGCATGACTCACAGAATTCACTGGGGCATGTCTATAGACTGCTGGCATTACTACCATGTGAGCCATGCCCCCTTGGTATAACAAGCACTAAATAAATAAGTCCATATCTCTGGAACAGTATGGCGGATTTAAGAAAGGAATATTATATCTGCGATCTGATGCCTTATTCCAGAGGAATCCACGTTTTTTAAAAAAAATATATAAACAATCTGTTCAGATCTATGGACCGGATACTGATTTCCCTGAGAATCTGCCTCCAGAGAAAATTATAAATGAAAGGGGGAGTTACCAGTGTGAGACATGTAGATCAGGAGAGCAGACGGTTAGTCATTACATGACTCACACTGGTAACGCCCGTTTCAATTAAAATAACATCTGGAAGCAGATTCTTAGGGAGAGCTATGACCATACCCATAGATATTAACAACTCATTTACATATTGCAGCCTCTATTAAATCGTATGTAATTTGGTAAAGGGTATGAAGTCATTGTGTGGGGAGAAGGTGACCTGGACCTGTGACGTCGCCCATTGCATGGACGGACATACCGCATGTGCAGGCTGTGCGGCTGCACCGGGGCCCAGAGGTGGAGGGGGCCCCTGCAGGGAGCGATCCCTGCAGCTTTGCGGCCTACAAGAGAAAATAGGGATTTTTGTGCTTACTCACCGTAAAATCCTTTTGTCCGAGCCAATCATTGGGGGACACAGGACCATGGGTGTTGTGCTGCTTGTCACTAGAAGGTCACTAGGTTAACACAGAAAAATTAACTCCTCCTCTGCAGTATACACCCTCTTGCTGGCTGAGATTTCCACAGTTCGGTGAAAAAGCAGTAGGAGTATTTAAACAAGGAACAATAACTATGTCAAAACCTAAGAATGAGACAACAAGCCAATAGGCTAATAAGGTGGGTGCTGTGTCCCCCAATGATTGGCTTGGAGAAAAGGATTTTACGGTGAGTACACACATAAATCCCTATTTCTCCTACGCCTCATTGGGGAACACAGGACCATGGGACGTCCTAAAGCAGTCCCTGGGTGGGAAGCAATCACAACTGTTACTACCCAATGTACCACTGGCTTACTGCTGTGGTACTGCCGATTGCAGAATGCGCCTGCCAAGAGCTGCATCTGCAGAGGTCTGAGAGTGAATTTGGTAGTGCTTTGTAAAATTATGCAAGCTGGACCAAGTCGCAGCCTTGCAGATCTGCTCTGCTGATGCCTGGTGCCGAATGGCCCAAGAAGCGCCCACTGATCGGGTAGAATGCGCCTTAATCCCTGCTGGGACAGGTGTGCCCCTGACACGGTAGGATTCCTGAATAGCCAAGCGAATCCACTTGGCTAGTGTGGCCTTTGAGGTGGCTAGACCCTTCCTATGCCCCTCTGGAAGCACGAACAGGGCAAACCACATCCAGGGTGTGGAGGGCCTTCTCGACCCAATGGACTGGTGCCGGACAGAAAGAAGGCAAAACAATCTCCTCATTGAGATTGAAAAGAAGACACGACTTTTGGTAGAAAAGACGGGGACGTTCTCAAAACTGCCTTGTCTTGATGAAAATTCAGGAACGGAGGGCGGCAGGACAGGGAAAGAAAGAAAGGTTAGCGATACGTCCTGCAGTGGCTCGAAAGGGGCTTCCTGTAAGGCTCTGAGGACCAAGTTAAGATCCCATGAGTCCAACAGCCTTTTTTAGGGAGGCGCCACATGGGAAACTCCCTGAATGAACATCTTCACCTGCAAATTGGTGGCAATTTTGCATTGGAATAGAACTGGCAAGGCTGAAATTTGACCCTTGAGCGAGCTAAGCACGAGAACTGACTCTAATCCGGATTGTAGGAATTCCAATATGGAAGAGATGGAGAACACTAGAGGGGAACGACCATGGGCCTTGCACTACGAGAAAAAGATATTCCAGGTGCGGTGATAAATGTGCATGGAAACGGGCTTCCTAGGACTAGTCATGGTGGAGATCACCTAGTGAGAGAAACCAGCTTGTGACAAAATCCAGGATTCAACGGCCACGCCGTCAAAGACAGGGCCCCGGAGTTCTGGGGGTAAATCGGGCCCTGTGAGAGTAGATCTATGCGATCTGGAAGTCGCCAGGGAACGTCGGACATAAGTTGGACTAGTTCTGCATACCTTGCCCGGCGCGGCCAATCCGGCGCGACTAGGATCACTGGTACCCCCTCTGTTCTAATTTTCTTGATGACCCTTGGAAGCAAGGGAAGAGGGGGAAGAATGTACGGGAGTCGAAACCGGTGCCACGGCAGAACTAGGGCGTCTGCTCCGATGGCGCATGGATCGCGTGAACGAGCAATGAATCGAGGAACTTTGTTGTTTAGTCTTGACGCCATGAGATCCACATCTGGAGTCCCCAAGCAGTGGCAAATCTGCTGAAAAACTTCCGGATGAAGAGACCACTCTCCTGAGGCGAGGCCCTGGCGCCTGAGAAAATCCGTCGCCCAATTTTCTGTCCCTGGGATGTGGATCGCCGAGATGGGCGAATGGTTGATCTCGGCCCAATGGAGGATGTGACTTTGTGTATGGCCATCCTGCTCCGGGTACCCCCCTGACAGTTGATATACGCCACAGCCGTGGCGTTGTCAGATTGAATCCTGATGGGGTGACCTGCGAGGAGATGGTGGAAACTCAGTAGGGCTAGTCTGATCGCTCGTATCTCCAAGATGTTGATGGAGAGACGTGACTCTCGAATGGACCAACGATCCTGTGCCGTGTGATGGTGAAAAACCGCACCCCAGCCAAGAAGACTGGCGTCGGTGGTCACCACCAGCCATCGTACTGGGAGAAAAGACTTTCTTTGATTCAGGGAGGATTTCAGTGTCCACCACCTGAGGGTCTGTCTGACCCGCAGGGACAGGAGGAACCGACAGTGTAGGGAGAGCGGGTTCCCTCATGCAGCGCATGCTGCAAAGGGCGGAGATGAAACTGTGAAAATGGGACCGCTTCTATCGCTGCTACAATCTTTCCAAGAATCCTCATGCTGAAACGCATGGAGTGAGAAACTGGTCGGGAAAGAGTCCGCGCTCCCTGTTGTAAGGATCGGGCATTTTCTGGAGGGAGAATGACCAACCCGTGGGAAGTGTCCAAGATCATTCCCAAAAAGGAAACCTGCTGAGCTGGAGAAGACTTTTCGAAGTTTATCATCCAACCCAGGCGAGAAAGTATATTTACTGTGATGCCTAATGATTCCTCGCAGGCTGGAAGGGACGGGCCTTTGATCAGTAGGTCGTCCAGATACGGAAGTACCATCACTCCCCGAGCATGAAGGATGGCCATAACAGCCGCCATGACCTTGGTAAAGACTCTGGGGGCGGTGGCAAGATCGAAAGGCAAGGCAACAAACTGGAAGTGTACCTCGCGAATTGCGAAACGCAGGAACTGCTGGTGGGATGGACAAATTGGGATGTACAGGTAAGCATCCTTGATGTCTATGGATGCTAGAAACTCTCCTCTTTCCATTGAGGCGACGACTGACCGGAGAGATTCCATTCGGAATCGCCGTACCTTGACAAACTGATTTAACAGCTTGAGGTCCAGTATGGGCCGCATCGTTCCGTCCTTCTTTGGAACCACAAAAAGGTTTGAATAAAAACCCTTTAACCTTTCGTCTTGAGGGACCAGAATGATGACTCTGTCCCTTTGCAGCGCATGGACGGCCCGAAGGAAAGCTGTTGTCTTTGTTTTGGGAGGTGAGGACCGGAAAAACCGTGTCGGAGGGGGTGAAGAAACTCTATTTTGTATCCGGAGGACACCAGCTCTCTGACCCACTCGTCGTGGACGACTGCGAGCCAAGTCTGACTGAACGAAAGTAGACGACCACCTACTTTGTCGGTGTTCACCGGATACCACAGCAAGTCATTGGGTAGAGGATCTATGGGACCTGGCTCCCCTAGATCCAGATGCCCTTGGCCTGGGTTTCCAAGAGCGGTTAGGTCTGTATGAGACCTAGGAACCTTTGTCTCCACACGGGGACCGACCTGATCCAAAAGACAAGGTTGTGGAGGACCAGCTGAAGTTGTTGGGAAAGGGCCGAAAACGAGTCGGCTGTTGATTCCGAAATGGCCGGATGGGTCTTTGTTGGGGAAGAAATTTACTCTTCCACTCTTCCCCCCGGTAGCGTCAGAAATGAGCTGATCCAGTTTCTCTCCAAATAGACGACCAGTCTGGTAAGGCAGAGAAGTCAACGATCTTTTGGAAGTGGAATCCGCTCGCCAGTCGCAGAGCCATAGGGTCTACTAATGGAGACTGCATTTGCGGCTGCCTGTGCAGGGCAACTGCCGGCATCTAAAGAAGCATCCACTACAAAGTCTCCTGCGTGAACTATCTGATTGGCGACACTGGCTGCCTACGGAGGAAGGTTGCTATCCTGGATGGCAGTAACTAACACCTCTGCCCAAGCGGCCATAGCCTTAGCCACCCAAGTCGCAGAGAAAGATGGAAAGAGTGCCGCTCCTGAAGCTTCAAAAATTGAGCGAGCAAGGTAGTCAATTTGACGATCAGAGGGGTTTCTGACTTTCTGACTGCAGAACCTTCAGAAACGGATAGAAGCGTTTTGGAAGCAAGCCGCGATACAGGAGGATCCATAGAAGGGGACTGTAACCAATCCTTCATTAGATCTGGAGCAAAAGGGTATTTAGCCTCAATAGGCTTTTGACCTGAGAACCGTTCATGTGGCCGGTCCCTATGTCTCTGGACTATGCCCTTAAAGGGGTTGTCCGGGCTTTTCACATAATCTCAGTGCATAACTGGGCTGCAGAATGCTGAGAATAAGTAATTTACCTTCTGTGGCCTGTTTGCAGGGTTTGCTAGATATCATCTCTTGCTTGTAAGAAAAACGTCCGGGGGGGTGTGTTCTGGCATTGAAATGAAAACTGGTCATTTCCTCCTCAATAGTTTCACTTTCCATAGAACACTGTTCAGCCTGTGTCTGGGGGAGGAGCAGCTGGGTGGCTCTGCTCTCTGCACTGGGGCTGGTAGAGGGGGAGGATTTGTTACTGTGTGAAGAGGGCTTGTTCATGTGGTCGGGGAGGGCCTGTTGCTATGGAGGGTGGGGTTGTTGCTATAGAGGGCATGTTTTTAGTAGAGTAGGAGGAAACGACCAGTTCTCTTTTCAATGCCAGAACACACACCCCCTGGACGTTTTTCTTACAAGAAAGAGCTGATATCTAGCAAACCCTGCAAACTGGCCACAGAAGGTAAATTACTTACTCTCAGCATTCTGCAGCCCAGATATGTACTGAGATTATGTGAAAAGCCCGGACAACCCCTTTAATCTCTGGATGGCTGGCAATTACCCTGCGCACACGTTTTGACTTCTTAAAGGAAACAACGTGTTCCGGAGCGGAAATATTTTTCTCGTCCAACTTCAGAATCTTCTTTGTCATTTGGGGGGTTCTGAGATATTGACTCGTATTCAGAGTCATGTTCGCTGCGAACATTAGGAGAGGGAGAGCTAGAGACAGAGCTCGCAGATGCTGAAGCGCGAGCGTGACTTGGGGATGCGTCATGGGTCCGCTTTCTAGAGACCTGACCGTCCCTTGAGCGAGTATGACCCAAGCTGGTGGACGGTTCCCGGCCGTCGCCAGAGCCCTCTTCGGGCGGCAAAGACATGTTCTGACTTAAAGAGGAGTCCCGGAGGGAGTCTATAGCCTTGGTCAGAGACTCCACGGACCATGACGCAGCCCACTCAGGAGGATAAATACAGAGGGCACAGTAGCAGCGGCGGCGGATGGCGTTCGAGCACAAGCCGGATCGCAATCCGTGCATAAGGGATTGGTTTGGGCACTGGGCAAGGCAGTCTTGCAAGTGGTACAAGAGGTAAAGAACGCAGTATGTTTCTTGGTGCCTCTTTTATCTTCTTTAGATTGAGACATAGTGCCCCCAAAGGGTTACAGGCAGAGCCTGGGCAGCAGATAAAGTGAATGTGCAGAGAAGGGGTTAATGTCACTGCTGTGGCACAGTGCAGCTTACCCGGGTCCTGGTCCCGATATTCCCACGGCGGGCTCTCTGATAATCCCAAGGAGCTCTCCACAGTGCTTCTGCTCCTGTTAGCGTTATTCACGCAGTAATAAGGTAAAGAAAGTATGGCCACCGAGAATAGGAAGGCGCTTCTCGTTCAGAACGAGAAGCGCCATTAACGTGGGCGGTACCCACTCGCAGTGGGCGGATCTGTGGGACTGCAGCCTAGCGCGGCCAGAAGCCGGGGGCCTCAATTTATGACGGCCGCCGGCGATGCGCTCCTGCTGAAGAGAGGCGCAGCCGGACACAGCGCAAACGCCGCTGGACGCCAGATTAGCGCTCCTCCTGCCCCCCAGGGACCAGGACCCACTGCCCGTGGTGTCGTCATAACGACTGTGCCGTGACAAGCCATGACAAGCCGTCCCAGATCAGCCCCTGTCGTACTCACGGGGGGGCGGCATAGCAGAGCAGGAGCTGCTCTGTCCTTAAAGGTACATTACTCAATCGATCTCCTTTACAGAGGGGGATGGAGAGGTTGCCACTTGCCTCCATGGGCTGCAGGATGGGTCCGGAGGAGGAAACATGAAGGAAAACCTCCATTTGCTTCTGCTACTGTTGGAAGGCCGGGACCAGCAGGAACCGTCACCCTAAATGAGCCTCGGCATGACCCCTTCGTCGCAGGAGAGGGTACGGGGAGGTATACTCCGCGTTCTCGCCTGTTGATGTTTCGAGGGAGAGCGGACCCCATAAAAAAGGTCCGTCGCCCCCTTCACTCCGTAAACTAAATAAAAAATTAAAACTAAAAACGGTGGTGTCTGAAGCCAGACCCAAGTGCCTCCTACAGACACTAAGCAAGAACTGGGGAAATTTCAGCCAGCAAGAGGGTGTATACTGCAGAGGAGGAGTTATTTTTTCTGTCCACAAGAAGAAGAAAGTTCGTTCAGCACACCGGCATAAATGAAAAAAACTTTATTAGGCCAATATGCCATATTAAAATGCAAAACACACCTGACGCGTTTCTGGTGCACAAAGGCACCCTTAGTCATAGGTAAATAAAAACAAAATGCATAGAAAAATATATACAGGTTACAAACCAATCACAAAGCTTGCAATTAATTACAAAAAGTGGCAACGCATGAAAGGAAGAGTGAGCGGTTCCTTGCAATGATACAGATCACTCCAGGATTGAAGTTCCCAAGGAAAAAAAATAAATAAAAAAATTACAATAATATAAATGGATATATCTAAAAGTAATTAAATAACTCCAAAATGATCTTCCAATGGAAAATGGATTTTCTGCGCAGAAATAAATGATTCCATACGAAAGGTGTGAATGAGTGCCTACGGACAATATATAGAGTTAGTCAGAATCAAAAGGAATTTTTTACACCTCAAAAATAATTTATAGATGCGCAGGAATGAGTGGTTGCATGCAAAAGGTGTGAATAGGTACCTACAAACAATTTATGCCGGTGTGCTGAATGAACTTTCTTCTTCTTGTGGACATCAGCTGTGCTCACCAGCGAATTCGTGCACCCACCTGTGGATTAATGAACTCAGCCCAAAGTGGTTCTCCTTTGGATGCGATGCAAGCTCCCAGTCCTCCCTCTCCTTAATTTTTCTGTGTTCACTTAGGGGAGAAAGCAATGATGGAGGTGGTGGAAAGGGCAATGATGGGGTGGTGGGAAAAAAGCAATGATGGAGGTGGTGGAAAGAACAATGATGGGGTGGTGGGGGAAAAAGCAATAATGGAGGTGGTGGAATGGACAATGATGAGGCTGGTCGGGTGGGAGAGAATGCAATGATGGTGGTGGTGGAAAGGACAATAATGGGGTGGTGAGGGAGAAGGAAATGATGGAGGTGGTGGAAAGGGCAATGATGGGGTGGTGGGGGAAAAAGCAATGATGGAGGTGGTGGAAAGAACAATGATGGGGTGGTGGGGGAAAAAGCAATGATGGAGGTGGTGGAAAGAACAATGATGGGGGTGGTGGGGGAACAAGCAATGATGGAGGTGGTGGAAAGAACAATGATGGGGGTGGTGGGGAGAATGCAATGATGGTGGTGGCGGAAAGGGCACTATATTATATATATATATATATACACACACATACACACACACATATATACATATATATATATATATATATATATACACACACACACACACACACACACACACATACACACAGTACCAAAAGTTTGGACACATCTTCTCATTCATTCAAGGAGTTTTCTTTATTTTCATGACTATGAAAATTGTAGATTCACATTAAAGGCCTCAAAACTATGAATTAACACATGTGGAATTATATAATTAACAAAAAAGTGTGAAACAACTGAAAATATGTCTTATATTCTAGGTTCTTCAAAGTAGCCACTTTTTGCTTTGATTACTGCTTTGCACACTCTGGGCATTCTCTTGATGAGCTTCAAGAGGTAGTCACCAGAAATGGTCTTTCAACAGTCTTGAAGGAGTTCCCAGAGATGCTTAGCACTTATTGGCCCTTTTGCCTTCACTCTGCGGTCCAGCTCACCCCAAACCATCTCAATTGGGTTCAGGTCAGGTGACTGTGGAGGCCAGGTCATCTGGCGTAGCACCCCATCACTCTCCTTCTTGGTCAAATAGCCCTTACACAGCCTGGAGGTGTGTTTGGGGTCATTGTCCTGTTGAAAAATAAATGATGGTCCAACTAAACGCAAACAGGATGGAATAGCATGCCGCTGCAAGATGCTGTGGTAGCCATGCTGGTTCAGTATGCCTTCAATTTTGAATAAATCCCCAACAGTGACACCAGCAAAGCACCCCCACACCATCACACCTCCTACTCCATGCTTCACGGTGGGAACCAAGCATGTAGAGTCCATCCGTTCACCTTTTCTGCATCGCACAAAGACACGGTGGTTGGAACCAAAGATCTCAAATTTGGACTCATTAGACCAAAGCACAGATTTCCACTGGTCTAATATCCATTCCTTGTGTTCTTTAGCCCAAACCAGTCTCTTCTGCTTGCTGCCTGTCCTTAGCAGTGGTTTCCTAGCAGCTATTTTACCATGAAGGACTGCTGCACAAAGTCTCCTCTTAACAGTTGTTGTAAAGATGTGTCTGCTGCTAGAACTCTGTGTGGCATTGACCTGGTCTCTAATCTGAGCTGCTGTTAACCTGCGATTTCTGAGGCTGGTGACTCGGATGAACTTATCCTCCGCAGCAGAGATAACTCTTGGTCTTCCTTTCCTGGGGCGGTCCTCATGTGAGCCAGTTTCTTTGTAGCGTTTGATGGTTTTTGCCACAGCACTTGGGGACACTTTCAAAGTTTTCCCAATTTTTCGGACTGACTGACCTTCATTTCTTAAAGTAATGATGGACACTCCTTTTTCTTTACTTAGCTGATTTTTTCCTGCCATAATACAAATTCTAACAGTTTATTCAGTAGGACTATCAGCTGTGTATCCACCAGACTTTCTGCACAACACAATTGATGGTCCCAACCCCATTTCTAAGGCAAGAAATCCCACTTATTAAACCTGACAGGGCACACCTGTGAAGTGAAAACCATTTCGGTGACTAACTTTTGAAGCTCATCAAGAGAATGCCAAGAGTGTGCAAAGCAGTAATAAAAGCAAAAGGTGGCTACTTTGAAGAACCTAGAATATAAGACATACAGTATTTTCAGTTGTTTCACACTTTTTTGTTAATTATATAGTTCCACATGTGTAAATTCATAGTTTTGATGCCTTCAGAGTGAATCTACAATTTTCATATTCATGAAAATAAAGAAAACTCTTTGAATGAGGTGTGTCCAAACTTTTGGTCTGTACTGTGTGTGTATATATCTATATATCTTTGTCGCCATAAAAGGAAGCGGGCCCAGACACATTTCTTACACAGGGGCCACAAGCTGTCAGTGTCCGCCCCTGGCCCTCTTGTGATCGCTAGATCATGTGCTGTCTACTGTAATCTACTGTTTAATCTATGTGTGTTATCTACTCTAATCCTGTCTGTAATGAAAAGACTGCTAAAAAGTCATCTGTACAGATAAGAAATTGGTAGACTGATTTTGTGATGCAGCAGCGATATCGTTGTCAGGATCGCTGGTGCATCGCTAAGTGGTCGCTAGTGAGCTGCCAAACAGGCAGATCTCACCAGCGACATAGCAGCGGTCGGGGGTCGCTACTTACCTGTCAGACGCGGCGATCCTGACGTCCTCCCGCCCGCGTCCACGCGTTGCTCGTCGGCATCCAATGAAAAATGGTCCAGGACATTCTCGCGCGAACAGCGATAATCAGCAGGGGAGCCGGTTGGAGGTAAGTATCACATGTAGCGATATCGCTAGCAATATCGCTGCTGCATCACAAAATCAGTGACGTTACAGCGATATTGCTAGCGATATCGCTATGTATAACGGGCCCTTTATATTATGCCTAGTAGCCAGTAATTAAAATGCAAAATTATGGGGAGTTTTTTCTTAGTAATATGGTTTCGGAAAACTAAAGGCTTCAGGCCAGAGTCTTTGCCGCCGATCCTGGAGTCTATTTTGTCTGCAGGGCTGACATCACATCAACATGGCTACCTACAGCGAAAAACAGAGCTTGGCGTTTCTGCCCGAGCTGACAGCACAAGCTACTCAGGGCTGCTAGGGTCAATGGCTGGCCGCTACGCTGTCAATGTGACATCAGCACTGATAACATACAACTAGGAACTGCAGCAAAGGCTCCATACTGAACCTGGGTAGGGTGAGTAAAGTACATTTTGCTTTTACATTCTTAAAAATAGGTTTAAGATAAAAAACATAATTTAAACAAAATGTTATATGTCTACTGTTTGCCACTGTAAAATTATGGTGTACGAGGCGTAACTTCAGATGACCCTTCATAGTGAGACATATGCGGGGCTTTACTTGTCATAGCAAACTCACCAAAGTGATTTACAGTCATATACAGGAAGGTGTAATCTCGTCTAGTTGTGTAATATTTTTACACAAGTGAATGTATACAGGCAATAGAAAGTGCAAAACCTGATATTACATACCTGGGGGTCTTGGAGGCAAGGTCTCAACGTCTACTACACTGGAATATGGCCCCCACCCTGACACTGTCTTGGCTCCCATCTTGAAGTAATATTTGGTCCCACTTTGCAAACCATCCACTTCTGCACTGAATATGTTTCCTGTGTAAAACAAAACATATTGTCTTGTTAACACCAAAAATGGCCTGAGACCCCCACAATACACTCCCCGAGTATGACCATACTGTATACATGAAACTAAAATGTCTGTTCCACAAGTTGACACTGCGAGATCACAAAAAACACTGAGTGTCTGATTGCTGGGACCCCCAGCATTCCCAAGAATGGGGTCCGAAACGGATCTGTAGAGCCCAGTCTTGAATAGCGCAGTCCATTTGTTGTCTATGGAACTTCCAGAGAAAGCGAAGTACAGGTGCTTGTATATTTATGGCAGTTCCATAGACAATGCATGGAGCAGAGGTTGAGTATGTGGACTTCTGCTCTGGACTACAGACCTGTTTCGGACACCCAAGGGTCCCAGCAGTCAAACACTGAGTAATCATTAAGTTATTCCCTATCCAATGGCTAGGTGATCATTTTCTCTGCTGCAAATCTACCAGTTCTCTGAATATCAGCGTTCTTTGTACCCCGTGCATACGCTGCCATCAGTGGTGGGGGCAAGGTTATATGGAGCAGGACTACATGGCACCAGATACCTAGTCCTCTAAGGGTAGGTGCCAACGATCAGTAATTGCTGTGGGTTTGACGCTACGTATTTATGCAACGTCAAACCCGCAGCAGCCAGATGTGGCAGCATAGTGGGTGGGATTTCTAGAAATTCCATTTCCACCATGCGTCCACAGACACCAGTGGATCACTTGAGGTCACTGACAGGTGTCGCGGCGCGTCTCTCCAGACCGCAGCATTGCAATTCCCCTTGTGGGTATGCTGCGTTTTATGAGCAGATTATCCCCATAGACTGGCATTAGATGCGGAAAAACCACATGCATGCGCGTTATTGTGATTTTCTGAGGTGGAAACGCACTAAGAACGCATGTATACCATTCACGACTGTGTCAATAAAGTTTTGTCAAAGCCAAATACCAGGAAAAAGCAAAAAGAAAGCAGCTTTATTTAAGACATGATACACTAAAAAGAGACCAAAACGCAGCGTCAAAAACACATATATAAAAAGAAGAGTAAAAAGCTCAAAGTAAAAATCGCTATTAACCTGAAACTTGGCAAATACTCATTATGGGAACTTAGCTCTGTGTGTTTTTCATAAACTGTAATAGCGGTAGTAATATTTATTCACAGTTTTCTCTATAGTTATATACTGTATAGTGAATTTTGGCAGTTTTGGCTGATTTATCCAAAACACCTCCTTTAGGCCTCATTTAGCGTTCTTCACCAGTGTTTTGGATCCGAGAGCCATCAGTGTTTTTTTCTATGTCAGTTTTTACCGCCAGTGATTAATAAGTGATTTTCAATGATAAAAAAATAAATAAGTAACTAAATGACAAAGCTTTTCCTACTCATTACAATGTTAATCACAGATTACACTCTGATTCATGGATACATTTCATCTCTGAGTCGGTCGGATTAATTACAGACATGTCACTATGATTTTTCTGTGTGCCAATTGGTGTACAATGGGCACGTACGTGGTCTAACAGTGAAAATCACAGATAAAATACATACATGACTCACTGATGAGGCCTTATACACATATCTAATGAAAAGGCTCTCCAAGCCCTAGAAAAAATGCCGGCCATAGAGGAGATTCTTAAACAAACTATTCCTAAGTCAACAAAGTCCCTAAAAAAAAATCGATCAGAAGAGATCTTCACAAATTACATATGGACTTAAGCTGTCACATCAACGTATTCATTGGTGCAGAGTTGAGCAGGGGTGGTCCTGTGTAACTTGCAGTTTTGGTCTGATGCTAATATGACAGCATAAAAACCACACAGAAATTAACAAATAAGACAGAGAAAGCAGGCCATGTAAGCATGTGCACTGTACACTCACCTTCCCTGGTTAAAACGGTCCACATTTCATCCGGGTGGCTTTTATTGGCAGTGTACAGTATAAGATACTGCATGATTATTCCATTTGATTCCACTGGGGGGCGCCAGTGCACCTGAATGGAAAACTGTGACAGTGGCTGCAGGACCAGGTCAGTGGGAGCCGAGGATGGCCCTTAGTAAGAATCACAGGGGAAGAGACGTAAAAGATGGCAATGATACCATAAATGATCATAAATCACCTTTCAATATCAGACACACAGAATTGTGAGTGGAATGGATGTGCTAAAATCACAGATTATTTAAAGGGTTTTATAGTGACAAATGCTGTGTATGACTATGGCTATAACAATAGCTGTATAGAAAATATTGGCTGCAATTAAGTTACGATTAAGGATTGCTGTTAAAGTCAAAAAGTATAACATAGAACACTGTGCTAGACATATGCACGAGCCCGCAGTCTACAGCACCCTATGTGCAGTATGTACTCCGCACCCATGGGTCTGACACACTGAGGATCACTACAAGTCTCAGCATGCCAATCCTCACACGACAAAACAGTACATGAACATTGTAGCTGGAAACTAGATCAGCTACTAGTGGTGACCTACATCTCTGGCACATGAACAGTCCAAAGATGCGCCAAATTCATTAAAGGACACACACTCAGATGAGCAGGCATAGATTAATGGAAACAATTTTAACATTTTCTGGCTTTAAAGGGGTTCTCACACAAAGTACATTTTAATTAATAGATCTTGGAATAATAATTTCCTGAATTGAATGTGTGTAAATAAAATGTTCCTGTGCTGAGATAATCTTATAAATGTGCCCCTGCTGTGTACTGTGTAATGGCTGTGTCTGACCGTACAAGAACATGGTCGGATCATACCACGGCTCAGAGGAGGAAGCAAAAGAGAATAGACAAGAGAGCAGGGATCACAGCTGATTCTTTCTGTGAGGTAAAACATATTTAAAAAGAGCCAGCAACAGCTTTTTTTTTCACAGAAAAATCAGCTGCAATTTCCCTGCTGTCCTGTCTGTATACACTTTTGCTTCTTCCCCTGCCCAAGAGACGTGGTATGTTCAGACCATGAACTGGAGCAGCTCTGTACGGTCACACACAGCCATTACACAATACACAGCAGAGGTACATTTATAAGATTATCTCAGCACAGGGACAATTTTCTAACACATCCAATTGTGGAAGTTATTTTCATTCCAAGATCTATTAATTAATATGTACTTTGTTCATAGGAAAACCCCTTTAAGCTTAAAGGTGTTTTCAACCCCTTTCTTAAACTTTACATATGGCACCAGTGTGTTAAAAAAATAACAAATCTAATATATAAAGCTCAATGTGTGTGTGTGTATGTATGTATGTATGTGTGTATGTCCGGGATTGGCATCCGCACCGTCGCAGCTACAGCCACAACATTTTGCACAGTCACACGTCTGGACCCCGGGAGCGTCATAGGCTATGTTGTGAGGCGAAATTTTAACCCTGCGCGTTCCAATTCACCAAACAATTTTGCCCCTATCTACATAATGGGGAAAAAGTGAAAGGAAAAGTGTTGGAGGCAAATTGACAGCTGCCAGATGTGAACAAGGGGGACTTAAAGAATGAGAGCGATGGCGCCAAAGATTATATACCGTACCGTACAGTTGCTAAGGTGGGGCCCTGACATGGGATACTCACCACACACGGGAATATGAACACACACACAAAATGCGCCACACACTACCACGTGCTTCAACACATATTCCACCCTCAGCACACATTTCACCACACATACACCAACCTCGCCACATAAAAGTCGAAACACAAAAGTCGCCACTCAAAACTCGCCACGCTGTCCCAGAGCTGTTTAAAAGATGAAAAATGAGCTGTGATTGGTTGCTATCAGCAACAGTTTTCTTTGTAGACAGTTGTGGTAACTGAGGCCTATTATTCTTATTTCTATGGTGTTATCGTCCTTCTGTAAAGCTGGAAATAACACAATTTATTACCGTGCCAACACAGACCACCCTCTGACACAGACTGCAGAGGGAGCCCAGTATCACACAGAATAGGATTAGATACACAGCTCAGCAGTCAGTATCACACATGATAGGATTAGATACACAGCTCAGCAGTCAGTATCACACAGGATAGGAATAGATACACGGCTCAACAGACAGTATCACACAGGATAGGATTAGATACGCAGCTCAGCACACAGTATCACACACAATAGTATTAGATACACGGCTCAGCAGACAGTATCACACAGAATAGGATTAGATACACGGCTCAGCAGTCAGTATCACACAGGATAGGATTAGATGCACGGTTTTTATGTGCAATATAATCATTATAATTTGTTATAACTAACCACAGTTGGTTACTATGCCCAGGCAACGCCGGGCTCTTCAGCTAGTCTAGTAATATAATTATCTTGTAATGTCTTCACTTCCTGTTCCGTGCAGATGTGTCCGGATCCCAGAATTCCAAGTAGCGGAAGTTTGACGACCGCCATATTGGGACACCCAAGTGATGGGTGTCTCAATATGGAAACTGCTGGTGGTACCAGCCTCTTCCGCGGCACCACCATCAGAACACCGTCGTACCACATACACACACACACTGTATACGCCGTACTCACCACACACACACACTGTATACGCCGTACATACACACACACACACTATATACGCCGTACACACACACACACACACACACTGTATACGCCATATGAAGCCTCTTGCCTGGTACCAACAGCGGAACACCGTCGAGAACACGCCGCCATCGGGATCAGCCGAATGATTCACTGACTGCCGCTATCTTTGTACAGGAGGAGCGCATGCACACTTTTAATGTGACCACCGCTATCTGTCTGCACAAAGATGGCGGCGGTCTGATTTACTGCGCCTGCGCAAATTCCGCACAGGCGCAGTGAATCATTCGGCTGATCCCGGCGGCATATGCGCAACGTGTCTACAGGCAGAGGAAGCCGGCCACATTAAAGGGGTTTTCCCACAAACGAAAGTTCATTTTAAAAATTGTCTGTGTTTGTATCAGGAACACCGACTGATAGCACTCCGGTCAGTTCACGTGTCCAGCTGAGTGCAAAACAAGCCGGCGTGCAGGACCTGTGGCACGTGACCGCAGAGGGAAGGACCGGGGCGGAACCAGCCACCGCACTTCCGAAGGAGATAGCGGTGGGGACCGGCAGGACAGAAGAGAGGTCAGGAGAGCCAAGGTTAATACTGGAAGGGCAGCAAGGTACAAGAGCAAGATACAGAATTGAGGTCAGGTACAAGCCAAGTGTCAGAAACCGTAGAGGGCGACAGAAGTACCAGGGGAACAGACAGGGGAACAGACAAAACGGGCAGTCAAGGCAGAGGAGGAGTCAGAAACCAGGCAAGCAAACAGACAGTACCGAATCAACAGACAAATGCCAAATGGGGAAACAGACCCGGTCAGAAACAGGAGTTCATACGAAAAGCATGCACAAGGCACAAGCACACAGGGGTCAACTAACTCAACCGAGGGCAGAAGTATAACTGACAAGGAACAAAGCCCAAAAGAGGCTATTTACAATCCTCCCATAGCCAGAGAGAGGCCAACAGCATTAACCCCTGACGCACAAGCCAGTAGCTTTACACACAAACCATGACAGTCTGACTGTGTACGGAGCATACCACATCTCCAGGGCAGGGGAGGAAACAAAAGACAATACTGACACTACAGCAGGGGATCACAGAGGATTCATTTTGTGAGGTAAAATATTTCACTGACAGTTTTTAAAACAATATTTTACCTCACAAAATGTATCCTCTGCGATCTCCTTCTGCAATGTCAGTATTGTCTTTTGCTTCCTCCCCTGCCCAGGTGCTGTGGTCTGTTCTGTATAAAGTCAGACACAGAAAGAGAGTGTGGATAGGTGGGTGAGCACATGGGGGGGAGAGATTCTCAACGATGCAAAGCCTGCCCCCATCGTGACATTACCGCCCTTCCGATGCGATAGCATTGGGCCTCCATCTAGTAGTATATATTCATCTATGATCACCTACCACTCCTCCAACCCGTTGGCGGTGTCCCCTGCCTGTCTCCTCTACTTTTCCTTGTACAATTAACACATGACACTGGTAGCCAATCACTGCGCCTACCTATTGGCTGCCACAGTCAAATGCTTACCATACTGGAAGACAAGGAGAAGAGACCAACAGAGGAAAAGACCAATTGGATGAAAAGTTGACAGGGGATTGGAAGGTGAATATATACCATTTCTTTCATTGTTACCAAACTTGAGTCATACGTAAAGTTGACTCTTCTTGGTACGCCACACCAATTTTGTAAAATTTTGTATACATGGTGCAAAAATCATTGATTTTTTTTTTGCCTGGTTTACACCAGTAACAAGCGCAAAATAATTGATAAATGCAGCCCATAGTGTCTCTCAGTCCCAGAAAACCTCTATGTTCATAATAGCTGTTGTAAATGTGTGGAAATAAATGTCACTTGTATCGGGCTGTACGCAAATATCAGTGACAGCACCAGCACGTATGCGACCACTAAGCAGATCCTGTCTCTTACTCACTATCTGGAAGGGTCATCTTTTCCACAATATTACTATAAGGCCCGTCAACTCCGGCTCCACTGGACTGAACGGCAAACTCGTACCTGGTGTATGGTTTCAATCCGTTGATCAGAATCTCTTCTAGAGCACTGTGAACAGACAGCATGCAGGTTACAGATCTCCAGGATCCGACTTGTATAGAGGACATAACAGGGGGCACATAAGCTCCTGGTTACCTGTGATGATAGCTGAACATAGATGCATTCTTAGCCCCCCAAGGTCCACATCGTACAGTATATTTCACAATTTTGCTACTTATTAAGGGTTTCCTCCATCTCATCAACATAGATGTAGAGCTGTTTGGCGTCACTTGAATATGGCTGGGAGGCAAGGGTGGGATCTTCTGGTCTATGAGATCTTCAGAATAAATGGGACATTTTGTTTAGATGCAAGGTACATACTGATTATACTGAATTTAATGAACCAAAGAACACTGTAAATAAAATACCCCAGCTACTAACTACTGGGAGCAAAGACGAGTGTGAGGTCTGACTAAGAAAGGTCTATGATCGCTCTACTCTTGTCATCTCTGATGACGTGCCAGCCACCACATCCAAGCAGAGAAGGAATACAAAGGAGGATATGTAATAAATGTCTTGTAAAATCCCAATTCTGAAGCTTTTTTCTGTTTTGCGCTGCGTCACTCCATTGCAAAGACATTCACATTTGTCTCCTTAGTGGCTCACTCTATAAATCTTTGTTTGCAGACCAACTGGGTGTTTCTTCAGTCTTCTCTGGCTGCATGCGCTTTCAATCCTCCCTCCAAGACTCTACCATTCAGTAGCGTCTAAGACTCGAAGTGTCTAAAGAAGCAGCTGAGCTGTGATTAACAGCATCTAGGAGGGGAAGAATTAAAGTGCACTCTCCTCAAAAGAAACGCCCAGTTGGACTGCAAAGCAGAGATTTCACATAGTGTGCTCCAAAAAGCAAAGCAACAAATGTGAATATCTGTGCAATGGAGCGACACAGTACAAAATGGAAAAAAGCTACAAAATCCGGCAAACTCACTGATTTTTACAAGGTATTTAACTCATTTTTTGAGCAGACCCTCTTTAAAACTGTCATTATTTTTTCACTCAAGCCGTAAAATGAGAGATATTGGTTTGACGATCCTTACCTGGTGATGCGGACAGAATCTGTCTGGTTCTTCCCTCCCACATGGCTGTCTGCACCTCCTGCTTCTTATTGTATGTCACCAGTTTGACTTGATATAGCTGACCAGGTACTGATAGGAAAATAGGAGCAAAAGATACTTATAAAACACAGGAAACATTGTGCAGGATACACCATAACATTATCGCTGGTTGGGGTGCAACCTCTGGGCCTGTGCTGTTCCCAAAATTGAGAAGACTGAGATACCTTCAGCTTTTCTCCAGCACAACCATGCACATGACCCACAGTGGATGGGATGGAGTTTTAGATACTTTCCCAAGGGGGACAAGAGCATTGTTGTGTAGAGGTCCACTGTGAGGAAGCCAGAAATAGGACCCCCACTGATCGATGCTATATATTAGCGATATACCATCACTTACTATAGTAGGAGAACCCATTTATCAAAGGTGAACCTTGGTGAATACAGTGTATGAGCATGTAGCATTCTAGATTACCAGAGAGCAGGAAACATGATAGTAAATTCTAGATTACCAGAGAGCATGAAATATGATGGTAAATTCCAGATTACCAGACAGTAGGAAACATGATGGTAAATTCTAGATTACCAGACAGTAGGAAACATAATGATAAATCCTAGGTTAGCAGACAGCAGGAAGCATAATGGTAAATTTTAGATTACTGAATTTATTATGCTAGATTTAGACCTCTACCGTGGACATTAAATGACTGCCAATCAGCTACACTGAAGCTAATAGACAGTCATTTAATGTCCTGGTTTTTAAAAAAATTTGTTTATTAAACATAGAACAAAATGTACACACTTGTATATATTATTAAACATAATACAAAATGTACACGTTTGTATATCTTACAGAGCATTTGCAAGAGTACAATAAATGTTGCATAATAATAATCTTTATTTTTATATAGCGCTGCGGACAGTTTGCACACATTATCATCACTGTCCCCGATGGGGCTCACAATCTAAATTCCCTCTCAGTATGTCTTTTAGAATGTGGGAGGAAACCGGAGAACCCGGAGGAAACCCACACAAACACGGGGAGAACATACAAACTCTATGCAGATGTTGTCCTTGGTGGGATTTGAACCCACTGAGCCACCATGCTGCCCCGATAAACTAAGATTATACAAGTTTTACGTTATTATATAAGCAATAAACCAAATAACAATTAAACAAGGAACATTGAGTATCATTCATTCTTATACGTGCTCAACAGAATATAGCTCATAAGAGTTCCCTACACTACAACAACTACTACTACTATCTCGCCACCTATCACTATGCACTGTAGTATTCCCCACGTGATGCCCCAAAATGTAAAACTTAACATTTTACAATGATGTCGCATTAGTAGAGTAAGATGAGAAGAGTTCCACCTATCCACCTTATCAAATTTTCTCGGGCACCCTCTATTTTGATACAGTGTACGTTCATACGGAATAACAGAGCGCCAATACCTTCCTGGCCATGAACAACGTCTCCCGTAGGAAGATCCCCACATAATGTCCCCAAGTTTCATCATCCAACACCCAAAACAAACAGACCAGTGGATCAAGTGGAACCAGAGTTTGTACCAGGGATGTCAGCAAAGATGTCACTTCTTTCCAATAGAGAAGGATAATAGGGCATCCCCATATCATATGTATAAAACCTGCATCTGCTAAGTGGCATCGCAAACATTCTGATGTCTGGAATCGATCCATCTTAAAGAGTCGTATCGGAGTTAAGTATGATTGATATCTAATATATAAAGCTCAATGTGTGTGTGTGTGTGTGTGTGTGTATGTATGTATGTATGTCCGGGATTGGCATCTGCACCGTCGCAGCTACAGCCACAAAATTTTGCACAGTCATACGTCTGGACCCCGAGAGCGTCATAGGCTATGTTGTGAGGCGAAATTTTAACCCTGCGCGTTCCAATTCACCAAACAATTTGGCCTATTATTCTTATCATTTCTATGGTGTTATCGTCCTTCTGTAAAGCTGGAAATAACACAATTTATTACCGTGCCAACACAGACCACCCTCTGACACAGACTGCAGGGGGAGCCCAGTATCACACAGGATAGGATTAGATTATTAGTCAGTATCACACAGGATAGGATTAGATACACAGCTCAGCAGTCAGTATCACACAGGATAGGATTAGATACACAGCTCAGCAGGCAGTAACACACAGGACAGGATTAGATACACGGCTCAGCAGACAGTACCACACAGAATAGGATTAGATACATGGCTCAGCAGTCAGTATCACACAGGATAGGATTAGATTAGATACACGGCTCAGCAGTCAGAATCACACAAGATAGGATTAGATACACGGCTGAGCAGTCAGTAACACATATGATAGGATTAGATACACGGCTGAGCAGTCAGTAACACACGATAGGATTAGATACACAGCTCAGCAGAAAGTATCACACAGGAGAGGATTAGGTATACAGCTCAGCAGAAAGTATCACACAGGAGAGGATTAGGTATACAGCTCAGCAGACATTATCACACAGGATAGGGTTAGATACACAGCTCAGGAACAGGATGTGACAAAGGAGAGGACATTTCATTCCAAGAATTCCACTCATTCCATCTGATATGTTTTTTGATTTTAAACGCCTCCAGTTTCCAGTTCAAATGCTATTTGCAATGTCCATTAACAAGGCTCAGTGATAGTCCTTGAAAGTAGTAGGGATCGATTTGCAATCTCCATGCTTTTCTTATGGTCAACTATACGTGATCTGTTCAAGAGTTGGAACTGCCAAAAATCTGTTCATCTTTGCAGCGAAAGGAAAAACCAAAAATGTTGTTTATCAAAAGGCTCTTGAATGAGTTGAAAATAAAATACTATCAATACTTGGGTAATCGTTTAGTTAATTTGTGTTGCAAATCTGTAGTGTTGAATATATGATGTGAAATGTTTTTATGTGCAATATAATCATTATAATTTGTTATAACTAACCACAGTTGGTTACTATGCCCAGGCAACGCCGGGCTCTTCAGCTAGTATTATATATAACTGAGTCATCCTATTAATAGATGGAGACACCCCAATCGGAGATTCTAGAATCTCTTCCCATTCCTCTTCTTGCACATCGGGGATGAGCCTTTCCCACTTCCCCCTAATTGATCTCATAGCAGAGTCAGCTCCTACTGATAGCATGTATGTATATAAGGAGGAGATAAGGCCCTGGGGACCCTGTGAGTTAAGGATTCCTATCAAAGGTAGAGACGAGATAGCCCGGCCTACACCCATACATCGCACATGTGACTGGAAGGCTGATCTTAGCTGGAGGTAACAAAAAATTGGGATTTCGGGATACTATATTTAGCCTGAATTTGCTCAAAGGACATCAGGATACTACGGTCATACAAATCGCCCACCGAGGAGACGTCATATAGAATCCAGAAGTCAATAGATGGGTGGTTTAGCAGCACTGGAAAATAATTGTTGTTCCATAGGGACATTTCAGCTATGATGCCGTCAAATCTAATAACTTTTTTAATTTGTTTCCAAACTGATCATGCTAGTCGAAGTAGGGGCAATAAACGAGGGACACTAGTTTTATCTGATTCCAGGAAACCCAGTGGGCAGTCAATCCGTGCAGCATGAATCAAATGACTTTCAGAGTTAGGTAGGTAGTTGTCAGGCATCCATTTACTCAGTGCTTTAACCTGCCCAGCTAGATAATATAGAAAAAAATGCGGCAATGCTGCCCCACCCCCCTGCTTAGGTCTTTGCAGGGTGGATAACTTGAGTTTGGGTATAGTTTTCCCCCCATATGAAAGATGTGAGTTGAAAAACAGGATTTTTTGGGTTGCTTACCGTAAAATCTGTTTCTCGGAGCCTTCATTGGGGGACACAGAGACCATGGGTGTATGCTGCTGCCACTAGGAGGCTGACACTATGCACAAAAAAGTTAGCTCCTCCTCCGCCGTATACACCCCACCGACCGGCAGGAAATTCCTCAGTTAGTGAGAAAGCAGTAGGAGAAGTAACGGAATAGATTGAAAACAGAACGAACAACTCAACTGTAACCAATCGACAAACATAAGAACAGGAGTTGTAGAACATGGGAGGGTGCTGTGTCCCCCAATGAAGGCTCCGAGAAACAGATTTTACGGTAAGCAACCCAAAAAATCCTGTTTTCTCGTTCGCCTTATTGGGGGACACAGAGACCATGGGACGTCCCAAAGCAGTCCCTGGGGTGGGAAACAAACTTCCATCAGGCCAGTGGACTCACCACCGCGGCCTGCAGAATCCTTCTACCTAGGCTGGCGTCCGCCGAAGCATAGGTGTGGACCCTGTAGAATTTCACAAAAGTGTGAACCGAAGACCACGTTGCAGCTTTGCAAAGCTGCAGCGCGGAAGCTCTGTGGCGCACTGCCCAGGAGGCACCCACCGCCCGGGTAGAGTGCGCTCTGATCCCTGAAGGAGCTGCACGATGCTTGACCCGGTATGCCTCCAAAATTGCCGATCTGATCCAGCGAGCAATAGTGGCCTTTGAGGCTGGGTGACCTTTCCTTGCACCGTCTGGAATGATAAACAGAGAGTCTGACTTCCGCAAGGAAGATGTCCTGGCTAGATAGACTCTCAATGCCCTGACCAGGTCCAGCTTGTTCAAGGATCGCTCCCGAGGATGAGCTGGGCTCGGGCAGAAGGATGGCAGAACAATGTCCTCATTGAGGTGAAACGAAGATACCACCTTCGGAAGGAAAGAGGGCGGAGGCCGCAGAACTACCTTGTCCTGATGAAGTACCAAGAAGGGAGAGCGGCAAGAAAGGGCCGCTAATTCCGACACCCGACGGATGGAAGTAATGGCCACCAGAAAGGCCACCTTCCAAGAAAGGAGGGCAGGGAAACATCCCTGAGAGGTTCAAAAGGAGGACCTTGCAGAACCCCAAGAACGAAATTAAGATCCCAAGGATTCACGGGCGCTCGGTACGGAGGAACCGTGTGAGCCACACCCTGAAGAAAGGTTTTGACCTGGGGCCGGGAGGCCAGCGTCTTCTGAAATAAAATGGACAGTGCCGAAACTTGACCCTTAAGGAACTGAGAGCAAGCCCCGCATCCAGCCCTGTCTGAAGAAACGCCAGAACAGAAGGAAGCGAAAAAACCATGGCCGCAATGTCATTGGCCTCACACCAGGAGAAATAGGCTTTCCAAGTACGGTAATAGATCTTGGAAGAGGAAGGCTTTCTGGCGCGGATCATGGTATGAATCACTCGATCAGAGAATCCTGCCCGTTTCAAAACCTCGGTCTCAACAGCCACGCCGTTAAATTGAGCGACCGAGAATTGGGGTGGCAAATCGGGCCTTGCGACAGCAGATCTGCCCTGTCGGGAAGCTTCCAGGGGGCGTCCGCGAGAAGGTTGACAATGTCCGCGAAGCAAGACCTTCTGGGCCAATTCGGGGCGATGAGGACGACTGGAATCCCTTCTGCCTTGATTTTCTTCAACAGCTTGGGAAGAAGAGGCAAGGGAGGGAACAGGTAGGGGAGCTCGAACAGTGACCAAGAAACGGCCAGAGCGTCGGCGCCCCCTGCCAGGGGGTCCCGAGACCTGGACACGAATTGTGGTACCTTCCTTTTGAGGAGAGACGCCATGAGGTCTACGTCCGGGGTTCCCCACCGACGGCAGAGCAGATGAAACACCTCCGGATGTAGGGACCATTCCCCTGCCGCGAGACCCTCGCAGCTTAGAAAATCGGCGGCCCAGTTGTCCACGCCGGGAATGTGAACCGCGGAAATTGTTGGAACAAAGGTCTCTGCCCATTGAAGAATTCTGGACACTTCCGCCAGGGCTGAGACACTCCGTGTCCCCCCTTGTCGGTTGATATACGCCACCGCTGTGGCATTGTCTGTTTGAATCCTGACAGGCAGGCCCTTGAGGCGCCGTTCCCAGTGGACGAGAGCCAGAAGGATCGCTCGTATCTCTAGGACATTGATCTGCAGAGCTGATTCCTGAGTCGACCATCGACCCTGAACAGTGTGATTGCGGAACACTGCACCCCAGCCGATGAGGCTGGAGTCCGTTGTGACAATCTGGGAAGAAAGGACAGCCCCGAGAGAATGAGGGGAGACGTCAACCATCAGTTGAGAGACCGCTTGATCCGGCATGAAAGACGAACCGGACGATCCAGAGACAGAGCCGACCTGTTCCACCTGGACAAAATGGCCTGCTGGAGGGGCCTGGCGTGAACACTGGGCAAAGGGAACTGCCTCTATTGCTGCCACCATCTTCCCCAGAGTCCTCATGGCTGTCCTGAGAGATGAAAACCGTGCGATCTGTAGTGATCGGATGCCCTGCTGCAGGGAAAGAATCTAGTCTTGTGGGAGAAATACCCTTGACTGACGAGTGTCGAAAAGAAGGCCCAGAAACACAAGGCGTTGAGTAGGGATCAGACAGGACTTTTCCGGTTGACGATCCACCCAAAACTGGACAGGGTGTCTAGAACGATCGCCACACTTAGGCGGGCCTGATGAAAGGAGGGAGCCTTGATCAGAATATCGTCGAGATACGGAAAAAGAACAAGACCTCTGATCCTCAACAAGGCCATCAACGCCGCCATAATCTTCGTGAAGACCCTGGGAGCGGTGGCGAGCCCGAAAGGGAGCGCGACGAACTGATAATGTTCGTGGTGAATCGCAAACCACAGGAACTTCGGATGTCCGGGAAATATGGGCACGTGTAGATAGGCATCTTGGATGTCTATGGAACACATGAATTCCTGCTCCTCCATGGAGGCAATCACCGAGCGAACCGACTCCATCCGGAAGTGGCGGAGGCGAACTCTCTTGTTGAGTAACTTGAGATCCAAGATGGGTCGAACCGCCCCGTCCTTTTTCGGCACCACAAACAGGTTTAAATAAAACCCTGTGAATCGTTCCGATTCGGGAACTGGCACAATTACCCCGGAGCTGAGGAGAGAGGCGATGGCCGAACCGAACCCCGGGATCAAGGCAGGATCCCGTGGCGGACGGGATTGGAAGAAGCGATCCCGTGGAAGAGAAACAAACTCTATTTTGTATCCTGTCGATACAACCTCTCTGACCCAAGAGTCCTCTACTGAGGCGAACCAGACGTCGCTGAAGAAAAGAAGTCGACCTCCCAATTGGAAGGGACCCACGGAAGACCGATGATAGTCATGCGGACGTAGACCGTCCAGATCTAGATCTGGGTGGTCTTCCCTGGGAAGAGTGGGATCGCCAGGACGGAGTGAGCCTGAAGGAGACCTTCTTTCTTTCCTGACGTGCTTGTGGCCTTTGCTGGTTGGAAGGGTTTTCCGCCGCATTGAAACGGCGGAAAGACCGAAAGGGACGGAACTGACGCCTTGGAGGAGGTCTGCGAGACTTGGATTGGGGGAGAAGAGAACTCGTACCTCCGGTAGCGTCCTTAATAATCTGGTCCAATTGGGACCCAAAGAGACGCACTCCTTGAAAAGGCAGATTAGTCAGACCTTTTAGAGGACAAGTCCGCCTGCCAGGCCTTGAGCCAAATTGTACGTCGGATTGCCACGATGTTGCTTGACGCCTGAACCGCGCAAGATGCGGCATCCAAGGAAGCAGAAAGCAGATAATCCCCCGCATGGGAAATCTGATTGGCGAGATCGGCCAAATGCTCCGGTTTTGCCTTATCCAGAATGCCCTGCCGAAGGTCCTCTGCCCAAGCGGATATAGCCTTTGCTGCCCAAGATGAAGCAAAGACTGGACATACCGCCACAGATGCCGCCTCGAAGGCAGACTTTGCTAGGGATTCTATGATTCTGTCATTAGAATCTTTTAGAGACGCTACACCCGACAGCGGAAGAACAGTATTATTAGAGAGTCCGGATACGGGAGGGTCCACTGAAGGAGAAGCGGCCCAGTTGTCCGTGAGCTCTTTAGCAAATGGATACAGCACGCCGAGACGCTTTCCTCTTTGAAAGCGTCTAGTCGGATCTTCCCTTTCCTTGGTAAAAATCTTCCCAAACTCGGAATGAAAGGGAAACACCCTGGAAGGTGTTTCCGCCCGTCTGAACGAAACCTCCTGATCTGAGGATTTCGCAGGGGCGTCAGTGATGTCGAAGGTATGGTAAATCGCGGCAATGAGGTTCTGCACCGTAACCTTCATGTTCACATCCTGATCCGAATCCAGCTCTAAGACCCCTTCAGATTCCGAAAGCGCTTCACCTGACTCGGGAGAGGAGGCCCGAGAGGGAGACTGCTGGGGAGTATGGGGTGAGGTAGGGCGAGGAGAGGACTCCGCCTGGAGATCCTGCCTGGGTCTCTTGCGACTGACACTGGCTGGCTCAGATGGGACGTCCTGGGACGTGCTAGGTCCCGCAGAAGCTCCCAAGGGCAACTTATCCAGAACGGCTACTAGGGACCGAGACACCTTGGTGAGGTCTGCCACCGACTGTGATAGGGAGGAGGCCCAACCCGGCAAGGGGGGCTCACTCACCCCTGGGGCTATGGATGGCTCCTGAGCGTCGTCGGGCTGTGCAGGGGAGGGCCGAAGAGCGGGTACGATCAGCCGTAGGGATAGACATTGTGAAAAACCTGAGGTAGTGCCGGAAGGTTGGGGGACAGAGGGCGGAGAAGGGTCAGTCTGCCGTGCAGAACTACTCACGGTCCGGTGTCCCCAAAAGCGATGCTGCTCGACCTGTCCGGGGATGCAGATCAGGGAGAAGTCCGGCTGGCCGTCCCAAAGAGGCAAAAAGCTGCTTGCAGAAACTGCACAGGGGCTGGGGAGCCTCTCCAGCTGCGTCCGGCTGGCAAGCTGTGAAGATGGCGCCTGCCTGTAGAAAAGCGCGGGTCCCGGGGAAGGGCGGTCCTCGCAGGGTTAATAATTGCTGCCCTCTTGCCATGCTGGGCAGGAGAGGGAAAGGCGGGGGGAGGGCCTGGGGAGAGCGGGAGTGAAGCCCGCTTAGTAGAAAGGGGCGGGGGGCGTGGCCGCGACGCTGCGGTAGGCCCGAACACAAGCCGGGGCCTAAATTAGTTGCGGCGGCCGCCTGTCAGCAGGGGGTCGGCGCGGAAGACGCGTCGCAACACCGGGCCGCGTCCCTGCCCAGAACTGCTCGACCCCAGCGCTACCCCTGCCAAGATGGAAAAAAGGGGGAAGCACAAAACGAGGCCCGTGAAGACCCGGGGCCTGCATGGATGCGGTGACCGTGGGGGGATGGGGGCGTGCAGGGACCCTAACGTGGTCCCCCTGGCGACCGCTCCAAGAGAAAACGCCGGGGGAAGACTGACATACTCACCCAGGCAGGGGGCCTTACAATAAAGGTACCTGAAAATCCCACGCTGTCTGTCTCTATGAAATCCGCGCCTCATCCAACCTTCAGGCTCTGGTAGGCGAGATGGTGGGAGGCGGGGGGCAAGGACCGTCCGTGCGGCTGGCACCTACTTGTGCGAGGCTCCTGGTCCTGCTCCGGAGACCTATGAGGATACGTGGTGGCAGTACACGCCGTACTCATAGTCTCTTTGTGGGAGTACGGATGTGACTGTTCACTCCGTATCCCTCCGGAACCTGCAAAGAAACGACGCACACTGAGGTAGATATGGGTCTAATAAAAGACCCGTGTCCACCTCCTACTGACACTAAGCTAAACTGAGGAATTTCCTGCCGGTCGGTGGGGTGTATACGGCGGAGGAGGAGCTAACTTTTTTGTGCATAGTGTCAGCCTCCTAGTGGCAGCAGCATACACCCATGGTCTCTGTGTCCCCCAATAAGGCGAACGAGAAATTTAAAATTTAATGTCCTGTTTAGACGGCCGACCACACGTCTACATGCACAGAACGATTGCGAATATGATCTTTCTGTGCACTGAGAATATCTTTGTTCTCAGCAGCACATAAACTGTTTACACAAGACTATGTGCTGAAAGGAATGATTTTTAAGCAAGCCAAAAATCATTGCATCGGACAAATGAACGTTTTGCTCATTCGTTGGGTTATTGTTGGGCTGTTTACACTGCATGAGTCAGGAATGAGTGTTTCTAGGAATTTGCGGCCCATCTAGAAGCAGCATAAGACACTGCCTATTGATCGGCGGCAGGGAACTTACTTAAATGAGTTAAGTCATATTGTTTCCTTTTCTTCTTCAATTTAATCGGCCCCACGTCCCAGTCATTCTGTCCTTGCCGCGGGCAGGAGATGCTATGATTCAATAAAGGGCACACCATGCGGTAATACAGCCTGTATCCCGTGACTTGGAAATCAGAGTGGGGCAGCTGCCAGTTCACAAGCAGGGAGTCTGTGTGGGCAATGACTTGTAGCTGTATTGGGGCCTGGTCCACTGTAGAGGAAATGAAGTAAGAAATCAACTGTAAGAAAGAGGCCGATGATACCATACAAAGGACAATAAATGGACGCAAACATGTAAGGACCAATAACAATCAGTTCTTTATACCATAAAGTTACGCACCGTATGTCTGATTCACTCTGTCTAAAGTACGGTGCAGCACCCAGTTTGAGGGTGCTCCATATCCAGCCGTGGTGGCGGCAGAGATCCGGACTTTATATGCAGTATTGGGCTGCAATGAGGATAACATAATCTGGGTCTCATTTCCACCAACTTCCAGCATGCTGACCACACCTGAAATGTCAGAAAAGCAATGAAATATAGAAACCCAGCCACGTATGAGACATCATAGACACCACTCACAATGCCCCAGAGCTTGAACCTCCTCCTATATCCTAAACTCTAGAGCTCGGAATGGACATCACTAGAAACCTAACGCATTAAAATAAAAGATCACCTTAATGAAAAGCTTTTTACACGATGCTTTGTCAGAGATTTTACAGTAACTGAAATTTCGGAGAAATGCCAAGAGTTGTGGGTGCTTCTAGAACAGAGGCCGCTATCTGCAGACCGGATATAACTTCAAGAGAAATGTGCTGTCTTCCAGGTGCAAAAATTAAAGATGTGTCTGACAGGATATCAGGACTCTTCAGACCTACAGATGACTACCCATTCCTGCTACTACATGTGGGGACAAATGACACCGCAAGAAATGACCTGGAAACCATCTGCAGAGACTTTGAAGACTTAGGCAAGAAAGTGAAAGAACTGGGAGCGCAGGTGGTCTTCTCTTCCATCCTCCCAGTGGATGGCCATGGAACAAGGATGTGGAATAAGATTCTGCAGGTGAACAACTGGCTACGTCGATGGTGCCGTCAGCAACGATTTGGATTTCTGGATCACGGAGTGAATTACTTATACGTTGGACTACTTGCTAGAGATGGGGTGCACCTTACGAAGACTGGAAAGCATGTATTTGGAAGTCGCCTTGCTACACTTGTAAGGAGAGCTTTAAACTAGAACAACATGGGAAGGGAAGCAAAAGACCAGAAAAAGCCATACACCTGACAAATGCTATTGAGAACTCTGCTATTAGAAGTGGAAAGGAAGAACAAAGACAAAAGAATCTAATTAATAAAAATATTGGAGAAAGAGAAACCAATCACAAACTAAAATGTTTCTATACTAATGCACTAAAGCTGAAAATGAATTGAGGCTTGCAAGAGATGTCAAAAGCAATAATAAAGGATTTTGGGGATATGTCAAAAGTAAAAGAAAAGTCAAAGATGCTATAGGATTTTTACAGGATGAAAATGATGAAATGGTAAGACAGGATGTTGAGAAGGCTGAACTTTTAAATTCCTATTTTGCATCTGTTTTCTCTCAGAAACGAAATGTAACATCAACTGTTCTTCACTGTCCTATTAAGGGAATAGAAGAATCCAGGATATCTATAAACAGAAAGATAGTGAGGAAACACTTAGCTAACCTAAATGAATTCAAGTATCCAGGTCCAGAGTACTGAAGGAGATAGCAGAAGAAATTTTTGAACCCCTCTCCATAATCTTTGAAAATTCTTGGAGAACAGGAGAAGTGCCAGAAGACTGGAGAAGAGCAAATGTTGTTCCTATCTTCAAAAAGGGAAAGAAGGTGGACCCAGGCAACTATAGGCCGGTGAGTCTGACTTCTATGCCAGGAAAGATCTTTGAACAAATTATTAAACAACATGTATGTCAATACCTGGATAAGAATGAAGTGATTAAACAGAGTCAGCATGGGTTTGTAACTAATAAGTCATGTCAGACTAACTTTATTTCCTTCTATGACGGTATCACTGATTGGGTGGATCAAGGAAATGCTGTAGATATAGTTTATCTTGACTTCAGCAAAGCATTTGACAAAGTCTCTCATACAATCCTTATTGAAAAAATGACTAAGTATGGAATGGACAAGGCAACTGTTAGGTGGATTCATAACTGGCTTAGTGATCGGACCCAAAGAGTGGTCGTAAATGGCTGCACATCCAGTTGGAAGAATGTCTCAAGTGGGGTACCACAGGGCTTTGTTCTGGGCCCTGTATTGTTCGACATCTTTATCAACGATTTAGATGAAGGAATTGAGGGTAAACTGATTAAATTTGCCGATGACACAAAGCTAGGAGGGATAGCTAATACTAGAGAAGAGAGAGAGGATTCAAAAAGATTTAAATAAACTGGAGAAGTGGGCAGCAACTAACAGAATGGTTTTTAACAGGGAGAAATGCAAAGTACTACATCTGGGCAATAAAAATGAAAAAAGCATATACAGAATGGGAGGAATAGGGCTAAGTGACAGCACATGTGAAAAAGACTTGGGTATACTAATAGATCACAGACTGAATATGAGTCAACAGTGTGATGCAGCAGCAAAAAAGGCAAATGCAATTCTAGGATGTATTAACAGAAAAATACAGTCTAGATCACGTGAAGTAATTATTTCCCTCTACTCCTCTTTGGTCAGACCTCATCTGGAATATTGTGTCCAGTTTTGGGCACCACATTTTAAAAAAGACATCAGCAAACTGGAGCAAGTTCAGAAAAGAGCGACCAGAATGGTGACCGGTCTGCAAACCCTGTCTTATGAGGAAAGGTTGCAGGATTTGGGAATGTTTAGTTTGCAAAAGAGAAGACTGAGAGGAGACTTAATAGCTGTCTACAAATATCTAAAGGGCTGTCACATTGTAGAAGGATCAACTTTATTCTCATTTGCACAAGGGAAGACTAGAAGCAATGGGATGAAACTGAATGGGAGGAGACACAGATTAGATATTAGAAAAAACTTTTTGACAGTTAGAGTGATCAATGAGTGGAACAGGCTGCCACGAGAAGTGGTGAGTTCTCCTTCAATGGAAGTCTTCAAACAGAGGCTGGACAGACATCTGACTGGGATGATTTAGCGAATCCTGCTTTGAGCAGGGGGTTGGACCAGATGGCCCAGGAGGTCCCTTCCAACTCTACGATTCTATGATTCTACAAACTGCTGAGCCAGGCACTGCGGACACCATCATGGTAAAACCTCACGGATTCCACCACAGGCATTTATAACAAAGCCTGAGGATGATTTCTGGCAGTATCAAGGATATCTTCAATCCATGTTGTATTTTCCCATATACCTTTCCAAGATCCCCTTAATTAATGAATCCTCCTCTTCTCTAATAATTATGTGAACCCCAAGCTGGGGTCACAGGGCATTTACTACTGACGTGAGTTGGCAACTCATTTTTCCAACTTTTTAAAACATTGCAATTCATAAATCTTTTTTTTATAAGATGTCCAGATACCACTCACTCTTTAAAAGCGTCGATAGTAGGAAAAAAAAAAGCAAAAAGTTGCACCTAAAACAAGGTTAAACAAGATGTATAGGTTTCTTAGGACAATAAAATGGCATAAAACCAGATATTATTGTATAGACGGAGATTATATTGTGAAGAAGCTTTACCCACCGTACCTCTATATTTTTAAAACTCTTAAAATGGACTGTTCAAACCAAGCACATGGTCTTGTTGCACCCCTGGTGTGGCCCAAAGAGTTCAGTATACTTTTCTTTTCTCATCTATCTCTGCCTTCTTCTTCCTTGATTATCAGGGGCTTTACAGGAGCCAGAAAGAGGAAGAGATAGATGGGAAATAAGTAGGTGGGAAGGTGCACAGAATTGTGCCTGTGCTTGATTTGAACAGTCATTTTGTGCTTTTAACTTGACCAAACATAAAGAGGCAGATTTATCAACACTTTTACACCAGATAGTGTAAAAGATGCCAATTTTTCGCACAACGACGCATTGAGCAAAAACCGTTGTAAAGTGTTTTTCACGGCAGTTTGAATCAGCTGCACCCAAATAGGAGGAGATGGGAAGAAACAGGGGCAGCACCCAAATAGGAGATTGGAAGAAACAGGGTGGTAGGCGTCGGGTTTCTGAATCACTCTGCAGAAATCCAGAGCCTCACATTCTGCGGTCTCCTACTGTTTATCTACAGCAGAGGAGATTGCTCTGCAGCAAATCTCTCCAGAGACTAAGTCCCTCTGTTCTCCTACTGGGCATGCTCACGAGATGATCTCCCATTGGAGATCGGGAGTCATGTGCCCAGGTCCTGCTCCAGATCTCATTGGTCCATCTTTGAGATCTGGAAGCTTCCGGAAGGTCCCGGCTATAAAAATTGTGCATGACCGTTCGGCCAAGCGCTAGTATAGTCTCTAGTTGCTACTGTGTGAATGATGATGGGTGTATGAACCTGCGAATGACTCATTAAGATCCCCTTCCTTTGATATTACGAATGTGTACAGGGACTTAGATTGGAGTCAGCGCCAGCGCGTGGCAAGCCTCAAGCCACTACACCATCATCCACAGTGCTAGCGTCCGACATTGCGCCTGCTTCCTTGCTTTGTTGACTAGCGGCAGTGTCCTATGCCGCGCTGCAGTTGCAGCCCTCCTTGGCGTCCGCAGTAGCGACGCCGCACGCACGGTAGGTCTAGACGGACGCAGCTCCTCTGCCTTGGGTCCTGCTCCTGTGACCAGATACCGTGTGTGCATTTTCCTGAGGCCTGTGACACTAACAGGCTCAGCTTTTTGCATGTTTATTTTACAGCGCCTCTGTGAGTGAACAGAGTCTGCTTTGCGAACTTCGGGTGAAGTTGAACCCGTGCGCATTATACCGCCATATAGCACGTCTGTCATTACTCAGCAGCAGTTATAACACCTTCTGCACGGTGGACTCCAAGCGGCGAACGAACTTTATTATTTATTTATTATCCGCCGTTCCTAACAACCGGGGGAGGGGCACAGCAACTCCCACCCATGAAATTCATCAAATCTGGTGCTTTTTATACACCAAAAATGCTATTCCAGTCCTTTACTGGCGTTTCTGGCACGACACCCATAACTGGCAGCGGCTTCATTACGTTTCATTATCACTCAGGTTCATATAATTAAACAATAACTTATGAACACATATAAGTTAGGAAATGCACCGTCTCTCTGGGTGGAATATTCAATGCGATACTTTGTGATTTGGCCATTGCGCATCTCGAGCAGTAGGGGGAGCCACTTGACATGGAGATCCTCTGGATCATGGCTACTCAGGGCCAGCATGGGAGCAGCTCCAGGAACTGTAGGGATAAACACAGATTCATAAGATTCAGAAAAAAATATTAATGACCCCTAATAAATAAGTAATTTATGGTTTATCTGCACTTGCCGTTATACAATGTGTTTTCTGGATTTTACAGTCTCGTGTCAATAAAACTCAGTCACTGTAAAATAAAGAATTGTACGATTCCCTAATACAACTTTTTGTTTTAGGTTTATAGTCAGTGAATGAGAACCCCCTGAGGCTGAATCCCACCCATATCTAGTCCTGCACAGAGCTGAGATCTGGATATAATTGTATCCAGACTCCAGATGATGAACTTTGCACTGAAAAGCTGATTCATTTTACCAGCAATATATCAATCTATCCCAGCAGAGGAAAAATTGTGCAGGGTTTAGTTAGCAGTGCATTCATTTCTCAGCTCAGACAAGTTCAGCTACTGGATGTGAGGAAGAATGTCTCCATTCAGTGACAGCAAACATCAAAATCAAAAATGGTGAGAAAATTAAATACAGAGGGCCCAATTCTTTATTACGGTACATTTGTGCCTTTAGTGTTTTGTTTTTGGTGTTTTTTTTGCTTATTTTTCATTTTAGCCTAGTCTATTTTATGTGTTTGCTTGTTTATGTTTTTTTCTCTGTTTGTCATTGTTGAAGGTGTTTTGGGGTTTACAGGTGTTTTTTGGCTGATTCACCAATTAACCCTTTCTAAAGTGAAGAAACAGATTTTGCAACATTTTAGCAGAATGTACTTTTTTTTTCTGCAAGAAAAATTTGCCATTTTGGTTTTTGTGAAAAATTCATGAACCATGTGTGCTATTCTGAACAATTTCAAAAGATAGGGTAGGGGAAAAGGAAAGTCAGCTCACCACAGCATACTGGTCTGTAGTAGTGGAAGTCCTCTGCACAGAGCCGCCCCAGTCCAGGGCGTGAGCAATCAGCAGAAAAGAAGAAAGATGTGCTCCAGTGATGAAACAATCCACTGATGTAATAAAAAAAAGTTTTTTTATTTGCTACTTAAAAACATGAAAAAACAATGTGGGTAACACAAAAAGCAGAAATATCACCAACGCGTTTCAGCAATTAAGCCTTAATCATACCATACCATGATTAAAGGGAATCTGTCACCCTTTTTTACCCCTATTAGCTGCCGGCATAGACATCGGGGGCTTATCTACAGCATTCTGTAATGCTGTAGATAAGCCTCCAATGTAACCTGAAAGAGAAGAAAAACACGTTATATTATACTCACCGAGGTGGGCGGTCCGGTCCGATGTGTGTTGCGGTCCGGTCCGGCGCCTGCCTTCTTCATGTGATGACGTCCTCTTCTCCCATCCTGTAATGGCTCCGGCACAGGCGCATTGCTCTGCCCTGTTGAGGGCAGAGCAGAATTCTGCAGTGCGCAGGCGCCAGACCTCTCCTGACACCTGCGCACTGCAGGACTCTGCTCTGCCCTCAACAGGGCAGAGCAATGCGCCTGCGCCGGAGCCATTACAGGACGGGAGAAGAGGACGTCATCGCATGAAGAAGGGAGGCGCCGGACGGGATGGCGACACCCATCGGACAGGACCGCCCACCTCAGTGGGTATAATATAACGTGTTTTTCTTATTTTTCAGGTTACATCGGGGGCTTATCTACAGCATTACAGAATGTTGTAGATAAGCCCCTGATGTCTATGCCGGCAGCTGAAAGGCCAAAAAAAGGATGACAGATTCCCTTTAAGGCTTAATTGCTGAAACGCGTTGGTCATATTTCTGCTTTTTGTGTTACCCACATTGTTTTTTCATGTTTTTAAGAAGCAAATGAAAAAACTTTTTTTAATACATCAGTGGATTGTTTCATCGCTGGAGCACATCTTTCTTCTTTTCTGCTGATTCTTAACAATTTGGCACAAAAAAAATCAACAAACACCAAAAGACCAAACCTGTTCTTCTGTGGGCCAGGTCAAGCCTGATGACTAGTAAAGAGCCATGGATATATATGTCCCTCTATACAGCTTCCTGCACATAGCTCTGATACACGCCCGATGGATCAATTTATTTAGTAAGTCTTTTAAAGGGACTCTATCAGGACGATTTTAGAGTTATAATTGTATATATCCTAACACGAGGGGTCCTAAACCTGTGGCTCGCAAGCACAAGATGTGAAGCTTGTAACTGTCTATCAGCTGCTAAGATGGTGGGAATACCTAGATGTAAGTGTATTTTCTATAAGAGAGGACAGCACAAGGTCTCAGTGTGATTTATTCATGAAAGCTTTGGCTGTCATTATATCAATAATGGGGGGCTCTAGGTGTCACTACTGTGGGGGATATTAAATATCACTACTCAGTGAGCTCTGGCTGTGGCTTCTGACCATCTCTTAGAGCTCAATGTGGCTCTCAGGCTATGGTCACACGAGCGTAGATTCTCTAGTGAGAGAGAATCGGATCAATTATGTAAATGACACTTGGAACAAACTCTGATCAGTGTCAGCTTAATGTGATCCAATTCTCTCAGATGACAGAATCGTAGCACAGGTGAGAAGATGGAGAACAACATTTCTCCATCTTTTCCATTGTGGGAGTCCGTGGAAATATTGTTTTCCACGCGCTTAGAGACTTGCATGGGTGAGTGCTATCCAGTTTATGGAGCCACTCGCAGAATGACAAATCTACATGAGAAAAAAAATGTTGATCAGCATTGCCCCAAAATATAACATTGGTCCGAGTGCTATCCGATAAAGCATCAGATAGCACTCGTCCAATATACACGAGCCCATAAAGCCAAACAAAAATTAACCCAGAAGTGTATTACTGGCGTGTCAATGTACTCAGCAAAGCCTCCCGTGCTCTTTCAGGCTAATTTGCATGCGCCTTCAAAGCTGGATTTCTCAGCACTGGCACATCAGATTACTACACGGTACAAAGACATATATCTTTCCTGTACAAGACAGGTATAATTTTTATTGCTGTACCAGGACCTATACAGCCATACCACTAGTCCAGTAGTAAAATTGTCCTGACAGTTAAATGTGTATCCAGGATAACAGAAGGATCATGAATTCCTTTTCTCTACTCTCGTCTGTGTTTGTACTCATTCATTGGTCAGACTTCCCCAAACTGGACAAAAAATGTTTAACAAATATCAGATACAATAGTAAGGCTTGTTCACATTTGTGTCGGACGCTATGTCATGTAAGTTCTGATCAATAAATGTCTCCATACCATCATCCAAGGTCTGCACTACCATAGGCTCTGAAGCACGACTGGCTCCTTGCTGGGAATATGCTACAACGTAGACGGTGTAGCTGGTCCCAGGCTCCAGGTATCTCACGGTGAAGTCTGTGGTGTTGCTATTAACTGCAAACTGATATTCTTCATTATTGGAACCTGAAAGGTATGAACAGAAGTTTTAAGGTGCTAAACAAGCGCCCGTCTGCATTATGTGTAACATACGGAGGGCTACAATGCAAAACATACACACCATCCGTCTTGGTGTAATGAAGAGAGAAGCCCACAACCCTTTCCCAGTTGCTCTCTGGTTTATCCCATGCCACAGATATTGTCTTGCTGGTCACAGCCTGGGATTTCAAGGCTTGTGGTGGACCAGGCAAGCCTTCCTGGACTGTAACATGGAGCTTTGCAACAGCGCAGATGCTTCCCATAATATTCTCTGCCACACACTGGTAATAGCCAGTATCCTCCAGAGCGACCTGGGTGATGATCAAGCTGCCCCTTGGCTGTATCCTGACTCTGCCATTGGAGAAAAGCGCCTCTCCGTTTTTTAACCAAGAGATGGTTGGTTCTGGATCACCTTCAGCTCTACACACAAAGCGGGCCGTCCCTGCTCGAGCCCGTGTGATGGTCTCTGGGGGTTGAGTTATAACTGGAGGCACTAAAAACCAAATAAAAGAGAAAATAATATTTTAGGACAAACCTATAAATTCATTCAAAGGGGTTTTCCACCACATATTTTAAGGTCGCAAGTGGGAAGGGAAAGTTATAAAGATGCGAGTGACTGATGAACAGTATGTCATCACTTCCTCCGGGATGATGTTCTACTTTATCAGTCACCTGACAGCTAACTGGTGGCTTAATTAGCTAATTAATTAGTATGGATGACTGTATCATTAGGATGTCATCACTTTCAGTCCCATCCCAGCGGAAGCAACAGGAGCAGAGCCCCAGTGGTCCAGAGGGGTAAACAGCATCTTTGGACACCTTGGAAAAGGAGAGGAAAATCATTTTAAGATTAATGTGAGGAACCAAATTTATTCCACTCTGAAGTCCAATCCACTAATTTATCATTTGCTTATTTTTAAGCCACTTTTTTGGCTTTCTTTTTGTTCTGGCTGATTTTGCATCAAATTCTTCAAAATTGGTTCACAGCGTTCATTGAAAAGATAAATTAGGCTATAACACATATGTAAAGTGAAAACTATGCCCATAGTGAAGAAAAAACACAGATGAAACTAAGTAAAATAACCTTAAAAAAGGTACATATTAAATAATGAATATGGCGCAAATCAAAATGTCATTATTAGCACTATTTTCACTCCAAACATAAGATACAAAAGCAATTACGGTAATTTGCCCCCCAAGTGTGAATACCAAATCTGCCTATTCACGCCCTGGTACTACCCATCGGGTCTCGCTCAGACGAGCGTTATCCAATGTTTTATCAGATAGCACTCGGCCCAATGTTATCGTTTGGAGCAGTGCAATCAGCTTTTTTTTCCTATACCGATTCACAGCAGGCTCCGTGTGGCTCAAAACATCAGATGTCACGTACCCATTCAGGTCTATGGGTACGTGGAAATCATCGGACTGCACTGGGATAACATCCAATTCCAGCCTGATTTCCGGGGACTCACACAATGGAGAAGATGGAGAAATCGTGTTCTCCATCTTCTCCTCACCTGCAAATAGACACTGATCAGACTTGGATCAGATTGTGATCGGAGAGACATTACCATAATCGATCCGAATCTTTAGAAGGAAAGAAGATACGATCGTTTGACCCCGGCCTCTGTTGCAGTATCATCCTAACATCATTGAACTCATTTAGGTCTTACAGTGAGGAAGTACAGGGGTGTCAGAAGCCCATTCTAGTGATCAAGGGGCCCCATCAATCAGAAATGTAGGCCACCATCTGTATAATGAAGGCGAGATGCTTCAGGGCAGTAAGGTTCCGCCAGGATATAATGGGTCAGGATCACGACACTCAGTTACGCTATTAGTGTCTGTCTTAGGGTCCATTTGGAAACCAGTTGATGTTTTCTGATAAGTGTTTAAGATGCATTTTTCCATTACCAAGGACGTGGAGATGGGCTGAAATGGTGACAAAGTGCTGACTTTGTGGATTCTTAGCTCTGCACACGTAAACTCCAGCATGATGGGCCTGAACCTGCTGAATCAGTAGACTGCCCTCTCCCAGCAGGATGACATCAAAGGAGATTGGTTTTCCATCTACACAACAGACAACAAATAGGTTACTTCTCATAAGATCATGAAATGACGTGCTTCAAAATTCACAATACAAACGTAAAACCGTAGGAGCAATGTTGGGATATGATGCTTGCTTCTAAGACTCTGTTCACATGTGTATGATAAATAGTGAGTCTACCACAGTGCTGGATCTCTAACAGTGACCAACAGACACCTATAATGGTGTCCGTTTAGTTCTGCCATGTTTTCCATTGTTTTGACAGGAAAACTAGTGCTGAGTGTTGTGCATTTTTTCCTGTCAAATACGGTAGAGCCTTTGATGGAGATACGAACCCTGCTAGACAATATACATCATGTACGTAAGGTAGGGGCCACACTGCATTTGTGCACTTACTCAGGAACTTTTCCCGACATATACTGTAAAGCCGCCAAAGGTCCACATCGAGATGACGGAAGCCAAAAGTGCGCTATTTCGGCCTCCATCTGGCAGGTATATGGCTGCATACTGTTTGTTTTACTGTATAGGAAAGCCCAGCAGACAGCGTTTTCCTATACACAGGTTCAATGCAATGTATGCATTAGAAATAATCAACCCACAAGGAACATCATAGAATCATTAGCAACTTCAAATCAATATTTAACCCCTTAACCCCCAAGGGTGGTTTGCACGTTCATGACCGGGCCAATTTTTAAAATTCTGACCACTGTCCCTTTATAAGGTAATAACTCTAAAACGCTTCCATGGATCCCAGTGATTCCGACATTGTTTTCTCGTGACATATTGTACTTCATGTTAGTGGTAAAATTTCATTCATATAACTTGTGTTTATTTGTGAAAAAAACGGAAATTTGGCGAAAATTTTGCAATTTTCCAACTTTGAATTTTTATGCCCTTAAATCACAGAGATACGGCACACAAAAAACTTAATAAGTAACATTTCCCACATGTTTACTTTACATCAGCACAATTTTGGAACCAAAATTTTTTTTTGTTAGGAAGTTATAAGGGTTAAAAGTTGACCAGCGATTTCTCATTTTTGCAACACCATTTTATTTTTACGGACCACATCACATTTGAAGCCACTTTGAGGGGTCTATATGATAGAAAATACCCAAAAGTGACACCATTCTAAAAACTGCACCGCTTAAGGTGCTCAAAACCACATTCAAGAAGTTTATTAACCCTTCAGGTGCTTCTCAGGAATTTTTTGAATATTTAAAAAAAAAATGAACATTTAACTTTTTTTCAGAAAAAAAATACTTCAGGTTCAATTTTTTTTATTTTACCAAGTGTAAAAGGAGAAATTGGACAGGAAAAGTTATTGTGCAATTTGTCCTGAGTACGCTGATACCTGATATGTTGGGGGGAACCACTGCTTCGGCGCATGGCTGAGCTCAGAAGGGAAGGCGCTCCGTTTGACTTTTTCAATGCAAAATTGGCTGGAATTCAGATCGGATGCCATGTCACGTTTGGAAAGCCCCTGATGTACCTAAACAGTGGAAACCCCCCACAAGTGAGTCCATTTTGGAAACTAGACCCCCCCAAGGAACTTATCTATATATGTGGTGAGAACTTTGAATCCACAAGGGCTTCACAGAAGTTTATAATACCCGGGCGTGAAAATAAAAAAATCGTAGTTTTCCACAAACATGATCATTTAGTTCCCAATTTTTTTATTTTCCCAAAGGTACCAGGTGAAAATGGACCCCAAAAGTTGTTGTCCAATTTGTCCTGAGTATGCTGATACCTCATATGTGGGAAAAAACTACTGTATGGGCACCCGTCGGGGCTCGGAAGGGAAGTAGTGATGTTTTGGAATGCAGACTTTGATGGAATGGTCTGCGGGTGTCATGTTTGTTTGGAGAGCCTCTGATGTGCCTAAACTATTGAAACTCCCCACAAGTGACCCCATTTTGGAAACTGGACCCCCACGGAACTTATATAGACGTGTGGTGAGCACTTTGAACCACCAAGTGCTTCACAGAAGTTTGTAACGCCCAGGCGTGAAAATAAAAAAATCATATTTTTTTTCCACAAAAATGATATTTTTGCCCCCAATTTTTTATTTTCCTAAGGGCAACAGGAGAAATAGAACCCCAAAAGTTGTTTTGCAATTTGTCCTGAGTAGGCTGATATCCCATATGTGGGGGTAAAACACTGTTTGGGTGCATGGCAGAGCTTGGAAGGGAAGGAGCACTATTTGACTTATTCAACGCAGAATTGGCTGGAATTGAGATCAGACGCCATGTTGCATTTGGAGAGCACCTGATGTGCGCAAATAGTGGAAACCCCCAATTCTAACTCCAACCCTAACCCCAACACACCCCTAACCCTAATCTCAGCCCTAGCCCTAACCCTAGCCCTATAACCCTAGCCCTATGACCCTAGCCCTATGACCCTAGCCCTAACCCTAACCCTAATGGGAAAATGGAAATAACTATTTTTACAATAAGAAGCGTCTTTTAGCGTGTGACAGCTGCCAAATATAAAAACTGCCATAAATAGTAAATCAAACCCCCCGTTATCACCCCCTTAGTTAGGGAAAAATAATAAAATTTAAAAAATGTATTTTTTGCATCACCACATATTAAGAGCTATAATTTTTCCATATTTTGACCCACTGAGTCCTGTGAGGTCTTATTTTTCGTGGGACGAGTCGACGCTTTTATTGGTATCATGTTCGGTCACGTGACATTTTTTGATCGCTTTTTATTACAATTTTTGGGACGCAGAATGAACAAAAACCAGCGTTTCATGAATTTCTTTTGGGTGGTGCGTTTACACCGTTCCGCGTGCGGTAAAATTGATAAAGCGGTTTTATTCTTCGGGTCAGTACAGTTACAGCAATACCTCGTTTGTCATTTTTTTATGTTTTGGCACTTTTATGCAATAAAAGCAATTTTATAAAAAAAATAATTATTTTTGCATCGCTTTATTCTGCGAGCTATAACTTTTTTTTTTTTTCTCTGATGATGCTTCGTGGCGGCTCATTTTTTGCGGGACAAGATGACGTTTTCAGCGGTACCATGGATATTTATATGTGTCTTTTTGATCGCGCGTCATTGCACCTTTTGTTCGGCGGTATGATAATAAAACATCATTTTTTGCTTTGTTTTTTATTTTCATTTTTAAGGGGTTCGCTAAAGGGGTTAACTAATGGGACAGTTTTATAGGGCAGGTCGTTACGGACGCGGCGATACCAAATATGTGTACTTTTATTGTTGTTTTTTTTAATTCCAAAAAATGAAATTATTAGGGAATTTTTTTTTTTTTTTAATTTATTTAGCGATTTTTTTAAAATTATTTTTACACTTTTTTTTTTTTAACTTTATTAAGTTTTCCCAGGGGGGGCATCACTGTCCTGTGACAGATTTGCTGATCTGTCACATCACAGATCACTGTGACAGATCAGCAATCTGTCACAGGCACTACACAGGCTTCCTCCTTGCCTGCACTTTGCAGGCACTGAGGAAGCCAGCTCCCTGCAGGCCCCCGAAGGTCCCCGTCGCCATCTTGGATTCGGGGACCTGCAGGGAAGGAGACCCCTGCAGCAGTGCTGCACGCTGCTGTGGGGGGCTCAGGGAAGCATGGAGGGAGCCCCCTCCCTCCCGATGCTTCCCTTTAACCCCTGGTACTGTCATGTCGGACGCTGTTCACACCACAGCGTCCGGCAGGCAGCGGTAGTTCCATCTCCGTCCACTATAGCCTCAGTGGCGCCGGCTTGATTTTACTCAGGTTATCTGGGGTTAATCTAGCTGGAAATCAGGTGGGATGTTTGGTCACGCCCACGGTCTTTAAATAGTCGTGCTGGCCTGTGGGCGTCGCCGATTATAGCTTGTGTTTTGTGCCAAGTGGTTCCGGTCTGGAGAGGAGGTGTTGGAGAGAGAAATTCATATCTGGTGTCGTATGATCCGTTGTTACCTTTTCGCCTTCCTATATTTGTGCTTTGTTTTGCCCTGTTCACATTATAGTATTGTCCTGTGTGTATGCGGCGCGGTGTGGTTTGAGTTCTCCCTGTCTGTCATTACTGTGTGGGCTTGGTGGTTTTACAACTCACTGGGTGGAGGGTGGAGGGTTCAGCTTAGGGTTGAGCAGGAGATAAGGAGAGGCTGGAGGCTCAGGCATTTGCACCTTTAGCAAAAACCCTGGGTTGAGGGTCAGACAGGGTTTTCCCTAGTTTGAGGGACTCCGCAGGGGCCCGGGTTTGTCAGCCTCCTTTGACCTAAGCCTCGCATAACATTATAATCGGCCCATTTTTCCATGGATTCCATGACTTCCATAAACCGCCAGTTGGCGGCGCTGTCCGTACAGGTCACCGAGTTGAAGGGGGCAGTTCAGCAGCAGGGCCTGGTTGTAGCTAATATGCAAGCGGCTTCTGCAGGTGCAGGTGCAGAGCCTAAGATTCCGCTGCCTGAACGATTTTCTGGGGAACGCAGCAAATTTGTCATCTTTCGGGAGGCCTGCAAGTTATACTTCCGCATGCGCCCGGTCTCCTCAGGAAATGAGGCTCAGCGGGTGGGTCTGGTGTTATCTTTACTGAGTGGGGACCCCCAAGCATGGGCGTTTTCCTTACCAGCCGACTCTGCTACGTTTCATTCGGTTGAGAATGTTTTTTCAGCACTCGGGCTCATTTATGATGACCCCGACAGATTGGCTTTGGCGGAATCTAAAATCCGCGCCCTCCGTCAGGGGGAACGTATGGCGGAAGACTATTGTTCAGAATTTCGCCGTTTGGCAGTAGACACACAGTGGAACGACCCAGCGCTGCGGAGTCAGTTTATTCATGGGGTCTCAGAAAGAGTTAAACAGGCCCTCCTGATGTATGAGACTCCGGCATCGTTGGAGTCTGCCATGAGTTTGGTTATTCGTATTGATCGCCGTTTGCGTCAAGGGGCGCAGGAGACGCTGCCTCTGGGGGAAAGCAGGGGTGCCAGTGTGGTTGCTGCAGGTGACCCCACGGAACCTATGCAAATCGCGGGGGGAATCGCATGTGTAGCGCCGCGTTCCTGGGTTCAGGAAGCATGGAGCATGTTTTTACTGTGGTAAAAGAGATCATTATGTAAATGCTTGTCCTGTGCTACCAAAGAAAGTCGCACCAGCGGAAAACTGGTAAGCTCAGAGGGTATGGAGGAGGCCCAACTGAGCGTATGCATATCCTCCATGATGGTATCTCAATGTATGCTCCCTGCCAGGGTTATTATTGCGGGCAGAGAGCTACCAATATCAGTGTTTGTGGATAGCGGTTCAGCCACCAATCTCATGGATGAGGAGTTTGCACGCATGGCAGGTTTCAAGATCGAAAAACTCCCTCATCCTATTCGCGTGGTTACCATTAATGCCGCTCCCCTCCCACAGGGGGAGATTACTGAGTTTGTAGCTGAGGTTAAACTCCACATTGGGGTCCTACATTCTGAGTGGGTTACTTGTAAGGTACTCAATCTCCCAGCACAAATAGTCCTGGGTTTCCCATGGTTGTCTAAGCACAACCCGGTGATTGACTGGAGAACCCAGGACATAGTCCAGTGGAGCAGTTTCTGCCAGGAAAATTGCTTGGCCACATGTGTGTCCGCCATGAAGTCCAGCCTTCCGGAGGCATTGCTGGATTTTGCGGACGTATTCTCTGAGAGGGGTTGCTCAGAACTACCTCCACATCGAGCCTATGACTGTCAGATTAGGTTAAAACCCGGGGCTAAATTGCCAAAGGCGAGGATGTTTAGTATTTCAGGTCCGGAGAGACAAGCTCTTAAGGATTACATTGCGGAGAGTTTAAGTAAAGGGCACATCCGGCCTTCATCCTCACCTGTAGCAGCGGGGTTTTTCTTCATTAAGAAAAAAGATGGGGGGGTTACGCCCGTGTCTGGATTTCCGGGAGTTAAACCAGATTACGGTCCGTGATCCCTACCCGATGCCTCTGATCCCTGATTTGTTCAACCAGGTGGCGGGTGCGAAGTGGTTTTCCAAACTTGACCTCAGGGGGGCATATAACCTCATAAGGGTCCGTCACGGGGATGAGTGGAAGACGGCATTTAATACCCCTGAGGGTCATTTTGAAAGCCTAGTTATGCCATTTGGGTTGACAACCGCGCCGGCTGTGTTCCAACATTTCATAAATGATGTATTTGCTCATGTGCTGGGGAAATTTGTGATTGTGTACCTGGATGATATTTATTCGAGCGACCAGGACACTCATTTAGAGCATGTCAGGCAGGTGTTACAGCTGCTCCGTGAGAATAAGCTCTATGCTAAGCTCGAAAAATGCATGTTTTTTGTTCAAGAGTTGCCTTTTTTGGGATATACTGTGTCCGCCGCAGGGTTTAAAATGGATGCTGCGAAGGTGCAAGCGGTGCTGCGATGGGAACGGCCTGGTAATCTAAAAGCGCTCCAGCGGTTCCTTGGGTTTGCTAACTATTATAGGAAGTTTATTAAGAATTTCTCTACTATAGCCAAACCGCTCACGGACATGACGAAAAAAGGTACCAATCTCGCTATCTGGTCTGAGGATGCGGTGCGTGCATTTGAGCTTCTGAAGAACCGTTTTGCTTCAGCCCCCATTCTGGTGCAACCGGACGTATCTAAACCTTTTACGGTGGAGGTCGATGCGTCTGAGGTGGGAGTGGGGGCAGTACTGTCACAGGGCTCGTCCTTGAGCAATTTGCGTCCATGCGCCTACTTCTCCAAGAAACTGTCGCCGGCCGAACGGAATTACGACATCGGCAACAGGGAGTTGTTGGCCATCAAATTGGCTTTTGAGGAATGGCGACACTTCTTGGAGGGGGCGGCCCACCAGGTCACAGTCATCACCGACCATAAAAACCTGCTCTATCTGGAGTCGGCCAAGCGTCTGTCTCCCAGGCAGGCTCGCTGGGCATTGTTTTTTACACGTTTTAACTTTCTGGTGACTTACCGTCCTGGGGCGAAAAACACCAAGGCGGATGCCTTGTCCAGGTGTTTTCCGGGGGGAGAACCTCGGGAAGATCCGGTACCCATCCTCCAGGAAGGTGTAGTGGTTTCGGCTCTCACGACTGAGGTAGAGGCGGAGATTGCCGAGGCCCAGGAGGAGGTACCACCAGGACTTCCCGCTAATAAGTCGTTCGTACCCCTTCATCTTCGTCTTAAGGTGTTGGGGGAACACCACGACTCGGTCCTGGCCGGTCATCCAGGGGTTAGGGGCACCTTGGAACTGGTATCGCGCCGCTTCTGGTGGCCAAAAATCCGTCAGGACGTGGTTTTGTACGTGACAGCTTGCATCACGTGCGCCAGGGCCAAGTCGCCCAGAACCCGTCCTGCTGGCACTCTACAGCCGCTGGGGATACCTAGTAGGCCATGGACAGAAATCTCCATGGACTTTATCACAGATTTGCCTGCCTCGGCGGGGAACACGGTCATCCTGGTGGTGGTTGATCGATTTTCGAAGATGGCGCATTTTGTGTCGTTGCCTTCCTTGCCCAACGCGAAGACGTTGGCTCAGGTCTTTGTGCAGGAGGTGGTCAGACTGCACGGAGTTCCGTCGGACATAGTGTCTGATAGGGGTACCCAGTTTGTGGCGAAGTTTTGGAAAGCTTTTTGCTCACTATTGGGGATCAAGTTGTCTCATTCGTCGGCGTTTCATCCGCAGTCAAATGGTCAAACTGAGCGCATGAACCAAAATCTGGAGCAGTATTTGCGATGTTTTGTGTCTGACAACCAAGAGGAGTGGTCGACGTTCCTTCCCTTGGCCGAGTTCGCATTAAATAATCACCGCCAAGAATCATCGGGAGAGTCTCCGTTCTTTTGTGTTTATGGGCACCATCCTCAATTTTGTACCTTGCGTCAGGGGGTCTCTGGGGGCGTCCCAGAGGAGGACCGGTTAGGAGTTCAACTATCATCGGTCTGGAGGAGTGTGAAACAGCGATTGCTGAGCATGAGTGCAAGATACAAACGTGTGGCTGACTCTAGACGCGTGCCAGGTCCGGACCTGTGTGTGGGTGATTGGGTGTGGTTAGCTACTAAAAACATAAAACTCAAAATTCCATCATTGAAATTGGGTCCAAGATTTATTGGCCCTTTTAAGATTGCTGCCATCATTAACCCGGTCGCTTATCGGTTGGACCTGTGATACACAACGTGTTTCACAGGTCTTTATTGAAAAAGGTGGTAGGCTCTGTGGACACGACGCCGATGCCACCTCCAGTCATGGTGGATGGCGATTTAGAGTTTGAAGTCTCCAAGGTGGTGGACTCTCGAGTACTGCGCCGTACTCTTCAGTATTTGGTGCACTGGCGGGGGTATGGTCCGGAGGAGAGGTCTTGGGTACCAGCCTCGGACATACACGCGGATCGACTGGTCAGTTCCTTTCACCGCCGCCATCCGGAGAAGCCGGGTCCTATGAGTCTTGAGGGCCCTGGGGTCCCTCGTAGAAGACGGGGTACTGTCATGTCGGACGCTGTTCACACCACAGCGTCCGGCAGGCAGCGGTAGTTCCATCTCCGTCCACTATAGCCTCAGTGGCGCCGGCTTGATTTTACTCAGGTTATCTGGGGTTAATCTAGCTGGAAATCAGGTGGGATGTTTGGTCACGCCCACGGTCTTTAAATAGTCGTGCTGGCCTGTGGGCGTCGCCGATTATAGCTTGTGTTTTGTGCCAAGTGGTTCCGGTCTGGAGAGGAGGTGTTGGAGAGAGAAATTCATATCTGGTGTCGTATGATCCGTTGTTACCTTTTCGCCTTCCTATATTTGTGCTTTGTTTTGCCCTGTTCACATTATAGTATTGTCCTGTGTGTATGCGGCGCGGTGTGGTTTGAGTTCTCCCTGTCTGTCATTACTGTGTGGGCTTGGTGGTTTTACAACTCACTGGGTGGAGGGTGGAGGGTTCAGCTTAGGGTTGAGCAGGAGATAAGGAGAGGCTGGAGGCTCAGGCATTTGCACCTTTAGCAAAAACCCTGGGTTGAGGGTCAGACAGGGTTTTCCCTAGTTTGAGGGACTCCGCAGGGGCCCGGGTTTGTCAGCCTCCTTTGACCTAAGCCTCGCATAACAGGTACACCGCGATCGTGTTTGATCGCGGTGTGCAAGGGGTTAACGTGTTGGGGGCGGTCCGTGACCGCCCCTGACACATTGTGCCGGGTGTCAGCTGTGATAATCACGTGGGCGCCGCTGATCGCTGTGACGTACTATCCCGTCCCTGGGAATTAAGTCCCAGGGCACATGGACAGGATAGTAGGGCACATGGCAGTTAAACAAAAAAAAAGGGGTTCTTTAGAGCTAAATATATTTATATTTTATTATCCACATTAAACTAGCCATAAGGAAAGGATATTAAAGATGACATGTCAGATGATAAGTTACAGTGGAAGTACATATCACATATAACAGAAAGACACTGAATCTCCTAAATAGATTATCACATTAATAATATACAGATGTAAGACATATGTATGTAATATACACAATCTTACCCATAATAGGGTGCATTAAGCAACGTGACCACCAACTGCACCCCCATGCTCTCATTTCGCTCAGTCCCTCTTGCTTCCTGAGGTGGTGACGCTCTCTCTTCCATCATTCCCCCTCTGCGTCTGACGTCTCAGAGCAGCATGTAAGATGACATCACTACAATGCGCCCCCTGTACCAAGATGTGCAGACACCATGAAGAGACTGGAGCAGCGGGGGAACGGGCAGTGGTGAGCTTTTATTTTTTTTTATGTGGGGCATATTATACTCTACGGAGCACTATGTGGGGCCATTATACTGTATGGAACACTATGTGGGGCCATTATACTGTATAGATCAGTATGTGGAGCCATTATACTATATGGAGAACTATGTGGGACCATTATACTGTATGGAGCTCATTTTGTGGCTCCATACTGTATGGACAATATATGGGGCCCATTATACTATAGGGAGCACTAAGTGGGTCCATTATACTGAATAGAACACTATGTGGGGCTCTTTGTAATATAAGAAGCACTATGCTAGGCCATTATACTGTATAGATCAGTATATGGGGACATTATAGTGTATGGAGCACTATGTGGGGCCATAATACTGTATGGAGCACTATGTGAGGCCATTATACTGTATAGATCACTTTTTGTGGCCATTATACTGTATGGAGCAGTATGTGGGGCCAATATGCTGTATAGCCATTATAATATATGGATCACTTTTTTGGCCAATACAGTGTATCCACACTATATGGGACGCATTGTACAGTATGGAGCACTATGTGGGGCCTTTACAATATATGGAGCACTATGTGAGGCCATTACACTGTATGGAGCATTTTTTGCGGTCATTACATTGTATGGAGAACCATGTTAGGCAACTATACTGTATGGACGACTATGTAGGGCCATTATACTGTATGGAGAACAATGTGGGGCCATTATACTGTATAGAGAAGTATGTGGGGTGTTTAGGTAACCGAGGAGGATAGCAGGGGAATAAGCGAAGCAACCAGATAACCAGAGAGGTTGGTAACTTAGCGGATTGCAGACCCCTAAACTGACAACACAACTAGAATTAGCCGTGGGACGTACCTACGATGCCCTAGACGCCTCGGCACAGCCAAAGAATTAACTTAGCCTAAAGAGAGAAAGGGTAAAGCTAAACTGCCCCGGAGTAGAACCCCAAAGGAATAGATAGCCCCCGAACATATATTGACGGTGAGACAAGATGAGGCACAAACACAGGCAGAAAATAGAGTAAGCAAATGATGGTGCCCAAACTGTCTAGATAGAATAGGACAGGAAAGGATAGTGTCTGCAATCACGCAAAAAAAATTAAGCAAAATTCCAACACATCTGATATGCAAAAATACTGAGGCCACACGACCTCTGCCCCACTAAATCAGCACTCTGGTGTAACTGGAAACAAACAAAAGATACTTATATAACAGGGTGTAGGGATGTGACTCGCTCAGGTGCAGCGGGAGACAAACATGAGGCAGGTTCTTCCCAAAGTTCATGAGGTTTATTTGCTCCATAAACCATAACTCAGCATATCACCAACATAGCCTCTAGCTTAGGCAAACAAAACATAAGCGTTCGTGGCTTCAGACTCGGACCGAGAGTCTCAGCACATGCTGGGAGGTGTAGTCCTCCTCATATACAACTAGTACACTGGCCAGGGCAATGTCCAGAGCAGCGCTCCATCTGCAGCCGCAGACACAGGAAGGCTTCTCCTTCCTTAGAACACAGACCACTTTCTGTAGGGTCCCACCTGGACACATGGAAGTCTGTCCACACTCTGACAGACTCCCTCACACTCTCTCATGTGCCAAACACCTCAATTACATAGCCCTGTAACCACACCCACAGGTGATCACATGGCTATGACATCACCAAAGGTTCTATTGCACATAGACACACACAGGCTTCCCTGACGCAGTGTAACAGAAATATCAGCAGTACCTCTGCTGATCAACACACCCTGGAGCCTGCATCCCAAGGCCACCCACCTAGAGACCCATAATGGTCATTTAGGACCCTGCTCCTGTTACCACACTGAATGTGCCTGTACACCCGTCCTGGGACACCCACACAGCTCCCCCTAGCGGACATAGTGGTTACTTCACCACAAGGGGATTAAAAATACTACAAAGACTGACATAAGCCGTGGCAACTGAAACAGAGTCCAGCACAGGTCCCAGCAGGGAACCAGGCTGGACTCACACCAGCAAGGCAGAAATCAAAGGCAAGCAAAAAATGGATAAAATGCAAAAAGATTCAAGCAGACAAGTAACTTATCTGAAAGATGCAGGACGAAGCAGGAGGCAAGCAGACTTCCCAAAAGCTCAGGAGGAAAAGAAATCACCGGCAAGAGCTGAGGGAAAGTTGCTCACTTAAATCTCCCCAGTCTGTAACACCTGACCTCCAATCATCCTGCTCAGGTGATTGACTTCTGTCAGCAAGACCAGCTCCATTACCAGCAGCAACCACCAGAAGGAGCCCAAACTCAGAAGCCAGGTCAAAAGTGTTCACAACAGTGGGGCCATTATGCTGTACAGCCATTATAATGTATGGAGCACTTTTTGTGGCCATTATACTGTATCCACACTATATGGGCCCCATTGTACAGTATGGAGCACTATGAGGGTCCTTTACAATATATGGAGCACTATGTGAGGCCATTATTCTGTATGGAGCACTTTTTGTGGCCATTATATTGTAAGGATGGCTGAGCATTCTTTGTCGGGGGGATTGAGATGAGGGGTACAGTAGGGTCATCGTACTGTGCATGTGGAGCAATTCACTGTGGGGGTATCATACTGTGTTTGGGTGCACTTTTGTGTGCATCATACTTTATTTTTCTGTATTATTTGAGGCTTTTTATCCTTTGCTATTATATATTTAAATTAGGTCACTGGGCCATATGCTTTTTACTACTCTTACATAACATAAAATTCCAATATTTTATTTTAAGAACTATTTATTAAAATGAATTTTGTTTGTGGGACAACCCTGATAAGTTTATTTCAATATGAAAAAGTTCATTGTTCTATTTGATGATTTAGGAAAGACTCCCTCAATTGTAGACCTTTTATTTTTTAATAAATATTAAGTTTGCCAGCGACTTTGCCAAGCTTTTAATTTTGGTCCTTTGTGTATATGAGTTTAAAATCCCTGGCATAGAGGTATTACAGCATGCAATTAGATAGCTGTGAAATAATTGGTACATGTCAGAGTGTTGAAAATTTTACCAGCTACCAATGGTGCAAGATGTCGAGAAACTCCGGTCAGTCAAAGAGTTAAAAATCTACCGTAGTGTTTCTGCCTAA